>NC_082691.1:58349739-59746630 GCF_949987515.2 Delphinus delphis
CTCTGTTTTATATTTACCAAGAGAAAAAAAAAACTACAAATAATGAAGTAAAATACAGAATTCCCTTCATGAGGAAAACAACTTCCCTCATGGCCCCCAAATAGCTTAAAAATAAATCTTCTATTGAATCTCTTACTACACCGCATTAGACCACCTTTAATGACTGTAACTAGCTTTTAATATCTAGTGTGTAAATGGCAATCTGTTTTTGACCAAGAATAAATTATAGCAGAATATTAGGGAGGCTCTTGCTTCGCTCCAAAAAAGACTCTCAAAAAACAAAATTTAAAAAACTAGTATTTGTTTTAGATGAGAGATTTCTCAATATGTTCTGAAAGAGAAAAACCTCGTTTAGAGAGAAATATTTCTCTTAAGCAGTCTCAAACCAGATTAATGGATTAAAATTGCACACTTGAATAATTTGACTAAATTTAAAAGCTCTACGTGGCTCTCTTCCACTTATTTTTTGTCCTTCCATACTAATCTTTAATGTGTTGCTCTGATACGGTTTTCATATTTCCAAACTGAGCTAAAATGGAAATGACAGATTTTCAGTTACATAAAAATAGCAACGGAGTGCCAGGAAAAATACACTGTGAACAAAATAATCTTTAGGAAAGATATGAAAGGAGAATATTTTTTATAGCTTGATATGGATCCAATAATAGAAGCACATTCGGGGCAATTATATCAATTTTTAAAATTTAAAAACTGTTTAAAAATTAAGGTACTAAATGCTAAGCTATAATGTGTTTCCAGCCTTAGTATACCTCCACTAGAATTAAGTAGTAATCAATATAGAGTATTTATTGCTATGAACCACAGCACCAGAGGAGGCAAAGGATGGTATGTTTAGAACTCAAAATTCTCTCCTATCCTTTAGGAAGAGGGGGAAAAGAGGATTTCCCCGTCTTGATCTTTAATCAGTTACCACAGTATACTGTATTCCCAACTACTGCTTTCCTTTACCAAAAGAGTATAGCAATGAAAATACATTATGAAAGCAATAATTTTCTAGTAAAGTTTAAGATGGTAAGAGAAACTTTTATTTTAGAAAACAAATAATAACAGGTACACAATATGACTATGTTTTTAAGTTGATGGAATTGATTAATGGCTCCAAATAATCAAGGACTCACATCACAGAGCACTATTTTACAGAGACATGCTAAAAATTAATTCTATACCATCATACCATAGTGACGTTATCAAATACGTTACTGAAATTGTATACAGCATAACATTACGTATGATAATTGCTAGGCTAAATAATGGAATCTTCCATGACACTGTATGATAACAAATATATTTAATAATCTTAAATAAACTCAAACTTACCCTGATAGCCACACTTCTAAGTAATTCAAGACATGAGAAATGAATTTTTAAAAAATCAGATCATGAAAGCCATTATTATTTGAAGGAATATGCTCAATTTTTTTAGATAATTTAAATTATTTAAGAGTGCTTTGCATTTTTTATTAGCTTTGCCTCAAGTTATAACATTAAAGCATTAAGGTTACACCTAATGAGGTTCTGTTTGCCCTTATTTCGAAGTCCCGTATTTTCACAAACAACAAACAGAGATTAGTGCTAAATCACAAGGCTAATTCGATCAAATAAAATTGTCTCATTCTTAGATATGCATCTGAAGAAAATGTTTAACTACCAAGTGTGTATTCACATGCAAACAATCACAGATACCCATCTGGAAGAAACAGTTCATAGAGGGAGCAGATAGTGGTCGAAGGGAGCCTGTACAAACATTTTCCTTAAGGTGTCTGTTAAGGAAAAATTCTCTGCTAAGTCCAACCAACTACAAACAACACTTACTTAAAGCCTATTATTCAGATGGATGGTTTTAAAATACCAAAGGTTTATTTTGAAAATTTACGGACGGAAGTAACATCTCTGCTATTGAAACCTCCATTAACAGAAAGTGACCACAGCTTGGAAACCAACGGCTTGATTCAAAAATGTACTCAGGATTATAGAGGAATTTAATCCCAAACTCCTCTAGGATGTCTGACATTAATTCTCATTAGAAAATAACAAAACCAACAGCTTACTAACATTACTCCAAGCAGCATTACAGCTAGTGCTGAACATTAAAAAAATTTTCCCTTGCTTGCTTCTGGTGTGAAGGAGAAATTTTTATTTTGACCCACGTTTCATTTCAGTTCTCATATCCTCCAATGCAGAAAAGCCATATTTACACTTATTGGGTTTTTAAGGCTCCTTCAAATATAATCTCACTCAAGCATAACTACACCCTGTGAGATAGAGAGAAAAAGCCTACTGGTATTTTGCAGGCGAGGAAACTTATTCTAGGGCACAATGCATTCAAGAACCGAAACTAGAATTTTGATTGACTCCAATTCCAGTGGTCTTCCTACTGCCTACTCTCAGCTGAGCACCACTGGTACAGCTCTGTTCACAGTTTCCTAAAGGGCTAGGGGTCCTCCAGCTTCCAGAATTATGTTTTACCATAATTGGCAGCAACTCTGTAAAAAGATGTTCACATTACACACACAGCTCTTTGGTTCCCCTCACAATTCAGTAGCTACAAACATTTCAGAAATTTTCTAAAAATCAATCTCTTCATCTGAACCAACACTGAAACGCTTGCCCCTGCCTTCCCCCCTGCACATTAAAAGACCCATATATGAGAAAGGATCCCCAGTTTGTTTCCTAGGTTCAGATGTAACAAAATCAGAGAACATTTTATGTCTCGGGACACTGCTAGTGATTGAACTTGCTAAGAATTGCACAAAGGGGAGGCTACCTGGGGCTGTTCCTTTCCCGAGTTGATGTCTTGTCTATTTCACTTAGACCATGAGTCGGCTTGGGAAAGACTGTGTTGAATTCTGTGTTTGAAATGCCCCTAGCACACTGTTGGCACTTAAATATAATTATTCAAAATGGAATCATTTAATTAGATAGGAAGAGAAATAGCAAGCCCCGAGATAATAAAGAATAAAGCAAATATGCTGACCCACTGAAGCAAAGCAACAGATAGATACCGATGCACACTCACAAGATAGCTCTTTCAGTTTTCCAATTCAGGGTGTGTGTAACGGGATAAACACATTGTTATATAGCTTGCTTTTGCTGGGTTCACAGAAAACACAGACCACGACTGATATCCATAACTTCGTAGAGGGATAAGAATTACCTGTCTCATGCCTCATATGACTTAACTCCTTGGGAAAGCTGGAGAAGGGGGAACGTGGTGGAAGGTGATGGAAGAGGGAGTGACTAAGACTCCACAAACCACAAGTGCTTGACCAGGGAAGTAGGAGTGAGTTGTGTATCCACCTGGATGGGACAGGTTATTTACACCAATGAAATCTACTTGGTGGGCAGCTGAAGACCAGGACAATGTGAAGTCATTCACTCCCTGTCCTCTAGAAGCATGATATTCTGAGTGCCAGGCATGGAATCCTACTCTACAGAATGAAATGCTCCTTGGAAATTGACCCTCAGTGCACCTTCTACTTTTGGGCTATAAAGTGGCCAATACTTCAGGGTGTACTTTAGACCATGAGAGGGCCCAATCTTACCCCTCCTCTGGCTAAATTCCAGAGCTCCCTAATGAATGTTAGTTCTTACTTATCTTCTGTTCCCAACGCCCCCGACCCCTACCAGCCTCCAACCACTGAGGTACAAAACTTGAAAAATTTTTTTTGTTCAAGAAACACAACAGAAGACTTTCATGTTAAGGAGACTTGTACAAGGCACCATTGTAGATGCCCAAGGAATAAGACCTCATACTCAGGGGCCAGATATTACAATAAAGGTTCTCCTTAAACAAATTCTTATCTCAACAAGCAAAAAAAGTCTTAGGTCAGACATTGCCATCACTCAGTTACAAAATTACATAAGTTTTATATTGAAGTTTGCTCACTGATTGTAAAGGGCTGACAATTTAAGAATACTCTTTTAAACTGGTTTTTAAAAAAACCTATCCATTTAGATACCACCCCAAAAGGGGCTCCCCTGGTGGCGCAGTGGTTGAGAGTCCGCCTGCCGATGCAGGGGACACGGGTTCGTGCCCCGGTCCGGGAAGATCCTACATGCCGCGGAGCGGCTGGGCCCGTGAACCATGGCCGCTGAGCCTGCGCGTCCGGAGCCTGTGCTCCGCAACGGGAGAGGCCACAACAGTGAGAGGCCCGCGTACCGCAAAAAAAAAAAATAAATAAATAAATAGATACCACCCCAAAAAAACAACTAATTGAAAACTCTTTGAAAAAAAGAAAACTCTTTGAGACAGAAGCAGCCGGCTTGGAAGTCCTCTCCAAGACTTCCTTGCCTGGTCAGTGTCCTTGGGCTTGACTTGAGGAGATCGAAAGAATAGAAAACGTTGTTCAGAAAGGGTCCCTTTGGCACCGTGTCCTCTCTCGACTCTCTGCTGCCTTGATTGGCTTTCTATTTTCAGCCAGAGTGGAAGTTCACAGAGAGAAATGTTTCAGCATCAAAGTTCCTTCTCCATTGTGTATTAGCTGCTTTGGATTTGACAGTCACCGTGGTCTGCCTTACGACTACAGGAGGCAAATTCCAGCTGTCCTGGTGCCAATTCTTGAGCTATTCTTTTCACAGGCTCCAGACTATTTTATAAGAATGGTGTCATCATCAGTGGTCAATAAGCTTTTATTGAGTGCCTACTATATGCAAAGATTAGAATTAAGTACTCGGTCTGAATTCGTTACAGTACTGGAAAGCAAAATGGTACTGAATTCAAGGAAGGGAGGCTAGGTAACATTACTCCTAGACCTTGGGACAAATAATTTAACCTCAGTTTCCTAATCAGGAAAATGGGAATAAACAAGAGAACTTACCTTATTATAGGGTTGTAGAAGGACTGAATGAAAAGTACACAGCATAACAAGTAGTAAACACTCGGTTAATATTAGTTATTGCTATTACTATCTTAAACTGTTATCATCATTTTGACATGACAGTGAAAGAACACAAGATTTTCTAAATGGTCTCCCATGGGAGCTGGGAAGGGGAGACAGCCTATGGGAATCTGCTTATTTGTGGAATTTTCTCCTCCTCTAAAGCAGTCACTTTTAATTGGCATTACATTGGTGGCATTAATTTTCTCCTTTGAGAGCACCTGTGTGACACTTTCCTTGAAAGAGCTGAGCTGCTGCTCAAGCCACGAAATGGCACCTGGTTTTACTCCAGCAGGAGTGATGTTTTTATATTACAAAGTTGAGGCCAATAAACAGAAAACAGACAAGTGCTGTTCTATATTACCTCTGAGTAACGGATAATAAAAAAGAAAACGGTGAACACAGAAAGAGAGAAACCTGAGGAAACACTCTCCAAGGTTCCAACATTAAGAAAGACACTTACGAGATGGGCTTTTGGGGCAATTTGTATTTTCACACCTTTGCACATATTCACAAGACTGCTCGACCTCCAGCCCCTTTCCCAACCTTACAGACCTAAGCTGAGCACTGGTATGACTACAGCTACTTTCTGCACTTATGGTTCCTTTCATCTTGGGACTCAAAGCACTCAAGTTAACATAACCATACAACTTTAAAGAAATAGGAAATGAAAGTTTTAAAAAAGACAAAAATTGAATTATGGTTGGATTTAGCAACAACTGTGAAACTTTCCACTTTCAGATATTTCTTTTTGATCCATCCAAGGCGACAGCTAGAATGCTTCCAAGATCAGAAGGCGTCTCTGTTATTGCCCAGGTGGAACGCAGCACAACAGTGATTTGGGATGTACTGGGAGTATAACTAGATCACTGGCCACAAGCTGCCTGAGTCACCTTTGCCTTCTCTGAAAGAGTGACAACACTGCACTCAGGAAAGGAAGGGAGGAAACATCTAAAGAATGGCGGCCACATTCAACTTTCCTGTTATTCACAATCTCACTCAATTCTGTTACCAACAATCCAATCCACTTGTTGATGGTATTATGAGGACGATGAAACTGCTTTTAAAGACTCGGTAAAGTGGACTGATTTTTTTTTTTTTTTTTTTTGACTAAGAGAACACTGTCAGTCAGAAAGCTGATGAACTAAATGATAAAGGGATTTTCTCTACCAGGTATAGACAAGTCAAACTCTTTTCTTCTTGAATCTCAGATACTGTAGGATGCCACATCAGTTAATTAATAAATATTTACTGGATACACACCATATACTCTGAAGTACCATGCTGGCGATAAATCATGTTTCTGATCAAGCAGCGATAGAGCAGATTCTACTAAGGAAAACAAGAAAAAGCCCCTGGAAAATAACATTAAGGACATGTCATTCCATGTTACAAAATTACAAATAAAATAATTCTGTAAGTATTTATCTCATCACAAGCAAGATGTTACACTATTAGAGGTTCTAACAAATATTCCAGAAGAATTCAACTACAAGGCAGTGGATGGTAATATGGCGGAAGCTGAGGATGTCCAGAAATTTCTTGTTCCCAATCCAGAGGATCAATGGTTTAAGTTATGCATTTGAGTGTAGGTTAGGTTTGTAGAAAGATACTTTAATAATATACTACTTATTTGTTTCTCTGAATTTCAGAATACTCAGGATTTTACTAACAAACTACGCCATTTTAACAAATATTTTTATGTTACATATTAATTATATTCCTTCAAGCTCTGAGTGAATCGGTGTTCTCTATGGTATGATCATGTTTTAATCTCCACCATCTCTTTCTTTACTATATGGACTGCTTTTCAATATACTTGAGTTTATTGAACTCAAAAGAAGTAAAAGTGACCTCTATACAGTTTACAATTCCATTCAACAGTTGAAATATAAACATTGATTTATCTGAAATGTAGAAGTACTTTGCTTGATTTAAAAATTCTCACAATGCTTTACTCAGTCTCACTGATGAAGTTCAAGATTTTCAACTACATGTATGTTAGGGTAAGTTTTCTTATAGTGGCTGAACTACAAATCTGGATCTCTAATATATAGCTCAGCTCTGGGTTCTGTTTTTAATTATGACCCTGGGGGGTACCAGACTCTATGAAGTGAGTAGCAATAGGTTAGACTGGAGAAATTACAGGAAAAGTGGAATCATAAGAACTAAGAGGTAGTCTTGAGTAGAAACATTTTAGAAACAACTGAATGGAATCTCTACTCTTTGTGAAAGGCTATATTCAACAGTAATAGCAAAAAACCTCCACATACAGAGATTGCACCTACAGATGGTTGAACAGTGATTTTCTAGGATCCCATAATATTTTATATAATCATCTGTAATTAAATTAGCACAAGATAAAAATAATCTACTTAAAATAATATAAAGTTTTCAAAATAATCGCTAGGCTAAACAACATTCTTTTTCATGAAAGAAACTGTCATAGACAACCAAGTGGCAAAAACAGAATGGAGTGAGCTGTGGTTGAGTGTAAATCCTATAGCAATGAAAGTAATTTGTATTATCCTTACTTCTTTGAATAAATTCAGATGACAGCCCTATTTCATTTCTTCATTCGGTTTGGAGGCCAGATGGCATTAGAATCATTTACTTCACCTTGTTGTGCTTAATTACTACAATAAACACACTATTTTCCAAATTAATCATAACAAAGTAATTTCATTAGTAACACAGCAGGCTGTTGAATTATTAGCATCATAACAGTTTGCAAACAATTAAACTTTATTTGAACCTTAAAAATTTGCAGAGTGGAACATTATTGTAACATCTAATGGCAATAGAGTACAAATTCAGTACAGAGCAAATAATCAAGCAAAACGCTCTGTAAAATATGACTTACAATCACCT
Source organism: Delphinus delphis (assembly GCF_949987515.2). Lineage (NCBI taxonomy): Eukaryota > Metazoa > Chordata > Mammalia > Artiodactyla > Delphinidae > Delphinus > Delphinus delphis. The sequence continues at coordinate 58,357,509 of NC_082691.1, forward strand.
TTAAAAAAAATTAGCTCTCTGTTCATAGAAAAACAAATAAAAGCTAAGCAAACATAATGAGAACATAGCAATTAGCATATTTTCTAACAAGCCATGTTGTTTAAATTCACATTAATGATTATTATTATGATCTTGAAGAGTGTGTGATATATTGTCAAGGGTGTAAAGAAAACTTTCCGCCTCCTAGTATACAGATGATTTCACCAAATGAATACAAAGTAGTCATGAGTTGAAAGTAATGATTGTTTTTTCCTGTCAGTCCAATTAAAAATGTTTTGTTTCCTTTCTCATCTCCCACCTATATTCAAGTGAAAAAGAACAAAGGCCAGAGGAGCTCTGGACAAAAGTTAACACTTTTTTTCTGTACTGTCACCATTCCAGAGACTATCTGGCATCAGTTGGCAAAGGACTCCCTCTCCTGGATTAACTGTAAAAACAGGCAATAATCTTCTAAATACTTTACGTTTGGAGTGAGTCTGTGCCTGAGTGGAGGAGGGGTTTCCAAGTGGGTTCCTATGCAATGAAAAGCTGCTGCCATCTACTGGCCCAAGCCTAAAATCTTCATTTAGGCCAGAAGCACAAAATCTGTGCCCACAAGGAAGTCTACATTTTCAGTGGAACCCACAGCTGCTTTCATTTTTCAATCTCTCAGGCTTTGAAAACCAATCCACTAAATTCATCACCAGTTGTCTCACTTCTGCCAAGATGATTTCAATCTATCCCAATGGCTCTATATTAGGAGAAGACTAACAAGTGCATAAATTAATTTCTGAAAGCTTTAACTTGACCTGGTCTAATCTATATAAACTAGAATTCACCCACAATCCCCCAAATTAATATATATTTTTTTACATGTGAAATCTGATAATCACAGTACAGAGGGGATAATAGTAAAACATAAACTCTGAAATATTGCTTGTAGATAGTTTTTATAAATAATGGAGGGTTTTAAACATAGGCTCGTTTGCATGGTTAGAATCTTTATCTTTAAAGCAAAGATCTGAAAACTCAACAAAAGTAGTACCTTCTAATCAAGGATTCAATATTAGCAGATTATATTTACTTCAAATAATTATCCAATCAGCAGTATATTTTGATATATATACCATAGTGGTACCTTGTAGACATTTAAAATACCTTTGATTTCAAACATACATGAAAAAGTAATAATATAACTCCACAAACCTTGCTCTGGAGTTCAACACACACCTCCAATGTCAGACCAACACTACCCTTCCATTCACCTGTACCTGGGTGCATGTTCCCACCGGATTTCTACACCCTCCTCTCTGAGCCTCCCTTCTCTTCTCATTGCTTTCAGAGGTGCAGAGCAGGCCCAAATCTGGACTTTCACTGTTTTGTGGTGGTACTTTAATATCACAGTAACAATCAGGCAGGGTAACAGTACTCAGTTATGCCTTCTGACTTTGAGAATACATTGAGATTCTTTATGCCATTACATTAGTGGCAGAATGGGACCTCTCACAAAATTTTTGTTTCATTAAATTAAAAGAAAACTACAGTAGAAAATGTTGGCAAGCCCATTATATAACCGGGGTATGTATTATTGGTAAAGGGCTTTGCACAAACCATGGTTCTGGTCTTCACGTGTGTTGCAGAGGGTGACAGCATACTCCCCATTTGCAATTCTATCGTTTTTCTTTCTTGTGGCTACATTTAACATAAAGTAAATTCCCCAATCAGTAAAAATTCTTTCATGAAAACATGTTACTATTGTTTGAAAAATAAATACTAAGAGAACTCATCTACAAAGTTTTAACAAAGCTACATTCTTTAGATAGCATCTACCAAAAACTTTCATGATACATTCAATTGAAATTTTTATGAAATTATATATTACATTCTAAAAAATAATTGATATCCAGTATTAAGAGAAATTACAACTCTTACTAGAAGTAGCAATGATTACGTGATACATATAAAATAGTGCTGAATTTTTCACACAAATCAAATGAGTAAATAAACCTATGATTATTTCTTTGAAAAACAGCAACAGGTATAACTTTACTGCTTGCATCTAATTTACATTAATATCCTTCATTTAATTTCACATCAGAGGAATATTATAATGAATGCATAAAACAACAAAGACAAACGATGCTCAACAAAACAAAGAAAGGTTATGAGCTGTCACTCATGCTTTCACGATGATTCTCAATCCAAAGCATTTGCACACTAGCAGAGGAATCTTCCTTTTCTGCAGGCAGAAAGGGAAAGTTGCATTTTAATTTTTACTTCCGGCAAAATGTTGATTTTCCCTGCTTAGAAAAATGTTACATTTTTAGCCAAGGAAAAAAATGAATGTTTACTCAATATTTTGTCAATTCAGCTCCTCAGAAAGGCCATAAAAGTGGTATTTTACTAAAGAGGAGGAGGTTTGGGAAAACAGCTGGTTATTATCAAAGGGATTTTTCTCTAAATAATCTATTTATTTCCAAAGTAAATTCTATGAAGTTATTTTTAAAACTAAACTAGATTTTTTTTTTAAAGAAGAAGATGATTTGGGAGCATAATCTTTGTGCTATCAGAAAACTACAAAGACTTTTAAAAAGGCAAAGACTCATAACGCAGAGACCAAGAGAACATATGAGCTATTACAGAATATTGGATTAAAATGTACTTACCCAGGACTCTCAAATATCATACATCTCCATTATGTAGGCTTTCGGCACCAAGCCAATGGCTCCCTTCATTTCTCCTACCCACCAGCCATATCTATTGTATTCCTAATTGAAAACAATATGCAGTATTAACCTTCAGACTGGGTGTCAGTACAATGTTGTTTGTACGCAACTTCTTAGAAATGTTACTTCTTTTTATAAAGTTATAGGAGCTTGAGCTGCAAATTGAAACGTTTTAATCTTTTTTTGTTTCTGAACACTTTAAAAATGCTGTTAGGCAAAGATTTAAATTAATGTATAAGACAGAGCCTGTTTATTTCACAGTGTAGAACACAGAAACAGTCACTTAGGATAGAAACCTAGCAAATGAAACTACATAAGGAAGTCCGTTCTCTGGGCCCCTTTCCCTTCTCTCTCCCACATCTCTCTCTCTTACACACACACACACACACACACACATACACACAGAGCCTGGGGGACACCTTTTAATATGCAAACACCAGTGTTAGAGGCTCCGAGGTCATAGCCAGGATCCTTAGGATACTATCTTTGCCTTCAAGGAGCTTTTCATCTAGCAAGGATAGATTTTTTTTTTCCCCACAATAAACTACTTAATTCCTAGTTAAACTCATATGACCGAAAATGATTTAGGATGTAGAGGTATGCCCCTTCTTAGGAAAATCTAAAAATGAGTATAGACGTTTTAAACAGATAAATTAGAGAACAAGGAAACACTACTAATGCTTTCCCCCAACCGGCTTTCCAAAATAATTCACAAAAGGGCTCCTTTTCAAAAGCTTCCCAAAGGCATTTATTGTTCCTCTGGATTGATCACAAACTACATTAGGTAAAGGATGAATGGAAGGAATTTAAAGGTGGTATTCGATTCACCCTTACGGGGGAAGATCAATAGGAAATAAAAGTATCTCAAATTATAAAGGCAAAATATTAATCTAGCTGTAAAAAAAGACTGATTGATGAGTCACTTTTGAGTTTATTTTGCAGTGTGAGCTAATCCTGTCCCTCCTTTTCTTCCCTTTGCTCCACTGACAGACACACCACTGCTCTAGGCATAGTGAACACTGTACCCGGTCTCATTTGTCTGCCAGATTGACTAATGTATTTCTATCTCAAATTTATTTATGTTTAGTGAGATACAAACAAAGTAAAATGAATTACAAGTTTCAAGAATAATATCTCCCAAAAGCAATACTCTGAAAAAGCACTGTAGGACCCAAATTTAATTTTTCATATAAGATAAACTTTTAAAATCAATCCCCAAAGTAATTCAATAGGCTATGATTTCCAACATCTGAGTCACACATAAATGTGCATATGCATATCGAGTTACATGTGGGGAGGGAACGTTAATACCAGTACAGATTTAACATTTGTATTGATGACTAACCATGCTATTGACCATCAGAAAGGAAAATAATACAATTTTTCCATACAAATGTAGCAACATTCCCAGGTGTGTATTGATATGTAGTCTATCAATAGAGAGATTACAAGATTAAAATCTATAAGTACTTTTTTAAACAATGGGATGTATCAGAATTAAGTTTTTCGTAAGAATAAGATGGAAGGAAAACGGGGGTGGTGGAGAAAGGCCTGATTCTAATGAGGGCACAGCTCTGGCTTATGAGGCAGTAGACTCAAGATTTTAAAAGTTTCCTGATAGTGTGAACTTAGTGGACAAAATTCTCTAAGCAATGAAAATAGTCTGATGCCCAGAACTCAGTGAAGATGACGATAATCTATGTAGAATATATTTGTCAGAAGAAAATACCAATTTACTGAAAGCTATGATTAGTAACCATTATATCCTAATAGGTACCTAATAAAACTGCCCTTTTCAATTTTTTAAGGCAATGAATACAATTAGAGCCTAATGCTTAACAAAACAAATGTATTTCACCTTGCAGAGGCCAAAGGCCCACAGTGTAAGATTTCAAAATGGATACTTAACAAAGTAAGTCTGAGTGTGAAAGCTCTTATCCAATGCCCATCTAAGATTTTATTCAGCTGATTATTTGGAAAGAGTAAAGGAACTAGGCCCCCAAAGGCTAGAAAAACAGAATACATTTAGTGAGAGGGCATATTATGACCCAAACCTGCTTTCAGAGAACAGCCTGCAATCTGGGTTTCAATGTTTAGATTCAAGTTACAAACCAGAAAGTTCATATTACTTTATAATATTCTGTTTTGAAATTATAATCTACACTCCAAATTAAGGGCATATTATTGTTCTCAAAAAGCTCATTCACATCCAAATTTAAGAAACTGATTTCCAACAAATCACTTCAACGAAGGACCAATGACATACTTCACACAAGAGAAATTTGCATGACGGCAACTGAGAAGATTCATTAAACAGAAAGTACAGTAATAAACAGCAGAGGAGTTTATTCAGCTGTACACAAATCCCTTAAAAGTAACATTCTAGGAAAAAATTAAGTTTTAGGCTAAAATAATCTTAAATGTTTCACTAAATTAATTTAAAAGAATTGAAAGGCATATGAAATACACAGCTCATAAAAGTACTCTAAGATATAACAGGTTTAAATCAGAAAAGAGTAAAAATAAAAACCCAGAATGTTTATTACTTTACATTTGTAAAGAATTCCATACAGCACTCCTGTGTGGAATTAAGAGGTAAGATAAAACACAGGGAGGTAAAAATCTAGTAGGCAAATTTACGGATTTACACTGCAGCCATTAGAGGATGTCAGCAAGGCTGCAAACACAGAAGCTTTTACTTTTATCATTACTATCCTCTGTATGAGCCTCCTGAGCAACATGAATCCCAATTAAACCATTTGCAGCCTATAAATTGGAATGAAGATGCATCTTGGAGTACAGTATTCTAAACGCCAGCCTGAAGATTCAATAGCATACACACTTTCCTTTGGAGGAAGAAAATCTGCCTTCCATTGCCTTTCCCTGTTTGCTGCCCCCAAACAAATGTGATTATGAATGATGTATTACTTACAGTGGAAAATAATGCAATCCATACAATGTTGTCTCGCTGTCCACATACTAATTGTAGTGTTGGTCTAAAAGTCACGGGTGGGTCTATAAAAAAAAAAAACAACCCTCACCCCTTATCTTGTTAATAAACAAAAAATAAAGAGACAAACGTCATATGAGGCTGCTATCTAAATCTCTGAAAGGTTAGGAAGCATCGTGTCATCTTGATGACACACGAGATCTCAGGTACAAGAAGGTCTGCCATCTGGTATTCTTCACCCTACTCGGCTCTTAACATCAACTGAAATGCTAACATAGGCAAGTGACTGTACTTCAGGAGGACTGATAAAATAATGAAGAGTCCTTTAATCTACAGGAAACCATTCTAGTCAATTTATAAGAAATATTGCATCCCTTTGTAGGACGTGTAATTATTTTCTATTAATCATGTGCTATAAAGCTACATTATGCAGTTATTCTGTTATCACTAGAAAGAGGCCTGCAGTCAGCTTCTGACAATGTTAGGTAATTACTAACACAAAGCTTCTTTCTCCTCCCGTAGTAATGCTATCAAGATCTAGAGGTGTAGTGATGCTTAGTGTATAAAAATAGTACTCAAAAGAAATTTAATATCTGCAAAATGGATGGCTTCAAGGCAAAATGTAATGTGGCAGTTAAAGAAGCAAGAAAGCTGAACTTGCCCAATAATTTGAGAAAATAATCATAAGGCAGCACTGACCGTTGTGGTCTAACTCCTCTGTTTTCAATTTTTACATCATTAAAATAGTTTTTGTTTTATTTTATAGTTAAAATTTTAGGCCTCAATTAATCATTATTAAGCAATAAATTAAAGTGATTATGTAAAAAGGCAGGAAAAAAAGGACTAGTTTTGATAAAGTGAAACAGAGACTTTATCCAACACAATAGCAAACGTATGTCTATGTTTACTTACTAAATCTTCTCTCTCTGCCAGTGTATTATTTTACACTTAAATAAGATGCCAACATTTACTTAAATCCTTTTCAGCACCACGATTCTCATTTCTCAAGTATGTTAATCCACTTTCTACAAACCATATGGTAAAAGAATGCTGCCTTAACAGAAACTTGAAACATTAGTAAGATTTTGTGATGTACCACCCCTTTCAGAAAGTAGTTACCAATCTGTTTGAAAGCAACAGGTGTTAGAAAGGTTAAAAGACTATATTACTTTCTCCAAACGTATATCTGTACTTCAAAACATACCAGCCTTGTGCAGAAATAAAGGTAATTTTATTCACAAAATATAAACTACATTGAGTTTCAGAACCAGTGGACTTTACCATTGTTTTCCAACTATTCACTGTTCAATTTTTCAAATTGTTCATAAACATTGTAGTAGCATGAAAACTAGATAACTATTTAAAATATGGAAATACTTTCTTCAAGGCTACCTCTTCAATCTCTTCCTTTTTACTATCTCCAATTAGAAACTTCGTAAGAATCGTTTCTTATACATCCATCATTTCAAAAGTTGTCTTAAAATGCACAACAGGTACTTGACAACTTCGTTTTTTACTATTATTATCTACACTTTAACTGCTTGAATCTTAGTCTCCTAACTCATTCCTTAAATGAGGAAATGGACACTAACAATTTCTAAGATCCTCCCTGATGTTTGAATACCACCATCACGAACCTGCTTTACCACCCTAAGTCTCTTAGCATCGCATGGAAATCAACCTCACTACTTTATAATTTACTATGCAAGTGTGACTTTGAGTTACTCTAATTCAAAGAATTCCTATTTTTTTCCTCCGTGCACTGCGCACTCCATTTTTAAAGCGAGAGAGACAAAAGACGAGCAAAGAAGGTGATAGTAGGAACTTAATTCCTGTAACAAATTTTAGTTTATATTCCAGAGTCAAGATACATTTAATTCAAATCTCTACACAGTCAACATTTACAATGGCATAAAGTAAAAACTGACATGCAGACTGATGATTCTTAGGTATTGTTAGGCAAAGAAAGATCAAATCATGCTCAGTAGTGGGTGGCCTTGGTACTCAGTGTATTTCAGCAACCAGTACATGACTGTTAACTGTTCTAGTTCAGACCTTCATCACCTCACCCTGGATCATTGCATCATCCACTCTGCCTCTCTGTACTTCCCGGAAACGGCCTTTGTCAGTTTACTCGGCTGCTGAGGAATGTACACTAGCCCCCCAACACTTTAACTACAAACTCCTCTCACTGCTCTGGTCCCACAGCCCAACCTTCTGTGCTGCACTCATTCCTGCCTCTGTACGTGGCACTCCTTCCCCAAGGGGCATCTCCCCTCCCTCATCCAAAGCCTATCTAGTAACTAAGACTCGACTCAGGTTACCCAGCTTTCACGAATTTCTCTCTGAGTTATGTAATCCATACTTACATCTCCCATTTCAAGCTGAGTATTTATTCCTCAGTGGAGTTTATGTACTTCAGTTTTGTCCGTTCAACTAAAATAAAGTAGAAACTCACTGAGATCGTGGCAATGTCTTACACTCAAAACTGTATGCCCCACACTCCAGGATGTGTAAAAGATGTTCAATAAATATGTACTTCATGATGAAACAGACATACTTCTTCTTCATTTTGGATGACGCACCAGATGACCCTCCTAAATGTTTTCTTAAGAAGGGTAATTTCCAATTGGAATATATTTTCTATGTGTATATTGGACATACTTGAAGAATTTTAGTAAGGCCTAAACAAACATTTGTTCTGAAGTATGTCTAGCTTCACAATGTGAAGTGTGCTGTTCCTCGCCATGGCTGGCTGCGGCCCATCGCGTTTTCCCATGTGCTGTAGAGCATACCTTGTCTGAAGAGCCTAAATTCCACTTGCAGAAAGAAAGATACCTGTCCCCTGAAGAACTGGGACCAAATAATTCTAGTTCTTCGAAGAAATGGCTTCAGTTGAATTTACTGTAAGTACGGAAGAGGTTAAGACAGAACCCTGCAACAGCAGAAACAAGTGTGGCAGGTCTAGGGGAAAATCTGCTAGTTTTTCAGCTGCTGCTTCTTACTCTTGTGATTATTTTCTCAGAAGATTGAGGGTCTCCAGCTTGTTACTAACTAGGTATGTGACCTCGGGCAATCCCCAAGTTCTTCAGGGGTGATTTTTTTTTTTACATTTATATCACTCTCTGAGACTCCATAATAATCCAGTTACGTACTTAACATAAATCAGTCAGTCTAATTATTATACATTTGGACCCTCACAGAATTACCTATATGAAATCTCTTGTTATACGTACTATAAATTTTTTGTTGTTGAGGGTAATATCTGCCACTGTTCTTATTATATAAAGTTGTTGAGGTCAGATAATCCGCGAAGATTCTAGAAATTCACGTGAGATTTTTTTTTTTTAAGTAGCCAGTGCTGGGAAAAGCCAAGCTTCCTCCTTCATGATTCAAAAGAATTATTAGCTCCTTGTCTCTCCCTTTTTCAGTGTGGCTGCCAAGAAGCTCAGGAAGTTCAAGCGTAGAAACTCCATTGTCTTTTAAGGTCTCCAGAGGCAGTCCTTTTTTCCATTAGCCTTTTATTTATTTTTCCCCAATTATGTGGAGCCTCAAGATCTTCTCACCATAAAGTGAAGAGCTAGCACTAAGGTTCCCCTACCTCTATGATTCTACCATTCTAAATTCCTTTAAGAAGTTCAGGATTATTTCCTTTTTTTTTTTAATGTAAATTTATTTATTTATTTTTGGCTGCTTTGGGTCTTCCTTACTGCGCACAGGCTTTCTCTGGTTGTTGCAGAGCATGGGCTCTAGGCTCGCGGGCTTTAGTAGTTGCAGCACGCAGGCTCAGTACTTGTGGCTTGCAGGCTCTAGAGCGCAGGCTCAGTAGCTGTGGCGCCGGGATTAATTGCTCCACGGCATGTGGGATCTTCCCGGATCGGGGCTCAAACCCATGTCCCCTGCATTGGCAGGCGGATTCTAACCACTGCGCCACCAGGGAAGTCCTAATTATTTCTTATTTTTAACTATATTTTCATAAACATATATTAAACATCTATCTGCCATAATGTTAGATATTGGGGATTCAAAAATACTTAAGACACAGTGTCTACCTCAAGGAATTGAGACAGGGAAACGAATAATCCTGGTCATGGCCCACTTAGGTATAGCAAAATGGAAAGAGAAAACCCTTTAGGGTCAGATCTGCGTTGATTCCAGGAGAAGGTACTTCCTAGCTGGTATCCTCAGGTGATTTACATAATAAGCTTACTAAGCATCAGTTTTCTTACTTGCAAAATTATATTGATAGTACCATATCCTTTGTAGGGTTACCTTAAGAATCAGAGGAATGAAAGCACAATGAGTACCTAGAACAAGATACTGTAGGTATGCAATAAATACTTTTTCATCCCCTCCCTCTGCCTTCCCACTAACTGGTGTAGCAAAATACCAGGGCAACAAAAAAACAGAGCATTTTGGAGTGTACTATAAGGCAACCTGATTATTACGGGCTGTTCCAAAGGGAATCTGATCTTAAAAGAGATAAAAAAGGAGACATCTCAAAAGAGTGAGAATATACCATATATACATTGAGGGAGCTCTTGATTTTTTGGGGGGGTGGGGTGGGGGGAGAGCAGAAGGGCGTAAAAAAATCATGGATTTTTCAATTTAAGATTTTTTTTTTTACTTACCAACATGGTGCTTTTCTTTAAGGTTGTTTTGGGTTGCTCCTGGAAAACCTTTGCTTACTCCATGCAGAATTAAACCATGTAGGTTCTGCAGCCATAGCAGCCCCTCCACTGCCACCTCTGTGTAACTTGCCTCTCTGACACTGCCTTCTGGTCTCTCCTTTACTTCTCAAGCCACTGCAGGGCCTCAGCCTGACAGCCTGTCTCCTGCAGGCACCTTCCCCTTTCATCTGTCAACATTTTCCTGGAATGCTCCCTCCAATTTATGTAAGAGAAAATCGGGAAGTACTAGAGCATGGTTTTTGCAACCAGGTAACAAGAGGAGTCCCATGAGTGGAATGAGAACATCTTCTGACGTAATGCTGTTTCCATACACTGCTTATCACCACCAGGGAGAGGTTATAAGCATAGCATTGGTCTGCCCACTATGCTTCACCGTGGGCATTTAGCATAGAAACTAAATGCCGTCAGACCCAAACAACCGCAGTGACAAGTACAAACACTCCCCCTCCTTCCCAAAAGACTACAAGATGTGATAACATTTAGGGAACTAGTGTAGTATCATCAAGGTATGTCCTATATTGAGGTGTCCTGGTTACTCTTCAGCAGGTGGTTTTGCTATATGTGGCACATGGGGTCAGATGGTCACAAAGGAAAAACTAAGAGAGCTGAAAAGGAACTCTGTATTTCCCTCTGCCAGTAGAGCTCAGCAAGACTTTCATTTTATTTGTTTTTCTGGTAAGTCTGAAGCCAAAAAAAGCCTTAGTAACAGAATCTTTACATTTTCACAATGAGAAGCAAATGATCAGTGACAGTTACATTTCACCAATCACTGGAAAAAGTCACAGCTACAAAGGGAAGCAATGCTTGAAACTCCAAACAACACCCACTAAAAAAATGCCCTTTTACTGTATATTAGTGAACACTGTCAACCCACATTTCCTGTTTTTGACTTAATAAAAAATGTCTCAAAAAGCTGCAAAGCCCAAGTCACATGTGTCCTAGACGAGATGAAATATTCCAGCGTTCTTAACTCTCTTATTTTTCTGTTAATAGCAGACAAGCAGCATGCCTCTTTCCTGCTGAAGCATAGCTCTTCTGTCATTAAGTCTCTAAAAATAATTTATTGCCTTAAAAGTAAGAATAGGAATGTGGTTAGCGATTTACTGGTGAGTACAGATTGAAAGATAAACTAATAGACAATGTAAATCCAGAGCAGCAAACAGAATAAAATAGCCAAAGAGCTATGTGGGACTATAATATGCCTGTAGCTATATAACCTGGATCCTGCCATGAAAATTATAAAACTCCATAAACACGGTTCTAGGACAATACTATTAACTATGATATTGTGTCCATGTTTAAGGTGGTAATAAAATTGAAATGCAAACCAGTAAAAGAATTTAGCATGATTTTAAACAACCTGTTTCCTAAAAAAAAAAAAATAAATAAAAACAAAAGATTTGCAATCTCAAATACGAATTTCCCCCATCAAATAAATCTGAAAGTAGGCCTTGTGTTTCATAATAACTTCACTAACAAGGCAGCGGTCATAAAAATCACATATTCCTGGAGACCTTCCTGGTGGCGCAGTGGTTAAGAATCCGCCTGCCAATGCAGGGGAACTCAGTTTCGAGCCCTTATCCGGGAAGATCCCACATGCCATGGAGCAACTAAGCCCATGCACTACAACTACTGAGCCTGCGCTCTAGAGCCCACGTGCCACAACTACTGAGCCTGCATGCCACAACTACTGAAGCCCGCACGCCTAGAGCCCATGCTCCGCCACAAGAGAAGCCCCTGCAATGAGAAGCCCGTGCACCACAATGAAGAGTAGCTCCTGCTGTCCACAACTAGAGAAAGTCCCTGTGCGGCAATGAAGACCCAACACAGCCAAAAATAAATTAAAAAAAAAAAAAGGTAATTGTACCTTGCTTAAAAAAAGAAAAATCACATATTTCCCTTTCATCCATTCCTATCAATACCTTCCATCTTTGGGTGGGGGGCAGAATTTCTAAATCTCCACTGAACTATTGAAGTATATAAAATGTCTTAACACATAAAAAAACAGCAGCAATGTTATATGAAAAGACCTGTAAGCAAAAAGTTACAGGCTTGCATTTTTAGGCAAGTAGTATTTAGATTTATTAGTAGTAAGGTTCAAAGGTTAAAACTAAGAAAATGCCAGACACTTTGAAGGAGGGGCTAGCTCAGCCAGGGGTCACGTGGCAGCTGCTAATTGGAAAATGTTAAAAAGGGAAGGGGAAGGGCAGGGTAGCTGCCTTCTCTTCCTTCTTTATTGTAACATTTGATTTTCACTAAAAAAAAAAAGAAAAGAAAAGAAAAGAAAAAAGTAAAGAAAGAAAGAAAAGCTAAGATCTGTATAACTCAAAAGAGGCTAAAAATAAATAAATCACCCCCAGGCAGACTGAGCACAGCTGACACCCTATCAAGGCTTCCTTGCAAAAATAGAAAAAAAAGACTGAATTTTAAAATCAAACTATATTTCTATAGTGAATTCTAATACAGAGAGCCTAACCATCAAACTAGCTAAATCGTTTTGTCATTATATTTACAAAATTAAAATATTCTTTATTATAGTACATGCCATTTTATTTCTTGATTTGTCTAAAGGTTTATTTATATTGAAAAGAATGTATCTCTTCTTAAACTATCTTGTGTTGCCTTTTTTTAAAAGATTATTTTCAGAACTAACAAGCTTCTAGAAGGTAAGTCAAATCAACAATAAATACTGCAAACTATAGATCAGTTAATTATAAAAAGCAAGTTGTGTTTCTTTGAAATCTTTTAAATGGCATTTTTTATTAGAAAAGTTGTGGCACTCATTTTTTTTTTACTAAGTACACATTTTTTATGTCTCTATAAATACTGTTAAGACTCCTTAAAATGCATTTTTCCTTAAGTATACAATTTTTACATTTAATTCAGAATGATGAAAAGAATTTTCATGATTAACGCTTATACTTCATTGACATGAGATAGGAAAGTAATAACCCATAGCTAAATTTAAAGTTGGATTTATGACATCATTTTGATTGTGCACATTAGCTGCAATTACCTGCACCACTCATTCTGAGCCACTAGATGGTGTAAAAAATAAATTTAAACGGTAAATTTTCATTCCAACACCATGGAATCTAAATATAACTCTGAGAAAGATTAAACAAATTTCTAGGCATATAACAAAGCTAGTGATTTCTATATTTATTGCACTTAAAAAAAAAACAATCAATACATAGCATCAGCTCTACCTTGATCTAGAAACAAGTCCTTTTGAGCAATTCTTTGCTCTCTTCTTCTAAGGGCCTTGAGTTCTGAATTTATAATGATATTCATCATTCAAACTGCTGTCATCATTCACATATTAAATAAATTTATGATATTAACTTATGATCTATGTTTGCCAAAATTTTTATAAAAACTGTAAGACCAAGCAAATATAAAATTAAAGAATCACCAGAGGTTCCTATCTGAACTCACTCAAAGCCAAGGGGGGAAGTAAGAGTCTTCATAAATATATCCTGACCCCCAAAGCAACCTGACAACAAAGAGCCAAGATGTTCATCAACGGCCCAGAATTTGTCCAAATTCCGTCAAGAGAAAACTAACTGTCTTTCTTTCACCCTCACTAAGATCAACCTGGTTGATTGTACTAGGTCCGCAGCTGGGTAAATATGGGTATTTACTCATCCAGCCAATGGTGATAATGTGCTAACAAAGCCTTGTCTCTTCTTTTAAAAACCAAAATGAGCTCCAGATAAAATGCCCATCTCTAGAAGGCCTCTCCTGAAATGCTGCCGGTGGAAATTTAAACCTTGTGAAAGGTTGATAAAGGAAGTATTTTCAGGCAGCCCATACCCAAATAACAGCATTTAGAAATTTTAGATGGGAGTATATTCTTCCTATGAGGTGGATTACCACCCTTAGCTCTATGACAGGCTTCACATATAAAATTACAGTCATCACAAAACAGGTTTGGGAGAAAAGGAATGACTTCCCCCAGAATCCTAGAAATATGATACACACCTATGATTGTACTTCCAATTTCATATTCACAGAAAATGATTTTCTGAGGCAATGGCAGAAATAAGACAAGCCTATGGGAACGCTGCTTGCACCACAGCCTGTCCCAGAGGCTGGTACTCTGAGGCTTTCAGGAACAAAGACAACTTGAAAAAAGACAACTTGATTCCTAAAGAAGGCGTCAAGAACAAACCCACATGGGCTTCGTAAGTTTCATATTTTACCATACAAACATACTGGCTACGTGCCATTTATCCCTATAGTCTGAAGTTCCAAGTGGAAGCTAATCAACCTTTTAATTTTATATGCGATTTTACACACATTTAATTTTATGCAGCTAAATTGGTGAAAGAAACTGTGAGCTAAGTAAATTTGAGGAATGATTCCAAGAAAGTTTCTTTTCAAGAACTGAAACTAATCAGTTTGTTTTCTATATTAAGTAACTGACTCAAAAAGCTGTCATTTTAACACAGGACTATTGAATGCTCTGTAACAGGCTTAAGAGTTGTGATATGGCTATCTATAGCTTCCAAGAACTGAAAGTATCTTTCTAAAAAAAAAATACACTAGCGAGCAGAGGACTGAGAAATAAGGGACAAGTCTTATTTGGGCACCTCAACCAGCAATGATCACAGTTGGCTGTATTTACTTACTATTTTCCTCCAATCTACAAGGGCTTATATCTCTCTCTTTTTTTCTTTTTCTTTTTTGGATTCCTGGTGCCTAGAATGGGCCCCTGCACATTTTAGGCACTTTACGACAGTTACAAATTAAATACAAGTAAGGAAAGAAGGGGTGGGGGGAAGAAGAGAGGGAAAAAGGAAGGAAGATAGATACAGGCATAAGAAAAAAATAGAGCAGAAAGCTCTGATCTGGGAGTCAAAACACCTTGTTAAGTACTGGCTCTGGCACTTTCTTGACCCAAATTCCCTTATCTGTAAAACCAAGGATAGACAGATGAGCCCTAAGATCTCTCACTCCAATGTTCTATGATTTTCTGTGTATGATTTTATGCACCAGTCAACTAGTGTTTAAATTCAATTAAGTGACCTTATTTCCAAATTCTCTTCTGTATCTAATAAGTCATATTATCTTTCTGAATAAGTCATAATCTTTCCAAAATATCTCTCTAATCAACAAAGCACATTAAACTCCTAGACTTATGATTTATGTAACATTTCTTTACTTATATTTAAATAGTCTCCACACATCATTTGTTTCTAATGTGGCCTCATGAAGTAGACTGAGGGAGATATTTTTTAACCCCCATGTTACAGTAGGCAAAGTTAAAATATGAAAGTTAAAGGAGCTCATGCATGTCATTAGAAGTAAAATCAATTAAGAATCTTGACTTTTAGATTTAAGGCCAGAAGCATTTTGAATAATCCAGTATCTTAAGAGGCAGAAACAATGATTTTGTATATCTAAGGATGAGTTCATAGCAATATACTTTGCTATTATGTTTACAAATACAATTATGTTAAACTTAAAAAAAATTACCTAAACCTGTCTGAATAGAAAAGTATTGCTTTTAAATTGCCGGAACACCCGATGTATTTACATAAAGATGAAAAACTTGTTCTATAAACACAGTGTTACCAGTAGTGAATGGCAGACAAAATCAGAATAAGCACACAGAAGAATAAAAAGGAAGAGGAAAGAAAAACATAATAAATAACCTAATACCTTACAATGTTAACTTTCACATAAGTATATTGTTTCTGGAGAAGGCAGTGTGTGGATGTGAGCCAAAGGCTGAAGTGATAGGTAAACACACTGTTAAGTTGAATCCTGTTATCTGATTGTGTTTAAAATTTGATTATATTTCACTTGACAAAATAATTATTGTGAACTCCCAATTGTTAACAAGGACCTAGAAGAATTCCAATTGGCAATTTTCCCCTAGTGTTGTAGATCCAAATGCATAAAAATGCAGCTTCGTATTCATGTTTTACAGCTGTCATTTTGGGGTATCTGCTTACCTTGCTAAGAATGTAAATCACATCACCACGTTTAAATGACAATTCATCAGAAAGAGCTCCTGTGCAGTCCCACAAACCCTGGTAAAAATTAGCATAATCGGTGCTTTTATCTCCTAGGAAGAAGAAAGAGAAAACAAGAGTTAGAGCTTTCATGTAATGGGCCCTCACTTAAAAATGAACAAATAGCAATTAAAGGGCCACTCCAAACCACCAAAGAACAGTCGAAAAAAATTCTGTCCTCATTCAAAGAACACTTGATAACATCCACACAAGAATCCTACTTCTTGCTCTCATCTAATTAAGGACCATTTTCAAAAAGATCTAATTTTGAATGTCTTTTCTTTCCTCTCTCCTTTTCTTGTTTTTACCTAAAACTTGTAATTGCAACATGTTTCTTCAAACCAGCACCTAAGTTACTTCCCACTTATTTTCTATAACAAACCTAAGCCCACTTGCAACATGTTCTGAAGATGAGTCAGCCTCCCTGTATAATGAGCAATATCCATGAGATGTGATAAACACGTTGTGAAATAAGCACCGTACAGAATTTAGGACACATCATAAAAGTAATAATAATAAAGGAGCTAAGGTACAAATATAACCAAACGAGGTAACAAAAAAACTTTTTGAGATTTAAACTTCAAAAAAAAAAAGCATCAATGGCATATATATATATATATATATATATTTTGATATGGACCATTTTTATAGTCTTTATTGAATTTGTTACAATATTGCTTCTGCTTTTTTTATGTTTTGTTTTTCTGGTCACGAGGCATGTGGGATCTTAGCTCCCCGGACCAGGGATCAAACCTGAACCCCCTGCATTGGAAGGCGAAGTCTTAACCCCTGGACTGCCAGGGAAGTCCCTAAATTTAAACTTTTTCAAAGCATAAAGCTGGTTAAAGGAAGAGAATAAAATGAAAGTAATCTAAAGGATAATTCCAGCTCTTATCTTTAGGAACTTTTGTACCCAAAGCCTCTCAAAGTTATTTCTAAAATATTTTAGCAACTTTGAAACTGCCAGTGCTAAAGCTGCATTTCCCAAGATTTCTGTCAGCCCTAGTTCAGGACATTAGGCTCTGAATAAACATGCAACATACACTGCAGTTATCAGCTCATCCTTCTAACAGCATAAGCACAATGGATGTGATGTGTTCAAACTGCCATACAGACCATTAACTGATTGATTATTTAGCGCTCTCCGCTCTATAATACCACAATAAACCGGGTAATAAATGCTTTGTCACTTATACAATGTGGGTCGCCTGAAACACAGCACAGAGTTAAATACACTGGCTGCTTTTGTTACACTGAGAACTGTTTCCTGTTTTTAATTTCATGATAATTGAGTTTTGATGAGTTAATGCAAAAAGAATGCAAGCAATATCAATAAGATGTCCCTGTATTCACTAACCAGGCAGAACATACACGTGCTGACAACTTCCATCATTGGAATGTCATCTTTGAATTCTGAGGGGATAACTGTGGAGACACATGCTGGATCAGGGTTGTCATCTTAGTTTGGTTATATGGCTCTCAAACAGCAGGCTCCTTGGCAATTCTAACACAACCAGTCACATTAGCGTGTCAGGAGGGCGTTCATCTTATTACACATAGCTTGTGATTTACTCAAAGTGTTAGGTTTATTCGAAATTTAAAAAATTCTCTTTAGTATCTGAAACATTTTTTTAAAGCCAAAAAGAAAATCTGAATAATATGGAGTCTGACTATTTAAGAAGTAAGACGTGACTTTTCCATTATACTTTTAAGAAAATAAACAAGGACAATCCTCCTATTAAAGTTTTTCCGCTTGTTTTCTAAGAACTCAAAAAAAGAGGGGGGACGGGGGAAAGGAGGGATAGAAGGAGGGAGGGAGACAGAGAGACAGACACCTTATTGACTTTTCCGCTCTAGCATTTGAACACTCATCACAGAAGCTAGCAGGGATGTACACAAGCCTGGGAATCCAACCAAGAACTAACAATGCTTGTGGCCACCCTTCATTACATTTTCCCCTCAAAGCATATATTATGGAAATTCTATGAATGGACACTAGAGGGCACTCTGGCTGGACAGATCTCTCCAAACATTGTCAAATTTTTCTAAGAAAAAAATTACTTAATAATGAAGTGAATGATTTCCTTTAAAAACCACTTATTTAGACAAATAGGGATTTAGAAGTTGAAACATTCTAGTCAGATTAAATCAACTGCTAACTGGGTCAAATGTTGTGCCCCATGCAGTCCGTCAGTGTCAGTTTAAAAGTCAAGGAATTAGAGCAAAGAGAGGATGACATCATTTCACACGCAAGGCCCTCCCCCATAGTCACTGGCCAGGAGGTAAAAGGATCTAAATAGCTGGTTTCCCCAGTCGAGGCTCCTGTGTGTTCCCCATGCTGCTCAGCCTTAGGCTTGATCCTAAAAGGCTGAAGAAAGAAAACCTGGGTTAAAAACTAGAGAAGTTTTGGCTTAGCTGAAGCATCCCAGTGGGTTCTGCAGCTGTTCAGCCTCTGCTTGCTCTTTCCTTTTTCAGATTCTCTCACAATAGTATTTCACTCAGTAGATTTTCAAACGCAGGGGAGAGGGAAGAAGGAAGAGGAAAGTATATGGTGATTTCTAACACATAATCCTTATCACTTTGGGGGTCTCTCCTCCCCTCGATGCGCTTAGTGAAACTCCCATTAACACTAATGGGAGTTACAGGAGCACAGGAGGGGAAGAGAGACCCCAACCGTGTGCGAGATGCATCTCTCCCTAGATGTGCATCATGGGCATTTCATTAAATCTCACTGCTGTAAAAAGTCAACAGAGCTAGTGATCTGGCAGTCCTGGGAACAAGATGCATTTTCTACTGTGCTTTCTGCAATCTTGATGATGATGTTACCCAAAGACCAACCTCATTCCTGTGTCCCATATGTAAGCCCTGTTAAAGAATAGTAAGTTGTTTATGTCACATGGCTACCTACCTGTACACACAAATTGACTATTCTATTTCAGCATGCAATATTAGTTATGATGTAGAACAGCGGTCCCCAACCTTTTTGGCACCAGGGACTGGTTTCATGGAGGACAATTTTTCCACGGACGGGGGGTGGTGGAGCGCGGGGTGGGGGGGATCGTGGGAATGGTTCAGGCGGTAACGCGAGCGATGGGGAGGGGCACATGAAGCTTCGCTCGCTTGCCCACCGCTCACCTCCTGCTGTGCGGCCCGGTTCCTAACAAGCTGCGGACCCGCGGCCCCGGGGCTTAGAGACCCCTGATGTAGAAGAATCCCAACGGGGGAGAAAACCTGGCAGTCTATGTTCATTAGCCTTAGTCTCCTTCGGAAAGTAATGTCAAAATTCTTAAAATGAATTCCAGACATAAAAATTAAGAATTATCTTGTTCTTCAGAGAGCAGCAAGCTCCTCTGGTTTACTTTTCTAAATTTTAAGTGTGTCTAAACATACACAAAAAAATATGCATCGACATCCTTGGAAGCACTGTGGGTTCACAGAAGTTAACACTGTTCATTTATACACTGAAAAAATAATCCCTGTGAGATGTGTTTTTTAAAAACAACAACAACAAAAAAAATGGGATGGAGCATAATGTCATAAACCACCAATAAGCTTACATTGTGAATACAAATTAAATCGGTTTAGTTGTCTTTATTATATGAATTAATTTTCCCATTCTATCCACACCGTGATCCATGTTTTCAAAATTATCAAAAAAAAATCATCTCATTACGTTTCTTATCCTAAGAAGCATATATGGTTAAAAAAGAAGGTAAAGAAACAAAGAAAATAACATTCTAAATTAGCTGGCTTGTGAAAGATTTAAACAATGTATTTGCTCTTGTAAGTTAAACATGCAAAAACAGATCATTGAGCAAGAAAAACAGAATTGTTATGAAAGTACAAGCTAAACATTGGAGATATTGACTTTTGCAAAAATGAAAAGATTTTTAAAACATGATGACAATGGGTAAAACACAATAATAAGATAATGGAGAATCTCTCCTTGGGTAATGTCATAGGTGTAAAAACTATTTTAGAAAGGTAAGCATATTGTATAATGTTCAAAAAAATCAAATGGAATCTTTATTTTTTATATGCAAGCTACGTAAGCTTAAACATGAAATAACTTGTAAGAAATACATGCTTAATTTTGTTTCTGCTTATATATTTTACATTAGAGTAGTCTGAAAAAAGAATTTTTCCTTTAGTAAAATCAGTCAACGTGAAAAATATAACATTCTTGAGTAAGGTTAGAAGTTCACATCATGTGAAGCTCAGCAAGATAGTAATACCCTTGTCAACTCACTGCCCTGCACAGCAAACAAACTTCTAATGTTACATCTTTGACAGCCTGGGGAGAGCAAAGGTCACTGGTATGCAAAAGCATTAAAACTGTTGCTTGAAAAGAATTTCATGTCACTAAAGATAAGAATTATTGCAGTGCTTTATAGCAATTGCATGAAAAGGTAGATCTCCTTATTGCATTCCTTTGAGGAAAACCTGATTTGTTCTTCCTTCCCTCAAAGGCAAAAATTTGGGAGATAGTTACTTTAAAAGGGTTTTGGAAAAACATAATTGTTTTAAGCCAAAACACTCATATTTGTGGAAAGAAGATTTGTATGTGTCCACCTTCTATACCTGCACAGAAATTTAAAAAAAAAGAAAACGACATGCTTTTGGCAGAAGCTTTATGATAATAACAAAACGTATGTACTTAAAACTGCCAGTGAACATTGTCCTCAAGGCTTTGCTCAGCCTTGGTGTTTATAGCTGCATCTAATGACTTGTTCCTCACTTCCCTTCTGAAAAAAGCAAACCCAAACCTTTTGCAGCAACCTGCTCCTGCTTTCCTGTCCAGGTCCGGAAATCAGGCCTCTGTTTCCTTTCTACATGCCACAGTAGGAAGGACTCGGGAAGCCTACTTCCTGAACACACACTGCTTGACCACCCTGCCCCTGACAGCTTGAAAGAGTGATGTATGGACATATCAGAGAGGGGAGGTGACCCCCAACTATAGCTCTTTGCAGAACATGGGATGATATGGCAGACCTTGCCCCAGCTGACATGTGGCTATGAAGAGGTGTAAAGTCCTGATAAGAAGGCAGTCCTTCTCTTCTTTCTGTGCAAAATAATTGCTGGTTTATCAAAACTAACCTCATGCTTGCACTACAGATAGGGTTTATCTCCTGCTATTTGGACATAACAAGAAGCAAGAGAAGTTGCCTTTATCATGTGATTCCGTACACAGCACGTGCAATTATTTTTCCAGTCTTAGTCATAATTAGTAGCTGGGGCCACGTGCCAAGTGGAAAGGGATAAGGGGAATATCCTTCCTAGCCTTCCAGGCCACCACTGTCCTTTTCCCATTTTTAAGCTGCTGTCACTGGACTCTGGCATTTCTTACCCAATTCATTTGCTTTCTGTGTTAATCATATGCAATGAAGATATGCATGGCCAACATTTAAACAGGCTGCAGATCAATTAGCGGTCTTAAGTTTATCTGATTTTTATCAAAGAAGACAGAGCTGTGGGTCGATTGTCAGAGCCTGTGTCAAGTTGACCTTTTCAGAGATGTCTACATTGCCAGTCCCCTGGGCAACTTGTTGTCCCCTGTTAGTCTCTGAATGGCAGAAGTCTGTTCTGCTCAAGCACAAAGTATACACAGATGTCTATATTACATTCTTATAGGTTTGACAGCAACTGCATGTTGTATCTATAAACTGTCCTTTAGCAGTGACACTTCCTCAATGATGATAAGCTAATTTATGCAACTAAATCTCCTTTGCGCAGAAATGAAAGCTAATTGAGTCGTTACAAAGTAATTCAGAAAGGAATACCTTGTATAAATTGGCTTACTTTATAAATCCTTCTCAAGTGGTTTTCATGCATCCTAAATGGGTCTAAGAAGCTTATCAGCCATAAGAGGTCCAGACCCAAGGAGACAACCTCGGGGAGCCGAGGACACATCTTTAGAGCAGTAAGAACGTGACAAAAAGGAAAGTGAACAAAACCAACATAAGCTTTCCCAGAAAGCTGCACAACTCATTACCTGTGGTGTGGTGAACACTGTCCTGACTCATCTTCCTTTGCCCCTCCACTTTCACCGGAGCTCCATTCTCTTCCTCTTCTGTAAATAAACAACATAAATGGGACACTGAAGGCTTTCCTCAGGGAGAAAGACACAGTACTCACCCCATCTTAAGAGCAAAACTAAAAGTGTATAACACATAAATATTCCTTTTCAAAGAATGAAACCACTCAACATTCACATCCCCTTTTCAATAATTGAAAGCTGAACAAAGAAACCTCTAGCTATTTCCAAATAGCAACCTGACCAGTTGGCTTGATAAAATTTAAGGTATGTACTAACGTTTCACGTATTTTGTTTTAAATATTCACAGAAACTCATCTGGAATAATCTTAAATCCAGAAAAGCCCTAAAAATGCAGTAAGATGACACCCGGCATTATACGGATTGACCACATTATACTGTGGCATGAGTACCACAGATAAAATCATGGTCCCTGAAACAACAGCAGAGCAAAGAGAAAATGTGTGATATAAAATACAGTTAACCTAGAAGTCATTTGCTGAGCATCAGATACTTCATGTTTTCTCAACTGATCATCACAGGAAGATATTAGAAGCATCCTCACCCTTCAAGGTAAGACCCCCCAAATTACACTGAGGAACTACTATGTGTCATACACTACACCAGATGCTAAGACTTCATAGGTAAACCATTTTAAATCCTCATTTTACAGAGAAATAAACTGAGACTCAAAAAGATAAAGAAACTTCCAATATTTGCTATTCAAACTTAGGTTTATGATGACAAAATCCATGTTCTTTATCCTGCATATGTTCATATATATCTTCATGTTATTTCTACACTCTCCCATCACACTCCTTTCCCAAGTTATAGGAAGAAAAACGATGAGATTAAATAAGAAGGGTTTTTAAACAGAGTCAATAGGCTAGTTAATCCTTTTACATCAAAGAAATACTTACTACATGACCACTTGCCCCACCTAAGGATTAATATACAATTTAGAAATATTTAAGGCAGGACATACGAACAAAATGGCATGTCAAGGAAAAACTGGGATCAAAAAGAATCATAATTCCAAGAAAATCAAAAACTTTAAAGAAAAATATGCAAAAGAAACAAATACAGTCATTATGACTATTAAATAATTCAACTCATGAATCTTCATTGAGCATTAACTACCTGTAAGAGAGAGAGGTTCTACCAGAAAGGCAAGGGTAGTAGGAAGCTTCTGCCTTCAGGAAGTTACAGCCTAGAGGGGACAGAAGACAGAACCTAAAGGAAAGTGGGATAAGGGGCATAAAACCTGACCTGTGAGGTACAAGGTACTGAAGGAGTGCAGAGGAGAAACCACCCAACTGGGGCAATACCATAAAGGCTCTGAGGGATGGAGAGAATCTGAATAAGGAGAGAAGGGAAGGAGGAAATTTCCAGACAAGGGAAGGCATGAACAAAAGAACAAGGCATGAGCATATTCATTTTGGCTAAAGAATGTGGTTCTCTTGAGACTTCCCTGGCGGTCCAGTGGTTAAAACTTTGCCTTCCAATGCAGGGGGTGCTGGTTCAATCCCTGGTCAGAGAGCTAAGATCCCACATGCCTCACAGCCAAAAAACCAAAACATAGAAAAATACCAGAAGCAATATTGTAATGAATTCAATAAAGACTTTAAAAATGGTCCATTTTTATCAAAAAAATAATAATAATAAAGGCAGAGGCTGTTCTTGTAGAATAAGAGCAGGATGGGAGATAATGCTAGTCATTTGGGCAAACTGTTGAAGAGCCGTGAACATCCTGCTGTGGACTTCAGACTTTTACATGTTTGGTGAGGAATAAGAGTCCCCCCAAATTTCTGAGGCGAGAAAGGGCAGGACTGAAACTGCTTGAGGAATGGCTATCACATCCCATTGTCCCAGACAGCCTAGATGAGGGGTGTGGGGAGAGAGACCATTCCTAGTCTAGCTAAAGGGGAAGTCAGTCCTGAACTGAAGGGGCAGAGGAAATGGAACGGAGATGGTTATGAGAGGGAAAGGAACTAGAATAGACAAACTTTGCCTGACTGGATGTGGAGGGCTACGGGAAAAGAATGAGCAACCAAGGATGACTCAGGTTTTGATCTTAGTTAACTGAGAAATGGGAACATCATTACTAAAAAGAGAATAGCCAAGATAAGCTACTCAAGGGGTTGTGTTTCTGACATGGGACATTTAATATACTGGTGGGGCAACCCAGAGGAAATGTCCAGGGGCAACTGCAAAGCTTGGTAGACAGGTCAAGAATGCAGGTGTAAATTTAGAAGTCCCATGCAAATTTTAAAGTGGTGACTAATAAAAACTAGCATTTAAATCAAGCTTGAGAGTTACTGTACTTACAAGATAATTATAACTGTTTCAAATTTTTGTAACTCAATTCAAACAAAAGAATGAAAGCTCCAATATAAGGAACAGCTGGAAATCATTGGCACTTTATACACATTAAGCTAAACATAATATTGGCGATTTAATATAGTTCAGTCAAATAGTAAAGAATACATAGAAGACCTAATAAAAAGTCTAATACTAAATGCTCTCTCTTTTCTCTTCAACAATTATCTCACTTATGTTAAACCTCAAGGACTAGTTATCATAAATGGGTCGATAGGGTGTTTTCATGCAGATTTTAAAGGTATTAGGGACATTTACCATCATTTAGTCCAAACTACTCGTTTTACAAATCATTAATTTCTTTTGAGGTGAAGGAGAAAGCTTTCTTTACTTTTCATACTTTCTCTTTCCCCAGCACTCCCTCTCTTCCAATTTGGTCACAAATTCAATAGTAAGAAGTAAATTCAAAAACAGTTAAGGGCACTTGTCCTGAAGTCAAAAGCTTTAACCACATTAATACAGAAAGCACTATTCCTGGCTCTTAAGAAGACACTATGGGATTTACTCTCACCACCCAAAGTCAGTGTCAAGATATCATAAAAACTATTAATAATTACAAGAGGGGCTTCCCTGGTGGCACAGTGGTTGAGAGTCCGCCTGCCGATGCAGGGGACACGGGTTCGTGCCCCGGTCCGGGAGGATCCCACACGCCGCGGAGCGGCTGGGCCCGTGAGCCATGGCTGCTGGGCCTGCGCGTCCAGAGCCTGTGCTCCACAACGGGAGACGCCACAACAGTGAGAGGCCCATGTACCACAAAAAAAATAATAATAATTACAAGAATTAAGTGGGAAAAACTCCATTCTTGGCAAAGTTGTCAATGAATTTAGAATTTATTACTAAGAATTTATTATTTTATTAAAATTTAAGTACCTATTATATGCACAATGTATTCTTAAACTTTCAGAATGATATTAAAAATATTTACTGTGAAGTATCCAAATTGAAATCCATGTGAGATGCTTAATAAGAAGTATTTTAGAGGATAAGATGCTCATTAAAAACACTTCCTTTCTCCTTTGCAAACCTAGAACTTCTATCTTTAGGTCAAAGCCTTCTGTGTTTCAAATATCAATTTTTCTTAACAGTAAAACAACCCATTTTATCTTGGGCTAACAGTACAAACAGCTTCCATATAAAAGACAACAAAATCAAATCTGGTGTGTGCTTTTTTAATCTTAGGAAGAAAAGAACTCAACCTGAATCTTGAATAGACTCTGGTACAAGGGAGATGTTCAATAAATACTAAGTGAACAAACGGATTCCAAAATCATGAAAATAAATCCTACTACTATATTCATTTACTAACAGAGCAAACCTCTCCACATCATTCAAAAAATATATAAGGACAAGTGACCAAAATTCTAGGCAATAATCACCTTCACAATATATTAGAAACATACAGATGTTGTTTTATTTAGGTTTATTATTAAACATATTTTATTTGGGGGTTGAGGCATGATGTCATTATACAATACTAATTAATATCTCAAATAGTCAATATGTGTGGGTTAATATATTCCATTCAACATTTTAATAACAGTAAACAAAAACAGCTCAGCTATGCAATAAAATCCATCAAACCATACAGATGGTTATAAGGTTTTCATTATGTGGTTTCCATAGCAATCATATTGCAAATCTGGAAGCTTCTTGCAAACAAGCAGCTTGTATTTACATGCCTCTCAGCTGCAGCACAAAACTCTTCAACATGTGAAGTTATTATTCCATTCACACATTGTTAGGAGAATCACCGGGAGATTTTTTTTTTTTTGATCATAACAAGATGAAAATAACAATAAAGTGAACTAATTGCAGAAGATAACTCAAGCATAGTTATACATTTACTAAACTAACCAATGAGTATTAAAAATGTTCTTATAGTCATTGGAAGGTTTTTAACATTAAACCCTGTCAAAAATATGAGACCTCCAGGAACAACCAGACCCTAGAGAATCTAAAAGCTTGAATTCTACTTTCACTCTTTTTTTGGATACATATTAAGCCTTTTTGCTGAGTTGAGCAAAGAGAAAAAGAATAGCAGAAAATTGAGTCTTCCCAGATTTTTTTAGAATGACTACCATTTGAGGAAATGCTTCCTGTGGGAAAAGTCAAGACCTTTCTTTTTCGCTGCTAGATTAATCAATTTAATTTACAAATTGATCCAGTTCCATAACAGATGGATTATTACCCTAATAAGGATCAAAGATCTGTCTAGCTATGCAGTTTTTACAAAATGGCTATTTCTGACTTACTAACATTCTTTTTTAAGGATAAATAACCAAAAAAACAAAAGTGATAAGCAACTGACATGTGCAGCTGACATTGCTTGGAAAAGGCTAAAGACAATTTGTTAGCACCAAAACAGGATGTGTGATGTTCACATCATGGCTGAGGACTGATATTATCATGTCTTCCAGGGAGAAGAGGACGACAACACAAGAAAATCCTTGACTCACACGATGATTACCTTTCTCACTAAACATCTTCAGAAAACAGCTCTCCTGAATTACAATGTAATTTTAAAAAGAATAAAACACAGAATCAAAAGTTATGCTCTGAAATAAATCTTGGGTTTAGATCTCTACCTGCCCAGGCTTCATCTGATTATGAGACTATATATTTATCTCAAGAAACGTTAATATGTGTTGCTTCAATGTTCACACTATATGCATTTATATCCATTATGTAACTAAATCCTCATTAACAATTCTATGAGGTAATAATAGGAACTCTTTTTTCCTCTTTATGGATGCAAAAGTGACATTTACAGAGCTTGAATAATTTGTCCAGGTTCACACAGCCAGTTAGAACAAGAGCTGGGATTTAAACTTTCACATCTTTCACTGAAGCCCCAGCTCTAAGCCATGGTGCCATTTCCTTGATTTTCGGTTTATAGATACAGTTTTTGCTAAAATTTCTCGTGAATATTGGCTGTTTGTGGACTTGGAAAACATTTTCACATAAGTGGGTAGGTTCTATCCTACCATAGCACTGTATTTGAGGTACATCTTAGGTTAAGCAATCCTTTCAGCGACGATTTAGAAACAGAATTTCACGTCTGGCTGTCCCAAACGTGCATCTTCTCCTTTCTCTTCTCCATCCTCCTTCCCCACCTTTAATGTTCTACACATTCAACTGCCCCTAAAGCCAGCACACAGTATTTGATAGTTTGTAAAGGTCTCTAATGCAACTCATAATTGAAAACGGATTTATTTCTGAGGCCAGTCAGCTTTACCTTCTCACTTTATTTCAATAAGGAAAACACAGCTAAATGGAGATGGTAAAGAGGAGCCTTTCTACACACAAAGATCTGAAAGAGGTTCACCTACATTTCAGAACAACAGGCTCTCCTGCACATTTCTTCAAGGGTTCAGGCTCCAGGGAGTTGCAAGCAAGATGCCCCTGAGTAGGAGGAGATGGAACAGATGGGATGGGGAACTGAAGACACCTCCAGCTAGTCCTAGCAGTAAGATGAAAAAGAGGCAGAAACACAGGGAGGATTTATACAAATGGAACCTCACCTCCTCTTCTCTCTCAACACCTGGGGCAAGCTCTGAAGCTGGTGGAAGGGTTAGAGAAGTGGAAGAGTAAAGTCGAAGGGATATGGGTGAGGGAATTCAAAATTATGACAATGAAGACAAGTGAGCTCCTTAAGGGCCTATAAATCCTGGACTACTGGGAACTTAAAATACGGCACTTCTAAAGGTTTCTTCTATCTATTTAATAGCCTGACATATAGTTTATAGCAATAAAAGATATATTTTTATAAAGATATAAGCATGTGCCTTTTAGTATTATGCTAACTTCAAAATGAAAAGAAAGATAAAGATGCCTGAAATGGCAGTCATGTTTACTCTCCTGGAAATTAGGCAAACTGAGTCCTACTGTTAAAGGTCTAGTTACTCATGCAACCTCGACACTGTTTCTAATTCTGTGTCTTCTCTGTAAAGCAGAAAGAATAACGTCTATCCCATAGCACTTTGAACAGGATTTGGAGAGGACAATGAGATAATCAGATTTCTCAAGGGGGAAAAAAAAAGCACAATTAGCATGCAGTATCAAGTTCACTACCTGAGGAGCTGGGTGTTTTGCAACAACTTATTAATTAAGCAACCGAGAAGGTTAATGTGATATAAAAGGCAATAAAATAAGCAATAGTTGTACAATCATAGAAGCTAATTTTCAACCTGGACGTTCTATTCTTATAGGGTTTAATACGAAAAGGTTATCACTGCTAAAATAAATGCCTTTAGAGCACAGTGAATTTCTGTACTATAATATTAAAATTCATAATTTATACACAAACATGAAAATGCAAAAATAATGATTGTTCACAGACATTAAACTTGTTAACATCATGGTTGGGATGTTGGGAAAAAACTCAAATTCAAGCAAGGATCTCATTTGACAGAATTGGGAGAAATCTTAGAAGGGAAAGACACCTTAGCTATCATCCAGTTCAACTTCCTTCTTTCATTAAAGGGGAACTGAACTGGGGTGTTGGATGACTGGACCAAGGTCATGGCACTTCCACCCTGCTCTTCTCTCCCTGCACTGCCTTCTATGCAACACGCACTGCAGACATTCCTGCCGCTCTAGATGTACTTCTCTATTAAGTAGCAGGAGCAGTCTTACATACACTTGTTCATCTACAGGCAACGATGGCAGGCAAAGAAAGCACATAGGTTAAAAATAAGGTTTTACTAGGCCAGATTCCATCAGTCAGAAGTAACTGTGAGTCTGCAAATGATCCCACTCCTATAGAATACTAGACATGGGGAAATTATGAAATGCGACTCCGCCTTGTCCCAGTGTATTCTAGTCGGTGTATGCTATAATATGACATTCTTCTAACTATTTCACAAAGCTCAAATTCTCAGCTTTTTAATTAAAGTGTATAATAAATTCTGTAATATTAAAATTTACATCCAAATTAAATTATTCCTCAGTTATAGTAACCTCTACCTGGCTCTGGATTTCTGGTACAATTATACTTTGCTACATGTAAGTTCTTTTTTAAATTTAAATTGAACTTTTTTCTTATTATTCTTGTTACAAAAGCAGTATCTGTTCATTGCTAGAAGCCAGAAAATAGAGATAAGCAAAAAAAGAAAAAACATTTTCAGTCACAGAAGACCTATCCATAAACACTATTAACATCTCCTTCTAGACAACCCTTATTCAGTTTCTGGTTTTTCTTTATTCTCATTTTTAATAATAATATCTCAAATGTATATGTATTTCATTATAAACTGTTTTGAATCCATCCCATTTTTAGAAAGTAAAATATTTCATCTTAACTTAGATTTTCGTTTAAGTTTCATTCTGTAAAAAATACTATCTAATATACATAAGTTGGTGATAAGATCATTTAATTGTAACATGGCTGTTTTATAAGGAACTGTCTACCATAGCCTTAGGAAAAAGGCAGATCTATGAATGCAGAGCTCATTTGTTACAGGCTTTGACTCTGTTTCTGATGCCTGCTTATGCAAATACACTCAACCTCTTCATGTGCAGTGCACCTTAACCTTATTTTCAAGAGTCCAAGAAAGAAAAATCACAGGTCCCTCTAAGAGGAACCATCACCCATTTGACTTATTGGTTCTATAATCCCTTATACCAGCAGTGGTTTCCAAGACCCTTTTGGGGCATAGAGGGTCTATGAAGTCAAAACTATTTTCATAATAAAATTAAGATATTTGCCTTTTTCATTGTGTTAACATTTGCACTGATGCTGCAGAGCAATGACGGGTAAACTGCTGACACTTCAACGTAAACTAACACAGTGGCACCAGACTGTCACTGTATTCTTCACTGCCCTGCAGTAGCATTAACAACAAACAAGCCGGTTTTACCTAAGAGTGTCCTCCATGACAAATTATTATTTTCATTTAATCAATCTTGAATACCTGTCTCTTTAATATGCTGTGAGACAAAATCAGAAGGATGTATAAGGCATAGCCGCTGCAGCTCCAGGTGTGTGGGAGATTGAGTGATAAACTGAACTAGCTGCTTTTTTCATGGAACACCATTTTTACTTGAAAGAATGACTGACAGGCTATGGTTACTCAGACTTAAGAATCTGGCAGACATTTTCCCAAAAATGAATTAAGTGAACTTGTTATTTTTAACAAAAACAACTGACATTTATTGCCCATGATAAAATTTGACCTTTCAAGCAAAAATTAGAATTTTAGAAACTTACATCTTAGGATATAAGCTTGATAACTCTTCAGCATTTAAGGACTTTTCTAATGAGATCAGTGGTGATATTGAATGTGATGTTTTAATTGTACCATAACTGTGTCAATATTTAGAAGTTCTGCATAATGTAACGAACCCATATTTTCCAACTGACCAATGCATGATGTTACAAAAGCACGCATGGGTAAAACATCCATTCAAAGTACAAGACGGTCTCCTGAATTTTGCTGTAATACTGTGTGGAAAGTTCACTGATATGGTTTTGGACTCCACATTGCAACTAGCCTTTAACGAACACTTGTCAAGTTTGGGTACAGTATCAAAGAAGAATACCCACCATTACCTGCAAGGCTTATTAAAATACTTCCTTTTCCTATTAGTACATATCTGTATGAGGCTGGATTTTCTTCACATGCTGACTGTACTTAAATTAAACAACATATAACAACAGAGTAAAGGCAGAAGCAGATATGAGAGTCTAAATGTCTCCTATTAAGATACACATTCAAGAGATCTGCCACTCCTCACTCATATTTTGGGAAAATATATCTATTTTTCCAAAAACAATGCTATTTATGTTCACATGTAGTGGGCTTATCATTATGACTTTTAAATTAATTAATATTTTTAATATTTCTCAGTTTTAATTTCTAACACACTGAATATTAAGAGGCATAACCCACATAAACAAAAGAGTCCTCCATAATTGGGAGTCCTCAATAATTCTTAAGACTGAAAAGGGCTCCTGATTGCAGAGGGCCTGGGTTCGATCTCTGGTCAGGGAACTAAGATGCCACAGGCCGTGCGGGAGAGCCAAGAAACAAAAAAAACCACCACCACAACAAACAAACAAAAAACCCAGACAAACAGAAAAGACCTCCTGGGATTAAAAAGTGTGAGAATTGCTGCCCTGCACTTTCTAGGGTAGTTTTTTGTTTTTTTGTGTGTCTGGTACGCGGGCCTCTCACTGCTGTTGCCTCTCCCGTTGCAGAGCACAGGCCCCGCAGCCATGGCTCACGGGCCTAGCCGCTCCGCCGCATGTGGGATCTTCCTGAACTGGGGCACGAACCCGTGTCCCCTGCATCGGCAGGCGGACTCTCAACCACTGCGCCACCAGGGAAGCCCTCTAGGGTAGTTTTAATTAAAAATCTAAATATTGTTGATCCACAACATGAAAAACCTGTTATCTTGCTAACCCAGAGCACTGCTTGCTAATTCTTTTATACTCCCAAAGCACACAATCTGAGGATTGAATCAAATTACTGTTGACTCATATTGAGCTGTTGACCCAAATCCCGTGTTCTTCCCATTTTCTGTGGGGCAAAGTCTTTCCTTTCTCATACTTGGGCAGCTAGATTTTTGGGGCAAGTGTGATATTCTATCATACTTCATCCTGTTAGATTTGATCCACGATTTTGGTCTATTGAGAGCATAGCCTGTATATATCTACCCAAGGCATTCATGAACATGGCAGTATGACAATTCTGAGAACTAAGCCCTAAGGTGATCACAAAATCAATTGGTCAACACCCTTTGGGCACTGCTGTAGAGTCAGTTATCTAATGGTCTTTATATCCATAAATATTTCATAAGAATTCTGGCCAAATGCCTCACTGAAGGTATTGTCTTTGTTATATGTCTGTCATTTCCTTGAAGCCATGTTGGGTTTTACTCTAGAATCATTATTTCATCTTCTTTATGGCATAAAAGGCTCTCTTGGACACCTTATTTTAGTAGTTTCTCTGGAGTCCACTTCAGAGTCTTATCTGGGTCAGAAGACAAATTAAATTCTACTCATCCTGAAGACAGGGCTCAAATGTCCCCCAACTTAGGATGCTTTTCCCAAATCCCTCCAGGCAGCTGGCCACTCCCCGCTTTCTGTTCTCACAGCCTTAGTTAGTACACAGTATTATAAATATTTGTCTACTAGTCTACTTGCCTCCAAGTGTGAACTCCCCAAGGGTATATTTACATTACAGCAGCCTCACATTGGGGGGGGGGGCTAGAACAAAAAGCTGTTTTCCATGAAAATTTGTTGAATAAAAACTAAACAGATTTCGGTTAGCTGGGTATTCTATTAGAATCTCTTTGCCCATGCTGGGCTTCTGTTACCTCTTACCAATCTTATCAGTTGAAGGATAATTCTTGACAGAAGGGAGCAAATAAAATAAAAACTACATTGTTTTCTTTGAATTACTGCCCCTAATAATTTCAAAAACAAACAAAACCAGAGAGCAATTATATACCTTTTGTTGTCTTTAGCATAATTTATAAATTTCAGCTATTTTCATATTTTCTTTGGTTATTTGGCCATTTCAATGGCTAATATATGTCTCTTAAAAAGTTACATTCATTGGATAGGTTCTCGCACAATGATATATTTTAGTTTCTCTCCCTTTTTCTTCCCATTGACATCCTGTGATATTAAATGGCATTTTAAAACACTTGTCTTTAACACCATACATTGTGCCTATTCTTTCTCTGAGTTTTCTGAAATCTGCCTTCCTAAAGTCTAGGCAAACATCTCTGGCGGAGGCCGGTTTTTTCCTCACTGGCTATGATGGATTCTAAGATGACAACTGCTTTTGTCTAATTTTTTCCACAATTAAATCTGGGTATAGCAGCAGTTTCCCTATTTATTTCCTATGTCCTTCAGTCTCACTCATTTTTTAATATGCTACTTCCACACTTAAACTATATCAAATAGTAGAAAGAAAAAGAGGCAATGGTAATGACTGTTTATTGCTTTTCTGCCCTCTCCACATTCTCAGGGTCAGTTACTCTTAGTTGAATATTCCTTGTTGCTAAATACTAAAAAAAACCCCTAACTATCCTGATCCCTGGCTCTGTGTGTCCCAGACATAAGGAGCTGAGAGGGTGGGAAGAGAGTCACTCTCAATCCCCCGTCCTTTGTCTTCAAATATCACTTGCCTTTTAAACTTCTAAATATAGGCATACTTCCCTAAATAATACTAAATAATAATATAATTAATAAAATCAATCATAATGGAATCAGAAATTAATCCCATATTAATCCCAAAAGATACAATGGAACTACAGAAATGCAAATAAAATTCATATTCCTGAAGTTCACATTATCCTCTTTCACCAGCTGTATAAACTTAGACAAGCTAATTAAACTCTCTGAGCCTCAATTTTCAATCTGGAAAACAGAAATACAAAATTTACTTTAGATAATTATTGTGAGAATGAAAAAGTTGAATGTCCAGTGCACAGAAGATTTTTAACAACAGTGATTATCATGATAATCTAAGAATGTACTGTGTGCCAAGCACCATGCTAGCCATGACACTATACAGTGAAATCTTACTCAATCCTCAAAACCCTATGAGGAAGGTATTGCTGTTATTCCCATTTTCAGATGCAAAAACACAGGCATAGAAACATTTAAGTAACTTGCTCAGCATAACACAGCTATAAGAAGTAGTGTCAGCATTTGAATCCAGGCAGTCTTCCTCCAGAGCCCAAGTTCAGAAGCACTACACTTTTTTTTTTTTTTTTTTTTTTTTGCTGTACGTGGGCCTCTCACTGTTGTGGCCTGTCCCGCTGCGGAGCACAGGCTCCGGACGCGCAGGCTCAGCGGTCATGGCTCACGGGCCCAGCCGCTCCACGGCACGTGGGATCTTCCCGGACCGGGACACGAACCTGTGTCCCCCACATTGGCAGGCGGACTCTCAACCACTGCGCCACCAGGGAAGCCCGCACTACACTTTTTCTTCTCATTCTATGTAAGACTTTGCATAGATCACTTATTTGTTAATTAAACAGCACTTTAACATATTACCATAACATTCAACTTATGAGAAAGTTAATATTCACGATGTCATATAGACATATATTCTTACTTTTAACACTCTTCAATGACAAAATAACTTGGCTAACTC
Source organism: Delphinus delphis (assembly GCF_949987515.2). NCBI lineage: Eukaryota > Metazoa > Chordata > Mammalia > Artiodactyla > Delphinidae > Delphinus > Delphinus delphis. The sequence continues at coordinate 58,392,403 of NC_082691.1, forward strand.
TGACAGTCTAAAAAAAAAAAAAATAGTTCCCTTGAAAAATAGTGTACACTGCTGAAAAAGAGGAGAAGAGTCATGTTTGTAATGGCCACAGAAAGTGAAAAGCTTGGCTTTTGCCCCCTCCATCTTTCTTTCAGTTGGAAGGCAGCTTGCAAATGGAAAAATCATCTCCCATCACCTCCCTCTCAGAGACTGAATATGATGAGAAAACAGAATAAGGCCAAGCCCTGAAGCAAGCAGAGCCGAGAGCAGCTTCTGTCCTAGCCAGGAGCCCAAGAAGATTGATTAATCCTGAATAAAACAGCTATAGCTCCTCACTAGATCTGACTGCGATAAGACATGAAAAATGCAGCAAATTAAAAACACTTTACATAGTATAAAAGAATGGCATTCTCAAAATACAAATGTCCATGTACCTATGAGGGACTATACATAGACTTTCAGAATTATGTTTCTAAAGCATTTTCAATTCTAAGGTGGGAGGTATTTTTTTGACACACAAATTTATGATAAAATATGTTACAGGGCCTAGAAAATGAGAGATCTTCTAAAACTAGAATATTTCTATAGAGAGGAGTTGCCAAAAGAAGCAAGGTAGAACGTGTAGGGGAAAGAAGGGGAGGTTAGGCACACAAAGTTCATCTGATGGAGCTCTCGATGTTCATTCCTGCCAAACACTACTTGATGTTCTTCAAAGTACATAAGAATAAAAATTTGAGCTTAAAAAAACAACACACTTGCTCTGTTTTGGGCCCCTAACAGTATGGATGAACTCTCATTTGCAAAGTGTCTCTTATTGAGATTGCAAACATAAGGCCAACATAAACGAAATGTCTGCTCTCGTGTATAAGAGCCAGGGTATTTTCAATGTACATGGTGGACAAACCAGATCTTACTTTTTTAAGGTCTCACGCAACAGCGTCCCAGGGTAGCAGATGGAATAACCTTATCCATTCTGGAAAGACAAATCCCTGTCACCTTAGGAGCCTAGAGTCCAGGCAGTGTCTGAACTCCAAGACTAATAACCCCTAGCCTATTTTCCAGTGTGACAAAGTATTCTTGTTTTCTCATCCCCAATCCACAACTATTCAGGTATTTCTTTAAAGTTAAATGACACTTTACAAACTTTTCCTGACAATTTTTAGTTAAGACTGATGTTATGCTATAATTGTATATATTAAGAATGCAATCTAGGGTTTATTTCTATCTAATTAAAAAACACAATCAAACATATAAATTTAATGGCATGCCCATCTATAGTACCTAAAGGGGCATTCAATGTCTATTTGTCCTTCCTTAGAGTAAATCACTGATTTAAAGAGAATACATGAAATGACAGGTGAACCTTCCAGAATGGTCTAATGAGGAGAATAATGTTAACTATCTGTAGTTTAACTGAATGACTTATTTATACCTACTCTAACTAAATAAAAGTAATTCTTGACCAGCTATTATAGAATTCAGGTAGTTATAAACAGTTTTATCAGATGATCTGCCCCTAGCTTGGAAAATAATTTCTGAACTTAAAAAACTCAAGAAGAAAAATTATCTCAATACAGTTCACTTCAGTGAAGAAATACAATACACTACTTGGCATGTGTCCACAGGAAAAGTCTGGCTCCCAGATGCTTCTTGCCAGGCCACAGTGGATTCAACAATGTTTAAACAACTGACAATGTGCACTCATAGCACTGATGACACAGTGACCAAAAATTCAGCAAGAGCCTGTCTCATGGGTATATTCATATATTGAAAAGTAATATCAAAACGAAACAAACCGTAGACACACATCACAAACAAGAAAGATTCAACTCAATTCAGTTAGGCTTTTTAAAACTATATGTCACTAAAATTACATAAAAATTTACTAATAAGACTTTTTATGCCACTGCAAGAAACATAAATAAACATACCAATTTTTTTCATTGTATTAGTGTTCTTGAAAATGAGAAATATAAACTCTAATTTGCTTCCTATATCAAAAGTCCGACAACTCTTTCCAGCAATCAGTTAGCTGTTTCCAAAGCTTATTCATTATAATCACACAATTTATATTAATATCCATGATTTCCTAAAGCCATGCCTGTTGATAACAACTGTTTCTATTAGTTTGTACCAAATGAAATTCCCAATAATTTACCACTTCTGATCTCCAAAAACAATAACTTGCTAGGATTCAAGGGTAAAATAAAACTTCAAAATTTTGATACCAAAGTGGTAGCCCAATTTTCTTAGATACATAACATCTATGGTCTTTATAACTGGCCTACAAGTGTATAATTTACTGGAATGAAACACTTTGTAAACAGGAAGGTTCTGAGTAAAATCTACATCCTACTGTAGCACAGTTCAAGCATAAACAAAATTCTGTTAGTATTTAATATGAAATCAGCTGTCACAAATGTAGCCAACTGTGAAAAAGCCATGATACAAACAAAATTACTTTGTGTGATTTTCCCTACTTCCAGATGACAAGTTTCTGTGAGGTGATATCCTCTCTCTCAGTAACAAACAACTTCTGTCACATAATGTTTATGTCATGTAAGTTTTGCAAATCAATAGTGCAAAAACTGCTTTGACTTTCTGGGAGAGAAAATGATTGATCGGCATAGGGAATAAAATACATTATTTAAATTAGAAGGACTTCATTTGGTTGGAATGCCAACTCCATTTTTAAGACATACTCTCATATAACCAAGTTAACCTCATCTGACATGACCTCAAATGCAAATACGTATTATTGTTAGCTTGTAAAACCAAAGTATACATTGGGATCTGGATAGATCTCTACTTTGAGTAATTCTCTACATATACAAATGTCATTTTTTCCCTAAATAGGAATAGGATCATTTATTTCATAAATTCAGCAGCCATTTAAGATCTCTTCTGTCATAAAGTCAACAAAATTTCTTGTCAAGGAGTAATTAATATTGAGTATAAAGCCCATTAGTACTCAGAAGACAGGATATTAGACGCCCAGCATGGAATCTTGCCTATAGTATATACTCAAATTTTTGTTTATTTGACTTGAATTAGTTTATAAATCAAACACTTAAAATTAAGCTAAGTCTCTACTGCAGTGGTTTTGTAGTAACTGATTACTTATAACTAGGAATTCAACCTTTAACAATATGGCCAACCAGGCTGAAAACAGACCTGTCTCTCCCCACTTACTCAAAGGGGAATACCGACCATTTACAGGGTGAGGTTGAGGCTGGAGGATTACCATCTTCACAGATACAGGAGACATGGCCTTGGGCCCATCAGAAGCAAGGAGCTGGAAGCAAGAGCCCCACCAGCCTAGGGAAGCCACAAGGAAGCTTTTTGTCTTCCCAGGGCTCTGGATGGTGGTGGTCAGAGGGGGGAGGGGAAGGGTTTCCTGTGAGAAATCAAAACCCCATGCCTGTACAATGTGAGATCCAAATATATACTATCCTCAAGTGGTATTTTCAAGCCAAGAAATTTAACATAAAAATTGTAAAACTCCTGGGGCTCTGGCAGAAGCAAATGCGAAACCATTGTGCAGGAGCATTTCCAGAACCCAGGGCACACAGCACTCCTGCAGGGGCAGGAAGAAAACCTGATAAACTCGCAATACTTGGAGCTAGCAGAAGAGACGCCCAAGTAAACAGGCAATCCCGGTGTTGCCAGCTCTAATACAAGTCAACACAGAGTGCTGTGAGAGCACAGAGGAGAGCTAAGAAATTAAGGAAAAGTTCAAGGAAAAGTAAATCTTTATTTTCCTAGCACTGCTAAGCTAGAGGTTCAAAACACAAATTGCACTGGTCTGGTTCCTTTGCTTTCACCCAGTGAAGGATTGATCCCACGTGAATATTTTCTGGGGCTTTGGACCATCTGGTTTTTAATGTCTCAAGCAATGGGGTTTCTTCCACCATTTCCTTTAGAAAGTCTTTTTTTGTTGTTGTTGGGGGGGAAAAAAAAAGAAGAAATAGGTTTAAATGCTGAGGGGACTTGGCAGTTGTTGTTAAAAGTCTTTCTTGTTAACTCTTTCTTAAATCCTTTCATGAATATAAATTCCCCTCTTTCCCCATGACATGAATATGTTATAATCTGGCCTCTTCCAAATATACCAAGTTACCTCATCTAAACATTTTTTAAGGGTCTTCGTTCAAGGTCTCCCTGACCTTAATCATTTTACTTTCATCTTCAGAATGCTCTTTAGGTGGTGTTCAGAACCACATTTTGCTCATTGAGTATGGGTAGCACTGAATGAAGGGGTCTTTTCAGATATCTCATCTACTGGCATAGACTTGGCTTTGATCTTTGTTTCTCATCAGTCTCTTTTTAGTCTCCAATTACTTTTCAAAACTATTCCTTATTGAGTATTTGTTATATTTTATACTTCTATTTAACAAACTCTGAGTTATATTGGTCAACCCTGCATTCCCCAGTGCCTAGCACAGTGCCTGACATATAATAGCCGCCTAATAAATATCTGTCTCATGAATAATTAATACTAACTGTTGCATGAATAATGAATTACTTACATAAAAGTTGGGGTTTTTTCTTTTTTCTCATTTCATGTTGCATTTGCTTCACCCTTTTCAGTTCATTTATTAAACATTTAAATGACTGCTTCAGAATACCTTCAAATTAATGCTGGGCTCTCAGGAAATATTAAATAAACAACTAGGCTCAAAATGCACATATTTTAAAGTGCCTACACATGTATATCTACATGTTTGGGGGTTACTGTCTCTTACAGTTATGTCTGAAGCAATATAGGGAGAGATTATATTTTATTATGAGTATAGCTGACCTTCACCTTGACCCACTTAATCAAGCTAGGTTTCCAGGAAGAACTGAGATGTAAGGTAATTTGTGAAAGAAAACATAAGCTGCCCAGGGAGGTGAAATGAGGTTATCTGGTGTATGACAGAGCGTAATAGGCAATGTGAAATCGGGAGCAGGACATGTAAACAGTGGGCTGAGCAAAGGAGCTCGCTTAATTGAAGGAAAGGGTGTGGAGTGGAGAAGGAAACAAAGGGATAATGTAAGTCACAGCTGGGACTGGGAGTGAGCGGGCTGAATCTTGACCACAGCCTTCCTCTGTCCTAGACCCTGCAGTGACTCCTCCAATGCTCACTGAATCCAAGGAGTGGCTTGAAAGAGCATTTTTAAACACTTTCCCCAAGCATCTATGTAATCATTAATTCTTAACCTTTGTTTCACCGTCCTTTAAGCTGCTTGTGCAACTTTCCAGATCTGAGTTAAACATGAAGCTCATCATTTTCTTACCAGTTACTTTAAGTCCTCTGGTTTTTGTCCTTGCAGATGTCAGCTTTTAAAAAATCATAGTTATGATACTGTGCTCTTTAGACCTACTTTACCTGTGGTCTTTAATGAATGAGTGGATGCAAAGGAGAATGTCATTTCCTGGGAAATGTCTTGCTTAAGATGACTAACCTACTATAGGGAATTGGTAACTCAAGTTGGTCCTGTTGTTCATAGCAGATGATCCGTCTTTAATGGCACAGAATACTGATGATATTAGAGCTTTTCATCACTCAATGTATTACATTTCACAAGTTTATTTACTTGAGATTATGCTCACTGGAAAAGTAATGTTAGATTTTAATGAGGTTTTGGAAGATCAGTCATACTTCAATATACCACTGATAGTATTCTGTTTAGTACAATCATTCTTTTAGGATTCTGTAGTAATTGGTATTATTAGGAAAAGAATCATCATAGAGAAAGGATTTCTCTGCCTTTAACTAACAGGCCCCTCTAACTAAAGATTACATTATTCAGGTATTATTTATTGACTTCGTATGAGGAAGGCACTTGTCTAAGTATTCTGGGAGTGCCAAGAAACACGAGGTTTGATCCCTGCCCTTGAGGAGCTTGTAAATATAATGCAGATAAGTTATAAAGATCCATCCGTTGGCTTGTTTGCTGAATAACTAATCCCATGAAAAGTAAAATATGAATATAAGATTTACAGAACAGTAGATAACAACATAAAAAATGTCGCCAAGCTGTGTGTCATTAATTTTCAAATATATGGTGCTACAGAAGTTCAGAGAAGCAGAGGTCACTTCAGGCTGAGATGGGCAGAAGAGGCTTTCTGGGGAGATGGGATCTGATGTGGGCCTGGAAAGTGGGAAGGAACTGGTTAGGAACTGAACTGAGAGTACTCCATAGAGATGGAGTATATGAACAAAAATGTGAGGCTGGAAAAGTAGTGGGGAGAATGAAGAGTAAAAGTCAGTTTGTTGAAATTGGAGAGTTGGTGCAGTGTAATAGGGACTGAACTAGAATGTTTCAGTCAGCATGTAGAAGACCTTTGATGCCAAAGTATGGTGTTTGGTCTTTATCCTATAGGCAGTAGAGAGCTATTCAACTTCTGAATTCTGTTTTTCTTGAAAATATGTTCCCCGTTAAATGAAAAAGTATTAATCAGCTATACAGGAGGTTTTGAATTCTTTTATATATATATATATTGTCTCAACATCAGATGAGATATTCCTGATAAAAGTGATAACACTCAGAATGGTAGAGGACATGTTAATACTACGCTGCGTTTAGTAATATACCATTCTATACCTATAAAAACACTGTACTGTGCCCAATAGATACACATAACCTTCAAGGGTATTTTAATTGTTTATAATGGAATAACCGTAAATGATTCACCTAAACAGGTTTAGAGAAAACACTATTTAAACCAATACAATACAATGGTGTAAGGAATATGCAGAATCAACAAAGGTATTTTCATTGTTCCTGATGGGTGACTATAAAGGTTCTACATAAGTGTGGATAGGGAAAATATGGACAAGGTATACAGTAATACTACTGGACTTTGGGATTGGTACGAGTGTGGGATAGATAGATGGATAGATAGATAGACAGATAGATAGATAATGTTGATAGATCTATCTATATATGTTTAGTTTGGGGTTTTTCTATAGTTAGATATTCATATACCCATTTCTCTGATTAAATTATAGCATATTTGAGGACAAGGGCTATTCATCATCTCAGTATCCACTTTGTATCTTGCAGATAATGCAATATATTAGAAAATTAGAAAATATGTTAGAGCTGATTGTGAAATTTATGGATAGAAAAATGAAAAACTTAATCAACCAAAAGTTTTATCTATATGCTATTTGACCGAATTTTTGTCCTTTAATTACTCATTAGCTCAACATATTGATTTAGGCACCTAGTGCAATGTAAGTGAGGAAGGCACTGAGGCAAAGCACAGAGAAGGAATAAAGAGTGGTTAAGAGTTCAGTCTGTCTGGAGCATAAGGGGTCTAAGCGGCACAAATGTGCCTGGAAAGGTAAATGTGAGTCAGATCATGGAAGGGGTTTGGCACTGACCAAACTCGGCAGTGGAGACCCATAAAGGTTATTGAGCAAGGGATGAATTTGACTATGCTGTGTTTTAGGAAGATCAATCTGCTGGCAGTGTGTAGAAGAGATTATTGGGTTGTTTGATGAGGGAGAGACACACACACAGGAAGTAGGCAGAGCACTTAGGAGCTCTCGTAACGTTGCAGGTAAGAAATCATCAAAGCCTGAGTGAGTAGAGAGCTGGCGATGGATGAGGTTTTAGAGGCAGAATCACTAGCAACTGAGTGAAGATGTTTTACTTTGCTCCAACCATATGCCTGTACATGTAATCATACTTGAAGGTACAAAGTTGCCCAGGGAGAGAGTGTAAAGAGAGAAAGAGCTTTCAAATCCAAATTTTTCATCACATAGGACCATTGAATAGCTTTGGATGTACATGGGCAACCTCACATAATTAAACACGTCAGCCTCACTTTAGTAACTCAGCACACATTTTTCAGGTGCCATTTATGCACACAAGACTGCATTAAACATCACTTCTGGCCTGCAGAGGTCCTGCTTGACCTGGCTTTTGCCTAGGTCCAATTCCATTCTAACCTCTCTCTGCATGGCTACCTTTGGCCCTCCTTTCTGGTTCCTGAACACCTCAGCATTCTCCAGCCTCAGGGCCTTGGCACTCGGTGTCCCCTGTGCCTAGAAGGTGCTTCATTTGGCTTTTTGCATTTATGTACCAGTTTTAGTCAAGAGGTTTCAGTTTAAATGTCACCTCTTCCTTGACCACAGAGTATAAAATAGTCGCTCTTTTCCCATCATCCACTTATCTTTGTAGCACTTACTATGATCTGTCCTTTTTACGCCTAAACTCCCAACAGCTAGAACAGAATCTAGCATGTCATAGGTTTTCAAAAAATATTTTTTTCAATCTATTAATTAGATGCATAATAATAAGAACATACAATGAGAAAATAAGAAAAGATAACGTAGAAACCAAAAGCTCTACCATTAAAGAAATAAAGGGTAAATAGGAAAACAATCTGAAACAATCAGCAAGCATCAGGAAATGAAGAAATCTAAAACAGGGCCAAGATGCTTATTTATAAACATTACAACTATGTAACAACTAAAAATGGGAAAGGCCAAAGAAGGAGACAGTTTCCAAAAGAAAGGGGTGTCCAGTAAAACAAAATTTCCAGTAATGAATTTGAGAATAGAGATTGACGACTGGGAGAGGCTGGTGACTCTGAGGGAGCTGTTTTAGGTAAGGCATCAGGAGAGAAAATCAAATTGCCAGGGCTTAGGAGCGAGCTGGTGAAGAGACAATGGAGACAGAGACCAAAGAAAGCTCTCCCAAGAATTTTTATGCAAAAGAGAAAGAAGCAAAGTTAAGCTGTGGCTCCTTGAACTGTGATCAGGAATGTGGAAAGAGGCCCAGACAAGGAGGCAGGAGATTTGGGATCTGGTTCCAATGAGAGCTCCAAAATACCACTCTGCAAATGAATCTTCTTATCCGTCTATGAGAAAAATTTTCCACCCCATCTCAGCTCCTGTAATAGGGGACAAAGGGACTAACGGATAAGTAGGTATAAGGAGTTGTCATTTCTTCGTAAGGATTCTAAAGAAGTTCTAATAAAGAGCGACAAATCTATAGAAGAATGTTTTATTTGAAACAAAATCAAGGTCAAATTTCACTTGAGCTTAATTAAGTTGGACTGGATTTTTTCCCCCACTTTGGCTTTTCATTGCTCAGCTGCAGCACTTGCTGAGGCCAGATATGAAGAGTGCTTATATTTATCACTGACATTTTGTTGAACCTGTCCATTCTTATTAATCACTGCTTTAAACTAAGCAGCTTGAAGACTCTTAGGAAGCTAATATTCCCAGCTGACCTATCTGCAAAAATAGTGAAGCTTGATGCTCTCCTGCTGCAGACTGTCTCTACAGATGTATGTTCATGTAGGTAGACGCATGTGCGTGTGTGTGTGTGTGTGTGTGTGTGTGTGTGTGAGAGAGAGAGAGAGAGAGAGAGAGAGAGAGAGAGAGAGAGAGAGAGATTTGCAGGGGGGACCTAAAGAAGTAAATGACTTTCTGTGAAGCTACAACAAACTTTATCATATTCTATCTGATGAAAGCATAGAAGAATTAAAACAAAAGCGGGCTCTGATCTGTTTGTACTCTACATGGGAGGCAAATCATATCGGCAGAATGAAGACTCCAGTTAAAAAGTCTGATACAAAGGTGATGAGAAGCTATGCCTTGAAAATAATTATTGAGATTTCTCGATGTTAAAAGGTAAAGTACTCACTTATGTATAGATACAAAACCTAGAGTGTGAATACCTGACCTTCTGGCACACTTTTAGGATTCTTCACCCAAGGTTCACAGAAAAATCTTAATAGCCCAGCTCCATTAGTGTGATTTTTCTCCTTGCTTTATAAATGTTAGTATTTTTTCTTTCTTTCTTTTTTTTTTGCGGCACGCGGGCCTGTCACTGTTGTGGCCTCTCCCGTTGCGGAGCACAGGCTCCGGACGTGCAGGCTCAGCGGTCATGGCTCACGGGCCCAGCCGCTCCGCAGCACGTGGGATCTTCCCGGACCGGGGCACGAACCCGTGTCCCCTGCAGCGGCAGGCGGACTCTCAACCACTGCGCCACAGGGAAGCCCTAAATGTTAGCATTTTAATATGACTAGAGTGGTTGACATTTGCTTACCTTCTGGTTCATAATTTTTAATACGTATTCTAATGGTTCCATAGGCAATGTAAACATAAATATGTGAGTCTGAAAATTTAGAATTTGGTGGTTAAATACTCCAAATCATCAATAATTTCTAGTGATTCTATTTGGTTCATTAAAAAAGAAATCTGGTCCTTTTTCCCTAGGATCTTTTTCTCTTGTTAAAGCTTCTGTTCTTTCCTTTATCTTTTTAATCATTTAAACGTATTTATTTTATAGTCTTTTTTTCAAATTGTTCTCTCATCTCAAGTTCATTAGGGATTAATTTTCTCATTTATCTTATTCCTCACCATATCTCTCTAGATATGGTTCAAAGTACCATGCCACAAGTTTTTATCTGTACTATTTTCATTGTCTTTCAGAACTACATATTTTGTAATTTCCTTTGTGATTTCTTCTTTTAACTCATGAGCTATTCAGAAATTTATTTTTTAGCTCCAAACAGGAGCTTGGGTATTTTAAACTATCTTTTTAGTGCTGGGTTCTAACTAAATTTCATTGTAGTTAAGGAACATAGTCTGTATGATATAGATTCATTGAAATTTGTTGATATTTCAATTATGAACTTATATACTATAGTCAATTTCCATGAATATTCTATGTGCACTGAAAAGAACATATATGTTTTTAGATAGATTAAATTAATTTAAAAAAACTTTTTGGTTCAAATCTTCCATATAGTTACTAATGTTTTGCCTCCTTGGTTTATCAGTTTCTAAAAGTGGTATGTGAAAATCTCCCACAGTGATTGAGGATTTGTCAAACTTGTCTTATAAGTTTTTTCTTTATAGGCTTCAAAGTTATATAGTTAGATGCACTTAAACGTTATCTTCTTTTACTATTATTATATACTGACATTCTGTAGTCCTATTATGGCTTTATGCCTTACATCCTACATTATCTGATGTTAACACTGCTATAGTAGCTTTCTTTGAATAGGGTTGTCTGGTATATCTATTTTCATTCCCTTACTCTGAAAATTTCTATGTGGTTTAGTTTCAGGACTATCTCCTCTAAGAATGCTGCTAGATTTTTTTTAAAAACTCCAATGTGATCATTTCTGTCTTTTAATAGATTATTTTAATCAAGTTACATTTACTGTAATTATTTTTATATTTGGGCTTTTTTAAAACTATATTTTCCCTTTGCTCCTTTTCCTTTCTTCCTGCCTTCTTTTGGATTTAAAATTTTTTCTGTGATCATCTTTTATTTCCCTTCTGCTGCTTTGGGAACCCTAAGATTGCATTCCTACTTATTTAGTACTTACTCTGAAATTTTAACATGCATTTCCTAACAAAGACTACAATTACTCAGTATTTCTCTCCTCCTTCCTCCTGAATAAGACAACACTTGGCACACTGGCACTACCCCACATCTCCATCTTGCCCCAGCTAATTTTTAAAATTATAAGCTAAATTTAGTGTTAACTCTTTTTAAAATAAAAAAAAAAGCTTGGGCTTCCCTGGTGGCGCGGTGATCGAGAGTCTACCTGCCGATGCAGGGGACACGGGTTCGTGCCCTAGTCTGGGAAGAGCCCACATGCCGCGGAGCGGCTGGGCCCATGAGCCATGGCCGCTGAGCCTGCGCGTTCGGAGCCTGTGCTCCGCAACAGGAGAGGCCACAACAGTGAGAGGCCCGCGTACCGAAAAAAAGAAAAGAAAAGCTCATTGAAAAATAATCAATAATTAACATTACTGACATATTTTACCTATTTCTATGTTCACTATTGTTTCTTGGACTCTCCACCTTACCTCTGTGTTCACTTTTCTTTTGGCTAAAGTACATAGTGAGGAGCAGAACTGGGATTCAAAGCAATGTGTGTTTGCCTCCAAAGTCCTTGCTCAACCACAACAATTTACTGGTTATGGATACAGAGAAAGGTATTCTGTGTGTATGGGTCAGGGAGAGGAGCCAGTAGATAAGAGACAGATGGAGAGGAAGAGGGGAAGTGGAGGATGCCTTGAGAGAAGGTGTCACGATAGTTTTGACACCGTCTGCCAGAAGACAGGATTCATATATCAGAAAAGCAAAAACAACTAACTCATGTCATGAGACACGAATAATATATATATATGTATATATACATATATATATGTATACGACATAAATAAACATGGGGAATTAAGGATGTAGTCATAAGTCAAGGGGCTTGGGCCAGAAAGGGAAGGTGTGGCTGCACCCATTTAAGGCCTGTGTAAGAATGCAGAGGGATTTCTAGCACCTAGGTACAATGCCTGCCACATAACAGGTGCTCGAGAATATTTGTGGAATGAAAGAAGTGAAAGCAAGGAAGAAAAGAAAGAATGGAAACGGAAAAGGGAAGGGAGGAAAATAACAGAATGAGAAAAGGAAGAAGGTAATAAGGAAGCAGGAAGAAAATGAAAGGAAAGAAATTAAAAGAAAAGGTAGAAGAAAGTAAATGAAAAGAAGGATCTCTTTTTTTATTAAGTATAAACATTGCATATTTGTAAATGGGCTAAAAAAAGACAAAAGATTTATATCAAACTGTTAACAATGCTTACTTAGAGTAGAAGGTGAATGACTTTCACTTATTAACTTTATGTCCATCAGCAATATTTAAGATTCTTCCAGTGAGCATCTATTGTTTGTTAGTAAAGATTTAAAAGTTAAGACTCAGAAACAGCAAAAGGGAAATGTGCAGAGAATAATAAGGAACCACCTGATGTGGCATGGTGTGACGTACCCTCAGGTGAGTGCATCTTCACTGATCCCCCCAGTAGGGCCCCTCAGGGACTCCCTGTTGACCTTCAGGAGCAGAGACCATTTTTCCTGCCATCTCAGGCCCATTAATCTCCTCAAAATCCAGGCCCCAAAAGGAAGAGAAACCCCATTATTGGATTTCCTCTCCTCTTAAAGCCACCTGTCAAATTCCAGGTGGCCTTGGAATTGCTTGGCCCTGCATTCTCCCAGGTGGTCTGACTCCCTTTAAGAAGATCCAATCCTTCGTCCATAGGTCTTTCACTTCAGCCTGAAATGAACAACCCTATCAGAATAGGATAAGCCAAGTGTCTATACAAGAAAGACACATATTTACAATATTAAAAAAAGACTCTCCCTTCACAGATCGCAGCTCATTAAAATAGAGAAAATGCTTCCCTCCTTTTTTTTCTTTTTAATCTTTTTTTTTTTTTAATCTTTCATGGGTTTCTCATTTCTCTAAGACTCCTCAGTCCCTTGAAGTAAACAGTGACAGACAAGTCTAGCTGGTCCCTCATGACATAGAGCCATTCTATATTTTCCTAGCTTTACTTATATAAGAAAACCTATGTTTTGTCCATAAAAATAAACTCATACAAAGCATGGGTTATGGATTTTTACAACTCAAGAGACACAGATAAAAAGGTGATAAACCCTGGGCAATGTCTAAAGGCTTTTTTGGTTGTCACCTTATAGGGGTGCTACAAGCATCTAGTGGTGTAGACCAGGGATGCTGCTAAACATTTTACAATGCACAAGTCAGCCCCTACACAAAGAATTTTCTGGCCCAGAATGTCAACAGTGCTGAGGTTGAGAAACCCTGCGCTAAACCATCCTAATCACTCTCTAAAGGAGGAATTTTATCAGCCTCGTTATAGAGGAGGAAACTGAGAGCTGTAATGTCCCACAACCCAAGTCATATCGCCAGCATCTGGATCGGATCTGTTTCACTCCCTTAAACCCATGTATCTGCTATATTATCTTGAAGATGGAAATGACCTCCTCATTTCATAAATAAGGAAATTGAGGCTCAGATGCCAAGTGTCTTGCTCTGTATCTCACTGCTACTGGTGATTCTTTGTCCCTTCACAGTTCAAGGTCTGTGATAATGACTAATCACAAATGACTTCACCTCAAACCATGAAGCTGCCAACAAATGTCTCTTTCTCTTGTCCGTTAACCATTACACCCCTAGAAATTAACTTCTTGTTTCTGCTCCTTTAACACTGTCATCTAGTGGTTTTATTGCTCACATCTAATTCACTAGCTTAATCAATCATTATTCAGCTCCTTCTGTATGCTAAGCACTGTAAAGGTGCGGGATATAAATGGGTCAGAAGGCAAATGGAAGAGAACTGCAAGTTCAGGGGTTGGCAAACTATAGCTCAAAGAGTGCCTGTCTTTGTAAATAAAGTTTTATTGGAACACTCACACACAAAAGGTGATAAACCAAAAGCCGTCTATTATACCTCTATAACAGAGTTTCTCAACCTCGGCACTGCTGACATTTTGGGTCAGATAATTCTTTGTAGTGGTGGCCGTCCTGTGCTTTGTAGGATGTTTAGCAGCGTCCCTGGCACCTACCCACTAGATGCCTGCAACACACACACACACACACACACACACACACACACACACACACACAACCAGTTGGGGCAACCAAAAATGCCTCCAGGAATTCAGTCATTAAATGTACCCTGGGGGCCAAAATCTCCCGTGGTTGAGAACCACAGAGGTAGCGCCAAGTTGCAAAAATAGGTTAGTTTATTTCTCTACAGTTAGAAATATATGTTTTGCACGCACACAGGTATTTCGGGTTTTAATATCTATTAAACCATCTCTTGTAATGAAGAGAATTTGTTTGCAATGCCAATGGCAAAGTAGAGAAAAGCAACATGACAAGCAAAATTATATCTCAAAGCTTCATGCTGTATTATGAAAGAGGCAACATTGAAGAACCCTAAAAAGATCACATTTATATTCAGCAAAGATAAAACTACAATTAGATGTGTGCGGTGACTCTAATTTATGGATGTTTTCCTTATATTGTATAACTTCAGATAACCTTCTCAGCAGAGTTCAGAGCTGAAACCATCCAAAAAATGATAATCTAGTTATCTATCGTACCATATAACAGGATACCATATCACCACACTTTATAATTCAGTACCATAGTTTAAGGAAAAGGAATGCCAGCAGGCTGCCTAGACTAACAATATTAAAAGGCTGAATATGGGTGATTCTGTGAAAGTCAACTGGCATCTTTCCATTGCATTCCAAAGAAGGAATGTGAAAAAAAATTATTTGGTGAAATCAGGAATGATGTTAATACCAGAGACTCCAGGGTCTTCTATAATCTTGTTTAACTTGGTAATATGAGTGATAATTACTCAGCAAGAAAATAAAGCTAAAATGTATTTTGGGGGGGTTGTAACTATTTATTGATTAAGTTGGCTCTCATGTCATTTGCCGGAGATTGCTTCAAATTTAAGTACTCAAACACTGTTCTTTTTTATGGGTGTATATGTGTATATATATATATATAATAGTTTTATGGAAAAAATTTATAGCTGCAATTTGCTTTATATGCCATTTTAGATGCAGATTGTTGGACTGAATAAATTTAAAATGTAATTGAATGACCAAAGAATAAAAACGTCCTTTTCTGGCTTGGAATAGTTCAATCTATCATTACAATATTTAAAAAAAAAAAAAAGAATGAATTAACACTTAAAAAAATAGGTTAATGGGATTAGAAATTTATTGTCCTATTTTATGCTACCCTCTCTCCTCCTGTCCACTTGCCAGAAGAATTTCAAATGCAATTCCCCTGAAATCTACAGATTTAATAGGCTGAACAGGCAGTTACCACTCTTGATACTAGGCCGATTTTATTGAGCCTACATCTTTAAAAATCTTTTTGTTGTGTTATTTCTGCAGAATTTCCTGACATTATAGAAAAAAATTACAGGTGACATGGTAACTAGAAGAGAAGAGCAAGCTGGGTTGGTTTCTGCAGCAATTTCCCAAGTATTGTTTTCCCCTTTTGAGATTCAAATTCAAACAAAAACCTTTTTCTGTATTTCTAATGAAAAAATGAGCAATAACTTCTGAAATTTGTGCTAAGCCAAATGAACTCATTACTGTGTTATGAAACAGTTTAACACACTTTGATCAAAATATTAGCTTTGCAAACATAAATATGCAATAGTAATATCACCACGTAATCAAACATGACTGGCCTATGCTAATAGGTACTAAGACATAAAAGATGTCAAAGCATTAGGATATTTGAAGAAAAGCCAAATGTCTTTAATATTCCCCAGAAATGGCATTGTCTCAATTCTTCTCTACATATGTATAAATACCCTAAATGCAAAGAACCTTACAAATTTATTCCTATTCTTTTGTGAAGTTAGTTAAAATTTAATGAACAAGAAATTAAAGAGAAGCTGCTGTAATAGTTAGAATATTCTAACTGAAAAACAATGAAACTATTTACACTCCCATAAAATTATAAACATTTTTCAAGGGATATTTTATAATACAGTTTTTAAACAATGTTTTCTTCTTATTATTCTTGAGACTTAAAACACTGCATGTTTATTTCGCATTTTAAAAATACATTTATTTGGACTTCCCTGGTGGCACAGTGGTTGAGAGTCCGCCTGCCGATGCAGGGGACACGAGTTAGTGCCCCGGTCCGGGAAGATCCCACATGCCGCGGAGCGGCTGGGCCCGTGAGCCATGGCCACTGAGCCTGCACGTCCGGAGCCTGTGCTCCTCAACGGGAGAGGCCACAGCAGTGAGAGGCCCGCGTACCGCAAAAACAAACAAACAAACAAACAAAAACATTTATTTGAGTAAGAGCTCTGCTTTCTCAGAAAAAGAACTTTGTGCTTTAAAGTAACATGTTGAATGCTTAGATTTTTCTTCAAACACATTTTATGCTTCATCTTTCAACTAAGAGGATTAATTTTCAACTACATGTAATGGACAGAAAATCGTGTTGAAATGATAGTATTAATTAATTCTGGGAGTTTAACCAGTAAGATTTCTGATACACACAGTTATTTGTACAGAACTGGAAAAATAACAACAGTTTATAAGTATGTTCACTGCTTTTCCACTGTTTTCACCTCCTCTCAAAATTATATTCATATTTCACAGAAGTGAAAGCAATTAGCTAAACTCTTCTCCTGAGAGACCATTTCTGAAAGAAAAAAAGTTGCTGTTCTAGTTTTAGATATTTAATCAAACAAAACCTCTAACTCTAAGAGCCAACTTCAGGGTTTTCACTAAAAAAAAAATCCCCTCTCTAGTGGGTGGCTCAAACTCGACCACCCTGAACTGTGCAGACACTGAAGTGGCTCTCGGTTACACTGGGAAAGAAAGAAGAACTAGACGTTCCACAGCTGCCTACACCAGCTTCCTTCCCAGGGGCACAGTTGCAGGCTCTATCAAACTCAATCACTTTGTACAGCAACTGGGATCCCAGGCAGGGGCAAGGAATACCAGAGCAGCTTAGATTTCTTCCAGTACCACAGAAAGAAGTAAGACTACTTCAAGAGTAACCAGTTATTTACAATGATTATGTGGCCCCAGGCCAAAAAAAGTGATGAAGAAGAACATCTGTAGTGAGAGAAAATAAAAGATGTTTCACATTTTTAAGATTTCAAGCTACTTACAGGCACTCTTCCTTAGATCTTTAGTATGAAAGTGCTATAAATATGTGCTCTTTATTTCTGACCAATTTTTTATTTGGGGGGATGGGGAGAGGATAAGCAAGTTGAAGAAACATAGAACTTAATTAACAGTCAATTCAGCAATTGTAATGTAACCCATTCACTGCAGTGTTTTAAAGGAATGAAGTGTATATTGCAGTAATATCATATTTAAAGGTACTACACTCTTCCATTTTACATCAGTATACTTTCTCACAAGCTCTTCTGAACATAAAGACTAAAATAACTGTATTAGTGGTATGGTGTGACTAAAGACAAGCAGTCAGAGAATATTCTTCCCTACTTGAGGATAACCAAGGCTATGGCAGGTGTCATTTCCTTGAGATAAATCAGAAAGGAAGGAGCTACAAACATATAGTTCTATTAAAATATAGAAATATACAGATTACCATTCCCCACAAAATCATGCTTTTATAGTAATCATCTTCTGGTAGGGCAGTAAAAGACAATATATAGATGCATATTTTGAGTAATTTTTATAATATCTTAGATTTATAATCCCATTACAATCATTAATCCTTACTTGGTCAGAAAACCATTATTATAACTCCATATAATCACTTGCAGAATTTACCAGATATAATAATGAAAATTATAATGATGATGTGACAATTTATTGTGGGTGTGCTATGACTCAATGGTGAAAAACTGAAACCATTTCCTCTAAAATCAGGAACAAGACAAGGATGCCCACTCTCACCACTATTATTCAATATAGTTTTGGAAGTTTTGGCCACAACGATCAAACAAGAAAAAGAAATAAAAGGAATCCAAATCGGAAAAGAAGAAGTAAAGCTGTCACTGTTTGCAGATGACATGATACTATACATAGAGAATCCTAAAGATGCTACCAGAAAACTACTAGAGCTAATCAATGAATGTGGTAAAGTAACAGGATACAAAATTAATGCACAGAAATCTCTTGCATTCCTATACACTAATGATGAAAAATCTGAAAGAGAAATTAAGGAAACACTCCCATTTACCACTGCAACAAAAGAATAAAATACCTAGGAATAAATCTACCTAAGGAGACAAAAGACCTGTATGCAGAAAACTATAAGACACTGATGAAAGAAATTAAAGATGATACAAACAGATGGAGAGATATACTATGTTCTTGGATTGGAAGAATCAACACTGTGAAAATGACTATACTATCCAAAGCAATCTACAGATGCAGTGCAATCCCTATCAAACTACCAATGGCATTTTTCACAGAACTAGAACAAAATATTTCACAATTTGTATGGAAACACAAAAGACCCCGAATAGCCAAAGCAATCTTGAGAAAGAAAAATGAAGCTGGAGGAATCAGGCTCCCTGACTTCAGACTATACTACAAAGCTACAGTAATCAAGACAGTATGGTACTGGTACAAAAACAGAAATATAGATCAATGGAACAGGATAGAAAGTCCAGAGATAAACCCATGCACATACAGTCAACTTATCTTTGATAAAGGAGGCAAGAATATACAGTGGAGAAAAGACAGCCTCTTCAATAAGTGGTGCTGGGAAAACTGGACAGCTACATGTAAAAGAATGAAATTAGAACACTCCCTAACACCATACATAAAAATAAACTCAAAATGGATTAAAGACCTAAATGTAAGGCCAAACACTCTTAAAACTCTTAGAGGAAAACACAGGAAGAACACTCTTTGACATAAATCACAGCAAGATCCTTTTTGACCCACCCCCTAGAGAAATGGAAATAAAAACAAAAATAAACAAATGGGACCTAATGAAACATCAAAGCTTTTGCGCAGCAAAGGAAACCATAAACGATACAAAAAGACAACCCTCAGAATGGGAGAAAATATTTGCAAATGAAGCAACTGACAAAGGATTAATCTCCAAAATATACAAGCAGCTCATGAAGCTCAATATCAAAAAAACAAACAACCCAATCCAAAAATGCGCAGAAGATTTAAATAGACATTTCTCCAAAGAAGATATACAGATTGCCAACAAACACATGAAAGGATGCTCAACATCACTAATCGTTAGAGAAATGCAAATCAAAAGTACAATAAGGTATCACCTCACACTAGTCAGAATGGCCATCATCAAAAAATCTACAAACAATAAATGCTGGAGGGGGTATGGAGAAAAGGGAACCCTCTTGCACTGTTGGTGGGAATGTAAATTGATACAGCCACTATGGAGAACAGTATGGAGGTTCCTTAAAAAACTACAAATAGGACTACCATACAACCCAGCAATCCCACTACTGGGCAGATACCCTGAGAAAACCATCATTCAAAAAGAGTCATGTACCACAATGTTCATTGAAGCACTATTTACAATAGCCAGGACACGGAAGCAACCTAAGTGTCCAAAGACAGATGAATGGATAAAGAAGATGTGGCACACATATACAATAGAATACTACTCAGCCATAAAAAGAAATGAAATTAAGTTATTTGTAGTGAGGTGGAAGAACCTAGAGTCTGCCATACAGAGTGAAGTAAGTCAGAAGGAGAAAAACAAATACCGTATGCTAACACATATATATGGAATCTAAAAAAAAAAGGTTCTGATGAACATAGGGACAGGACAGGAATGAAGACGCAGACGTACAGAATGGACTTGAGGACACGGGGAGGGGGAAGGGTAAGCTGGGACGAAGTGAGAGAGTGGCATGGACATATATATACACTACCAAATGTAAAATAGATAAGTTAGTGGGAAGCAGCTGCAAAGCACAGTGAGATCAGCTGGGTGCTTTGTGACCACCTAGAGGGGTGGGATAGGGAGGGTGGGAGGGAGATGCAAAAGGGAGGAGATATGGGGATATATGTATATGTATAGCTGATTCACTTTGTTATAAAGCAGAAACTAACACACCATTGTAAAACAATTATACGCCAATAAAGATGTTAAAAAAAAGAATATGTAGATGCATATTTTGAGTAATTTTTTTAATATCTTGGATTTATAATCCCATTACAATCATTAATTCTTACTTGGTCAGAAAGCCATTATTATAACTCCATATAAGCATGTGTAGAATTTACCAGATATAATAATGAAAATAATAATGATGTGACAATTTAGTGTGGGTGTGCTATGACTCAAGCACTGTGCTGAGGGCTGCAGATCCATGATGTCATTTACTACCACCCCCCTTATGAAATTATCATTATTTTATAGATGACAAAATTGACTTTTAAGGTCACTGAGCTAGTAAATGGTATAGTCAGAATTTGAACTTTTTGACTCTAAAGTCCATGTGCTAGTTACTATGCTCTGCTTACTACACTGAACATCACATTTGTATGTTAATTTTGAACACTTCAGGTATTGTTAAATCATTTGTAAAGGTTTATACTGTTGTTAAATTGTTCTATTCAAAGAAAAATAGCCTTTCTATATGAGATGTCAGTTAAATATCACACATATTACTTATAATCCCTTTTCTTTCTCTAATGGCTGATTTTTTTAATAACCAGAAAAAGGCTCATTTCAACCTAGAGTAGTAGTAACGTAATAATTCCCTAAATGTTCCTTCTGTTTTAGGTTGACCCTCAAAATTACAAGCCAAAGAGCTAATAGACAATTAAATTTATGTTACATAACAGATACTGAGGCATATAAACACTAAACCATGCCTGAAAATGTAGAATGATAAAATATCAAGTACGAAAACTTCAAGCCTCAAAAGGCCTTTGTTTATAGTTCAACGATATTCCTCCAAGACAATGCAATACACTACAGAAGGAGGAATATATGAGGCAGAAGTTGTTGACATATGGGGTGTGCACAGAACTTCTGGTTAATGGAAGTTCCAAGATGTATAAATAAAAAATGATGTGTGAGTTGCTGGAAAAAACTGTAAGGCAAGTCAATTTTTTAATTAAAAAATTATGTAGCATAAACAATGTTAATGAGCCCAAAGTCCCATGAGATTAGGACTGTATCTGCTTCATTTTAACATTCCATTCACTTTTCATAAAAGTATATCCACTCACTTGAAATACCTCAAGCAGTGCCCTTTTCGTAAAACAGTTTTGAAGATTTTCTTTGTCCTTGTTTTTAATAGCTCACCAGTTTCTTCTCTTGATGATATATGACATTAAAAAAAAATCCCTAAAATTCTTAAGTGAATCACCATAAATAAATACCTGGAAGTTCTTCATAAATTTCATCATCAATTGGCTGGCTGCTTGCTGGTGAACTGCTGATTGGTAGAGGATGATCAACATCATCATATAAGTCTCCTCTTTCATCCTCATCCTCAGGAATAACATCAGACCCCATATCTACAAAACATGTTTCAGGAGGCAGAATTTTCAAGAGTGCAAAAGAGGTTTTCAAAACCCTATTACCTAAATTAATGCAGCCCTACAAAGTCGCAATATTGTTATATGCTATATCCTTAACTTAAACATTTAAAAAAATTGATTGTGGTGTAAATATGTGAATTTCAAAGTTGCCATATGGTACTTGCAGAAAAGATGCTTTTATTAATCTGAAGCAAATGGTATGTATTAATACCAGTCATGTTCTTTTAGTCATTTCTCACAGAAGTCAATAAGTTTCTTTGTATGAAACTCTAACTTATTCAGTTATTCAGTACTTAAAGACCGTAATAACTTGTTCAATTGATTGCTCTTACCTTGTAAAACAAATTTCAGCTGCTGTACCCATTCTTCGGCATCTTTGGGAGAAGCTGCCGTGAACTAAAAGAAACAAACGATAGCAATAAAAATCACCACCGTAATGAAAGGTATATGTTGCATTCTTTCCATTTCTTTAAGACCATTAGTAATTCTCTTCATGTCTAGTACTACTTTCCTTGCAAGGATGCTTCTTATAATGTATAGCTAATTTTGACAAATTTACGTAATTGAAGCAGAGGATGATGGATTTGAAACTGTGATCAGCAGCTGGCAGCTGTGCAGGAAAAAAAGCTGCTTCTCTTCATCAATGTCAAAGACAGAACTGATGAACAAAATTTGCCCTTGACAATTAGAAGACACCCATGAATTTCTTTAGACTGCTGGGTACAGCTTTCTTAAAAATGTTCTTGTCCGATTCCAACACACTACCTGACAACTTAATTAACTGGCTTTCAACTGCAACCTCAGATATTTGAAACTTATTAAACACGCATTCCATATTGATGCTGGCTGATAGCTCTTGAATTGCAGAGCTGATGTGTGCCTTTGCCTTCCTTTTCTCCCACAAGCCTAAGCAATACAATATGCATGAACATTCTGATATTTTTCTTTTGATAATTTTATTCTTTCTGCCATGTAATCCTTTTAAGAAATCACACAGTTCCATTAAAATAGACATAAAAAACGCAACATGTGAAGTAATTGATAAATTACATATCTCCTGTTCTCTCAAGAAGATATCACTTGAACTAATCTGGAATTTTTGAAAAACTTGATTTGCCCTTATACAAATGTTTAATGTATAAAACCCAGTATTTTTTATTATTATTAACATGTCAGAAAGAGTTGTTTGAACAAAATGTTAATGTCTTTAAAAATGAAATCAGGAAGTTTTATCAACTTAATTTCAAGGCATCATAAAAACTCCAACCTGATAGATACGTTTATCAGGAGCAGAGATTTCAAAACAGCAATCTTTCTTTCCATCCTTCCTAAGAGTGTTATTCATTCTGACATTGTAGCCTTCTATTGCAAATTCACCTTTCTGTTGTTTGTCTGTTGAAGATAAAACGAAAGTTAGAATTTCATTTACTATAGTGAATATAAATATCCAGTTGATTAGCTTTTATTTAGATTTTTTGGATAAATTTTTGGATAGAATATTTTTTGGTCATATTGCTTTCACAGTATAATATTTAAGTAACATTTCTAGGTATTACTTTTAATTCTAAAATTACAGAGTTACTTGGAATGGTTGGTTTTAAAAAGGACATCTAAGGGAACCAAAAGAAGAGGTCTGCAGATAATGGTCTTATTCAGAAGGAAGTATGGAAATATGACAATTTCATGTAGGGAAAATCCAAGAATTGGAACTTAGAACTTGCTAGACAAACCCACTACAAATCCGTGGCTCTTTCAGGTTTGGTAAGCCAGTGGGAAAACCCGTCTAGTTGAAAGCTTGCTGGGCTTTTATTTACCACTATCTCCTCTCATCACCACCCTCCAACCTCCCCACCCCGCAAAAGCCCCTAAAACACGACTTTTTTTTTCTTTAAATCTCCTAAATTGGTACAAATCAAACTCTAAATTTAAAAAGCAAAGCAAAACAAAACTGCTAATTATAAAAAGATGTGAGGGGAAAACAAAGTATTTGAATGGAGAGGAGTGGTAAAGCAAGTACAGAAGCATTTCTTACCAAAACAAAACAAAACTGTTCACTAACCAGTCAGTGAACAGTTAAACTAGTAAAGCACATTTGAATCCCATATGATGAAAAGTCAAAAGAAAAGATGACTTCAGTTTTAGTCAGATATTACTTTAAAAACAATAAAGTAGGAATAAAACAAAGGATTTAATACTGAAACTAAAAGTAAAATTAGTCGCCTTTCCTACTTTATCCAGTTATACAATTTTGAGAGAAAAGAGGCACTGCTATAGGTTTACTTCCTAGATTAACATACGATATTAAAATCATGAGTGAGGACAACTGTCTCTTTTACTGAGCTCAGGGGAAATATAGAAATGCTTCCACATCATGGGGTGCAGGGCTCTCTCAGCTTAGTGTGCCCGTAAAATACGTATCTCCTTTTCTTAAATGTACTAATTTAATGCCTGAAGTTACAGGCATTTTTAAAAGGTCATCAAGATCATATCTGGTTCAAAACATCAAAGGCAAACAATCTGAGTTAGTAATTTCTGACTTAAATCTGGACATTCTAATCATATTTAGTCATAATTTACAACTCTTTGGATGATTGAAAAAACAATTCAAATTCAAAATTAGAAGTTTGCTTTGTGGAAAACGTCTGCAATAAACTCTATGAGATGAAAACTATAAAAATCAGAGCAGCGTTTCCCAAAGTGTGTTTATGGGATATTAACAGGTTTCCATGATCAAATAAGTTTGGGAAATGTTGAATTAAACAAAGTTAAGCAGGTTTTGTTAGTCCAGCCTTCTTAAGGCCCTTAATATATTTGATCAAATTTCTATGAGAAAGATCTGGTGTGCAGCATTTCCCCAAATTATTTGTCGGTGGAACCCTTTTTTAACAGAATATTTTATGGAACTGGTACTCACATAACATATTTTGCAAAATACCTAACTAAAAAAATAATACTGGGGAAAAGGTATTAAAATAATAATGGTTAAGCACTGTTGGTTCTTCTAAAATTCTCAAAGAAAACTAATTCATTCATTCACTCATTCAACAAATTTATGCTGAGCACTTAAACAAAGGAGCATTATAGGTATGGTGAGACTAGTAACACTGTACCAGACCTTTCCCCCTTTGCCACTGAAACAGACACCCCACACACCTTCCCACACACCCAGTACAGATATAAGTGCTCCAGGAATATTAGCCAGTGATTCACTACACTGCAAAAGGATTTAATTTTCACAATAAAAAATGGAAGTAGTTGGAAGCAAATATCAAAGCCATACAGGATACTTTTGAGAGCTTTCCTTAAACTTCTCAGGAAAAAAACAGGATATTCAAGGACCAGTTGGAGGAAAGAAAAATTCATAACTCTCAGTAGCTTTTGCAAATCCATAACCATAAAGTAGCCATATTTCCAATTAGCCAACGTGAGATAGGAAGTTCACGACACAAAATGGGCAGACATGGGTATGCTAAGACTCTGCTCTTCTCCATTTACATTAGCTTCTCTTCAAGGCCCAGAGGAAAGAGGAAACCTTAGCATCACATGGCAATCTATAGCAATTTACATATAGGCTAGTTTGACAGTGCTTTCTGGGGTAGTTTCAAAGACACTTGTTGACTTAAAAATAGGTACATGCCATGGGCTTCCCTGGTGGCGCAGTGGTTGAGAGTCCACCTGCTGATGCAGGGGACACGGGTTCGTGCCCCGGTCCGGGAAGATCCCACATGCCGCAGAGCGGCTGGGCCCGTGAGCCATGGCTGCTGAGCCTGCGCATCCAGAGCCTATGCTCCGCAACGGGAGAGGCCACAACAGTGAGAGGCCCACGTACCGCAAAAAAAAAAAAAAAAAAATAGTTAGATGCCAATCAAATGGGAAGTAAGGTCATATAAGTTCATTTATCCAGAACTATAGTAGACTAATAAA
The DNA here is from genome assembly GCF_949987515.2 of Delphinus delphis. Taxonomy (NCBI): domain Eukaryota; kingdom Metazoa; phylum Chordata; class Mammalia; order Artiodactyla; family Delphinidae; genus Delphinus; species Delphinus delphis. Next base: position 58,418,137 of record NC_082691.1, read on the forward strand.
ATAATTTATCTAAGTGAACTTCTCAAATCACAGAAGTTTATTTCTTTTAAGTGCCAAAACTCTCTAAAATGTTGGTTTTTATAACTGAAATCATTCTGAAATATATACTTCCCTGACTTTTCAAACAATTCTGTTAAACGTAATTTAACTTTTTCTTGATCGAGTAGTATTAATCTGAGTATTAGTTTTTATAGTATATTACAACACGTTGATACCCTCAGGATTTTTGAGGTGTTTGTCCCTCTATTACATTTTCCTCAGCTTCTATTTCACACTTTAACCTTGCCTATATCAATGCTGTTCGAATTTAATGTCTACAGCACTGAAGGCTGCCAGGAGAAACTAGATAATGAAATCTATTAAATCGGTAACTTAATTTTACACAATTCTAATTCAGTAGGTTTGAGGTAAAAAGCAGTTGGCTCTGATCTCTTACAAAACAAAATGTATGAGGTTAATGATGCTATTTCCTCCTACTTTTTCACTGGCTTTAGGTTTACAGCTGTGTTCTGGGGGTTTTAAGAGCCAAAAAGACAGATCTTTTTTTTTCTTTTTTAAAAAATGCAGAGCACCGGCTCTAGGTGCGTGGGCTTCAGTAGTTATGGCGCACCGACTTAGTTGCTCTGCAGCATGTGGGGTCTTCCTGGACCAGGGCTCGAACTCGTGTGCCCTGCATTGGCAGGTGGATTCTTAACCACTGCACCACCAGGCAAGCCCAAAAAGACAGATCTTATTTGCTGAACTCCTTCTATATGCCAGAAATTTAATACAGCAATCTCATATATACCTTGTAATAATTCTAAGACAAAGAAGGTATTTATTATATCCCCAGCACTGATGGGGAAAAAGAAAACTTAAACAACTTGCTTACAGCCACACAACCAAAGTAGTAAAAGCCAGGACCCTAACGTAAGTCTGATTCTAAAACCTTGCTTTTTCAACCATTTCACATTGTCTCCTAGAAAGGTGTTTCTCAAAGTGGATTTCAAGAATCACCTGTTAGAATCATCTTGGATGCCTGTTAAAAACATAGAAATGGCTACCACTCTGAACTTGCTGTATAGGATTCCCCAGGGGTAAGTCCACAAAACTAAGCTTTTAGCAAACACCCCAGGTGATTTTGATACACACTAATGTTTGAAAAACCACTGTTTTAGAACATGTAATTTATGAAGTCTCAGTAGAGATGATAAGCGTTAGAGCTTGCATTTCCTCCTGCAACTTGGGCCCAACTTTCTCAGCTTGCTTTATGGGTTCCGGTACCTTTGCCTATCTCTTAAACAGCCATGATGGGTTATGTTCTAAATCCTGTTCTTTTCCTGCTGTACAGTTTTCACTGGGCAACTTCATCCAATCCCAGGGATTAAATTCCTATCAATATGCTTGTGACTCCTAGTTCTCTATTTTCAGTCCAGCTTCAGAACTCAATATCCATATCTGTTTTTTTTTTTTTGCAGTACACGGCCCTCTGTCTCACTGTCGTGGCCTCTCCCGCTGCGGAGCACAGGCTCCAGACGCGCAGGCTCAGCGGCCATGGCTCACAGGCCTAGCCGCTCCGTGGCATGTGGGATCTTCCCGGACCGGGACACGAACCCGTGTCCCCTGCATCGGCAGGCGGACTCTCAACCACTGTGCCACCAGGGAAGCCCAATATCCAAATCTTCACCTGCTCACTATACATGTTTCATCTCTTGAATGTCCTATAGGCACAATGAATATAACTTGCCCACAATGGAGATCATCTTATCCCCACTCCCACTCTACTTGTGATCTTTCTTGTCGTGTCCTCCTTCTCAATAAGCAGTACTTCCATTAATTGAAGCCCCCAAACCAGAAAATTGAGCATCATTCTTAATTTCTTCCTTTTCTTCATCAACTGACACCTCTTTCTCTCCCTCCACCCTACTACCATCTTCCAAAACCCAGTCAGTCCTAGTTTCATTGCAAATATGCTGGCTTTTTCTCTTTTTTGCTGGCTCTCAGAAGATATGCTTAAAACACCAACCACTCTCTTAGCATTTAAAATATAGTATAAATACAGCAACTAAATAATTCTAAATCATTTAGCATCCCTATGAGTTGTGAGCATTTGTCATTTGAGGATCCCCAGCATCTAAGTATCTTTCCTATTTTAGTCCTGAGATCATCAGGAGGCAGAGCCAACTTCCCGCCACAGAAGCTGGAGGGAGGTTTAGATTTTCCCTGTTCCAGATCAGTCAAGTGGATGCTCCAGCCTGGGACCTAAATCTGAACTGAATAACAAAAGAATCAGGGGGGAGCTCAGAATCCACTTCTGTTAGCAGTGGCATTCACTGATTGGTGGCAGTGCACAAAGGCAACATCGCGAGTCCTGGCTTGGCAGGGCCGCCAGTGTGTCCCAGTCAGACTGTCCCTGGAGGTGTGGATTGGGCTGCAGTTCCAGCCACCTCACCTCCCTTAGTCCTTGACTGCTTTTCCAAGCCTGGTTGTTTAGCCTTCCCATCAGCTCTGTCTGAGAGTTGATATTCTCCCAATAATTTCCTTTCCTGCATAAACAAAGTTGGTTTCTGTTGTTTATACCAATAATGCTAATTTGGTACACATGACTAGCAAACAGAAAGATATGAAATGTGTTCAGAAATTTTTGATAATATCTGCTTCTTATATTTAAAAAGGCCTTTCCCTCTTAGTGAATAACTCATGCTATTTCCATAAGTATTAATGCTCACTAGTAAGAAAGAGGGAAACATGCCCGTTAATACTAAACCTCCCACTAAACTTTATCCAACTGATTAGTAAGTTGTTCTAAGCCCTCAGTTAAAGACACATGAACATTTTCCTTGTTTATACAGCTCACAGAAATACAGCTGCCAATGCTAATTCTGTCACTTGAAATATACTTCCAGTGTTCCAAGTTATACCATGAGGAAATATCAAATTATTACTATTTTAAGTGAAAAATACTGTATGCCATATATATTTATTACTTAAGGGCCCCAAAGGGCTCTGAATAACAAACATAGGCAATATGTATGGGTCCAAAGGGAAGCACTTTAGTTAGAATTAAAAGTTTTGCTCATACGGTCTGGTGGCAGGAAATTTTAGGTATTTATAAAAACTTTTTTTTTTTTCCTTTAAAATAAAAGTACACTGCAAGTGGGAATTCCCTGGTGGTCCAGTGGTTAAGACTCCACACTTTCACTGTCAAAAGCCTGGGTTCAATCCCTGGTCAGGGAACTAAGATCCTGCAAAACACAGCAGCCAAAAAAAAAAAAAAAGTACACTGCAAGCATAAGAACCAAGTGGTTTTTGTATACCGCCACACACTTTCAACCATAGGAATAAACTTGATTTTAAAAACAGTGTAGTATGAGGTAGCTGTGAATGGAGAATAAATAAATTACAAGAAATTAAATTTCTCGTAGACTGGAATTTAAAACCATGTTTCTAGTTTTTTTGGCTATACCTACTGTTTTCCTCCACAACTGAAATTCAGATAATAATTATGATATGGTCTATTAGACTATACATACAGCTATTGTTAAGATAAACATTATACAGGGGCTTCCCTGGTGGCACAATAGTTAAGAATCTGCCTGCCAATGCAGGGGACACGGGTTCGAGCCCTGGTCCAGAAGATCCCACATGCCGCGGAGCAACTAAGCCCGTGCGCCACAACTACTGAGCCTGCACTCTAGAGTCCATGAGCCACAACTACTGAGCCCTGCGTGCCTAGAGCCTGTGCTGCACAACAAGAGAAGCCACCGCAATGAGATGCCTACGCACCGCAACTAAGAGCAGCCCCCGCTCGTCGCAACTAGAGAAGCCCGCACGCAGCAACAAAGACCCAATGCAGCCAAAAAATACATAAATAAAATAAATAAATTTTTTAAAAAAGATAAACATTATACAGAGAATATCTTAATATCCTATACATGTTATCCTCTTAGGGCCTCCTACAATAATTACAGAACTAATGACACTGCTGCTACCCATGCAACATCATGCAACGTGAGAATGGCTAAAAACATAACCTGCGGCTCCTTCATGCATTTAAGGTGCTAAACAACTCTCTGGATTCCCAGCCACTCTCAGTTTCAAAACACATCTGCCTCCAGTCTTACCTTCTTCTGACAGCTGTCAACGTGATCTTTCCAACATCCAAAGTTTGTCATGCCATCTACTTACCTGCAATGCTTAGAAACATTAACTGCCCCTTAGACAAAAAAGGCCAAACTCCTGACCAGGGAATTTACCAGCTTGGCTCCTCCTCTTCCAGTCTCACCAGCCCTCACTCACCGACTGCCCCAGTGAGCCGGCTCCTGCATATCATCTGTGCCCACTCCTCTGAGCCAGTGTGTGATACCACTTAGCACTAATAATACCCGGCACATAGATTTTCAAAGAATATTTACTGCTACAGATGTTGCTGTATCTATTACACAGAGATAGGTACAGTAACATCTATATATCTGTGTACTTACAGCAGTGCAGATCTATTAAAAATATATTACTTTCAATCTATCTATGTATACACACACACACACATCTCTTCAATCTATATACAGATGTATAGATATATTTTAAATCAAACTGTGTCCTGGTTTATTGCAAACCAACAGGACTCATCATCATGAGACCTTTAAATAGGACTTAGTTTGTACATGAATATTTCCCCATGTTGATGACGTCCTTCTAAGTATCAGATGTACATTTTAACTTCTCTGTACTGCTACAGGGTAATAAAGGTCTTTTATTTAACATTCATTTTGATAGAGTTTAAAGTTAGTATTTGCATATCAGAATTATTTCATTTCTATCATGTCAAAATTATTTCTATTTCTTAAGGAATAACAAAGATATTATCCTTCTTTACACAAACAAAATTATAGTATGAATTTTTTTAATATCAGATTTAATTTACATATTTTGTATATATTCATGATATAATTATAAAATGCTGATGCTCTGACCCAGCAATTTGCCTCTATCAAATGAACCAGGAAAAAAGGTAAGCTTTTATGGCTGTAACTAAAGTTGTTGTTATAAAACAACAGAACTTCTAATTATACAAACACTGTCACTTTAACAATAATTTTAAATATTAAAAGAGAACTATGACGCTATTTCAACATCAAAATACTTTATAATTGTCATCCACACTGAACAGCTATGTCCTATTTTTCCTATCAGTGGTGAAATAATGAGGGAAGTGAGAGAGCAGAGAGGTCGATTTCAATAAAAAATTTTACTTCCCTGCCAATGTAAAAGTTTTGTTAGTTTAAATTATCTGTATTAAGCCCAATTTTCTACTGACTTTTATTATACATTGAAAAGGTACTATTCTACAATGAAAAAGTTACAACCACATGATATAATAAATAACTTTTGATATACATTTAGAATGACTCTTGGTAGGACCAAGGCTACTTGCAGTTGCCACATACTAGATGGCACTAGAATTTTCTTTAATTGGGGACTTGGGGTAGGGGCAGCAAAACTCCTTAAGCGGAAGAGATACTACAAACTATTCCCCCCTTAAAAGTGGGAGGAGATAAGTTTCATAATGCTGATTCAAAGATCATATGGAGGTTAAACAGAAAAACAAAACCCTGAGGGCTTCCCAGGTGGCGCAGTGGTTGAGAGTCCGCCTGCCGATGCAGGGGACACGGGTTCGTGCCCCGGTCCGGGAAGATCCCACATGCTGCGGAGCGGCTGGGCCCGTGAGCCATGGCCGCTGAGCCTGCGCATCCAGAGCCTGTGCTCCGCAACAGGAGAGGCCACAACAGTGAGAGGCCCGCGTACCGCAAAAAAAAACAAAAAACAAAAAAAAACGCTGAAAACATGAGTTTGGAACAGATTCCTAAATGGGCCATCATTTACAGGTGTGTTGGAAGGGCTGCTAACTTCCAAGTTGTGGAAAGAACATGGCTTTGGAGCCGGAAGGGCCTGACTAAATCCTCCATGTGCCTCTCAGCTTCCTGTCATAACCTCTCTTGTGTAGACTAGTTCAGTGTCCCCCTAAATGATCCTGCTGACCCAGTTTCTAACCATTCCAATCCATGCCCCACAATATTATCACAATTACTTCCTAAAAACCAATTCTGGTCATAGAGCCCTATGCTTAAAAGCCATATTCAAGATAAAATAGTTAGCAAGGACCTTATTCTCATAAGGCTCTTGTCAATCTGATCCTAACCCACTGTTTTAGCCTTTTATACACCCTCCCCTCATTCACTGTATGCTCTGCCTTGATTCCAACTCTGATCTCATCCAAGGCCTTTCAAAACTCAGAATCTTTGCCATTCTGCTGCCTGGAATGCCCATTTTACCCTTTTTCATCCAACAAACTCCTCATTTTTTAAGGTCCAATGAAGGGTCCTCTCCACTAGGAAGTATTCTTTAACTCCCTCAGGAAATTACCCACCCCCCCTTTGTGATCCAAAGATATTTTATTTAAATCACTTATTGTACCACATTGAATTTACCTACCCAGCCCCCGAGTGATCCCATGACTTCCTCTCTTCTCTTACTGATACCCACACAACTCCAACTGAGAGTACCTGTAAGGCAGGATTATCTTTGGATTCCCCATGCCCAGGATCTATCAAGTGCCCAATAAATGTTTACCAAATTAAAAAGTGAATAAATCAGTGAGTGAAGGACTACCTTAATGGCAGTTTGAGCATCTAGGACCCAAGAAGTTTGATAAATGAGATTCATGACAATGAGATTCAAATGAAGAGGAAACAGATGAAAGGAAGGATGTAATTTCAGAAAGTGATAAAGTATGTTTTGTTAAGATATATGGGTGGGTGTGGGTGTGGGTGTGTGTGTGTGTGTGTGTGTGTATAAAACTTAAAGTCCCCAAATGGCCATGAATAATAAATACAGAGAATATTTAGGGGTACAAAGGTAAGAGTATATTATTTACCCTACAGGCTGGAACTACTCTTTCTAAGCCATTATTATCTTGATGGGTCAAAATGTTTTTTGGCACATACTGTAAGTTAGAAAATGTGAACTATGTATCTGTCAAACAGTAACAAAGTACAATGTAACCTAGTAAGTGGTATCAACTCCTCTGTGCCTCTACAATCCATTTATCTAAATCCTACTTAGTTGGAGGATTATAGTTCTCATATGTCTAAATAGCTCTTTCCAAAGTTTAGGTAAAGTGGTTCACATATACAGTAAACAATGTACAAATCAGCTATCTGATTTCACAAAAGAAAAAAATTTCATGTGACATGTACATTTTCTTGGAAAGAAAAGGACACAAAGGAAGGAAATTAAAATCATGCCAAACAAGCAGTTAAAAACTGTCTAAATATAGATTTTTCCCCCCCCCAAGTCCCTAAAAGCAGAACTGGCCAAGAATTCCAAAGAACCACTAAAAACAGATCTGAAATCTCAATGGAAACAGGAGGCTTCATAGTGACAGATAGGGAAGAGTTTAAGGAAATATAAACCAGCTCCTCAAAGATCCACGTAAAAAGGGAATGCGAGAATAGTAACTTTTTAAAAGCTGTGGTGGTAGAGTGGCTAAATGGATCACAAAGTACTTAAAATACAAATTACAAAGAATGTTATTACCACAAGGCCTCATCAAGTAAGAATAGAAATGGGAATTTAACTAGTATCTCCCCCAAATAACTAGAATTTATTTATTAGCCTTTGAAATAAATATAAACATTCCCTAGATTTTGGGAAAACTCTTGCTAATCTTTGACCTAACTGTTGGTATATACCAGTTAGGACTAGGAGTGAAGGAAACAGACATACGTATTCATTGATTTTTAAAGAAATTAGAAATGAGAAGACTAACTGAACCAAAGTCACAAGGATTTAAAACCTCCCTCCCCTGGTCTTATGAAATAGAAGACATTTCCTTTATGAAAAAGCAAAATCTTGATCTCAATTCACAATACGGTACAAAATTTTATTTCTATAATAGTAACACATGTTTATGACCTATGATAATCATAATTGAACTTGGACTCTAAATTTTCTGATAAAATCACCTACTTAAGCCTTAGCAGAAGAAAGAAGGCTACCTGTTGATAGCTGTTTATAGTTTACACTTCACTGACTCCATTTCTACTTACGAACATATTGTAAATTAGTGACAGAATGCAAACTCGCCACTAAGTTAATTCTCAACTTGATAATCCCATTAACCAAAAGGTGAGACCAACTTCTAGCATCATGCATGTATTTAAAATTTATCTGAAATACAATAATCATATCTGCCTGATTTTATAATAAGGAAGAAAACCCTAAAAACTGCAAATAATGTCAAATGAAATATAAACTTCCAAACAACACTGATAAGAAACAACTTCATGGGAAAGTTTATATTCAGTGATATTGGACTTTTACATCTTTTTTTTCTCCTTAAGTGTCCTTTCTGGAAATGAATGTCAGCTATTTATATACAACCCTTACTTTATAAAATTCAACTTCTGACCCACTTTTCCTAGATAAAAGCAAAACTAAGAAAGCTTATATTCTTTAAATTTCAGTATTTTATGGCTTTATTTGTTCAAACAATGAACTTAAAATTATGTGAACTATGAGTAAGTTATTAATTAGCAAGTGAAGTTACAAAATGTAACTGTTTCTAAATTAACATAGTGATAATAGTGGTTAAGAGCATGGACTCTAACCATTATGCCTCAGTTTAAATACCCAAACTGCCATTACCAGCTCTGTGACCTTGAACAAGTGACTTAACCTCCCTGTCCTCAGTTTTCCAAACAGTAAAATAAGTGGGACTAATGATGGTACCTACCTCACAAAGCTGTAGCTAACCAAGTTAATATAGCTAAACTACTTAGACAGCTAAGGTGCTTAGAACAGTAACCTTGATAGATGTTTGCTGTTACTTAAATCCATAAAGGCAGCTGAGAAAGGTGTTGCACACGTTTCATTTTATCTAAATTTTTCTTTTAAAATATTTGAAGGAAAAAACATCCTCTCCTCCCTTCAAAACTCCCACAACCCTAAAGAAACTCTACAACTACCGCCTGGATGATAAATATCAATAATTCCTGAGGTAAAAGGCCACACTGATGAAAGTTATTTTTCTCTTTCCTAATTCAATAAAACACAATTGTGTTAACTTTTACGGCATTCTGGAATTTGGAGCATTTGTCAAATAACAGAATTATTAATTACCCTTAGGCTATAGTATTAAAATTTTTAGTTATTCTTTCTCCATTTGTCTTCAGCTTATTCTGCACCCAAAAGGTATGGGGGTGGAGTAAAATGCCCCCCCCAAAACCCTCATGCTGATATAACTGAAGGCCAATACTACCTTTATCACTTCCATAATAATAGAACACTGTTTTACTGAGAGCACACCACCGTTTCTGCCATTCAAATCCCAGAAAGCTGTGATCTACAATAAAGAGGGAAAAAGAACAGTTTAGATAATATATATTACCTTTATAAATATAATGCAATTCCCTTATTGAAAAAGGAAAAGTTAGTTAATATGATTTCTAAGGCTCCTTTTAGCTGTAAAATTCTATGACTAAATAATTTGTATCTTCTTTTCCAAGAGACAAACAAAAAACAAAACAAAGCTAAAAGGAATACACTAGGAATGTAAATTGATATAGCCACTATGGAGAACAATATGGAGGTTCCGTAAAAAATTAAATTTAGAACTACTATACGACCCAGCAATCCCAATACTGGGCAGATACCCTGAGAAAACCATCATTCAAAAAGAGTCATGTACCACAATGTTCATTGCAGCTCTATTTACAATAGCCCGGAAATGGAAGCAACCTAAGTGTCCATCAACAGATGAATGGATAAAGATGTGGCACATATATACAATGGAATATTACTCAGCCATAAAAAGAAACGAAATTGAGTTATTTGTAGTGAGGTGGATGGACCTAGAGTCTGTCATACAGAGTGAAGTAAGTCTGAAAGAGAAAACCAAATACAGTGTGCTAACACATATATATGGAATCTAAAAAAAAATGGTCATGAAGAACCTAGGGGCAAGACGGAAATAAAGACGCAGACCTACTAGAGAATGGACTTGAGGATACGGGGAGGGGGAAGGGTAAGCTGGGACAAAGTGAGAGAGTGGCATGGACATATATACAATACCAAATGTAAAATAGATAGCTAGTGGGAAGCAGCCGCATAGCACAGGGAGATCAGCTCAGTGCTTTGTGACCACCTAGAGGGGTGGGATATGGAGGGTGGGAGGGAGGGAGACGCAAGAGGGAAGAGATATGGGGATATATGTATATGTATAACTGATTCACTTTGTTACAAAGCAGAAACTAACACACCATTGTAAAGCAATTATACTCCAATAAAGATGTTAAAAAAAAAAAAAAAAAGGAATACACTACAGCAGAGATGGGACGGCTACATTTATGGGATCAACTACATGGCTAACAAACTTTCCTGACAGGAAACAGTCAGAAAGGTATTTGACTATAAAGCCTTAAGATAATTGATTCATCAGGGTCTCATTTTCTCATCTGTCATAAAAAAGAGGGAGGAGGGGTTGACCTAGATTTCTATTATCTCTTTCAGCTTTAAAATTCAGCTAAGAAAGCTAAGAAAAGCAAATGGAATATAAATAGGAAGGCCCAAAGGGACTACCTGAGAGATAAGCAGAATGGTAATGAAGAGACTTTCCGCTTTTCATTTCCTGTATCATAACACCACCTCCATATTTCATATTCATTATATATTGGGGTTGAAAGAGTGAGACCATATGGTCAACTCCCAATTATCTTAGCCAATGGAAAGGAACACTGAATGATTAACAGAAAATGGCAGACAATATGCTAAGCTTGATCTGAACCGTAGCAAACATGGTGTCTGCCAGGTCAGGTACAGATAACCCACTGCTCAGCTGGGTGGGATAAGTGTGAGAAATCCCATCCTTGAGAATACAGTCATGGCCAACAGCTCTCCTCCAAGAGGCAGGAAACAGCTTTAAAATCATCTACAAATAACCAAGGTTGACAACAAAAAACCTGACCAAATGTTTTATTTTGTTATTAAAAATTATTTAGAGCTAAAAGCTGTATTTTGTGGTTTGGATAATATCATCAGGTTTTCTTAGAGTCTTAGATTTTTAGGTTTTTCATTAGAATCATATGATTTACCTTTTCTGCGTTTTTCAAGGTAGCCAGCCTTTAACACAAAAGGAAGGTCCTGTGCTGCAATTGGAGGGAACTGGTTCCCTACGGAAAGTAAAGGGGAAAAAGCAGTGAGCAATCCATTTTAGAAAAATCAAGTATCAGATCTCATAGATTCAGTATACTTTTAATTACCCAAATTAATTAAATCCAAGTCTATTAGCTTTGTTTCAGATCCATTCCATAGATTAGTCCCTCTTCTCCTGTGAATCTCAAGAGCAAAATAATGTTCCGTATCGTTGTATCTTAATATATTATGTTCCCAAATACACAGTAATATTATGTAACAGAATGAACTCTAAAGGGCAATATTTTTCGACCTACATTCTGTAATGAATGGACTAGGAAACTGTTATAAATAAGTGCAATAAACCCCTGAAAGAGAAGTTAGGAATATCAAATAAATCATATAAGCTTCTTTACATTGGATTAACTCTTCAAGAATTTTGATGCATATTAATTCTTGCCTACATAAGAATGCCTATCCCTATTTGTACCTAGTAAAACATAAAATGATTTTTCCCCCAAATCAAATGCTATAATTTGAGTACATAGCAAATATTCTCTCTTCCTGGTTATACTCACAGAGAAATCTTGTGAATGAGTATGCTTTAGGGTTTTCTAGGGCATTTGAGAGTCTAAAACTAGGTAGATAGATCTGATAGAACTATCATAAACAAATATTAGATACTTACAAAAATTTATAGATTAAGCCGAAAGCTAAGTCAATTAGAAATCATATATTCATGATCATGGATGGTAGGTTGCTCAATAATTTCAGAGTTCAATATTTTTACAGACTTCATTAGAAATATACTACAGTTGCCTCAGCATTTTACTAGAACTCCAACAAGTGAAAATAACCGATCTAATGAAAGTTTCTATGGAATACACCAACAGAAATAGTTTTCATATAGTTTATGATAAAAAGTATTTTGATAGGAAGTTTATTATATACAAATTCATCACAGAATTACCAACTGGGTTTTTTAAAAATATCCAGTAGTTATAAAATCATAGTTATTTTTCCTTAAGAAATAAAGCTTCAAATTAAAGCACTAATTTCAGTTCCGTGGTGGATCAATTTTGCTCAGTAAACACAAAACAATATTAAAATATATTTAAAATGGGGACTAATTTTGAAATACATATAAAATTTTAGGGAAAGCCAGTGTAAATGTTTGAATAGTTGTTCAATCAATGTATCCATTTGATCCACTGAAGGTAGAAGTTATATAGTATAAATTTTTTGTACATAAAATAAAAATCACATAAAGAAATCTCATCTATGTGAACAAGTCCTAGTTAACCACTAAATTAAAGAGGGTGACTGTAGTTTGATTTGTTTTTTTTAAAAGAAAAGAAAAACAATGATTAACAGCACTTTTTAAATTAAACTAGGTTACACTGACAAAAAAAAACATAGAAATAGTGTATCACATAGAAATATGAAATTTTAGCTAATATAAAACCATTGGGGAAAGTTTTCTTTCTAAATAAGATTCCTGAAAACAAAGTATTTACTTCTTCAACTAAGCAATACCATAGTTTAGTTTCTGTGGAAGTATGCTTGTGCTCAGTCTTTTATATAACTGGCACGTAGAGTTCATAAGTGAACTACACAAAATTTCTTTGTGAAAAGCATCATTTGCATGACATTTCAGAATGAGAAAGCAAACATATTAATTAAATACTATAACATGATTGTTGTATGTCATGAAAAAATTTCCAAGTGGTTTGTCCACAGTGGTAAAAATAAGAAGATTCACTGCAAACATCCTATAAATAATTTTGTATCTTTCAGATGATGGAAACAAACTCTTAAGCACTGTCCATTCTGGATGAAATTAAACTACACAAGGAAGAGGCAACTTTTCAGTCTTCAGGTCTGATGTAATTGGGCATGGGGAGGCATTAATTACCTCTATTTGACTAGATAAGCCTCCTTGAGAAGAAGTCCCATGACTCTCTCATATCCATTGATGCATAATGAATGTTCTTACATATAAAATAAATGCTCTAAATCTTAAGAAGAAACTTTATATTCTGAAGAGAAATGGGTACCTTTAGCATAGTTTTCAACTTTAAAAAGTTACTGGTCAAAAGAAAAAAAAAAAGGAGGGGGAGAAGTGGAAGAGGAGGAGCAGGAAAGGAATTAGAATTTACAAAGGTGAATATATACATAACCTGAAGCTTTTGCTTTAAGAAAAATGTTGATTAAATTTCTACCTGATAAATCAATAAAATCTGATGTCACAAGCAACACTTATTCTGAATTCTAAATTCATGTTTCTAATATAAAATCTTTTATTTGATTCCTAGAGGGAAAAAAGGCAAATTTTCAGACTGAAATTTCGTTTTTCTAAACCTCTTTTGCTATTTGTCCAACATCTAGGATTTGTTTAATATACATGTGAATTTTTTTTAAAAAGTGTATTAATAGTAATTCCTTTAGATACTTCAGATTTTAAGTTCTTAGAAGAACCATTTGACTTGTATAATACCATAAACATATAAACAATTAATACTTCTTGATAGAAATTGAAAATTTGTAACAAGATATAAAAAGTAGTAAATTATCTTTAAAAAACATGAACTCTCACATCATTTAGACCTCATACCACTATGATGCCTACAATGATCAATAGTATGTCACCATTTAAGAATATTCACATTGATTCAAAGAATTAAGACTACAAATGCAGGTATAATAATACATGAAGAAAAGAAAGGTAAGGCTAATATAAACCTATCTGGAAGGCATCAACAAAGAGCTGCTGAACATTTGCCAAACACAATTATATTATCTCACTATTTACAACATTCCAACAAATTCACAATTATATTATCAGCTCTGTTTCACTATCAAAATTCACACCCTTGTCCCAAAAATAAGTTTAGCACTGAGCCTTAATCCTCTGGCACATAGTAGGCATTCAGTAAATGTTGGCTTTTATTAATTATAATTAAATATTATTATATTTAGTATAACTAAATATTAATTCAAATGAATGAATGCCAATGTAAATGTAAGACTAATGTTGCTTAGGGAATTTTAATCAGAAAAATGGAAAAATGTATGATTTGGTAACTGCATGAGTTAAGCATTGTAGTTATTTTAAAAGCAGCTCAAAGATTTCCTTTTGGTTACATGAAAGTGGTTGATGAAGAAATTATATCCTAACTCAGAGGAGAAAAATTAACCTATAATCCAGGACAGCTTATTTATACTACAGACGGTTACTGATACATGGCTTCCTTTAGTGGCCACAAATGTTCACTACCCTGAGGAAATAAACACATACTGAATAGACTAGTCTTCTTTTTATAAAATGAGCATGTATTTCTTATATAATAGTCCTACTTTTCTAAAGAAGATCAATATTAGACATTAAAACTAACATCCTACAAGAGCAGACAAGGAATGGGTCTTCTTCCAATTGGACATTTGGGAATCTGAAGTATACAAAATGGTAACAAGGTCACAAAAAATTCAAATAAACAAGTGTCACATGCCTACTATATTCCTATTAACTCAGTAGGAGAAAGGAAGTAGTGGAGTCCAAATTTCTTATAGTTAGGTAGGTATTTTATTCACAAGACAACTGTTTTTAAAAGATAACTCAAGAATTCTAAACTGTGTCTGGAAACTTTTGCCTTAAAATCAAATTGTGTATATAATGGACATAGTCCACCAGCAAGCTAAAAGAATGGAGTCTAGAATCTGAAAAATGGAGAAGAGTTCCGAAGTATGAAAATAAAAAACAAATTACCTAAAACCTAAGTAAGGTATTACCCAATTTTAGCAATTTTATTAATCTATTGTTTTAACTTTTTCCCTTGAATCTAGGGTAAAAAATACTAGAATGTTTAAATATATCCAACGTATTTAAGAAATAAGTTTATCTTTAAAAATGTTTTAAATATTAAAAATAATTATTTCAAAATGAAAAATAATTATTTCAACTTCAGAGAAAAATATAAACTGTCTTAGGCAAGAAGTATCTATCACTTAGGCTTATTTCAGATGTTAAGTCAGTTGGGTATAAAACCAATCTTGGCATTAACAAGGTATGCAGTTTCATTCCTATATGCAAGACAGGGAAAGGTGGAAAAATAGGTCCAGATCACAGTATGCTTTAGTTAGAAGAAAAGGCCTAGAACAGCATGGAAACCCCTCGAGTAAAAGAGGAAGTTAGGGTAGGGAAGAGAGAGAGTTAAGAGTTGGGGGAAGAAAGAATTAGAGTCGAGGGGAGAAAGAGGTCTTATCATCCTTTCTTTTTTGTACCTCTTTTCTTAAAATAATCTAAAGAAATAAACTTTGTTTAATTCACAATTTTATCCAGCATTGGGTGTCTCAATGCCATATTCCTGAGCCTTCTCCAACATTGACATGTCTTCTAATCCACTCCTCCCCTGCCACACACACAAACCCATATTAACTGTATCCCACCCAGTCTGACACCTCTTTAAACACATTTATTTTTCTAAGACTTAGAGTGAGGCATCACTTCCAAAGTGCAACTTAAAAGTGAAGATTTTTAAAAAATCTGTACAAGTTTTAACTACTGAGTTCTGGAATTAACTTTTTATTCAGTTTCCTTTCTACCTACTTGGCTTTTAATGTGGGACTCTCAACAGGTGTCAAGGGAAGTGAGTGATTCAGAGACCTTTTCAAAATAGACATCTGTTTTTCATTATCCTTATTTTTTGATGTGCAACTTGGTGGTGACCAATTTAAATGCTCAATTTCTATGAAATCTAAAGCATCATTTTTACTATTTTAGCATTAAAATTATTATAATACTATGAGCTTCACTATATTAATATGGTCACGGTTTTATGGTTGTCCAATCTAGAATTTGTACAAAATCCTACTAGGTTTCTGAGTCTCATCTTTTACTGGCTTTTTCCTTCATTACTTGGCATTTGCATAGTTTTCAACATGAACATTAAATTTGCAATAAGTTTCCCTCCACCTTCACACAGCTGATGATTCCTTTTCCCTAATATTGGAAAAGAAAGGAGATACATATAAAAAAGATTGCTTTTGCTCATAAGAATTTTCACCCTGAATCAGGATCTTGGTCTAGTCAGTCAAATATTCTGCCTGTTACCACATGATATGACTGTTTTCCTTGAACTGCAAAAAGTTAAGGACAAGTCCCTCAACCATATCTTTTCTCCCTCTCAATTCACATGAATAAAACATCCATGAGTTTATCTTTTTAAATTCTTCGTTTTCATCTGACAGCTGGGATACTGAGTTCCAAAAACTGGCCAACTCTTGTGGGGAGACAGTGCTTTCTTTTATCGTTTCTAAACTTATATGTGATCAATGTTTTAAAATGCCTTGTCTGGCATTCCTGAATTTGATAAATACACTCTTTTTTTTTTTTACAGTATTTACCCACTTAACGATTGCTTTATATTCAAAACACATATTAGCCTTCAATTTTCCAAGAAGAGTAATCATTTTAGTTTCTCATTTCATGCTGGCAATACTCTCTCCTACCCTGATCAACTCAATGGTTACTTTATTGGCTAGGGGGGACGAGGGGAAATGGCGGAAGAGTAAGACGTGGAGATCACCTTCCTCCCCACAGATACACCAGAAATACATCTACAGGTGGAACAACTCCTACAGAACACCTACTTTATTGGCTAGGTTAACTGCTCCAGTTCAAACTCATTTTTCCTAAGAAAAATTCATTAGAATTTTATACTTCATTAGAATTGAAGTATATTTTCAAGTGTCAATATTTCATGCATTATAGTTTTATATAAAGGTAGAAAAATGCTTTCTGTTATGTTTCCTGTATCTTTCCAGATGATGTGTATCTTACACACATTTCCAGCTGAAGAGTACATTGGGTATTTAACTTCAGGAAACTGTCTATAAACGAGCTTTGTTCCCAGAGGTATTACTGACTCGGAACTCATTATTCTACAGGTGCAATTTAATTACACTTTACTTCACATTTGCACACACAAACTTAGATGACATGTTCCCTATTTCTATAAAATATATAATAGATACAAAGACACAGAGTTGCTGACAGTTTTTTAAATTAATCTAAAAGGTTTTAGAGTGCAAAAATTCACTAGTATACCTGCAAAACAAAACATAAAGACTATTCCCTAAAAGAGAGAGAAACCTAAACTCAACTTGGATACAAATATTAAATAAAATGGTTTTGTGGTATAGCAGATAACTAAAAGCTTAGTTTTACGTTAATACTGACTTTAAGATACATGGAATAGGTTAAGAGGTCTGTAATGAAATCCCAGTTCTGCAAATTTGTGACCTTCAGCAGGTCACTAAGCCTCTCTGTGTATCAGTTTCTTCACACCTAAAATATGGAAAAATGAAATTAGATTATCTCTAAGCCCTCCACCCCCATTCTAAGATTCCATGAGATATATCCACACTGACATTTTTCTTGCACTTTCAGTAACAAATGGCCAAGGTTCAAGATGGATTCAACTTTTAAAAGTATCAAATGTGGAAACTGTTCACAACATAATTTTCATAGAGCAATGGATAACTTCCTTTAAATGTAGCATAGGATTGTTTTATGTCATTTCAAAGGTTTAATTTCTAGCTAGAATCTTGGCCTGGAATATCTTTGAAATATATATAAATTATTTTTTATAGTCTAATAACTCTCCCAATACACACGGAAAATTTGGAATCTCAAATCTTTTTACCAGTTTTTTTAGTGGCAAAAAAAAAAAATTGTATGCAAAGGACACATCAAACAATAATAACCTTTAAGAAAATAAAAACTACAGTAACTAAAAGATTACTACTTATGTTTCTTTAGCATAGTTCTTTTACAGAGCCTATTTTCTCACTTACCACTATTACTCTCTTCAGAAAGGATTAACCAATGAACATACTAGTACTGGTAATCTCTAAGGCTATCATGATACTTTCTTTTTTTTAAAAAAAGGCTCATATTATGCTTAGACACAAAGATGGACAACTTCCAATTAGTAGGACCATAGAATCCCCAGGGGTGGTTAAGCCTTGGGTACAGGCTTTAAA
Source organism: Delphinus delphis (assembly GCF_949987515.2). Classification (NCBI taxonomy): domain Eukaryota; kingdom Metazoa; phylum Chordata; class Mammalia; order Artiodactyla; family Delphinidae; genus Delphinus; species Delphinus delphis. The sequence continues at coordinate 58,436,350 of NC_082691.1, forward strand.
GACTGATAAGGTCCATGTGATGACACCAGGGACAAAAATAGAGGTTGCAACTCACAGGTTTGCTACCTTCTAGTCTCTCTACCCACTCTGTAAAGTGGCAAGTCATTCTGAAAGCTACCCAGCAAAAACTGAATAACTATTAGGGTAATTCACATTTGCCTTTATTAACTCTGCTTCTTGATATGGAAATTCCAATAGCCTCATGAGAGTCTTCAATAGGTCTATCTGAAACCAAAGAAGACAATAACTCTTTTTTTTTTTTTGCGGTACGCCAGCCTCTCACTGTTGTGGCCTCTCCCGTTGCGGAGCACAGGCTCCGGACGCGCAGGCCCAGCGGCCATGGCTCACGGGCCCAGCCGCTCCGCGGCATGTGGGATCTTCCCAGACCGGGGCACGAACCCGCGTCCCCTACATCGGCAGGCGGACTCTCAACCACTGTGCCACCAGGGAAGCCCAGAAGACAATATCTCTTAATATTATAGCATATGCTTGCAGGAAATGCTTCATGAATATGATCCAAAAGATATATCAAGTGCCTGTTCAGAGTCCAATCAAAAGCTATTTTATATCAAAAATATAAATACAGGGCTTCCCTGGTGGTGCAGTGGTTGAGAGTCCGCCTGCTGATGCAGGGGACACGGGTTCGTGCCCCGGTCCGGGAGGATCCCACATGCCGTGGAACGACTGGGCCCGTGAGCCATGGCCGCTGGGCCTGCACGTCCGGAGCCTGTGCCCCGCAATGGGAGAGGCCACAGCAGTGAGAGGCCCACGTACCACCAAAAAAAATAATTAAAAAAAATAATAATAAAATAAATAAATACATACATATGTAATTGTGGCTGATACTAATTTTCATGGAAATCTATCAAAATATGTAAAATTCAAATGGCAATAATAGAATAATTAAGAATCAGAATTAAGAGAAATCTAAAATCACGTGGGTTTACCAATATCCACTAAAATAATGGTCAAAAAGCCATAGACTGAAAGTATGTGTGGATTATGTTATCCATAAAGTTATATTATCCTCATTCACTTAAAACTGCTTCTTTTACTTGAGAGTACTCTTAAGTGTATGACCAGGATTTGAACTATCTAATGACATATCTGAAGATTGTTTTTTTAGATAAAGGACCACTGTCCTTAGCTCACAAATTAGATGTAAAAAATAATTCCTTTCAGATTTCTGATTTTGGTCCAGTGATAGACCACGAGGTATCACTTTTTTAATACCTTAAAATTATTCCTTATAGAATTTAAAAAATGCTCTTATCTAAAAATTCCAGATATACCAATTTGTGGAAACCCCTGTAAGACTCCTTCAATTATTTACAGGGATGAAAACATATCAATATACTGAATCAGTCATTTTAAAATAAGGTTTAATATGAGTAGTTTCACTCTACAAACAAGACTTCTATTTCATATATTTATAATATAGGGCATCTTTACACTTTTATATTTTGGTAAAAGCTACTTTTTAATAATTTATCATTAGATTTCACAGAAAGAATTTAAATCAATTTTCATCTCCGATATAGAGTTACGTCTCAGCTACTTTGTAGCTGACTAGATCTTTTTTCTTTTTTTTAGTGGCTTAAAACAACACAAATTTATTATCTTACGTTCTGGAGGTCAAAAGTTGAGAAAGTGTCTCACTGGGCTAAAAACAAGGTGTCAGCAGGACCGTGTTCCTTCTGGAGCCTGTAGGGGAGACTCTATATCCTTCCCTTTCCAGTCTCCAGAGGCTGACCTATTTCACTGTCTATTGGCACCCTTCCATCTTCAAAGCCAGGAATGGCCATTTGAGTCTTTGTCACAATGCTTTCTCCCTGGTTCCGATTATTCTGCCTCCTTCTTCCCATCTAAAGATTCTTGTATTTACATCAGGCCCACCTAGATAATCTCCTTATTTTAAGGTCAGCTGATTAGCAACCTTACTCCACCTGTAAGCTTAATTCCCCTGTGCCATGTAACAACATATTCACAGGTTCCAAGGATTAGGATGTGGACTTCTTTTTTTTTTTTTTTTTTTTGCGGCACGCGGGCCTGTCACTGTTGTGGCCTCTCCCGTTGCGGAGCACAGGCTCCGGACGTGCAGGCTCAGCGGCCATGGCTCACGGGCCCAGCCGCTCCGCAGCACGTGGGATCTTCCCGGACCGGGGCACGAACCCGTGTCCCCTGCATCGGCAGGCGGACTCTCAACCACTGCGCCACCAGGAAAGCCCTCAGAAGGCTTTTTTTGTATGCAGATTCCTCTAGCAAACTGCATTAAATAAGAAATGAATACAATTTAGACTGAATTCTTTAGCCCCCCTTCCATTCAACTATGTTTTACTTTCACATAGGCCAGAGAGCAATCTTTTATTTTATATTTTTGTAACTGATTTATGTTTTAAGGTTTAAGCTATAAATTTTTACAATTATTTTTAGAACATAAATAACATTTTTATAATTTATAATATTCTTTAAGTTCATTTTTGTTCAATTATTTTTCCTATTCTGTGTACAAAAAGTTTAGAGCCATTAATAACATAAGATCATATCTAAGTATCTGAAATAGGAATCCACAGTTAGAATGTCTTCTATATTGTATAATATAATAAAGTGTATATTTTTGGTTTTGCCTTGATGAAAGAACAGGTACATAAACAATTGTCACTCTATTCCCATCTCCCAAAAGAATCTTATTATTGAGGGGTAGTTAAAATGAATGAAAAATATTTAGTATGAAAACTATCAAATCTGAAATTATTTTATGATTAACTTCAAAAAAATAAACATTTCTGAATTAAGACTCTCTGCTTAGAGTCCTACTCTGATTACTTAATTACTAAATCAAATACATTCCCAAACAGTTCTTCATGCTTTAGTATTTATTATCTGTTTCTATTTAAGAAGACAATGCCCTAATTTTTATTTAAATCAAAAAGCCTTTGGCATTTCCCCTCTTCTGCCATTCAAAGTGTTACAAGGATCCTCTTAAAATGCAGGCGTGCTGTCTGTCTCTCCTTTCTCTCTTTTTCTCCCTCTGTGTGTGTGTGTCTCTCACTCAGACACACAAACAGACACAGACACACACACACAATTTATCTTCCTTCCATCTGAAACAGGTTTTTCTATAGGTCTCTTTTTTCAACATAGGTATAGAATTAACACATCCTTGCCTACTATTATTATTAATTTAGTAATACACTGCTTTATTCCTTCCAAAAAGCATTTCACAGGCATTTGTACAGATACGTTTGGTAAAAAAATTAAAAGCAAATAGGAGAAATTTGTGTGTATATATATAGAGAGAAAGCAGATACCTGTACAGGAAAATGTTAATATTAAGGGAATCTGAGTAAAGGGTATAATGGGAATTCTTTGTACGCTTCTTTCAACTTTTCTATAAATGACTATTTCAGATTAAAAAAATATATACATAAGTAAAAAATTAAGACAAAACTAGGAGTGAGTGTAGAACACAAAACAAGTTGGAACGACAAAGCCACCAATTAACAGAAGTGGGCAAAAAATTCAGTTACAAGCTTTATAACAACCAACATGAAGCAAGAAATAATAAATCATGTGATTCACTGCCCATTAAGATAAATGCAGATCATGGCTCAGGGAGGAACAAACGGCAACTATTCTTGGTTCCTAGCACTGAAATGAGAAAGAAATTTCTCCCATGGATTCTCGATATCCTGAATAACATTTTTACAGTAAGTACAATAAAAGTTTCACAGGGCTGCTTTGTACACCATCACTCAGATTGAGTCAACAGCATAATGCCAAAATGAGATTCAGTAAAAGCGGTTCTACAGAGTACAAAACCAGGTAGCCCACGTATACAACTCCCAAACAGCTCTGTTAAACTTAAGGATAAAATCATAGCATGCCTATAGGAATAGACACCCCGCACATTTTTCAGACAATCCTTTCAAAATACTATTTGTTTTGATCAAACTTTTGGTAAACATTGAATCCCAGGCAGAAGATATGATCCCTGCAAGAAACTAACACAGCTCTTTTTTGTTATTGCTTAAGAGCCATATCCCTTAACAAGCAGCCAAGCTGGGGGTAATGTTGATACATACTCTTATTTATAAATTTACGAAGTTTAATAGCTTTGCAGGGCCTAGATGAAGATCATCTTAACACAAAAACAAATCATCAGTTGCCCTTAAAGTTCTAACTCAGTGCCAGAATAATTCTAGCTTGCAAAAAGTTTAAGCACATGCCTACTACACATAAATAAAACATCCACAGAACATGTTACTGAGAATAATAATAAAAGCCCTGAGTCTACTCTTCAGTATGAACTGGTAATTTTATATACACCTAGGTGACTAAAAGCATTAGACAGCATTGTTATTTATGTAACTGAGTAAATTACTACAAATTAAAACTTCAATATTAGAACAGTTAATGTGTAGCAGTTTTTTCTCTAGTACCTGAAAATAAAAGCATACCACGTGCATAATTCTTTTTCTGGTCCTCAGCTTCAGAGTACTATTAACAGCCATATGTGGGACTGGCTCAGGAGAGAGACATTCACCTGGTACCTACAGTATTAGGCTAAAATAATGTGTTCACAAGTTTGTCTTTTCTACTAGACTTTGAATAAGGAATCATGACAGTGATTCTCAAACTTGAGTGTGCATCAAAATAACTAAGGATACTTATTTAAAATGTCGAAGTACAATATTGAAGTACACAATATTGTTCTTGGTGGTATATTTTAAAACCTCATTTAACACTTGTTTATAGGATTTGTAAAATATGCTCTAAAGATAATATTTAATAGAAAATCAAAAGAACATCAATAAGTAGATAAAATGCACTTCTGCAGTCACAACTGAAAACAGAAGGAAAATGCCAGACATATAAATGATCATGAGGATGATGATTTTTATTTATAGAGTACCTAACTTTTGAGTCATTAAAATAATTTTATAAAAATTTAATATATAGGGCTTCCCTGGTGGTGCAGTGGTTGAGAGTCCGCCTGTCGATGCAGGGAACACGGGTTCGTGCGCCGGTCCGGGAAGATCCCACATGCCGCGGAGCGGCTGGGCCCCTGAGCCATGGCCGCTGAGCCTGCGCGTCCGGAGCCTGTGCTCCGCAACGGGAGAGGCCACAACAGTGAGAGGCCCGCGTACCACCAAAAAATAAAACAAAACCAAAAAAATTTAATATATGTTAACCACTGCCCGTGCAGTCACCCACTGATGAAGACCATGGGAAGAGGAAAGTGACAGGAAACACAGGAGTGTTTAAACAGCAAGGTAGCAGGAAAGGGCTATCACAACTGAAGAGCAAAGAGAACATCCTTCTGGTATTTCTTTCCATCTTAATACCCACTTTCACAGTTAATAACACTCTAATTCAGTTCCAAACTTTATAACAACCAACATAAAGTAAGAATTACAGTGCAAAGGAAAAAAAGTAAATTGGGACTGAACATACAGTATTAAAAGTGCCCATTTTTAACCATGTGATTCTAGCATGTTGTTCAAAAATTAGTATCCATGATATTAAAAACTCAACTGCCAAATATTAAAACTGATATTTACTATGAGTTACACATCATAAGGCAATCCAGGAATCTGTTCACTGTGCGGACTGTCTCAGCCCTGGGTTCACAGACCTGACACAGCCCAATTGTCCATGGCTTCCTTTTCTCCTTATTAAGAGTTGTCACTACCAGAACAATTTCACTACTAAAGTTTTTGATTCAAATTAAAACTCAAAATTAAAACTTAAAAAAACAAGCCCATCGAATATTTAATGGAATAAAATGTTTGTCAGCAACATGCAACAACGGATGCAACTTTATGTGACAAACAGTGCTTTTTAGCCACACATGAGCATCCCACCAAGGTAAGTTCGGCTGTGATCGCTCATTGACATGTAAGGGGCTGGCAGTTACTTCAGGGGAGTTTAAGGCCGTAAAACAGTCTGAACTCTGAATCTGTAGTTGGCTCATGAATGTCTGAAATACACAGCGACCTCTTAAAAACGTGGTAAAGACTTAAAATCTAAAGGATATACATCCTACTCAAACTCCATATGAATAAATGATCAAACAACTTATTCAAAATAAATCCAGATATGGTAAGCTCTTATGATAAGATATTCCATTACATGTTTTTCTACAAATTCAGTCTGTAATTAAATCATATCTGAATAGATCATGATGTATATTCTCACTGAAGAAAATTTATATATGTAATATCTATCTCCCTAAGAATAAAATTATAGTTAGTAACTAGATTAATTCGATTAAGTTCCCTTCATCTGGATAGCCTCAAGTCTCATGCAAGACTCAGAGTTCTAATTTACTCTTAAAAATTATCAAAATACATTAAATTAGAGAAAAGAAATAACTCTTAAAAGTCACTCAGAGGATGGAAAATTATGGAAATTTGACACTCGGTCCAATGATCTCTTATCAGCCAAAGAAGTCAGGTATGATATTACCTGACCTGAAATCTATACATGGATAAGAATTAGTACAATCATTAATTTATCAAAGGATGACTTTTTCAAGGGGTGAATGGGAAAAATATTTGCATGGATGTCACAACAGACAATGAAGTCCTGCAAATCAATAAGAAAAAGATAACAGTTTAATAGAAAAACAGGTCAAAAATATGAACCAGGCAATTCACAAAATAAATACAAAGGCCAATAAACATAAGAAAAGATGAATGTTTACTGATTTATTGTCTTTCCCCAGCTGTCCTTACCTTCACTAGAATGTAAGTTCCATGAGCTCAGAGACTTACATTGTCTTATCCATTGTGTATCTCCAGTGCCTATATTAGTGCCTGGGACACAGTAAGTACTCATTAAATTTTGCTGAATAAATAAACAAACCTCACTAAAAACAAAAAATAACAAACTAAAACAGGATACTACTTTTTAACTTATAAGACTGGCAACAACTAAAAAGATTAATGACATCAAATAGCAGGGAAGGTGGGAAGAGATGGTTCTCTCATAAACTGCTTTGGGGTATGTAACTTCCTACGGCTCTATGGTAGAATCTGACAATACTCTAAGAATTCAGCTCTTAAGAACCCATCCTACAAAAACTAAAGCACAGATTCACAATGGTGTGTGCCACAACAGTCACTGAAACACTACTTGCGACAGCAGAAAAACGGAAAATGTCCAGCAATGGGGATATTATAAAACCATTTTAAATAATGTATATTATTTAAATATGCATATGTAGATCTATGTGTAGTAATGTGGAAAGATATGTACTAATGTAGTACTAATGATGTTCATCATACTCAGGTGAAAAACATAAGTTGTAAAATAATATGTATAGTGATATCCCATTTTTTAATTTAAAAAGTCTGATTCCATATTTATTCTAGCACAGGTACATTTGTACAATTGAGGGGGGAAAAGTCCGTAAGGACACATTCAGTACTGTTAACCATTCTTACTGCTAGGGAGTTTTTTTAGGTGGGAAAAACAATTTTTTCTTTGTTATAAGCATGTATTATGTTTCCAATTTTACATAATAGAATTTTTAAATGAAAAACAAAAAAGACAGTCTACAGGTTTTTAAGTAATTTAAATTAAGTCAATTTATATTATTTAAATCATAGCCAGAAAAACTTCAACCACTGATCTAGAAGATTTAGTTTAATCAATACAAGTGTACAACTTGAAAACAATCCCCTCAACTAATATGAAGATATAACCTTAAGAATGTTCACATAACTGGCTATTTTCAAATAGGCCAAGTCTCATGTATCCACACAAGTGTTCACTCTGTCTGGAACGTGTTTCTCCTCACCTTTTCTCACTTTACCACCACTCTCCACCCTCACTGCCTAGAAAGCATCCAGCTTATCCTTCAGGATACAATTCAGCTCTTTGAAATGCCTTCCTACTGTGACATAATAAAAACATTTGTAAGAAAGAAAACCAATTTCTTAAAAAAGATTAAAGGAAGCTATTTTCTCTGCTATAGATAATTCTAATTTTTTACTACTGATTTTTTAGTGTTCTAAAAAGCCACTTAAGGGAAACAAAATAGTCATTGATTTTTAATTATCCAGATATTTCTATAGTTTCTAAAATTCTCCACCTGATTATAGAAACAACGAAAGGCTTCAAGATAAACCATATTCTGGGAAAAATACTGATGAATTTTTAGAAGTCCACACAGATTAGACATGTTCTTGGTTGGAAAACAAGCATTTATGATAAATTTTTTCAAAATGAAATAAATCTAAAGTTTTTGACATTACAAAACTAACAATGCATTTTTTGTTCTATGTCAATTTAAATGCTTTCAAACTGATTCATGTAAAAATATGCGCAAAAATAATTGTGCCAGGCTATCACTGGTATTCCAACTTCCACCTGGGAAATAAATTTTATGGCTATACTATAAACTTCCAAAATCCTGAAGTTTTAATAGATATGCTGACACAACCTTAACCATAACAGTTCTAGCAACTGCTATAATAAATCTGTCAGTTTCTATAATGCCTATGACAAATCCATTAATATGAATGATGTTCACTTCACATAGCACACCACACAGCAACTGCACAAGTACATCATCCCCATTCTGAGTAGCAAATCAGTAATCAATATTTGTAAAAGCAGCAGCTAATCCTTTGTAAAATCACTGGTTCAGTGATTGAAGAGTTTGCTCAATCCACACAGTTAATCCCTCTTCATCTGCTTGAGCCCTCTATTTATCCCGGCCTCTTACAGTGCTAGCTATGGCCGATTAATATATCTCCACACGTTAAACATGACCTGACAATTGACACAGGATATTGCTGACAGGATAAGCTCTACAAACACTGGCCTTTTAAAAAGGAAGCTTAAAATTAACATTCAGAAACCCAGAGTTTACAAATAGGTTCAGCACTATGCCTTCCCAATTCCAGTCACCTGATTTATTGAGCTCACACTCCTTAGGAAATATGTCCTTATTTTTGGTTTGAAAAGTCTTCTGGCAGATTCTAGAATGCCTGTTCATAAAGTATGTCTTGTTATTAATTTAAGTCAAGGTAAATAGAAATTTTGTGGCCAAGAGAAGAGGCTCATATGTACAAAACCATTTCGAGAATTCTTATATATGAAGTAGAAGTCCCTGTTCTTGGCTAATGGTACTTTAAAGTTCTACATCTGAAGAAAAACCTCAGAAAAGCATTTTAATACTTAAGGCTTTGAATGGGAAAAAAAAAAGATTCATTTTCACACTGAAAAGTGATTGACAATATTATAAGTGCTCTGTGCTAACAGAAACAGATACTGGACAGTTATAAAATAAAAAATAGTTTAATCATCCTTAACAATTAGATGATATGACAGATTCCTCTTTAGGAATATGTTAAATTTTATTTAAAGACCTAATATAAATTTCCTTAACAAAGTTATTGCAATTCAGATAGTCTATGCATCCTTAATGAGACTACTTGAAGAAAAAGCAAATGCAAATTTTCATGTCAAATTAAGAGTAAAGAATAGGCATAGAAAAAAATTTCTTTCCTAATCCAATATATTGAATGAAATTAATTTTTTAAAAGACAACATGAACTCCTGTACATGTACAACTTCTGGTTAGCTGTATCTAAAAAGGAATATCAACCAAACTATTAAATCTTTTTTTTTGGCTGTGTTGGGTCTTTGTTGCTGCCCGCAGGCTTTCTCTAGTTGTGGCCAGCGGGCGCTACTCATCCTTGTAAATGATGCGGTGCACGGGCTTCTCATTGTGGTGTCTTTTCTTGTTGTGGAGCACAGGATCTAGGCATGCAGGCTTTAGTAGTTGTGGCACATGGGCTCAGTAGTTATGGCTCACGGGCTGTAGAGTGCAGGCTCCATAGTTGTGGCGCACGGGCTTCGTTGCTCGCCGCATGTGGGATCTTCCCGGACCAGGGCTCGAACCTGTGTCCCCTGCCTTGGCAGGCAGATTCTTAACCACTGCGCCACCAGGGAAGTCCCAAACTATTAAATCTTACACTTTTCATTCCTCCTGAGAGGAAGAGGAGGCCACAGAAATGCTGAGAAGAAACAATACGAGAAGACCAGGAAAGAATGGTCTGACCAGAAGCCAAAAGAGAACAGAATTTTAAGAGAGGAATGAATGAACGATCAGCAGTATCAACTGTTTCGGAAAAGCCGAGAAGGAGAAATGCTAAAACTTGTTCACTGAATATGGAAATCAGGAGGCTGCAATGGCCTTGCTGTCAGGGAGGAGGTATTGTGGGCAGAACCAGTAGTAATTAAGAAATAAAATGGGAGAAAGGGGAACAAGGAAAAGAGAATTGGCCTTTTAAAAACCTCAGTGGTGAAGCGGGAGACGAGAGGGAACAACAGCCAGGAAGAAACGGATTTCTGGTTTACTTTCTAATTCAATATTTGTAGAAATATTCCCTTTTCAATATCAAATTCCACTATAATGTAACATCTAGTCTTCAAAATAACTAAAAGCCAACACTGCAGTTTTAAAAGTCTGATCATTTTAACCTTATTTAATAAATACATTCATATGTAATATTTAAAAATGAATGATAATAGGTTAAAAAATGATAACTAGCATTTGAAAATTTAGGGTGACATCTGTAATGCAGAGCTAAAATGTTTCATATGGTATGTTGCATATTTTAAGAATGCAATCTTAAAATCTAACAACTTTTCATATAGTAAGCAAAATAATTTGCTAGTTAGTTGCATTCGCTATAAAAAGAATTACACACATCATCAAATCTTACAAGATAACTGGTTCTAATTAGCTTTACTGAAAGAAGCTAACGCACAGAGTGAATAAAAAGAAAGCAATACTAGTTCAATATTATAGGTGATCTGTCCATGTCAAGAATATAGCACATTAGATAACTAGAGAAGTTTGCCAACAGCCAAGAAAAATAAATTTCAAAACTCTTTCGAACCATAAAAATTACTTATAGTCCAGAGTCACCAATGCCATTTCATACCATCTTGAAATAGTGGTATTTCTCTAGTACATTTAAATTATGATATTGCAAAGCTCAGTTTATACATAACTTTAAAAAAAAAGCATCTACTGTGCAAACTATACATTCACTCACATTGAAATCTTTTAGGTCTACTGTTAGTTGTCTTTAAACATCCTAATGAAATTCTTTAGGACTCTGCACATGTCATTATTTTAATGTTCTCTCTCATACAAACACATACACGCATGTAAAATGTGCGTATATGTATGCATGTATGAAGATACACACACACAACGCTGCCCAATATATCCCAGAGAAGCTAATATTTGACTTACTTTTCAAATCACAGTAATGTTCATAAACAGCTTATATTTTTAAATACAACTGAAATCATCCTCTAAGAAACAGTATTTTTTAAGGTGAAGGTAACTGAATGTTTCAAAGGAAGGCAATTTATAACTTCTCTCAAAAACCTTTCACACTCTTACTTAAAACATCCAAGTAACTAAAATCATAAACTTGCAAGCCAATTTGCCAATGTTACATGCATAGCCAGAGAACAAAATAACACCCAGATAAGATCAAACCTGTAACACTGGCCTCTTAACAATGAATTTTAACTGAACTAACTTGCTAGTCCAGCATTAGCTGCTTCTTTAGGACATAATGAGGAGGCAGCAGTGTGTGTCATTGACCAATTGAAGTCACATGTTCTGAAGAAAGTGTTATCTATCTTTAAGTCTGAGACTTTAGATTTCTTTAAATATTTTCATTTATATTTTAATAATAGGAAGTATTTACTTTCTGGAGTGTCAATAAAGCCATTTTTCTTGTATTTTTTTAGTCACATTAATAAAACCATATAAGAAAATCTCAAAAAAAAGAAAATTAGTGGTCACACTGAAAGTGATCTAGTAATACCATACATTTCTTTGTAGATTCAGACATAAAAGATATAAAGTCTACATTTTTTTATTCTAAGGAATTCAAAAAATACAAAGGCAAAAAAGATGATTTTTTTCAAAACTCATCCCATTATTCTGGCTCAGCACACCATATCAAGAGGTGCATGATGTCGATTTGTCCCATTATAGACGATGTAACTTTTCATTGCCTATGTAAGGTGGTATCTGCTACATTTTTCCACTGCCACATTACTATTTTTCACTTTACAGTTAATAAGTATCTTATGGGGAGATTCTTTGTGATGATGGAAATGTCCTATTCTTCCTCAAACTTTCCACCCATGAGTTTTAACATTCATTTATGATTCTTGCCTGAATTAATTATTTCTATCATGACTGCAAATGGTGATGTTTCTAATTTTTTTTTCAACTTTCTTTTTAATAAATGAAAATGTTGGTGGGATAGGGAGGGTGGAAGGGAGATGAAAGAGGGAGGGGATATGGGGATATATGTATACGTACAGCTGATTCACTTTGTTATAAAGCAGAAACTAACACAACACTGTAAAGCAATTATACTCCAATAAAGATGTTAAAAGAAAAAAGAAAAGAAAATGTTGAATACTCTTTATATGAGAAAGCTGAAAGCTAGACAAAAGAATACAATTTGGGGATTGAATACTTAGTAAAGAGAAATAGCTGATTCTTGCCTGCTAGACTCTGCAAACATGACGTGTGTGTGTGTGTGTAACATTTTTGTAACTGTACAGCAACCAGGTATAGTACCTCATAATGCACATAAACTGTGCAATAAAAAAAATAGCAATAGCATAGTCATCCTTAGTAGAAGAAGAAGAAAAAAATAAATTAGGAGTCAGAAGACTACTCCTGTCAGCCCTTAAACTTCACAGTGGGTACCTAGAAGATTCAATCTTTCTAGACCTCACTTGTGGAATGAGAAACATAGACGAGATCACTTGTAAGCCTCCTTTCAACTCTAGTATTCTGCATTCTAATAATACTCAGATATATTGATTTATGCAAAGGTATTTTTTAAAATCTTTACCACACACCTTGTACACCCAATCAAAAATAAATAAATAGGGGCTTCCCTGGTGGTGCAGTGGTTGAGAGTCCGCCTGCCGATGCAAGGGACACGGGTTCGTGTCCCAGTCCAGGAAGATCCCACATGCCGCGGAGCAGCTGGGCCCGTGAGCCATGGTCGCTGAGCCTGCGCGTCCAGAGCCTGTGCTCCACAACTGGAGAGGCCACAACAGTGAGAGGCCCGCGTACCGCAAAAAAAAAAAAAAAAAATTACTTTATACAGCTATAAAATGGGAATTAACAGGCTGGTTATCAGTAAATGTACAAATCTGACAAAACTACCATAGATTTAGTAAATTCTGAAAACAATGCATAAGTACTGTGCGTAAAGCAAAAGTCAATATTTTTATTAAAATAATTTAAATGATCATAGTAAAAGCTGACTCACTTTTATGCAGGTCATTTTTTCAATATGTGGCTAAAAGATGACACAGAAAACCAGCAAAGAGAAAGTTATATTTGAAAACAAAAAGGTTTGGGAAGATGCAGGTTTGGGCATAAGCTACTTGAGGGCTAGACCACAGAAGTTTTATTCATCTTCTTTTTCCCACTGCACAGTACTTGAAACATAATCATTTAATAAATTCAGGTTGAATAAATAAAGTTATTAAGTGAAGATATACAGTATGGGATCATCCTTTATATCCAAAGATTAACTTTTACATTTTGTGTTGAAATTTAGTAACCATGGTGGGCCATAAAGCCAAATTATGCCCTCCAAAAGAAATAAAACTCTAATTTAAGTCAGTAAGCACTACATAAATATCAGAAAAACCAAGGCCTACTGAATTTTTTGTATGCAGTACTTTATAAAGAAGTTGGCAAACATTCAGCCAGCCAGAGGAAATTCCAAGTGAAACTAAATCCATGTGTGTGTTTGTTTTGTGGGAACCGATTATTTTCACGGCATGTAACTTTAATTGGTGGCAGATATAAAATGTCACTTTATAGTTACACTACATGTTCATTCAGTTATGCATAGAATCTAGAATAGCTGATTAATAAACTTTTAACACTAATAGGAAACTTCACTTCCTTATGCTAATGCTGGGTACAATGATAATGCTTAGCCTGTTGGACCCAGCCTGGATGTAGTTTTTGATGTAAATCCACTGATGGTCTTGGTGACTGTCTGTCTCCTATCAAAAACACCCCTGTTGGATAAGAATGATATTCTCCAGAAATACACTTGGTGTGATTTGAAAATCAGACTCATTTTAAACGCCCCAAAACAAAGGAGCTAATTCAAGTATGTAATCATGTAGGTCCACAAAAACTAGCAGCCACAAACATCACCTCCTGCCCCCTAATATGGCTGTTCCTTACAGATTGGCCCAGGGCACCAGCAAAATGGAATGAGGTACCATTTTACATTTCTCTCTTCCTGTCTCCCACTGAGGATATAAAAGCAAAAACCCTCCTTTTTTTTCTACTTCAGATTATATGAACTGAGATTTATTGAACTCCTGAGGATGCAGGCAAGATAATTTGTATTAAGTTAGCATTCTCCTTAGGTGTTTCTTGGCACGCTACCGGCTCGTCTCTGTTCCATTTACTCTGCCTCTTCAAGCTAATACATTTCCAAAGGAGCATAAACAAACATCAGTTTAAGACAGTGATTCTGCAATTGGACACCAGGATAAAGTGCTGGCGCCTCCCAACAATTTCTCCCTTTCCTTCTCCCTCTAAACCTCACAACTTCAATTATGAAATTTATTTCAAAATAAAATATTTTTCACATAGTCTATATTCCATATTGATAGTGCATGACAGTCATTATTCAGTGAACAGTAAACATTTATTATAAATCTGGCATATGTCAAGAACCATACTATAACCTGGGGAGATATAAAGACAACACAGGTTCTGCTTTTAAAGGGCTCATATCTTGCACCTGAAAAACAACAACGTGTGATGAAACAATAAGTTATTGTATAAGCTTAATACATAAACCAAATAAAATGCAACTGAAACAGTAGTTCTTGGAGTAAGGCTACTGTAAGGTATGACGTGTGAAACCCAGTGCCACTGAAAAAGGCAGAGTTGGAGAATTATCACTGGTACACTTCTCCTCTTTCTCCTCACATCCCAATCTTTTTTATAGGTAAGAAATTTTAAAAGCCCATCAGGACCAACTCTGAAGAGAGAAAGTCTTCAAAAAGAGCAATACGCATCTTGAAAGGCAGAAAGGAGGGGAGAAATAACTGCAGCTTCTTTGTCTCGCTGAAGTGCATTTTGGTGGAGAAAAGGACAAGATCGAGTTGTAGGTGTGTATATAGATGCCTATGTATGCTACCCGTCAGGATGCTCTCTCCCAGTGAGCAGCCAACCACTCCCTTAACTTCTCAAAGCCCCCTTAGTTCAGGGTGACCAAACTAATTCACTCTTTCTCCGAATGAAGGTGCATTATGCCGCTGCTTCTTTTGCCAAAGCCTAGTAAGCAAGCAATACCATTCTGAAACTTGGGATTTCAAGATATGCTATAAATAGTAAAACATACTGTGGCACCGATTCAAATCACAGCTCAAAAAGAATATGGATAGCACCAAGAATCTGTATAGAATTTTTAACACTGTTGAAAATATTTTGGGTTAGATTAGACTGCAGCTGCAATAGAAAAAAAGAAAAAAAGAGCAGGGTATTACTAACATAAGCTAACAAACACCTTATTTGTTATTGCCTCTAATGGATAAATGGCATCACAGCACACATGTTGATTTGGAATAAGGAGTTACTAAATATTACTCTAAAGGGACCTTTTGAAAGTTAGGGTGCCCGAGTCTCTCACAGTCATTGAGCAAAAAATTAATTTGCAATGATTAGAGTCTTTTTTTATAAATTACATAGAGAGAGGGGAAGAAAGAGAGAGACAGACAGACAGTATTGAGAGGGAACTCTCTCAGATTTCCACATACACACACATTTATATTCACACCCGTCCTTATACCTTCCCTCCTGATTCACAGAAAGTTCTCTCTCCCTTAAATCTTGAATCTATCCCTCTCCACTGCTGCCTCCTCTGCTACATATAAACATGATCAAGTCCCCAAATTTACTTTGCATCTCTCTCTGGCTATTGTGCCCTTTCCTCCCCTTCACTACTTGAACATTTTAAAATTTTTTGTTGAGATAAATATAGATTCACATGCAGTTGTAAGAAATAATACAGAGTCCCTTGTACACTTTGCCCAGTTTCCCCCAATGGTAACATTTCACAAAACTAGTATAATATCACAACCTTATTGACATTGATACAACTCACCAATCTTGTTCAGATATTCCTAGTTTTACTTGTGTTCATTTGAGTGTGTGTGTATTTAGTTTTATACTATTTTATCACCTGTGTAGGTTAATATACATACTACAGTTAAGACACTGAACAGGTCCAATACCACAAGGGTCCCTCATGTCATCCTTTCATAACTACAGCCTCCCCCTTCCCTAAATTCTGGTAGCCACTACTCTGCCCACCATTTCTATAACTCTGTCATTTCAAAACTGTTATATAAATGGAATCAAACAGTATGTAACCTTTAGGGGTTGGCTGTTTTCACTCAGTGGAATTGCCTGGAGATTCATCTAAGTTGCCATGTGTATCAACAGTTCATTCCTTTGTATTGCTGAGTCCTATTCCAAGGTATGTGTGTACCACAGTTTGTCACTACCTAGCTTTTTTAAAAAGCAGTTTGCTTCTCTAATTCTCACTTCTCATTCCTCAATCCACTACAATTTGACTTCTGCCCATATTGCTCCATAGCTATCTCATAAAATCACCACAACCTCCTAATTTCTATTCAAGAGGCAATTTTTGGCCTTTATCTTTCTTGGTCTTTCTGAAGCAACTGATACTACTGACCACTCATCCCTCCTCTAAAAATCTCTTCTCCCTTGGCTTCAAGTCAAACAATTCTCTCTTGGTCCTCTTATACTGGCCATTTCCAATCTACTTTTGTGGACCCTTATCCTCCTCACCACAGTCCTTAATGTTAATATCCTCCCAGGATTCCATTTTTAGTGTTTTCACTTCCAAAATTCTACACACCCTCCCAGTGTAATTTCACCCACACATATAACTTCCACTGCTGCCTATATGATGAAGACTCTAGCCAAGACCTTTCTCCTAAACTCCAAATCCATATTTTCAGATGACAATGTTTCACCTTCTAGATTTCACGCGTCCAAAACTGAACTAACACGTTACCCCCTTTCTGGTCACTATGACTAACCTAATTCCAATCACTTCCTCTCTTTCCTGCAGCCCAGCGGTCCCCAACCTTTTTGGCACCAGGGACCGGTTTCGTGGAAGACAATTTTTCAGCGTACTCGGTGGGTGGGGTAGGGGATGGTCCAGGCGGTAATGGGAGCGATGGGGAGTGACTGTAAATAAAGATGAAGCTTCGCTCCCTCGCCTGCCACTCACCTCCTGCTGTGCGGCCTGGTTCCTAACAGACTGTGGACCGTTACCAGTCTGTGGCCTGGGGCTTGGGGACCCCTGCTGTAACCCCTACCTCAATGAATGGTACCACATTTATTTAGTCACCGCAAAGCTTCAGATTCATTTCAACTTCTTTCCTTTCACTTTCACTAAACTTATCAACTCTATCCCTGAAATATTTCTTCAATTTATTCCCTCCTCTACTCCCCACACCATTTCTTTAGTCTAAGCTTTTATCATTTCTCACTTGCATCATCAGAACAGCTTCTCCCTACTTCTGGTCTCTCCAGACCATTCTCTAAACTTCTGCTAAGTGCTCTTAACCTAGATACAAATCTGATACGTCATTTCTGTACTAAGATCTTACAATGGCTCCATGATGTCCATAAGCCTAACTTCTTAGCACGATACACAAGCCCTTCAAAATCTATCCCTTGCCTACCTCTCCATCTTCTTCACCTTTCATACATCTGCATCCTATGCTCTCACCATTCCAAACCACTTGCAATTCCCAAGTGTGCTGTGTCACACACCAGTGATTCAGGTCTCCAATGAATCTGGAGTGCTCTATGCAGGAACCAAAATGGTAGCTGGGACTTCTAGGAGGTCAAAGGGTTGAAATCATTAATTGATTTGATATTCAGAGGAAAAGAAATTTTAAATGTTTAGAAATGTTCTATATTTAAAGAAAAGAACAAATATTTCAAACATTTAACATAAAATATCTTTTCTGGAGATGGCAGCCATTCGGTTCCTTCAACTCCAGAAGATTAAATTCAAATGCCCTCCTAAACAGGCCAGAAAAAGAAGTAACGTGGTTGATAAAATCTTTCTAGACACTGAATATAATATAAAATAAAGTCTAAATTATAGATTCTTCAGAGATATAATGAGATATTTTGCTCTCCAAAGAAACTAAATGATAACAGAAAAAAGGAAATAAAATTTGCTTCTGGTGAAATTTGCTAAACATTAAATTGTACACATTAACAGTTCTTTGACTATTAGACATTTCCTCAGATGTGCAGGACTCCCAATGATTTAGTTTTAATCTTCTTTCATTATTCCTGCGACACCTTTAAGCACCGATAACAGACTGATCAACCCACACCCCCAGGTAGTGTATTCTTCTGCTTATTCACAGGGTAGCAGTGTGTTTCAAAATGAGGTCACCACTGGGAACATAAATGAGTACTCAAAATGTCTGCAGAAAGCAGTTGTTCTTTTTTTGTACACACACAAACATAAGAATACTAAATAATGAGGGTAACAGGCTGCCACAACAGTCCAGAGTGTGGTGTTGAGACTAGCAAACAACGATGATACGTAGCTGTAGGGAGGAGTAATAAAGATGTCAGAGAGACACATGAATGGTATTTTGAGGTAAAAAAAGGAAAATAGACTAAGTTCCTGGTAAGATATTACATACCCATTGCTTTACAACTCCACGTCTATAAATGAACTGAGTTGTATGTATCTAAACTAACAAAATTCTAGAAATATACAACTGTATGAGCTGTAAATTTTGACATGGCAATCCCATTAATTACATTTTACATAGGTTTTACAATAACAAAAGATAATACAGAATCCTTTTGATGACACTGAATTGATCTCTAAACACTGAGACCTAAGTCAGAACACTGCCAAGCTCTAAGAATTGTAGTGACAAGTATAAAGTTGTTTGTTATAGAAAAGTCACTACTGGTGAATAAGAAAGCCCTTATTTTTAAATGCTGGGGAGAAGAACATATCGGGGAAGCAGAATTCATAGTGCTTAGAAGAAAACTACAGGGCTGGGTTTAGTGTAGGCTCCCTGGGGAATAAGTTATTGAACCTCTATTTAGCCTCAGTTTCCTAAGCTGAAGAAGTAAATAATAAGAGCACCGATCTCATAGAATTGTTCTGAAGATTAAATGATACAATTTATGTAAAGCACTTAGAACAATATTTGACAGTTTTCCAGGCCCTTCTGGTTCCATATTCTATGATTCTGCTAACAATTAGTGCTATACACACACTCAGACTTTTAAGTTCATAGAAAGGACATTAAGAATGGCAAATAACTTGGAGTCGATGGGAATATTTCTGTCACTGCATTCACTATTTTGCACTGTGATCATCTGTATGTATGTGAAGAGCACAGCACACTGGTCAAAGTCATGGGCTCGGGAACCAGACAGGGCTGTGTTTCCCAGTTCATGTTCTTCTACTCAATAGCTGGATGACCTCAGGCAAGTTACTTTTCTGGGAAAGTAGGTAACACTTTATATCAAACACATATATTTCTTAATGGCTCTAAATGGAATATATTTTGTGCTTAAGTAATATAAATATAATTTAAGGATAGTATATATGCTACAGTATATAAAATAAATTTAAAGTAAAAATAAATTTATTTCCTCTCCTTCAAATATTTGATATGATAAGAAAAGCAAATAATGATTTGCCTTGTCAATGTCAAAAGCAGTTAAAAAGATAATTTTTTCAGACTGTAATATCTGCCTTAATAGCTGAGACATTCTAAACTTAAGCCTAGAATTTCAAAAAACTCAGAAAGTTAAATACACCAATTGAAATTAATTAGGAGACAATAAATTTGAATGGGTAACAAAATAGAATTTTTTAAAAAAATTTATAAAACACAGTGTTGTTAACTGTTCTTAATTTTATTGTGACTAGAAATGTGAATCTATCAATAATTCCAAATAAAGTTCTGATGGGGGCATCCTGCTTTTAAAACTTATTTGGGGTTACTTGTAATTGCTGTCACTGAATACTGTTTATAAAATACAAGAATGATTCTAATAATAATGAAATAGTAACTTTACACTATATTATAAATAAATATATAATAATTATATATATTATAATTTTTATAATAATAATTTTCTCTACAACTTCTTTAAAATATTAATTAATTTATTTATTTGGCTGCACCAGGTCTTAGTTGCAGCATGAAGGTTCTTTAGTTGCAGCATGCAGGATCTAGTTCCCTGACTGGGGATCAAACCCCGGCCCCCTGCATTGGGAGCGCAGACTCTTAACAACTGGACCACCAGGGAAGTCCCTACGACATTTTTTGCACAGTGAATAAACTCACTTTTTCTTACAGAGAGAATACAACCTCCTGCCCTTATTACCAAACAAATTCTGAACTAATGGAATGGAATGCCATTAATTTTATAAGCAGCTCTCTATATGCCATAGATCAGAAAAATCTGAAGACTAACTATACTCAAATAAATTTAATAAAGATAAATGCAACTTTGTTCATTGACATCAAATACCCTAATTAATATCCAAGATAGAAATGGTATAATTTTATTATTTCTCTAATCCCAAAATTGACAACCATACAAAAAAGCACTTCGATTCATATCATTCTATAAAATACATTCTGCTGAAGTTTGAATTAGCTTCTTATTGGATATTGAGGCAAAACTTTCACAATGGATATCCAATATCACTGTACAACCAGGATTTACATTGGAGAATCCATTCAAGTACACGTTCAAGATGTTCTAAGTGTGGGTCAGGCAACAGTTACAATGGGACTTTAGGGATGAAGGACTGGGTTTATTGGAAAATGCACGGAAGCTGTAGGGCTTCTTCTATGACTATTGGAAGACAGCAGCATAAAGGACAAATGCTGGCTTGTAAAAGAAGCCAGCCTAATGAAAGCAAAGGGTTATGGGAAAGAAGTTGAAGATTATGATTATGAAGAGCCTTAGAACACAAGCAAAGGAATTTGGACTTGATTCAGTAGGCAATCTGCAACTGCTGTAGAATCTTGAGGAAGGGAATGATACTATCAGTGTAGCATTTTTATAAAAGCAATCTGGCAGGATGGAATTGGGAACATAAAAGGAACTTAAGAGATTTTTTAGTTTAGGAGGCAGCTACAGTAATGCTTTATGATGAGGTCTCAGACTAAACAGTAGCATTGATGGTAGATCTCCTTCATTCATTCCTTTCACAGAGAGAGCCTGTTATATGTTGGGTACTGTGCTAAGCATGGAGATTACAATGGTAAATAAGATTCATGGTCCCTTCTTTTGTGAAGCTTACAATATAGTGAGGGAGGTGAACAGAAAAACAAGCAACAAAAAATCACAAACATTACAAATTGTGATAAGTGCTATTAGGAAACAAACAGGGATGGAGAATAATTCAGAGGGCAAAAAGGGAGACTCATTTTAGAAAGGAGGCTCAAGGAAGCCTCTCTGAGGAGATGATTTTTAAGCTGAAACCTAAACAATGTGGAGGAACAAAGAACAGCATGTGTCAAAGCAGAAAGAAGTTTGGTTTGTTCAAGGCACTTAAATAAGGCCAGTGTAGCTCTAGCACATTGAGGGAAGGGAAGCCTGACATATTAAGAGACTGGAGAGGAAGCAGAGACTGAGCATGCAAGACATTATGGTAGCCTTGTTAAGAAACTGCAACTTGACTTTAAGTGCAATGGGAAACCACCGGAGGATTTTGATCAGGAAAGTGACATAAAATGTTTTTTAAAAAAGAGAGAAAAAACTGGTCATAAATTAGATATAAACAAAGGAAAAAACACTTGAAGTTCATTTTTTAAAAAACAAGTAATTTGTGTTTTAAGACTGGAGAACCTGTTGTACAAGAATCCAATCTACTAAAGTTGTCACTACAAACAGGTTGAAATAATTTCAATTTGAAGTTAGATGAATTGCACTGATTAAGCTCTTACTAGTACAAATATGTTAAAACCCAGGAGTCTCCTGAATGAGAACAAGCAATTGGCATCAACCTAAGGAAAATATCTCTTACTCAAGAAATTTAATACCAATTGAAAATACTTACAAGATACGTACTGGTAAGAAAACCACTGAGATAAATTTGAAAGCGCTCGGGTTTCCCTGGTGGCACAGTGGTTGAGAGTCCGCCTGCCAATGCAGGGGACACGGGTTCGCGCCCCGGTCCGGGAAGATCCCATATGCCGTGGAGCGGCTGGGCCCGTGAGCCATGGCCGCGGAGCCTGCGCGTCCGGAGCCTGTGCTCCGCAACGGGAGAGGCACAACAGTGAGAAGCCCGCGTACCGCAAAAAAAAAAAAAAAAAAAATTTGAAAGCGCTCAACTAGCCTGTTTTCAGCACTGACTGACTTTGGACAAGTTGCTTAATCTCCATATGCTGTTTCCTATAAAATGAGACACACTAACAGCCTGTAGAAGAGTCAATGTATATAGAGAACTCAAGAGTATTGGGCACAAAGCAAATGCTCAATAAGTATTAGCTGCTGCAATTATTACTGTGGTAGAGATGTTTTATTCTGCTTGGTTCAATTCATACTTCTGTCGTCCCTCTTTCAAAACCACACAATTTGTTTTCAATGACCTAAATAATTTCCATTCTTGCTTAGAGGCTATCTATACCAGGATGGAGAGTAAATATTTTAGGCTTTTCGGGCCAAGGCTCTGTCACAGCTACTCAATCTACTGCTGCAACTCAAAAGTAGCCATAGGTAATAAATAAATTAATGAGCATGATTGTGTCCCACAAACTGGGCACCTAAATTTGAATTTCATATTATTTTCATGTCTCAAAATATTATTCTTTTGAGTTTTTTCATTCATTAAAAAATATAAAAACCAGTCTTAGCTTACAAACTATATAAAAACAGGTGGCAGGCCATACTTTGCCAATCTAGACACTTATAAATATATGACCCTTTCAGTCATAATTTCTCCATATATAAAACCAAAGTGAATACAATCAGCTTTCCTAACTTCTCAATGTTGAAATAACAATATTTATTTTCACATGAGGAATAATATCTAGCTGATGGGCTCAATTTTTCTCCAATTTGCTCCAGGGCAACATAACACATCAAAAATCATGGCTAAAACAGTGCAAAAGGCTGTTATACTAAGTTTCTTTTGAGTTTGAAGCTGAACTGTATTAAGGATATGGTTACACATTGAAAGTTTATAGAGATCATTGTAACATAAAAATTTCTATTATGATGTTAACTTTATCAATGCTTATTTTACAAGATAACTAGAGCTGTTGCCAGTTTTAACACAACAAAACAAGGTATTTATCCAGTCTCACTAAATCCCTGCCAACAGACATATTTTTAATAAAAGAGGAAGATGGAAGCTTATCCCTCAGCAACATAGTCAATACAAATGTGATCCTCTTACAGTGTGTAAAACAGTATAGCTTACATATTAACATCAGCTCTGAACCGAGTAAGGTACATCAAAAACCCAACGGAAAAATAATGTTTTGTGGGGGTTTCTCCTTAACAAAAAAGATAAAGTTTTTTCTGGAAAAAAAAGAAAAAGCATATTTGCTCATTTTGCATATAATTAAAATTCACATCAGTAAAAATTCCACGTATCTGTCAAAAGAAGATGGAACTGCAAATGCCAACCTGGCTGCTAATGCTCCTGGCAAAGATATTTACATATTTACCTGCTTCTAAAATAGTCAATGAATCAATTTTGCAACAAATCCTTAGTTCAAAAGGAGACATCAATGCGGACCTTTTAAAAGGAAGTTAGGGATCCCTAGGCTTTGTGTAGCTGCCATTTTTGTTTCATTTAAATACCGAATCAGAGACAACTCCTAAATAAAACACAGGACTTTAAATCAAAAGCTAAGACTCAACTTTTGACACCTCCCTGTCTGCTCACCCATCACCAGCCCCATGATTTGACCTCCTAAGGATCTCCATCTCTTCTGCTGTGGTCACTTCTCGACATCACTTCTCTACATCAAGCTACTGTCATCACTTCTCTACATCAAGCTACTGTCATCTTTCTCCCAAACCTCTGAAAGAGCTCTTAGCACTATCTACTCTGACCACTCTCCTACACACTGTTCTTCATTCACAATACAGCCACTCTTCAAACCTCAGCCCAACTGTCTCTTTCTCAGGGAAGCCTCCCTGACCTTCCTGACTAAGTCAGATTCTCCTCTTAGCATCATGTACCTCTTTGCTCATAAGGTGTGCAAATAGTTTTCACCTTCATTAAAAACCTGTTAAGCCCTTTCAATATACACAAGTTCTGGGAAAAGGACCAGGCCTTTAGGATCCTGAGGAAGCTAAGTTTTAGATACAACACTCAAACCTTCCCCACACATCTGTGGGTCTAGAACAAGAGTACAAATAGAGGCCCGCATAGCATATGTCTAAATATTAAGAAGTTATCTATCAAGCTAATAAAACTATTAACTAAGACATGGTCTATCCTTCTAACTTGACACATATACACCATCATGATAACGTGGAAGATCAGGGTTGAATTTAGAATCTTGATTCCTAAGAGCTCTATATCTTTTTTCTTCTCACTCCTGGCTCCATCCTACAACCTCAAGGAGCCTTGTGCAATACCCACCTTTCCATGCTCTGTCCACACTCCGTGCACAAATCCGTGGCTACTTCCTATGCCTGTGGGTGCTCACACTGGTAATATGACCCATCTACCAGAGGACAAACCCAGGGAAGAGGCCCACACAGGTCCTGGAAACAAGCTTGGGGCCATCTGAGCAGGGATTTTGGGGACCCTGGGTACCCAGAGCATGGTTTAGAAGGTAAGGTGGGGTGAAATTAGATGTATACAAGAGTTGGGCGGCTCCCCTCGAGCCCAATGACTGGACCTGTGACAGGGGATGGGTACAACTAGAGAAGGGCCCAATTAGGGTCCTCTAGAGTGCAGGATCCAAAGCAGAGTCCCCTCTTGCCTGGGTCTAAGGACTGTACTGGCAATACCATACAAACTATTTAGTAATCATGACAGGAGAAACATTCTCCCCAAAGTGACAGTTCTAGAACATCTTGTTTCCATGAACATATAATTCTTTGACTTTATTCTTGCTATGGAGTTCTCTTTTTTTTAAGGTTAAGAAAATACTTCTTCTTTCTACAGATCATGCTTTTTTAGAGAGCCATTATCTAATATGTAATTAACTCAATACTTTGTATCTCTTTTCCCCATAATTAATTAATTTTTAATCATGTGAACACTTATTATATACCACATGGAACAGGAAATGCAGTAAAAGTAGAAATCCAAGGCCTTCAAGTAACCAATTGTGCTAATGTTTTGTGGTCATGTACCCAACGTCCAGCTATTCCAGATTAGCACACAGATTAGAATGAAGCCAACTTCTTTGGTTTGGGCTCAGAATTTTGCTCTAATTTACAACCATAAATAATTTTTAACCACCACTTTTCAAACTCCTACTAACTCAAAAATTTATATTAGTCAAAAAAGATTACTATGTGTAGACAGATAAAAACAGAATCATCATAGCTTCAAGGAACAAAAATGAAAATGGTCTATTTATACTATTAAAGATGTTGTATTAGATTTCATGAAAGCTGAACTGTGACTATTTTATATTGTTAAAAAGTCATAGTAACAGAAGAGTAGGTAGATAATTAGAGGCAAGTCCTGCTTTCTTACAACAGCTTTTCTTACAACAGCTGTATTCACTGGCTGTGCTCCTGAATAAGCCACAGAACCTTTGTATCCCTCAGCCTTCCCAGGGGTTAAGAGAAAAAAGGAAAAGAAAAGATGTTATAGGAGAAATCAGAAGCACTTAGAATTCTTAAGAAAAATAGTTGTTATATAAATCCAGGTAATAATTAGCATATCTTTCTTACATTACAAATTAAGAAAAGAAGTGTAGACGTGTCAAAAATTAAGTGATTAACTCAAAACTTTCAGCATTTAAATTGGCCCTATCTGTTTCTAACTGTCAATAAAAGGGCATAGAAATATCAAGCTGTATATTAGTCTTAGATCCCTTTTTAATGATTTAGAAGTAAGAAAAATCAGGTAAGAAAACTGACTTTTTATTACCATGAGTACAAAATGCAACTCCAGCCCTAATCAAGTGTGTAAGTTGGAGAAATAAAATTCTATTCATATACATTTCTTGGAGTTTCTTCCAAATCTTAAATTCTCACACTCCCAAAACATATGCTTAATGCCATGTACACATACATATATGCATACATATATATGCAGATATTTTGGAAACAATTATAAAGTTATATAGTACACTCAAAGACCTTGACAACAATGTAGCCTCTTTGGAGTAATTATGAACGGAATGTACAATGACTCAGCACAGCTAACACTGGTGTAGAAAGAGTAAAATATGTACACTGTGAACTAAATGCCAGTACTTCAAATGCAATATGAACCACTGTTAGTTAAGTAGTATTATGAAAACCAAAGACCGCAATATATACACATTCGTCTCTGAGTATATAGACTTTAATTTATGAAAAAGCTAGAAAGTTGGGAAATGATTTTTTTCCCATTATGCCGACATAATTAACATAAGGGAGACTAATCTACATATCTAAAGATTCCAAAGTAAAAGTTTTAGATTAAAATTTTCTTAACTCAATTTTTTCTATATAGTTAAATTCTTAATAATAGTTGATATCTGACAAACTTTTCATTCTAGCAAGATTTATAAGTGGCACTAAAAGTAAGGTGAGGCCCAATAAATATCATAAAGTAAAAACATATCATATTAAAGTAAACTTCATGTAACCGATTTTGCTTTAAACAGGATCTGCTTTAAATAGATGTATATTGTATTAATAATAAAGATCATTCACACAAAGATATTCAATTGTTTGTGTTACAGATATTTATAGAGTTGTCACACTGAGTAGTCTAACAGATTGGTGTATTTTAAATGTGATTTTACATCATATTACTTAATCTTTTTTTTTTTTTTTAAGTAGCCACTGTTCACTTTCAAGCTTTTTCATTTTCTCAGCAAAATAATAACTCTTGGTCATCATAGGCAGCTAAATATCAGGCCTTAACCATCTGTCAACTGGCTTGAATTCAGCAAGCATGCTCCTGTAGTTTTAGTTCTAATTGTGTTTAATGCTGCACTAATTATTTCAATGGGGAATAATTTTGTACAGTCAAAGTTGACTCATTTTATAAACTGGAAGCTCCACAGCTATAAATTGGCAGGTCTCATCCTTCATTCCTCCTAAGCGCTGTGCCAAAGGGGAATAAGTATATGGTTGCTCTGTGACCAAATGTCATGTGCTGGGCAGAAACATTGATCCTGGCTATTAATCACTCTGCAAGCCCTCCCAGTAATCAAAGGGCACAGCTGCAATGATATATGACCAGTGTCAGAGCAGAAAGCCCTTTACAAGACTGCATGCTTACCAGCTGATGGCCAGTATGTACTACTGCACGCACATTGGTGAGCCCAAAGTGCCCAGGCTAATGAATCATCACCTCTAACTGTTCATTCTATCATTAAACACCTTTATTGCCTGAATTATCAGAGGATTCTTACCCCCCTAATTACTTAGGTCTGGAAGTGAAGAACCTTCTCACCTGGATACAAAATGCTGCCTATCACCTGTTTCAGACCAGTTTGCCCTTTCATTCTCTTCTCCATAAGTTTGCTGACCTAGCAGTGAACTAGAGACCAGGAGAAAATTGGATGTTATTGAGACTGATTTTGGTGAGGTTCACATCAGATGACTGATAGAAGAGCTACATAACATGAAATCAACCAAATTTAATAAGGTGAACTTTTAGAAATCTCAAATGTGAATTTTACAACATGAGTTACAAAACATTTTGATACAGTGAACTATGAGGTACAGTTATTTAAGAGCAAACCAGTTTTCAGAAGAAATACTAAGAAAAGGTTTTACCAGTTATAATTACTGATGTGATTTAATACACTGTTCTATTTGGTACTATCTTCTACCTCAATAAGAGCCTTCAGATATTAGTTAATAAAACACGTTGTATTTCATATTTGCCTTTGATACTTATATCCTAGCATTTCTCTGTTTTTTAAAGTATCCAGGATAAAACAATTAATGCAATGGTGATTGTAAAGAAATCTTAGAACACCACTCACTCAACCTTAATTTTTATGTAAATAATTATCTCCTTTTCAAAACAGTGCCAATCCAGGTAGACAAGCAGGAACCACTATCGGCAGGACCTTAAAATTATTACTAAATAGTGATGCTATATAAAAAACCTTGAGTATAGCAACACTTTCCATTGTGCTAAGACACCAGAGGGCTTCAAACTAGAGAACTATCAATATTTTAATAATCAAATATGGTAAAAGTCTTCCTTAAAGAAATACATTTAAGCAGTAGAACGGTATAACTCTTGAACATTACCTTGAGACTTTAAAAATTACTGTCTTAATTTTTTTTAATTTCAGCATATATATAGCTGCCAAGGAAATTCAATAAAATATTTCTTAACAGGGCAAACTTCAAGAGATGAAGAGTCATGTGTTGCTTCAACCAGCATTATCATGTCACATGTTTAGGAATATGACCAATATACTTGATAATAATGGCTTTATTCCTATAATAACTTAAATGATTACAATGCACTGAATTCAATACAAGATTTTTTTTTAACTGAGATTATTATAATTGGTTTTAGAATCATGAATCAAACCAATCTAGTATTTTTAAAACAGATTCAAATAATAAGCAGGTAGATGCTATGTTTTAGTTGTTTCTGACTTTAAATTCTTAGGGTTCAAGGATTAAAATAGAGATAAGTAGGCAGTAGAATTAAAAGGTAGTACAATCATTAACATATCTACTTGAAGGACTAAAATGAAAAGACAGACAATACCAAGTGCTGGTGAGGATGCAAAGCAACTGCTACTCTCATTGCTAGTGGGAATGCAAAATGGTATGACAACTATGGAAAACAATCTGGGAATTTCTTGTAGTTAAACATACATGAATCACAGGACCCAACAATCCTACTCCTAAGAGAAATGAAAACATACCACAAAGACTTGTCACAAACATTTATAGTAGTTTTTTTCATATTACTCAAAACCGAAAAGAACCAAAATATCCATCACTGGTGAATGGATAAACAAGTTGTAGTACATCCATATAATGGACTACTACTCAATAATAAAAAAGAATGAACCACAGATACATGTAACAAGATAGATAAATTATAAAAGCATTATGCTAAGTGCAAGAAGCCAAACTTCCCTGGCTTCATACTGTATTATTCCATTCATTTGACCTTCTGGAAAAGGCAAAACTACAGGAGCAGAAATTAGATCAGTGGTTGCCAGAAGCTGGAAATGTAGGCAAGGGACTGACTGCAAAGGGGGGTGAGGGAATGCTTTGCAGTGATGGAAATGTTCTGTATCTTATTTCGATTGTGACTGTGGTCGTGGTTACCCAGCTGCACACATCTGTCAAAACTCATCAAACTACTACACTTAAAATAATGAAATTTATTATTTCATTATTTTACCTCAATAATGTATGTAAATTATCCCTCAATAAATTTGAATTATATCTCAATAAATTTGAATTAAAAATAAAACAAAAAAGAGTGAAAGTGGGGAAAGATCTCAAGAGCAAATTAGGTGACTCATTTCTATAGAAGTCACAAACATTTATTTTGGAACCACTGACCTGTATAACCCAAATGCCTTAATAATTTAGTCTAGTGAACTGAAACACTTTTTATCTGAAAATAAGACTTTAGTCTACATTTTGAGAACCATCAATTTTAACTCTGGTAAAAATGGAAAACTATGAAACACCAAAATACCTTGGATTACTTTTAACATTTTATCATTCATAGAGTTGAAAAAATTATCTGATATAAATTATATAATCTGAAGATAAGAGTGAGTGAGCTGCTCCAAGATCTACAGAAATAAGGCACTTCAGTTCAATTAAGTGATTTCCCTGCAGGCAATGTCTTTTCAATCTGAGCTAATGACATCTTTTAAGGAGGATGGTCCATTTAACTAAAAGGATCTTTTACAAGGCAGACAGACAGAAGGCAATCTAAGAATATTTGCAAGGACTTTCCATATTTCAAAATCATAATGGTGAAATGTCTACATAAAATTCTTAAAGTTACATATTAATCAATACGCTGCAGAAGTAAGTTCATGAAAAAGAATGTAATAAAGCTCTTAAGACGTTTTCCCCATTATTTTTCTCTTTAAAGAAACCAATTCTTCTCTAATGGCAATTAGACTACTCCAGACTAGCAGTGACATGGACTTTCTAGAAATTAGGACCTTATTTCTGAAATGCTAAACTTCTTTACCTACCTGCTGTTTCTAGGATAACCCTCCCCAGGTCCTATAGGCTTACTTTTACCTGACTTTAAACTTTTGCATGTGAAATAGGCAAAAGGACAACTGCCAACTATCTATCCTTAACTAAACTAAACTAGGTTGACCAGAAATTAAACTGTTCTCTGAGATGAGAAAAAGTTTCAGGAATCCTCCAGAGGGCTCTTTCCTTAACCCTGTGCCCTAGAATCAGAAATTGAAAGTCTTAAGTGGACCACCCTTACATAAAAATTCCTCACAGCTCAGGATCCAGACAAGAGAAACCACTTTGCCACCATAGCCTGCAGAGAAGACAGATGACTTAAATCATACCGTAGATGAAATCAACCAAATTCTCTAGGAAAGGTTTCTTTTTCCTAATTCTGGGTTTTTAAATTATTTTTCACTTAACAATATAAAGTGATTACTATCGTGTATGACTTGACAAGTAAGTTAAAACAATAAGGGCAAGAGATAGAAAGTCTTAGCCCTAAATGAGGGACATATAATCTAAGTTATAGAAGCATTTCTGCCACTAACAGTTGTGTGACCTTGGATGAGTCATTAATACTCATTAGTTTCCTCATCTGTAAAATAATCTCTGAGGTTACATTCAACTCTCACAGTTGATAATTCTCTCACATATCAGAATAAAAATGACTCATTTTTTAAAGTAGATGAGTGAAATATACAGCTACTATTAAGTAAGTCGAGTTTTACACTTGCTAATTTTGACAGATTTTTAAAGCCGCAAAATCTAGGCTTTGAAAACAATTTGCCTGGCTGTCAGGAAATGCGCCTGCCCTAGGAAATTAGAGCTCCAAAGAAACCAAGAACAGAGTAAGAGACTGGTTAAGTATCTAAGAAGAATTTGATATATTAGCTGAAGCTACTTCATCCAATCTTTCTATTCAGAAATGATCATAATAAGTTAAAAGAAAATTCCCTAAAGTCATCTTGTTCTCTAATCAATTGAGCTGCTATCCCCAGAAAAAGCCCAATTTTTAAAAATTGACCATTTTTTTCTTTTGGGGGGGAAATGGTATAATTCATATTCTTTTCTATTTTTTAATACAGGCATTAGTAAAATCTGTATTTTCATTTATAGAAACTACAAAGCCAACACATATCATCTATAATAATTTGCCTCATACAATCCTAGGTGTACGGAGAAGTAGGTAAAGGAGTAGACAAAACAAGTTGATTCTAAGTAGATAAATGTTTGTGTCCAAATTAAAGATATTTTACCATATAAACAGAAAAAGTCTTAAAGGCTTATAAGATAAGAGCCACAGAAAATTCAATGTTATTCTTCCTACATAGCATTTGCAATCAAATTCCCCCATCTTTGAAACCTGGGCCAAGTTCCTTATCACTTGTGATAGATACACTTCAGTAATTATATACAGCCAAAGAGGACAAATGTAAAAGATTCAGATGTTGGTCCCAGTAAATAATTTATTCCTTTTGATGAATATTCTAATAGTAAGGCATACCACTTTTTCCCACCGGAAAGCTCTAAGCTTTTTAATAAGATTATCTAAGTATTAAATACTTCAACCTTATCTTAGATCACAAAATGGATAAACTCATAAGTAGATTTTTGAATTTTTCTTCCTATTATAAGTACTTCGTTTTGATAACTTTAGAAATAGTGTGATTAATCAACATTTATTAGCAAAATACAATTCTCAGCACTCTAAGTGAAATAACAAAATTCTAGTCACCTCAAATCCATTTTGGAAAGAGATGAAGTATAAACAATGGTGTGTCATTTAAGCTCCCATGTTCTGTTTAGACTTACTGGGCAACAAACAGATAATCAAGATATGGTCCCATAAAAAGACAGAGGAAGGGCCTCCCTGGTGGCGCAGTGGTTGGGAGTCCGCCTGCCGATGCAGGAGACGCGGGTTCGTGCCCCGGTCCGGGAGGATCCCACATGCCGCGGAGCGGCTGGGCCCGTGAGCCATGGCCGCTGAGCCTGCGCGTCCAGAGCCTGTGCTCCGCAACGGGAGAGGCCACAGCAGTGAGAGGCCCGCGTACGGCAAAAAAAAAAAAAAAAGACAGAGGAAGCAGTCACCTAGAGTACCATTGGAAAAACCTAGGAAGTTACTTAAGTCATAAAACCAAAATCTCTCCCACTACCTGATGGCTCTTACCTTATATATACATCATCAGTTCTTAATTGTTCAGGGTTATTAAGGAATGCTTCTTTGTTAAATATAAATAGCAACTAATCAACCTTATCCTTTATTCATTTACCATGAGCAGAACACAAAATACGTGGGCAAGTAAGATAATAGGCTAAGATTTAGTGGGAGGAGGTTAGAAAAAGGTCTGGAGGGATGGAGAGAAAATAAGGCATTTTCATCTATGTCAGAAGTGTTAGACTAGATTTCCTTTATTCCTTTCTAACTCTAAAATTCTACAATTTATTTTTCTTAAATCAATAATACAAATGATTAATAAGGAAGAAATATTTACAACACACATGATGTTTTAGAATCCTTAAACTATAATGGATGTTTAATAAAGAAAAGAACATGCCAATGTTAAAAACAAGCAAATACATGAAAAGGCAATTTACAAAACATACAAATAATTAAGAAATATATGGAAAAAAATTCACCATCACTAGTAGTAAAAGAAATACAACGTTATATATGTCAATTATATCCAAAAAAAAACTAGAAAAAAGAAATGCAAATTAAAACAACAATGAAATACTATTTTTGGCAAATATTTGAAAAACTAACAACCAGTGTATAAAAAAACCCACAATATCATGGAAAGATGTTCCCAGTACATAATATGGAAAAATCAGATTATAAAACGGCATATAGAATATGAGGTCAGATATGCACAGAAAATGTCTCTAGACTGATATATAGCAGAATTTTAGCAGGGATTATTTCTATTACTGATGATTATGTTCTTCTTTATGCTTATCAGTTGCGGTGATCTTAAAATATGTTCACAAATTCTTTGACGCTGCTCCCTTCAAAGGGTAGAGACTAATTCCCTTCCCCTTGAATGTGAGTCAAATTCAATGATTTGTTTCTAATGAACAGAATGTAGCTGGAGTGATGTTATGTGACTTCTGAGGATAGGTCATAAAATAGCTTCCACTTGGCTCTTTCTTGAATCACTGGCTCTGGGGGAAGCAGTCCACTGTGTTATGAGGATACCCAAACAGCCAACGGAAAGGCCCATGTGAGAAGGAACTAAGGCCTCCTGACAACGGTCAGCACCAACTTGTAGCCAAGCGAGTGAGTCACCTTGAAAATGGATACTCTACCTCCAGCCAAACTTTCAGATGACTGTGCCCCCAGCTAACATTTTGACTACAATCTTATGAGAGACCCCAAGCCAAAAACACAGTGCTAAACTGTTCCCACATTCCTGACCCACAGAGAATATGAGAATAATAAGATGTTTATTGTTTAATAAGTAAATAATAATAAAATAATATATAGGTTTTAGGTAATTTGCTATGTAGCAATAAATAACTACACATCTCTATAGGGTTGTGATTAAAAGTGCAGACTAAAAAAAAAAAGACTAAAAAAAAAACAAAAACAACAAAAAAAGTGCAGACTTTGCCCTCTTCCTAAATAATCAAAAAGGTGGAAACAACTCTAGAGTCTATCAATAAATAGATAAGCATTTACTGGTATAGGTTACCAATTCTGAAACTACTTTCTTTGAATTATGGGCTTGAGCAAATGAGTAAATACATTGAGAATGATGGAAGCTTAGTTTCTCACTACTAGAGAAGAGAGTTACAAATATGCCAAGGAAGAAGACCAGAATGTAGCCTGTGGTGTTGGACTGGAATTGGGGTTACCAGAGTGCATTAATAGTTATTGGTAGGTAAAAAGGTAGGTAGATGGATAGGTGGATGGATAGGTAAATGACTGTTTAGATACCTACTGTGCACAGCAAGCTTAAAATTTAGTAGCTTAAAACAACAACCATTCCATTATCTCTCATAATTGTGTCACTCATGTCTTTTTATTTTCTGTATTTTTTGATGTTTTGACAACTGGGGCCTTGCTGATTCTACAAAGTGTGCCCCTCAGGGCTAGCCAATTCCTGGAGATAATAAAGAACTCTCCAGCAGTGTGCCTTTTATATGCAATCCAACCAATCCAATCTCCTAATACCACCTCCTTTATCTAGCTCATATACTTCATCCAGGCCACTAATGATCCATCTTAATCACTTCAGGGCTATTGGACAAATAGGAATCAAGTTGATTCCTGTGTCCTCCTTATATAATATATTCCTATTATTTTTTGAGCACTTCATATAACAGATGTTTTAAGCTCATTTGCACCCCAGTCCTGAATCAGCCTTTTCTCTAAGAAGCCTTGGTTCTTTTTAGTGGAAAATGGTACTTAGAAACCAAGATCTAGATGCTCAGCATGCTCATGTTACTGGTGTATCATTGCTTCTAGACTTGTAGTGGACAGAACTGAGAAATACTGTATATAATATATCCCTATTGGACTCTGGTTAATAATAATGCATCAAAAAATAATTTGAATTGCTTTAAGATTAATAACATATAAAAAGTAAACTGTTTTAATGTCTTCCATGTTAAATCTAATAAATTTTTTTCAATTCTCATATTCAGTGAACTCTCTGTTGCTTCTGATGGTTATTCTCTTAACTGAATCTGTCTCCTTCTCTATGACACTATGCAATACTAATTCCCCCTCTAATCATCCTTACTCTTTTTTAGCTTTTTCTTTCCTTCTCTCATTTAACAAAGACAGTTTCTTCTTCCATTTCCATTTCTTCAATGAGTTCACAATGTAACCTCAAATTTTATATAAATGTCTTCATATTTTATAACTCTACTTCTGTCTTCTCATCTTCTCTCTAATCTCATACCATAGTTCCAAGACTCTAAGGAACATCTTTACATGCATACACTACTAAGATTATACTACCTTTCCCATGATCTAATAATCCTTCCTAACATCCCTTCTAGTTTCAATAACTGTTTATCCTTTCCAAGTTGTGTCTCCAGCAGTTAAAATAGAAATTATTGAGCACAGTAGGTGCTCCCTTAGTATTTGTTGAATGACTAAATGCCAAAATTAATTTCCTTGTTATTGTACTTACAAATTGAATTCTCTATGATCCCTCCTTCTTCTGTGTCAGTTACCTAGTCCATTCATCTTCCTCTATCCCATTTCTAATATTTGACATTCTGCCCTCCAAAATCAAAATGCAAAACTCAGGTCTTTCTCATCTTCGTTCTTATTTCAAGAGCCTCCCAACTGATGACTGGACCACCTTTATGTTCTTCCTTCAAAGTCCACTTTTCCTTCTCCCCCCACCACCCCAGTTTTATTGAGATATAACTGACATACAGTACTAGGTAAATTTAAGATGTCCATCATAATGACTCGACATAAATATAGTGTGAAATGATTACCACAATAAGTTTAGTTAACATCCACCACCTGTTACCAAAAAAAAAAAAAAAAAAAAAAGGTTTTTTCCTTGTGATGAGAACTTTTGGGATCTACTCTCTTAGCAGCTTTCATATATACCATACAGCAGTGTTAACTATAGTCATCATGTTGTATACTACATTCCCAGGACTTAATTATCTTATAACTGGAAGTATGTAGCTTTTGACCATCTTCATCCAATTCCTCCAACTTCTGATAACCACAAATCTGATCTCTTTTGCAATGAGCTTCTGTTTTTGTTTTTTAGATTCTGCATGTAGATGAAATCATACAGTATTCATCTTTCTCTTTGTCTGGCTTATTTCACTTAGCATAATGTCCTCAAGGTCCATCCAAGGTTGCAAATGGCAGCATTTCCTTCTTTTTACAGTTGAATAGTATTATATATAATATATAATGTATATTTCATACATTTTTTATGCATTCATCTGTCAATGGACACTTAGGTTGTTTCCATGTCTTGGCTATTGTAAATAATGCTGCAATGAACACAGGGGTACAGATATCTCTTAGACATAGTGATTTCATTTCCTTCAGATATATACCCAGAAGTGGAATTGCTGGATCATATGGTAGTTCTATTTTTCAAATTTTTGAAGAACCTCCATACTGCTTTCCACAGTGTGGCTGCACTCATTCACATTCCCACCTACAGTGCACAAGGGTTCCCTTTGCTCCACATCCTTGCCAGTATTTGTTATTTCTTGTTTTGATGATAGCCATTCTAATAGGTGTGAGTTGATATCTTATTGTGGCTTTGATTTGCATTTCCCTAATGATTAGCAATGTTAAGCACCTATTCATCTTCTTGTTGGCCATTAGAATATCTTTGGGAAAATATCTATTCAGGTCCTTTGCCCATTTTTAAATTGGATTATTTGGGTTTTTTGCTACTGAGTTGGTTGAGTTCTTTATATATTTCAGATATTAATCCCTTATCAGATATATGATTTGCAAATATTTTCTCCCATTCAGTAGGTTGCCTTTTAATTTTGTTGATGGTTTCCTTTGCTGTGCAGAAGCTTTTCAGTTTGATGTAGTCCAAATTGGGTTTTTTTTATATTTTATTGCTTGTGAACGGTCCACATTTCATAAAAATACCAGATCATCTTCCCACACCATGATTTTTATCCTCTCTTCTGCGTGAATCTAAACAGGGTCTAGGATTTGAAGTCATCCATTGATGACTGGCTAATTCACATGGTAGTACCTTATATCTCAAGCTTTACTGAACCCCTTTTTTGCAGCCCCATCATACTCATGGATAACTCCAAACTTTTGCTCATGCTGTTGTATCTCCATATAAAGTCTACCAGAACACTGTATTTTTATATTTCTAGATCTTACAGCGTCTCTGAGTCCTGATTATGAATGCAAATATTATACTAAACTATGCTTTCACAATAAACGGTCTTAGCTATTGAGCTGACTATACACAAATTCCAGGCTAGACCCAACAGAGAGTTTTAAAAAACGTACTTATATGAATTTGTCTTTTCACCTAAAAGTGGTATTGAAAAGAGAAACTGGTTAACTGACTTTTGGTTAAACAAAGGTTAACCATATATGTTATAGTTTATATTACATCACCATTAGCTTTTGTTCTATAGTTTCTAATGTATATGACCACAGGCAGGGACCTTGTCTTATTTTGTGTTTCCCTAACAGGATAAACATTAATACTTATTAGCAACCTTATGTATTCTGGACACATTTTTCTTGAAATATTCACATATTCTAGGTTTTATTTTATTTTTCTTAATTTATCTCAAAATTTTGTTACTTAGAAACTATACTATAAAATAATAAAATAAAATGTCTACTATAAATGTACAATTTTATATACAATTATATAATACTCTACCCTGATTAAAACACTATAAAATAAAATTCATTCATTAAAAGGTAGATGATGTTAGATATCAGAAAAAGAGATTTAGTTACTGAAGTAACAAAAGAACATCCTTATAAAGGAATCTCACTGTAAGGGAGCCCCATTGTATAGGCCCCTAAACATGCATTATCACAGGATACCAGTTTACTATTTTTGAAGGAGAAATTATAATGCCATTTTAGAAAAACAAATCAACCCACAATTAGGTGTTTATTGTCTTACCCATTTTTTAAATATTTTATACTGACCAGTTTCTCCCAGTGCACTGAATATCACAAAGTTGCCATCACCGATTCCCCAGGCATTTTGTACTTTTGATCTACAAACTGACTTCACTATTAATCTAAGCAAAATTATGTTAAGAAGAGAAATTTTCCATGGAGAAAATACAAGTTATCTACTTTATCCTACTAGTTTTAGAATAGTCCACTGTATAGATTGCCACTATTCCCTTCTTTAAGAAAAACAATAAATGGTGATTATAGCTTTAAAACGAAATTTATTTTACTAATATCTATGTCAACTAATATGTTTTCATACCTATCCTTCCAAAAGGATTCCATCAAAAAAACCAACGTATGATTCCTATCACTTTAGAATTCTCTCACATAACTGAAAAAAGTTCTTTTTTTTCTAAAGCAGATAAAGAAAAGACTCTTAAATGATTCAAATTTTACAGTTGTTAATACTAACAGACTCTTCACAGAAAATATAGATGTGGTGTGAGGAGATCACACTTCACTAACTGGAGTCAGGAGGCTAACGTTAGGGATCGGGTGTTAGAGAGGCAGATGACATTGTACTAGGAACACAGACACTGGAGTCTGAGAGATTCTGGTGTGAATTCTCGTATTCCCACTTCTTAGCAATGTGATCATCCTAAATTTCAGTTTCTTTATCAGCAAAATGGGTATAATATTTCCTACACCAGGATGTTATGAGGGTTCAAAATAAAACATGGGAAACACCCAGCACAGTGCCTGGTACCTAAAAGTCCAATAAACAGTGCTAGTAGTAGTGATGAGATAATGACCTTGAGAAGCCAACTAAGCATTCTAAGTCTTAAGTGTTCACCTGCAAGATGAGGAAGTAGTATACTCAATGACTTTCTAAGTCCCTTACAGAACTAAAAAGACTATATGATTCCCATGGTTAAAAATCAACAAACATGAATTCGACTTCTTCAAACCATCTAGACGGTAGATGGTTTGCGCCATTAAATTAGGAAAACAATAATTCTTTAAAGTATTTTCAGATTTATAAAGAAAATTCACATAGATTATCTCATTTGGGCCTCAAATAACTCCACGGGCCTCAAATAACCCCATGATATTATTATCCTTATGTCAATCTAACTATAAAATGAACTTTAAAGTGACTATTTCTTCAATCTAACTATAAAATGAACTTCAAAGAAGCCAAGTGGTCAGGTAACAAAGCTAGTATCAGAGACTTCATCTCCTGTTTGTCAGCATCCAAAGCAAATGTTCTAAACACTACTAGCCTGCAGGACAGGTATTAGTGCCCCACGAGAGAAAGATCATAGGTTTTGGAGGAAAAAATACCTAAATTTCCTCCTCAGCTTCACCATCACTTGCTTTGTGGCATTGGACAAATCACCTAATCTCTCTGGACCATAGCTTCTTCAATAATAAAACAATAATTCACCATGCATGCCACTGAAATTTATTCTGATATATTTCTCTAGAGATTTTACCTTAAAGATCTAAGGAAGCCACATGAGTACTAAAATTTCTGATGAACAGATAATAAAATCCCATCATTTTCCTCAACCCCACCAAATTGCTCCTTCCTTACTCCTATATCCTCCTTACCTAAAGAAGGGCATCAGAAACCTCTCGTTGTCCCTGTTTATCTTCTTCCCCAACAAATGAACCTATGTGTAAAAACTGAAGTCCAAAAAGATATAACTTTGTACTTCTTATATTTGCAAGGAGATGGAGGGAAGAACCTAGTTAATAATAAAATAGATGTCCCCATCAGCAGGTGACAATTGTTATAAAGTCCCACTAAGAAAACTAACTTTTACTATGTATCCCCAAATGAGAAATTGTTAACAGGGGAAAGGACACTTGGCAATAAATGCCACTTAATTATATAGACTAATAAATACAAGTGATTTTAATGTAGTAGATTAGAGTTTTAAAATCCCATTTTTGCAACTAGTATTTGCAAAAGAGTTTAGTAATTTAAAGAACATTTTCCTTATTACATCAAAGTCCTATAATTTACCTTATAAATAAAATGTTCATAAAAGCTATAATCTTAATTCATATAACTCACATCCTAACTTTGGCAATTCACTTGAAGGCATGTTAATTTTTAAACAATTTAAAACCATTCTTAAAAGTATTTTCCATTTCCTCCTAGAGCTCCAATTTGTTTTTGAAGAAATTGTTCCAAAGATGTTAACTGAAATTGCAAAGGGACAGCTGCTTGATACGATGGGGCACATTACTGCTTTGCAATATCAAATCACTCAACCTCACTCCTTTTCCCTTTTTCGGGCTCTAGGTTGCCACTGAAGTGGTTATTTATTAGTAAGTAAATACAGTGATGGTCATATTATGCATACTGATATGCCCTAAGGTCCTTTTATTGGGAAATGAGAGTATTTGCCCATACACACTTACTGTCTATGTTAATGTCTGCACTTGCTTTAACTTTCCCTAAATCCCAAAACACGTTTCAAGATTTGTTAACTGGAAAATTTCACACCACTACACTTTTTTGTTGTTCATTTTAAATTATGGAAACTCTCATATCTGTCATGAACCTTAAGAGACAAAAATAGAAAAAACATTCCTTAAGTTGGAAAAAAGGGTAATATGGTCTAAATATAATATCACAGAATGTAATCTTATATTAATCTTAAAAATTTAACCTTATATTAATCTTACATATGCATTACCATGAATTATGTCAACAATTTATACAAAACAATGGATTTAAATTATATATGTAAAAATATATAGGTTCAAATGGTTTTTGCATTTTTCCTTTAAAGTATAGCAGGTATTTTTTAATTATCAAAAAATAATGCAAGAGTAAAATTAACATTATCTATGGTCATATCATCCTTTACATCATCTTCCTTAAAATCTTGAAACTCAAATCCTAACCATATAGTTTGAGATAATCCGTAAAACCATGTTTTTTAAAAAAAGGATTTTCTGATCCTAGTTTCCCAGGGTCATAAAACTCAGACTGGCCTCCCCAAATTTATCTTTTCTCACTTGTTTCTTAACTGCTGGGTTATAAATACCTTTGTTTATTATTAAAGACACATTTTCTTCTGCAGATTCATTCCTGTGAGAAATATGTTCCAAATTCTATATACCCACATTGTATTAGAATTTTAAATTTGACTTATTTAACTTTATATAAAGAATAGTTTTTAAATTTGACAAAGCCATTTAAAACTCTACTAACAATTTATCTTTCAACACTATTTGTTAAATTTTTCTCTAGCATTAATTCTACTTGGGAGATACAAACATTCAGAGTATGGATATATGTAATACATACACTAGGGTCAGAATTGATTTCCTATCATTGAACCTGCTGGGCAAAAATGTAACAGTATGCAATTGTACTCATGCTGTGCAAACCTCCATGCTAATATGCATATTAAAATTCGAACATATTGGGGTTTTCCATGCCTATTTATACTATGCATACATTTATTCTATACTTTTTCAAAAAATGTTATGCGTAGGTGCAAAATTTTAAAGCCAACAACAACAACAAAAATGGTTATCAGCTTGCCTTGTATTAGAATCTCTTTTGTCCGTCAATCAACAATAAAGTATTATTCTACCATCACAAAAGGAAAACCTTTGGAGGCAGTAGAGGACTATGGGTTGTGCAAATGTGCAGTTGCTAAGAAGCAAATATGCCTCTCTTCTAATCAAATAGCCCAGCTCAGCGATGCCGCTGGCTTGGAGCAAGAAGCAAATTCCACCAGCCACAAACTTAGAAACAGTCTTGAATTATTTGTTGCTGACCGCTGGCTGAACCCTTCCTGATGAGCACCATCACCATTAGCCACTACTCAGTGTATTCCATCAACCAATGGCAATAGCAGCATGCTACAGCTCAGGCTACAAGAAATTGATCAAACAGGGTAATGAGACTATTTCTTCACAGAGGTTATTTTAAATGAATATAAATATTTTCTTTCTACATAATTTGCCACAGAAAGGTCACTGAACTCCCTGTGATTCCAAAGAAAAATGCTTTACTGTCCCCCTTTACATATTTAAGTTAAGATAAAGCCAACAAACAATTCAGGGCATTTTTTGATATTAGGGGCAAATTCTAACGAGCTGGCATTTGTGACAACAGATTAGCTGTAATATTTTAGCTTCACATGAACTTATAGCTAAAAACTGATCAAATAATGCTACTCTATAAAGATAAAACTGATCATGATTTACCAATTAAAAACATTTATAAGAGTACATTTCTGTTTGAAGAAAGCACAATTAATCTCTAATGTAGGTGATAGTGAGAACATGAATCATATATATGCCTTCTTAGCTGAAGTTATTAAAATTTGATATAATTGTTGTAAATTATTTAGTGAAGCATTCATTTTTCTATAGCCCACCTCCTCCTGCTAGACAGTAGAATAAGATGCATGTTAACTATCCCAGTTAACACATGAATCATTTCACTGACAACTGATTTAGTTCTTCTTACAGAGTGACATTTATTGCTCCTTTTCTCTATATACTTTAAACCAAAACAATTATAAACAACTGGATTTAACATCACCACATGACCAAATTACAGCAATTTAGCTGTATATTTTATCTAACATAAAATGAAAATGTTCTGCAAAGTTCAGTTTTCAGTTAGTAGACTTCCCCTATAGTGGTATTAAAATAATCCCAGCTGAATCACTATTTAAGAACTTTAAACACCCACATACCAGCAACAATAAGAATTTGAAGTAAATATTTCTAACATATAGCATTCTGTAATTATTATAACCAACACAGATTATGTAACATCTAATTAAAAGTTTCGACTCAGTAGAAACACTTTTATATGAATGGACACCTCTAAAAACATTCTAAAAGATGTATCTTGTGTCATTAAAAATGAATGTGATCTAATATGATACAGTAAATATTTGTCAAAATGAACTGCTTTACATGCAGATTCTTTGAGAGTTTCAGTAATAATTTATTTTTGTTTATGATCTTTACATCAGAAAACAAACAGGTCAGATAATTCTCTGCCTTCATCAAAAATGTCTAGTTTACTATGTAATATGAAAAAAAAATGTTTCAGTATATAGAACTGTGTGCTTAGGCAATTTTTTTAAATTACTGAAACTCAGATGTGCTTTTAATAACTATTTTTTAAAACTGTTTATGGATGTTATTACGGATGACAGTAAAACCACCTCACCTACCAATAAAAACCCACAAGATATACACAAATGGCCACTTTTTTTAACAAGGGGATAAAGTATTGCTGGAGGTTAGAAGGTTATTTGTGCCACTGATAGGGATTTCTAAATATTCATTATTGGAAAACGTTGGCAGTCATAACAGGATTTTAAATATACATTCAAGTAACTTTTACCCAGAGATACAAGGCTTTGAATGAAACAGAAAACCTCTACAATTAACTTTAAATTAATCTCTCTTGAAAGGGAGGGCCACTGAAGAACTAGACAGAATACAATACAGAGAGGAGAAGCTCAAGGCTTACACACAGTATTTGTTTAGGTGCATTCTATTCTTTTCACAATAAAATTCTTGCATGCTTTAAGAAATGGCTAAAGGAGAGTCTCTAAATAAAAATCAATAATTAGTTAAAAGAAAATTAGGATCAAATAGCAAGAAGCATCCCATCAGCTGTCTAACAATATGACAAATTCAGCAGCAACCACAAAGAACCAATATAACTTCTGGTGCCAAGGAGCCAGATGGTACTGCTGGAAGAAATTAAGTCTACAGATTGGCAGTTCGACACTGTGATTATTGCCCAAGGGAGGACAAAGTGGAAGAAGAGCGGGAGGTTCAGTACGATGGGGATAAATCAATTACCACCAACTCACCACATCCTTCCTATCATAGCCTAATAACGGATTCTAAATACCCCATACCAGTGAACTGCCAAAGGTTTAAATAGTCCCAATCTTAGTTGGGAATGATAAACTTATATATAGTAAAAAGTAAAAGATAATCTCAGCTTTTCATCATAGGCCCTAGCAAAGTACACCAATAACTTTATCCACAGACAACAAATACTAAAGTATTTTAGTTACAGCTTTGTTGTGAAAAATAAAGCTATTTTTTCCTATTTTTTATTTTGTGTTACATTCAACAATGACATTTGTTAAAATTCTGCATGTTTTCCAAAAAGAGAATTATGGATAGATAATGGTTACATATAATGGTCTCATGACTAAACAATTGACGTACATGTTTTATAAAAAATTATTTCACTTATA
Organism: Delphinus delphis; assembly: GCF_949987515.2. Lineage (NCBI taxonomy): Eukaryota > Metazoa > Chordata > Mammalia > Artiodactyla > Delphinidae > Delphinus > Delphinus delphis. The sequence goes on from NC_082691.1 coordinate 58,480,733, forward strand.
TTTTTGGACACACACAAAGAAAGTACTTCCCACTTGTGATATCTAAAGAATGCTAAAGAAACAGTAACATCTCAAGACATGTTCAAAGTCAAATCATGATAGGGAAAAGATAATACACATTGTCAATTTATGCAATTATGAGAAATTCAATATCAGTTAAGTCATACTTTTGAAACGTAAGACAGTTATACACTTAGTAACGTCTGGCAAAGCTTATGCTGAGGGAGCTTTTTTGTTTTATTACCATCTTTCCTTGGCCTATCATCACCTATGAATATATACAGCTGCTTTGTATTACTCTAGCTTGAGTAGGTCAGAAAATTAGATAAGAAAATAAGAATATTAAAATATTAAAGATAAAAAATTAAGAGTATTGATATTTTTAAATCCTAAGAATATACAATTTTACAATATAAATATGTGTTGATTCATTTAATATATTAGCAATTACACTGATAGATAGATGGCCTTTGGATTTAGTCTCATAACCCAATCAGCAACAGATCAATTACATTTCATTAGTAAATAAATCTGATAAAGCAAAGATGTTTTTTGGTTAATCAGTTTGTTAGTATAAAAGCAAGGACTGAATTTACAAGGCTTCTAGAAAAGGACTGGTCAAATCGCAGGTACACACTAATTTGATCGATGTTCACCGAAACCTTTTCTAATACATTTTCTAGCATATTGCAGAAGGCTAGGAAATGAACTGCTAACATGAGCTGCTCAGTGCACTATCTGAATCCCTGTTGTGGGCACTGACAGCCACAGTGATAGAAAAATTAATCACAGAGGATATGCCCTATCTAAACCATACCTAACTCACTTTTCCTCATCTAACTAAACTTGTGTTTGTATACTTCCAATAGCTTGTTTGAAATACTGTTATAAAACTTAAAATGTACATCAGCATTTCAACTTCTTTGGACACATTCCCTCACTGTAATTTTGGGATAAATAGCTGTTAAACCTTCATATTTCTGAACTAAATAACAGACCAGCAATGTTTTTAAAGCCTCAGAGGAGAACAGCTAGTTCACAGAAGTGTCTGTATTCACACAGGTCAATAGGTTCCAGTATCCATAAAGATTCATAAAAATACATTAAAATGTATTTCTATGTTAGTCAAAAAAATGTCAACAGAAAAAAAGTGATGAGAGATACCTTATAAAAGCTCAGTGGATAGTAAAACAGAGCAGGACAAAATTTATTGGGGAAATTTTTTAAACTAAAGAAGCTACTAGTAAATAAAATCCAAATATTTTACATATAATAAAAACACTAACTTTTATTTCATATATTTTTATCACCCAAAAGATAACTTTGCAAATACCAGTATCAGAATTCCAGTTGACATAGTTCAAGACAGCAATATTAAGACTTTAATTGTACTCAATTATGAAACATGTAGTTATATGATACAGGTTTATTTCTTTGGAAAAAATCAAATATTTAACAACCTGATTTTAAAAACAGGGAATGACTGTCACAAAAAAGAATTCATCCATTTACAAAATAGGATCCACTAGCAAGTATTCTTAAAAGTTTGGGACTTGAAGATACAAACTACTATACATAAAATAGATAAACAACAAGGCCCTACTGTATAGCACAGGGAACTATATCAGTATCTTGTAATAAACTATAATGGAAAAGAAAAACAAGAAAAAATTCCGGAGAAAATATATACTAAAACAAAGTTATTCAACTAATCACTTGGTCATCTTGTGACATTACAATAGCCAAGAGCTAACAATGGGCAAGTCCTCTGTGCCAGGCACTAACCCTTACAATAATCCTATGAGATACTACAATTATCCCTATTTTTATAAACCCAGAAACTAAGGCTTAGAGAGAAAATAATTTTTCCAAAGTCAAAATGTCAAACGAGGATTGAACCCAGGTACATGTAATACCATAGTCTGTGCACTTAACCACAATACAATTTGATCCTTGATATGATGAAGTACAAATTTTATCCTCTTTAAAGCCCTTCAAAATTTAGTTTTCAGATACCAGAAGTATATCCCGTCTGCCTTGACTAATGCTTAATATTGGTTAGACTGCCAGGGCAAAACACAGTTAATAAATATGATTCCTTAATTACAAGGAGAAATATGATCAGACAGTAAAAACAAAGAGAAAAGAAAAGCCTAAGAACATACCAGGATTCAAATGAATGCTGAAGAAAACTCAAGATAAAATGTATCCCCGTATGTATATAATCACATTAAGGAATGAAAGTAATTAATGGCTTCTAAAATTCTGTAAATTAAGATCATATGTTTAGAAGCAAAAGCAACAATTTTCCTGGTTTCAGTGTGAGGAAACTTGGGGCAGATGTCTCTATTCTGAACCTCCTAATCTATCTCTTTCTACAATCTCTGGCAAGTCTTATCATTCTCATGACATTCAACATGTTTAGGCAAATAAATCAATGATTCTCCATATCTCTATCCCATATCTCACACTCCCTCTTAAATTTCTTTGACTAAATTTCTCAATACTCCTTCAAGCTCAACAGACTTAATGTTTCTTGTCCTCTTTATAGATGGCCTCACATCCTTGAGAAAAGAATCTAAATGTCAGGGTTCACCTTAGGTGTCATGGTGAAATCTACTGTTGGTCCTTCCCCATATCCCCTCTGGGTACTTACTCTCCCTTGTCCCTTGCCTCCACTGTCAAGGTGACCAACAAGCCTCTAGTCAGGTCCTTCTTATGCGTGCACTCCCCAGAAGGGTGCCCATCCCTGTCTCTCTTCCCTCCTTCAGCTCCCCTCCCACAGCAAACCAAGTTTTTATTTGTCTTCTGAGACATTCCTCACAGCTCTTATCTCTACTTGCTTAATCCATTACCTACTTGCTTTACCCATTATTTCCTCTGTTAAATATGACAATTGATGACCCAAAGTAGCAGTAAGTTGGTCAACTCTCTTTCCTCTGCTCATCTTAAAAGCAGTGACTTGTCTTATTAATACCCCAGTCTAACAAAACAAACTGTAAAATTTGTTGAATTAAACTTTTATTCCATGTAGCACTCTGCCTAAAGCATACAACATTGTTACCCTCTCTCACTACTTATATTTAAAAAAATCAATTCTTCACCTCCTAAAAGACACATTTTCTTTTATAAAGAAATCCTATTGTAAACATATTAGAAGTTTACGGCATACATTTATCCCAGAACATAGGGCCCAGGACACCAATACCAAAACAAGTCCTATTCAATGAAAGAAATATATGCGTATTTTTTCCCCATGGTAAGACATTTTACTATTTTTTGATATTAAAATATTATTTTTTATTAACTTCCTTTGGTGTTAAAAAAAAAGTGATGGGCATGTTTAAAATAGCATGGCTTACAGGTGGTATTAGAAAGTGAGGAGGAGCTTTTGAAGACATTTAAACAAATTGACACCAAAGCACATCTCTGAGATGAAATTACTTTTCTGAGAGTCTTTAAATATTACACTATCTTTTTCTGCTTTTTACGCATGGAAAATAACTAGACGGTATCCAAATTACATTAACATTTTCTCTAGATATTCCAAATGAAAAGCTTCGAGGCAGCATCTTTGCTTCAATGACAGCCAAACTTGGAGACTGCTCTCAGAACTTTCATATAAAATATATTTAAATATCTCATTATGACATTGGAACTTGAAAGTATTTCAAGAAAGATGAAATTAGAATCCCTAAAATTTCCTCAATAGTGAAAATAGACCTAATATATAAATTAAAACATGACTGTGACTATGGGTGAAGATATACAGAAAGATATATGATATAAGAAAGATATAAGATTTCCAAAAAATAACCAAAAATCAGAAGGATGGGAGATGAAGATACTGAGACTACTGTAATTAATTCTCTCTCTGACCCTAGATCAATTCTTCTAACTGTGATAAAGGACCAGTTTCCCCCACAAGACATCACAACATCACAAATTAACACTTTGGTTAAAAATATGTATATACATATAGGTATATATGTATGTATTTTATATATAATATGAATTACTAGAAAAAATAATGATCACGTATTTGGATAATGCAGGAATGTCAAAATGCTATAAACATTTCTAAGTGCTTAATCTCATTTTCCGTACTTATATTGTTGCAGACCAGTAGCAAACAGATCACAGACTCAGATCAGTCTGCAGACTACACAATGAGTAGCACTGCTTAGATAATTCACGTTGCTCCCTTATGTCTCAGTTCCCTTATCTGGCAAGACTACTAGGTTTAGTGACTGACATATAGGAAGAAAAACAACACAAAACACACACACACACACACACACACACACACACGTCCTTACAAAGGAGAAGAAACAAATTCAAAGAAACAAACCAACTTCTTTTTTGAAAGCTAAAAATAGTGACCATTTTTCTGAGATGATCACCCCAGCATCCCTTAGATCCCACCACCATAACTATACACTGACAAAATCCAGCCCAAAAAAGTCAGAATATCAACACAATAATTTACTTGGACTGTATGTTCTCTGAAATAATTTGTTAAAGTAAAACTGATGTGAAAGAAGAGCCATATGATTATTCATTTATATGTGTAATGCAGCAAACCTTACTGCATTTACATTTCAAAAGGCATAGATGATATTGCTAAATGAGGGGATTGATATCTTCTGCAACAACACAAAGCAAGAATTCTTTTTTAAATTATGTTAAAGGCTATAGAATTCGAGAGTTCACTGAGCTGAATAAAGCACAGCAAGAAAATTACTTTTTGCCATCTGCACAGTTTCTAAAGTATCCACTAAGCAACAATAACATTAAAGGTAGGCTAGGATATGTCCCTGTTTTAATTAGTGTATTAATCTCACAATTCTTTAAAGAACTCAGTATTTTGAGAAATGACTTAGCCTCAAGTTAAGAACACCTTAAGAACTTACACCTTAAGGTGTAAGAACTTAAGTTCTTACAGAACTGGAGAAAATATTTACAAATCATATATCTCATAAGAGACTGGTAGCTAGAGTTCTCTTAGAACTTAACAATAAAAAGACAGCCCAATTGAAATATGGAAAAATGATTTGACTAGGCCTACTCCAAAGAAGACATACAAAAGGCCAATAAGCATATGAAAAGATGATCAACATCATTAGTCATTAGAGAAATGCAAATCAAAACCACAATGAGATACCACTGAACACCCCCTAGGATGGCTAAAATAAAGACAGACAGTAACAAGTGTTGATGAGGATGTGGAGAAGTGGAAACCTTCACACATTGCTGGTGGGGACATAAAATGGTATATGGCACTTTGGAAAATAGTTTGACAATTTCTCAAAAAGTTAAACTTAGAGTTAACGTAGGACCCAGCAGTTCTACTCCAAGGTATAGTATATAGTTAGAAGAAATGAAGACATACACAAAAACTTGTACATACATGTTCACTGTGGCATTATTAATAATAGCTAAGAAGAAGAAACAACTCAAAAAATCATCAACTAGGGACTTCCCTCATGGCACAATGGTTAAGCCTCTGTGCTCCCAATGCAGGGGGCGTGGGTTCGATCCTTGGTCAATGAACTAGATCCCACATGCATGCCACAACTAAGGAGCCCTCCTGCCGCAACTAAGACCTGGCACAACCAAATAAATAAATAAATTTTTTTTTTTTTAAATCATCAACTGATGAATGGACAAACAAAATGTGGCATACCCATACAAGTGAAGCATTCTTGGGAATGCAGTACTGCTGTGTGCTGCAACACGAATGAACCTTGAAAACGCTATGCTAAGTAAAAGAAGCCAGGCACAAAAGGCCACATATTGTGTGATTCCATTTACATGAAATGTCCAGACTAGGCAAATCTATACAGAAAGAAAGTAGATTTGTGGCTGCCTAGGCCCATGAGGTGGGGAGGGGGGCCTAGATTTGGGGAAAATGGGGAGTGACTGTTCATAGTACAGGGTTTCTTTTTTGTGGCAATGAAAATATTCTAAAATTAATCGGGGTGATGCTTGTACAACTCTGTGAATATATTAAAAACTACTGAATTGTATATTTTAAATGGGTAAATTCTATGGTTATATTATTTACATCTCAATAAAGCTAATTTTTAAAAATAGAATAAGAATCCTAGACTCTACCCCCAAACTGTTGATGGACTCTATAAAATCAAAGTCATCCTCTTTAACTCATAAGTGCATGTGTTCTCAAGAGCCATAATTTTAGAAGGTTTAATAAAGGAATTGCTTTAATCTTACCCCCAATTCTGTACCAAAAAAAGGAGGAAAGGGGTTAAAAACCTGTAACTAGAAATGAAATAAAAGCATTCAACTTCTGCCTCAGTAATGTCCTACTTCTTTTGACAACTGAGGGTCCCAGTCTGCCTCTGTGCTCCTCACTAACACGTAGGCAGGCTGCCTCCAAGCAAGCCTTGCCCACTTTACTCACAACCCCCAATCAGACCTCCCATTCAAAGGAAATGGCTTTCAGGATATAGACACGCAAAAGCAAAGGAACCCCTCACAAATTACCTATGCTCATGAACAGGAATCAATAGCCAAGGCTGTCCAGACCTTTGAGGGAAACCAATAACATGAAGGAAAAGGACCAATAATTAAAATGCAACTTGTAGACAAAGCACAGTCAGCTTAGAGTTAGAGAATCAAACATAAATATTATAGATCTTAACAATGCAAAAATAATTTAATGAACAAATTTGGAATTTAAGAGTGGAAAGAGAGATGGAAGGAAAGCTGGGTGCACTACTTTCCGCATACTTAATAACAAAGAGTCAATAGCCACCTTCTGAGGTTGGTGCATTACAAAATAAGAAGAACATTATTTAAGTCAAAAGCAAACACAAAAAGAAGTAAAAATAAAATAATAAAAAATCGGGAGGCAGAAGTGGGAAAGGAGGTGTGCAGAATCATCCATCATAGAGGGAGTCAACAGATTCTGTTCAAGGTTGATCAGACAAGAACTAGAAGTAGTGTGCCCAAAGTTACTATAGTAGCTAGAGAAGAAACTAACAAGTGGCTGCCTCTGGGGTTAGGGCGGGGTGGAAAAGGAGGCTTTTACATTTTATCGTATACCCTTCCTATCATTTTTATTTTTAACCAGATGCATGTCTCTTGTAAGTAGGAAAAAAACTAGTCTAATTTTTTAAGTAGCATGGCATAGAAGGATCAAAGGAGTTGAAGTTTGCTACTTCTAAGTTGGATATGATAGTCAACTTTTTGAGTCTCAGTTTCCACATCAGCAAAATAGGGAAAATGTCTCCCTGGTAGTTCTGAGTCAATTGAAGGAAATAATGTAGATGAAAGAATCTGGTTCAGTGCCAGACATATTTCTCAATAAATATTACTTAAAGATGGTTCAATCCCCTTTCCTTCCTAAGATGCTACCTCAAGCACCAGCACAGTCACTTCTAAGGAATTTGTCTCAGAGGAAGGGAGCTCTCTGCGGAATCATGTGCCAGGCTAGCAAGCCTTCCTCGAAAATCAAGTGGGTCAGTCTATGGTCTTAACCTTTGCTTTTCAACGTCTAAACTCTTAATTCACACTTTGGTGCAGTTGCAAACAAGACACACAACTGAAAACAGGAAGCTATACATTGTGACTTCTCCAAACAAAGACCAGAGGCCAAATCCAAATATATATAGCAAGAAAGATAAGTCTGTTACGTGCCTAAATTTTATAAGATACAGTGTTCTGCAACAGCCAAAAATATCTTTACCATTGGCCCAGTGCTGATACCTAAAGATCTGTGAGTGGAACTTGACCTCCCTTGGGTTAAGGTATTCCTCTATTAACATGCAAACTTTCCTAGGGGTAATTTATCAAAGCCTTTCCAATGTACTTAACTGAGAATTTGATTTGAGGGGGGAAACAGATTCAAAAATGGGACAACTACCGACAGACAGTAGTGTCGGGAAGGGGCCCTGTGCAGTGTGCTGAGGGACCACAGAAGAGTGCAGGAAGTAAAGAATCATTTTTACCTACTACAAAGGACTGCTTAGCGCCATGCCTAGTCCACATCTGCGCATTCAGCCCAAGTGCAATGGCTCACCCTTCTTTTCAGCCACAAAGCCCAAGGTAATAAACACAATTAGAACAGAGCTTCTCAAACTTTAATGTGTACATAGAGATCTTGTTTAAATGCTAATTCAGATTCAGTAGGTATGGGTGGGGACAGAGATTTAGCATTTTGAACAAGCTCCCAGGTGACACTGTTGCAGTTGGTCTGCAGTCCATACTTTGGGTAGGAAGGGGCTAAAAGAATCCCTTCCTTTTCAGTGCGATGTCTACTACTCTAACCCTGGCTCTTCTCAACACCCTCTGAACCAAAAGCAACAGTATTTAGCTGGGGAAGAGGCAAAATATAGTGGTTTTGAGAGCAGAGCCGGGTCCTTGGAGTCAGACAGACATGAATACAAATTTCAGTTCTGCCACTTATATGACCTTCATTTGACCTCTCTATCCCGGAATTTCCTCCGTTGTCAAATAGTGATGATATCTACCGCACAGAGAGGCTGTCAAGATTCAGAATAATGTAGCAAGACACTTAGCTTGCTGCCTCCACTAGATGGTCTCTTTGCCTTGACTCATCCAACAATTAACTGCCAGGACCATCTCCCTCAAATATGCACTCATCACATCAGTCTGTTGCTTCAGGGATCTCTTAATGACTACCAGATCAAAGGTAAACTCCTTAACTTGGTATTCAGCTCTCACTGTCCCTCATTTGCTTACCTCTAAGACCCACTGCGCTCCTTCCTATTCAACATCACCTCTGGTTATTACCTTCTCCAGGCAAATCACCTCTGTGCCACCATTAAATGTACTAATTCTGAAATGTGGACACAAGCATTTGGAGATCTAGGGAACTTCTAATCAATCACCTGGTCCAAACTCTTCCTTTCACAAATCAGAAAGTAAAAATCCAGAGAGGCTAAGTGACCTGACCTTGACAACAAAATGATTACCAATCAGTATGAAAACCTGGTTTTTGGACTTCTACTCTAAATGTTCTTTTCAGCAGATTTTCCCACTTTCTCTCTAGCAAACTTCAGGAACCATGCAAAACTCACTTTTAAAAAAAAGGCCCTCCGTTTACAATTTACTCTACAACCTCTCAGAACGTAGGCATGAAGTTCATGTTTTGGTTTATTCAACATGATGCCAAAACATATGACTGACTGAGTCAACAAATAAGGGAAGAAAATCAATGATACCAATTATTTGCCTTGGTACAGGCCAAATCAATTCAATATTTTAACACATACTAGTTACTGTTTTCGGAATCTGCCTTGTTAGAACTTAGATTGCGGATAGGTGGCTATCTTCTCTTTCCAACTGGATCACAAGTCTCTTGAAAACAGGAATTTTTTTTCTTCACCTTTGAATTCCCCATTACGTTGCCAAGGTACCTTGTTCCTTTCTTCATGAATTGTGTAAATAACTGCTAATTTACTGTATTAAAAATGCATTATTTTTCATAATTTGAGTTTTATTACCTTTGCAATATTTCTTATCTAGCCCATTTTGTTATAGTCTTATTTGCCCACTTTGTTTTATAGTGATGTATTTTCCCATTCAATGGCATAAAAATCAAAAAGATGATTCTCAATGGCTATGTGTTTTTATTTTATTCATATATGCCTTTGTAATCATAAAAATATTTTACATCTCTGTATACTTTATATCTCCAATCACACAATATATATCTTGAGTGTAAAAACATGTTTTCTACTTTTTTATCATTTCTCCAAACTATAACCCCTCACGTCTACCAAAGTACCTGAAGCTAGGCTATACACATTACAGAAGGACTAAAATAATCATTGTTCTGATACTGCTATAACACAAGCTAGCTTAAAGGAACCCAAAAAAAAGTTAAAAAAAAAAAAAAACCCACACAAGTGCAACAATATGTTATGTATACAAAGATATGTGTAAGTTGCAAACTAATCTAAATTCTCAGAATAAAATGCAAAAATATGATTTTTATTATCAAAAACCACATGATACTATAGTTGGTTACCCTAAATGGGAAGTAATTGAAAGAACCTTGTTTTTCCTGGTTTTAAATATTATTTCACATTCTACTGGAGCCCAGAGAAAAGTAAAACATCTATTGCTTGGCTTTTACTAGAACTGATTAGTGCTACACCTAACTTTATGCACAAAAAAATCTTCCTCAAAAGTCGGTGTCTATCATAAAGCAGAAACTAACACACCATTGTAAAGCAATTATACCCAATAAAGGTGTTAAAAAAAATGTGTAATGTGTAAAAATTTATCCATTAAATTTATATTTATGCACATGGATGGATTTATATCTAAGCTTGTTGTAGATGCATTATAAGAGTTCATTATTTATAGGCATCATGGAGATAATCCTTAAAGTAATCCTTTGGAATAAGTGATTTACATGTTTTATAAGTTCAAGTTTTCATATATTGTATTCCTTAAAGAAAACGAATACCAAAAAAGAAGAAAACATCATCTACTATTATAAATTATGATCAAAAGAGCATAGCCTTTTTTCTTAATCTCAAACTTTAAAAATAGTTCCATACGTAAACCAGTATTTTTTCATACAAACCTATGTTCTGTAATGCTCACAGTTTTTAGTAACCTATATTACTTGGGAATTTTTAGTTAAGAAGATACCAGGACAATAAATGACTGTTTTGTATCTTTAGCTTCATTTTAGTCTTCCTATATTCACGCCCTAGAGGTTCCAGATTCTTATCCACAAAGTGATTATGGTCTAGGACTGAATCAGATTTGTAACAAATGTCTACTGTGATCCTTCCACCTATCATCGATGGGCAGAGCCAATATATGTCTTCTAGCTCACTGAATCCTTTCACATTACCTTAGGGACTTTCCACAATGCTACACGGTTAGATGCTTGCTTTTACAAATAATGAAAATGAATGAAAAATGATTTCAAAATAGAAAAATGGAAACCCAAATCGTTATATTGTATCTAAAAGCCACCCTGCATCTACCATCTTAGTGCCTAAACAAACATTCTAACATGTATGACAAGCGATATTCTTTAAGGTTTTGAGGTTCATTATCTCTAATTTTATCTGATTACTGACATGCACCATTTCTACTAACACTTCAATATATCCAGCAATACAATAGCATAAAACTTCTAACAGTGATCTACAATAGTCTAGAAACCATTATGATTTGTTTTAAGTTTTTCAGAAAAAAATAAAAGCACAAAGCTAATAAAATGAAATTTCTATTAAATATAATTTTTATAAATATTACCAAATCACAATGAAACTAACAGCAGTCATACAATCATTTATAAAATGTATTTTCCCTCAAAAAATAAAAACAAAAAAGTGTTTCCAAAGAGAGACGAGAAAAAATTACAAAGTACAATATTTTTAAGCTACAAGCGTTACAAAACTCTGTCACCATCTACGTTACAATTCTAGTCATCAATAAGGTACTTTGTTTTCAATGCATTATTCAAAAATCAATTATATCAACTCTTTTGTATAGAAAAGCAGCACACCTTTCAGGCAACTAGTATTAATGAGTAGACATGACTATAGAATATCCATCTGTTTCTCTGACAAAGCTGTGGCTACTCTAGTCACTCATTGAAATTCCATTAATCTGGTGTACCAAGGTCCAATGCGAAAATCAAAACTCCATCTAACCCTTTATCAGTTCACAATAACCTACAAGTGAACTCTGCCTGTTAGCATGCAGCAAGTTATGATTTTGCTATCAATCAGGCAGTTGGCCAATAAAAAAAAAAAAAGGCAGGCTGGAAACAGTGTGTCTGGCAGGGTTTGAAGACTTTGTTTTTGTTTTCTGTTTTCATTTCCTTTCAATTTCTATAGGGTGTCTGGACCTTGTGAGATTATGCATTATTCTCCTTGGCTGTGATTTAATTGCTATCAGCAATCAAGTCGAAGCATCACTGAAGTGTGCTTGAATTTCATTAGAAGATATAACTTATGCTACTTTCCTACAGTACCTAATAAACCATAAAGAAACCAAAACACATATGGCTTGAGGGAATAACTGGAAAATTAGGTAGCCATTTGGGAACTGAATGAACTTTTGAACCAGAGGAACAGAGAAAAAGAAATATTAAAGGAAAAGACAAACTTAGAATGCACACAGAGATGTGCAGGTTTGACCTTTATAGTACCTTGAAAATTACATTAGCATTATGAAAAATACATATCATGTTTGTAGTTTATAATCCATCAAAGTTCAGATACTTTGTTAGTGCCTACCATAAGGTAAAAGTCAAAAGGACAAAACAACAATCTGATTTGACAAAAGGCCTTTTGGTGACCTGTGCTAATTTAGTTATACTTGTTGTTAAATGCATTATCATTTTATAATTAATATATCATTAGACTAAGGTCACACAATGAAGGAAAATTTATTCAGCAAAGGAAAGAGAACACATATAACGATTAAGCTGCAGGAAGAAAAACTAATATGACTAGATGATATTTTAGAGTGGAAATTAAAAGTTCAAGTGGTAGTTTTAAAATTAATTTAGAGTATTCTTAGAAGAAAATGTAAAATTATCAAAAACAGCATTATTTATATACCAAAAATGAATAATACTAAAAGTTAAATTTTCAATCTAAGAATTGCTTACATAAACACTGATGAAAATGCAATGTTTAACAAAAATTTAAATGTTACACATAAATATAATTTATTAAATAATATTCAAATATTGATAATGTTTTAGCAATAAATCTTTTTCATGCTATTAATGTATTTTCTTTATATTTGGTTATGAAAACAAACATAATAAATTATTTACTCATAAGAAAAAGACAATAATCCTGTAAATGATTATTTACAGGATTATTTACATGAAATACAATAGCAATTCACTTTTCCTAACAAATCACTGGCTCTCATATATATTTAATTGTTGGATTTCTTAGGTTGTAGTTTTTTCAAGATGGCACATAATGCTTCCTGGTACATCAAAATATCTATGCTACTCTGAGAAATCCTGAGCATATATATTCTATGAATATGTATCCATATCTATATATTATCCTGAGTATAAGTACTCTCTATATATGTATACATACAAACATACTCATTTCTATCTACCAATGTTTTCCAGAGAAGCAAAACAAACCATTGTAATGTGTCTGAAAAATAGTTCAACTCAAATAATAATTCATTGTTTTGCCTGAAAATATTACTTCATCGATTATAAAACATTTTCTAGGAGAAATGCTTTTGAAGATCAGGTTAGAAGGGGTAATGCTCTGTTTCAGATAATAAGTGTGACTGAAGAAAAATGTGCATCTTTTTAAAAACTAGACAATCTAAGAGAAATTCTTTCCTTTTAAAAATAGATATTAAATGTTAGCCAAAATGTAAAATTCAACATAAAATGGATATGATTATTGTTGCTACACACTGTACAAAGTTCTGAATATAAAAAAAAGCTTGTGTTGTTCTGAATCAGTGGTTAGAATGTTTATCACTTATGCATGTACTTGACTTATCCCTGTTCTGCAGTAGACATAATTTTATACCTCATAAAAGCAATTTATGTTTCCAAAGGGAATAATCTGGATAACATAAAATGTGGAGTGCTCTGTTGCAGGAAGCATATTTTCATTCAGCAATTGTATTTAGAGATGGAACTGCACAGTTTGATCATCATATAGTGGCAGAAGGCATTATTCATTTCTATGTCTATGTGAAGCTTTGAGTGCCACAAATTAATATGCATGGCTAATTTATCAATACACATTCTTAATTTGTACCTATATATCACCCTTATAGGTCTCTATAATTCAGATGCACTCAACTTGGTGGCATAACAGAGAAAGCACATGCTACACTAAAAACAAGTTTCATAAGTTTGGCAAGTTTTTAAAAATTAATAAGAAATAAATAATCAATTTTATTACTATTTCAATTAATACAAAAAACTATAATATTACTGTGTAATATAGGATATTTTTAAATGACAATCAGAAAAATGAAAATGTATTATTAAAAGAAGCATTTGATGGAAACCTGTCTCAATGAGAGAAGGCAATGTAGGAATAATTAATTTAATATTTTATGAACTCATTTTGTATGAAGTTTTCAGGGAAAAAGAGATCAAAAACCTTCTTCATTATTTATAAAATAATGAAATACAACAAGTCATTAAGCAGCACAATAAAATTAAGCAAGAATCTTATAATATCAAATTAACCAACAAACTTACTGATAATGTTCATACGATGATGCAAGCACTCTCCTAAAAATTCAAGTAAAGAAAATTTCCTAGGAAAAGAAAGAACTACATACTTAGGAAAACCACTAGAGAGAGCTCTTCTGTTCCTTAAAAGGTTCTGGTAAAGGTAAGTTAACTGAAGCCTCTGTGTTTATCTGCTTTCTGACAAGACCACCACCTTTACACATTGCACTGTTTTGTGTTAGAGTGTCAAGAGGTATATTCTATGGGAAAATGTCGCATACCATCAGATGGGGCCTCATCATCTTTATCATATCTTTCTGAGGCTAATGAAATAGTGTCTGGAGGCCCAGCAAAAGGGTCATCGTATTCTTCTCCATCTTCTATATCACCTATAAAAGAATCAGAGAAAAAAAGAATGGATATATGTATACATGTATGTATACCTGAACCACTTTGCTGTACACCTGAAACTAACACAACATTGTAAATCAACTATGCCCCAATATAAAGTAAAAATTAAACTTAAAAATATTATTAAAAAACAAAAACTAATCAGAGAAAAGTCTTTTATAATTTAGCCATCTTTAAAAGTGTTACTTTGTCAAAGAGGTAAATTTTACTATTAAATTCGGTCACTTTCATGGAAAACCAAAGAAAAATTTTTGAACTAGATAAAAACAGATCCTATTTTAATGTATATTCGCTGTAACTTAGCTAAAGTAAGTTTTTGAAAGTCAGTACACAACTGCTTCTTTCTGTTACAAAAGGATACAACTTCCAAAATTATGATGGTCTCTACAAAGAGGAATTCAAAAAAGTGGAAGCAGGTTAAAACATAGTGTGTAACCAAAATAAACAAAACCAAAATAACAATAACAGCAACCAAAAAAAGCATGGAAAGCACAACAGAGAAAATAATTCAAGTTAATTCCATTTACCTACTCAATAATTGGAAAAATGATGATGAGAAATTGATAATTCAAAGCCATATGAACGTTTTATGTTTTCATTAAAAAATCACAGATTATATTAGAATAGATTAAAAATACTCAGTTGTGTTTTCAAGAGCAGGAATCTTTTACGGAAAAACTGCTTTAAAACTCATATAAACCTTTTAAATTCAAACAAGGTGATTTACAAACTAGACACTTTTGATTTTGCATTCAGTGATATGTTACTTTATTTTTTCTTGTGTTTTGGCTAGTTTTCTAGATGATTTCCAAATCTTAGGCTGATTGGTTGGCTTGAAGTCATTTAATCCCCACAATAAAATCTTGTGGTTTGGGTTTTTTCCATATACTCATTAGAATAATTTTTTAAAAGAGTGAATCAAACATTTGCTATATCCCAGTTACATCTAAGCACTCATTCTTCATCCATATTGAACAACAAGGAAAAAGGTATGCTTAATACCATATAAATGATCTGTTAACAATTCAAGCTACTTGTTAAAAATTCAAGAGAAAACCAGCCACCTCACCTAAAAGTCATAGTGAAAAATCTCCCTAGGAATCCTAGAGTGCCTATAGTATTACTTTTAGATCATAGTTGCTAGGCAGATCCAGATTAAAGCTACCTGGCTCTCCAAAAGGATATCTGTATCCTCTGACATGCATCTGATGGGTTGCACCCTACTTTCACCACATTTTTGGTAGAGGAAAGAGCCTCTTTCAAGACAACACTTTCAAAATAATAAAAACCAATATTCATATCTACTTTTTAAAATTTTGATATTTTATCAGCATTCATCATCCCTACCCTACCCTGAAAGTAAAGATATCTCCCATCAAGACAATAAGAGCAGAATATAGAGATGACTATCTTATTGTCCTTAGTGATTATACCATTATGTGTACCATACATGGTGATGTTTCTTCCCCAATTAAAATTCCAAGAAACATGTACAAATACTACTCATTCTCGGATCTTAATTTCTCTTTCTTTCAAGATGTTCAAAGTACTTCTCAGAACATTCAGTGATCCCTTATAATATTTCTCTTATGGAAAGAAGAGTGGTCTGATTTAAAATATGAGGTAAGAGAGAACCTCATAAAAAGTGCTAGTAAAAATATGTTTGAACATAAAATGACAGCTCATGAAATACACAGTAGTAAAGATCACAAAATTCTCAACTGCTCAAAATTGCTAGAATATCCTTATATTCTTAATAAAGTAAGAATTTTTATGTTATGAATTTTCTAAGGATATTTCAAATCATGAACTATAAATCTTGCTATGAAAAAAAAGTATTAGCACACTTCGACTACATTACCATAACTTAGCACTTAGCATATTACACTATTAAGAATACAGAAATACAACAATAAAGCTAATGATTCTATGGAAAGGATTTTGAAAAAATTCAGATGCTCATGCTTAAATCTATTAAACTCTGTGTGGAAATAAACAAAAAAATTTCTTTAAGTTTTGAAAATCAGAATTAGTTTATTATCCTTTGATAATATCCATTATATATTTTTGTGTATATATCCATGTATGTACACATACACACAGCAAAAACGTCATTATTAAAGCTATAAATTCAATAATATTTAATATAAGTTAAGACCGTTCTACGCAAATTAGTCACTGACATGTTAAAGACCTCTGTGGTTTTTGGTTTTGTTCAAAAAAAAAGAACACTTTTTGGATTATAAAGTGAAATTGTCTTCAATTTACCCATTCTAAGAACTGCAGTTCATTTCAAATGTTGGGTTTTTTTAAAAAAATACTGTGATATTTATATTTATCTAAGACAAAATAAATTAAGTACTGCTACTGGCCTCATTTCTCCCCTCCCCGCCCCCCCTTTTTCAAAGCTTTCCTTGAATTTAACTCAGAAAGTAAAGAATAAGCATCCCTGTGGCATCTGTATAGGGTAATTCCCTTTTTAACTTGCATTAAGTTGAAAAAACACATCGTTTTTCAAAACAGTCTTCTTCATTTTACTGTTGTTCCAGTGATGATCCACCCCTTTTCCCCCCTCCCTAATTATATTTTTCAACTCAACAAAGAGCTGCTATATTATAAGGAGCTTTAATTGAACACAGGGGTCGCTGTTGAGCAGTGCAAAGCATTTTTTCTCCCCAGGGGCTGAGTACTTGCAACTTATACCTGCAAAGACTTCGATAAATTAAAAGGAAAATGTTCAACTTGTGTTCATGTAATAGAAAACTGAACTCCAAAGCAACAATGGGCATCAGGTAAACGTATCCAATACAATTTACAGACATAATTGAAAGCATTACATCCTAATCAGACATCTAAAAGAAAAGCATGCTCAAATGAAATGTCTACAGAATCATTAGTTGGCAGCCATTCTATTACCATCACACATAATGTCAGTGGTGCCTTGAGCCTGTGCCAATGACAACAGCATAAATTTTGCATCTCATTTCTATGGTCATAAAATTAATGATCAGTTTAAAAATACTTCTTTGTAAAAGTTATTGCGCAAAGAAAAGACATGAATGTGTCCCTGTTATGTACTCAGAAGGATAATTATAGGGTTGTTGCTCATTAATACTGTTTCTTGTTTCCCTAGAAAAGCATTTGATTTATCCCACAACTTTCAAAAGTTTAATTAATGATACAAAGTTAACAGTCTAAAAGACAATGATCCAAGACTTCTTGTCCTGTAATTTCATTGGCAAGTTAAATAACACATCAAAATCAAGGCTTAGGCGTATCACAGCAGCATATTTCTTTGAAAAATATTTTTAAATTTTTAATAGTTGGGTTCAAATTACTATTATCCCTTCTTTTTTATATGGCTCATGGTCAATTAACATTTCCTAAATGCCTGGAGATAAAGCCCAACAGCAATTCAACAGTCATGATCCCACCATTGAAGGTGATTTAACCAATCTACTGCTTGTTTTGGCAAATACAGTTCTATTTTGAACGCAATAAGGTAAATAGTAAACTAAATAATATACCTAAAATTCAGACGATAACCATTCCCTTTTACAGAGAATGAAATGTAAACTTGGTGGGGAAAGTTACTTGAGTCAAAAATATTAATTTCTAATTTTCTACTCAGTTCACTTGTCCAAAATAATTTCTCAAGTGATAATATACAGCTATGAATGGACATAAACATTTAACTTGTCATTTCTCAAGGGAACCTGTAGTTTAATTCTTAAAAATTTGAAAGATTTGAGTCACCACAAATAAGATTCTCTTCATAACTCTTCTACCATAGAAGGGCTAATTTACGGCATGCGAACGTGAGGCAGAATTTTAAAGGAAGGACACCATTCCTCAAGTACTACCTTTGAAACAGACTTCTACTACTATAGGCCCCGTAATCTCAAACATGCTTAACACATTTGTATAAGGCCAGAGATGGGGGGTGGGGGTAAGGGAAGCTGCAAGTTATTTGCTCAGATTTCACTGGGGAGCTAACTTTCAACAGAACATATACTATGTTAGGAAGAGTAAAGGAAACGAAGTTAAACTCATCCCAACTTCTGACTTTTCTGCTTTTCTCAAGGATTCCATCAGAACAAACTAAAATGGGTCCCTTCTTATCTAACAGCCCTGTTACTCAAAAAACTAGTTTAGTCCATAAATAAACTTAATAATACCAATGAGGTCAAAGGAAATTGCTTTCTAAGTAAACCTATTCATATTTAACAATATCAATGGAGTTTTAGGATAAAATCTGCTAAATAAATGTTTTAATTTAGAGGGAAAATATTTTAAAGGAGAAAATGACAGCTTTTTAGTTATGACATCTAAAGAGAATTGAAAACAATATATTCACATTTTTTAAAGCTGTAGACACCCATATTTGAAAAATATTCTCTTGAAATATTTGTCTCATGTTAATATGCATACCCTTCCTTTAGTAATTTATGGTTTCCTCAAAATTTATTTGAAAACTGAATTATAAATCAAGATTTACTAAATCCTCTTGATAAATGAACTTGAATCTGAGAATACACATTAATATAACACTTATTGAACACTGACTATGTGTCATGCATAGGTATCTTCACATTATCTTATTCTATAAAGAAAATAATAATACCAAAATCATCACTGGAGTAAAACAAGCCTAATATAAGGGCAAGATACAACTACAAGTAAAACTTGTTTATCATGTACCTAATATATATTAGAAAATTCTATTTTATACTCAGTAACACCTTTACTCAAGTAGTAATATATTTTCATCCCCAAAATAATTATTTCAAGTCACATTTAAGAGCACTATGACCTTATGATGTGACAGAGAACAAATTCTGAAATAATCATAATTGTAAAATAATTCTAAAATGAGCATAATTCTAGTGCATGAAGCCTGTATTTAGGAGTATACTTTATATTATATATATATAATATATATATATATAATATATATATATTATATATATATATATTATATATATATAATATAAAGTATACTCCTAAATACAGGCTTTATATATATTATATATATATAATATTATATATAGGCTACATTGTAACTAAGAATAAAAAACTAGGGTTAGATAGTTATTCTGTCATGTACAATATCTAAAGACTATAAGAAGAGATGTGAGAGGAAAGGAAGGAAGGATAACAGACATCTGTGAACATTAAAGTAACTAATAACTGACTTATTTGAAACAAATAAATGTGAATTAATTCATTTTATTTAAGAACTCTCTTCCAGGTCCTTTTTTCTCCCAACAATGATATTAAAATGGTACTTAACCATCGTGTAAAAAAAAAAATTATGTGAAACAAATAGGAGTATAAAGGTAAAAAGCAGGAAAATAGCCTCTGGTCACCTCATTGTGACCCTATATTGACCTGAGAGAGAGAAAGAGAGAGAGGGGAAACAGCCAAAAGGATTTCTGCCCAGGTCTCCTTGGATGAAGACAATCCAAAGCCCCAAGAAGAAAATGTAAGAAAAAAAAGAAAAGCAGCATTATCAGAATATACTTAGATGAATTCAACTTATTCAATGTAGAGATCTGGTTATTAATAAATTCCTGTTTTTAAAAAATATGTCTTTTGAGCAACTGCTTATTCAACTATTAAGCCTGTACTAACTTCCCTTTACTATTTCTAACAAACTACAGAAATAGTCTTTTTAGAACAGTCGAATTATACTTTGAGGGTAGAATGGCATAAAATTACTCAGCTTCTCATATTTCTCCAAGGTATGCATCTAATTTATCCACAGGTTTACTTTTGAGCAGGCACTCTTGGTGATTAGTTAACTCAATACAGCAGTATTGAAATACAAATGACTTATTCAGAGGAAAATGATTAAGGGGAATCTCTGAATTCTGTGTTATTTGCAATCTTATTCTAGGCTCATTTTTCAATTTCTATCAAATACTATATAAACTTCCATTCTCCTTAGAGACAAAGAATGTATCTCAGTAATGTAATTTTAATATCCACACACCTGAACAAGTCCTAAACCAGAATACCAAAGGGAAAGTTCCTACCCTATTATTGAATCATATGCAATTCTACATATATGACTTTGTACTATCACATTTTCTTAGCTTAAAAATGCTTAACGTACAAATAATTAAGTCACAGTGAGAGTCCAATAAGTAACCACTAGAACAAAATGTGCCTTTTAAGAAAAAAGGCAGAATCTGATACGCAACATTTCCCCTATAAACAGTGCACTGTATAAAAGTTATCATAATTCAAATGCATAAATTC
This sequence comes from Delphinus delphis, assembly GCF_949987515.2. NCBI lineage: Eukaryota > Metazoa > Chordata > Mammalia > Artiodactyla > Delphinidae > Delphinus > Delphinus delphis. The sequence continues at coordinate 58,501,608 of NC_082691.1, forward strand.
ATTATTTCTATACTCAACTAAGCAAAATACAACATGATTAAACCCACAGTTTAGGATTCATTATAGAGAACAAAGAAGTAGGTACTTGTGGAGAGGAGGAGTTTCCTGCTCTTCCCTCTATTTAACAGTGTTAAAAAATTTAATACGGAAAAAAATCTCTTCTTATTTCCTCTAATCACAACAATTGTGATGACTTAATGTGAAAAGAAACTGTGGTTTCCTTTTAACTGATTTTAGGTTTGTCTGGTTAAGTAGCTGGTTTATTGAAACCGTCATTACTCTCTCACTTATCAGTTGGCAGAGATATGAGTTACTCTGTGGTATCTGCTAACCCCAGTTAGAAGATGCCACACTGCTTCCCCCAAACGCAGAGCCTAGCTTCACATAGTTAACTGACCTCATGTTGTGACCCTCATACCAGCATCCACAGGCTTCAGGTCATGACCTATGAATTAGCATCATGGAAGTAAGGGCCATACCAAGTTTCCCTTACAGAACTGAAGACATGAAATAGTAGAAACTTCCTATGCCTTTCTGGATTTGGTTTTCAGTACACTAAGCAGCTGTCTCTCAAATCTAAAGGAAGACAATCAGCTTACCAGCATTCTCACATATTTCGAAAAATGAAACTGAATCCCCTTCTTTGAAAATGCCTGTGGCATATATTATTCATATCAAAAGAATCACAAGAATAATAAAAACCAGCATTTGGAAAAGATTTTACTCATGCTCTCAAACAAAAGTTGATACTGTTTTTAAACCAATTACCTTTTCGAAACATTACCTATGAACACCCAGCCACAGGCCCTCCTGCTCCCATGACCACTATAAAGTAATCTCTACAGGGTTAAATGGTGTTAGGTTAGTATCTCGCCTCTGCCTCACAAAATTCTTCCATGTGTAACTGCACGTATATACCTTTCTTAACAAACTTCTGCCACAATGAACTCTAAGAACCATAAAACCTAAGAATGTTAAACACAGATTTCTGCATGAAAGATTGTGCAAAAGAAGATTGTGCAGAGTAGATTCTAGATATGTTTTTTAATTTTATTCTCAGCAGGGGGAGCTAGCACTCTCATCTTTAAAGTCTAAGTATACAACACAGAAATTTAAATTTTGACTCCAACTATCAAATTTCAGTATGTGTTAGATTTTCCTACTGAAAATCTCTGCACGGAAAAAAAAATGTCAAGTTTGACAAAACTTGAAAATTTACCTTTGCCTTGAAATTCCTGAAGGTAGCTGCAAAATAAAGCAAGAACATTATATTTTAAAATAAAGGTTGACAAATCAAAACAAGATCTAATCAATGGCAATAACTCAAGTCTATTTTAAAATCTATATTGTAAAAAAAAAAAAATCTATATTGTAAATATAGATTTAGAGAAAAAACTACTTCCTATCCTGAAATGATAATTCCAAAAGGCTTACGGATTTATAATAAAGGTATTTTTAAAGACTTAAGTTACAGTAGTAAAACCAGAATATATCTTTAATACATACAACTTAAATTACATTTATTCATTTGAGTGTCTGGAGGTATCTTCCGTATTTATGTTAAAATTCTCAACCTACCTATGTCTTATCAGTTAGACCAAATATATCCTCAAATAATCAAAATAAACAGTTGGATTTTGCTAGAATGCTTAGAAAAATACATAATCAATAGGCTTCACAAAAAATGGTATTATGATAAGCCTGCCTGTTTTTAAAAACTATTATAGTAGAAACATAGTTTGTCCTTTAAAACTACTTCAAACCAATTAAATTAGAACATAAAAAATTTAATCCCACAATAATCAGTCCTTCATTAAAATGTTAATTACAGCGTTTCTTATAAGTAAGAAATAAGTAATAAAAGGCAAGTAAGTGACTTACATAGACTTTACATCTTTTATCTTCTTAATAAGGGAGTCTCTCTTTTCCTTTGCTTTCTTGGATAAATTTTCCCCTCTCAGTACGTCTGCTACAAATGTTTCAACATCTAAACCATGAAATATAAGAAAAAGGATACAAATTATAGGAAAGAATCATTTTTTTGTGAAGACAAATAGGACAATGATGGTTTCTACCCATAAGTGTTAGTATCTGTACAATTTGTTACAGGTTTTTATCAATCCAAAGCATAACAGTTGAAGTATGTTTCAATTGGACAAATCTGTTCACCTCTTAGCTAATAAAATGTGTATGCTCTACTTATGCTTAACACAGCGAATGCTATTTGAATGTTTAGCATCATTAAACCAGGAAGAAGCACGCAAGTTTTAATAAACTATGGTGCCCCATAAACAAATTCTCTGTATGAAAGCAAGTGCAGAGCTTTCATGCATGTTACTATCATTTTTTAGTATTTTGTAAGTTCCTGTATGAACAGGTCATTCACAATATTATACCAATATAAGCTAATGTCTCTGGCGAAGGCATCCTTTTCCCAGTGTAATCAATTTTCAGGTATATGCAGCGCTTAATGTTTTAGAGGAAAAACAAATCCCTTTTGCTAGCCAAGATTCCCAAATCAAACCCTCCTCTTTCCTACCTGCCCCACCTACTTTGGCCAGCTATTCTCAAATAAAAAAGATAATCAGCTGTGTGGTTTTGTGTGCTCTTGCTTCCTGCCTTGGCATTACTACCTGGAAATATTTCTTTAAATAAAGGAAAAAGTGGCAAAATAGATGTAGCCACTATTTTAAAATATAGTAACCAAGAGATAAGACTTCTATGGCCTCATATAACATTTTCACAAAGCCTCTTTTTTTTTTTAATTCAGTAAACTTCTAAATTATTCTGCTTTCTAATTCTCTCTGGTATACAATTCCACCAAATCCTTATTGGTTTGATTTTAAAATAGCCCCACTCTTATTGTTCATGAAATACTGTAAAAGTTTAAATTAACTTTATATTCAGAATTTCAAATGTCACTTTGAGGTATCTAATGTAGAAGATACCATTAAAAAGTTTTCAGTAGGTATGACTATAAACCACCCATATTTCATACTGAAGAGATGTGTGTATGTTTTACTTTCTTTTTATTTAACTAATTTGTCTCCTATTTCACACGATAAAAAGATGGTATCAAAACATACAATAATATTATACTTAATTCAAAGCAGTATAGCAAATAGTCTTTCAACTGTACTTACAATTAGCAACTTAAAACCTAGTATTTGAAATAGAATGTTATAACTGATTTTAAATTCTTGATCACAAAAGTATGTTGACCCAAGGAGTGAAGCTGATTAAACTGTTATTCTATTCATTCATAATAAATTGTGTAAAAGTGATTCTTCACTAAATCAATATAAGTGAAATCATTAAAATTTAGTCTTGGAATAATTCTAAGTAGCTTTCTGGTTTGAAGTCCATCACTGACTAATGTTAAAAGTAACTATCAAAATGAAACAAAAGCAAAATGTCACAGCTTCTCTTTCCTTGAGCTGTTCCTATTTTGAAGAGGGGGACACAGAGACATAATCCAGTACCAGTGCAAATTGGACCCACACTTCTAAAGTGAGTTCAAAATAATGAGACTTATAAAAAAGCACTCTTCTCTTTTGTATGTACCCAGAGGAGCAAGGCAACCTCTGGACATTCAGATATTAGCTGAAATGGAAAAGATCATTGGCTTCTCTGAGATGGCTCCAATAACTCTACTAAGAAACTGGAGTAAGAGAAGGAGTAGCACCTCTACTGCTGATTCTTTCTTCCAGCCAGACTCAATACTTGGGAGAATCACTGGCATAACGATTGGTAGTTTGCTTAATGTTACTTTCACTCAGTGTTTGTCTTTAATTCCCTCATCCACACGAGTATTTAATTGCCTATTTTACATTTTCATTATACAATACAAGTTTAAGCAAACAGGATCTCTTTTCTATCTCCGGAAGCAATAACAGAACGAATTACAGCCCGAGTTATTTCTTTAAAAGGTCTTTTCAGTTGTATAAAAACTCAGAAAACAAAAAGCTGTAATGTTCTATATAGAGTTTCCTAACAGTGCCAAAAACATTTTTAAATTATTGAGCTATGCTATTTTGTGAGGAAATACTTGTTGAAGGAGTGAGACTGCAGGAAGAATCTGTGTTGTTTGTTTTCTGAGTGGGAGGAGATTCAGAGATTGCGCAAGGGAAAAATTCTATATTTTTAGAGTAGTCAATGTATTTATTCCTAAACTTCTGCCACAAAAGGGGTTTAAGGCAACTGAAAAGATTTAATAAACACTGATTTTTAAAAATTATTTCACAAACGAGATGTGGAAAGCGTACAACCTGCTTTCTGTTTTTTTTTTTTTTTGTTTTTAACAAATAAGAACTTCATAGTGGAAGCGATTCCTGCAATAGTCTTCGTTTGTTGGTGGCCCACAGACTCAATTGGTTTTCAAGTTTTTGAAATCCGGGTTTTTTCTTAAAATCCATACTGTGCCCATTTATTTTGAAATCGAACGAAACCAGTCTCTCCTAGGCACAGGAGACCCTCTGAACGTGCCCGCGGCCTTCGCAGAGCCCCTGCGCAGAGCCCCGACCCCGTTCCCCCGGCGCAAAGACGTAGCGGGTGCTGGAAAGTTACTCGGCCTTCACCGGGAGATGCTCAGGCTCCGCCGTCCGAGACACTGGGAGTGTTAAACCCCAGGGTTCCCGTCATTGGAGCTGTGAGCAGGGAGCACTGGTTTGGGGCAGCGCCCTCGCCAGACAAATGGGACTGGATCTGCGGCTTTGTAGCTCAGAGCCAGGGTAATATTTCAAAAGCGAGCAATAAAAGTCCTGGGCGACTCAAGCACTCCCCTGGCTGGTTGGAAAAGAGATCTGAAGCTTTTTATTGTGCTCTGAATAGCCCTGCAAACGGTAAACTAGCAAGCGCTTTAGCCCTCTTCTACCTTCCTTTAGGGGTCATGTCCCTCTGTTAATATGTAGATTTCACTGACTCCAGACTGCCTGTAATTCGGGGAACAGCCGTAATTCGATTACAAGAAAAGGTCAGCCTGCCTCCTCGCTGGCCTCTTGGCCTGGCGAGTAAGACAGAATTCCTCTTTCTCACAGGAGGGATCTCGGCTCACCCGCGTCCTCCACGGGAGAGGAGAAGCTTAAGGACCCACCCGGCCATGTGGAGAAAGCGCAGTTCCGGCGCCCTCTAAGCCCCAGGTCTAATCCCTACCGCCGCTCCGCGCTTCGTCACGTAGACCGCAGGTCAGCGCCGGCCGCATTTAACCCCAGAATTGGCCCCATCTCCATCCGCCTCTGCCCCCCAAGTCATCACCAAGGAAAAAGTTACTCAGCGAATACAAATGTGGTGGTGATTTTTGCTCCTGTTACACCTTAGCATTGTCAGAGCAAACCTGATCTCCCGGTACAACTGTAAAGATCTGGGGGAGAAGGCCGCTGGAAAGATCTGATTTACAACCGCTCTGTAGATAAACGTTAAGGTCTGAAAACAAAATTAAAAGATGACATCATGTCTTGGCTCAGCAATCCTCAAGCAGTTTAAGTTAGAAACTTCTCAATAGCCATCGCAACCCCTAAGAGGCAAATACTTAGCACACACCAAGTCACCTAGTGGTACTCAGATTTTCCTTTTTTTTCTTTTCCTGTACATATGGACCCCCTAGAAAAACTGCCACTCATCTCCCCCTAGAGCCCGAGAGGCTAGGACAGGTATCTAACACACATAAGCTAACAGCTTTCTACCAATTTCCATACTAATTACAGTTTCAAGGTGAAACCACACAAGGTTACGACAGTTTTTAAATTCTTGCAAACTATAAACCGTCGGCTTCTCCAATCTGAGTACATAGCACAGGTTCCAACTCTTTAAGAAAGCCGGGGTTTGACCACTTGCCCTCACCATCCTCCACCGTGGAATATGACTTCCAGGCTGGAGGTTGTAAACAGTCACAGAGGTAACACCTGGTCTCTTCTGCCTAGTCCTCCAACCAACCGATACCTCACCTCCCTGGGCAGGCATGCAAGTGTGCAGGCACAGGCGCACAGGCGCACAGGCGCACGCGTGCACGCACACACACACACACACACACACACACACACACACAGCCTCTGTATTGGCCTGAATTGTATAGCAGAGGGGGCAAGAATTAGAGTGAATCCACTACCACATGCTCGCCCCAGATCAATGAATAAGTGTAAAACCAGTCAAACCATACCCCAAATGGCTTTACGACTTGATTCCACATCTTTCTCTACTTTATGAATTGGACCAGGTTGTACTTTGTATTCACTGAGGTGCTATCACTAAACTTAACAAGAATCTCAGCCTAGAATTTAAATTGGCATCAGAACAAAAAGAGAAGCTTTTCTTCTCTGTTAAAGGAGGGTATGGTCTGACCAAACACCTACTGGTGAAAACATAAAAATCAGTTAAACTGGGCACATGTAGACCAATTAAGCTAAATGCCCAAATTTGGAAAATAGCTAATCAAAAAGTTATTGATAGCTCTAATAAATGTTATTTCTCTTGTTTTCCCAGCACCTTTACAGGTTATGGTTGAACTGTGGACTTTTCAAACATGGAAAAAGAGACAGGAACAAGCACAACGAGTTCTCAAAGTATGATAGGAAAAACGTACCTGAGTCTTACAATCCAATCATCTGATTACATTTTCAAAATAGGCTTTGGAGGCTAAATGACTTATTTTGGTGGAAAGCTGGACTGTTGAAGGATAGAGATGAATATTTTTCACCTCTAAAAAATAACTCGATGAATAGCACCTTATAATCATCAAAATCTCTTTACCACACATTTTCAAAGAAGCCACAGTGAATGAAACATTAGTCTGAGATTTACACTATATTCACTGTTAGGTATCATGTATTGTAACGTGTTCACTATGTGATTGAAAAAGAAATGTAAACTCAGCGGAACGAAAAAGATAGACTTGGCTTTAATTGAAAAAGACAAACTAAGTGAATAATGAGTATATAAAAACTAGCCTATGCCACTTTTATCACCCATATATGACACTTAATCTTAAATTTATGAGAGAAAACTGAACTGTGTTTCAAATCACCAGAGGCTTTTCCCACTCTGATGTTTCTGTCTTCTTTCTAGTAATACTTTAATGCCGATAAAGTACAGCTAAGCTCATTAGGAAATTTTTATATACTTCTCTCTTTTAGAATATTTAGATTTCTTTTTTAAAAGGAAACCAGTGATAATTTGGATTGGGTAACTATAAAATTGTGCATACTAGCATATTATCAAGAGCTTTATTTAGTAATCTGAGATGAAAATACTTTAAAAGGAATGTCATGAAAAAAAAACGAGACAGCCAAAGATCCTCTCCCAAGAAAAAACAGAATATTGTATGCTTAACATAGGCAAATCATTTTCCTAACATCACATCTTAAGTCATCTATGTTATTTGACCCATACAAGAAACTATAACTTTCTAGTCCCTTGATTTACAAACATATATTCCTATTGCTAGAAGAGAAAAATCTTAGAGGTGTCATGGACTGATTTCACTGCAAGATCAAAGGTTCTCATATCAACTTTAAACTCATTAGTTATTACTGCCAAAATGGGGCAGGCTTGTTCTTGCTCTATAGGAAAATCCAGGTGCTAAAGAAGTAGGTGACTATTGCTGACTCAGTAGGTGGCACTCTTCCCTTTACATACTCAGCCAATGCCCCAGAAGGAAGTTATGGGACACTAGATACACCATAAATGATTCTCATAAGAAAAATAAAACCGAAATGTTGACCAAACTATAAATGGAACTTTGGAAGGGTCGAAATCAAACCACACTATTCTCAGCATTGAAAAAAATTCGACCTCTATCTCCACTGAATTCCATTCTTTACCTAGTGTCCCTAAAGGGATTATCAATTATGTGTGAAGGTTTTTTAAAATGTCCTGGAAATCCTCAATAGAGGAAAATGCAATATTTCTAATCAAGACTGCCAAGTGAACAAAATCTCAGGGGCACTTTGCACACACCACTGTGTTTATTGTTTGTTTGGTTTGGGTTTGATTTTTCAGAGTATACAAACAACCATCATTTTCTTCAACATTGGTTTCATTTTCTAACTCAATAAAAAGAAACTAACATTTTCTTACAGCTTTCCTTTTTAAATATTGTTGTCCTAAAACAAATGAATGAGAATATCTAACTGCAAACCACCAAGAGTCCAGTATTCAAAGGGAGATTAAACAAATCAAGGGGATTGGGGGTGGGGGGTGGCGAGCAGTGGTTCTAATTCCTCTCACTTTCTTGCCTGCCTGGAGGAAAAACTCACATAAATCAAGATTATTCTTGCTGTTCATCCTAGTCAAAATATTTGGATGTGGGAGAAGATTAAATGGACAAGATTTGGGATAATCCTTTGATTCTAATTATCCCAGCTAAACCTGTTCTTCCATTGTGGTGAAAAAAAATTAAAGGTTGCCTGGAGTGCATACGGCAGTTCCCAATTTACTTTTAACAACAAAAATCTGTAAACCTTTTTCTATTCACGGGACAAGAAAATAATTCAACACTTTTATAAAAAGTATAGCCTATCAATATTTAATATACTGATTCCACAGAAATAAAAGTAACTAATGGTCAAACTACATAGCCACGTTTTCAAGAGCATCATTAAATGTGAGGTAAGAATGATAACCTCTATGGATTTTTGCATTTCTAAAGAATTTTTTTTAAAGGGAAGGAATCAGAAGGAGGGGGGAACAAATATTGAAAAGGAAGCCTAAAACAGATATAATCAGAGGAAAAAATAAAGAGAATAATAAATTGATAAGAATACATTTGAGCACCTGAAACGTCAAGCAGCTGAAACGTCAAACGTCAAACATTTAACACATATGGCATAATGATTTGGATAAAGGGAACATGGAACGCAATGGGAAATGTCCAAAACATCTTTTTTAATAGGCATTATCTTTTGACTTTATATTCTTTTCTTCTGAAGGGATTTTAATGCCTGAGAAGTTTAGTTCCTTATCTTCTGTACCCTGGAATTCTAGCATAGCGCCATGCATTCTAAGAGAGCTCAACTGTTAGCTACAACCACCACTGCCAATATCTCCTTCTTACTGTCAAAGAAAGAACTAGGTAAGCCAGCAATATCTTTAAAATTCAAACCAATGTCAACTCTTCCTCTATAGTTTTAATAATTTTAAATCGAACCATGTCCTATTACCCAAACACTCGAATAATGCAAATGGTCATACACAATCCAACAGAATTTTTTGGATAAAAAAATGTGGAAAAAAATTGCTCAGAGCACTTATTCTTGAAACCTTTCCTACCTCAAAAAAAGATTTTAATTAAAGTCAACCATAAAATGTTAACCATTTTCTTTGAATGATTAGTTTAAAAAGAAAACTGACAAACACTGGTTCACTTGTTTCATTTCTTTACAATTTATATCATATATATTTCCTCACAGCCATACCTCTTGAAAATATCCTCTGAAAATAAAGTATAAGTCAAATTTGTAATCAACAAAATTTTAGTGTTTTATTATTTGTTCTTAATACTTCATGTGTTTTAATATGTGATTTGCTTTAAAAGTGTGAAATACTGAAAATGTCAATAAAATGATTTTTAAAACGCTGATTTCAGACATTATGTAGGTATTATTATCTGATTATCTGATTAAAGAGAGAGAGATGGCTAAAGTATATAGGAAGTTAGCAATGGCAGATAATTTAAATATTATTTAATTCTGAGCTTTCAATTAAATTACGTAAATAAGGGCTACATGAAATATTTGTAATCTATGGGGATCAGAGAATAAAGAGTCCCATAACCCATATATCATACTATCTGCAAATGTATGACTATGGATCCAGACAGCAAACTGTCTACTGTGGAGCTGTCAAGCTCCAAAAGCATGTACCCAGAGGTTACCCAGTTTACTTCCTAAACTCAAAAATTCACACCTAGAATATCCTGAAAATGGTGACATCTATTTTTAGAGTTATGACAAACAGTTCTCTGACCTGGTGACTAAAATAATATTCTAAGCAAGGAATTCCAGCATAGTAACAACAAAAATGTTAACTGCAGTAAAACAAAATCAGCATCCACTTGAAACTCGCATAGAATGGAATAAAAGCTGCCTTAACTCAGCCCCTACAGTTCTTTCAATATTTCCCTTAGTGGTACCCATTAATGACAACAAGCATTTCTTAGAGTAAAACACTGTCCCACCACAAATGCATTCACCACACTGCAATCATGTTCACATAAACATGTCTGCATTCATACACTATTGGTTTTATTTTCTCTATCATATTCAAGATGCTAACCACCAAAATAGTGTAACAGCATATAAGATTTGGTCTCACAGTGTTCTAACAGTAACTTACTACTTATAATGTCACATTTTAAACACTGCTTTAAGAGTTAAAATAAGCAAATTGTAACACAGGCATCTAAGAGAAACTCTTTTAATCCACTTATTCATGACCAATATTGAAGGATACTAAAGAAACAACTAAAGAAAAGTAAAAATTTTTAATCAAAATTCAGAATTCTGATGTACACATGACAAAGTGAATAATGGGAAGAATTCCAGAGCAGCAGGATAGGTAAGATTTGTGCTACCCTAAAACAGATGTATTGTCTTTTCTACCTTGTGCAGAAATACAAATTTTTTAACAGCCCTTAGTGAAAATACACATCTCCATATCAAGTATATTAATGAACTAGCAGTGGATTCATAACAGCCTTGAAGAATGCATCTTTAATTCCTAAGTTCCTATAAATGGTAATTTTAAACTGAAAAGGGGAAGATGAGGGTGCAAAGATGAAGTACTGTACTTTAATCGTGTGACACAGGAAGTTGGACTTTAACACATCCTTCCTTTTTTGTTTTAACATGTTACTCAGGCTGAAGACAAGTGGCTATTTGAGAGTCAGGTTCTCTTCGAAGGTCTCAAATATGGGTGGACTGAATGTTGAAGAAAAATGGGAGTTTTAGAAATGACAAACACTTTGGTCTCTTTGATCTCTCTCTCTCTTTCTCTCCTTCTCCTCTCTCTCTTTGCTCTCTCTCTCTCTCTCACACACACACACACACACAAACACACACACACACACAGCGTCTTCACGACGTATACAGAATTGTCCTGATCGCGTTAGTGTAGCCGACAAGAAGGTCCCCACCATCCTCGCACCAAATTTCAACACACACGCCCACTCCCATTCTCAGACCCCACTTCCCCACTCCCAGTCCCGCTCCCACTGGGCAGGAGGCGTGGGGACAGCGGAGAAGGAAGGGAGAGACTCCGAACGCTTCTGTCCCCACCGGCTCGCCGTCCCCGCGCCCCCGCCCCCGCCGCGTTACCCGCCCCCTTCCCGCTTTTTACCTGCCAACAGGTTCCTAATCTCCTCGGGGAGGGGGTAGGGAGAGGAGGTGCTGCTGGGGTTGGGCATGTTAGGGAGCGCGGGGCGTGCGGGGAAAGGACCTGCGCTGAAAGGGGACTCGACCGGCTGGGGTTGCGGCTGCGACTTGGGCTAGGGGTCCCGGTGAGGACAGCGGGTCTACGAGTCCGGACACTGCCGGGCCGACGCTCACAACAAGGAAGTCACTGAAGCCCCAGCCAAGGCTGCTGGACTCTCGGCCCAGCCCCGCCCGGCAATTCGGGGCGGGGCAGTGGGCGGGGAGGAGGCCCGAAGGGCCAGAGGGGCCTTAACTGCGCATGTGTAACCCTCGGTTTTCCTCGCCTCCGAAAAAGAGCCCCTGGGCAGGCCACACCCACCTCTACGTAAGGGCGCGGGAGGTGGAGCGGCTGGTGGGAAGGGAGTGGAGTGCGGCTGCATCACCTGATCCAGCGCCTGAGGTGCCTTTCGGCCATTTTTGTCACTGGTACCCCCGCAACTGCTGACCATTTCTCCACGGTCCCGGAAAATAAGGTATCCGTAGTGCCTCCAGGTTTTCCGATCGAGAGACTTCCTGGACCTTAATCAGCCCCGCCAAGGTGTAACACCTCGCCCAGTACCCCACATGGAATTTTCGACCGCCCTAAACTATTATGGCCTTCTTTGTCCGATTGCATGATGGCAACAAAGTCCCATCTTCAGCCAGTCCTCCTTCAGAAGCCAGTCTGGAGCTGCTCCAGAGAGCGCTCTGATTGGCTCTTACACTACTTTTCTACCTAATTTAGATTTTTGGGGTGACTGATTTCCCCCACTACGAAGAGCAGGGAGGTCTAGTTACAAAGCTAAATAGACACAGATACCACTGTCTACCTATAAGCATCAAAAAGAAAATTGCTGGTGATTAGTAGAATGGAATTATAAAATCTGTTCACTCCAACCTGATCGTTTAATCAATACATACTTATTGTCTCCTATCTCCAAATCTTCTTACAGGTTTTCTCTAAAAGATACGTTCTGGTGCTTTTAAAGGTGTGTGTGTGTGTGAAAGAAAATAAGTAAATAAATAAACACTTTTTTTTCTTCAGATAAGAACCGCCATGGCAAAGGTCTTTCCTAGATGCCACTATTATATTTTGAAGATTGTATTGCAGCTCCAATAACAATGGAAATTGTTTATTCCTCTACCCTCCAACTCTCACTAGATCAATGCTCCTTAAACTTTAGTTTGCTAGAATCACATTGAGAACCTATTAACAATGCAGATTCTAAAGTCCCACTCCCAGAAATTCTGATTCTGTCTGTTTAGGATGGGACTTTACTGATTGCATTTTAAACAAGCCCCATAGGTGATTCCTTCTTGCTCCTGTAGGGCACAAAATTTATCGTAAGTTTCATCCCCACCTGGAACCCAAAACATGACACAGAGCAATGGCTCCATTAATATTTCACACCAAAAAATCTTAGACAGTAATAGTAAAAAATTAAGTAGTCAAATACAAGTCATTTTTGTATAATTCTCTGAGAAATACACCAAATACTAATTGTAAAAGGAAAAATTAGAACATTTTGGAGTTCTCTCAAAACAAAACAAAAAAGACAAAAACTTTACAATTGAAGTAAAATGTGCAAAATAACAACAAAAAAGACACCCCAAAACAAACCTATTCCCTAAAATGGAATCTGAAATTCCTACTCAGATTTAGAACTGTGATGAATTATAGAAAAATTGCTGAAAATCAGAATTCTTTCTGGTGGAGGTAAAAGTGAATAAAGAGTCATTTTACAAGGTAAGTCCTCCAACTTCAAAGAATTGAGAATTATTATTCTTAAACTACAAAATTATCTTCTTAAAGAAGGAAGAAACTATTTTATGGACATACTATATTAGTGAGGATTCTTCCTCCCTTTACAGCTATCACATACAATTCTTCATCTTGTCACACTTTTTATTAAGCCAGGCCTCCAAATGTTCCTATCCTTTGTTTCTTTCTGATAGAACTGACCATATTTTTAAAAATTCTTACGTCTCATTTATTTATTTACACTCCACTCATTCCACAAAGGAACTGAGGTGATTTACTCTTGTATGAAATAGACAGCTTTCTGCAGTGGATCAAATGGACACTGTCTCCACTGTTCATCATGACAAGTCATTCTTGTTAGTGAGAGACAGGAAACTATTAGGATTGCCTTAAAATATATAGCATCTAGTAGTCCAAATAAAAAAGGCAATAACAGGGCTTCCCTGGTGGCGCAGTGGTTGAGAGTCCGCCTGTCGATGCAGGGGACACGGGTTCGTGCCCCGGTCCGGGAAGATCCCACATGCTGCGGAGTGGCTGGGCCCGTGAGCCATGGCCGCTGAGCCTGCGCATTTGGAGCCTGTGCTCTGCAATGGGAGAGGACACAACAGTGAGACGCCCGCGTACTGCAAAAAAAAAAAAGGCAATAACAGAAAATGGACTCTTTGTATGAAACACATTCCCCCTATTTAGGAAACCATTCTCAGACACAGGTTCATGATGGATTTACTTGGGCAATGCTTTGTATACTCTATCATTTTTACTGTTTATTGTTAAAGTTACTGAAATTGATTATAAGACACAAAGAGAAATAGAGGCTAGAAGAAATATATTCTTATTTCTTATTTCCAGATGTTTCCATAACAAAAAGTAGGAAGGAAATCAAATCATACCTTACATTTTAAACTAGTCATATTAGGTAAAAAGGAATAATCAATGACACTTTAAATCTCAACCTGAGAGAGATAGCAGCTTCCCTACCATTATGCACAGACTGGATTCTGGAAAAATCTCATGATTTGACTTTTCAAAAGTAAATCCTTTAGTTCAAAGCAGATGTGTGTGTGTGAACATGTATATTTCCTTATTACTAAAGCTAACCTCCTTTCCTTACATCTTTCAAATTTAGCTTAGCTGAATAAGTATTTGCCCACAGGCTTAGTTTTAAAAGAATCTGAACACTGAAGAAAAAACAAGACAGTGAGCTAAAACAATTTACTTTTCTCTACCTCTCTTATCTTTATTTGGCTTTCATAGGCATGTGGAAGAAAGATTATATTTATACTTAGGCACTGTATTAGTTATCTGTTGCTACATAACAAAACTTAGCTTAAAACAAACATTTAGTATCTCACACAGTTTCTGATGGTCAGGAATCCATGATCAGTTAAGCTGGATGGCTCTGGCTCAGAGTCTCTCAGGTTACAGTCAAGCTATAGGCTGGGTTGCAGTCATCTAAAGACTCGACCATAGCTAGAGGATCAGCTTTGAAGAACGTTCACCCACAGTACTGTTGGCTGGAGCTCTCCATCCCCTTTGCTGTTGGCAAAAGGCATCAGTTCCTCACTACATGGACTTCGCAGGGCTGCTTGAGTGTCTTCTTAACATGGCAAGAGCAAGTGATCTAAAAGGTATCCAAAACCAAGACAGAAGCTGCAATGTCTTTATGACTTAATATCAGAAGAGGCATAATTTACTAATGTCATATTCTATTGGTCACACAAACCAGGCCTGGTATATAGAGGGAAGGGACTGCATAAGGCTGTGAACACCAGGAGGTAAGAATCACTGGAGCCATACTGGAAGCTGGCTATCATAGCCAGCCCTTTGGTTCCCAATGATTCACATCTATCCCAGTGCAAAATACACCCATCCCCTCCCAAAGCTATGTGCAAGGTCTCATCCCATTATGGCATCAGCTCAAAGTCCAGAGTCTCATCATCTAAATCAAGTCCAAGTGTGGATGATGCTTCTTAAATAAAGCTCCTCGAGTACAGTTCTCTCAATCTAAAGACATATCAAGTAAAAAGACAAGTTATCTGCTCCCCATATAACATTACAACAGTGGGACAGGCATAGGGTAACCACTATAGACATTCCTGTTCAGAGAGGACAGGAACAATAAGAAGTATACAGAGATTACTGATTCATAGCAATTCTGAAATCCAGCTGGGAAAATGTCACAGGTTCTTTGATTAGGACAAAATTATACTCCCACCTGGAATAACTTCTCCACAGATCTCAGTTCTGCACTCTGAGTCATCCTTCCTTTTCTGTGAAAGGTAGTCTATGTTTTCATTTGAATTGTTTTTTGGGTTTTTTTGTGGTACACGGGCCTCTCACTGCTGTGGCCTCTCCCGTTGCAGAGCACAGGCTCCAGATGCGCAGGCTCAGCGGCCATGGCTCGCGGGCCCAGCCGCTCAGCGGCGTGTGGGATCCTCCCAGACCAGGGCACGAACCCGCGTCCCCTGCATCGGCAGGCGGACTCCCAACCACTACGCCACCAGGGAAGCCCATCATTTGAATAGTTTTCTTGACCTGCTTCCTGCCAATGGCCTTAGGGGATCAGAAGACCTCTTTTCATTTTGTACTGTCACTATCCCAGTTTCTATCAGGGTTCAATCAGAGAAGCAAAACCACTAGAATGGAAATAGAGATAGATAGATAATATAAAGGAATTTGTTACAGCGATTTGACCCTACACAATTGTGGAAGCTGGTTCAACTGTCTCTGTAAGGCTGTTATCTTTGCATCTGATGTTGGAGCTTGAAGTCCAACAGAGCAGAGTCAGGAAGGGAAGATGAAGGAGATTCATGACAAGCTGGAATGCAGAAGCATAGCTCATGAGGACAACATAAAACCCAAATTAGCTCTTGCTGCCTCTGACCTTGGTAGTACTTACGCCCTGCAGAAGCTGGGGTCCTTCATTGCAGGGTTAAACACACACTGGACTCATGATTCAGAGACTTGAAGGGAGGATCTAGCAAAAGATGGAGCAGTTGCAGGTCTGGCTGCTGCCTCAAGCCAATGAAGTGAGCCAGAAGATAAGCAACAATATATGTGAGCTACAAAATGACTGCTGCTTCACTTCTGCAAATCTCACACAAGAATCTCTTTTGTGCCCACCCTAACCGGAAATAGAAAAAGGAATTCCAGGAAATATAGATTGACAGATTGCAAAGCCACCAAGCATACACTTGTATTATAAGAGTGGATTAGATAAAGGAAGCAGTTGAAATTTTGTATTTATTTTGCAGCCTAATACATTTTTAAAACTTTTAAAACCTATTATGTCCTAAATTTAAGTCATCTAGTAAGAGCTCTTTTCAAAGTTTTTAGAAATGAAGACGTGTTTTTACTTTCTAAATTTTTATCCCTTTCTTCATTTGAATATTCTAGGACTGGTAGGTATGAGTTTATCATTGTGTGGCAGTCAGCAGGAAAAAAATCATATTCTCACTGGAATTCTGGAATGTGAAGTCATTTACCCTTAAAAGATGTGGGGACTTCCCTGGCAGTCCAGTGGTTGAAGCTCTGCGCTTCCACTGCAGGGGGCACAGGTTCTATCCCTGGTCAGGGAACTAAAATCCTGCAAGCCGCGCAGCTCGGCCAAAAATAAAATAAAATATTTTTTTAAAAAAAGATGTGATACAGAACCCAACCTGTATCAACAGGTTCTTGTAGATATGGCTCACTAACTTGTCTTTTGGGTTTTTAGGTCATAGTTACTAATCCTATTAGTATAATTTATGAATTTAATGAGATAAGGAAACTCATTCTCTTTTGCTTTCCATCTCATTTGCATACACACAAACATATACTCAGGCATTTTGCTGCTCCAGTCAATCATTTTAAAATAAGAATAATAAGAATTCAATGTAGACTGGATTTGAGCTCTTAACAAAATGCTGTATATCTTTAGGGTTCTACAAATTAGGAATAAGGTAAGAGATCTGTCCATCACATTTTGGGCTTGTCAGAAGCTACTGGATTCTCTGCCCAGGTTAACAGCTCTCTTCTCGATTTAACTGAAATTGGTTCCCCTATCCAGATTCTCAATACTCAGAGACCTTACCATTGTAAGGTCAGCCCTGATAATCTGACTCTGATCTTATATCCCAGTTCTAGTAACTGAGTTTCTCCTGCCTGGGTTCTGAGACCAAGCTTTTTACCTTGCCTACTTTTAGTAAAGGGACATGTTTGTTTTGATTCCTTCTAGCCTTCTTGGACTATGGCTTCTGCCTTACTCTTGTAGTGTTGATTTATAGGCTGGTATTACATTCTAGGTGGATCTCCAGAGAAGAGATGGACCCAAATCCGTCTTGCCTTCTACTTATCAGGCTTGATCCTCAGAGTATGGGCACTAGGAACATGTCAAGAAAATGCTCATTTTTTTTACTATATAAAATTGAAAACAGACCCTCTTCTCTCCTCTTTTACTCCTCTGTGGTTTGGTACGGTTACTCTGTGAGCGGGTGCATAAAAAAGACAAGAACTTTTGATTCTCCCCCTTAATTCTCGTCATCAGAATCTCTACTTTGTACTCAGAGGCCCGAGTGAGTGACCTTGAAAATTCTATTTTATTCTTGGCTCATAATAGACTTAGGGAGAGTTATCCTCATGCTTAACCTGAGAGATAATAATGCAAAGTCACTGGTGTAATTTAAGCATCCCCAGTTCACCCTATTCCCCCAGATGATCCTGACCTACACTTCCTGAAATTGTACTAATTAGAGACTTGGGAGAGTGGACAGATGACTCTTTCCCTTTGCACCTCAGTCTAGATTAGTTTGAGGAGTCAGGTCTTGTATAATACCTGCATTAAGCACAATGTGGTTTTGGATGAATTATAACTGAGACAGTATTTTGGAATTTAAAATATCCTGAGAGAGGGCAGGCTGCATGGACCTACCAAGGAATGGTTTTGGAACTAGCCATGTAAAGCAAGCAAGGTGTTCACGGGCATATTTCACACTATGTTCCCTCCAGTTTCTTTAGGGTATCTCTGGTCCCCACAACAGCCTTACCAACATTTACTGAGAAGATAGTCTTCTAGAAGGCTGAAACTGAAGAGCATAACTGCCTTATTATTTAAACTTTGATGGACTCACATTTGAGCTCTGATTGAACTAATCCGAGTTCAATCATTGACTCCACATGAACTATTTACTCAATTTTCCCTACCCTTACCTATAATAATTATTTTTGTTACAGGAATTTATTTTATTTTTGTTATGTTATTGTACTTATTAAAAACATGACTTTAGATGAAGCATAATTTTCTATTACATTTCTAGACATCATTTTATAGCTAAGTTGGCAGAGATTTTAGAACATTAAACAATTAGAAATTGGTGTAGGTTTCTTTCTATATGTAAAGACTCGGAGTGTCTCGAGCCTTTATTGTGCTCGGAGTCCTTCCGCTTATTATAGTACATCTATTCTCACTAGGCAATTTTAAAATACCAAGCTGTCTTCAGCAACAGAATTCAGTGGGTTTGTGCCTGATACATTCATGAGGGGCTTTGATGGATTTGGTAACCATAACAGCTGTTAACATTAAGCTGCCATTTAATTTTTTTCAGTGACTTTCAAAGTTGTCAATATTAAACAGGAGTGTTTTGCAAATGATTACTTTAAGACCGATAAGAATAAAATTAAATAAAATTTAAAAGGCTCAAACAAATTCTCCCTTTTTTCTATAGTGTCCCTCTACTAGCAAACAAATAAAAAAATTTTTACAGAATTTTAAGCACTACCTTATATAGTTTCCAAGAATTTGCTTGTATATTACTATACTCAGATATTCTTCCATTCCTTTCCCACCTTCCCCCCCCCATTTAATTTTTGTCCTTTTTTCATATATCTCAGCTTTGGTTGAAAAAAAAAACTGACCTGGAAAACTACTGGGTAGATCCACATAAGTATAAATGACCTTCACTATAGTGACAAAAAATTAAGTATATTTGTCCTTATTCTCCTACAATCAGGTAAAGCTTGTGAAGTTTTGCTGTTGTTGTTGTTTTAATTTTTCCAACTTTAATGAGATATAATTGACACATAACATTGGATAGGTTTAAAATGTATATATGTATACATACATGTACATATGTATATAATGTAAAATAGTTACCACAATAAGATTAGTTAACATCAAGGCATGTGCTTCTTAATAATCTAGGCACACCAAAAAAGCAATTATTTATCTATCAGTGAAATAACCATAGGTGGAGGATAAGAACAGGAAAGAGGAAAATCCAAGATCTCTACTGTATCAGTTAGCTATTGCCACAAAAATGAAGCATAAACTCTCTCAAAATTCACTGACTTAACAATAAATCTCAGAGATCTCTGGGGTGGCCAATGATCAGATGAAGGTTAACTAATCCAGGCTGGGCTCAGCTAGGACTATTCAGCTCTACTCCACTTGACTCTGACTTGGGCATGTTCTTGTCATGGCAATGACAGAGGTGCAAGAGAGCATGCCCAGTCCCATTAGCACTTTTCAAGCCTTTGATTGCATCAAAACTGCTAAGATCTCATTGGCCAAAGCAAGTAACATGGTCAATCCCAGAGCCAAGGGGTGGGATAATACTCCTTAAGCAAAAGAGGACAATGCAAAATTACTGCAAAGGATATGGATGTATAGTCCTATTTCTGGGGAAGAATGAAGAGTTGGAAGAGTAATTCAGTCTACCACCATGCAGTAGGCCAAATAATGGCTGTCCCCCAAAGATGTCCACATCCTAATCCTCAGAACCTGTAAATATGTTACCTTACATGGCAAAAGGTATTTTGTATAGGTGAATAAATTAAAGATCTTGAAATAGGGAGATTATCCTGGACTATCCAGGTGGACCCAATATAATCTCAAGAGTCCTAATAAAAGGGAGGTAGGAGGGTCAGAGTAAGAGAAAGAAATGTGATGACAGAAGCATAGAGATTTTAAGATGCTTTGAAGATAGAGGGAGAGGCCACAAACAAGGAATGCAGGTGGCCTCTAGAAGCTAGAATAGGCAAGGAAAAGGATTCTCCCCTGGAGCCTCTAGAAGGAACACAGCCCTGCTGACACCTTCATTTTAGCCTAGTGAAAGTCATTTCGGACTTCTGACTTCCAGAACTGTAAGATAATACATTTGTGTTATTTCAAGCCCCTAAGTTTGTGGTAATTTGTTACAGCAGCAATTGGAAACTAATATACACCTACAAAATCTATTATCTGAATAAGAGATTTCTAAATAATCAATAGAACCAGCATACGTAATCTTACTACCAACTAAATATCATTTTAGTAAATAAAGCTATTTGTAGAAAATACATGAATGCCTATGACTTTAGTCTCCTTATTGTTGTATATAACTGTTAAACAGTTCTTCATACATCAAAACACATATTCCTTCAACAAAAACTACTGAGACCATCATTCCTAAACTCCAGGCTTGAATAACGAATGCAGTTTGAAAACATCATATTTACAAAGACAATAACTATGCCAGTCCAGCCTTGATGAACCTCCCTGAGTTTCTTTCCAACTTCAAATTCATGCCAGTCTGCCTTCCAACATGCTTTTTATATCTCACCATCCACTCACTAAACTTTGTCCAATGCAGTACTCATATTCATTCTCTTACTGAGACTCTGAGGTCAGAGGGCACTATTTCATTTATTATTGGTCTAGAAATCTCTAAAGTTCTCCCTGATTGCCAAAATGGTTTCATTTTTTCCTTATTTATACTTAGAATAAAATTTCTGTAGGTGAGGTTTCAACTTCATTGTCCAAGATGGCATCATCTCTGTTCCCGGCAGGAAGATGGAGGAGTGTCAAAGGAGAGTGACAAAAGGCACGTACTAGCCTTTTCTTTAGGAAGGTTCTCAAGCTGCCACAGGACAGTTCCATCTACATCTCACTGGCCAGAACTTAGTTACATGGCGACACTAGCTCAAAGGGGTCTGGAAAGTATTTATTCAGGGTGACCTCATGCTCAGCTCAGAATTCTGTTAGTCTGGAAGAAGCTATTAGGAAATTACTAGCAGTCTGCCACAGATGTTGCCTATGTTTCTTTTTGCTGAATAACAGCAGAACAAAGTCTACATCAGCACTAAGCTTTGAAATCCTAGAAAATACGTTTTTCAAAAAAAAACTTTTAGGGAATAGCTCTACTTTCTGTTTGACACATGCTGCTAGCACCTTTGCTCATCTCCCCTGATTGAATGTTCTTGTGTGTTAAAGTCTAGTACCTTGTTTCTCCATTTTGGTTTGATAAAACCTTTCTTCACAAATTTAGTTGTGGCATTTTCTGAACTTGAAAGATTAGCAATCTGTTTCAAGCTCCAGATAATGGGAAAGTTAATCTACACCTGTTTTTTTTTTTTTTTCCATATTTGCCAGGAGGCTCAGAAATGGGTTGCCAATATTTTTAAAAACTAAATAGTAATTGTTACTATTGCATTTTCTTAGAGGGGCTTAGGTGTAGAATCCACTCTCTGTTAGCTACAAGCAGAGCATTAGCTGATCAACTGACTAACCAAAGCAAATGTATTAATCATAAATTTAACTGCAATTGAATGGAACCTTCACATTTACTTTGCATTTTGAATGTATTATGCAAAATGATTGGATGAAAGTGCTTGTTTATTAAAAAAATGCTCTAAAGCTGGTCCTTTCTTGGGTTGGTTTTAATTTTTTCTTTTTTTTCCCTCTCCCCCTCAAGATTTTCCAAAAATTCCTGTAATAGTAGATACTTTCGGAAGGTTATTTATCACTGCACTAATGAAGATTTGGAAGTAGTTTTTGCTCTGATTCTCCTTGTTGCTCTCCCTGACATTAGCAGTTAGAGTGCAACTTGAAGAAATCTGAGAAGGAAAGACACAGACATTTGAGAATTTCTTAAAAGTGTTTTAGGCTGACCAGAAGCATTTTTATTTGAACTTTCATATCCTATGCTCAGAATACAGAATATGATAGTCTATGTTGAAGCTGTTATCATGGGACACTGAGCCATTAATATGTTATCATTCTAAAATAAAAATTAATACTGAAATATGTAACTGGTTGGTCTCCAACTGCTCTAAGGAATAAAGACAACCTTTAATGATTCACTTCCCTTTAAGAATTCCTTCTTTAAAAATAGCACAGTATTCTTTATTTTAAATTATTTAGTTAAAAATGATAATGTAGCACATTCTCATGCAAAAAAAAGTATCAAACTGGTATAAAGTGAAAAGTAAAAGTGCCTTTCCCTTTCCCTAATATTATTACTCTGAATTTTAATAGGGATTTCCAAAATGCGTTCTAAAAGGTTTGTACTAATTTACATTCCAGTATTCCTTAAACATAGTTATAACCAAATATACTTAATAACTCTTTGTTCATTTGCTCAGAGCCTTTCCATATTTACTGGTTATTAATCTAATTTACTTTCACAGCCTTCCTCTGAGATCAAGATACTAATCTTCCAATTTTATAAATCAAAAAACAAAAATAGGGGCTTCCCTGGTGGCGCAGTGGTTGAGAGTCCGCCTGCCGATGCAGGGGACACGGGTTTGTGGCCCGGTCCGGGAAGATCCCACATGCCGCGGAGCAGCTGGGCCCGTGAGCCATGGCCGCTGGGCCTGCGCGTCCGGAGCCTGTGCTCCGCAACGGGAGAGGCCACAGCAGTGAGAGGTCCGCGTACCGCAAAGATAAAAATAAAAAAATAAAAAAACAAAAACAAAAATAAAGAGACTTTAAGTTGCTCAACAGTAACTCCGTGTTGTGCTATGAACTGAACTTAAACTTCCTACCTTGTGGTAACATTATCTAGCCACTGACTCTCAAGCTAATGGGGGAAGAAAATAAGTAAAGCCTATAGAAAATTATTTTTAAATGTTTGAATATTGAGAACCTGGTAAGCATCAAATATCAGCCAACTATTCTGGTCACCTAATTTTTTTCTCTGACTTAGAGTAAAAGTCATATTTATGACCAATTTGGTATCCTTTCTATATATGTGTCAATTGGGACTCATTAGCCTACAGTTATGAAGACTAATAAAGGTATTCACTAATAAAAGGCATATCACACTGGAAAAAATGCAGTTCCTATATCTTAGAGATTCTAGGAAATGCTTTATCTTTAGTTTCACATCTCATCACAAAATCTCTGTGGTACCTGGGTAGCCACTTTGTCTAGTTGTGCGTTATTACTTGAGAGACAAAAAAGCAACTGAGGTGCAGAGCAGTTCTGACTCTGGAAATCTCAGTCCTGAACTTAAGTGTGACAGTCACTCTATAGAGTATCCAAAAACTAGTTGAAGCTTATATGAGAATTAAAGTTACATCTCTGCTCTACCATAAAAATCTGATGGCCAGAACTGTCTCTCCTAATGTCCCTTAGGCTGTCAAATCAAATTGGACCCATAGTTCTCACTCAAGGGTTTTAAAAGAGGCTTCTTCCTGGCTGCTGTTACCACTTATTTTCACAGTTGGCCTTCACAAGAGTGACTTAGGACAGGAATTTATAGTACAGGGACACATTTGAGTAAGAAAAATGGATGTCCTCTTTGTTGAACTAAATAATAACCCTGTTCTAGTAACAGCTTTAGAGCTAGGTTGTCAGATTCCCATTAAATTTAATTTTCTAGGTCTAAACCTACAGGACTGGAATTGTCTTTATTCAACTGATGTTCATAGTTTTCTGCAAGGCTGTCTCTGGATGAGAAGTGAAAATGTTAGGTAAACATATCGAAGGCTAAAAATAAATCTGGTTATTTGGGGAATATTCAGGTAACAAAGTCAAATTCACTTTGAAACTGAAAGTTTGAGGTCATGTAGGCAAAACCTCTATATCCTATGAAAATGTAAGTAACAAGAAAAAGACTGAATTTAGAGGCTGAGCTCTCATACCAATTTTGCTTACCCTGTGAAATTTTTCTCATTAACAGCTCTGTATTCTCCCATTTTGATGCCTCTCAATCCCTGTTATTAAATCCTAATGGTTTCTGATGGTTTCTGCAGAATTGGATTGGGCTGGATTCAAGGTATCTAATGCAGATTTGGCTTTTTTGTTTGTTTGTTTAATTGTACATTTGGATGAGAAGTAGTTTTCCTGGTAGAACTTGGAATAAAGTCATAATAGACTGATGTGTGGATGAGCAGATGGGAATCTGACCTTGTCCAGATGAGCTAAAAAAACAAAACAAAAAAACCCAAAACAGTACCCTGATATCTAGCCTCCATCTCTATTTTCAGCTTTAACCCTGTCCTGTATGGCTTTGGATAGAAACAGAGCAAGTCTGGAATTTCAGCTCTGTCAATTTATGGAGGAACTTGGGCAAGCTATTTACCCTGAGTACCAGTTTACTTGTCTGAAAGATAAGAATGAGATGATTGTTGTAGGAATTACAGATTATATTTGTATGTCTGGCAGACAACAGGTATTCAGTACAGGTATACCTCACTTTATTGCACTTTGCTATATTGCGCTTCACAGATAGTGGGTTTTTTACAAATTGAAGGTTTGTAGCAATCCTACGATGAGCGAGTCTGTCAGCACCATTTTTCCAACTGCATTTGCTTGCTCACTTTGTGTCTCTGTATCACATTGTGGTAATTCTCACAATATTTCAAACCTTTTCTTTACTATTATATTTGTTATGGTGATCTGTGATCAGAGATCTTTGATGTTACTATTGCAAAAAGATTTCAACTTGCTGAAGGCTCAGATGATGGTTAACATTTTTTAGCAATAAAGTATTTTTAAATTAATGTATATACATTGGTTTTTTAAGACATAATGATATTGCACACTTAATAGACTAGAGTATAATGTAAACGTAACTTTTGTATGCCCTGGGGAACAAAAATATTCATGTCACTCACTTTATCATGGTGGTCTGGAACCGAACCCGCAATATCTCCAAGGTATGCCTGTAAATAGTAACTGTGGAACTAGTCAGAAAATAATTAAACATTATCACGCTGCCAGCTGAGACGGGAGACATTTTTATCACCAGTCCCTCCTATTAAACTTTTACAAGTGGTCTGGAACCACAGAAACATGCAGAACTAAAGTTCATAAGAAGAAGAAATTGGGAAGTTCATTCATCCATTCAACAAATATAAGCAAAGAAGAGGATGCAAAGATGTCAGTCTATAAGGCAAGTGGCACACAGACATCACCATATTGCACAGTACAACAAGATATATACCACATGATAAACTGAGTTAAAGTGCTATGCATCTTTGATAAACGTAATACTTCTTCCAGCTCAATTATGAGAAAATATTACAGGATTCCCTTGCTATGCAAGAGTAGGGTGTTCCTATGAAACCTTTCCTAAGCCACAGTTGTGTAAAGCAAAGAAGCAATTACCTTAGGACACATCTTGCTAATGGAGGCACAAAATAAACTGAGATAAAGCACAGATGTTCACAGACACAGTTGAAAGCTATGGTGGCCTGATGCTGAGATGCTGAGTGTAGTTCCTGGGGAACTCTCACTGCCTGGGGTATGCACTGCCTCTATAACAGCTGACTACGAAACACGTGCTTTAACACTATTTTTGCTTTTTGCTTATTTTTTGGTAAAAAGCAAAAATCCTCTTTGGATTTCTTTCAGTTAGCTAAAACAGGTACTAATGTAAGTCTTTCATAAAAACAATGTGCCATAAAGTGAACTTTCAAAATGTAGGGGATACCTGTATATGTAAAAGGTAAGCTTAAGCAGAGCGTTAATGCGTAAATATGCAAAGTGTGTTTATGATATCATGACTAATTCAATTTGACTAAAGCATGGAGTGAATAAAAGAGGAAAGTGTGAGATAAGACAAAAAAAGTAGATTTGGACCATATACTGTACAGGCATTAGAAGACCAGGCAAAGGAATTTGAGATTTTTTTAGTAAAGGGATAATATTACTGATATGATAATAGCTTTACTAAGAGACAGTTCATTTGGAAGCTTTGTGAAAGAGAGTGCAGGGAAGAAATACCAAACCCAGCTAGGAGACTCCACAATGACACAGGTGAAAGATTGTAATGTGCTGATTTAAGGTAGGAAGAGTGGAATAGAGGGAAAGGAGTGGATTCAAGAGTTGGGGCAACTAGAATGTACAAAGATTAGCAAACATGCTGTTAATTAGTAAAGAAAGGAGTGCAATATGGTACAGGTATTTCTCGTTCCTTATTTTTGCTATCACTGTAAAAATGTACGTTGTCTGATTCTGCCTTTATTTTCATTAAAATAATGACTATTTTTAGCTTTATGTTAAATGCTTAATAAATGTGAGATGTTTATTATGATGACAGTGATGATGATTATCTCATTAGGAATTAAAATAAAACTTACTCTTGCGTTTGACTTCTCTGGTTTATTCTTCCTAAGAGTACTGGACTTCTTTCATTCCTAGAAGATGGTTCTCAGTCCTGGCTACTCATCAGAATCCCCTGAAGAACATTTTTGAAATTCTAATATCTGGACTCCAGCCCTGGACAAATGAATCAGAATCTCTGGGAACTGGACTCGGGCATCAGTATTTTCAATTTTAATCTCCCCAATGATTCCAATGTGCAGCTAAAGTTGACCTTGCACTCCTGATCTTAAACAAGATACACTGCAGTCTCGAAAAAAGCCCACGTGCTCACATTGCTCTCTGTCCAGTCATTGTAAAGTTCATCGGGTGCACACACGGTGGTTCATTCCCAAGTCTCAACTAACGGGCAGTTCCCCAGAGTTCCTTGATGTTCAGTATTCCTTGCTGGCCTCTCCCCGCTCCACACCACTCCATCTCAGAAAAGTGAATAATCCCAGTTCCTATGGGGAGTACAGATATGAGAAAAATCAACCTGAAGTTAATGTAGACATCGCTGGTAGCAGAGAGCAAAGACAGAAAGAACATGGATCCTTGGTGAATTGAATTATTATATCAATCAATCCAGAAGCTTAATCTACCACTGGACTTCGGGTTATATGAACCAAGAAATTTTACATATCATTTAAGCCACTTTGAGTTGGGGTTTCTGTTACAGGCAAGAGTATCATATTATATTATCAGCCCTTTATGCTCTTAAAATAAATGATTTTAGATCTTAACCGTTGATATCAGACTTCAGAAATGACAAAGTGCCAACCTGAAATATGACATCTTTTATAGGGTAGCCAGCAACAATATTCATGCCTTAGTGACGTACACACTTGGGCTGTAAGTACTGCACAGCTGTGAAAACCTGGACTTTGAAATCTGACACATTTTCCAGTATCCTGTATCCTGACCATTTGTGTTCTTTTGTTTTAGCAGCATAAAGTACATCATGTGAAATTTCCTTATAGTGTTATTTCAATGAACTTTCAAAGAAGAAAATAATTCCAAATTCTAGGCTCTGAATATGCCCTTGAAATATTATCACACCTATAATATTACCAGAAACTACTTTTATCTATTAAACTTTATGTGTTGATAATACACTGAAAATCTATTTCTTCAAAAGATGCTTCTTATGATACAGAAGAGTGTGAAAAGAAGAGGGAAAATATATTTATATTTGCTTATGTATACATCAGGAAACTCTGTAGGGAAGAAAAGTATGAACAATGATTCATTACAAGGGGAGTAGAGGGACTGGACAGATGAGAATGTTTGGGGGAGACATCGCTATATGCGTTTTTATACTCTTTGGTCTTTGAAATAATGTGATTATATTACCTATATAAAATGTTAATTAAAATATCACTCTAACAAAAATTAATTTTAAAATTCTAAAATATATTTTTACCAGAAATACTCCCAAATTAATTGATTATTCTACCATCAAGAACTCACCAACATGAGAAACCCTATCATCTCCACTCAATGCCATATTAGACTGTTAGCTAAAACAATACTAAATGAGAAATTTAAAAGCTTTTTTGTGAAATGCTCTTCTTAGTGTTCCATTTCTATTAGGACACCCAAAACTCTAAGCAAGCTCACATATGTCCTGAAACCACACAGAGGAAACACTGAATGTCCAAGACGGGGTAAAGCAATTCGAATAAAGGGAGAGGAGACGTGGTTAAAGTAACAGAGGGAGGCTTGGCACGGGGTTGGCACTGCAGCCCAGAACATCTGAAGAATGAGCACAACGTATAAATTTTACAACTAACAACTAGATGTCTTACAAATGGCAAACGAGTATTGATTGGTTACAGCTCATTAAAGTTTGTTTGCATCATCGTCCTCCAACTCACCCCACCTGCCATCGCAAACCAGCTCTTGTTCTTGACTTTTCCATCTCTAGGGATAGACAATGGAGTCCAATCCTAATAACAATAATAATAATGCCAGCTAACATTTATTGTTTATTCTACTTACCTCCTACCAGGTATACATTTCAGGCTCAAGCTAAGCATTTAAGAGACTCTCAAAGACCAAACCAGATTCATCAAAAAATCAACAACTAGATTACTAATAAAACTAATTTTTAAAAATTTATCCCTTGAATGAATTTGTAAATTATAGTACAGCAACACTTTATAATGGTATAAAGCTGCTAAAAATAACTATGACAACTACGTTAAAACAGAGAAGATTATGTAACATATAGGATTAAATCTGAAAAAGCAGAATGTCAAATGGTATGTAAATTCATTACAATTATGTTAAAATGTGCACGTGGATGAGTCTCGGAAGATAATATACAAGTTTTAAGATAGTTGTATTTAGGGCTTCCCTGGTGGTGCAGTGGTTGAGAGTCCGCCTGCCGATGCAGGGGATGCGGGTTCGTGCCCCGGTCCGGGAAGATCCCATATGCCGCGGAGCGGCTGGGCCCGTGAGCCATGGCCGCTGAGTCTGCACGTCCGGAGCCTGTGCTCCACAACGGGAGAGACCACAACAGTGAGAAACCCGCGTACCGCAAAAAAGAAAAAGAAAAAAAAAGATAGTTGTATTTAAAAAGTTGGTTGACACGTGGGATTTTTTTCCTTTTCTCAAAATTTCTTTCAATCTTATCGCTACCCCATGCATTATTTTAACCTACTGTATATTAGTCAGTATACAGATCACATGCATAACACAATCCAACATACTGGCAAATTAAAAAAGATTCCAGTTTATTTCTCTCTCATATTACAGTCCAAATATAAGCCATGCAGAGCTGATACAGTGGTTCTAAACTCTATGTCTACCTAGAAATTCTGTGACCAAGAATAGGAGAAGGGGTGTTGTTTTTTGCTTCACTACTCCCTATTTTCCCTAAGGGAATGGAAACAGTTGTTTGAATGTAGTTTATGCTTTAAACCTATATTAACTGCAAGCTCTCCATCCATCCTTATCTAGTAACTAGTTCCTTACATAAGTGATGTGCTGCCTCTTAACCAAGTACATACTACAGCTCTTGTCACCAAATTAAGTTTTTATATTTCCCCAGATGCTCATATGACTGGCTCCTTCTTCTTCAGGTCTCTGCTCAAACGTTGCCTCCTCAGATAATGCCATTCCTGAACTTCCCTATCTAAAGCAGCCTCTTATCCAATCACTATCTCTTACTTCGTTTTATTTTTTTTCGTAGTATTTAAAAGTATTTATTTGATTTTATGATTTGCCTTCCCCCAATAGAATTTAAGTTCCATGAGAGCAGAGATCTTTTTAAACTCTGTATCCTCAGCTCCTGGTTTATAGCACCTAGCACAGTGCCTCACACACAGGAAGAGGACAAAAAATGTTGAATGAATGAATGAAATGACCAATCCTGCAGTAACTCTAGCGTTGAAAGGGCCCAGCAGGGAAACAAAACATAATTGACAATTACCAGATATAGGCCTCTGACGTTTTCTTACTGACCTTAGAAATACCGGGGTGGAGCAGGGGAAGTAAGCTGTTTTGCAAGCTGGTGGGAAAATATCTGATTGTTACCTAAACTCATTCAATCTTGGAGGATTGATTCAAGGTGCAGGCAAATGCTTCTCAAAAGGAATGTTGTACCACTCAGCTCCATTAAATCCCTTCATCCAAATTCCTGGTCAGCTCATCTTCTTTTAGCGTTCTAGGTCACAGTTGATGGTATTAACAGAAATCACCAAACTGGGTCTCTGTAAAAATAAATATCAAAAAGAATTGTAAAAAAAAAAAAAAGTAAAAAAAAAAAAAGAATTGTAAGTGAATTGGTATTTCCCTTTCTTCCAGCCTGAGGCATGTACAATACCCACTGAGTTCAAGGGTACATCCCAGGGTGAATCTATGTGTGAGAATAAAAGTGCAGCCATCCAAAAGGGAGATCTTGTTCTATATTCAATTTGCTGACTTTCAACCAAATTTAGCATTATGTGAATGTTTAATAACAGTTCTTGATGTATGCCTTATACATAAGCCAATAACAAGTTCTTTAAATATGCATAGGAGGTAACTCTAGCAAATGGAAAGCTAAATAAACACAAGTGTGAAGAGATATTCTTCCTGCTAAATTATCAGCAATCATATCTTAGATGCTACACTTCCTGCTAAGGTATGAGGGGATGCTGAAGGGGTTGTAGAGAGTGTCTGACATGTTAATATTGCTAATGGATTCTTGTGTTGAAAGTATATAACATAATTCATTACATATTATATGACTTCCTGGCATGGCACATAGGCTACTTGAAAGTCAGATTATTCATATGTTATTGCCTCTGAGGCTACACAAAACTTTAGCTTTCATATAATCATATAATCATTGATTTAAGAAATCTTTTCTTGAGAAAATAATTTTTTAATGAGCTTGAGAACTAAAACAATCATCAATTTCTAAAACAGAAGTCATTATTTTCCTTGTAAACCAGATGTTCCTCTAGGGTTCCACCTTAGCTAATGGCAAGACAATCCTCCCAGGCACTTGGTGGTATCCAGTTTTTCCCACATTCCCAATGTCCACAGAAAAGCACACAAGTGCCCTCCTCATCTCCTCTCAACTGGGTAACAACTAATAGCTTCTTAACTTTTATCTCTACCAGCCACATAACATTTGAATGTCTTTCTTATGGCATTCCAGGTACAGCCCAATTTGGATTCATTTCACTTTCTAACATTACCCCTCACTACAAATCCCCCAAGCAAACCTGATTCCTAAATAAGTTAAAAACGTTCATATCTCTGTGTCATTGTTCATACTGTTCCCTGATTCTGAAATGCTGAAATACTATCCCCTTCCATCTGTTCTTTCTTCCTGTTCATCCTCTAGTTGTCAGCTCAGTTGCCACTTCCTTAGTAAACTATCCCAATAGCAACTCCTTCAGTAGGAGGAGAAACTCCTTCCACCTTGCTCCCATGACATTTTGCTTGTTTATAATAAAATTATTATTATATTATTATTATTAAAGGCCTTACTATGAGCCAGACACTTTGCTAAGCAAGCATTAACTCATTTAATCATCACCATTATTATTCCATCTTATAGAGGCCTCTACAAGATTAACTTGTTTAAAGCCAGGCAGTTAGTAAGTGGGGAATTGAAATCCAGATCCTGTAACCCCACAGACATGCTCTTCTTGAGCATTCTGCCTGATACTATAATTAGCATTCATAACTCTGTCTCTCCACTGAAACTGTACACTCCTTGAGGTGTGGGGTTGTGTCTTTGTAGCTCTGCATCCCCAGTCTAGCACTGTGTTTTGTGCATAACAGCTGCTCGAATTCTTTAATGAATTAACAGAAAAGAGGATGCAGAAGTCTGACAACTCTTTTTTCTTACACTACTCCTTTCTCTCCTACCATCCACCTCCCCAGCTTATTAGTACAGATTACAAAAACTGCATACAATCCGTAAAGCAGAAGCTGCAGCCATCTCAGAGCTCTGAGATCCACGTTAGCTGAACTGCCCTGAGAAGTAAAGCAGTAGAAGCACCACGTGATGAGCAGCCTAACACAGGCGCAACACTTGAGAGTCAGCTAGAAATATGACCGCAGTCTGAGCTCACTTCCACACAACTGGCAACGGTTTTGTCCAAGATGCAAGCATCCCAGCCCTCCAAGCATTACTACTATAATATTTATTGAGCAATAACAATTGCTAGATGCAATTCAGAATGTTGAACTGGACATCATCTTTACTCAGGAGACTGTGAATTTAAATTCTACAGACCTACAGAAATATCTCCCACCCATACATGTATTCAATAAGCAATGCAGCAATATTCCTCCAGTGGGTCAAAGTACCCCTGGATACTGAATGAGACACTCACCGAAGATGCAATCACTTACCCAGGCTGAGACAATAGCATTTAGTGTGCTAGAGTAGTGACGTGTTATACAGACCTTAGTGTCCCATACAAGTTAGTACAGCTTCTAAATGTACTAAATATTCAACTAACATAGTTTATGATGTGAGATCAAAGATGTGGCCAAGACTGGCCCTGGAAAAAAAAAATGTACAAGAGCTAGAAATATAAATCTCACCTCTCCTAATAGCATCACCTTCTGCTTTCTGGTATGTGCCTTTATTACACTAGGTCCATCCCATTTCTAATTTAACTGATCTCTGCTAAACATGTAACTGGCGATAGGCCAATAAATGCATTACATTTTAAAGTTAAATTTAATTTTGATCAAAGTAATTCATGCACATCCTTTTAAAAGTAAAACATGACAAAAAGTCCTCTAGCCCACCCTTTCCCAGTTCCTACTTCTGTTTCCTTGTGGTAACCACTTTCAGTTCTTTTAGCCATTTCTTTTGGTGTTTACATCAACTTTATAAATAATGTGCTAATACAGTTATTTCTTGATTTTTACATTTTAAACATTATTTGCTTCCTTCTGGAAAAGAAATCACCTGTCAACACATCCTCCACACCCCCCCCCCCAAAAAGCATACACATATTTCCCCTCCACTATCTTCCCAACATAACTACAGCATACTTTTAGGTTAAGTCTATAATTGAAGTTTCCATAATTATGAATCTATTAATATTGTTAACAAGCTCAGTCACGTAATATAATTAGAGTTCTTGAACAGCATTTTATTTCCTAAAAGTTTATACTTCCTCTGTTTTATGGGTTGCTTGATTTTCTATATACCTATCGTCAATTCATTCTCAAACTCTCCATTAGAACTGAAAACTCCTCTCAGTGTAGTCAAACACCTCAGGCAATCTGTCAGTTTAATTTGTTTCTTGGAGACCTCCCTATGGACTCCTCTGTCCTTCCACTATAATCTGGACTAATTGTTTTTGAGGCTGCTGGATACCTACCACTGTGGGGCTCCCCTCTGCCATCATCCTGAGAATTCCCTTTGCCTCCCTCCTGTGTTAGACTCATCTTTTTTATTTCATGCCTTCCTCTTTCTTATTTTACTTATTCGCTTTCATGGAGTATATCCTTCCATGTTTTTTTTTTTAAAAACGGTGCAGGGACACGTATGCTGTTGAGACCTCACATATCTGTTAACACATTTACCCTCGTGTTTAGATAGGTATAAAACTTTAGTTTGGTATGCATTTTCTCTCAGAATTTTTATAGCATTTCTCCACTGTTTTCTAGTTTTTGGATAGAGAAACTGAGGGTCAGTGGTAAAATCAGGCCTCAAGATCACATCTCTCTAATTCTAAGCCCAGGAATATTCATCCCCTATAATACTCTGTTTCTATTTACTAAAGTATGGAGGGATAGAATGGAACTACTTCCAGGTATTTGTAATTAGATAAAGGGCTCATTTGTAGACCTAAAGCTTGAGTCAAAGGAGTGAAGTTATAATGGTAAAACAATCAATGATACATAGTTAATTTGAGAGACAGGATCCCTCAAATCACAGGGCATAACTTCTAATTCTACCCAATGTGTCAAGCTGGTAGCATGCCCTGAAGTTTCTTGGGACTCCAGAAATTAAGTTTTGGAAGACAATACTCCAGGGGCCGCTCACATTTCTACACATCTTTTAAGTAGAAGCACTGACTGCCTTTGTTCCCAGCTATCTTTTCCAGGATGTATGTGTAGTGAACAGCCATGGGAGATATAGATAATGTATTGCTCTGGAGCAAAGGGCAGATTTGCTTTCAGCCCTGGAAGTTAGAAATAATGTCTCCTGGAGGAAAAGGCAGACATGCCTACTACCCATTATAAACAATTTGGGTTCCCTAAACTCAGGGTTCCTCACCTATGATACTCCTCATTGCATATGTGAATATCACCTGATCCTCCTCACATTGCCCAGCAAGAGTCGAGGCTCAAAGAATCGACACAAATGCTCATACTCTGGCTACTGCTAGTGCTATGAGTCATATAAACTGTCCTTGGTTTCTGATCCAGGAATATCATGTCTTCTGCCAGCACCAATGAAACTGGCAGACTAAATTGTTGGCTTCCAAGTAGGATAAAATTCAGACCCTTTTCACTTCCTGAGAGAGAGATATCCAAAAATATACAGGAGAAACATTTGGGGGAATATATGGATTTAAAAGAGTTTCCTATTAAAAAAAGTTCTGGCTTGGGAATATAGAATTCAAACCCAACTATAGTGTAGAAGTCTGGAAATTAAATATACCTGAAATTTGTCTTCAACAAGCTAAATATTTTTGCAGTGCACCTGAAGTGCCTATGTGTTTCTTATTAGTATTCAATATTTCTGTGATCAAGCATTCTCTATTTTTGCAGAGCTCGTCACAAAATATTTATTCTCTAAGATATGACCATTTGGGAGGTAGCAGGGAAAAGGGTCCCTTACAATTGACGAAAATCTTTAAGGGCTATTTCAATTATTTCTGTATACCCAAAACACAGTAAAATCTCTGAAATGTCTTAGAAACCCTTAACTTAAGCTAAGCTGTAATACCAGGAAATATCTTCTTGAATACATGGCCTGATCTGCTTTTGATATCATTGGCAACACCACTGAATGCATTAAAGAATGTGAACTCTGACCTTATAAAGTGCTTTATGTTCAGTATTACTGCAAGTTAATCTTCATCATCGCATCAGGTGACGAATACCCAGAATAAAAAATAGTGTCAATAAGAAAATACCTGTTTGCCATCATGCAACATGCAGTTCTGATCCAATGAGAAAGAACAGTTCAGAGCCTAGCGTGTATGAAAGTAAGTCCCTGAAACACTGTAATTCTAAAAAGTTCATTTATTGTGCTGTCACCTCCCAAAGTCATCCTAGTGTAGAGATCACCTAAGAGAACCATAGGAAGGTTCTGTGGTGCATCAAAACAGCATTATGATGAACTTCTGCTAGAGCTGTGGTAAAGGGGGAAGAACACAGATTACAGATTCAGGAGAATGCTATTCAAATTCTGGCTCCACTCTGACCCATCATGAAGCTTTGGGTATATATTTTTTCCTGAGCTCGACTTCCTTATCTGAAAACTGTCTGTGGTTATACCCAACACAACTGTTTTGAGTATCACAAGACAATGTTATGCGTGAACGTCTGGCACTAAAAGCCTCCTAATAAATGAGACCTGGAGCAATGCTAGGCTTTCCAGATTAAAATGATACAGAATCCTCAGACTCTGTCTACTTAAGAGATAATTTTTCCTTATGTTATATAAAGTGTTTTTTTTGTTTGGTTTTGTTTTGTGTGTGTGTGGTACGCAGGCCTCTCACTGTTGTGGCCTCTCCCGTTGCGGAGCACAGGCTCCGGACGCGCAGGCTCAGCGGCCATGGCTCACGGGCCCAGCCGCTCCGCGGCATGTGGGATCTTCCCGGACCGGGGCACGAACCCGTGTCTCCCGCATCGGCAGGCGGACTCTCAACCACTGCACCACCAGGGAAGCCCTATAAAGTGTTTTTTCTTAAGAAAAGTTAACCTCTTTTGTGAGATTACTGTGTCAAGACGAAAGTGGACATAGACGTGATACCTGCTAATGGAGAGCCTTGAGTATCAAGTAGGGAATTTGGGCTTTATTCTGTAGGCTATGAGGAAATAGTTAATGTTTCTAAACTAGGGAATGACAGCTTAAGGAAAATTACTCTGATAGCAACGAATAAAATGATTCGGTGGCAGTACAGCAAGAAAGGCCAGTTAGGAGGCAATTTAAATATTCCAGAGCAGAGGCATCAGACGTTCAAGTAATGGTGATAGTATTGACAGACCTGATATGAAGTCCAAAGAAACTCTTCCCGGTGATAAACTGCTCATGTACAGAGAGTTTACCCTTCAGATGATAGTGTGTTTATCATACACTTCACAAAATGATTCTTTCAGGTAGATAAGTTGATATTTTTACATACTGTTCTTAATAACATGTATCTAAAAGTGCATCTTGGTTTAGAACAGACACTTTTAAGTAAGGTATACATATTTATTATAACACAAACTCCTCAGTTTTGAGGGAGGGGGATAGAAAAATTATCTTGAAATGACAAGATATGAATTTGAGAGTTTAGTAAACAAAGTCAAGTTCTGGCCTCAGCTTTTAGTTTATAAACATGTTAATAAGTTTTTTATGCAGCTAGAATAGGAAATAGACTAAGGATAGGAAAACACTGAGTATTCTGTTACAGTTTTGTGTGACTGCAGAAGGCCCCCCAGTTGCAGGGAATTGTGGTTAACATTTCAGGTTATGCAGGACAGAAGAAATCATCTCATTAGTTGTGTTCCATTTATGACTGGAAACTCATCCTCTCAATATCCTCAAAAGGATATTGCTGAAATATCCTTTCAGCAAGCAAGATCATTTAGGTTTGCCATCTCAGGGGCTATTAAGAAATATTGGGTGGATATTACTAGGTTCATGTGCTTGTTTACTTCTTTCATTTCCCTCTTTGCTGACCAAAGGAGATCACAAACCATTACGTGCAACTGTGCCATCATTACAGATTTATGAGAGAAATAAATGACTTCTTTGATGGATTTAAAAATGCAGAAGCCTTAAGTAGATGCTTTCCTCAAAACATAATTCTATTCCCATCCCCAAATCTGATCTCTCTCAAACTCCCTCTTCCTTTGGAACCACTAA
The DNA here is from genome assembly GCF_949987515.2 of Delphinus delphis. Lineage (NCBI taxonomy): Eukaryota > Metazoa > Chordata > Mammalia > Artiodactyla > Delphinidae > Delphinus > Delphinus delphis. Next base: position 58,538,630 of record NC_082691.1, read on the forward strand.
TCCTGATGCAGAGAAAACAGAATTTTAAAAAAAATTTCATATAACCTACCACTGTAGTATTCAATTTTTCAAACAAATCATAATTGTATTTGACATTCATTTTCTTAAGGGCAAGGTAAGTTTCATAGAAAATGTCAGTTCCCTAACGATTAAGTAAGGAGTATAAAAGCTCATGAGTGGTAAACCATGCCCCCCAAAGTTTGACGGTTTTAATCAACTACATCTCAAATAGTGAGGAATAACTGAACATTTTAAAATATGGAATTCCCAAACAGAAACTGGGAAGAGTTAAACTTGACAAGAAGATCTAAAGAAACATAGTTCAATTAGGTATTGAACAACTATTATGCCAAATGCATGGTTGTAGTAAATTTTCACACAGACTTTATCAGGTAGCATAAGAAAGCCAGTGAGTGGTAAGGCAACCAATCAAGCTTGCTAACAAAGCCAAGTCCTCTCAGTACTAAAATAAAGAAGACGAGAGAAATTGAAGTGAAAAGAGAAGGAGTGTGGTAGACTGCAAAAGGTGGCACACAAACTCCTCCCATTCCTGTATGTGTGCACTCTATGTGCACTATTCCTGTATGTGTGCAAACTCCTCCCCTGTGCACTCTGACTTTGTGTCCTGTGGATGAGCCTGCGCGAGCCTACTGATGATGACAGAAGTGTAGCTTCGCTCCCAACAGACACAGAGCCACCAGGCATGTATAGAGTCATCCTAGACCTTCTAGCCCAAGCTGAGCAAGTCTTGATGATAAAAAAACACACAGCCAACCCACAAAACTGTGAGAAATATAGATATTATTGTTTTAATCCAAAGCTATGGACAGTCTGTTATATAGCAAAGGCTAACTGATATAGAAAGTGGTACTAGGACAGGAGCACTGCTGTAACAGCAACTTAAAATATGTCGCATTCACTTTAGGACAAGGTGGTAGATAGAGACTGGAAAAGTGGCAAAAAAAAAAAAATGTTAGCCAAAATTGGGAAAATGGTAAGTAAATTGTTAGCAGAGTCTAGAAAATGGGTAAATAAACTGCTACAGCACCCTGGAAAAATGGTAATCTCTGTTATATAGCAGTGAAACAATGGCCAAACTGTTGTCTATGATAAATTATAAGACAGAACATTTTCCTAAAGAATTTGTTAATTTGCTACAGCAGAGCCCCAGGGAAAATGTTGAAGGAGTATTTATTGCATAAGATAAGGGACAAAAAAGGAGAGGTAAGTTAAAGAAAGAACTGTGCAGTTTTCTTGCAGAAGTCATAGGCAACATAAAGGCGCCAGGACTTGAGAACTTAGAAAATAAAACTATTTCATATCGCTGGTCTCTCCTGCCATTAAAGATTCTCAAAGTAGGAACTGACTTCAAGGTAAAGATCCAGATGAAGGGTGTGGCTGAAAGACCCCCTGTTAAACCACTGAACAGTGTAAGGTACTGCCTAGAACCTTAAGAATGTCTGATCACAGCAGCCTAACATGCCACCCAAAGTTGAAAGTGGCCTTCTCAAAAAGAGTTGGTGATGTGGCCTTTAGGGCATAGAGTAGGCCCAAATTAGATTCACAGGAAGCCCACAAGTTTTTAAGAGAGTTGGACTAAAACAAAGAATTCAAAATGAAAAGATTTATCTGGGCCCCCAATTTTCTACATGCAAGAAGCAGACTAAGAAAGCAACCCAACTACAAACATGAGCTATAAAGGAGGCAGGAAAGGGCTCAGAGGGCCATAAACTCCCCTCCTCTGAGAAGAATCTCAAAGGACAATAAGCCAGGGAGTCAATTCTAGGAAGAAGAACTGGGCCCTCAGCAAGAACGTTTACCTGCTTCTTGAGTAAAGGGAATCTTGCAACATGTGCCAGGCTACACTTCAGAACTGCTATGGACAATTATTTCTCAGGTGTTAGAAAAAGTTTATTATTCTGATTATTACTTCCTTAAGAACTTTGGTATATAAAGTGTTCCAGGGGTGACGGCTTTGTTCCCTAGTGATGGAAGCTAGAACCACAACAAAACGGTACACCCAACACAGCAGTTATATTCTTTCTTGGACCTTAGAAAGGTGCCAGTTTTCCACATTAGAAACTATGTTAGTTACCCATTTAAATCAGTAACCTTTGAATTATAGATGATCAGAATTATAAGCTTAGATGAAAATCTTGCTAGTTTCACTAATTTGAATTTCAGTTTTTTCTTCCCTGATCAAATCTATATATTCTAGTGTTTATGCCCCAAATCCTCATCTGGGTTTACCACTTTATCTTTTCTTATATATGTATATAAATTTTACTAAGGTTTATGGATGAAGTTTATAATAAACTGCACATTTAAAGTGTACAATTTTTACACGTGTACACACCCATGATATCATCACTACAATCAAAATAGTGAAAATATCTATTATCTCCCAGAGCTTTCACCTGCGCTTTTGTAATCCCTCCATCCCAAGCAGTCATCAATCTCTATCATTATATATATATATCACTTTCTATCACTATATATATATATATATCACTTTCTATCACTATAGATGAGTTTCGAATTTTCTAGTTCAGTCATATATACTCTTTTTTGGCTGGCTTCTTTCACTCCACATGATAATTTTAAGATTCATCTGTGTTGTTATAGGTTCATGTTTTAAAACTGCTGAGTAGTATTTCATTTTGTGGATATGCCAAAGCTACTTCATCTTTTATATTGAATAGAAAGGGATTTGTGCAAATAGTTCCTGGGGCGCGGGCAGTCGGGGGAATAGGCTCTCTAAAATTAGTGTTTACTAACTATCTCAGTTCTTCCTGGAATTGTACCTCCCTAATTTTTTTTAAGTCACTTCCATTGTACACTTCAAAGGGCCATTGAGAAAGAAGCAGCAAATCATGTTAATCTGGCCAGGTATGAGAGCACACATTCAGGCCCAGTGTCCTTAAACGATACAGTTAAGGATACAAGTAGTGAGGAAGGTGGGACTTCAAATGGGAATGTTTACTGCAATGACCCTCTCCCAGTATCTCTATTTTATGTAGGGTGTGAGGCCAGATAACTTCAAGAGGAACTGCACCTGAGAAGTTGTATTCAGGGAACCTCATCGACACCTGGACCAGTTACATATAAAAGATCCTGTAATTCAATCCTGACACCTTAGGATAAAATTTTGGGAGAGGGAAGGTCCTGTGATACGAGTGAGCATATTTTACAAGAAGTAAAAATGGGAATGATTTGTGGCCAGAAGGCAGATTGGTAAACTAAAAAATGGCCACGTATTCCTCCCATCCCTAAATGCAAGCCCTTTTGCTATTTGACTTTACAGCTCAGCCCATCAAAAGGTGGAATCTATTTTTCTACCCAACAGATCTGAGCTTGACCACGTGACTTGCTTTAGCAAATAGCACACTGACAAGCAAGATATAAATACAGGCTTAAAAGTGCTTGTACATGGGGGCTTGCCCTCTGTTGTTGCTTGAAATCTCTCTGCCACCATGTGAAGGAGCCCGGGCTAGCCTGCTGGATGATGACAGACAGGTGGCTGTCATCCCAGCTGACACAGAGCAACCCCCGAGTCATGGGATGGAGGCTATCCTAGACCACATCAAGCTTGGCCAAGCCAGTCCAGACCAGAAGAACCTCCCAGTCCCCAGCAGAACCATGAAAAATAATAGATGTTGTTTAATCCACTAAGTTTATGTATGGTTTTTTCTCCCCAACATTAAATGGATAAAAGGAGTTCTTCCTAAAGAAACCTCTTTAGAAAGACTGCAGCAAGAGCAGAAAAGATAAAGGAACCTATAAACCAGAACAAGATTTCGCAGAAAAGTTTCTAAAAGAAATGGAAAGAGTAAAGCAGAGGGGAAATGAAGGAGAAGAAAAGAAAAGACAATATAATTGACACGTGCCAAATTTGATTTTTAAATTCCCAGAATCCATCTGGGAATCTATACAGATTCAGTTCATGCATCGCTAGTTTTAATGCTACAGTAATGGACAACTTGGAATCTTCAACCCCAATCTAAGGTGAGTAGATCTGTGCATTGTTAGTATCTGTGTGCATTGTTCTACAATACCAAGGCAGGAAGATTATCTCATAAATTTAGAAAATTTTTCTTCAGCAAGAAGGAAAGAAATAAAAAGGGTTGTAGCATTTTAAACAACAATAAAAAAATTAATCAGATTATGTCATTTCCCTGAGTCTTTCAATTAATCAAGAATATATTTTAATTAATAGATTACTTTCAGCAGGCCTCAGGACCTTTCTACTTGCTTTTCTGTCTGTCTGGAACACTCTTCTCCCACATATTTCCATGCTTTAAATGTCGCCTTTTGATAATGCCCTTCCTGACCACTCTTTTTAAATTATAAAACTGTTTCCTTTTCCTTTCTCTGCTCCATACTTAAAACCTTCGAATGTACTATATAACTTACTTATTGTTTGGCTTATTACCTCCCTTGCCCTACTAGAATGTAAGTTTCATAAAAGCAGGGATTTTTCTGTTTTTCTCATTGTTGTATCCAAACACCCAAAAGCGTGACAGGCACTTGGTAGGCCCTCAATAAACTTTCGTTAAATGGAAGAATAAATTATTCTGTTGTTTCATTGTTCTTTGGTATTGTATTAGCAGACACTTGTGGTTTTCATTGTCAAAAAATAAACAAAAAATGTGACCTTGGGCTTCCCTGGTGGCGCAGTGGTTGAGAGTCCGCCTGCCGATGCAGGGGACACGGGCTCGTGCCCCGGTCCGGGAGGATCCCACATGCCGCGGAGTGGCTGGGCCCATGAGCCATGGCCGCTGAGCTTGCACATCCGGAGCCTGTGCTCCTCAACGGAAGAGGCCACAACAGTGAGAGGTCTGCGTACTGCCAAAAAAAAAAAAAAAAAAATGTGACCTTAATGTGGTATCCTGTTCACAGCAGTATTCAATACTGCCAGAGAGAGGTGAAACTTCAATATGAGTCAAGCCACTTGCTCAGAGCATCTTAAGGAAATACAAGAACTCCTGCAAAGCTCCTAAGATGATCAGCTTGTTCCCTGAAACACGAGATTCCATGATCTTTATCTTAGTATGCATAACTACAGTATTATGACTGGCCATAAAATTATCTACCTATCTTCCTAATTTATCCCTGGACTAAATCTATGACCTCGCAAGGTACAAGGTAGTAAATTCCACAGGTTGACCATACAGTGGGTGAAGAAGTCTTTTCTTTATACTAAATTTATATCAGCAATTAATTCTGCAGAATGAGTGACCCTTGTCATAATAGTTGGAAGACACAAAATTAAGTAAATTGAGCCTGCAATAAGGATATGTCATTTTAGTCTCTGTATGGTCACACTCCATTTGTCATGTGAACATGTGGCTCTGTTAGAAAGTATGAATAGCTACTTATTTTCATTTTAGGTTTTTACCTTCATGGGAGGATAGAAAGGAAAGGTCAGGATAGAGATAAAGGGAAAAGGAAAAAAACATAAACAAACAAGGGACATATGAGACTGTCCAGATCACGGAGTGCTATCATTCTACTTGGGTTTTTTTTTTAAATTGCTATGGCCTAAGATAATAAGATAAAGGAAATTGATTCAATCAATTTTAAGGCCAAATTTTTCCTGGGTGATGGTAACAAGCATTTGACTACCTCTATCCCTTAGGTTAGAAGCCAATGAAAGAAGAAGGATTTGCTCTTGACAGAATCTTATTCTTAAGGCTAAGGTTATCTTTAAAATCTGTTAACAGAGTACTTTCTAATATAATTACTGCATGGGATTTGGGCATGTGTGTCATTTTTCACAGGCTGCAGTTCATTTCATTGAAGTGTCTAAGGTCAGCTAATAAGGGCAGTTTACTGCCTGCTGCATGATTAATCAGGTTGGAGGGCTCGGTATGATTAGGCCTTGGAATAAATTGGGATTGTTTGTTTGTTTGTTTAGCTTTAGTAATTCAGGAGAGCGTTACTCATTGTACTAATTACAAATTTTGGTAAGAGCACAAGATGCTCCATTATTTAAGGTTAGACTTCCAATTAACTCTTTCAAGGATAATACACAGTTTTAATACAGAGCAAGAAATGGTGGACATAAGATGTGAAACAGAAAAGCCTTTTTTCCACCTGCGGTTTTTAAGGAATGAAAAGTGTGCACGCTGATAAGCAATTAATATTGCAAATTATAATATATTTATCAATATCTACATATGTTGGCATACATGCATTAGGAAAAAAATCATCATAGCTGTGAAGGGATTTTGCAATCATATAGTAAAACATGAACATTTTACAGAAGAAGAAATGCGACCCTGAGAAGTGATATGTTCAAGGTAATAGAGCCACTCAGTGGACAGGTCAGGCAATCGTGCTGGCTCTCATCAATGGCCAACGATTCTGCCTAGGTTATAACATCTTGAAAGAGGAGGACCCTCTGACATGTGACCAAAGGCTGGTCACTTTAAGATTTCATTCCAGGTCTTATTTGCTCAAGCCCAGAGAAATCTCTTCCTCTTTCTCCAGATCTGGAAAACTAGAAAGACTATTTCACCTTAGGCATGATCAAGGGAAAGCAACTTACAAATTTACAAGGAAAGAGTTGCAGTGGTTCTCCTTCCTCCGCGATTCCCCGGCTGAAAGATTAGTAGAATAACTAAAGTCTTTTCAGTAGTGTACCCTTTGAAGCATATGACAACACTGATGAGGATGTTGATCTAATATATACTAAAATATTATTTCCCCAAACATATGATTCCAGTTTTTTTTCTATTATGATACATAATTATAACTTTAGGTCACATATTATGGGTCTGGCCTGAGGCATGGAATCATGCCACTATTGCTTCTACAATTACTAATTCTCTGTTCTTTAGAGATATTTTTATGCTTTGTATGTCATTCTGTTAAATGGAGTATGTTGTAATGAGTATATTTATGAGTCCAGCCATTGGCAGTGGGAACTGATATACTACGTAGCCTTGCATCTCATGTGTAACTGAATTATAACATAGACCTTAACAGCCAAGAGGTCTGTGTTCAGAGAAAAAAAGAATTTCAAAACATAAACCATGTTCTTGGCACTAGCCTCGAATACTGGACATTCATAACCCACAAATGCCCAGACTATAAATTTGCAAGTTGCATTAATATGGCAGTAAAAGTCACTCTTCTGAAAGCTGCACTTGTAAAATATTTATAATTTCACATGGTTGTTCCTGGCAAATAACTACATCTGTCAGCTCTGTCTTTTTGTTCCTAAAGCAGCAGGGTTGGTGTCCTGTGTAATTCACAATATGTTCATAAAAAATTACTTTGGAAAAAGCAAGATAGAAGATATTTTGTTCTAGGGGGAAATATATCTGCTCCTCCAATGGTTTGGTGTTACTATCTGATGTCCTGAGATTTTTTTTCCCAGCCAGGCTTTTTCTCTCAACAAGTTTTCCTTTTATTGGATTTATCTAGTTTCCAAATTAGCAAGTTAACTCCTATGGGGTTGTCTTAAAAATTCCACATTGGTATGTACAACATAGTGGACTTTTCCAGTCTCAAGGTCAATATATATCAATGACACACCATGAAGGAATTTTCTATGTATATTGCTATCTCCCTATAATATTTAGGAGACCCTTTCCATAGGGGGCTCTCTAGATAGACCTATCTAGACAGTTTATTTTTTAAATGGGAGAAAAATTTAAAAAGATAAGACACCAGATTACATTTTCCTATAGATGTATGTCATCTAGGGTTATTCTTTTAGCCTACTGTTTCTGAAAAACACAAACAAACAAAAAAAATTGCCCCCCAAAATCATACCTACTAACCAACAGCCTGAGTACTTGACAACAAAATGTGCTGTTTTATTTAGGTTTATATAATTTTTACTGCCATCTAGCTTTTCCTTCCCTTTCCCCCTACAAAAAAGGACTCAGGTTGTTTATAATTGAAACGTATTTGTCATACAGACAGAAGAGTTAAAGGTGAGACCGAAGATATAAAACACCACATAGTACTATGGTCCTTAACTTTTTCTGAGTAATGCATCCCTTTGAGAATCTGATGAAAACTTTGGGTTCTTTCCCAAGAAAAATGAAAGTGAGTATACATACACACATACTTTTGCATACAAATCCATGTTCAGAAACTACCAATACCATTCCACAGACCTCCACACAGGAAGGGGAAAGAAAAAGTATATCAGGAAACTAGAATAAAATTATCAATACAGTTAAGCAGGGAATTTAGCTCTAATTTTTGTAGCCAAAGGAAAAGAGAGAATTCCATGGGTTGTATAGATATCAATGTTTAATAGACAAACACACACCAGCTTTTCAGGAGACATATTTTAAGAGGAATTTGTCAGGTGAATGGATCTCTGATTAATTATTAAATATTCAATGAGCAATATCTTTAACAGCAGTTTTGCAAAGGTGCAAAACTATCTTTCACATGGCCATTTTTACATTGGTCCCTTAATAAATCCTGAGGATGTCCTTATTAAATAGTAATTTTTATGAGCAGTTACACCAACTGAGAACCTAGGTATCTGGCTTCTGTATCTGACCTGACATAGTAGCAAATGATTTTCCTCTAGAGAAAGCTACACTATTCATAAGGCACAGTGTGCCTGCAGTGGCCTTGTCTGAACTACAACTAAGAAGCTGCAACCTCAGCGGGGCCTCCTGGGAAATTGTGCAGACTCACTCACCCACACACCTGGTGGGCTTCACGTGGAAAGAAGGGGACTCTAAGCAAGGCACGAAGAAATACATGACTTTAAGAGGCAGAACTAAAAACTATAAATAGATTAGATTGGGACTGAAGTCTTGCCTGATTTGATTTCCACAAACTGTGGAGAATCCTTTGGTTTATGTGTTGATCTTTTTTCAACCATAAACTTGTTCTGGTCAGGCATATCACCTGGGAATGGAAAGAAACTGATTCCATACCAACTAGTCCATAACAGAGGAAAAGAAGAACTGATCAGGGAAACCCAAAGCTAAGGAAAGAAGAGTATTATTAGATCACTAGATAGAAATGGATTGCCTAATTATTTTGATCCACAAAATGCTATGCTGGTGATTGGCAGCCCAAATCATATAATATACCTTTTTTTCCCAAAGAAACTGTCATATAAGCTTCTTTAAAGCATTATGGAATGATTTCTTACCAAGCCAGAAGAACTAAATTTCTTGTTAAGTTGCTCAGGACAGAAAGACCTGGCATCATGTGTATAAATAATGTGAAAATAGCCATTGTTTACCTCCACAAATGGAGGAGGGAGACTGAGGATTTACTTCTGGGATTCAGTTAATTTTGCACTTGGCATACATAGTATATGAAAAGAGTTTCCAACATTTGGGCTTGTAAGACCTGGATTGTATATTTATACCATTGCCTGGGACATATTCGGTGGCTAGAAAATTCTAAGCATGGCAGTCTTTCTCCAGAACTTTCTTTTGAGTGACATCTGGGATGAATTAAGTTTCTGTTCAGTCCCAGCTTTAGCTACAGATGTGGAGGTGTAAATGTGCTTTCCAGGAACTGTAGATTATATGGTCATGATGTAGACCACTTTTATTAGGAGCTCAAGTACCACATTTCCAGAAACATGAAGAATGGCAGCAAGGAAAAAAGCCTTTAGAGTTTAAATTACAACCACATCTAATGAACTCAGAGGTGTTTTTCACTTACTAGGGTATTGCTTTTCAACTCCTGTAGCTTAAATGAACCTAGTGATCATAACAGTAAATACGGGTTCCAAAGGTATCCCAAGAGGTATCATTAGTCACATATTACATCCTTTTCTAATTTGTACACTTTCCATGTTTCAGGGTTTCACAGGACTGCTGAAACCTCCAGAATTCCATGTTTCCCTCAGCAGTCTACAATAACCCTTAGTCTGAATGACATGTATTATTTCCTCAGCAAACACGTGATGTGGGAAGCTTAGTAAAAGATTTATTATAAGAAACGGCTCAATGTTTTATTTCCTCCCTTAATTGAATACATTATTGCTCTGTGTTTAGAAATGCTGTGTTGATGTATTACACCTCAGAACAACCATGCACATGCCTTCTGCAGCAGGAAGGTTTATTAGACTACAAATCAGGATACAGATGTTGGAGGGAAAGCTATGGACGCTAAGTCACAATACATTACAGCACATTTTAAATCTATAAATCACGGTGGTCCAGCAGGTTTTTACTTTCAAAAATTAGATATTGGTACTCATGAAAATGAAGGAACTAGAAGCCCTCTCTTGCATCACATGTCTATGATAGGTAAAGTGATAAGCTGCTAAGGTGGTAGTTATGTCCCTGCAGATGGGAAAAAGGACAACGTAACCTGAAAAGAGAAATCTCACCTTATTCTTTAGTACTAGTGTACAAGACCCATATTTAAAGTCAGCACTCTGAAGCAAACAAGCAGATAAATCTTCTGGGAGTGTAAATGGTCACATCTTTATTGATCTATTTCACAAATGTAGATTTCCATCCATTTATTCAAAGAGCATTTATTGAGTACCTGTTACTTACTAGATGATACTGTGTTCTGGGGTTTTATTAAAATGAGATCCACTTGTATTCTTTTGATGCAAGATGAGCTGTTGAATTTTCCTTTCCTTCTCCAACTATTTCAAGTTCAGGCCTAATAATGGACAAACTTTCTCCAGAAAGTTTACAAGAATATACCAACCACTTCACTGGTCAAAAAGGATTAACAGATGCAGCTTGGCTGGTGCTACTGAGAGGACTGCTTTCCTGAAAGATGATGTGATTTTCTTCCATTAGATTCTCAAATATATAACTCAATTGTATCAATCTTAAACAAATAAAATCCAGGATGTTCACACCTTCAAGAGGGATTAGTGTTCTGCAGATCTATTGATCTTCTGTACTCATCTTAATGCATCTGGGGGAATCATTAACAACACGTTGTTCTGATCTACTTGCCTGTCATCCAAGGCTCTCCCAGTTGTCTACAAATATATTTGCGCTTTATTCATCATGCTTATTCTATAGATAAAGACCTAAAATTACTGGCATTTACAACTGGGAGGCTTAAGATTTTTAAAAATTAGATTAGCTATGCCTTTTTTTTTTTTTTTTTTATGCGGTACGCGGGCCTCTCACTGTTGTGGCCTCTCCCGTTGCGGAGCACAGGCTCCGGATGCGCAGGCTCAGCGGCCATGGCTCACGGACCCAGCCACTCCGCAGCATCTGGGATCTTCCCAGACCGGGGCACGAACCCGTGTCCCCTGCATCGACAGGCGGACTCTCAACCACTAGCGCCACCAGAGAAGCCCTAGATTAGCTATGCCTTTTAAATAGGGTGTAGATTTTCAAGACAAAGTGGTCTCTTTTCCTGAAAATATTCAGAAAACAGTCTGCCTTTGATTGAGTAGCTCCAGCAAGGGCAATGATTCAAGAAACCACTGTAAAAATACATGTCACCAGGAAAAGGAAAACATCTTTCTTCCTATTAAGCAGAGTCAAACAGGTAATTTTTATTAACTATAGATCATATCTGTATGACAATTAAGTTACATGGCACCATCACATACCCTGTCTCATTTGCCATAGGAAGGAGGAGTATGTACTCACTCATTCCTCAGATATTTCATGAATGCCTACTAGGTGCCAGGTAGCTCACTCTGTACTAAGGACACGAAGGTAAATAAGACTTACTCTCAGCAAGCTAACTTTCTAGCTGAAGAGTAAGATGTAAGCCATTAGACCATTCTAACATGTTGTAATGCAGACATGAGGAAGTACTGAGGCAACATGGGGTTGCTCAGATGACTGGTATCAAAGCCTCATTTTGCAGAAAAGGAAACTGTTCAGTAGTATTAATATTAATAGTATAGGGCAGTTTTAACAGTTAAGTAAGAAACTGTATTAAAATTCTTAGCACAATGTCAGCCCACAGTAAGAACTCCATAAATGTTATTACTGAATAGATAGCAGAGAGTACAGTTAGGAGCATGAACTCTGTCAAACTTTTTGGCTTGGATCCTAGCTCTAATACTTCTTAGCTGTGTGGCTTTGGGAGAGTAATATGATCAAGCTAAGTCTCAGATTCCCCAGGACTAAGATGGTAATACCAATTGCAACCATTTCCTAGAGCTGCTATTGTGAGAATTAATTTGACATACATATTCAAAAACCATTATCCATGGTAAAGAACAAAGCTGGGAGGAAGTCTGAAAACTTTTTTTTTCTTGGCCATGCCGTGCAGGTTGTGGGATCTTCGTTCCCCGACCAGGGATTGAAGCCAGGCCCTCGGCAGTGAAAACTCAAGAGTCTTAACCACTGGATCGCCAGGGAATTCCCTGAAAACTTCAAAACTTTAGTTGACTTCTCATAAAATAGAGATACTGTAGCCTGAAGAGTGAGATGCCCTTAATTTTCACTATGGGGAAGAGAGCCCGCTGCGAAGAGTTCACGGTAGGAGAAGGCCAACAAGGTTTTTTGGCATCTTGGAGAATAGGGGGAAACTGGCCCAAAAGGAGTGGGCCCGAAAGCGAGGAATATCATGGAAACTGGCGGGGGTGAGGGAGTGGGGCTCGGACAGAGCTGGAGTGAACAATGGCTTTGAGAAGAGAGGACGGATATGTCATCCACACATGTTGTACTTTTTCTAGCACTAGGTGAGAGATAATCTTTCCAATACATCTGACCCACATTTTGCTAAATGGAGGGGTTATTTTTGTTAAAAAATTCCTAAAATGTTATGAATAGAACTTAACTAAGTAAGAGTATCCAAAATAGCCCAATAATGACATCTGAAAATGTTTGGTAGAAACATATGCTCTTCTCCATCACAGTGAAATTGTTGGACCTGAAATGAGGCCGCTATTGCTCCATATCATATCTTATGATACTGAGAGAGTTTTCATATTTACTATTTTTCATTCATTTTTTTGAATGAGTGATTTAAATGTTCTTCCTGTACATAATGGGATAGGAAGTGGCTGAAAACAGAGTCCATATATGGTCCTAAAAGTGAACATGACCTAAGAACATTACTAATAAGAGCAGTAGTAATATAACTAAGAGAGAATTCCATTGTCTCCTCAGCAGTGGCTACTATGATAAACCCCCAAACACCTGACTATGTTATTATTATTTTTTTTTTATTGTTTTGCTGTACACGGACGTCTCACTGTTGTGGCCTCTTCCGTTGAGGAGCACAGGCTCCGGACACGCAAGCCCAGTGGCCATGGTTCACGGGCCCAGCCGCTCTGCAGCATTCGGGATCCTCCCAGACCAGGGCACGAACCCGTGTCCCCCGCATCGGCAGGCAGACTCTCAACCACTGCGCCACCAGGGAAGCCCCTGACTATGTTATTTTTTAAAATATGTCTTCTTTTGGTCACTGAGCAATAAAGAAACATAGATTTGGGGTGAAAGAGGAGTTCAAATAATTTAATCCAATCCAACCCCCTCATTTTAGAGTTGACAAAACTAAGGCCTTTAAACACTTATTGACTTGAAAGTATTTAACAGCCAGATATAGTAAGGTCATTTCCATCTTAATTCAGAAACAAGAGAACACTGATACTTGCAAACTGTTATTGAACATTCACAACAGGTCAAGCACTAGTTGTTTCACAGGATTCTTTCTTTCCTCCCTCACAACAACCCTGTAAGAAAAGTTCTACTGTAAGAAATTCCTATTGTAAGAAAAGTCCCCGTTTTGCCAAGAAGGAAACATGAGCCTTAGAGATGTTATTTAACTCACCCTAGATCACACAGATAAAAGAGACAGAAATTAATAAAAATCCTAGGTCTGCATGAAATCAAAGCCCAAGCCCCTAATTACTACCATTGCCTGTGGTGACACAGTGGAAAGGATGCTTGGACTCTAGTGCCAACTTTATTAATAACTTGAAACACAGTCTTAGAAAGTCACCATCTTTCTGGTTCTCAATTTCCTAATACTAGAAAGAGGCATCATTGCTGTCCTGTTCGTCGCACAAGATAATTGTGTGAGTAAGATGAGATAATAGAGTTATTTTTTAAGTATTTTACAAATGTAAGGAGGTATCTAAAACTGGAGAATAAAACAGTGGTGTACAGGGCTTCCCTGGTGGCGCAGTGGTTGAGAGTCCACCTGCCGATGCAGGGTACACGGGTTCGTGCCCCAGTCCGGGAGGATCCCACATGTCGCAGAGCGGCTGGGCCCGTGAGCCATGGCCGCTGAGCCTGCACGTCCGGAGCCTGTGCTCCACAACAGGAGAGGCCACAACAGTGAGAGGCCCGCGTACCACTAAAAAAAAAAAAAAAAAAGAAACCAGTGGTGTACAAAGAGACATTTCTCTTTCTACAAGCAAAAACTATAGGTTAAAAATATACAAACAGCTCATACAACTCAACAACAAAAAAACAAACAACCCAATCAAAAAAAAGGGCAGAAGACCCAAAGAGACATTTCTCCAAAGAACAACTACGGAGGGCCAATAGGCACATGAAAAGATGCTCAACATCACTAATTATTAGAGAAATGCAAATCAAAACCACAATGAGGTATCACCTCACACCAGTCAGAATGGCCATCATTAAAAAGTCTACAAATAACAAATGCTGGAGAGGGCGTGGAGAAAAGGAAACCCTCTTGCACTGTTGGTGGGAATGTAAATGGATACAGCCGCTATGGAGAACAGTATGGAAGTTCCTTAAAAAACTAAAAATAGAATTACCATATGACCCAGCAGTCCCACTCCTGGGCATATAGCCAGACAAAACTATAATTCAAAAAGATACATGCACACCTATATTCATAGCAGCACTATTCACAATTGCCAAGACATGGAAACAACTATTCACAATGCAACTAGAGATTATCATGCTAAGTGAAATAAGTCAGAGAGAGAAAGACAAGTACCATATGATATCATTTATATGTGGAATCTAAAATATAACACAAATGAACCTATCTATGAAACAGAGACAGACTCACGGACATAGAGAACAGACTTGTGGTTGCCAAGGGGGTGGAGGGTGGGAGAGGGATGGATTGGGAGTTTGGGATTAGCAGATGCAAACTGGTATATATAGAATGGATAAACAACAAGGTCTTAACTATATAGCACAGGGAACTATATTCAATGTCTTGTGGTAAACCATAATAGAAAAGAATATGTAAAGGAATGTATATATATATATATATATATATATATATATATATATATATATATATATATATATATAAAACTGAGTCACTTTGCTGCACAGCAGTAATTAACACAGCACTGTAAATCATCTATACTTCAATTTAAAAAAAGGGAAAGAAAGAAGTATAGGTTAGTAAGAGAAAGTCAATCCATTTGCTTAGTAACGTTTTTACTCATGAGTGGGCATGGAAATATCAGCTGTGACCCCAGAATAAAAGCTGTTGTCAAGTGCAGACAGATTTTCTGGATAACTAAGCTACTTCATGACAGAGTTCAGAATTAGGCCTCAGTTTATCCACAACACAAATAGCTCAAGCTAGCTTCCCTACAGTAGGGTTCCTCAATCTCAGCACTACTGACATTTTGGACTAGCTAATCCTTTGTTGTGGGAAGCTGTCCTGTGCAACACGGGATGTTGAGCAGTATCCCTGACCTCTACCCACTCCATGCCAGCAGCATCCCACGCACAAATTTCAACAATCAAAAATGTCTTCAGATAATGACACTACCCCCCCGCAGTTGAGAACCACTGCACTAGAACATTATTTTAAAGTAACTCCACATTAATGTATGTGAACTGAGGAAATAAAAGAAATAAGCACATTGCTTTAAATACAAAGAAATGATGAAGAAAATATGCCCCAAATAGCCAGTTAGCACATTATCAACTTCCAAGGTGAAACCAGTCAGTACAAAATTACAGTGTTGCACAGCAGCAATATTAAGAAACAGAGATCCAAGGAGAAAAAAGAGAATAGGAGACACCAACATAAAATAGTGACTTCCATTTTGTGAAAAGGAAGGGGGGTTTTAAAACAAATTTATTAAGGTACGATTAACATACCATACAACTCACTCATTTGAAATGTACAATTCAATGGTTTTTAGTGTATTCATAGAGTTGTACAACCAGCACCATAATCCAACTTTAAAACAGTTTCAGAGAATGAAGGAGTTTTAACCTGTGATTTAAATGCTACCAGTTTAATGGGACTCAGCCTCTCCCCAGAAGTAAACATCCTAACCAGCAGTCACCAAGTGGCTGATTAAAATGTGAGCCTGGTTTACTCTTCGGGTAGATTCCTGTGAAAGAATGTATACATTGCCTCTCCTCTTTTATTACCCTTCTAATAATATTGGTTATGTTGTAGGCCAATTTATTATATTTGAGAATATTTGGAGGAAAACGTTCTTTAAATTAAAGCTCTTTGTGTATAATTTCTTCTGTACATCATTATCACGAAAATGACTCATAACTATAGTAGCGTGTCTAAGCCAGTTCAGATCCTTGGCAGTGATAACACAATTCTTTTAATACCCAAGCTCCAAAACGTAACCCTTAGACAAAGGCATTTATTGTTTGTTCTGTTAGCAGCTGAACCAGTCTTGGCATACTTGGAGGCATAACCATGCAAAATGGAAATTTTTATTCTAAATTATGTGCTATACTTTGCATACGGAACAAAAGTTGTTTAAATATATGTGGGGAATTCAAATGTATTTCCTCCCTAAAGAAAGTTAATCTGTAAACAAAGGTCCAATTTGAGATTGTATAGAAAAGGTAATGACATTCCTCTGATACGCTGCTCTGTCCTGTCCCCCACTGCACCCCATCCCAATCCCCTCATTAACAAAACGTTGTCACAGTACTTAAACATGATGGAATAAGAATGGTATTTCAACAAAAGATGAAATACTAAGAAATTCCCTCCAAAAGAACAGGTTATTCATTTATTCCTAAGTCAATAAGCCAGCAAAAACAAGATAATATTTGATCTAGCAAAACCTCCTGTGCTTTTAGATTCTATGAAAAAGGAAAAGGAAAAAAGAATTCTTCTATATTCTTTATGTATAACAAGAGCACTCATTAAATGATGTTTATATGTGATGATGACACAGTGTTTAGATTGGTTCGTTGCTTGGCATTGGAAGGGCAGTGCCCTCGAGTCTTCCCCCAGTTCAATCTTAAATAAACAACAGTCCTTTTAGTTTTCAATGTACTAACTTGGCTCAAACCATGCCATGAATTACTTTCGTATGAAGGCTGCCACAAAAAAAAATTATTACAGAACACTCCACTGGCAGCTAGAGCCAGTACAAGCTAATGCAAGCGTGTTACACATTTTAAAATAAACAGCAGAAAATTGGGTGTGAAAAAATAGTAATCAGGTATGTCGATCTGACCGCTGTAACTTTAAAACATCTGCAGAGTAAAGCCAGTTTTTGTCACGGTCACTTACTATTCAGAAAAAGCTTTTCAGCTTCAACAAAAATATCCAAGAAACAAAATGAGGGCAAAAGTAACATTCAAATAGGCGTGTTTCACTCTATGCCACTTGTAAGAGGCAGGGTTTTCAATCTAACGTGATTCCTAGGTCTTTAGCCTTCTTTAGAGGCACTACACTGATAAGTTCGAGGACTTTACACAAAGAAGATACAGGACTCCCCCACTACCCAGAAGTAGAGCGTTCCTATGAAACCCTTCCTAAGCTGAAATGGTGTAAACTGAAGAAACAATTACTTTAGGACACATCTTGCTAACAGAGGCACAAAATAAATCAAGATCAAGCACAAACGCGCACAGACACGGTTCGAAGCTATGGCAGCTTGATGATGAGTGTAGTTCCTGGGGAAGGAGCTTGGCGGTGCTGCTCTCACTGATCAGGATGTGTGCTGCCTCTGTAACGGTTCACTGCAAAACAAATGCTGAACGCTAGTTTTGCTTTTTGCCTTTCTTGTAAAAGCAAAAATCCTCTTGGATTTCTTTTGATTAGCAAAAATGTGTGCTCATGTAGGTCCTTCATAAGAGTGAAGTGGTGTAAAGCAAACTCTCGACAGTGGCGGATACCTGTATTTAGAAAATGAATGATCGCCCATATCATCAACGTTTCTTTGAGAGCTAATACACCGTTATTGCAAGACATCGCTGCCCCACAAGAATGCCTCAGAATACGGAAACTCTTCTATTTATATTAAATTGGGGCACTATGTAAATCAAAACTACAATGACGTACCACCTCACGCTGGTCAGAATGGTCATAATTAAAATGTCTACAAATAACAAATGCTGGAGAGGGTGTGGAAAAAAGAGAACCCCCCTACACTGTTGGTGTGAATGTAAGTTGGTGCAGCCACTATGGAAAACAGTATGGAGGTTCCTCCAAAAACTAAAAATAGAATTCAAAAAGATACATGAACCCCTATGTTCATGGCAGCACTATTCACAATAGCCAAAACATGGAAACAACCTAAATGTCCATCGACAGATGAATGGATAAAGGAGATGTGGTACATTTATACAATGTAATACTACTCAGCCATAAAAAAGAATGAAATAATGCCATTTGAAGCAACATGGATGGACTTAGAGATTATCATACTAAGTGAAATCAGACAGAGAAAGACAAATACCATATGGTATCACTTATATGTGGAACCTAAAATATGACACAAATGAACTTATCTACAAAACAGAAACATATAGACATAGAAAACATACCTATGGTTACCACAGGGTGTGGTGGGGGGAGGCACGGAGTGGGAGTTTGAGGTTAGCAGATGCAAACTAGAATATAGAGAGTGGATAAACAACAAGGTCCTACTGTATAGCACAGGGAACTATATTCAATTTCCTGTGATAAATCATAATGGAAAAGAATATAAAAAACAATGTATAGGGACTTCCCTGGCAGTCCAGCAGTTAAGACTCTATGCTTCCACTGCAGGGGGCATGGGTTCGATCCCTGGTCAGGGAACTAAGTTCCCAAATGCCGCACGATGTGGCCCACCCCAGAAAAAAGAAAAAAGAAAAGAACATATATAGATGTATAGCTGAATCACTTTACTGTACAGCAGAAATTAACACAACATTGTAAACCAATTATACTTCAGTAAAAACCCAAAATAAACCGGGGCATTATGTCTTCAGAAAGCCCTTGTTAAAGATACATATGCTGTTCTATAAGGATCAACACCACGTGCTAGATATTTAGTTGAGCCCTCTCAGTCTCCATTTTACTCACCTTCTATCTGGGGAGATTAGAGAGCTAATCACACTGCTTCAGAGCACAGACTCTGGAGTCAAAACTTGGCCTGGCCACTTACTAGTTGTGTGACTTCAGTCAGTTTACACTTACATAGTAGCATTTTCCAGGACACTGTGAGAAATACCATAAAAAGGACAGACACAGAAATCGAGATTACTGGAAGTGGAAGAACAAAACGATGGGCTGGTGGACTCTAACCGGGGAATTTCCGTGGTCCACAGTTTCTGGGTATTTGTGGCCCTAGGCTAAGAGGGTCAATTTACAGTTTCTCAACCACAAAATAAGGATGATACTCACAGTACCTACTTCAAAGGGCTTTTAGGAGGATTCAATTAGATAAAGAATATAAAGTGCTCAGCACATGCCTGGCACACAATAAGAGCCTGACAGCTATTTTTTCCCCCTAGGTCCCTGTGAGGCTCTGACAGCAGAGAGAGAGAATGAAAAAGGGGTAGGAGGCCACCCAAGGCAGTGGGGTGTGTACTGGCTGAAGAATCCTTTATCCCTAACTTACAGTGAGAAGGAAAAGAACCACATAGGACTCTACAGTGAAGGCACCAGAGCACAAGATTGTCCAGGGACACCCCTCTAGTCTAATGTGGCAAAGTTCTGTGGATCTTTTTGCATTAAGTTTCCAGGAATACCCCCCTACCCCTGTCACCAATCTGGGTGTGCAGTCACTTTTGGATCCACTGGCACATGGGCAGGTACTGAGCCTGTTTATGCTACAGCTGTATCTTCTCTGGTAGTAAAACTATTACTTGTATTCAGGTTGTTGGCAGAGATCCTTTGACTTCAGGAAGGTTAGGACCCTACCTCAGTCACAAGGAATGAGCTGAACTCGTCTAAATCACTCATAACAATCTCCTTCCCCTTCTTCAGGGATTGGCCAAAAAGCTGTGCGAACAAAGAAGAGAAAGGGAAATCTCTCCCAGCAGCCTCAGGAGCAGCGGATTAAATCTCCACAATCAACTTGATGTACCCTGCAACTGTGGAATACCAGAACAGACAACGAATCATCCCAAATTGAGGAGGTGGACTTTGGGAGCAACTGTAGACTTGGGGTTTACTTTCTGCATCTAATTTGTTTCTGGTTGTATGTTTATCTTAGTTTAGTATTTAGAGGTTATTATCATTGGTAGATTTGTTTATTGATTGCTCTCTTCCTTTTTTTATTTATATATATATTTTTTATTTTCTTTTTTCCCTTTTTGTGAGTGTGTATGTGTATGCTTCTTTGTGTGATTTTGTCTGTATAGCTCTGCTTTTGCCATTTGTCCTAGGGTTCTCACTGTCCATTTTTTGTTTTTTTTGTTTTGTTTTGTTTTAGTATAGTTTTTAGTGCTTGTTATCATTGGTGGATTTGTTTTCTGGTTTAGTTGTTCTTTCTTTCTCTCTTTCTTTTTTTTATTATTCTTAAATTTTTAAATAATTTTTTTCTATTTTAATAACTTTATTTAATTTAATTATTTATTTATTTGTTTTCTTTTTTTTTCTCCATTTTCTTCTGAGCTGTGTGGCTGACAGGGTCTTTGTGCTCTGGCCAGGTGTCAGGCCTAAGCCTCTGAGGTGGGAGAGCCAAGTTCAGGACATTGGTCCACCAGAGACCTCCCAGCCCCATGTAATATCAAACAGCGAAAGCTCTCCCAAAGATCTCCATCTCAATGCTAAGACGCAGCTCCACTCAACGACCAGAGAGCTACAGTGCTGGACACCCTCTGCCAAACGACTAGCAAGACAGGAAC
Source organism: Delphinus delphis (assembly GCF_949987515.2). Classification (NCBI taxonomy): domain Eukaryota; kingdom Metazoa; phylum Chordata; class Mammalia; order Artiodactyla; family Delphinidae; genus Delphinus; species Delphinus delphis. The sequence goes on from NC_082691.1 coordinate 58,559,566, forward strand.
ACAACCCCATGCATTAGCAGAGAGGCAGCCTAAAATAGTAGTAAGTTCACAGACACCCCAAAACACACCACTGGACGTGATCCTGCCCACCAGAAAGACAAGATCCACCCTCATCCACGAGAACACAGGCACCAGTCCCCTCCTCCAGGAAGCCTACACAACCTACTGAACCAACATGACCCACTAGGAGCAGACACCAAAAACAATGGGAACTATGAATCTGCAGGCTGCGAAACAGAGACCCCAAACACAGTAAGTTAAGCAAAATGAGAAGACAGAGAAATACACAGCAGCTGAAGGAGCAAGGTAAAAACCCACCAGACCAAACAAATGAAGAGGAAAAAGACAGTCTACCTGAAAAATAATTCAGAGTAATGATAGTAAAGATGATCCAAATTCTTGGAAATAGAATGGAGAAAATACAAGAAATGTTTAACAAGGACCTAGAAGAACTAAAGAGCAAACAAACAATGACGAACAACACAATAAATGAAATTAAAAATTCTCTAGAAGGAATCAATAGCAGAATAACTGAGGCAGAAGAACGGATAAGTGACCTGGAAGATAAAATAGTGGAAATAACTACTGCACAGCAGAATAAAGAAAAAAGAATGAAAATAATTGAGGACAATCTCAGAGACTTCTGGGACAACATAAACGCACCAACATTCGAATTATAGGGGTACCAGAAGAAGAAGAGAAAAAAAAAGGACTGAGAAAATATTTGAAGAGATTATAGTTTAAAACTTCCCTAATATGGGTAAGGAAATAGTCAATCAATTCCAGGACACACAGAAAGTCCCAAACAGGATAAATCCAATAAGAAACATGTCAAGACACATATTAATCAAACTATCAAAAATTAAATACAAAGAAAAAATATTAAAAGCACCAAGGGAAAAGCAACAATTAACATACGAGGGAATCCCCATAAGGTTAACAGGTTTCAGCAGAAACCCTGCAAGTGGAAGAGAGGGGCAGGACATATTTAAAGTGATGAAAGGGAAAAACCTACAACCAAAGTTACTCTACCCAGCAAGGATCTCATTCAGATTCAGTGGAGAAATTAAAACCTTTACAGACAAGCAAAAGCTTAGAGAATTCAGCACCACCAAACCAGCTCTACAACAAATGCTAAAGGAACTTCTCTAGGCAGGAAACACAAGAGAAGGAAAAGACTTACAATAACAAACCCAAAACAATTAAGAAAATGGTAATGGGAACATACATATCAATAACCACCTTAAATGTAAATGGATTAAATTTTCCAACCAAAAGACACAGACTGGCTGAATGGATACAAAAACAAGACCCGTACATGTGGTGTCTGCAAGAGACCCACTTCAGACCTAGGGACACATACAGACTGAAACTGAGGGGATGGAAAAAGATATTCCATGCAAATGGAAAACAAAAGAAAGCTGGAGTAGCAATTCTCATATCAGACAAAACAGACTTTAAAATAAAGACTATTACAAGAGACAAAGAAGGACACTACATAATGATCAAGGGATCAATCCAAGAAGAAGACATAACAATTGTAAATATTAATGCACCCAGCATAGGAGCACCTCAATACATGAGGCAAATGCTAACAGCCATAAAAGGGAAAATCGACAGTAACACAATAATAGTGGGGGACTTTAACAGCTTACTTTCACCAATGGACATACCAACCAAAATGAAAATAAATAAGGAAACAAAAGCTTTAAATGATACATTAAAAAAGATGGACTTAATTGATATTTATAGGACATTCCATTCAAAAACAACAGAATACACTTTTCTCACAAGTGCTCATGGAACATTCTCCAGGATAGATCATATCTTGGGTCACAAATCAAGCCCTGGTAAATTTAAGAAACTTGAAATCATATCAAGTACCTTTTCTGACCACAACGCTATCAGAGTAGATATCAATTACAGGAAAAAATCTGTAAAAAATACAAACACATGAAGGCTAAACAATACACTACTAAATAACCATGAGATCACTGAAGAAATCAAAGAGGAAATCAAAACATACCTAGAAACAAATGACAATGAAAACACGATGACCCAAAACCTATGGGATGCAGCAAAAGCAGTTCTAAGAGGGAAGTTTATAGCAATACAATCCTACCTCAAGAAACAAGAAACATCTCAAATAAACAACCTAACCCTAGACTTAAAGCAATTAGAGAAAGAAGAACAAAAAAAACCCCAAAGTTAGCAGAAGGAAAGAAATCATAAAGATCAGATCAGAAATAAATGAAAAAGAAATGAAGAAAATAATAGCAAAGATCAATAAAATATCATCTCATTTTTTTAAATTTTGGCTGTGTTGGGTCTTCATTGCTGCATGCGGGCTTTCTCTAGTTGCGGCGAGCGGGGGCTACTCTTCTTATAGTGATGACTTCTTGTTGCAGATCACCGGCTCTAGGCACACGGGTTTCAGTAGTTGTGGCATGCGGGCTCCAGAGCTCAGGCTCCATAGTTGTGGCACACAGGCTTAGTTGCTCCATGGCATGTGAGATGTTCCCAGACCAGAAAGATCCTGCAAGAGGTTGCCTGCATTGGCAGGTGGGTTCTTAACCACTGGGCCACCAGGGAAGTCCAAGAGAGAATTTTAAAAGCCACAAGAGAAGCAACTCAACACATACAAGGGATCCTCATTAAGATTATCAGCAGATTTCTCATCAGAAACTTTGGAGGCCAGGAGGCAGTGGACTAAATATTCAAAGTGCTAAAAGAAGAAAAAAAAAACCTGGTAACCAAGAATCCTATATCTTTTTTTTTTTTTTTTTTTAAGAATCCTATGTCTTGGGCTTCCCTGGTGGCGCAGTGGTTAAGAATCTGCCTGCCAATGCAGGGGACACTGGTTCGAGCCCTGGTCCGGGAAGATCCCACATGCCACGGAGCAACGAAGCCTGTGCACCACAACTACTGAGCCTACCATCTAGAGCCCACAGGACACAATTACTGAGCCCGCACACCACAACTGTTGAAGCCTGCACACCTAGAGCCCATGCTCTGCAACAAGAGAAGCCACCACAATGAGAAGCCCATGCACCACAACGAAGAGTAGCCCCTGCTCGCCGCAACTAGAGAAAGCCCATGCGCAGCAACAAAGACCCAACGCAGCCAAAAATAAAAATAAATAACTTAAAAAAACAAAAGAGAATCCTATGTCTTGCAAAACTATCCTTTAAAAGTGAGGGAGAAATTGGGACATTCTCAGATAAACAGAGGCTGAGGAAGTTTGTTACCACTAGCCCTACCCTGCAAGAAATGCCAAAGAGAGTCCTGCAGGGCTAAATGAAAGGACACTAGACAGTAACTCAAAGCTGTATGAAGAAATAAAGATCTCAGTAAAGGTAAACACATAGGCAATTATGAAAGCTAGTATTGTAGCAGTGGTGTGTAATTCCACTTTTTGTTTTCTACATGATTTAAGAAACTAATACTTTAAAAAAAACATTTATTAGTCTAAAAGCTAGTATTACTGTAACTTTGATTCGTAACTTCACATTTTGTTTTCTACATAATTTAGGAGACTAATGCATTAGAAAAATATTAGTTTACGTTTTTTTGTCACGCAATGTATAAAGATGTATTTTGTGACATCAACAATCGAAAGGGGTAGGGGTGAACATATTAAAGAAGCAGGGTTTTTGTATGTTATTGAAGTTAAGCTGGTATAAATTCAAATTAGAATGTTATAAATTTAGGATGTTAAATTGCTCCCTATGGTAACCACAAAGAAAATTGCTAAAGAATATACACAAATGGAAATGAGAAAGTAATTTAAGCATCTCACTACAAAAAAAAGAAAAAGAAAATCAACTAAACACAAAAGAAGATAGTAATATGGAAAATGAAGGCCAAAAACGTTATAAGGCATATAGAGAATAGCAAAACGACAGAAATCCCTCCGTATTAGTAGTTACTTTAAATGTAAATAGATTCAACTCTTTACTCAAAAGACAGAGATTGGCAGAATAGATTAAAAAACAAAACAAAAACATGATTCAACTCTATGCTGTGTACAAGAGACAAAGGAGTTACAGTTTAATGTGTATAGAGTTCCAGTTTTGAAGATAAAGAGTTTGGAGATGTATGGTGGCAATGGTTGCACCCCAATAAGAATGTACTTAATACCACTGAAATGTATACTTAAAAATGGTTAAGATAGTAAATTTTATGTTATGTGTATTTTACCACAAAAAAAAAAAACTGGGGAAAAAAAGAAATAAAGTACTGATACATAATACTGCAACATGGATGAACCCTGAAAACATTGTGCTAAGTGAAAAAAGTCAAACACAACCAACCACAGCTTGTATGATTCTGTTCATATGAAATGTCTAGCATAGGCAAACCCATAGAGGCAAAAAATAAATTAGTGGTTGTCAGGCTCTGGAGGGAGGAGAAATGAAGAATGACTACTAATGGGTACAAGATTTATTTTCAGGGTGACAGAAATGTTCTAAAACTAGACAGTGATGATTGCTGCACAACTCTGTATATATACTGAACACCACTAACTGTACTCTTTAAAAGGGTTAATTTTATGGCATGTGAACTATATCTCAACAAATCTGTTACATTAATACAAAAAAACAAACAAAAAAATTCTCCCTTTACAACGTTTTTAGGACTGGAAGACTATTATAAGATGAGGCTGAGACGAAAACCTGGGTCTTCTGCTTCCTCCCCCAGTGGTTTTCCTACTATTCAACTACTCTGTCACTGCTGCTCCCAGGAACTCACCTGCTCCATCAACCCACAGAAAGAGTAACAGATACAAAGGCGGCAGAAAATCAAGTAATCACTAGAGACAAAGTCTGTCTGCTCCCAGAACTGCTGCCTCTGATTTGACTAGGACAGCATTCTCCTCATAAATTACAGTAATGCAAATAGGAAATACAAATTTTTTTCATCTTGTCCATGAACTAAAACAAAAGTTTTTTTTTTTCATTTGACCTTTTAATACATTCTTAAAGACAAGGGCAATCTGAATTATGAATTTTTACTTTTTACCATTTAAACCATATAGCTTCCATTTTCTTTCTCTTATTGCTGAACAGTGAAAATTCCTTTCTTACAAAATATAAATAAGTGTCATTGCAATGTTCCTTGGATATCCTGCGTTTCTGAGCCATTATATACCCCATCTTTTCTTTTCAACCACTAATCCCCAGTCTAAAGGGGGAAAACAAGATAATCCCTTATTTAAATGATCAATGGGAAGGAATCAGTACAGAATAGCAGAAAACTCTCACAACTCTATCATACAGAACTTGCACAATTTTTTAAATAATACTTCAGAAACAGAAATATCTTAATTTTTTATAAGATATTTTACACACATATTTTTAAAAATTTTTTATTTTATTTATATTTATTTTTGGCTGCATTGGGTCTTCGTTTCTGCACGTGGGCTTCCTCTAGTTGCGGCAAGCGGGGGCTACTCTTCGTTGTGGCGCGAGGGCTTCTCACTGAGGTGGCTTCTCTTGCTGTGGAGCACAGGCTCTAGGCGCGTGGGCTTCAGTAGTTGTGGCACACGGGCTTAGTTGCTCCACGGCATGTGGGATCTTCCCAGACCAGGGCTCGAACCCGTGTCCCCTGCATTGGCAGGCGGATTCTTAACCACTATGCCACCAGGGAAGCCCTGCGCTACCAGGGAAGCCCTTAATTTTAAAAAATATTTATTTATTTAGGCTGCGCCAGGTCTTAGTTGCGGCACATGGGATCTTCGTTGCGGCATATTTAGTTGCAGCATGCAGGATCTTTAGTTGCAGCATGCAGACTTCTTAGTTGTGGCAGGCACTTAGGACCTAGTTCTCCAACCAGGGATCAAACCAGGCCCCCTGCATTGGGAGCACAGAGCCTTACCCACTGGACCACCAGGGAAGTCCCAGAAATACGTTAATTTTTTAAAAGCCAGTTTTCCTGCCTCTCCTAGGCTTCTGGCACATATATATCTGTTGTTGAGCCTTACTGCATGCCCGGCACTATGCAGGCACTTCACAGTATATTTTCTCATTTCATTCTCATTAGAATTCTCTCCGCACCTTAGGAGACTTCTAGACTGGGACAAGAGCCAACAGTAGAAACAGGGGGTGGTTAACTGAGGAATTGAGTTAAGGGTGCCTGCCCCAAAATACCTGTCTTTGGTTTGTTACACTGCCTGAAATTCCACCATTAGGTTTTGAAAGCTCTTCTGTCCGGTTTCAGAAAGTAGATCCTCCTTAAGCCACAATCAGACATGACCTCAGTCTTTACTAGGGTAAAAGTGGCTAAATTGCTGGCTTTCCCAGAATATCTTCAGTTTAATAGAAACCAGTATTTTAAACTAAAACAATGAAAATCTAATCTTAGAATTTCAAGTATTATTGAGGATGGAGGCTAGTCCCAAGAATGACTAAGTGGATTTAGAAGAAATATCTTAATCTTGGAAAATATGAAAGACCCTTCAGCAAACTGAAACATGTTTTCAGCATTATATTCCTATAAATAGAACTGTGGCTCGAAGAGGATCCTAATGTAAATCAACAAATGAACAGTTTCAAGTCCCCATAACACAGACCATTTGATGGGATATTTTATCAAAAATGTGAAAAACAACATTGCTATGATGCTTCAAAAGGGGACACAAAAAGAATGGTTGCTAGCTGGAGGCTTTATTCTCGATTTAAAGAAAAGAGAGGGGAAAAAAAGCCCTGCTTTTTAAATTCTTCTCAGTCTACTTCCCTGACAAACCTGTTTGATGGGCATCAGGGACCTGAAGCAGAGCTTGCAGGGAAAAAGTAGCCATCATTCATGCTTCATTGGATTTCTATGACAGAATGATCACATTCTGTAGAAACGGGCATAAGCACATCATTATTAAGCCTTGCTTTAGCATTTCTTAACTGATCATGGATGCTGTCGTCCTTGGTGGCTCCTCTCTGCTGGCACTGTTTGTAGTTATTTGACCTTTTCTCAGTGGATAATCCACACAAAAAGCCCTAATTACTTCCCCAGCTTTGACCAGCCAGCAGTGTGAATAATCAATGACACTCATTTAGGTATTGCACAATCAGATGCTTATGGTGTTTAAAGAATATTTTTCCATTGACCTGCCACAGCTGTAGGACAATTACAAGCGGTAAAGCTGCTGTTGTAATCACAAGATGACCAAGTGACCTTGTGGGTTTAAAGTTGATGACTGGGGCCTTGACTGGGGCATAGTCATGATACAGAACATACTTTGGGAGAGAAAGGAGGCTTCATTGTATGCTAATGTGACATGCTGAGCCCCAAGAGCAATGTTCTGAAATATTGACAAATCGGAAGCTCATATTGGCAGGTAAAATTCAGTATTTGTACCCATGGCTTCAGTTACTTCTTCCTATTGTACATAAAATAGTAAATATATAATACTAGGGAAAAAAATTGAACTCTAGCCACACTGCTCTCCACACTTTTTCTTAAGGTAAACATGAAAATAAAACTGAAGCAAGAAGGTTTCCTATCTAAATAGATATATAAAGATTCCTAGGATATTAAAATTTTTTAACATATTAAAGTTACAATAAATCCTTATCTACTCTCAGGCCAAATTTCCCACAGAAAAATCACTACTAATAAAAAGGTCCCAAAGATCACTATTAAAAAGTCTGTGGTTCTTTGAAATTATGATTAGTTACTATATTACATATAAAGCTGAATTATAAAATAAGTTGAAGGAAAAGGGAATATGACAGCATTTCCAAGAGAGTGTGTTCTTGGAAACGCTCCACTGAAAATCCTTTGCAGATAAGGATTCATCATCTAATAAGTTCAGGAAATGCAGTTTACAATCTTCTCTTGGAGATTTAAAATGCGTTTTAGCATATCAAAGTTTCTGGAATATATTTTTCAAAACAACTTTGGGGGGGCTTCCCTGGTGGCGCAGTGGTTGAGAGTCCGCCTGCCGATGCAGGGGACACGGGTTCGTGCCCTGGTCTGGGAAGATCCCACATGCCACGGAGCGGCTGGGCCCCTGAGCCATGGCCGCTGAGCCTGCGCGTCCGGAGCCTGTGCTCCGCAACGGGAGAGGCCACAACAGTGAGAGGCCCGCGTACCGCAAAAAAACAAAAAACAACTTAGGGTAATTAATAACATATAGGGTTTTTTTATTCCCTTATCACCATCTTATATGAAAATTGAATTTGTAAATATTGGTTCTTCAGAATGTCAATGAATAGACTTTTGTAGCTATTTTATTTTATTTATTTATTTTTAAAAATTTATTTATTTTTGGCTGCACTGGGTCTTTGTTGCTGCATGCAGGCTTTCTCTAGTTGTGTCCAGCGGGGGCTACTCTTCATTTTGGTGCGCAGGCTTCTCATTTTGGTGGCTTCTCTTGTTGCGGAGCACGGGCTCCAGGCATGCAGGCTTAGTTGTTGTGGCTCGTGGGCTCTAGAGAACAGTCTCAGTAGTTGTGGCACACGGGCTTAGTTGCTCCACAGCATGTGGGATCTTCCCGGACCAGGGATTGAACCCATGACCGCTGCATTGGCAAGCAGATTCTTAACCACTGTGCCGCCAGGGAAGTCCCTGAATAGACTTTTTACTTTTGAACTCCCTTAAAACTTTCATAAGATTGCATACTTATTTATTAAAAGGAACACAAAGTAAAATCAGTAAAAACAGCAAGAAAACAAATTGGCAGGGCAATGAAACAGTTATGCTCCTGGCAGAAAAGATGAAGGAAAGGAAGTATCCTAAATTGAGGACATAACAGAAGAGAGTTTGGTTGTGGAAAAAGTCCCAGATAAAAAGAGAAGAAAGGAAAGGTCAGAAGTAATGGCACAGACCATCCTCTCCTTTTCCAAACTTGAAGGCTGTCCTGATTTAATCTGGCAAAAGGAGGGAAACCAGCTCATCAGCATGCAATTGATGATTTGCTCAGCCTGCTGTCAGTGACAGCACTGTCTAAAGACACAGTGGAGAATGAGGAAAAACAGGCAAAATCCAGTGGGTAAGCCAAGAAGGCAAATCACTGAAAAAACATATACAGCAAAAAGACAGCACATTTGATGGTGTGATCTTGATTAATCCTAAGATCGCTAAAGCTTTCATGTGTGGGGCTCCTGGGATGTATGATCCAAGTTTCTACTGCTATTGGAAGAATCCAATTCATAATATTTGTAGAGAATGAGCTGTTTTTTAAACATTACTTTTAGTTTCAGCAGGCATCTCTGCGTCTTCCTTTAATGGAAGGCATGCTGGGGTGATATTTATAACTCTTTCCTTATGCATGTTTATTGCTTCGTTAGAAGCTGAGACCTACATTTTTCTGGGCTCTGCAGTATCCCAGGATTAGGGCAGATTTTGCCCCTTAGTCTGCAGTACTCTCTTTCAAGTACCCAGTAACTCTGTGCAACTGGTTCCAGCTTGTAACACGTCTGGAAATTTTTCAGGCTTTCAGGATCCACTAATTTTCTCCCAAATCATTAATTTTTACATGTTTCTAAATTGTCAAGGACATGAGGTTATTACTAAGGTCAGTAGTGATAGGCAGTTAGAAATATAAGGGGGAGGGGGTTGGGAGACAGGGGTAGAGCAGTATCAAGAACATTCACCCATGTAAATTGCTGAGTAAGAAATTTTTTCTGCAATTCTAAAAACACAGTCTTTTAATTAAAGGCATACCAGTGAGTGTGGCAAACAGTATGGGGGATGTATTCAGACAGATTGCTATCCCTAGTCATAAATTTCACCTTCTTCAACCTCATCATGCATGTATAGGGCCTTTATATAACTTGAAGCACTTTAGATTCCATTCTAAATTTAAGCTATAAATTTCTAGAATAAACTAAGAAGAAAAGGGTTGAGAAAGAACGCACCCAGGAAGTAAAATACATGAATATCTGGCTTCATATTGAATCCCTGAGTACTAAGAACGTGAAACTTTGAGACTTGGTAAATGGGATATGTACTATATGCAGCCAATTTTTAATGCTTTGTGGATGAGGAAACTAAGGCACAGAGAAGGTAAATGACTTGACAAAGACCATAGCTAGTATATAGCAAAGTAGACCATAAAGAAGTGGTCTTCGTTTTTTTGCCTTACCATGCAGCTTGCAGGACCTCAGTTCCCCAACCAGGGATTGCACCCAGGACCTCAGAGGTAAAAGTGCAGAGTCCTAACCACTAGACCGCCAGGGAATTCCCTAGAAGTGATCTTCTATACTGAGTGCTTTGTATGTTCACTGTAACATATTTGTCCTTAAAAAATTGTGTATTCAGTGTAGGGTATATAAACATGTCACACATGTAACAAGGTAACTGCAGATATATCAGTTAAACTTTCATGTCATTTTCTCTAGTATAAGAAAATATCAGGTTTACTATAAGCATCAAAAAACATAGATATCTCAGGAAAAACTAGAATTATAATTAAAGTTATAAGTGAGAAACATCATCTGAACCCGATTAATGTATAATAAAAATTCATCTTAGCCACACTGATTCAACTGAGAAAAGAATTCCAACCCAGAATCAAAATAGCAGGATAGTTGATGTTGATGTTGAAAGCATTTGCCCAATATGCCCTGAGAAAACCATAATTCAAAAAGAGTCATGTATCACAATGTTCATTGCAGCTCTATTTACAATGGCCAGGACATGGAAGCAACTTAAGTGTCCATTGACAGATGAATGGATAAAGAAGATGTGGCAGATATATACAATGGAATATTGCTCAGCCATAAAAAGAAACGAAATTGAGTTATCTGTAGTGAGGTGGATGGACCTAGAGTCTGTCATACAGAGTGAAGTAAGTCAGAAAGAGAAAAACAAATACCATATGCTAACACATATATATGGGATCTAAAAAAAAAAAAAAAAAACGTTCTGAAGAACCTAGGGGCAGGACAGGAATAAAGACACAGACGTAGAGAATGGACTTGAGGACATGGGGAGGGGGAAGGGTAAGCTGGGACGAAGTGAGAGAGTGGCATGGACATATATACACTACCAAATGTAAAAGAGATAGCTAGTGGGAAGCAGCCACATAGCACAGGGAGATCAGCTCAGTGCTTTGTGACCACCTAGAGGGGTGGGATAGGGAGGGTGGGAGGGAGATGCAAGAGGGAGGGGATATGGGGATATATGTATACATATAGCTGATTCACTTTGTTATACAGCAGAAACGAACACACCATTGTAAAGCAATTATACTCCAATAAAGATGTTAAAAAAAAAACCAGGCAATTTTCATACTTTTTTTAATAGTTCATTTGTTTGTATTACTAAGCAGTATTCCATTGTACGTATACCAAAATTTTTTTATCCATTCACTTGTTGATGAATATCTGAGTTGTTTACAGGTTTGTGCTATTATAAACAAAGCTACCGTGAACACTTGTGTATGAGACAATGTGGCAAATGTTAGCTAACATTTGGTGAATATAGGTGTTGGGTATGTGGGTTCACTACACTATTCTTGCAACTTTTTTTATGTTTGAAATTGTTTCAAAATAAAAACATACAAAATGGGGAAAAAAAGAAAGTATTTGCCCTGCATTTGTGTCTTCATAGTGTTGCACCATCCAAATCTGCTGGACGTTATTTGGATAATCTGGAAAAGGACACCTAATTTCATTTTTTCTTCTTTGATTAAACTGCTGTATACAAGAGAACAGCTTCTACATTCCAGATGAGTTCCCGCATGATTGAGAAACCAATTCAAAGGAATGCTTCTTAAACTTACAGCAACTTAGCAACTCATTATTGTTAATATTCTCATTAAGCCATTCAAAACTTTCTTGACATAAACAAAATTTCCTTTTTCTAATCAGTCAGCATATCTGAACATTAAAGCTTGTTTGATTTTCCCAGAATTTTGATTGGTTGTTTGCTCTGGGGATTTGGCTACTTTTATAAAGTTAATAGAGTTTGGGAAAGGTGCTGTAAGAAAGCTTCTGAGGATGCAATGAGTTTGTTTACCAAGTATTTCCAGGAAAAGATTTTGGTCAGTCGTTTGGGTGTTTTATCTAAGGATGCCCAAAATCTGAATGTCACAAATACATTCTTGCACATTTGATAAATGTTAAAAATTGGACTGGTTAAACTATATGAAATATTCATAACATTGTTCCTTATAAAACTGAATTCCAAGTTCCAGTTTAGCTTGCCAGAAACAAACCTCTGCTCAGCCTTTTGGCTGAGAATCTATCTCATGACCCAGTAAGGCAGCTCCCTCAGCAAAAGGTAGATATACTTAAGAGCCAGTAACCTAACTCTAAATTTGAAAATGAGAAAGAAAATCTTTAGGGCATGTACTCTCCTAAGATAATACAAAAAAGAATAAATAATAGCCCCATTTATTAAGTAGCTAGGCCCAAACACTTACTATTTATTTCCTTAAAAAGTAGTAGCTGTTTTGTTAAATATACAAATTAAAAGAAAATCCTATTTTTATTTAATTCTTAAACAACCACAATTACTTCCAAATGAGATGTGTGTACCTGTTCGGCACTGTACATCTCAAACGTTGGAATCAAACTGGACACCATCACCCTCCTTTCCTGTTCTACACTGATTTTCACATAGTACTTGCTTTTTATTACAATAATATACAAAAACCCAGCTTTACAAAGATATGAAATCAAAACAAATGTAGCATGAGCTAATGTGTGAATTATCTCAAGCTAGCATATTTTGCCTGGTATCTGAAAGATGTCAAGTAGCACTGTACTTCCCTTAAAAATTTAAGATATCCTACAACTCTCCTGTGAGTTTACTGCAGCATCCCAAGGCACCTTAGCACATGGGTTGGGAACTGTGAGACTATACTAATAACCCATTTCATGAATTATCAAAGTGAGATCAAAAATAGTTAAAGAAGGGCTTCCCTGGTGGCGCAGTGGTTGAGAGTCCGCCTGCCGATGCACGGGACAGGGGTTCGTGCCCCGGTCTGGGAAGATCCCATATGCCGCGGAGCGGCTAGGCCCGTGAGCCATGGCCGCTGAGCCTGCACGTCCGGAGCCTGTGCTCCGCAACGGGAGAAGCCACAACAGTGAGAGGCCCGCATACCACACACACAAAAAAAAATAGTTAAAGAAAAAAAAAATAGTTAAAGAACTTTTCCAAGGTTATAAATCTAAGTATAAACTAAGCCAAAACAAGAAGTTGTGTTTAAAATGCTGAGAATTTAGCCCATTTCTTAAATTTAACTAAATGCCACAGATCTTGAATCTACAGAGTAAGCCTATGTGTATGGAACTACCTCCCAGGACATTCCTATCTTTGCACTTACTACTAGATGATCTTCAACATATTGATAAAGAAACAAGGTCTGAAGAGGTAAGGGACTTGCCTAAGAGAACAGAAATAATTAAAGGACCAAAAGCAGCAACTTGTCTCCAGACCTATTGTCCAGGGCTTTTTTATTGTGCTATCTAAAATAAGGGTTACATTTTCCAGACTCCTCTGCAACTAGATATAGCCATATGACTAATTTCTGGCCAATGGGATATAATTAGAAGTAATGTATGTAATTTCTGGCAAGTGTCCTTAAAGATAGGATATGTGCCCTTCTACCTGCTGGCTTAAATGAGAACATGAAGACTGGTGTTCAAGTTGCCATCTTGGACCATTAGGAGAAACACATATTGAGGGTGATGAAACAACAGTATAGAAGGATCTCGTGGATTCCTGCTGCTCTTGGGCCTCCTTATAAACTCTGGACTTCATTTATATAAGAAGGAAATACCTTCATATATTATTCAAGCCATTGTTATTTGAGGGTTTTTGTCAATATACCAACTAAACCTAGTACTAATAAATACAGACTATCTTTACAACAATATAATAACACATAATATGCTTTAGAACAACTCATAGATTTCCACATTATGCATTTTAAATATGTAAAAAACTTAGGACACATAACTCTAGGGAGCTGTCAGAAATACATGCAACCACTCACTACCTCCTTGAGAATTAACATATTTCTTCACACCCTATGCCTCACATGGAGATATATTTTATAAATCCAAATGATATTTGACTAAAATATATAAATAAGTTAATATGTTTTCAAAAGGGGAGACCTTCTCACATAAAATTGGTCCAGTTTAAAATGACAAATTGAACACTTTCATTTATCTCCACTCCCTCCCCAAACCCACTAATGAAGGTAGAGAGTTTTAAAGACAAACCCACAAGGAGAACAACAATAAGGGGAAGGGTGAAGTTGCAAAATTTTGGAATCTAGAAAGCAGATAAACACGCTGAAACTCCAAAAAGCTGAATCCTTAACTGTCGGGGGGGCTAGCTAAGAAGCAGCCTAATTGCTTCTAAGAACCCCCAAAAGGCCCAGGAATTGACGTCAAAAGCTGCTATGGAAGTGAAGAGGTGAATGTAGAGCTATTCCTTCCTCCATTCCATGCAACTGGACAATTTCCCCTTCCCAATCGCAGCAGAAGACAGGAGATTTATTCTCTGGAGAGGGTAAAATAGAGGGACACTGGACTGGAGGAATCCAGGCACAGTGAGAGAGAAGTATCATACTAAAAACAGGGAGATTAATTAAAAGTTTGTATACTGAACTTTAAAACTCTTAGCCTTCTTGCCCTATTCTAATCCCAGAATTCAACAGCCAGATTTATATCTTCTAAGAAGGAAATGCATGTTTCTTTTGGGGGAACTATGACCAGCCCAAGATGACAGACATAAAGATTCTGATACTGGGTGTTCTCCTACAAACAGCCTACAGTCAAGAGATCAACCTACAGAAAAGCTCAAAGTCAACAAGCTCTACTCATATGCTCAGAGCTTCCAACCATAATCTCACCATTCTTAATCACCAAAAGATGGCCAAGACATGAAAAAAAATCTCTAACGTGAAAGTCAAGTACCAAAACAAAGAGAAAAAAGCAAGTTGGAAGAAACAGAGACTATGCTTAGAGAAGAAAACTTCCAAAACAGAAAGAAGATATCTTCTCTTATCAGATCTCAGAAAGATATGAGAATTTATTACATACATAAAAGAAAACTAGAATGCTTTTTTTATTAAAAAATCAGAAAAAAAAGAGATCTTGGAAATTAAAAATTGAAAAAAATCCATGGAGGGGTTGAGATCATATCCAAGAAAGGAGAGAAAAAAGACAAATAGATTTTTTTTAAGTGAGGAAAGATGAAAAGTGGAAGAGCACCAATTCAGGAAGTTCAAAATCTGCTAACAGAAGTTCCAAAAAGAGACTGGAGGAAATCGTTAAAGAAATAATACAAGAAACTTCTCAGCACTAGAGGACATGAGTTTCCAGAATGAAAAGATCCATGGAGTACCTAGCACAATGGATAAAAATAGACCCACATCTTTATTTAAAAATATCATTATGAAACTTCAGAACCCTAGCACGAAGAAAGAGAATTTTTAAGATTTCAGATTTAAAAAAAAAACATATACATAAGATTAAGAATCAGAATGGTATCAGACTTCTCAATAACAATAATGCAAGCTAGCAAACAATGAATAAATGCCTTCAAATTTTTAAATTTCAGACATTTAAATATGAAGGTGGAATAATGGATTTCAGTAATTCAAGTTCTCAAAAATTTTTACAAAGCTGTTAGAAGACATGATCTATCAAAATAAGAACGTGGAACAGAAAAAGACATGAAATCCAGGAAACCAGAGGATCCAACGCAGATGATAAGCAAAGAGAATTTCCTGAAACAGGGGTCAGCAAACCATAGCCCACAGCCGAATCCATCACGACACCTGTTTTTGTATGGCCCATGAGCTAAAAATGGTTTTTACATTTTCAAGCATTTTTAAAAATCAAAAGAATATTTTATGACACATAAGAATTATATGAAATTCAAATTTTAGTGTCCATAAAGTTTCATTAGAACACAGTCACGCTCATTTGTGTATTGTCTATGACTGCTTTTGTGCTCTAATGACAAAGTTGAGTAAATGTGCGCAAGGCCATCTGGCCTAAAAAGCCCAAAATGTTTATTACCTGGCTCTTTATAGAAAAAGTTGACTTGCACTGGAGGATGGTTAAGAAAGATACTGAGGGCCTCCCTGGTGGCGCAGTGGTTGACAGTCCGCCTGCCGATGCAGGGGACACGGGTTCGTGCCCCGGTCTGGGAAGATCCCACATGCCGCGGAGCGGCTGGGCCCGTGAGCCATGGCCGCTGAGCCTGCGCGTCCGGAGCCTGTGCTCCGCA
Source organism: Delphinus delphis (assembly GCF_949987515.2). NCBI lineage: Eukaryota > Metazoa > Chordata > Mammalia > Artiodactyla > Delphinidae > Delphinus > Delphinus delphis. Next base: position 58,575,763 of record NC_082691.1, read on the forward strand.
ACGGGAGAGGCCACAACAGTGAGAGGCCCACGTACCGCCAAAAAAAAAGAAAGATATGGGAATAATAGCTAAACAGCAAGTGTAGACAGCAAATGGCCCAAGCTAGAACAAATCAGAAGGCCATAAGAGAGAAGTCTTCAAAAAAATAAAATTAATAAAATTGCTGAAGTGCTTCAATGTGCTAAAAGGAGATTTGTACAACTTGGGAAGGATTAGGGGATAAATTGATTATATGTGCACAGAAAATTAAATGAAAAAAGAGCATTATTTAAAAAATTATTTTTTTAATACTGGTACAGGAAGAAAAATTATAATAGTTTACTACATGGATCAGCTGAACTACATGGTTCAGCATTTATGTAGTCATAATAATGTAAGTACTGCATTAAACAAAATTACAATATAATTATATGAGGAAAATGGGGAAAGTAGAAAGGTACCAGGCAGGAATGGAGAATACTGATGGCAAGAAGAGTGAAAGATAAATTCTTATTTTCCACAAGGGGATGTCAATACATACTGCCTAAAAATTAAAAGTCAAGAAGTTATCAGTATGAGACATAGGGGTAAATACCAAGAGAAACAGCCAATAGCGTTAAAAGTGGTTGCCTCTAGTAATTGGGTAGTTATGGTAGTAGAAAGGGAGGGACAGACCTGCCATCAAAGTAAGGCTTGCAGAACTGTTTAATTTTTTAAACTATGTGCATGTATAACCTTGATTCAAATTAAAACTAAGTTTGATATATAACCCCCCCAAAAAAAATTTCTCACATAGATTTCTGATTGTTTGGCTTGCTTTACCAGTTAAGCTTTTCAAATAATGTTATGGACACACCTGATTTGAAAATTTTCAACTGTTTAAGAAATAAAGATCATATTTTACTTACTAACATAGGGTAGTAAGTAAAAGTGAAGAGATTTTTTAAAAATTATTATTTTTAAAGTGCTCAAACTTCCTTCATGCTGTTCTACTCTGTTTAGATCATTACTACTAAGAACTTATCTAAATATTAACCACTTCACTTGATCACATAAAACTACTTAAAAGATCTAATGGAAGGATGTTTATATTATAAAAGATAATATGGTCAGATACTTTATGTATGTAAGAATAAGCTATCTTATTAAACAGGTATTCCAAAGAAGGGCATGTACTAAGTACTTCTGGGTACTAGCTAAAAAATTTAAACAAATGTAAAATGAACACATTAATGTTACAATTATAAATAAATTAAGCAACGAAAATATTGCTAGTAATTAGACACTCAGTATATCCCAAATTTGTTTGTCAATATTATCTTTCAAAGTCACTCAAATTTGGCACATATTTTTTAAATGTCCTAGATTTTGTATGAATTGTACACAGGGCTTTTATTTGAGGATTTATACTGATACTTGACAACCAATTTAAAGCTGGCTTAATTCATAATTTTATTCCCTAATACACTTACCTTGGTATTCTCTGTTTTTCAGTTTTAACACTCTTCATCCAAACCATGATCAGTTTGGAGCAACTAGCATTTTAGCCAGGGAAATGGCTTACAAACTATTCCCTTTTACATCCACTTTCTAAAGAGAAAAAAATGCTATTTAGTTTAATACTAACTGTATTTTAAAATTGTGCCTTGGGCTTCCCTGGTGGCGCAGTGGTTGAGAGTCCGCCTGCCGATGCATGGGACACGGGTTCGTGCCCCGGTCTGGGAAGATCCCACATGCCGCGGGGCGGCTGGGCCCGTGAGCCATGGCCGCTGGGCCTGCGCATCCGGAACCTGTGCTCCGCAGCGGGAGAGGTCACAGCGGTGAGAGGCCCGCGTACCGCAAAAAAAATAAAAAATAAAAAAAATAAAATTGTGCCTTGAATTCAGTTAGAAAATAACTTTGAAAAATGAGAATGGCTAGGGGTGTGTACCTGCATCCCTAATTAGACTAGAATGGCTTTCTCTAAGGAGACAGCAGACACTCGCCCTGTGCTAAATGAAATGTAGCAATTGCTTCTCAAATCACCATCAAGAGAGCTTACACAATTTTATCGGACTATATTCTATTTCTGCTTTATGTTGTTGTTATATGGGAGCTATACAGAAGTGTATATTCTATCACTGCGAAGGCTAGATAAAATAGTTTAACTACTACATCAAATTGGGGCATTATACATATAAATTGTCTGCTGCTGTCTGTAGATTATGTCTGTAAAAGATAAAAGCATTTTTCTTCTTTTAGAGAGAACACTCCCAGTGACTTCTTTGCCCCACATATAAATTATCTTTTAAGGGACCAGGTGCAATAGGCAAGGAATTGGCTGTCTTCCCAACCCAGCTTTGAGTTTTGATTTCTAAATGTACTTGTCGAGTTAGGAATCACAGAAATGCAGAATTTAAAGACCAAGTCAAGATTTGTTTCCCTGCACCTTTTGCCTTAGGGGACAGAAAAGGGTGGGGGATAGCGCTTTGGGAGAAGTCATCTGAATTTAAATGAACTTAATTGCTTTTAGCGTGATCTCTCTGACTGAACAGGTGGCTCTGAGAATCCTGTGTCCCCAATGATCCATGTCAGTGTGAACATAAGAGAAACCTATAATTTGGAAATCAGGTTAGACATGCAGGCAACTCTCCAGCTTTGGTCCAGATGCAGGATGAACATGATTCCACTGGAAGCATTTGTGTGGCGTGATTAAATAATTAATATCCAGTAGAACACCAGTGCAACAGTGGCCCATACCTCTCAAATCATCTAGGTAGCAACCCCTGAAAGTGTAGGTCCACAGTGGCATGGGATCTTTGGGTAGAATTGACAATCCAGAAGTATTTTTTCGTTGACACAATTTTGAACTCTGAGAGGCCTGCTCCAGAGTATTCTTGAGAGGACAAGAAATTTCTAACTACCTAGGAAATGCTTAGCCGGGGAGCTGGTTGGGATATTGCTCAGAGAAAGTAAAACTACCCTTTACTCTGGTTTGTGAACTTGCCACCATTATCCCTTCTTCATTCCTATGCTTAGCATGCTATAACCCGATGAGAAGATGCTTTTTAGATTCTCCTCTATTTAAGGAAGGCAGTGCAATCCCATGCTTTACTGATGCGTTAAACTCGGGTCTATCTCCTGAAGTGACTTATAGCACAATCTCTCAGAATACTATTATCTTTTAGATACTGGTCAAGCTGGAAGTTGAAGAATGAGACAGAGCCTTTGCATTAGTTGTTCACTGACCTAGAATGCTCTTCCTATAGCTAGCTTCTCATTCTTCAGGTCTTTGTTTAAATGTCACCTTCTTAAAGATATCTATCATTACCATGCTTTATGAAGTAGATTCCTTCAACCTCCATCTCTAGTTATTATTTCATAGCACTCTGTTTATCTCCTTTATGAAATTATTACAGCCATAGTTATTTTAATTGTGTGCTTTTATCTCTGTCTCTCTCCCGCACTGAAACCTCACCTACCAGAAGCGTCATGAAGTACTGTATCTCCAGCACCTAGCAAGTACCTGGAAGACGAAAGGTACTGAATAAAATTTATGAATGAATGACTACTGAAGATTACAAAGTACCTTTACTTACAGTTTAAAATTTTAAATATTTTTTGGTCAGTGTTATCAGTTAGCTTTTACCATATTATTCAGCAATAACATCTCCAAAAAATTTCAGGACTTAAAAGAAGAAAGAGTATTTCTTGCTCAGTTTTTATGTGAGCTGCTGATTGGTTGTGGCTTTGCCCCAACCTCATGCCAAGGCCTCGTTTGAGGCAGTGGCTCCTATCTGATAATGCCCTGGGTCATCTCATTTTCATGGCAAAGGGAAAAGAGCAAGAGCTACTGGAAATATATTATAGTGTCTTTTTTCTTTTACTTTATTTACTTTTATTGAAGTACAGTTGATTTACCATATTGTGTTAGTTTCAGGTGTACAGCAAAGTGATGCTGTTATTTTTTTTTCAGATTATTTTCCACTATAGGTTATTACAAGATATTGAATATAGTTCCCTGTGTTATACAGTAAATCCTTGTTGTTTATCTATATACAGGGTGTCTTAAACTAGGATCTAGCATATAGCACTTCTGCTTATAGGAAGATGTTCTCTTATAATAGAAGTTACCATGAAAAATAATACAATCCACCACAATACTATATTACTCAGAAATGTACTTACTAGTAATTTGTAAACTAACTTTGTTTATATCGCTGTCCTTTCTCTCTTTATTCACTGGTTTTCTTCAATTACAAACAGTCTCATCAGAGATCACCTATATGCTAAAAAATAAGACTTGTAGATGAGTAATACTTTTATTCTCTTCTCTTGCCGGATTATCCCTTTGCAATTCCTAGGTCATGGCCTGAGTATTTCCTAGGTATTTACATCTGTATAATAGAAAGTCAAAGGTCTCAAACTCCTGAGTGACTTCAGTCTGCCAGCATCAAAGGAAGCTGGCATGAGATGCTCCTTCCCCAGAAAAATGTTCTTCCCCAGTCACAGTAAATGACTGGGATGGATGAAGAGAGGCCAAATCCTTAAGGGTACATTTAAGTAATAAGCCTCATCCTATACAAAATGCAGTAATGTGAGGCCCCTTACTTAGTCATAAACTAGTATGTGTTCAATTTGGACTGCTAACTTAGGTATCTGTTTACCTCTACTCTCTAATTTCAATATTTATAATAGACTCTGCTAAAACTTTTCAGCATTACATTGGTATCAATAAAATTATTGGGAATACCTGTTTAAGATGAAAATTTTGAACTGTGGTATTAACCAAGTTTAAAAAGAAAATTATACCAAAAATAATTCTCAACTGAGAACTTCTATGTTGAAAGGGTTTTTTTGTTTTGTTTTGTCCTTTTTCCAAAGTGGTATCATGTGGAATTGTACCATGTAAAATACTGTAGATGGTTTTTTTTTTACAATTTACAAGAAATTTTCTTTTAGAAATTATTTACAATGTAAATCAACATTGCAAGATTTTATGTGTGTATTTTTTTAAATTGAAGATACTTGTATGGATGGATGGGAAAGGTTTTTCAAAATATGTGAATTCTATCTATTTTGCATTGTGAATGTTATCAATCATGTCATCCAGAAGAATGGGTACAGAACTTAAGATCAAAACCTCTCCAGTTCCACAGATGTCTCCTATAGGCCCAAGCCAAAGAGAGTGATTACCATCTCACTGAGAATTTCCCTCTGTTTATGCTTCTAGCCTCTTCCCAGATTATCAGTTGCCTTATTTCCTTATAAATCTCGCTTTCCACATTTTTAGTTACTTTTATTACCCACCACTGAGCCTGGGAAAGTCTTCCCTTCAGTTTAGACATTAAGGCTTATAAAAGGAACAAAAGTATGCATCCAGCATATAAACAAAATATGCTCCTTTTCACAAGGTTTTTATATCGAAATTAAAGAAAACTCTCAAGTTTCGTACATTTGGATTTGTGTAAATTCCTTGGGGAACTCCAAAGAGGAACTATCTCTTCACTAAGTTTCATTTTCCTCAGTATTTAAAACATTCAAGGAAAGAAAGCAACAATAACCCCTAGTATAAAAGAAACAGGATCAGTTTCATTTTCTGTTCTTTTTTAGAGACAACTGCATCCATTTCTGATCATTTTAGTACCTGCCATGGTTCAATCAACTTCTCTAATAGTTGTGGAATGTGAAATGTCTACATAAGATTGTAGGAGACCTTTTTTTCTTCCTAGAGTCTCTAGCAGATGCAAACAAGGTGATATGTCCCTGCATGCTACTGTTGCTAAACTGTGAGCAAAGTAAAAGAAAAAGACCGATTTAGATAATACATCTAAGATGCTTGTTGAGTGAAATGTCAAGTAGATTCATGTCTTGCCTTGTCCATCATCAGCCAATCAATGACACTTGAACCTGGGATGACCAGGTCAACTTGCTACCACTGCTACTAAGTGGGAGAGAGAATGCATAGATCACCTCTCAAAATGACAATTACTATGTGAAGCTATGGTAATTCCACAAGCCCTAGTCATTGTCCTGCTTAGCAAGAGGCTTCCTATGCTCCCACAGCTAAATACCAGCTCACTCAGATCTTGACAAAAGGGAAACAAAAAGACCTTTGGGATATCAACTCCCTGGTGACCCAGGTCTGATCAGAATTGAATTTCACTCTGCTTAGAACAAGTTTGAAAAAGAAAGGAAGAAAGAAAAAAAGGAAGGAAGGAAGGAAGGAAGGAAGGGAGAAAGGGAGAGAGAAAGAAAAAGAAAGGAAAAAAGGGATTAAAGTAAATGAAGCCTTTGAGTGAGCTGTGTTCTTTCTTTTGCATATAAATGAATATGAATACAGTCAATAGACAGACTTGCCATCTTCCTCCCACTCCCACCCATCCTGGTGACATTTATTTTTTTAGTCACTCAGACTAGAATGCCTTCATAATAAATAAATCCATCATATTCCTGTTTGGGATCAATACTAGATATTTACCATTAATTTGTCATGCTTTCATACGTGTACTTGTTATAGCCTGTAATCCTTAAATTTGCTCTGGAGATTTGGAGATTTCATCAAATCCCCAAGATCAAAAGCCTAAAAATTTTTGTTTGCATTTACATGTAAAGCTTACAAAGTTCTCCAGGGGAAATGGTGGTAAGAGCATTCTTCAAACTCTTGTTAACTGTTAACTGTCAAAGCCTGAGGGTGAAATCTCAGAGGTTTGTTTTAACAGGAGGAAAAAACATGACGTCAATTTTAAGTTTTCTTAAAAACTCATGAACATGAACAACATTTTTTCTCATCAGCTCATTTAAAATATAAGTGTGATTGTTAGTCAAAGCTAAAAGGGTATATAAAAACATCAACTTGTTTTCTCTCTCTGCAAGATGGATGTAGAGCCTGCCTGCAGGATCATAACTGAGGCAAACTAAGTGGGAAAGTTGGTATTTTAGGTACATTATTTTAAATCAATCAAGACCCCAGAGAGACAGCTGTTACTTTGATCATCCCAATAGCGTTGAAAAATAATATGTAAAATTATGCTACTTCATATTTATCCCTAAAATTAGCAATCAGCTGAAAGACAGAGCTATAAATCACATTTTAAAATCTGCCTGTCTCACCAGGGAATGACTTAATTACCAATGATACCATCTGAAAAGACAATGCTAAACCAACTCGATAAAGAGATCTGCTATTTCAGCATTTGAGATCACATGTTCAAGTATATTATATAGTGTATGTGTGTATTAATATGTTATTTTATATATTATTATTGTTTTTCTATAAAAATAAAATTGAACTAGTCATTTACAAAAAGAATCAAAATTTGTTTTAACTGACCGATTTTCTAAGTAACTATTTTTTTAAAAGCCTCATCATATGATAAAAGATGAGAATTATTATAGAGGACTGTTACATGAACACCTCTCAAGAATATTTCAGTCTTTTTATGAGTCTAATGGTAGAGTTCATGTACGATCTATACCCCCAATAGTGATCCTAGATAAGGATGACATTCTCTGTACACACAGGCTTCAGAATTGGCAGGATTTTCACAGAAACTGACCATATTCTGCCTTAAAATATTCAATGATAATGACGGCTCTACCATTTTTTACCTCCAGATCAAGTTAATTAAGAAATTAATACTACCGAAGAAGAAAAACATAAAGACAATGTTTTAAAATGCAAGTCTTGTTTTGTTTCATTTAGAATAGTATACCCAGAAATATTTACTTTCATTTAGGAGGTAATAAAAAGTGACAGAAAGAGAATTTTGCCTAGATAGTTTACTTTCTAATATTTCCTGTATATAACATGTACGGTTTATTCTAACATTTCCCACTTTATATTTCCTGAAGACACTGAATCAGTGCAATTTCATGCCTACAGATTTCAGTTTCCAACACTCAAAGACTAAATGGTGACTGAATGATGCTAAATCGTGCTTTTAGGAGAAATAACTATCCAAAAGGAACTCATTTAGCAACTCACTTTCTGTGTGTACATTTGTCACTTGCTTTCCTTATATTTTCTTCAACTGTTTATTGAAATTAGGAGAAATACTTTTACCATTTCCGTTGTTTTTTCTCTGATTGGCCAGAGCTGTAACATTATTCCTGGAAATGCCTGTCAGGGGAATGAGAACACTTCCAGAAATATAACCACAACGAAGTGATTTGGCCTAAATACAGGCATTTTAATTGAGTATGTATAGGCACAGAACATTTCTTAAAAGCAGTGTGAATATTAGTCTTCTCAAACTGCAATTTCAAATTAAGATGCTACTGAAAATTTACAAGCGTACTTCCTTAGCTCAACTTCACTATTTTAACCCTCGGTGGGGGATGGAGAGGAAGGAAGAAGTCACACAGACTCTGAAAAGGCTAATAATTTTACTTCAATTGCTCTTGTCTTTTGGAATTTACTATAACCCACATATACTCTTCTCTGAGGAAAGACACTTACATTGATTTAAATTTGTAACAGTCATGATAAGGAAATATTTTTCACCATTTGGTTTCTTCGGTGCCAATAAGGCACTAATTTTGCTACTGGTGGTGGTGAGGGGCAGAAATGTAAAAAAAAGACCTTTTCTCTGTACCTCTACAGTTCAGTGATATTTTACGTTCATAACATAAGCCTATATAAGATCTGAATCATAGGAATTTGAATAAATTATGTGAAATTTAGCTTCAGCATTAACAGAATTTTAATCTATTATATTCTTTGAAAATCAATTGTTGACATAGAGCTAATCTCAATCACATAAATACTTTAATAACCAGAACATTCTATTTCTTAATTGCCTATTAGAATTTATATTAGTAATTAAATGCTCCCTGAAAGTTTGGTAGTTGATACTTCAGTAAAATTCCTCTTTTTCTCTATCATTTTAATGTATTTCTTGAGATGCTGCTTCTGAGATTATCACTCTTCTTGTACCACAATGCTTGGGATTCTTCTCTGATGAACCACAGAATTTATCAAAGCCTTTTATGCACCTCCTGATTGCTAAGATTCCAAATAGTATTAAACATCAAGCACTATGAAGTTTCACTGATAAAAATGCACCAAAAGGTAAACAAATTAATTATTTTTACTATCCTAAGATAACAAAAGGACAAAACAATCAGATCTTCCTTTCTACTTACCCTTGGTATCCAAGCTTTCTATTTTGAATGACTCTCTCAGCACACCCACAAGTGAAGACAAAGTTGTCTCTAAGAGCTGTTGAGAGTAAATCAAAGATATCTTTTCTTCCTAAGACCTCTCTTGAAAAAAATGTAAAATGGTTCTTGTTCTGAGAATGAAGACTAACTAATCACCCAGAGAGAAGCAGTTTTGTTCCCGTGTGTCTGTGAGGATTGGGAGGTGCCAGCAGTGGTCAGGGAGGATGGGACAAGGGGTCTCATGGAGGGGTGCTACTCAGCAACATCCAATCGTGAGAACTCAGAATTGTAATGTCCTGCACTTCGCACTGTGTGCACATTAATTTCTACAGTTACTCCATATAATTGTTGTCTCACAAGACTTAAATTGTAAACTAAATATATTAGTTTCCTACTGCTGCTGTAACAAATTACCACAAATTTAGTGTCTTAAAGCAACACAAATTCATTCTCTTGTAGGTCTGGAGGTCATAAACTGTAAGTCAGTTTCCCTAGGCTAAAGTCAAGGTGTCAGCAGGACTGGTTCCTTCCGTAGGCTCTGAGGGAGAATTTGTTTCCTTGATTTATCAGCTTCTGGTGGCCAACTATATTCCTTGGCTTGTGGCCCCTTCCTTCATCTTTAAAGCACATCACTTCAACTTCTGCTTCTCTCTCTGTCTCTCTCCTGTATCCATTTTATAGACCTTTGTGATCACCCTGGGCCCACACTGATAATCCAGGATAAACTCCCCATCTCAAAATCCTTAATTTAATCACATTTACAAAGTCCCTTTTGTCATATAAAGACACAGTCACAGGTTCCCGGACCAAAGGCACTGGACATACGTGGGGACGATTATTCAGCCTACCACACTAGGCTAGCAGTGTCTGAACTGATGACGAGGCTATGGCGGTGAGCTGGATTCTCCCATATGTGTAGCTCTAAAGCCTTATCAACCGTACATGCATGGTTCTGAGTGTGCAAGGGGCAGACACTGAGACAGGCGTTTTCTATCCTCGTAATTCATCGTAAATAAACAATGGGATAAGAGGAGCTATGCAGCAAAATACGGCATATTTGAGCTTAAATGAAACTCGGGTCATAGACAGAATATTTTATAATGTAGTACAATTATTGGAGAGTATAGGCCAGAGACAGGATGAAGTTTTAAATAAGTGGTGTTTTAATCACAATGTCTCCTAAAGGAAGAAACTAATCTAAGGAGAAAGATGAGGTGTAGCTCTGATTATTTTAAGGATTAAATAAGATAATTTATGTAACACCCTAAGCATAGTGTCTAACTTAGTAAACGCTCAAAAATGTTAATTATGATGATTTCTTCCAATACTCTGAGATTAAAACTGTTTTCTTTCCCTTAGCTTGCAATGATGAATCCGCATATAATTCTTTCCTTGTCAGATAACCACTTGCATTACTACCCCCAAAGAGGGTGCTGACAGTGAGCTGAAGGAAATCTCAGAAGACAAGAATCCCCAGCAGACTACCAGCACAATCTCTGACATGCTTTTCTTTCCTAAATTGACCTTGTTTTCCCGGGTTAAAGTTGAGTATCCAGGCATTAGCTACTACTTGGAAAAGTGCTGAGTGGCTGATGTGTTTTGTCAGCATTGTCCAAGGCCAGCCGGAGAATGTCAGCGGCTCCTTCCTTTCCACTTGCATTTGGCAAAGACTTACATTGTGATGCTCAGAATGGTGGAAAGTGATGCAAATGCATAGTTCTTTCTATGCATGTCATATCATACACCCACTTAAAATGCCGTCTTCCCAATAGTTTGTTCAGCTAGTAGAAACAGCAATGAAAATCACAAAAGGAAAACATCATCTATCTGAAGGGAAGTCTACTTGCGGCAGGCAAATTTAAGAAACAGTCTATCTGTTCCCTATTCTCCCTCTAACTGACCTGTAAAAGGTTAAATGGTATGTATTCCCCATCTGTAAAAAGGGGGTAGTCATAATTATCAAATAAAAACTGCATAAAAGATACATCTTTATTAACAAACAGTAAATAATGGGTGATTTCCCTTTGGGAGTCCTACTTTTGTCCTGACCTGACACAGTTTAAGTTCATCACTGGGAGTGATCGACTTGACTTTCTCCTTCTCCCCTCACCATTTAGAACCCCAAAATGTCTTTGACCTTAACTATCCACTTTCATTTTTTTAAACCTTGTGACACTTTCCAGCAAAGGCAGGAAGAAGCAACAATCTCTCACTCTCGTTCTTCCAAAATCCTTTTTTCGTCTCTCAGAAGACACCTCTGCTTCACTATAATCCTATAGCCTAGTCCTTTGGTGCTCTAGTTTGCCTCCAGGGCATTGCTTCTCACCCTTGGTTTTAATCTGATGTGTTTTGGGGGGGTTATTTATTTATGGCTGCATTGGGTCTTCGTTGTTGTGCGTGGGCTTTCTCTAGTTGCAGCGAGGGGTGGCTACTCTTGGTTGCGTTGCACAGGCTTCTCAATGCGGTGGCTTCTCTTGTTGCAGATCATGGGCTATAGAGCGCAGGCTCAGTAGTTGTGGAGCACAGGCTTAGTTGTTCCGTGGCATGTGGGTTCTTCCCGGACCGGGGCTCGAACCCGTGTCTCCTGCATTGGCAGATGGATTCTTAACCACTGCACCACCAGGGAAGCCCAATCTGACATGTTTTTATGTCAGATAGAATACAGGCAGAACGAGGGGTTTTGTTTTGTTAAACCCCGTTGTGAAATGCTATTAAAATATTTTATAAATAAGACTAAATGTTTTATCCTCTAAATGGTGTTGAGTGAAACATCTAAATATCCACATCTGAAGAAGCAAGAATTATAGAGTAGGTCAAAAAAACTACGATTTGGTCTTCTGACTGAAAATAACGACTCCCTGTTATCTGAACAACTATCACTTGCAGATGGTCAATACAAAATATTCAGACTAAGGCTTAGATGAAAACTGTTAACTACAGAGCTAAGAAAAGGAAGGGGAGAGCAGGTCATAAAATAGTAAAGAATTTAAAAAGTGAGGATTAGAACTACCTCTTCGAGGTTATCGATTCAGTGGAGATTTGGGACAAGGTAAACTGCCTCTCTATGAATTATTATCCTTTCAGAGAGTGATTACCATATTAAATAGGTTAACCACCTAACCCAAACTCAGATACAGAAGGATGAGTCACAAAGGGGAAAAAATAAATTTGTGTAAAAATGAAAAAAAAAATATATATATATATGAAAATGTCAAAGTTCAGGGTACAAGGGGGTGGGAGAATTAATAAGTAACACAAACACAAAAGGAAAAGGTAAGGGGGACAATATTTATCATGTCAGTTTAAAGACAAAGACCTACTAATATTTCCTGCCCAAGGCTTTAAAATTATTCTCACTCTCCTATAATCTTCTAGCCTCAGACAATAAGATTATATGCATGCCACAACTAAGAAGTCTGAATGCCGCAACTAAAGATCCTGTATGCCACAACTAAAACCCAGCACAGCCTAAATAAATAAATAAATAAATAAATAAATATTTTTTAAAAAGATCACATGTACACATACAATCACCCAGTGAGACAACTGGGTTCCATATACCATTTTCTTGTTTCCTCTAGGGCTTCCTAGCACTGCTTAAAATCTAATAGGAGCAGAATGTTAGGAAGGGGAATGAGTCTGTACAGTCCACTTCAGACTTAATTTCATACAGTATATTTTAAATGCTCTTATAATTTACTTGAATATCTATGTCCTCTAGGTAATAAAGAGAATGCTTAGTATGTAGAGACTAAAGAACAGAAAGGGAACTGGCACCCCCAGCCGTGACCCCGATGGAGTCAACAACCTGCAAGGCAAATCATTAATATTTCCCTGCCCCTGCATGGACAACTTCACATTGAATAATTTTTCTTTTATGTATATTACAAAACAATGCACATATAAACGTGGTTTCTTAAATAAAATGGCTACCATAGCTGTATGAATGTAGCCTAGTATTCAAAGTCAGGCCCCCCCTACACAGTCCCAATCTCTTTTTTCCAACCATATCTCTCAGCATTTGCTTATAAAAATTCTCTACTCCAATCAGACTAGCATACTCCCTGTCCCATGCACATTCCCATCTCATTTGCCTCAGGTAACCTGGAAAACAGATGGAATGTCATCCTACCTCAAGCTGTTAGCATCAGATATCATAAAACCGTGGCACTGGATGTGGTTTTTTAGGCCATTTGGTCTTATTTTCTAATCTATGGTGTTCCCAAAAGTGAGCCAACCTAAACCCGAACACCTATTTTTTCTGCTTTTTCACCCTGAGCTTGATTGTCTTGCAAATTATCTTCAGGAGTAAAGAAATCAAAAGGAACTTGGAGCTTTGTGTTGAAGAATTACTCGTTCACTATGCTAATAGATGGAATTAAGGGGAGTGGGTACATCTGCGTTGCAATGAGCACACCTAGTGCCCAGATCTTGGTTTCTAATGCTTTTCTCCAATAAAAGGAACCAGGGCTCCTTGGAGAAATGGCTGATTCTAAGACTGGGTCAGGCACTATACAAGATGAGCCTAGAGTGTCTTACAGAAAGTAAGGAAGTGCTAAAAAAAAAAAAAAAAAAAGTCATAATGATTGGGTATGTCAGAGGGCCACAGGAGCCAATATCCAAAGCTAGAACAATTTGAGCAACAAAATAAATAAAGTATCATTGGATTTTAACACCCAAAATAAAATAAATATCCATGAGTCCATATTAATACAGATAAATAATTAAATGAGAAAAGACAGATCTCATGATTAAAAGAACTGCCAATAATTTATGTAAATACTGCACCCTCAAAGAAGCATAATTCCCCACTCCTTAAGTGTGGGCTGCACATAGTGACTTCCTTCCAGGGAATACACTATGGAAAGGAGGATAAAGAGTGTAACTTTGTAGTACAGAAACCTGACAAGTACTACCTCGGCCAGGTGATGAGGGCTGTAATTAGGTGAGGCTGTAATTAGCAGAGAATGTAATTAGATGAGGCTGTAATTAGCAGAGAAAGTGGTAAGTCATGTTAATAGTTTATACCCTTCATATGATGTGATGAAAACGGCACCTTACCTCTGTGGTCTTCCTCCCCAAAACACATAACCCCAGTCTAATCAGGAGAATAACATCAAGGACTAATTCCAATTGAGGTACTTTCTACAAAATACCTCACCACTACTCCTCAAAACTGTCAAGATCATCAGAAATGAAGAAAAAGGAAGTCTGAGAAGCTGTCACAGCCAAGAGGTGTCTAAGGAGGAGACATGACTAAATGTAATATGCTATCCTGGATGGGATCCTGGAACGGCAAAAGGATATTATGAAAATTCTAAGGAAATCTGAATAAAGTATGGACCTTTGTTAATAATAATCTATCAATATGTATTCATTAATTGTGACAAATGTACCAAATTAATGTAAGATGCTAATAACAGGGGACACTACGTGCCGGGTACATGGCAATTCTGTACTATCTTTGCAATTTTTCTATAAATCTAAATCATTCTCAAAACTTTATTTAAAAAATATAGCAGAGGGGCTTCCCTGGTGGCACAGTGGTTGAGAGACCGCCTGCCGATGCAGGGGACACAGGTTTGTGCCCCGGTCTGGGAAGATCCCACATGCCACGGAGCGGCTGGGCCTGTGAGCCATGGCCGCTGAGCCTGCGTGTCCGGAGCCTGTGCTCCGCAACGGGAGAGGCCACAACAATGAGAGGCCCGTGTACTGCAAAAAAAAAAAAAAAAAAAAAAAATATATATATATATATATATATATATATATAGCAGAGGTAGTGAGGAGTTTGGAGGGTTGAGTGAGCAGTGGGATGGAAAAGAAAAAGAGGATGGAAGTATGGGGCCATCAGGGAGGGGCCTGAATCTAGTTGGAAAACATAGAGGTCCCACTTGCAGAGTAACGTGGGTTCATCTGGGATCCTTCTATAAGTGATTCTTGCACTCCTCCCCATTCCACTCCCAGCCTACTTACATCTTGGTCCTGGTCTCACTCCCAAGAGGACACTACTCATAAACAGGCTACCCTGTGGTTTTAAGGAAAGACAGAGCAAGGAGAGAGTGTTAAGAAGCAGCAGAAATATACTGAAAGCTCTCCCTTCCTTCCTTCCTTCCTTCCTCCCTCCCTGCCTTCCTTCCTCCCTCCCTCCCTCCCTCCCTCCCTTCCTTCCTTCATCTTGTCTCCTTCCTGTCTTCTCTTGGGGCAGGATAAGGTAAAATTATCACTCTGAATATTGCAGATGTGAATTAGTCATAGTTTAATCAGGTAAATAAGCCAACAGGGGTATTTGAAGCAGAGGAAATGGGTAACATAAGTGACAGAAGAGCTGAAATGCGAACTGGAGACAGTGAGACCACCCAGGATAAGCAAAAGCAGGAAGCCCTGCGTGACCACCCCTAACCCTAGAAGGCCAAGGGAGGAGGCAGTTCCTGGAGCCTGGGGACTGGGGCCACCTCGCAGAAGCTAGAGCCATAGCTGACAAGACTTGCTGCCCGAGGCAGAGGGAAGAGAGAAATAGGGTGGCTTCTTCCTTCCTCTTGCCCTTCAGTCTCCCACTATCACTCAGAAGCCAGAGGAGCACAGCCTGCACAAGTCTGCCAAGCAGAGAAAGGATGGAGACCAATCTGAAGCCATCAGCTCTACACAATAAGCTACCTCTTTAGAGAGGCTATTTCTACTTTCTAAAACAGTTTCTACTATTTCTAGTTTGATGCACAATCAGGTCTGGGCAAAACCAGCAGATTGTTGAGGTTATTTTACTTGGAATTTAAAAAACCTTCGTTATAAGCACCTACTGTGGTAAACATGGATGATCATTCCCATTTCGTAACTAGAAGGTTGAAATAGAGCTGTTTTATAAGATCTGAAAGAAGGTCAGTCACAGGGCTGGGGGAAAGACAGGATCTGTTTCATTTGCAACACCATTTTCTGTTGCTTCACCTTTTCTCCCTTTTAATTATGCACAGGATCACTGGCAGAGTTGAAACTAAAACTGGGAGCCTAGTGCCTTGTCCAATAAAATTATTCTTCTGCCAAACTTAGCTTTGGAAAAGAGTGGTTTGATTGTTTCCTTTAAAGCCAGGATTTACTCTAAATGAAGGTTCACACATCGTAAAACAAACAAAGAAACAGAAATTACAAACAGAGGAGCCAATACTTTGTAGTTTCTGCTAATGTTCAGTCACTTTGGAGGCAGGCAGCCAAGACTCAGATGGGAAGATGCCACCAATAAGCAGGTGGAAAGGAAGGAAAGAAAGGAAGAAAGGAAGGGAGGGAGGGAGGAAGGAAGGAAGGAAGGAAGGAAGGAAGGAAGGAAGGAAGGAAGAAAGAAAGAAAGAAAAAGAAAAAGAAAGAAAGAAAGAAAGAAAGAAAGAAAGAAAGAAAGAAAGAAAGAAAGAAAGAAAGAAAGAAAAGAAAGAAAGAAAAGAAAAGAAAAAAAGACAGGAAAGAAAGAAAGAAAGAAAAACATTTAGCAACTTTTGAGAATATGTCTTGTCTTTCCAGGAGTCCTGTAGCAACTTAAAGGGTACTTCTATTACCAAGAAAACCCTAGAAATTGAGCAGACCCCAGGGATTGCCACAGCCTTTCGTTCTACGTCTTGTGTTACTGGATCAGCTGGGTTCTGGCTGTCTCAGTGATACTCTGCGAATCCAGGAGGTTTGGAAACTCTTTAATTTGGGGTTGCAACTGCTCTTGTCTGTACCCACACTGAAAGTTTCACACAGGAGCCTTCTATACTCTCCTTGGGATCATGGGGAGCTGGACAAAGAGGAATTTGATTGTCCCAAGCACACAGGGACACTGTAAATCACAGTGCAGATTTGAAAGGCTAGTAGATTCCTGGGGTGCTAAACCAGGGGGTGAGGAGTAACAGTGGTGGTGGTGGTAGAAACATAACCCCTGGGAAGACAGCATGTCTTACACTTCTAAGGGTTTCTTCCTGTGGTGGTAAATATCTATGTCTGAAAGAACTTAAAATGAAATTAACAGCAGTATTGCGACCCAAACCATAATGCTGACCTAGTATAACGCGAACTCTACTACCTCAGATTTAGTCTTCTCAAAACACTGTCCTCAGAGCATAAGGTTTAGGGAGAAAATTATGATGAAAACTTAATAAGGAGATATTAATAAGCTTTATGCCTCTCAAGATAGTTTTCAGTTTAATTTCAGAATCATTAAACACCAATGCAAGTTCTGTAAGACTTGAGCGCCACAGATGCAAACAGCAATCCTGCTGAGTACAAGCATTCATTCAAATTAAATTGGAGTAAAGCATGCAGATTTTCCATCTTATTATGTACAGATGTGGATTCATTTTATTTCATCTAGGCACAGATAATTGATTACGTTTATCAATGTTACCATTATTGTTTTTTATGAAATTTATCCAACTGCATATCAATCACTTTAACAAGCAGTTTATTTTGTAAATTAAACTTAAACCAAAAGTAAAGTTGCCTTTGAACTTAAAAGCTTTACTAATAAAAGTCTTTTGAAGTGATATTAAAATCACTGCTTCATTATCTTTTTTTCCTGGGGTACTTCCTAAAATGAATAACAGCCTCATTTGCATTTGCAAACAGGAAACTCTGCAAGCTTCACCAAGAGTAAAGCTTAGTTAGGTTAGTTGCTTACAAATATTTTAGAACAAGCATTACTTCAGCATTTCAATATTGGCTAAAACAGCTTTAATATTCAAGACAGGATGTAAGATGCTTAGCTGATCCAAATGCCAGTCTATGGATTTGAAAGACTAAAGATCACATCACTAGAAGGTTGACAGAAGTGACACTTTGCAAAGTGCCAATGATTTATGCCAATGTCTTGCTTGATGATACTGTTATAGACAGCACTGTCATTAAAAAGTCCCTGCTGACTTCCTTCTACATTTATGGTGCACAAATTATAGGTGAGCCCAAAGATCGAACCCTCCCTGCCTTTTAGATTTCAATGACCATGTATTTCTCATTTAGGTTAGTTATTGCATATAACCTCTGTTCTATCTGCTTCTTTATTTCATCTATAAACACTCAATGAGAAGGAAAGGATTTTTATTTATCCTGCTAAGAAATGTGAAAGTTATACACACATTCCCTTCATCTCTCACAACCATAAACCAGTATCAAAAGTCTTTCACAATTTTCTCTTATTATGGAAAAAGACACCAAACACAGTTTTTAAAGATCATATTTGGAAGCAAAGCTCTGGAGTAAACTGTCAGGATTACTATGGCTTGACCTTTAGCAATGTGTATGATATTCCATCGCTGCATGGTGACTTGGGCATTTCGAAAACAACTCTTAAAACAGCAAAGAGCAGATGAGATTATTTTCTTAAGTACTTAATTTTAAATATTTTCTGCTAAACTTCTGCTTCAAATATATAAATATTTATTGGGTAAATAGGAGTGAGTTTTTAGAAATACTCTGAAGGCAATTTTTAAGTGGCATTGTTCTAAAATCCTATTTATAGAGACCAGTCATTTTATCTAGTACTTGGAAAAAAATACTCCAAATTTTACTAACTAATCTCAATTTACTAAAGTGAAGTCAAGATTAAAGGATTTCTTTTTGAGAAGGATTATAATACATCTACAGCTTTTTCTCTGAAAAATCTCAGACAAGCCCAGAAACATTTATATGTGGTTAATTTGCTTGAAATGACTGCTTTAAGTTTCTTTATATCTTTACCTCAAAAGAAAATACATGACTTTGAAAATACAGTATGAAAAGAGACTGGCCCAAAAGATTTAACTGCAACTCTATTAGTTAGAGTTTATAGTGTTGGCAGTGTTCTTTCCTTAGTACGTTATTAAATACAGACTTATACTAAATAGAGTTCATAAAATACTTTAAAGACCAAATTTTTCTAAATGAAAACCATCAAAGATGAAATTTATTTGAAAATTAAAATTTATAAAACAAGAACTACCTTTTGATTTTTTGGAAAAAGGTGATGGATAGAAAGCTCAATCTAAAGTAACCACATCACAGTATTAAATCAAGATGTGCTTTTCAGAAAACCAACCACACTGAGAATTCAAATACACATTGCTTTCTGTTTTGCTGGAGGCCTCAGAGGCTGACAGCAAGGGAACAAAGGAAACAAAGCTTCAGTCAAAGGGACTGGAAATTTAAGGACAGCTCCAACCCCAATAGTTACCAGTGCCCAGTGGAAAGCTGAGACACCTGTCTAAGCTGGGTCATTGGCTATAAATATCAGAGGTAGGGCAGGTAGACCAGCATATTGTAGGGACTATGCAAGTGGGGACAAATGTCAAGTGGCTGCTCCAAAATAAGTGTTATAAAAATGTTTAACTTTTAATTACTGCAGACATGTGAATTACAAATATAATGTACAAATAGTACATTCATATATCCTCCTTATTAAAAAATTAAACATAACAGATAAAGCTAAAACTTACTTCAATCCTCTGGATTCTCCAGACCTCTTTTTAAGTCTATTTACGTATTAGAAGTGACCTAAATGCCAAACAACATAGGAGGATGGCTAAACAGATTATGGTATATACATACCAGGAAGTACTATGCAACTTTAGAATGACATAGCTTTCTTTTGTTTGTTTTTTTGGGAAAACAGGCCGCATGGCTTGCAGGATCTTAGTTCCCGCCACCAGGGATTGAACCCAGGCCACTGCAGTGAAAGCACCGAGTCCTAACCACTAGACCACCAGGGAATTCCCAACATAGATTTTTTCCTGTACTAACATGGAAAGATCTCTAAGACATACTGCTGAGTCAAAAAACAAATTACAGAATGACGTATACTTTATGATATTATTTGTGTAAAATAAGTCATTTATGTAAAACAATAATAACACTCATCGTTGGGAAATCTTCTTGTGGATCCCAACACCTACGATTGCCCCCATCTTTGGCACATAATCATGGACCAACTTGTGACTTGTTTTCTAGTGTCTTACACTATTAGTTAATTTTTCATTTGCATATACTTGGAAAAACCCTCCACAGCATCAAGTATGCCCAAGAATAAGCACTCAGTGAATACTATTTAGACATATACCTTTATGCCTAATAAAACTGGAGATAAAGGGTGACAGCTATAATTCTTCTAAGTTTATTTTAAGAGGCTTAGAATAATGTGAGATTCAGTGTTAACTGTTAATTCACCTTTTTAAATTATTATTTTTTCATCTTCTTTTAATAAGAGAAAATCAATTTTTTTATTTGTTTGTTTTACAACCTTCAGAGTTTTCATGAATAAGAAAGGCTGCTGGTCCATTTCCCACTTACTGATAATTAGTGACAATTTACAGTACTTAGTAAAAACTATTTTAGTGTCTTTTACTCATTTTATTCTCTGTGTTGCATATTCACTATGTGTCCTGGGAGAAAAGAGGGCCGGTTTAAAAAATTCTCAGACTGGTAATTTGTACCTCCTTATAAGTATTTGTCTATGGTTTAAAAGAAAACACACCCTTTACTTTGTCTTAAAGTATAATTTCACTGTATCCATTAGGAAGTGGCACCTGATCAAAGACAGAATCTGAATTAAATCATGGAGTGAGGTTTTTGCCTTAAAAAAAACTTACTACTTCTTCAAAACACCTCAGCTTTTTCCCTGTTACTGTAACAATCCAAACTTGTAATTATTCTTCTAACCTAAAGGAAAATAAGAGAATGATGTGCTTTGCATCTAAGTCTATAAAGCTTACAATCAATATGTTTCACACTGTAATAACTGCAGATAATCTGAAAACATGCAATGAAATGATTCACTTTAATCCAAAAGCATCATGGAAGGTTACCTTGTGTAAATTACCAAATTTTAGTTCTGTTGGATCAGAACTTAATGGATCATCTGCAAACAAATCTCCTCAAGCTTATATTTTCTCTGCCTTTCACACTGTATTACTTCACACGGAATAAAATCAAACCTTCTTAGTCTTAATCGGCCTCTATCTAACTTCGCTGCTGTAACTCCAGCCATTCTCTCAAACATACCACATGCTCCTGCATACTACATTTCTCACTCTCTGGGGCACTTCTCCAAAAAAAAATGTGTCTTAGCACGTGTTATTCCTTCTACCCAGAGTGCCTTACCTATTGTTTTTTGCAAATTCCCATGGATCCTTTCAGATATAGCTTTGATGATACCACCACACGGAAGCCTTCCCTATCACCACCAGGAAAGGAATGTTATTACATGCTTTGCACTTTTCTCCTCAGTAGGATTTATCTTACCATATTGTGTTTATCTGATTATTAGATTGATGGCAGGGACTGTGTCTTCATATTTGTATTTCCAGAAACTAATCACAACACCTACCTCAAATAGGTGCTCACTAAATGTTTATGGAATTATTAAGCTTCTTTTCATTTCTTTTCAGTGTAACCCTCCCAGATCCCTCAGCATATATCATTTGATGGCTACAGACAGAAGGGTGTAGAATGACCCTGCAAGCCATCGGGGCCTAAATGGACACTAATGGGAAGTCTGTCTTGGCCAGGGAGCAGGAAGTTCACAAAAATAATTTGTTTCTTTCAAAATGCAACATTTCTCCACAACACAAAGGGTCTCAGTTAGTTGATAGCCTTAAAGACAAAAGTTCTTTATTCCACATTACATAATTGGCACTGAAAGAAGAATGACCTTAGACTCTTAACCTAAAAAATGTAAGTTTTGCTTTGTTTGAAAAGAAAATAATGGAGAAAACTAAGCTGAGGAAGGGAACTGAGAAAAAGAATCTCAAGTTAACTGGGAATTAAACAATTTCAACTTTTCAGACTGCCTGATAACAAACAAAATGCAATAGAACTAGCAGAAAGAGCTCCCTCCTTTTTTCTCTTATGTAGTCCACTCTTAATAAGAATATAAATAAGTTGTCTTCTACACTGGTTCAAATGGAACCTTTCAGTAGCTTGAGTACAGAGAGCTAAGAGTTCACTACCTGCTTTATTCCCACATATCACCTACAGGCTCAGATGCTTTTGTTTACAAGTACAGTAACTCCCCAACATACGAACGAGTTCTGTTCCATGAGCACGTTCATAAGTCCAATTTGTTCATAAGTCCAACAAAGTTAGCCTAGGTACCCAACTAACACAATCGGCCATATAGTACTGTACTGTAATAGGTTTATAATACTTCTCACACAAATAATACATAAAAAACAAACCAACACAAAAAATAAAGGAAACACTTTTTTTTTTTTTTTTTGCAGTACGCGGGCCTCTCACTGCTGTGGCCCCTCCCGCCGCAGAGCACAGGCTCTGGACGGGCAGACCCAGCGGCCACGGCCCACGGGCCCAGCCGCTCCGCGGCACGTAGGATTCTCCGGGACCGGGGCACGAACCCGTGTCCCCTTCATCGGCAGGCGGACTCCCAACCACTGCGTGGCCACCAGGGAAGCCCAAGGAAACACTTTTAATCTTACAGTACAGTACCTTGAAAAGTACAGTAGTACAGTACAACAGCTGGCACACAGGGGCTGGCATAGAGTGAACAAGCAAAAAGGGTTAGTTACTGACTGGAGGAGGGAGAGGAGGTGGGAGATGGTAGAGCTGAAGGATTGTCAGCAACAGGAGACGGAGGGCAAGATGCAATTTCACTCACACCTGACGTTAATGGCACAGGTTCTGTCTCCTTGCAGGATTCAATTCTATCTACCTTCTCGAAAAAACGATCCAGTGATGTCTGGGTAGTAGCTCTTTTTTTCTCGTCATAGATGACATTGTAGCACTGGATTGCATCCTGAACAGCTGCTGCAACCTTCGTGTACCGTTCTAAGTTCGGGTCCTATGCCTCAAAAACTAACAGTGCCTCCTCAAATAAAGAAAATCCCCTTGCCGTTTCCTGCGTTGTGAATCTCTTCAGTTCTTCAGTTACTTCTTCCTCCTCTTGTCTCTCTTCGTCTTTTCTTAGCGCTTGGCACTTCTTAGCAGTACCAGTTACATCACCCCCGCTTTTACACTTGCTTCCAGACATCCTGGGCTTGAAATAAAGATACTGTACTACTGTATTCTATACAGTACTGTACAGTAAAATACACAAAAGCACAACCACTTGTAGAGGATGCACACACGTGACAATGTACGCCAGACATGTGAACTGACTTACGTGATTGGACTTTGAAAGTTCGCAACTTGAAGGTTCGTATGTAGGGGACTTACCGTATGCTCAAAGATCTTCAGGAACACTGGGGAAATCTGCTTTAACCTGTTAGCAGGTGTTTAAGGAGCATTTCTGGAAAAAGCACTTCATTAATTTACAGAAAGGAGGTTAGCAGCAGGATCATGATCAAGTTAATTTACCATAAAACTAATGAAGTTTAAGCTTCCAGCAATATGTTTGTGATGTCATATGTTTTTGTAAAATTTGCAAAAATAAGATACGTATCTTCAGTAAGGTAACAACCACTGTCTCTTTCCACTCTGACTTTCCTCCCATCACACTTGTTCTCAAATGGAGGTGTCTTAGAGTGGCCACAAACATTTTGAGATCCAAGGGGAAGTTAAGTTGGTGATACATTTAGTGTGGGCTTAGTGAGATATTTCTGTAATTGTAGTCACTTCCTTGTATAAAGTAAGTTATTACCAGCTGTTCCTAACGTAAGAATGACTTTCAAGAATCCATCTATCAACCATTGTGCAAACTAACCCAATGTCAGGATATGAAGGTGCTGGGCCAGATGTTGTTTCCCCATATCTTTGAATAGTATGATGGAGGATACTATTCCCTGTTCCCCAGTCATGCTTGCATTAGGTCCTCTGTGCCTTTGCTCTTGTTATTTCTTCCACCCACCCTTGCCTTCCTACTCCCTCCAATGAAAATCCTACATAAGATCTGATCAAATGCCAACTCCTCAGTGAAGCCTTCCCAAGTATAGAATAAATCTCTCCATCTGTTTTCCATTCTATTGCTTTTATTTATATCTCTATTTAAAAACTAACAAAAACTAAGTTATAATTTAGTTATTTGTGAACATGACTATCTCTTCCACTAGACTGTAAATTCTTGGAGGCCAGAAAATGTCTTATGTAACTTTGTACTTGCCATGGTGCGGACCATGGTGTCAAACAATGGTGCCTAGAAAATGCTGATGTGAACTTAAATTTTTAAGTTGGTCTGGTCTTTTGTTAACATGAAGCTGAACATATTTATTTGCCTCATGCACTATTTCCGCTATTAGAACAAGCCTCCCACACAAAGATATAGAGATTGAGACACACATAATACATACATGTCATTGATGTGTAAACAATTAAAAATCTAGTAATCTAAGTCCTAGTGGCTTCATAAAATGAAGTTCTAGGTAGTAAATTAATCTTTGCAAGACTAAGGGCTTAAAAGAAGACAGAAAAGACCACTGAAGGTCACAATTTGCATATTGATCTAACTGTATGCTTATTCTCTTACAAACATAATTAACTTTGCTTTTATTGAATTTTGGTTCTAAACCAATTTTATTAGTCATAGTTTCACTGGTAATTTCAGTGAAATGTGAGAGACAGGTGTTAGTTAAGAAGACAGCATGGATACTAATCTATCTGGATAACAGATTTAATACATACTGAATGTATTGCTTTGTAGGCACTGGATTTGATCGATAGCTGTGCTCCATTCTTACAATATTTCTTGGGGCATGAAGTATTTCACAGTTAAGACTAAATATAGTCTAAAGGTTATCATACAGAGGAGATATACAAATAAGCCATAATTAGAAGCACCAATTATCTGGTGTGCAAGTAGGAGAATTAATTGCAGTAATATAATCTCTCCCTAAGTACTGGAGTTTTTTAAAATGTTTTTCCTGTAATTAATGATAGTAGTAGAAAGTGCACTGATTTGGGAATCAGAAGACCTAAGATGAGTCCTGGCTGTGCCATTTATTAGTTGCATGACTCTGAGCAAGGTGGTTTAACTCAATAGCTCTCAGTTTTCTTATGTATGAAATGGGAATAATGACATTCAAATACTAACATTTGTTCTGCCTGCCTTATAGGTCTGTTTTGAGTAGTCATTGGAACTCATTCGCTGATTCATCAGCATGTATTTAGTACTTATGCCAGCTAATGGATATTCAAGAGATCTGTAAATTTCAAAGCCCTATAGAAATAAAGGGGATTGTTTGAGAAAATATTTTATTTGGGTACTTAACATTAGAGTAAGAAAGATAAGAGTGCAACTTCTGAGATATCTTACAGAAGAGAAAAATGACTATCATTTTAATTGGTACAAAGCCCAGCCTCCACAGCTTAGGCAAAAGACAAACATTTCAGCATTTTCTCCCTAACCTAACACCCATGCTGAACTAATTCTACATATGTAGGAAATTCTAAGTGTGTGATAGTATGTGTATGTATGTGTGTATATACAACCATATATGTGTATACACCACACACACACACACACACACACACACACACACACACACAAATATCCAATGTCATACTCCAAAGTCTCAGGACTTGCACAAGGTTGAATTCTAAGGCACCTGCTGTCATGGAGTTAAATCTGTACAAGGATGGCTCCAGCGGAAGAGGAAAGGTCAGAGTCACATCCAGGATGCCCTGGGAAGTCCAGGACATCAGCTAAGTCCAGGACATATTTATATGGCTTACTCATCGGTACAGTCAGCCTTAACTGCTAGAGAGAAAAACAAACAGAAGAAAAAATAGTCCCTAACCTTGAACTGCCCACAGTGGAGCTGAAAATCAGAAAAGACATAAGAAAAAAATTTCGTAAAACGTTCACAGAACCGCCCAAGTACACCGTATTGTGCAGCTTTTCTCTTTTTCTTCAGTATCTCACTTGGGCCCCATCAGAATTGTCCTGAAAATCTACTTTTCTGGGGGGAGAGGGCGATTTACAACATGCCAGGACTGAATGCTTTATTTGAAGAAACACACTCTTGGATCTTAAATAAGCCTCCCAAACAAGGTCATAAATCTAGTAAGTAACATAGCAGGTTTCAAACCAAAGTCTGATTCCAATGCTCTTAACCATTACACCATATGGTAATAACACTGGAAACTGTAATAATGTTATTGGGTATATTTTTTGAGAATTCTGAGTAATTGTTAAGAAAATTTTATTTAGATTACTTCTATGCCCTACCCATAATACATGAAAACCACTGCAGTAGGTCGAGTGCAAAGGGATTAGACAGTGAAGATGGATCTGAACAGAATCCAAGCGACACTGAGTTTAAGGATGTCAAGAGGTTAAGCTGGTGATAGTTGCCCAAGAACCCCATCTGCTCTTGGAGAGAACCAGGTGAGAGTGCAGGGAAGAACGCTGGGCAGGCTGATGTGGCAAGGAAGAGAAGGCTTAGTGATCACTATACCCTACTTAATCTAGAACAGACCCAAACTCCAAGAGTGCCCCAAACCAACTGACACTCTTAGGGTCAAAGGATTTCCCTCTTTTCTAAACAAAATATGCCTCCATGCCTTTGCATATGCTGTTTCCTCTCCCTGCAACACTCTTCCCCACATATCCCTGGCAAAATATATATGTCAAGACTCAGCTCAAATGTCAAATGTCAGGTTCATGACACTGCCTTCCCTGACTTTCCCAGGCAAACAGAATTACTGGTAATTAGCACCTCCATCATAGAGCTTACTCTGTGTGTGTGCGCGTGTGTGTGCGCATGCTTACTCTGTGTGTGTCTCTGTGTGTGTGCCACCATTTTGATTAGCTAAATTCACTTACGAATTGCTTGGTCTATGCAATAGTCAGTGTTACACAAGAGTGCAGGTTGTGCAAACTATTCCTACAATAAAGTAAGTAACCATTCTTAAAGTCAGGCTATCTAAAAAGTGTGAAATTATATGCACATTTATAAAGTAAAGACATCACTACTGCAAGCGAACTGCATCTTTACTTGAAAGGATGGTGTGTTCTGCATCAGGCCAGGGGAAATGTTTGTTCTAATCATTTTCAAGTGGTATTCTAGGAAAACTTGTACATATTTGAGTCCCCAGAGGGTTATCTCATTTACCTTAAGACTGAACTACCTATGAATATGAAACAACGTGGAGAGGCTGCATGGTGAAGTAGAGAACCACTACCCTAGCGATCAGGAAACCTGGGCTATAGTCCTCATTCTGCAGGCTTGCAAGTCACTGAAACTTGGGCCTCAGCATTCTTTCTCTAAAATAAGGGAGTTAGTTAGACCAGATATTTTCTCAGGTCCTTTTCTGCTTGACACTCTAAGATTCTATTACAAAATGAGGGACTAGAATTCAAGGAGAAGTACAAACTCAGATGTAGGCTTTGTATGCAAGTATGACAATGCAGGGAACCCATCCATGGGCCTATCTCAGGACACAATGGAAGCACAGCAAAGGGTGAGCAAACAGGGCCCTCCTCTTCTACCTTTACCCTTAAAAGTTACCTTACTTGAGTTGAAACTTGCTTGAGCCTTTGCTTCTTTGTCTTTTCCTAATTGTCTCCAGTCAAACCATTCTTGACTTTTTTCTGGATCGTAAGTTCACCATAAAATGACAAATTATATAGGAATTCTGCATTATTATTTTTCCTAGACTTGACAGAGAACAGTGTGTGCCTGAAAGACTTATAAACCATTTCCCCATTGCGTGCGTGTGTGTGTGTGTGTGTATCTTAAATTTAACGCTGTTCTCTTCAGATAGATAGACACACACACATATATATTCATAAAACCACAACCTACATTATTTAACCCAATATATGTTGATGACTATTTTATAATCTGAGCTCTATGAAAATACTTATCATTCGTATTTCATCATTTCATGCTTCAGATAAAGATATAATGCTTTTCCAAACTATTCAACTTTGCTATGGAACAAATATCTTTATTAAATGAATATTGGTCAATGATAAAGTACTAACTATAGGGTTTGATTCTTTTAAAGTTACTAATCTATCTCTAGTCAAAATGTTTTAGAAATCCAAAGTTCATAGTCTTCATAAGCCTTCACAGTTAAATTCATAGAGAAGTACTTACATTATATATGAATGTCAATGTCATGATACCTGGGACTTGCTTTAACATATTTCACCACCACTCCTCCCAAATAGTAGGCCAAAACAAGACTGGGCAAATGTTATAATTTAGTGACGCTGAATGAGGGGTACATAGGGATCCACTATACTATTCTCTCTACCTTTGTTAACATTTGAAGTTTTCCGTGATAAAAGGGTTGTTTTTAATGTAACGCCTCTACACAGCACCTGGCACATCAAAAATTCTTAAACATATGCTGAATTAAGTGCATTAATAAGTGGAAACACTTTCAAGTCCCAATGTAAGTTACAGTAACCACTGTAAAATTATATTATCTTCCTGGGGCCCTTTAGTGTTTTGTCCTCTTACATAATTCGTCAACATTATTGCCTTCTTTTATCTAGAGATCCCATCAAAGGGTGAAAGGAGGTTTGTATATCAACAATTAACATTTACAGAGTGTCCACTGTGTAAACACACAGTGCTCTACCGGGCTCTTTGTAATATGTAAGACAATAGCAGAGGGTTGTTATCTACCTTTAAGAAACATCTTTATGAAACCACAGGTGAAAAACAAGGGTTGTTTGCATACATAGAAAATATATTTCATTACATTTGTGTTTATTATCACACATTCTAATTCTACTACACTTGTTATCACTTGCTTCCTATATTAATCCAAGTGAGCCAGCTGCCACTATATGCAAAACCAAACCACTGAACTATGTATCAACTTTTAGAACTAAATACTACTTTTGAAATGATGTCACTCACGACTTTGATTTTTCACCATATTCATAATGTATTCCTTGCACTAATATGGCCATTCAATTTTCCCTGACTACTTAGTAATACATAAACACCTATATCAGTTATAAGATGAATCAAGTTTGGAGACCTGATGTACAGCATGACGACTATAGTTAATAGTAACATATTATATACTTGAAATTTGCTAAGAGAATAGATCTCAAGTCTTCTCACCACAAAAAAAAAGGTAACTATAGTAGTAATATATGTTCATTAGTTTGATTATGGTAATCATTTCACAGTGTATACATATACCAAGACATCATGTTGTATACCTTAAATTTGTACAACTTTTATTTATCAAAAATAAAATTTTAAAAATCTATCTAAGGCAGTCTTTTAAGAGTTTTACTTCTTGTCACCATGCACAGATTAAAAAGGTTTGTCCCAAAAAGGAAAACCATTCTTTCCTAAAAGAGTAATAAAGAGGACTTACTCCAAATTTAAATTTGGTGAGAGTTTCATCAGGTAGAATCTAAATTGCTTTAGACTTCAGTGGGTAGAGTGCGTGTGAACAAAACACTTCAATTGTCTATAGTAGAATCCGAGATCAGTATTTCTTTCTTCATTTATGCCATGCTTTTTGAACATTAAAAAGTTCTTTTGATTTAAGAGACATAACAAATAGATGTAACACATTAACCATAAATGGATCCTAGTTTGAAAAAACACTATTGGCATTTGGAGGACAAATGGAGAAATCAGAATATGGATAGGTTATTAAATAATATTTGGATTTTATTGTTAAATTTCTTAGGTGTAACAATGGTATTGTGGATAGGCAGAAAAATTTCCGTACTTTTAGAAAATGTTTGCTGAATTTATTTAGGGTTGAACTAAATACTTCATGATACCTGAAACTTTATTTGAATTGGTAAATAGATATATGTGAGAAGGCAAAATATTAACAATTAATGAATCTAGGTAGAAGGTATACGTTCCTGTATGTTTTTAAATGTTTGAAACTAAAAACTTAAAGAGAAGCTCTTTTTTGTACTTTACTTAGACATGCTAAAAGGGTGACCTAGGAGCATAATGTATGAGGACTGATGTACCCTTTTGACCTAGAAGTGTACTTTTAAAACCAGGTTACTCACTGCCCAAGGGTTCCATAGCTGGGGAATACATAATGAGAAATCAAGCCCATCACAAAGGTATCAGTGATGGTTATCATCACTTCAGCAAGTTGCCATACCCTCAGTACACAGTGCCCTCAGCCACCATCCAGATCAATATGGCTATCAATGACGGATGGCCAAAACATCCCCATCCACTCAGGTCATTCTTAGTTCACATGGTCCAAGAGGATTTAGGAGTCTTGTGTCACTAGACTGTCTTTAGAAAACAACCTAGCCATTAAAGGCAGAAGCAGAGTAATGTTGTATGTCAGACAGCACACTGTTGACAGTTTAAATATACTTAGAAAGCTTAAAATGTGTTGATTTTCTGTGAGCTACAATTGCATTTTTACTGGCGGAGAATGTATCATTAAAACGTAAATGCATGTTGAAAGCAAAGCTATAAAAAGACTTTCTGTCACAGACCATTTCTAGACACACCACAGCTAGGAAGAAAAAGTAATATTGTTCAGCATTGATTTGATCAAAATTGTAATTCCTTTGGAAAGGAGAAGGAACTTTTGGTCCAAATATAATTTTTTAATGTGGTTTATACTTCACAGAATCTGATTTGGAATCCATTTAGTTTGGAGACAGCACATAAACAGGTCACCTACCTCAAAAGAACCTTTGCAGTAACCTTTGGAGTAACATGAGGACAGCAACAATTTTCTAGTCGCCGAAATATTAACATCCCTTTACTAAATAATCTAATATTTTCCCTGTTAATCACTCAGCGCATTCCTTGAGTTACTAAGGTAAGATATCACCCCTTCTGCCCCAAAAGGCATAAATACTCAAGCAACACAAGGAAATACTGACGAGGCCCTACGTTTACTACAAATAAATATCTCTTCCCTATTTCAGTCTTTAAATAAAGCTTACTCACAAGTAATTAGGATTTAGGTAAAAATAGTTCTATGAATAGTCACTAAATTAGTTATGGATGCACAGGGAAATCCCTTTAACTAATTTCAAGCAAGACCTTGAAATACATCTAGCCATTTAAGTTTATAACATACAAATACAGACTTATTACTATCATGGGACAAATTACTCCTTACACAAGCACTACTGACTTTGTTATCTGAGGGCTGGACTTGGCCCAAAGTTTATTGACTCACAATATTTTCCTTCATGGCAGGATTTCCATGAACAGCTGCTTTAAACTGAAAAGCAGACCCAGAGTTGTTGAGAGAGGCAGAAGGAAGAGGATTCAGCATTGGTGGCCACGCAGTCACTGAATCCAATGGCCTAGTTCTGGTCAAAGAAAAGCCACAAATACTCCATTTAGAAAGAAAAGTTAAATATTTTTTAGAAACAGAGAAAAATAATTTCTTTAGGGAGAAACTGCCTTTAGGCAAATCTCAAAAATAAATGGTAACATTTTCACAGTAGTTGCTGTAATGCTTCCTCACTGACAAGAGAGAATTCAAAAAGAAAAGGATCTTGGCCTCTAGAAAAAGCAATGGGAAACCTCTGGCCCTTAGTTTAATTTCTTCTAGCTAAACCATGAGAAGTCTGCTAAAACCAAGTGTCTTTTGAGCCTCCTTCTCTACCTTTAAGAGCAACAAATACAGCTGTGCAAACAGCAGGAACGTGTGTTCCTGTGGTAAGATGCAGGCTCTTCCTGGGAGAATTCTCCCGGCAGACATGTGCGCAATCCTCTGAGTCCGCAGGCCCAAAGAGGGGTGAGGAGATGATGGCAAAGGTAAATTCCAGCCTGAGCCGGTAAGAGAAGAGGCACAAGGTCAATTGGTGGGAATTCCTGGGCAACTGAAAGGGAAGTTTCTGACAGCTGACAAGAAGGAAGGAAAAGATTGAAAGCCCTACAATTGGAGTTGCAGGGAACACACGCTGAAAAGGCAAGAAACACTGCTCTTCCCTTCTTATCCATTTTTATGTCTTTCTCTCTTTTTAGTCCTTTTGCCACCTTCTTTTTTTGCTGGTGAGAACATGGGCTTTGGACCCGCTGTCAGGGTATGAATCTCATTCATGAATTAGTTTTGTGGTTTTGGTAACTTACCTAATATTTCTAAACTTCAGCTTCCTCATCTGTAAAATGGATAGGATGATACTTACTTAATGGAGTTGTTATGAGGTTGGAATAAGATCAACTAAAAATACCCAGCAGGTGTCTGGAGTGGGTGCTTTAAAATGTGCCAGCACCTACCTCTCCTCCTTCTTTCATTCCTTTTAGCATATATTCCTTCTTAACTTTTTTCACATCTGCTAGAACTATGGGCCCTTTACTTCATCATTCATTTTCTATGGGCCAGTGACCTTGGATAGAAAGATTTCCCAATCCCTGAAGTAAATATCCCTGGGATATTCGGTCACAAGGGATGATGGCCTTCATAGTTATCTGAATCCCAAAAGACTGGGTTTCCTGTTGATCTGATGAATAATCTGATGAATGCAGTTTTCATAACAGGAAGTTTTAGGGAATCTGGGAATTAGAAAAGAAGAATACCTGGATCATCTTAATCAGAGGGTGTTATGAACTTGGATTCCTTCTCAAACGATGACAAAGCAGTTAGGCAGAAACTCCTAAGTACTGAACAGGCTTCAGTCCAGCCTGAGCCCTGGTTGCAGGCTGTGTATCGCTCCTATGCAACAGCGAGACCTGGGCTCTAGGGGACTGCTTTATTGAAAGCAAGTTTCAAGAGCAGAGAAGAAAGTCTAAACTGCATCCATAGAGAAGAATAAATTCTGTATTCAAAGTGAGATGAATCATAGCTCAAGTTCCAGCATTTTTTAGTTTTGAACTAGCAATGCAATTAATGTGGTATGTTTTGTTTTGGAAGGGAGAATGGAAGGAACCGCAAATTCATTTCAGGAAGCAACCACAATTTAAAAGAAAAGAGTAAAGGGGTAGGAGAGAAGGAGTGAGAGGAAAAAGGAGAGAGAAGGAAATATGTACTCAATGGGAAGTAGTTTCTCTCTCTTCCCAGCCTCCAAAAGAGCCCTCCTTCCATGCACAGCCTGGAGAAAAGCACTTCAGGGGTGGTTTGCCTACAGTGGGCAGTGCTACTGACTGCTCCATTTTTCTTGGAACTTCTCCACCCCTTGGCTTTCTGGATACGTCTCTATTCTATTCCTCCTTTTCCTGTGCCCTCCCTGATTCATTCCCAGAGTCATTCCTTGGAGCTCTCATGCCAGAAGCTCTATCTGAACAATTTTATTTACTTCTATGGCTTCTCCTACACTTTAAATAATGATGACTCCCAAATACACATCTTTAAACCAATTCTCTCTTCTAAAACCAACAAGCCAAACTGGCATGGCCAGCTGGCTGGTGATCATGTCTAAAATCAAAATTGTTATCTCTATTCTTCCTAAACCTCCTCCCACCATCCAACCCTATCTACCAGTTCTCAAAGTAAAAGCGGCTCTGAAATCATTTTTTATTGTTTCTTCTACTTCAACTCCCAAATCCAATCTATTACCAAGTGCTAGTGATTCTAATTCCTGAAGCTCTCTCTAATCTGTACTCTTCTAATTCTACTGTCACTGTCCTAGATAAAGCTCTCCTCATCTTCCACCTGGATCCTAACTTCTGTTTCTGGTATTTTTTCTGGACAATCTTTGTACCAAAGTGATTTTTCTAAAACATAAATCTGATACTTTCTCTTTTAATTACCTTAATAACATCTGATACCTCCTCTCAGCCTCCCAAAATAAAAATCCAAATCCAAACAAGGTCTTCATCACCTTGTCTCAGTCTTCTTCAACATCCCCACTGCAACCCACAACTCTTATTTCAAGCCCTACAGTTCAGCCACATCAAGCTGCTTACCACTCCCCAAACGCATGATCCTTGATTTTTTGCCTTTGCATGTTCTGTTCCCTCTGTCTGAAATGCTTTTCCCTGCCTCCACATTCTTTAAGATTAAGCTCAAATGTCACTCTTCTGTAAAGCATTTCCTCACTCCAAATAAATTACTTACATCTGCCTGTGGTATCCTTGGTCCTTTATCAGGGCACTTTTCAAGATATACTGCAAGTACCAGTTTATATATTTGTATCCCTGGACAAATGAGACCAAGATTGCAAGCTCCTGTAAGATAGGCATCAGCTCTTATTCCTTTTGGTGTCCCCAGCTGTTCACTAAACATTCAATAAATGCTAATGGATATCAAGAGCATCAGCTTTCCACACAAAGAAAGAACCCTAGGACTCTCCAGGAAGTGCTACCCTTTCCCAGAAAGAGCTCTTTGGGCCCATGTAGTCTTGCCCTGTGTATCAGCCCATAGCTGGAATAAGTTCAGAATTTTTCCTTCAGCTTAAAAGAGGGATTGAGAGAGGGTAGCAGAGACAGGAAGAAAGGGCTCTCCTTTCTAGATGACCGTCCCTTTGATGATTCAGTATATTTACTTTTCCCACATAGAAAAAGACCTTATTCCTTGCTTACAAAGTTGAGGACTAAACAGAACCTTGCCACAGTGTTCTGTATTTTTAGTACATACTTTAAAAGCACTTGAACAAATTAATCTACAGGTAAATGCTATCTGGTTGGTAGGAAATTTGCACAAGAAATAAAAAACTGAGCTTCTCATTCACTTTAGCTTTTCTTTCTCCAGTCTCTCTCTTTCTCTCCATGTACCTGTGCCTCCCTTTCTCTCTTTTTCTTTATTTAGCTGAATTCATTTTCGACAAGCACAGAAAAGCTAAAGTGGCCACTGGGAAATATTTCTAGCTTCTGTACTCAAATACTTTCTGGAAAAATACACTTGATTTACAACCACAATACAACTGTGTATCTTAACTGTAAATCTAATGTGATGATTGTTCCTTTAGATATTTCTTTAACTTTATGTGAGTAATAAATACACCCTTTAATGACTACAGGTTCTAATCATTTCCAAATGACTGATTTGCACTGCATTGCTACTGTACATTTCCTCCATGTAAATAACTAAATATTTCTAAATTGCTCCATTAGCATATAGAAAAAATTTGCTACTTGTTTTTAAATGGCTTTGGGGGGTATAAACATATTGCCCAAAAATGAGCTTCATAACAATTCTCTAAGCATTCATGTTTGAAAATGCAATATTTATATGGTAGAAACTATAAGATTGAAACCCAACAGGCTCTATAAATGTGTCCTTTTAAAATATAAACTATTAAAATATTTTAAGAAATGTGAATAGAACTCCTTTAATTCCAATTCCATATCAAAGTTCTCAGGATTTAGCATTTATACAGAGCAGAGTTCATGAACTCCTGCTAACCATGTTAACAATCTACTAGGTTTCTAAAGACTCAGCAGGGGTTAGAATTAGAAGGCTCTGCCATCAACATCAATAACAGAGGCAGTGACACTCAGAGGAGTTTTCCACTGTGCTCTCCAAAGAGGGTTCAGCACACTCAGGGACCGCAGTCCATAAAGGAAAGAGGTCTCTGGTTAGTAATCCCAAATAAAATTTAGAGGAACACATTATTTCGGATTTTGTTTTTAAACAGTGAGAGTCTTTTTAAAATTACATCTATGTGTGTATATGTGTATGTGTGTGTGATGTATTTTGTGTGTATTAGTACATACAAAATGTCGTGACAGCCATACTTATTTTACAGAGGCTTACCACTTAAAAGGAATTTGAGTTCAAATTTTTGTTTTGATTCACAGAGAAAAAGATGTGAACAAAATCACAAATGTACCTCTGGGAGGCAAGAAAGTGGCTTAACACTTAATTTAAGATGGAAGCCTTGGACAGATGACCCAAGCAATCTGGTGTGTCCTGGGTCCAAGGCAGGTGGCAAATCAGAGACACATAAAAACAAAGGGAATACATCTGAGTTTACAGATATACATTAGAAGCTAATTGCAAAGCATTTTTTGAAATAAAACTTTGTACAATGTGAATTTGTTACCTATGGATTTTCATAGGCAAGAAAACATATTTCCCCTCCTCTCACCTCCTTTTTTAAACAATTCTCACCTAATTCCCTTTCTTCATTCCCTTGTCCAGCAAGGCTGATTTTTTTTTGAGCTGGGTTGTTGGGTGTTGGTTAAAAAAAAAAAAAAAACAAAAAAAGGTTCAGGAAAGGGCAGTATTCAAATCTTAAGCCCAAGTCAACCATTAATCTTCTGGTATTTTCTCTTCTTTCTTTTTGGAGGTCCAAATAGTATAGAATATCTGTAATTCTTGTGGCTGCCTCTGGCAGGAAGACAGCATATCACATTCTATCACTTTGTTTTGAAGCTGAAGGAAACATGACAGTGATCTCTAAAGCAGTGCTTTCTATGGTGGAGTCAGCGTTGACTTATCTACATACATGATTTGCATTCTAGTCTTCTAGATCTTCAATTTTTAGAAAGCTTAAGCATTATAAATCCAAATATTTATAATACCCAAATTAGTTTTCCTTTTAGCTCATCATCATTGTAGCGCTTATTGCACACTAGATAAAGACTTTTGTGAGATTTTATGGGGTTCTTGCTAAGTACTCTCCAATTAGGCTAGATAATAAACTCAATTTTGGACTCTTTCAGATAAAGCTAATTCAATAAGGCCAAAACTAGTGATTTCATAATAATTTCAATCTTATCTGTCCCTAATTCCAGGAAGCATATCCATGGTTGTCATGGCAATTTACACTAGGGAGCTAAATTGTCTCTTTTCTAAATTACCGTATGGACAAATTCTGCCTTTGGGAAAAGTGCTATATTATTTGCATCCATAGACAAGTTATTTATATCTGAAGACATTTAAACTGACAAAGAAGAAAGTTAAAAAGGAGAGAGAGAAAGATAAGTTAATGGAAATATACAGAAAAGAAATTTACCAGAGCCAGCAATTTCTTCCCCATTAGTGTCCTTCTGTGTTCGCTGTGACTGTGGTCACAGATTAAACTGACTGTTGTCTGACTCAGTTGTTTGACGATCCCTTTTCTGTTGCAACATACTCCTTAAGAGGAAGCAGTATATTTTTCCCTTTTAATTTGCTCTTAAAATTGACTTTTTCCCCTTCTTTTAATATTAGTGTTTCAACACAAAAATTTGCTTTACTCAATTATGAGTATTTGCTCAACATTTCTAAAAAAGCACCTTTTATTGTGGTAAAAATACTTAACATAAAAGTTATCATTTTAACCATTTTTAAGCATACAGGTTCAGTGGCATTCACACTGCTGTGAAGCCAGCACCACCATTCATCTCTACAACTTTTTCCATCTTCCCAAATTGAATTTCTGTATCCATTAAACAGTAACTCTTCGGTTCTCCCTCCCCTCCAGCTGCCGCCCCCACCCCCACCCCCGCCCAGCAACCACCATTCCACTTTCTGTCTCTATGAATTGACGACTCTAGGTACATCATACCAGTGGAATCATACAGTGTTTGCCTTTTTGCGATGTAACTGGCTTATTTCTGTTTGCATAATCTCTTCAAAGATCATCCATGTTGTGTAGCATATGTAAGAATGCCCTCCATTTTTAAGGCTGAATAGTATTCAACTGTATGCATACACCACACTTTGTTTACCATTCATCTGTCAATGGATCCCTGGGTTGCTTTTGGCTACTATGAATAACTGCTATGAACATGGGTCTACAAATAGCTGTTTAAGTCCCTGTTTTCACTTTTGGGTATACACCCAGAAGTGGAATTGCTGGATCATATGGTAATTCTATGTTTAATTGTTATTGGAAACACCATACTGTTTTCCATAGTGGCTGCACCATATTACATTTCCCCCAGCAGTGCACGAGGGTTTCAACCTCTCCACAACCTCATCGACACTCGCCATGGGGCTTTTTTCCTTTTTAAAAAAAATAACAATCATTCTAATAGGTGTGAAGTGGTATCTCACTGTGGTTTTGATTCGCATTTCACCAATGATTAGTGATGTCAAGCGTCTCTTCATGTGCTTAGTGACCATTTATATATCTTCTTCAGAGAAATATTTGTTCAGGTCCTTTGTCCACTTTTCAATCAGGTTGGTTTTGTGGTTGCTAATCCTGGGTTGTAGACGTTTTTCACATATTCTGGGCAGATATATGATTTGCAAATATGTTCTCCCATTCTGCGTGTTGCCTTTTCACTCTGTAGGTGGTGCCCTAATTGTAGTTTTAATAATCTAATGCTACAGGGCTTCCCTGGTGGCACAGTGGTGAAGAACCCTCCTGCCAATGCATGGGACAACGGGTTCGAGCCCTGGTCCGGGAGGATCCCACATGCCACACAGCAACAAAGCCCGTGTGCCACAACTACTGAACCTGCGCTCTAGAGCCTGCGAGCCACATCTACTGAAGCCCGCGCACCTAGAACCCGTGCTCCGCAACTAGAGAAGCCACCGCAATGAGAAGCCCACGTGCAGCAAAAAAGACCCAACGCAGCCAAAAATAAATAAATAAAATAAATAAATTTATTTTAAAAAATAATCTAAGGCTACAAATTGTTATTATTTGGAAGCTTAATTATTCCAATTTTTAGAGGTATTTAGTTTTATAAATTTTGACTAATAAACTTTTAATCTTATTTTTTTCTTTTAATCCCTTTGAAGATGCCAAACAAAAAAATTAAAATTCACAAGATTAAATAAATGTAAAATCAAATAAATGTTTAAAGTGATATTTTTATGTTTATAGCATTTATACTTCTGAAATTATTAAAGCATAAAACTGCACTAAGACTTTTAGAACACATTGTTTTAGTTGTAGAATCTAAGTTGTAGATATACGAGTACACTATACAATTCTTTTGAGTCTTTTGTATGTTTGGAAATTTTCACAAAAACTATTGGAAAAGAATTTGAGTCAAGAGATATAATTTAATTATGGTAAATTAATAAACATGTATTTAAAAAGCTAAGCACATCCTCTTTGGAAAAATGTCTATTCAGACATGCAGATGGGCAACAGGCACATGAAAAGATGCTCAACATCGCTAATCATCAGGGAAATGCAAATCAAAACCACAATGAGTTATCACCTCACACCTGTCAGAATGGCTATCATCAAAAAGAATACAGATAACAAATGTTGGCTAGGACGTGGAGAAAAGGGAACCCTCCTACACTGTTGGTGGGAATGTAAATTGGTGCAGCCACAATGGAAAACAGTATGGACATTTCTCAAAAAACTAAAAATAAAATTACCATATGACCCAGCAACTCCACTCCTGGGTATATATCTGGAAAAACAAAAATGCTAATTCGAAAAGATACATGCACCCCAATGTTCAAAGCAGCATTATTTACAATTGCCAAGATACGGAAGCAAACTAAATGTCCATCAGCAGATAAATGGATAAAGAAAACGTGGTACGTATATACAATGGAATACTATTCAGTTCCTTAAAAAACTAAAAATAGAGTTACCATATAATCCACCAATTCCATTCCTGGGCATACACCTGGAAAAGATAAAAACTCTAATTCAAAAAGCTACACACACACCAATGTTCATAGCAGCACTAGCAAAGTTTACAATAGCCAAGACATGGAAACAACCTAAATGTCCATCGACAGATGAATGGATAAAGAAGATATGGTACATACATACAATGGAATACTACTCAGCCATTAAAAATAAGAATGAAATTTTGCCATTTGCAGCAACATGGATGGACTTGGAGGGCATTATGTTAAGTGAAATAAGTCAGACAGAGAAAGACAAACACTGTATGATATCACTTATATGTGGAATCTTAAAAATACAACAAACTAGTGAATATAACAACAAAGAAGCAGACTCACAGATTTAGAGAATAAACTAGTTGTTACCACTGGGGAGAGGGAAGGGGAAAGGGGCAATATAGGGACAGAGGATTAAGAGGTACAAACTATTATGTATAAAATAAGCTACAAGTGTATATTGTACAACACAGGGAATATAGTTAAGTATTTTATAATAACTATAAATGAAGTAAAACTTTTAAAATTGTGAATCACTATGTTGTACACCAGTAATTTATATAATATTATACATCAACTATACTTCAGCTGAAAAAAAGACATTCACAAAAATAATCCATTCTCAGCTGAAAATGAAAAGAAAGCTAATCTGTTTGCCTGAATATTTCAGTTAGAAGCAGATGTGGTTTTTGTTTTATTTTGTTTCACTTTATGAACGCTTTGAAACTGAATTTTAAAGTTTGGCTTACCCAAATACAATAATTACTTTAATTTGCTATTGCTTTCTGTGAATTGAAATAGGCTAATGTGCGGAAAACATGAAATGCATGCATGGATGACATGAATACACTGAATCAGGTGCACAAAGTAACCTTTTACCAGCAGTCCTCAGACTTCAGTGAGCTCAAGTGGACTACATAAGTGCCATTTTCTATGTGTCACCCTTGAGATGCTGACTCAGAAGAGCTAGGGTGGGACCTAGGAATCTGAATTTTTAACAAGACCACAAGAGATTCTTGTTTTAACTGTTTGCAATGGAAATTTCAAACCATACAAATTTAGAGAATAGTAAAAGATTACTCATATACTCATTACCCAACTTCAATAAATAATCAACACATCACACCTGTTTTATCTATATCCCACCCACTTACACTTCATCACTAATTTATTTTGAAGATAATCCCATATATCTTAACATTTTATCGATTAATACTTTAATTTGTATCTCTAAAAGAAAATGACTTTATTTTTTAATATGATATAAGGATAATCATAACTAAAGATCCAAAGTGAGCCTAATGTAACTGGTTCACACTTTCAGAAAAAGTGGACTGCTAGCCTGTGGAAGGGTAATAAGTCAGTGTCCAAGTGGACTGCTTAGGAAGACATAACTTGATTTATTTATTTCATCATGGATTCAAAATCTTTAGGTTCAAGAATAAACAAGACATTCAGTTATGTTTCTGAAATTGTCACCCTCAAATAGTCAAAAAATTTTTTTCAAAAGCTATAAAATTATTAAACTTATTTGAACTTTAAAAGATTTCCCAGAGTTATTGGTCAAATTTTTAAAAGAAAAGAAGTTGCTTTGGTAAATAATATTTTTGAACATTATCAATCTTCACAGAGGAGAAAACAATTTAGTCAATTTGCTTTTGCTCCAGACTTACTTAGATTTCACAGTTACTTAGAATTTTTAAATGTTTTTCTCAGTTAACTTCAGAAAACTTTCCCAAAGTAACAAAGAATACAAAATTAGCCCCGATAAACTCCTTACAATTTCATTAACTCCAAATGTTAAAGAACCTTGCTATTTCTAATAATTATATCCATAGAATGAACCTTTAGAAGAGGCTTCTATCGAAAATCAAGGTTAGAGAAATCTGATTGCATGGGATCTCAGTTCCCCGACCAGGGACTGAACCCAGGCCACAGCAGTGAAAGCACTGAATCCTAACCACTAGACCACCAGGGAACTCCCCCTTAGCTTCCTTTTTTATATCTGCCTACTATCATCCTCACTCAGGACCAATATTTATAAACCTGAAGCCAATATGTCCTTGACATTTCTCTCCTTTCATCTGGCTCTTTAAAAACAAAAGAGAATAAACCCAAAAAATAAAGTAAAATTTAAAAAGAAAAGAAAGAAAAATAACCTTTTGAGTTTACATCTGAACATCAACGTTAGTAATATTACATTTTCTTCCTTAAACATGCAAATCTGGAAATTTTTTGCAACAATAATGAGCTAATGGTTGTTATCTTCCATTTCATTATCAACCCATAAAACTGTATTTGTGTAGCACTGATATAAATTATACATTTGCATTTTCAGGTATATTTCATTTTTTAAGCACAGTGATAATTGGTGATATCAGCTTACAAGCTATTCTTTATTTATTAACAAAGGTTAACCATGGATCCACATCAAAGCTAAGACATAAAATCCCACATATATGATTATTAACATTAGAAAGTCTAAGATTAAATTGCTTCTTGATCTTGTCATCAAAATAAGCATTTAATAAACTCCTAAATATAATATGTTTAAGATATGTCATTTCTATTTTAAATACTTTACCCCTTAATGAGGTTTTTTATTTGACGTGTGTCCAAGGTACAAAGATAAATCTTCCCTCTTGCTCTTTGATAAGATGTCAGAGCTTACTTAAAAGTTTAAGAATAGAGCTGTTAAACTATTTTTTTTTCTATTGCAAGTTATATATGAGAATTGGTAGCAGCCTGTTGAAAGAACTTTACCTGTGGGTAACAGTCCTTATCTCACCTCTATCTATCATGTTATCAATTTTTTTATTACAGGAGTTTACCTTTGGGCAGCTCATACACCAGCTGTCAATCTGTCCTCACCCTGAGACTTTGCAGCAAACCAAGCTCAGATGTATTGAAGCTTTACAAGAATAAATTGTTTTCCTTCATTCTCTATCTAGGACAGGTGTAGTCAATATGCAAGCCTCTGGCACTCCAGATGTGCTCCATCACAGTGCAGAGCCAGAACTTTTTTATTCCTGGCTCCTAGGTCACAGTTTTTTTATCTGGAGATTTCCTAGATTTTACTCTTGTCCTCGTTTTTACATTTGTCCCCCATGCCCCCTCACTAAGGCATTTAAAATGGCAGCCTTGAAAAGACTGAAACAACTCAAAAATCTATCAA
The DNA here is from genome assembly GCF_949987515.2 of Delphinus delphis. Classification (NCBI taxonomy): domain Eukaryota; kingdom Metazoa; phylum Chordata; class Mammalia; order Artiodactyla; family Delphinidae; genus Delphinus; species Delphinus delphis. Next base: position 58,618,331 of record NC_082691.1, read on the forward strand.
TAGTGACTGGTTAAATAAGTTATGGCCCTCCATAAAATGAAGTACTATGAGTTGTTAAAAAAAAAGAAAGAAAATGAGGATGTTCTCAAAGTACTAATATGGAGCTATTTCCAGGATATATTAAATTAAAAAAGGAAGACAGAGAATAGTGGCGCTTTTGCATTAAAAAAGAAAAAAACATTCATAATTGCTTTTATATGCATAAAGAAACTCTGAAAAGATACATTAAAAACAAAACATTGGTTACTGGGACTGGGGGTGTGTGGGAACCAGGCATGATGAAAGGAGAGTGGGAAGAACAATTTTCATGATATACTTTCCTATACTCTATTTTTGAACTATATGACTATATTGCCTATTCAAAACTTTAAATTAAAAAGAAATAGTAGCTTTATTCAGTGTAAGGAGACTGAAAGAAAGAAATAAGAAAGCCTCATTCTTAGTCAGGTTATTAGAACAATAGTTTGGCGAAGAGAATAAATTATCAGGAAATAGAAAAATAAAATTTAGAAAAGCATCAGTGAAAGAAGCTAGGGCTCGTTCTGGTTGAAGGACAAGCTAAAAGACCTCCAAAACTATCTACTAATCCTATGGCTTTAGTGATTTGCACCTGTGTTTTAAAAGTGAGCAAAAAGCATTTTGAAGAGGAATTACTTATAGTAGGCTCGAATGCTCTCTCCTTAAGCATTTTCCTCAGTTTTCTAAAAGACAACCCATGCGCTGCCTCTTTCACACCTCTGATTCCAAAGGCAGCCAGTGAAATGCGAAGGCCTAAGCCCTGGAGTAAAGCTGACTAGCCCCAGTGCCAACTGCACAACTTAGTGCTGTATGACCTGAGCACATTATTTAACTGCATGGTGCCTTGTTTCCTCATCTGGACAGTTGGGATGACAATAGTACCCACCTCATAAGGTCACTGTGAGGATTAATTAATACACAAAAAGCACATAGGACAGTGCCTGGCTCACAGTAAGAACTGTGTAAATGTTTGCTTTTTTACCTCCTCTTCATCTGTTTTGCTGTTTATCTTTCTTTAAAAGTGCTGCCTCCCTGGCCTAATACTCACCCTTTACATTAACCCTTGTTCTTGTTTTCTCTGCTTGCCTTCCGCTTTTCTTTTTAATAAAAGGGTGCAATCAGTCACTAAAATACTCCCGTAGAGTTTCTGAGACAAGATCATCCCAAAGAAAGATATTCATAAAGGAAACAGAAAGTACAATGTTTGCCAGGAACATTCAGATTTAAAACAGTGGCATAACGTTAATTCCTTACATTTCTGTATCACTCTGTAAAACTATATGTCATCTCATTTGATCCTCACAACAACCCTCTGAGACCATCAGGGCAGATAAAGAATAAAGAGCAAAGGAGGTTAAAAGGCTTGCCTGAGGCTAAAGTACACACTACAAGTTAGTGACGATGTCTGACTAGCTCAGTTCAACAATTTATTGAACACCTGCTAGAGCCTGGGCACTGTGCTGACCTCCACATTCCAAAATGCTCTCCACTTCAAAGAGTTTCCATGGCATAAAGCATCTCTCAAGATGATCATACTACTTAAAAGCTACCATAGCATCATACAGCAGAAAGGACAAGGGATTCCCTGGCAAAAGATCTTGGGCTTTGTGATATCTGGCAAACAACTTAACCTCTCTAAGCCAGTTTTCTCATCCCCAAATGTGTGCATAATATCACCAGGTGACTGTAAGGGTTAAGTGTAAGGCTTAACTGTAAGGGTTAAATGAGAAACTAAATATAAGTTTGTAAACTGTAAAGTTCTATAGCAGATATTAGTTACTGTTATCTGATTTAGCAGTGAATGCAACATCAAACCTAGGTGAAAAAAAAAAAGAAGGTCTGATAGAAAAACATCCCTAGGTCCCCAGCCCTTAAAAGAACTCCCAGGGCGAGTAGCAAGATTACAAAAACTCACACTGTCTCCCCTGTGGAGAGTACCCACTGAGCCAACAGGGGTAGGCTGCATGGGTCAGTCCCATTCTAGCAAATGTATTCCTTTCCATTTGCTCCAGTTGGTGGTAGGAGGTAAAGGGGGGCAAACCAGGCAGCTGGTGCGACATGAAACAGAAAGATCTATGTTTTACCTTTTAAAAAAAAACCTGTGGGAAATGGTGGGAGAAGGAAAGAGGCAGGCAAGTGCTTGGGGCATTTCAGCTGATAAGTGAGAGAGAGAAGCTGCCCCAAGACAGATGCAATCCACACCCTCCATCTGTAATCAGAGAGAGGCTCACATGTCAGAAAAAAGTTTGTCCTCCCTCAGGGGAACTGTGAAGGCTGTCAATGTTCTAGCCATGAGAAAACGAAAGATCTATATAGAACATCCCAACATGTGGAGGCCTGATAGAGCTCAGAGCGATGTTCTACGGGAGTCTGACTCTTGCAGGCTTCTAACTTGGACTGGGAATGTAGGCAGGAGGCATGCTTCACAGGGTAGGAGAAGTGGTGTCTGAACCTGCTAGGAGACAGGCCCACCCGCTTATGATTTAGGAAGGCAGTAGAGCGAGGCAGTTAAGTAAGCTGATTGTCAGTCAAACCTCTTGGGTTCAGATCCCAGTTCCTCTGCTTATGCTCTTAACATATGTGATTTTGAGTTGCTTAACTTTTGCAGCAAAGTTGCTTAATTTCGCTAAGTTTCAGTTTCCTGATCTATAAAATGGGAGCTAATAAAATAGTACCTTCCTCAGGATGCTGCAATGATTAAATAAGATGTTTATAAAGCAATTAGAAAGTGCCACACATAGTAAGTAGCCAATAAATGTTCATTATTACAGTATTGTTTCAAAAGCCAAGTTTACTAGCTAACCTTGGTTCCTAAGGCTTAGAGGATAGGAAGTCAGAGTGAAAGAAAGTGAAAACTTTCCTGTAGCATCAAATATACAAACAGACCTTGCATACTCACTGGTGACTGAGAAAAGTTTCAAATGTTCCTGTTCCGTAGCTATCTAAGATAACAAGCTGAACATCTGCATAGAAAGGCAGCAAATCGCAGTGACTAAATACCTAGAATCAGAGCTGGGTTTGGATTTCAACTCTACCTCTCCACCTTGGACAAGTCACATAGGCTTTACACCTCTGCTTCACATTTGTGGATGATAATAAATAAAATAAAATAATATCTACCTCATAATGTTGGAGTGATGACAAAATGGACAATGCATGTCTTATTACTTTCCTCAGTACAGTCCCTGGCACATGAAAAGTGCCTAATAATTAACAGGTATTACTGCTTCCTTCACTGCAAAAGAAGAATCAGAAGGTTGTTAATTAAATTTAAAGCCCACCTCTCTGAGTAGAGAAAGCAAAATATACTGCCTACTGGGAATCATTTCTTACTCTTATCGAAGTAACTTTCTCTTGTAAGACAATTTGTCTAGCAATCTTTCCTAGGAAAAAGTAATTTACCCAGGGTATCAGAATACTTTCAGATTGGTTCACCATATGGTCTGGCTGTCATTAGTATGTTTTAAGTAAACTAAGCAGAAAATGTGTCTGTGACAGCTGAAAAGTTTGAATTTTCTCTGAGAGCTATGATTAATATTCTGCTCATATTTATGTATTGTTACTTTATAATTAAGTCATAGTCCTAAAAGCAATAAGGGAAGTGTCTCAAAAATTCTAGCAAAAATAAGGAATTCCCTGGAGGCCCAGTGGTTAGGACTCTGTGCTCTCACTGCCAAGGGTGCAGTTTCAGTCCCTGGTGGGGGAACTAAGATCCCGCAAGCTGCTCGGTGTGGCCAAAAATAAATAAATAAATGAGAAAAAATTCTAGCAAAAAATAAAACAAAACACATTTGATTAAAGGTTTATCAGCCTTACAAAAATTCATTCTGCATATTTTTAAAGTTTGTCAGTTCAGTAAAATACAGTAGCAGCAAAATTTTTAAACGTATGTTAAGCACATCAGAAAACAAAAATACACCATTCATTTATTCAGTCGATAAACATTTCTGAATGCCTACTACGTGCCAGACACTGCCATCTGTTTTAAATCAAGTGTATTGTATTCGTTGACTCTTACAAAGTTCTTTCATTTATCGTTATCTACATTTCACTCAAATTTTCCCATGATCTGATATTGCAACCTGATGAAATCAGTTAAATATTAAAAACTCTGTCACTGTAAGAATTTGTAACATTTTCCATTAACACTCCTCTCTAGTTTTATGTACTTGATCTGTGCTGTGGGATGTAGCATAAATGATCTGCCTTCAGCAAAAAAATGAACAGCTGAAGTGCACTGCTGCTTGACAGCGCTTGTTAGGCCGTGAGGTGTTGTGAGCACACACAGTGCTACTGACTGCCTTTCAGCTCTCTCAAGAAAAGTCTTCAAGTGGTTCAAAACATGTGAGTTTGGTCATCCAGTACCCCAAATGAGCCCAGTATTTTAGCACCATGCTTAGGGGTTAATTAATAAACATGAAGAAAACAATCCTAGGATGTTTATTTTTAAAGAAAAGTACCATTACAAACTAATGCTTTGTGCTTTACTAAAAGCCAACAACAAGATAGAATAAACAATATTTTTTAGCAAAATCTTTCTAATAGAGCCTGGGAAGAGGATAAGTTTTTTTTTATTTTGTTTTGTTTTATTTTTTAATTAGGGTATAGTTGTTTTACAATGTTGTGTTTCTGCTGTACAGCGAAGTGAATCAGCTATACGTATGCATACATCCCCTCTTTTTTGGATTTCCTTCCCAATTAGGTCACCACAGAGCACTGAGTAGCATTCCCTGTGCTATACAACAGGTTCTCTTTAATTATCTATTTTATACATATATATATATATATATATATATATATATTTATATTTATATATATATACAGATATATATTTATATATATGTATATCAATCCCAATCTCCCACTTCATCCCACCTCCCTTTCCCCCCCTGGTGCCCATACGTTTGTTTGTAGAAGATAAGTTGGTAAGTTGGTTTTTTGTTTTTTGTTTTTGCGGTACACAGGCCTGTCACTGTTGTGGCCTCTCCCGTTGCGGAGCACAGGCTCCTGACGCGCAGGCTCAGCGGCCATGGCTCACGGGCCCAGCCGCTCCGCGGCATGTGGGATCTTCCCGGACCGGGGCAAGAACCCTGTGCCCTGCATCGGCAGGCGAACTCTCAACCACTGCGCCACCAGGGAAGTCCAAAGATAAGTATTTTTTTAAAACACAAAAACTGTTGTTTACTTAGCTAAGATTTGTTCTTCACATATCACCTCTTGCAGTCTCCTCACATCCATTTGCTTGCTGTATCTGGAATACCCTATCTCACCCCTCCACCTCCCCATCTGTCTCCACACCATGACTCGTGAAAATCCTTGCCAGCCTTGCAGAGCCTACTCAGGCGCTCCCCTCTCCCACCTCCCCACCCATAACCACCATCCCAGGGTGTTTTCCCATGGCCCTGGCTGGAAGGAATCTGAGCATTACACGTTTTTGGAAAAGAATTTGACGATATTCATCGTCTTACATTTTTTCTTAACCACTAATCATACTGCTAGTTATCAACCCTAAGGAAAAAATGTAAACATGGAATTATTTTTTTTTTTTTGGCCACCCTATGCGGTTTGCAGGCTCTTAGTTCCCCGACCAGGGATTGCACCCTCACCCTTGGCAGTAAAAGCATGGAGTCCTAACCACTGGACCACCAGGGAATTCCCTACATGGAATAATTTTTAAAACACTGTTCAAATATTATTTATAATAATAAAAATATGAAATAATTTAAACTTCCAACAAAGGAGAATGGCTAAGTAAATTACATTTGACTCAATAAAACATTATACACAATTTTTAAATCATAAAAATTATTTCAAAAGATGATGTAATAACAAACAACATGAGAAATGTTTAAGATGTAGTATTAAATAATATGTAGTATTAAAAGTAAAAAAATGAGTACCAAATTGTACATCTGATTTAAGTATGTAAAAAAGAAATATGTATTCACAAAAAAATTGATTAGAAGGAAATACACCAAAATACTAATAATGGTTATTTGGGAGTAGGACGATAATGAGTATTTTTTCCTTCTCTATATTATTTTGTATTTTCCAAACATTGTACAATAAGTACATATCACTTTAAAAAGAAAAAGAAACTTTGAACAGTAGTTTAAAAGCTACATAAATGCAAGCTGTTTATATTATGTCCTTAAATCACATTATTTCCTTATTGTATATAGGCTCTGGGATTGGTCATTTTCTTAAATAAAAATAAACTAATTAAATAAGGCTATGTTGTATTTTAAGCAGTTTCTTAAACAACCAAGACAAAATTTTAATCAGATTTCTCCAGCCTGTACTCAAAAATAACCTGGATAAGTTTAACCAGTGAATAAGAAGTCACTCCTCTCCTTTTTGTGACTCAGATATGTTGTCAAGCAGTGTGGGGACCGGTCTTCTAGCTCTAAAGGTGAGTCATAAATGCTAATGTTATCTTTAGAGTTTTTCAGAATACAAAGCTACCTTTTACTTTCACTTCTGAACCTTATCTTTTCTTAAATAAAGTTGTTCTGTTTGAAAGAACCATCTTTGCCCATGTGTTTGGCAAGTTTAAGTGCTTTTCTAGGTCACCACCAAATGCCAAGGTTAACAAGTTTTTCAAATGTAATGCAGACTACTAAATGTTTCCATACTGGGGAAAACAGTCTTTTAAAGGAGAAGAAGAGGAAAAAAAGAAAGTGTCCACTTTCTTTGGTCAGAAATGTCATTCCATAAATTCACATTTTGAACGTATGTGATTTTATGTTACCTTAAATATAAAATTCGAAATATTTGCTTCTCATTTTCGGGTACTTTTCATGTACTTTTTAAAGCATATCTCTTACTGAAGGTTGAAATTCCCATTTGCTTTCAAGTAATATCTATACTGATTTAATTTATTTAGAGAATAGTTTTTACCGAAGAAAAAAGAAATCTAAGCCTTAAATTTATTCCAAACCTAAATCTTCCTTTCAGAGCACTTGAATAAGAAAACTACTTTATTTGACGATGCCTTTGCTCCTTCACAAGTTAATTTTATTAACTTACTTTTTCATTGAATTTGTCCACTCACATCTAACTGACCCAAATGCCTTATCAAGTGCCCAAATCAGGTCAAGGATAAGAGCTGCTAGTGATGCTATTTTAAGAGGAAACAAAACGCACTGAAGCTAAACCAGCTCCTGTTCTGTCAAAATGCACCATTTCTTTGGCACACACATGTTACGGTTCACCAAGAGGAGAAATGGTGAAAAGCTGACAAAGTAGCTCATTCCTAGAGAATAGTTTGGCAATTTTGTCTATGGATATGCACTGAAACCTTTTTAAACAAAAATATGGTTAATATATGAAATTGTATATTTTGATTCACAACTAGGGGATTTAGAAATTATTTGCTAGCTATAGTCATCTATTTCTTTCAAGGACAACAAGTATGTCTCTCTTACCTCTTATATCCAGTATCTAGCACACCACCTGCACATAGTAGGCACTCAATAAATATTTGTTAAACTAGTGATACAATAACATAATTAACTTACTGAAGAGCAACTGCCAAGTTGTACCATACTGCAATAGGCACTACGGCTAATTAGCTCAGTCTATACCTGTAAAGAGCTGAGGTCAAGGGCTCAATCCCCAAAAAGGTCTTTTGGCCTTGTTCTAGTCAGTTTCATAACTTGTTACAACAAGCCATCTCTCCCATGGATGCAAGAAGAATCAAACAAGCAGAGAGAGAGAGAGAAATAGTTTAATACAATTCATCACCATTCTAAAACAGATAATTTATGTGAAGTATTTATTTAGAAATTAAACTGATAATAAATGAGCTGTGTGTCATTTTGATATGGAAAGTTCCAGTATTTCAGTATGTGAGATTTTGTTATAAGAGTAAAATAGTAACATCAACTACTGATCCTTAAACTAATACAAACTAATATTTGACCCCTGTCTCATTTTATTGTAACTGAACTGTAACTGTAACTGTCACACAGTTCCACTTCTGAGGACAATAATCTTGTGATTGCTATGAAAGATCATTTAATTCAAAACATTTGGCGAATTAAAGGACTCCTATTTTTTGGATGAAGGAATTTCAACAATATGCTTTGCAAAATAAATAAGTAATATGAACATATACAAGACATATACCTTTCCCAAGGACCACCAAATAAACTTCTATCATAAAGGGAGCCTGTTTCAGAAGTTTGAATACAGAAGAGTTTTAATTTGTATTAAGATCTCACTACTTTAATATCACAATAAAGTCAACTAGCTTCTGTCTGTACATTTTCTCACTGTGAAAGTGGAGACAATGCTACTTACTGCTTCACAGGGGGTGCTGTGCAAATTAATTGTTTAATGTTCTTAAAGCACTGTCTAAGTGCTAAATTTTATCATTAGTGTACATTGTATATTCTTTGCAATTATCTGCCACCTTAAAATTCTATGGCTTGTAAGGGTGCCTCACCCCTGGAATACTTAGAAAGGTTAAGGAAAGTTCAAGAAGGAATAAAAATGTACTTGGGCTAAGTTAGGGTACAAGAAAGAGAAATTTGGAATTTGGCACGTTTTATTACATGCTTCAAGTTACATGCTTCTTAGACTAAAAACCACTGAACCATTTTAAAATTGAATGGCATGTAGTGATATCTCAATAAAGCTGTTATAAAAAATAATAATAAATCCAACTTCATCATCACACCAAAAAAAGTTATATACTCCTTGAAAGTGTGGATCATTATTCTAGAAGAAAAACTTCTATCCACATACACTTTGAGATCAAAATATGCTATACAGTTTTAAGAATTCAATTTATAATAGAACTAAGCAGTTTAATTATGCAGTGAGAGAGTTATCATTTATTTTTAAAATTTAATTATTAATTATAATAGTTACATATGTAATCTGACTGACTGAAAGAAGATTGAGTCTATCTTGACATAAATAAGGCCAGATCCAATAATGCCTATCTTTGCTTTTGCTTTTTGTCTTTTAAGAGAAATTTTTAAATGCACAGAATGAAATTTCAGCTGAATTAATAATAACAATAGTAGTAGTAGCAGTAGTAAAAACCTTATATTTGTATAGTGATTTATAATTGTACTGAGTAGCAAGAAATATGAAGGGGCTGACACTTCACCCAATTTGCACACTAACAATTTAGCCTGCCACAGCTCATGGTTGCTAGCAGAAGACACAAAACTCTTGGATCAGAGACAAAAGTCAGCTTATTACCACAGAATAGCAGTAGTCAGAGCATCCTTTTCTTGTGCCAGTTCTCCAAGCCCCAATTCCCACAGGGGGACACAACAAGGGTTAGGAGACACCTGTACACACCGTGGGTTGTGTTAAAAGAAAGGAACCTTGAGCTTAGAAAACCCCAATCTTTTCCTTCTACTTCAGAGAGAGAGACTCTCTCTTCCAAGGCTGTTTGCCGTAGCACCATTCTTGAAAAAACAGTCCTAAACAAAAGGCTGGCAGTAGCTATACTCACAAGACACACAGAAATGTTAGAGAACCAAGGAGAATTATATGCTAACTCTAGGGTGACCATGTATCTTGGTTTGCTTGGGACAGCCCTAGCTAATACCTGCTGTCCAAGCTGAATACCTGTTGTCCCTAGCTAATACCTGTTGTCCACCCTCTTTCACTCTTCCAGTTTAGACAAGAAATTATATGATCACCACAACTTAAAATTCTTAAGAAATTCCTCTGCCTGGTCAGATCACTGATGATCTCACAGTTAAGGTTTAGGTCAACCAAACAAGAATGGAGGCCAACACCATATAAAAAAAATTAACTCAAATCTTGAACATAAGACCTGAAACCTTAAAACTCCTGGAAGAAAACATAGGCAGTAAGCCCTTGACACTGGTCTTGGCGATGCTGTTTTCGGATTTGACACCAAAAGCAAAGGCAGCAAAAGCAAAAATATACAAGTGGGACTACATCAAATGAAAAAGCTTGTGCACAGCAAAGGAAACCATCAACAAAATGAAAAGGCAAGCTACTGAATGGGAGAAAATATTTGCAAATCATATATGTGATAAGGGGTTAATATCTAAAATATATAAAGAACTCATACAACTCAACAGCAAAAAGACAAACAACCCAATTTAAAAATGGGCAGAGGAGCTGAACAAGACATTTTTCCAAAGGAGACATGCAGATGGCCAGCAGGTACATGAAAATGTGCCCAGCATCCCTAATCATCAAGGAAATGCAAATCAAAACCCCAATGAGATATGACCCCACAACTGTTAGAATGGCTATCATCAAAAAGATAAGTAAGTGTTCGCAAGGATGTGGAGAAAAGGAAACCCTGGTGAACTGTTGGTGGAAATGTAAATTGGTGCAGCCACCATAGAAAATGGTATGAAGATTCCTCAAAAATGAAAAAAAAGGGCTTCCCTGGTGGCACAGTGGTTGAGAGTCCGCCTGCCGATGCCGGGGACGCGGGTTCGTGCCCCGGTCCGGGAAGATCCCACATGCCGCGGAGCGGCTGGGCCCGTGAGCCATGGCCGCTGAGCCTGCGCGTCCGGAGCCTGAGCTCCTCGGCGGGAGACGCCACAGCAGTGAGAGGCCCGCGTACCGCAAAAAAAAAAAAAAAAAAACTACCATATGATCCAGCAATTCCACTTCTGAGCATTTATCTGAAGGAAACGAAAACACTAACTTAAGATATATGCACCCCATGTTCAATACAACATTATTTACAATAGCCAAGACATAGAAGCAACCTAAGTGTCCATCAATAGATGAATGGATAAAGATGTTGTGGTATATATATGCAATGGAATGTTATTCAGCCTCAAGAAAGAAGGAAATCTTGCTATTCCTGACAACATGGATAGACCCTGAAGGCGCTATGCTAAATAAAATAAGTCAGACAGATAAAGGCAAATACCCTCTGATCTCACTTATATGTGGAATCTTTTAAAACAAAAACACGGCGCGCCCCGCCGCGCGTCGGGACCGGGGTCCGGTGCGGAGAGCCCTTCGTCCTGGGACACAGGGTGCGGCCGGAAAGGCGGCCACCCCCTCGCCCGTCACGCACTGCACGTTCGTGGGGAACCTGGTGCTAAACCATTCGTAGACGACCTGCTTCTGGGTCGGGGTTTCGTAAGTAGCAGAGCAGCTCCCTCGCTTTGATCTACTGAAAGTCAGCCCTCGACACAAGGGTTTGTAAAAAAGAAAAACAAACAAACAAACAAAAACCCTCATGGATACAGAGAACAGACCGGTGGTTACCAGAGGCGGGGGGAGGGGTAGGAGAAATGGATGAAGGTGGTCAAAAGGTACAAAATTCCAGTTACCAAATGAGTCCTGGGGATGTAATGTACAGTATGGTAATGATAATTAATAATACTATATTTTATATTTGAAAGTTGCTAAGAGTAAATCTTAGCAGTTTTCATCATAAGAAAAAAAAATTGTAACTATGTGTGGGATGAACGTTACTAGACTTATTGCAGTGATCATTTCACAATATATACCAAACCATTACGTTGTACACCTGAAACTAATATAATGTTATATGTCAATTATATCTCAATTTTTAGAAAAAGAATGGAGGCCGAAAAGGGGAAAGTCAAATCATGCATATCATTTTAATAATCACTAAATGAAAGGGACTTCAAGTACCTATCTAGAAAGAAAGATTATTTCAGGAAAAATTAAAAGCTGGTTTGAACATTAAGACAAGCCACTAAAAGTGGCAACTGAAGCTTTCACATAGCTGGTATAACATTATATCATTTTGCCTGAATCCTTGTGCATCTTCACTGAAAAATCTCAGGTGATTTTTACCCCCAAGTATCCCTGAAACTAAGAACTAATTTTCTGACCTTCCATTTTAAGTTGTAAAGAATATTAAAAACACCCAGTGTATTTCAGCCCCATCCTTTCAATCCACTCCTGCCAGGTTTCCCTTCCTCTCTCACCCTTCCAGACAGCACAGGCTGTCTGACATCAACTGCATTCCACTCTCATCCTCATCCCCTTCCCCTACCTTCTCACCCTTGGGCTCAACTCTGACCGTGTCTCTACAATCAATCCTGACCTTAGACAATAATGATTTAATGAGTTTTAACTCAGTACTATGGAACCAAGCTCAATTGACCCCTTCTGACTGGCCCAACGAGCAAAGTTTTGTCAAGGGCACTTTGGTCTTATTCCATAGGTCAGTGTCCATCCAGAGCTCTATTTATGGTGAGTGAATCCTTGATGGTCTCATTCCCTGAATTTGAGTTGGTACTTCAGTCCCTGGGAATTGTGATCCAGCCAGGCTCTTGTCAGGCCCCTGTCAGGGAAGAGAACCCTTAGTCCTGAGGAAAGTGTTTTACAATAACCAACCTGACCATGCAGATTTTCAGACACCACAAGCTGCTGGATTCTCTGTGCTTCACATGCTCGTTGAGGAACACCATGATCCCCATCCAGGACTTTCAAGACACATGTAATTTTACTGGTATGTCTTCCATTTCATATACCATGGAGTGCCCATCTGCCTGGCCTTCTTCTCTAGATCCACCCAGAGTCTCCCAATAATGACCATTTCAAAAACCTCAGTTCAGTTACAGTCTTGTTCCTTCCCACCTTGCCATTTCTGCCCCAGGTGGCCTGTTTGTGCCTGACTATTCTAAAACATCCTTGAGAATTTCTGCATTGCTATTATCCTTTTACAATTATATCTAAAGAATTGATTACATGATTCCAGCAGGTTTTCAGTATGAAGTCAAGAAGATTTAACAAAATAGTCTGTGTTGCAATATAGTCTCAGTATGTGACAGATTATTAGAATGCCTGGACTTTATGAGTTTATGAATTTTCAATTCATATGGGTCCTTAGGGAATTACTTAAATCTCAATGTAAAATAAAATTATAAAAATCTGTAGTAAAAATTATATGTATATTATGATTGTAATTATGTAGAAAAAATTATGGTGTGAGCAAAGACAGTCTACAAACAGCAATGTACTTTATACACAAGAGAATAGTTCAGTCAAAATAATGTGATTATGGAATTGTTTTCTTTAAAAAAAAATCCATTTCACATTTTGATAAGGAAAAGGAAATTGTAATATTTATTTACCATGAGATAATACTTCGCAAGTATGCTGAGATAACTCAATGAAAAATACTGTAGTTATCAATACTTTTTTTTTTTAAAGGGTACTTTATTTTTATTTATTTATTTTTGGCTGTGTTGGGTCTTCGTTGCTGTGTGGGCTTTCTTTAGTTGTGGCAAATGGGGGACACTCCTCGCTGCAGTGCGTGGGCCTCTCATTGCGGTGGTCTCTCCCTTTGCGGAGCACAGACTCCAGGTGCGCGGGCCTCAGTAGCTGTGGCTTGCAGGCCCCAGAGAGCAGGCTCAGCAGTTGTGGCGCACGGGCTAGTGGCTCCACGGCACGTGGGATCGTCCCAGACCAGGGCTCGAACCCATGTCCCCAGCATTGGCAGGCGGACTCTCAACCACTGCGCCACCAGGGAAGCCCTTTTTTTTTCAATATTATACTTGTTTTTTAAATTTTATTTATTTATTTATTTATTGGCTGCATTGGGTCTTTGTTGCTGTGTGCAGGCTTTCTCTAGTTGCCGCAAGTGGGGCTACTCTTCATTGCAGTGCATGGGCTTCTCATTGCGGTGGCTTCTCTTGTTGCGGAGCACAGGCTCTAGGCACGCAGGCTTCAGTAGTTGTGGCACACAGGCTCAGTAGTTGTGGCGCATGGGCTTAGTTGCTCTGCGGCATGTGGGATCTTCCCAGACCAGGGCTTGAACCCATGTCCCCTGCATTGGCAGGCAGATTCTTAACCACTACACCACCAGGGAAGTCCCAATGCTTCCTTCTTAATGAGCTTTTCCTTAATCAAATCTTGGTTTACCTGTGTATTGATATAGAACATGCTCTCTTTCATATGCACATGTGTGTTTTCCACAGACTCCGAAAGGTTAACAACTGTTATATACCATTATATACTAACAGTTTGGTCTAATAGATAAGGACTGAATCAGCAATCTTAGCATCTTCCTCTTAACTCTATGACCCTGGCAAGCCAGGAACATCTATCACCTGAGTTTCTCTTTCAAAATGAATAATAATAATTATTGAATTAGGAAAGTGCCTATAAAGTTTATTAAGAGCCTTTAGTGAAAATGAAAATGAATGTAAACTAGTATATTATAAAGACCCAGTTCAGCTAGTCTACTTTTCCAATACATGAAATTTTAATTTGATAGAAATGTGTTCTTGGAGTATAACTAAGATTATTGGCCATGGAATGTAAATTAGACTATTAGTATATTAAAACACTTCAATAAATATCAGAATAATATTTTGACATAAATTTTCAATGAGAAACATAGTATGACATGTAAAGACATATAATTCTTTGCATTGTCCAAAGATAGGATTTACAATTGTAAAGAAAAGAATTAACTGGTAAAGATGACTCTGTTAATTAGCAAATGGTTATCTCTAATTAAAAATTTTAAAGTTCCTTTCAAATGTATAGTAGTAATTCCACAGATTCACATATCATTGTAATGATACCCTTACAAAAATCCTGCTTTTTCACAAGTAATTGAAGAAATATTGCAGCAAAGATTAATCACCATCCCGCTGTCTAAAAGTGTACCTTCAAGCTGTTAAATGAGCGAACAGAGATCTATTATGACTTTTACAAGAATGTTACTCTCCATGGGGATTACTGCTATTAACAGCAGGAAATGCATCATTTAAAGACATTAAAATTAAATGGAAATGTTTTCACCCATTCAAATAAAAGTCCTTGTTCTTTACTTCACAATAAAACTTGCTTTCACTAGCTTCTTTATTGTAGGAGTTTATGCAAAATTTTCCTGGTCGTGCCATTTCAGATGGCTTTCATACCTTTTAATCTCTATAATTCCATTTTCTTTTCTATAGAAACAGTGGTAGAGGTATAATTTAACAATATTTACAATCTGATACATGAGGACTTGGTTCCAACTATAAACATTACTTATAATATAGCACTGTTAGCTACTTATTTCAAATTTAGACAAATTATTTATACTCAAGAATCTTAGATCCTAAATTTGTTAGCTCTCTTCCCTTATGTGCTAGATTCTATGTAGGGATTTGATTTAAAAAAAAACATAAAATATATGTGTGAATATAAGAAGAACAAGTGGAGAAGAAGAGAACAATCTCTATATTTTAAAATATTAAAATATGATGACACACCATCCCCAAAAATCAAATTGGAAAATATTGAACTTTATTTTCATTCTCAATACTAGCCAGAGTGCAATGAAATGGACATTTATGCTCACTTCATATGGGAAAAAATACTGGTCCTTTCTGGAAAGCAATTTGGTCATACGAATCAAGCCATTTCCAAACACGCACACACTTCTTGTTGTGGAGCACGGGCTCTTGGCACGCGGGCTCAGTAGTTGTGGCGCACAGGCTCAGTAGTTGTGGCACACGGGCTTAGTTGCTCCGTGGCATGTGGGATCTTCCCGGGCCAGGGATCGAACCCGTGTTCCCTGCATTGGCAGGCGGATTCTTAACCACTGCGCCACCAGGAAAGCCCCTCAACATCTTTTTGATGTTATTTTCTTGTCACTCTGTTTCCCTTTGCAAAAGTGTCAATAAATGTACTATTCCATTTATTAAATTCATTGTTGGTTTTAAATCATTGTATTAGATTTTTCTGTAATTTACTCCCTCTTTTGCCCAAATTAGCTTGTGTTTCCTAAAGTCACCAAGAAACAGAATATGAAAACCACATGCCATCCTGCTGTAGATTATTGAGAGTTGAAGGTTGATAATTATGAAGATTATTGATTATGCTGTATTATATTCAATCAAGTAGTTGGCATCTTTCTAGGATGATCTTTATTCCATTGTCTTAAAAATAGAAATAATCCTAACTTATTTAAATTTATACATGAAATATACATAAAGTATATATTAAAACTTAATATAGTATTTCCTTTCAACAGATAATGTTTGAAAGTTAAAATTTTTAAATCTTAAAGTCAACAGTCCTTACAGAAGGGTTAGTTTCTAATTCTATAATGAGATCTGATATGGAAAGGACTTAAAATGCAGAAATTCACTTTACAGAGGAAAGGATTCATCTATTCCATAAAGTAAACTTCAGCTAAATAGCTCACGTAAGGAACAAGATAAAAAAATATTAAACAAAATATGCTCAGTAAATGTATCATCATGTGGTATCTATTACTGTTTACTACCCTGTAACATAATACTCAACTATTCTTTTCAGTTGCTTACATTTTTGATCACACACATCAACCCTGACCAAATGATCATGGAGGGCCTTGCAAATCATGTAAATGAAATTCAAATTTTATCTTAAGAGCAATGCAGTGCCATTGAACGGTTGGTTCTTAAGCAAGGAGGATATTATCAGGTTGGTGTTTTAGAAATTTCACTCCACTGGATGACGAATGGAATGGAAGAGATCGGACCTAAGGGCAGGGAGTTCTAGATAAGAACTACTGACCTGGAATTGGATAGTGACACTGAACATGAGGAAAAACAAACAGATTCAAGAGAGACTTAAGGAGATAAAACAGACAACTTAATCATTGCTGTTTATTATATCTTGTCCCCTTTTATTTATACTTTTCGTGCATTTTACACAAAAAGTATAAATATGGAGAGGTGTTAAAAGTTTATGAATTAAAGTTATTTCACATTAAAGAGTGATGAAAGCACTATCCTGCTGCCTATCCATCCCAAAATCTTGGAAGAGTTACAGAAGCAAAGCTATAACAGATTCACAGAATATTGATCAGACATAGCATCAGAATATTTGACATGTAATTTCTTTTGTCCTTTTTACAATAAGTAATACATAACCTATACATAATACAAAAGTAATATATGACATAAGTTGACAAACAGCAATACCACTTGTTTGTCTGCATACCTGAAGGACTATGGCAGCAGCCTCCCTATGGCTCTTATGTAAAAGATAATGGTTTGTAATGGTCTGTCGGGCCTTTATTTTCTTTCCTGCCCATGTCTGCATGTCCAAATCCAAAATACACTCCCCAGCTCGTTTCAACTACCATCTCTCTACCGTGCAGCTGTCTCAGATCTCAGAATCTGTAAGTAACAAATCTTTTCCCCTACAAATTTCCCATATTCCCTTTATGACACTTCATGTTTTACTTCGTGTAAAGGTTTTATCTCCAGTAGACTATAAGCTACTTGTAACCAGGGTCCTTGTCATTTCATCTTTTATTTACTCACAGTACTTAGCATAGTGCCTGGCATGTAATAGAAACCCCATAAATATTTGTCAAATGAATAAATCAATAGCTATTTCCAGCTGCTCTTTCCACCTCTGCCTTGTTTCACCTAGATCAATAGCAATGGAAATGCTGCCAGAAATCAAAGCCTCATGGGACCTTCTGAATTATAGGTTCAGAGAACAAGGTTCACTGGCAACTTTGTAAAAACTATCCCAGATATTTTACTTAAAGAGATACTGCTAAACCACATGTCTAAACTTTGATTTATAATCTCTCTGACAATAATCCCAATCTAATATTGTAGCATAAAAATTTTAACCACAGGTTTCTTTGGGAACTTGGTCATCCCCACATACCAACTATACATAAGAAAATGGCTCAAGCTAACCAGATTGGGGTGCCTGTACTGAAACCCAAGACAGTATTAATAACATTAAAATAAACTTTGAGTTTCACACTCATTTTATAAGTAGTTTTCTGAGGAAATCAATTTCTAGAAAAGAAAACAATCATGTTGAAACCTCAAAAACAGAAAACTTTAATTCCCTAATAAAAAGACAACTGCTAAAGATAATCAGATCCACAAACCTGGCAGCCGTGGTATCTTTCAAATGTCTAAACTGCTTCAACAGGAAGCCAGCCAAAGTCCTGTCCATGTAGACCTAGAATACATCTATTTTTAAAATTCCTTTCTTATTGTTTGGAATGCTTCAATCTTTCAGCACTCGGTCAGAGGTGTATTTGGCTTCTGTGGTTTCAGGAGAAAGGAGTTTAATTAAGCTCCTTAAGCCCCAGAATATTTGGATTTATGGCTGAATCATTCCTATTTGTATTAAATAACAATAACAAAACAAGGCTATTTAAAAAGGGCATTTAATATTGAGGTAAGTAGGGATAAAATGGCATGATATCCAGGATTTCCTTTAAAATATTTCAAAGGGGGAAAAGGAGATAATAGATGAAAAAAATGACAAAATCTAGATAGGGATTTAATATGGGTAATGAGTACACAGGGGTTCATTGTACCACCTCTCTACATTTGTATATGTTTGAATTTTTTAAGTGTTACATTACTGTGAAAAATTTTTTTTAATTAAAAACAGAAATCCAGACAAATAGTGCCCAGAGTCCTGAATCATCCTTGAGAACTGCAGGGTGTGTTCCATCATGGGCCATATCAGTTTGACTCTAGACTCATGTCCTTAAAACTGACTCTCAGCTTTTTTTTTTTTTTTTTTTTGGCTGTGTTGGGTCTTCATTGCTGTGCGCGGGCTTTCTCTAGTTGCGATGAGCGGGGGCTACTCTTCATTGCGGTGGCTTCTCTTGTTGCAGAGCACGGGCTCTAGAGCACAGGCTCAGTAGTTGTGGCACGTGGGCTTAGTTGCTCCGCGGGATGTAGGATCTTTCCAGACCAGGGCTCGAACCCGTGTTCCCTGCATTGGCAGGCGGATCCTTAACCACTGCACCACCAGGGAAGCCCTGACTCTCAGTTTTGATATCATTTGTTTCATGGAGAAAAGAAAAAAGAAAAAATGTGCCTTCAGAGAACCAACTGGATGTGGCCCAGAACACTGAAACACAGCCAGAAATTTCAGGATGGTTCTTGACCTCGTATGTCATAATTTTCTGGGGACACAGTATCTTCTTGGTAGAAGGAGCTTGTTTTCTGCCTGTGGTGGACATATGTAGGGCGCGGTCAGCTAACTGCCACGCAGCAGGAAGCTGAAGTAAGCTGAATCATCCTTCCTGTGGCCACTGCGCTTGCGCTAAGTATACTAATGAGGTTTTAAAGTAGCGACCTATCCGATGCTGGCTCACAAGTCGCACCATCGGCGAAAGCCAATCACAGAGCGACACATGTACTTAATCCCTATATAAGCAGACTGCTATAGGATTGCGGTGTCTTCCTTCCATCTTTCTTCAACCAAGCTGTGCTCCAATAAAGTGTGATACGAGAAGAATCTTGCGTGTGGCGGCTCGTTATTCTGCTGGTCGGAAACGGCTCGCCGCAGACATGTATCACTTTTGCTGCCTATATCTACTCTGCTTCCTATGATAACAATTTCTAAATTTCCATTTGGGGATCCACTCCAGCCCCATTCTCAATCCATGAAAAAACTGATTCTATCTCTGGATTTGGGGGTGGAGCTTAAGACCAAGATTAAGTCAATCAGAGCATCCCATCTCCTCAGTCACTGACAGGTTCCTAGATGGGCACATCATCTAAATCAGGCCAATCAGGGCTGAGGAGGTTCAGGTCTTAGACTTCTGCTTGGCTATGGGGAAAGTGAACTCTTTCACACTGGGATGGATATTGGGTTAATGTGTTCTTGTAGTTGCTTGAAGGCATCATGCATAGCCTGACAAAGAACTGAATACAGCAGAAGGCAGCCATATAACCACTGCAGGTGAAAGGAAGACAGGTTCTAATGACATCAAGTGAGCCCCGACCAGCTGCCTTTGAAGACTGTCCCTGGCGTTTCAGCCTTGTGAGTCAATAAATTACATGAAGAGCTCTAACTGATATGTAGCTTAATTGCTCCCTTTTGTAATTAAGCCACACTGTATAGTTAGATGGCTTGACATCATAGCACTTTACAAGGTCTGCACTCCAAAGGAAGATGAATAAACTTAAAGCATAATTCTTACTTATCAAAATACATGAATGACTTCTGAAAATGTGACTTCATGGCCATTAAATTCTGTGATTAATTCAACCAATATTGCATGCCTACTCTGTGACTCTGCTAGCTGCCAATTCCAGCAAGGTCAGCAGCTCAGCAATGGGAAGTAAATGCAGTCTCTAAATCTTTGCACTTGCTCCATTGACATATCTAGCTCTGTTTGAGATTTTTATCACAAAAAATTTCAAGAGTATTTCAGCAACATAACTGTTACTGACCCAAGACCCTACTAGATGATTGAGGGTCTCTGTGACATCCAGGCTGAGGCTAGAAGAACAGGAGTGGGCATTGGCATAAGGTTTCCTCTGCCTCATGAGCCTAGAACAAGGAAGATCTCAAAGATACTTTCCAGAAAGAAAGCTGAGGCCAAGCAACAAGATCCCACCAAAGCAATAAATCGAGGGGGATGGGCAAAGAGTGAGACAAAAACAAGTGGGAGCCAATGGAGAAGTCAAGAGCAACTGGTTAGAACAGAAGGTGAAAGATGGAGAATCTTGGAGACCCAGGTTATCACACCTGGGAAAGGGCTGTGAAGGTGCCAAGCTACTTCAGACCAACAGTAGAAAAATATTGTAGAATCATCATTATTTTAACTGTGATAGTGAAAGAAAAATTCACTTGTCTAAACGAAAATCAAATAGCATCAGGAAGAGAAAGAGACCCCATGGGTTTCCCATCCTGTTACACGTTTTCGCTTCTTTAGACTGTGAGATGGAAGTGGTGGATTAGCAATCAACATCCACTCCAGCTCTCCTCCAGTGTGCCTTCCAGCTGTGCAGAGACTAGAAAACTCATCAACATGTTTCCCTACATTCCCTTGTAGCAAGAGTTCTGGAATCAGGGCCCACCAAACTGATGCAATTACATGAGATCCAGAAGGTGAAAGCAGTCACTCTGCAATTGTTTTGCTTGCTGCTGACAAGGAGGATTTGGGGCGGGGGGGAAACATGTTGGGTTTTTCTGCAGCTTAATTCTAGTGTCCAGTCACGAGGTTTGTGAGGCTATTGCGGGGAGCTTCTGAATTCCACAGTTCCCTGGTAGCCTCCTGATTCCTGATCAAGCCGCAGCTAAAATTTCAGGCCAGTTCACCACTTCTGGGAGTCACTCCTGCAGGCCCAGCAATGTGTTCACAACTCCAAATTTATAGGAACAAAATTCCCTATATTTAAATCTCTCCTTAAAAGAGCGAAATGGTTTCTGCTTCCTGAAATATTATATTTCCTAAAGCATTATAGATTTGTGATGATAAACAAGTCAAGCCAAAGATGAATCCTGGGGCTTCCCTGGTGGCACAGTGGATAAGAATCTGCCTGCCAATGCAGGGGACACGGGTTCGATCCCTGGTCCGGAAGATCCCACATGCCACGGAGCAACTAAGCCCGTGCAGCACAACTACTGAGCCTGCGATCTAGAGCCCACGAGCCACAACTACTGAAGCCTCCACGCCTAGAGCCCGTGCTCCTCAACAAGAGAAGCCACCGCAATGAGAAGCCCGCACACCGCAACCAAGAGTAGCCCCCTCTCGCTGCAACTAGAGAAAGCCCGCACGCAGCAACGGAGACCCAAAACAGCCATAAATTAATTAATTAATTAAAATTTTAAAAAAAAATTTAAAAAGATGAATTCCATTTATAGGGAGGGGTCATTTAGGCACAAATGATAGTACATATAAAAGAAAAAGCATTGGGGTGTATGCAAATGAGCAAAGCAGCAGAACATACTATATATATCTCTGCAGCAGCTGATTGTGTCTTACTATCTATGTCCTCAGGTAGAAGGGTTTCCCTGAGGCAAACTTCCATAATGCCAAGCCATCCATTTAGAAGTGTTAGCCAAGTTAATGAGGTTACTGGTACTCAGGTGTCATTTCCCCATTGTAGGCACTTAGACCCTATGTGGAACATTAATAAATTGAATAGGTCACCAAATGCAGTGGTCTTGTCAAGATGGAGCTGTTTGTAAAAGGTTATGAATCAGATTAAAATTGTCATTTGTCACAGAGCTAGGGAGGCAATACTCTTCCCTTAGCCACAGATCCCTCCACACTTTTCAGAAAACTATTATATAAACCCAGATTACAATATTATTAGAAAGCATTGCCAACTGGAATATGCAGATCACTACCTGTTTCTCTCATTAAGAGCACAGCAAGGAATAATAACCATGAAATGTCATCCTGGGAAAAGCATAAGCTTGAAAGGAAGTACGGCAGTTGAATTTGGAATCCTATGATGGCCCTGGAGGGAAGGTGATTCAGCTAAAATTTGGTATTTGTGAAGATCTGACTCAAAACCTCTACCATTTTTCAGCACTGCAAGTAGGAGACAGAGGGCTTTTTTCTTTTTTCCAGTGGAGTCAGTGTGGGAGCTCCAGCTCTGTCCTGTGTTTAGCACTGCCTCAGGGTCACAGACCCCCAAAAGACCTGGGAATCCAGTTCCTATGGTGCTGCCAGTAGAGCTTCCAAAGTGACTCAGGCTAATTCCAAAAGCAGGATCAGCTTGTGAGCTGCAGTGACTTTTGAAAAACTAAAAATGAGAGAGAATTCACAGAAACAGAGGATTTTTATGATTACTTACTGTTTGTGAATAATTTTTAAGCACATTTTACACTTAGAGGAGATTGTACAGATATCATCATATTTGTATTTTCACTAGTTGATTGTAAACATTTTTGTCATTATGCATATGCTAAAAGTACAAATAATTTATCTTTTTTTTAAAGGTGCATGTATCTACTTTTCATGCATGAGAATCCTAGGGAAAAAGTGTTACAAGAGAAAACAACCGAAAACTCTCCACTTTAGTCACTGAAAGCTAAGGTGGTAACCTGAGTTCCTATTGCTTAGCCCCTCCAAATGTCTATCCCCTTATTAACGACTCTCCTTTATTAAAATAATTGTTTCACACAGCATTTCTACAACAAGGGAGCATGACAATCAAGCCTAAATCCATATTCTGCAGCTTGGTATGTGCGCTTCCCCTAAACTATCATTATTAACCAAGTTACAAAGATTTAAGTAAGAAATTTAAAGTGTAAGCAAGTTTTAGAGATAAACAGCTACCAAAAACAAAACAAAGGGTAAATTTTACCATAAAGTGTCATGTGTGATTTTAAGTGCTTTAGGATATATCGTTCCACTGCTGTAAAATTAATTCTTGACGTGTGTATGTGTAAAATGTATATACACACAGTATGAGCATTTGAAGACATGGTCAAATTAGAATATTTTAAATTATATAAAAACTTATTAATTTTTCTTCTATGGATCTTAACTTTACAAAGCAGGGAGCAGCTAAAGTCAACATTAAACCCTCAGAACTTTATTTCAAAATATAAAAGAGCATCGAATTGGCATCACTCTTTGTCAACTATGTGTGTATCAGGCCTTGCAAGTGATTCTACAGTTGCCTCACAGTGGGGCCCTCCAAGCCTGTGAGATATCTGATTCCTGTGCTCTGCTACATATCTAACTCCTGCATCCAGCAGAGAGCAGGGTCATTCTTAGGTCATGGTGGTTAAAGATGGCTGTCAATTCACTGCTTGGGCTGGGTTTCAAGTCTCCTTTATCTCTGTCATATTGATGATTCCTAGTGATATCTTAGGAACTTAACCACACCAGCGATATGCATCTTAATGGTGTGTTTTGTAGCACCAAAGTGTTTGTATTAAAAGCTCAGTATGGTGTATTTGAAAGAGTCTGTTACCCTTTGAAAGCTAAGAACTGGAACAAATATACACTTTCATTTGAATAAACGGTTATGGTTCTATGCTACCTTGCAGATTTTTAAAAGGGGGGTGGTTGTAATAAAACAAGTTGAAACTAGCTCATCCTGCCTTTTCTTATGCAAAAGTAATTATTATTCAGTCAAAAATATGCAGTGAAAAAGAATAATTGCATAAGAGGACACTATAATCCTCAAAGTATCCACCTGGTGCTTTTATTTTGATGAATACCCTTTTGGATCCCTGTGCCCACGCAACTTAATGGTTGTTACAATTCTCTACGGCTAAGGGGAAAGACAAGCCTTAATTGTAAATTTGTACATGCTTTATTGCCAGTGCAATGGCATGAACACATTTATATTGTCATTCCATTTAATTACTCCAATTTTGACATGGACCTACCACAGATAAAATTGATGGCATGAGTTACGAGCACCATAAAAAAATCACTGCTTTCTCCTCAAGGGGTGAGTATTAAGGTGTTCTTCCATATTCTCTACAGTTATCTGCATTAGGTGAAGAAAAAAATAAAGCATGGTAATAGGATACCCATGCTCAAATTGCTTCCTTCCAAACTGAGTAATGTTTGTGACGTGACAATGATGCATGATCATTTTTTTTAGCTTCTCTGGGTAAGATCTGTGACATTCAAAGAAAAATAAACAAATAAATAAGTAGGCGAGTGGACAAAAATAAAGTTTTCTGCTAAATGAATCCTGTGTTTAATTTCTATCACATTTGCTATTTCTCGGCTTTTTCTCAGCAAAATTTAAGATATTCATTATGCTTTTGCCTGAAACAAGTGAAAAACAATCTCAGGAGCTGGGTACTAAGCTCAAGTTGTGTGCAGATGGACAGGAGATATGACAGGGCTATGGTAATAGTCGTCGCTGGTAATTTAAAACTGGCAGTAAGAGGAAGTCAGCAGCTCTATTCAAGTGAGAGAGTGGCAGTGTGGTGCCTGGCATCCTGGCACGTGTAGCCAAGTGGAAAGGTGCCAGAGATCCTGGCTGAAAGAGCATAAAGTGCTGGCTTTCTCTTCCACAAGTTGACGGAAGAGCTTTAGCAGCACAATAGCAATGTTTTATTTGGCCACATTAAACTGTCTGCTACTTGAGTTCATTTTCCACATTCTAGTTTATGACTCACTGAAAAAAGAAGTTAGTGTTTGCTTAAAATGTCTCCATAAGGGCTTCCCTGGTGGCGCAGTGGTTTAGAATCCGCCTGCCAATGCAGGCGACACGGGTTCAAGCCCTGGTTCGGGAAGATCCCACATGCCGCGGAGCAACTAAGCCACCTGTGTGCCACAACTACGGAGCCTGTGCTCTAGAGCCCATGAGCCACAACTACTGAGCCCGCGCGCCTACTGCCCGTGCTCCGCAACAAGAGAAGCCACCGCAATGAGAAGCCCGCGCACCGCGATGAAGAGTAGCCCCCGCTCACCGCAACTAGAGAAAGCCCGCACGCAGCAACAAAGACCCAACGCAGCCAAAAATAAATAAATAAAATTAAAAAAAAAAAAAGTCTCCATAAACCTCCCTCCCTGTCCCATGGAGAAAACCTAAATTTCTAAATAAATCTATAAATCCATTACCCAAATAGATGATGAATCAAAGCATCTCTTTCCTTGGTCTTTTAAACTTGAAACTGTCATTGAAAATAAGCTCATATGTATTTGGCTATTGATCAAGTAGAAATCTTCAATAAAAATATTCTGCCATTTGGTTTCATCCCAAGCTTCCTTTGTCTTTCAATTAAGAAATGGTTTTATGTTATACCAATAGAGTGAGATATTCAGAGAATTAAATCAATAGACTATAAATTATATGTGAAAGAAAACATCAGGTCACTGCCCTGACACAACAGATTTATTATTAAAGTAGGCAACTCCATGCCAATTCATTACATTAGTTTTTATAAAGTAAGAGACAGGGAGAGAGCAATGATAACTTTGGCTTTCTCTTGCTTTTAATGGTTCATTGATAATAGCTACTTATCTCCTATTATTTTAGCTTGCTATAATAATGTCAAGCCAAGAAAAAAAAAAGATAATCACCATTATGGGAATGTATATTTAATTCAAGTTTGACAGACTATTCCTTAATCTGATTCATGTATTTGTAGAGTAGCCAGAAACACTCTAAAATGCATAGTGATTCTTAGGTACACATAAAAACTCCATTATACAGGTTACATTAGGTTTAGAGCACAAAACATCAGGCAGTTTTGGTTGTACTTTCATAGGCATGTTACTAGATGAACAACCACATTGCAAAGCCTACCCCCAGCCCACCAGCTCAAACCTACCTGTGCTAGCAACATCAAGAATAACAGCTGAATCCTAAGTGGACCCTTTAGCTTCACTATGTTTCCTGGAAACTACTGTCTTTGAAAATATAAAGCATATTTTTGCTCCAAACATGCATATGGACCCATACTCCATTTGTGGATTCTCTGCATTTCCCTTGCCATTCTTGAATAATTACTACCCTGATTTCAGTGGAGGTTTGATACAGGCTTCTAAAGGCCATCTCAAATGAAGGAGGAATAAACTCACCTATTTCTTTGATAAGGCTTAAGGAGGGGGATCCTCATCAACCAATCCCCCAGATACTTTCTTCCAGGGAAAATGGGATTAAATAAATATTAAAGGTGAGGAGGTATGATTGAATCAGGGAGGGAAGGCTGACCACCACCACCACTACTTCTTAGTGATACAGGAATGATAAATAAAAAAACCCTCAGGTCTTCTTGGCAACAAACGGTGTCTCCACCACTGCTTACCCTTGCTGGTTGCCTTATTACTGATCACTCCAGATTCCCCACACTTCTGAATTACACTACTGGTGTTGCACATGCAATTTCACTCTATTTATAAGTAGTGGTTACTCATATCCAGACTATAGAGAACTCCTAAAACTCAACAATGAAAAAGACAACCCAATTCAAAAGTGAGCAAAGGACTTAACAGACATTTCCCCAAAGAAGATATATAAATCACCAATAAGCACATGAAAAGATGAATGAATGAATGAGAAAAATATGATACACACATACGATGAATACTACTTAGCCTTAAAAAAGAAGGTAATTCTGCAATATGCTACAACATGGATGAAATTTGAGGACATTATGCCAAGTAAAATAAACCAATAATAAAAAGACAAATACTGTATGATCTCACTTATTTGAGGGCAGTCAAAATCATAGAGACAGAAAGGAGAATGGTGGCTTCCATGAGCTGGAGAGAAGAGAGGAAGGAGAGTTATTGTTTAGTGGGTATAGAGTTTCAGTTTTATAAGACGAAGACTTCTAGAGATGGATGGTGGTGATGGTAGCACAACGTTATGAATGTACTAAAACCACTGAGCTTTATACTTAAAAATTGTTAAGATAGTAAATTTTATGTTATATGTATTTTACCACAATTAAAAAAGAAAAAAGTAGTGGTACTATACTCTACAACTCTCCATAAAGGCTAAAATATAACTGGCAATTCCAAGCATTGGCAAGGATGTGGAGTAATTGGAACTCTCATACATTGATGATGAGAGTATAAATTGGTACAAGTACTTTAGAAAAGTATTTGGCAGCATGCATTAAAACTAAACATATGCCTAGCCTATGAGCCAGCAATTCTACTCTTAAGAATATATCCAAGAGATATGAGTGCACATTCTCACCAAGAGACAGCAACTAGAATGTTCAACTTTACTCAGAATAACCAAATATCAGAAACATCCCAAAAGCCATCACAGTAGGATGGATAAATGAAATGTGGTATATTCATACAGTAGAATACTACACAGTGATTTTTTTAAATAAAAACTATTATTACTAGTTATAACATGAATGAATCTTACAGGTATTACATTAAGCAAAAAAGCCATTACAGTACCTACTGTATAATTCCATTTACATGAAATACAAGACTAATACATTGGTAGACGTCAGAATAGTGAGAGGAGGGTATTGACTGGAAAAGCACAGAACAGAACCTTTTGGGGTGCTGGGAAAGTACTATATCTTGATCTAGGTGGCAATTATACACGTATGTGATAAATCTTAAAAGGATTATAGAAAAAAGTCAGACAGAAAAGTCTACTTTTGTATGGTGGTATGACTTCACTTATATGACATTCTGGAAAGGGTAAAACTATAGGGATAGAAAACAGATCAGTGGTTTCCAGGAATTTAGGGTGGAAGGAGGTGACTGACTTGCAAAGGGACACAAGAGAACTTTGGGGGATGATGGAAATGGCCTATATCCTGACCATGGTGGTGCTACATGACAGATTATAGTTATCAAACCTCATCGAACATTTTAAAAGGCTGAATCATCTTATAGCTGCTCAGATAACTTTCTAGACCCAAGATGGATCCACTCCCACCTGGGATGCCATGTCAGCAAACCAAAACTTAGATAACTTTTGTGTCCCTGTGATTGCTCCGCTAGACCAGAAACTCAGTGTACCCGGGCAGCCAATCCCCAAATGCCAAGCCAACTCTCACCTCAAACAAGGTTTGACTCTGTGGCCCCAGCCAATCAGATATTTTCTATTTGTCTCTTCCCTGTTCTTAATTCTTTATCCTGTTAAAGGTTCTTGCTCCATTTTGCAGTTCTCCAAAAGGAGACTGTTCACTTCTTGAAGTGCTAAATAAGTTTATTTGTATCACCTAAATTGTCTTCTTTAATTATTTTTTAACATAACTAAATTACAATTCAATACCTACTTTAAAAATATTTAACAATCTGTACACTTAAGATTAGTGCAATTTATACACTTACTATACTAAGCATATTTTATACTTCAATAAAAATTGTGAAATTAAGATTTTTTAAAGTAGAGCTTAAATGGGTTCTAAGACATGTGTTCCAGTCCAAACTCTGCTACTGGTTTGCTATGTCAAACACTCTAGTTGTTGCAACTAGTAGAAACATAGAAAGTATCATGTCTGGAATGAGCCCTGAGGTTCATATAGGCTCCCTCACCCCAGAGAGGAGAAGCGATCTGTGACGTGCCACACAGCTACTCAGTGTGGAGTCAGAAACTAAAACCTAGGACATCTGGCTCTCAAACCAATACTCGAGTTCAATTCCAGTTCAAGGGAGATTGAAAAGAAAAGAAAGGAAAGCCAAACTGACCATTTGCACTGCATAAGCCGCAAATTTTCAGCTAATCATGCAGCACTGGGCCTCTGATGGTACATATTTGGTCTCCACTTCCAAAGGTACTGAGAGAACCAGCCAGAAACTTGCAAAGTGCCTTGAGCTATTTAAGCAGGCTCTACTTGAATAATCTGAGGTATCAGAGATCCTTTGATAACAGCAATTTTCCACAAAATGTAAATTATGGCGGTCCCCATTTAGGGAGCTCCAACTCAAAATCAAATCTTGACATATCATCTACCAGTCCAGGGCCATCTCCAACACCACTTAGTCACGCAAAGTACACAGACTGTTATACTACTGGGAGAGTTATTTTAGGGTATAATCTAGGTTATACAACCCTTAATTAACTCCTCTGAAAATGTAATTCCTCTGCAACAAAGTCAACTTTTTAAAGTGCACACATGCACAGACAGCCAGATCTTAACAAATCCTATAAAGTAGTGTTCACGCGCCATACAGTTCCCAACACTGTCCTGATGAAAGCACGAACATGAGTGGTCCTGCCATACTTCTCTCTAAAATTGAGACATTAAGGAAGTGTTAAATCAGTGGCCCCTACTTCCCCTTTCTGTGCTCTGTTTCTACCTAGATGACCCTTTGACCTCCCATCCTCTCCTGCCACTCTAAGGCCCAAGCACCAACTTCTCTCTAACTTCCACCCCCCTGTCAAAACAGAAAAGGCCCTAGTATCAGTTATTTACACTTTTTGACTGACTGATTGGTTACACTTTAGTGTCAATAAGCTTTAGTCAGTATATTCATTCAAGCAGCATTTACCTGTAAACCATTTTACCCCTCATTGTATACTGAAAGGTCGATTCTCCATTAAAGAATTTTGAATTTCAATTTAACTTTAGTAAGCAAGTAAGAAAATACTTCGGAAACATGGAAGAACTTGAGATCACACTTTGTGTACCCAGCCTTGGGGAGTCATGAACAGCATTAGAATAGCTGAGAGGCTATAGAAAGAACCCAAAGAATTTTTCCCTCGCCCACTCACTCATTCACCCATTCATGCATTCAGCAAACGTTTATCAAGTGTCTACCATGTGCTAGGGATTGTACAAGGCAGAGAGAATGATTAATAAGATATGGTCTCTATCTTGGAGTACTTTACAAAGAAGAGTAACAGCCTGGTTAAAAGAATTTAAAGTCCAAAAATAAGAAGTGCTCTAACAAATGAAATGCTGAAGGAGGACGATTCGCTTTCCCTGGGACAGGTTTCACAGAAGACAGACCTATGAGCTCAGCTGGAAGGAGTCTGGCAGGCCGAAAGGCAGAGAAAGGGGCAAAATGGGTTCCCTAAATCTTTTGGCCAAATGTATTGGGGAGATGGGAAGGAAATGGTTACCTTTTTTGTGCAAAGAGCATTTAAGGCAGGAGGAGCTAACACCAAACCCAGTGTCTTCTGCAGCCACAAAAAAGATAACTTGGGCTGTGGCAGCAGCTGGGGCCCTTCAGTTCATCTGTAGTCACATGACCAGGCCAGTTGATGATAAGCCAAGATGCCCGGAGCCACTCAAAGGGAAGGACAGGTGCAAGCGCTGTCACAGAGCTCCATGCTCAAGCCACACTTGTAAAGATGTGATTTCTCTATCAGGACACATCATTGGAACATAAATTTTATCCATATCCTTTAAAATAGTTACTATTTGGTTTTGCTCTGTTTTCAGCCGTAGAATTTCCAAGTCTTTGTTAGTGTCAAATTTAGGTTAACAAAGAGAAAAGGCTGGTAATCAAGTAATGTCTTTACTTCAAAATAGCTCCCTTCTGACTAGGAAAGTCTTACCTAACTGTAGCAGCTAAAAGCTTATTTCTGGGAGCTTGCTGAAGACATGGAATTCATCTCCCAATTCTAACAAGGCCAGGTATGTATCCACAATACCCAGAGCCACCCATGCCCCCTTCGCTCAATTTCTTGGCCTTAGCAAATTTCTTAGACCTTTAACCCCCCTTGTCCCAAAATTTGCAGGTGAATAGGTTGTGTCATGAAACATATTTGATGTTATCTTAGTCTATATCTAGCATTTTGTATCATAAATATTTTTCTGGGATTCTAAAACACAGCTCCTAAACCCCTATTTTATTCCAACCTCTGATAATGTAAGAATGAATATTCATTCTTTCAACAAACATTTATCCAACAATGAAGTAAATGATTAGTTATTCCCCAAATACCCATTCTCTAGTATCCTTTGCATTTCCTAGTATCCTTTGCAGCTAGGTGTGGCCATGTGACTAAGTTCATCACAATAAAATGTGAGTGGAAATTGTGTGCCACTTACAAGTCACTTCCTTCGTAGGAAATTGCTTGCCTTCCACTTTCCCTCTATCACTCTTCCTAAAAACTGAAATGGGAATGGGGAGGTGACACAGCTTCAACCGTACAGACAAGACCTAAGGAATGTTGGAAGAGCACAATGGAAGATACCCACCTTATGAATGACCTCACGGAGCTAAGGCAGCCCAGCAGTCTGGGCTCTTATATTTCTCTGAAATTTTACTTGCAAGAGAATTAAAGTCAGCCATATTTAAGCCACTGTATTTTTAGATTTCTTTGTAACAGTAGCTTAGCTGGACCCCAATTAATACAAACAATCATTCAATGTCCATTGAGCATTTACTATGTGACAGGAACTGTATGCTGAGGAAACATAAAGTAGTGAATGGACAGAAAAGCCCTCTGGGCATAGGTTGCTTATGGTCTAGAAGAAGAGACAAAATATATATATATAAAACTACACCTGCAAACTCTGATAGTATGTAAAGGAAACAGAGGGTGCTCAGGTAAGGCCTCTCTGCAGAAGCATCGTTTAGCTAAAGCCTCAAGATCTTAGAAGAAAATGGGGAGGGGGGAGTGATTCCAGGTTGCAAGTCCCTCAGACAAGAAAGAGCTTGGCTCTTTGGACGGAACTCAAGAAGCCAGGTGAACAACGTGAGTAGTGTAGCATTAGAAGGAAAGGCTCTTCTAACGAGAGATATAAACACATATATGTATAATTGCATAGTTACACTAAACCATGGTGAATTATCTGCTTTTAGAGTTGTTCCTAACTTTATTTTCTTTTTTTAAGCCAGAAGTTTTTTTAAAAAAACTTCCTCTAGTCACTCACATATTCCAGATCTGGATCACCTTGAAACCATTAAGAACTCTATCTAACTTGGTAGCATCCCTAGATTCCATCTACAGAATTTTCCCAAAATTAAATCCCCTTTTTCCTAAGCATACAATTTCCCCAGGGTCATTTCCAACTGTCTCACCCTCCATTTTCATCCTTTCTGACTCACAAACACCTGAAAAGCCCCAAGTTTCTACAATTCTGACACTCTTCTCTTTCCATTCCCTTGGCTTTCGCAGTCAAACGGGAGCATGAAGATTACGTTAACATTTCCCCACCATCATGTCTTCTCCAGCAAAGGTCATCTTAAAACCTTAGCATTTGACCCAGATCACATGTTGATCACAGCCCCAACCAGAACTAAAGGCTTACTCTCAAGTTATACGTTTTGGGGAGAAAGGAATGTCACCTGTAATTACTCTATACAACTTTTATAATAAAATCCTAGAAGTTTAAATGTTTAACTAAATTCTAATAAAAATATTAATTAAAAAATGTTCTCTAACATAAATCAGGTTATATACTTCATTACGATTTGTAAACTCCTTGAAAGGGGATGGTATCTTCTCTCTGTAAAATTTTGCATCACCTCTGAATAAATATTTTAATTAATGAAGGAGCAGAGTCATGAGACAGGATTCAAATAGAAGACAGCAAGAAAGAAACCAGATGACGAGAGAGCAGAAGTTCCTAGTGGGGGAAGGGATGGAATTAGTGGAGGTCAGGAAGAGGTGAAGTTAGAAGGAATTCCTAGAGCCAGGAGAGCAAAACTAGAGGTATTCTCAAGGGCACCCGCAAGTGATAGGTACGGAACCACTCACCTCCCACAATTATTGATGTTCAATTAGGGACTGGATGGGATGCCTTCATGTCATTCTCAAATAGGAAAGAAAAAGCTAGGAGATGAGAAAGATGAAAAGTAAGAAAAAGAAAAATGGGATGAGTCAAGCAAGTTAGGGTAGAGAGTGTATATACAATGTTATTAAGAATGAATGCTCAGGAGCCAGACGGCTAAGTTTAAAAGTGAGCATCGCCATTTTCTAGCTGGGTGACCTCTCTTCTCAGTTTCACCTTCTTTAAAATAAGGATTTTAATAGTACCTACACCTCATAGTGTTGTGGAGAGGATTTTAAGGTGGCAACCCATGGAAAGTGCTTAGCAGAGTGCCTAGTATAATGTGAGCTATCAGGAAGTGTCAGCTACCCTCGTACACATAGGCTCAGACTCAGAAGAATAACTACTCGAGATGATAAGATAGGAAAGCTGTAAAATAAAATAGGAAATAAGTTCTGTTCTACAACTCAGTTAGATAAATTTGTGTTTTCTTGGTGGACAAAGAAAAGGGCCATCTTTGGCTCTTGTAACATACTTGTTTAGGTTTAACAAAGTGAAAAGGGTGCGTATTAAAAGAGCCCAAAGCTGGGGAAGGAGAGAAAACGGAATTTGAAGAAGCTGCCATTTGGCCATCTTACATAGATACTTTCTAAGCCATCTGGTCCAACTTCCCTCCCACAATTCCAGGCCATAGCCCACAAGCCCTAAAAAAAATTCAGAGCACCACTATTTGGTTTATAATATGGTACATTATCTGGATTCTTAGTTGTAAGCAACAGAAACTAACGGTTGGTTATTTCATTGGAAAAGGATTAAACAAATGGATAGGTCAGAAAATTGCTAGGAAGACTGGAAATCAAGCTTGAGAAATGTTAAGCCCAGCAGCCAGAGCCAATATGTCACCACACAGCCAGTCTGGTAAGGAGACAACTACCCTTACCCCAAACCCTGATGTTGCCAAACCACTAGAGCTAACTGCTGCTGGATGTTTATCTACAGCACCTTCACATGGCTGTGCTGGAAACAGATGAGGCTACCGAGAAAGCAAGGGTATGGCCTTTTCTGGCTCACAGTGAGAAATTCTCTAAACATAAAAGGTTCTGATGTTGGCCAATCCCACTAAAAGAAATAGGGGAGAGGGAGGAAAGAAAAGAAAGAAAAATATCTTATGTAATAAGTAATGATACTTCCACTGTTTTAACTAATCATCAAATAAAAACTATACCACATAAACACAGATAATATTTATGATATAACATAAGTGAAAAAATGTGGAATTCAAAATTGTGGTACACAATAATTGCCTTTAAGTAAAAGTATGCACAGGGCCAAAGACTGGACTCTAGAAAAAAGCTATATTTGGGGGAATGTGATGGTAATTGGTAATTTTTTTAATTAATAATTTTATCTGTATGATATTATAGAACCATGCTATTTCTTTACTAGGCTATGAGTATTGCAAGCAAATAATTGTTATTCTGAGAGCTTCAATTCTGTCAGCAATAAAACCCCAAATAGAAACATTAACTTTTTTGTATGCATGTTCATAATTATATATTTTTAATATATTTTTCAACAGAACTAAGATCATTCATAGTGTACATATAGGTTTATAACAACTTAACACTAGGCTTCTAAAATATAAACATTTTAAATCTGAAATTAAATTTAAGGTTAGTCTTTTTTTTTTTTAAACATCTTTATTGGAGTATAAGGTTAAGTATAAGGTTAGTCTTAATTATATTTTACTTTCATATTCTTAAGATATGAGGCTTCAGTATGTGAGAATTAAATACATGGGCTGTCAATTTCAACTTTACTGATCACTCACTATGGAATGGAGAGCAACTTAGAGAACGTCTCTAAACTTCAGTTTCTCCATCTGTAAATGGGACTAGTAAATACCCATAAGGCTGTTATGAAGACTAACTGAGATATGATACACATAAAACTCTTAGCTCAGCATCTGGTACCAAGAAAGTTAATAATAAATATTAACATACAAAGAATAAGTTGTCACAACTTGCTAAAGTCTGGATCTCTCTCATAGAAGGAGTGTATTGGATGTAAGATAATGAATTGCAAGTGAAGTCCTCGTGGTTCATAGGAACCAGAATGCCCTCAACTTCCATGGTGTCTGAATCAGGGAACAACCAGGGAATTAACATGCCATCTGAGCAGCTTGGGCAGGGCAATTAAGAAGCCTGGCTTTTTTCTTGATTTTGTCTCTGTTTCATCTGTCAAATCACATTTTAAAAAATTCTGAAATGGAAGAAATAAAATGGATCAGCCAGTTCCTTTTTACCCTGCTTAATATCCTGTGGCATAGGATGGATGTGAGCAGTCACCTTTTCTGTAAGATTCTTGGAGGTAAGTAGGAAGGAAGAAACCCTCTGGGCATATATCTAGTTATTCAAACCTGCTTATTCTTAATAACTTTTAGATCTTCAGTATTTAATTATTACTGAAATTAATTACTGTTAATTACTATACTTAATATAGTAATTAATCATTAATGTTATTAATATATCTAGCTTGAGATTAACTTTTGCCTGCCAGTTCTAATATCCACTTAAGTACCTATTAAAGATATAAGAAAATATTTTTTTTCTTACCACTATTGCTGCTAGTACCTTTCTGGACCTTAGGTTCTTCACCTGTAAAGTAGAGAAACCAAATTAGATGACTTCTAATGTCTCTTCTTGTCTTAGATTCCGTGATTCAAAACTGAATAATATCAGTAATATTGTAATGTTTGTAATTATGCCAAGTCCTTGTTCACTTATGAAAATTAGAAAAGGGAAGAAGCAAATGTATGTGTTTCTACATACAATTCAATCTGACTTTGTGCAGACTGAGTTCTGAGAATAACTGACTTCTGAAGACTGGCTCTCTTTAGGCCTCATGATACATTCCTCGAAGTTCTGGTTGTTCTTGTTATTCTCAGTCAAGAAGTGTAAAGTGGTAAACTATGAGGACTGGCCCCTTTGGGTGAGGATGAATTATTCTTTTCCTTTATTCTTTAAATGCAAATTGTGACTGATTTTCAGTATATCAATTAACCAAATGAAAGCTGGGGGGTGGGACTTCATGCATTCAAATGTTTCCAACCATATGGATGTTAGCTTTCATAGAGACAACACATTTATATTTTACATTGAATACTTCCAATTTTCTGCACATGTTAGGCATGCCACAGACATCATTTGTGAATATAAACAGTATCTTTCTTCTCCCTGAAAATTATTTCCTTAACCAATTAGTGTCAGACATGAAAAAAAGTCAGTATTAAGTTAATCCTCTCATTGACTTTACTGTTAATTTTGACCTCTCTCTTTAGCTTTGTTTTCATTCAAATACTTGCCATTTGCTAATTTTCCCGAGAAGGTACAGCCATAGTTTGCACATACATCTGATATTAAACAGTCAGCTTCCCCAGCTCTCTAATTCTTTACCAGCGTGATAGTACCTGTATCAAACACCAATAGCCTGATAACTCTTTGTAGAGGACTTATGTGGTTGGCACCGTGGAGAAACACTACAACAAAATGCATAAGAATTTGGACTCTGGATTCAGTGGACAAGTTACTTAACATCTTACGCCTCTCCGTTTCCTTATCTGAAAATCAAAAGAATAAAAACACTTTCTTCTTGGTGCATATTAAATGAGTTAATGTAAGTAAAGTATTTGACATAGGCCTTGGCTCAGAGTAATCCTGAATAAACACCAGACTTTCAAGATTCTGAAAAATCACATAAATTTTAGAGGGTAACTTAAAAGTCAACAAGAACATTTGCCTTATTTTATAATTTAAGAATCTCAAAGTATAGAAAGGTTAAGTATCCTAACTACCTAAGCTTCTCCTGTGAAAGAGAAAAGACTAAACACAGGGGTCCTGAATTCCAGTCCAGAGCACTTTCCTCAGGGACTGTCTCCTCATTATTAAACGTCAAGAGCCCTGCCCTCAAGAAGCTTAAGATCTCTTAGGGGGAGTCAAAACTCACACACAACTCCCGTTACTTGTTCTATAACAAAGCTTCCAGCGCAAAAGGTGGAGCTCTGCGGGGCTCAGCTGATAAGAGTGGAAAGTAGTACAGGAAACTTTCTAGAAAGAAGTGCGACTTGAGGCAAGGCAGAGTTTGACTCTACAACTGAATAAGGAGAGGACATTTGAGAAGCAAGGCTGTTTCCCTGAGCAGAGAAGTACTTGTCTCTCTAGGAACATTCACTGTTTAGAAACTCACCACACCTGCAACCCTCACCTCTACCCTCAAAGCATCTTAGTCGAACTAGAAAGGGAATGAACATATTACTCAATTAAACGTATGTTGAAAATATCTGAGAGGAGGGGGCAGGCAGGGAGTAAAGTCTCCCTCCGCTTTCAAATCAGAAAAGTGAACTAGGGGGCTAGGTTTCCGACCTGGGTTTCTTCTCCTGGAGGTGAATGTTCTGTCCAGGACCCCGTGGGGCGGGGCGTGGTTCGCGAGCTGGACGGAAGGCCTAGGCCCTCACCGGGAGGAGTCAGGCGGCCGCCTGCGGCATTTTAGGCCGAATCTCTCAGGCCCTGCGACTCCATCCCCGGAGCAGCCAGACGCAAGAGGTGCCGGCTGGGAAAGAAGGAGGAGACGGGAGGCGAGGTGGTCCCTTGAGACCCGGCGGGGCTCTCAGACGCCGCGGGAGACGCGCCCTGACTCCGGCGGCGTTCACGGTCAACCCCGCGGGCGCTGCTCGGCTGCCCGGCTGCTGCCTCCTGTTCCGCGTGGGTCCCGCGAGGACGTGAAAGGAAGCGCGGCGTTCGCTCCGGAAGGCGGGGAAGCCGAGGGGGCAAGTCGTTATAGCCGCGACGTCTGGGCTGCCCTCCACCCCCGCGGGCCCGCGGAGACCGGACGGCACCCCCCGAACCCCGTCCCTCAAAGCAGTAGCACCGGCCGGGTCTCCGCCCCCGCCGTGCTCTCGCCGAGGCTGGGGCAGCTGCCCCCTGCGCGCCCTGAAGCAAGGAGCCCATTTGCTCCTCAGAATGGAAAATTCCCGTCCAAGAACATTACTGATATTGGGGGGAGGGGTGTCCCCTACCATCTCAAATCATTGCTTTCTGCCTTCGTATGAGTCTATGGCGATTTTTCTGTTAAAAGGTAGCAGGTCGTAATTTGTGAAGTGTCCAGCGCGGCTCAAAAGTCGCCCGATTTAAAAAAAAAGTCATTCAATAATTTTTCCTTTATTTTCTGTTGCAAGCAGTTGCTTGGTGCTTTTTTTTTCTTTCTTTCTTTCTTTTTTAACTAACCCAGTAACCACCCAAACCTAAAAGGAAAACGTAAAACAATCTGATTTCTATAGATTAGCCCTGTGACTAGACGTTTTACAAACACATTTTTAACAAGAAAAATGTAATGGGATGTTTAAAAAATGGAGACATATTTTAGATGTGTCTGGAGATGTTGAGAAAGAAACATTGGGCTTTTCACTTATTTACAATAAGCTCAAAATGCAGTCTTTCCAGACTGTTTTGCATGATGTAATTGGGGTTTGGGATTGCGGGTGGTGGGGTCATAGGCTAGTGTCTACGGAGCAGCGTTGATTATTACTTGGTTTTCAGTTCTGCGGCCCGAAGGTCAGCTATATTTGATGATTGGTGTTATTAAAAATAAGGCTCTAAAACGCTAGGGATTCCAGTTAAGCTCTTCAAACACTGACAGTCGTAGATGTCCCTTTGGGCAGCAGGTTCTGCTGAGATCAGTAGAACCCCAGTGAGGAAGGAAAACGAGGCAGGTTGTGTTGTAAGGAAACTTTATGTTAATTGTTTGGGCTTGAGGTGCCTTGCGTGCGTGTGTGTGTGTGTGTGTGTGTGTGTGTGTGTGTGTGTGTGTGTGTGTGTGAGTTTTAGGTAAATGAGTAAGTGGTGGAGAAAAGAAATTTGGACCAGAACAATTCAGGAGGATATGCTGTGCCACAAAACAAACAGAAACAAACAAGCACCAAAAAAAAAAAAAAAAAAAAGATTCAGGGTTAAGACACCCCCTGGAATGTTCCTTGCATCTCTAAGCCCTTCCTGGCTGATACCACTTGACAGTTTAAGGGAGGTTGTTGAACTTGGGTACAAACAACTCCTCTTTCATTTGTTCTTCTCTAGTCTAGGTTTAGAAACAGCAACAACAAATACACATATGTTGAACATTGCCTGCTCGCTCTATCTCTATTTTTATATTTTTAGAACATATGTCTTTAACAGCAAGTAGCCCAACATTTTGTTGTTCAAAGAAGATGGCAGAAACATTCCATCTGCCATACTGGGAGATTGTTTCAAAGAGTCAGTAATCCTGATGGCCTCAAAATCAAAGACTTGACTGAGTGTGTGGCTAGTAAACCAGAAGTAGAAAAATTTAAACAATATCCAGCCTGAAACTAATCATATTGAGTAAATGGGAAGGAACAAAATAAAATCAGGAATTTAGAATTCAGTGCACTGGCCTCAGGTGCTAAGCCACTCTGGTTTTTATTTAGGAAATAAGAGCATTGATATTATGGGCTCTGTGTCAAATCAGTCCACCTCTGGGTGCCTTATCTCTCTGACTCATAAAATTAGAGTTTGGGTAGATGGATTTCTATCCATTCTGGTCACCTAAACACAAGAAGTCCTAAGACAGAACTTCCGTGTGTTCTCAGAAATGCAGGAAAAAGTAGATTATCTTCAGCAGAGGGTCACCAAAGTTAGCCATCTAGTGAGTAGCTCATCTGATAGGGGCATGATGTTCTTGTGTGTGTTGAAAAAGCCATAGCATTTCCAAGAGGTATTTTACAGTCCCAACCCATATTAAGAAAGATGCTGTTCACGCACCGTTTTCAAAATTTTAAAACAGAAGTTTGCCTGTCATTCAAAATAGTAAATTAAAGACACAGACTCCTAGAGCTTCTACTGCAAGGATGATTATTCTTCAGGAAGAAACACAAACAGCAGTGACCGTTTTTTTCACAGACGTGCTCAGCCATCAGAAAAGCTTAATAAGTCCCTATTTAGTATGCATTTATGCAGTGATTATATGAACTTTGACCTCTGAAGAGCTGTAGCAATTAGCTTCAGGGTCCAGCATCTTCTCCCACCATTCCCCACTGGCTTCCTTGGGTCTTCCTTTCATCTCAGCAGTTCGTATGCTCGGAGGGCATAAAATTTTAAAGTTGACTTTCCACCTGAGGTATTTGCTTCTGCACAAGGCACTTCCCCCTCCACTCCCCCCATCTGATGTCTAAACAGCCATCTCAGATGGATATTGGGGCTCTGATTGTCGATATTACTCAAACGCAAATGGATTTCAGTTCAATCTTGCCCTGTTCTTTCGCAAAGAAGATACACTCTAATGGCCCAAAGAGCTTCATTTCATAGTTCGTGGCACCTGAAATAAATCGGATCTCTTCTGTCAGGCTAATTGAATGTTTTTTAAATATTCCATGTAATTTATTTTAAGTCAAATGAAACCTAGTGGCTTGGCAGAAAGCTAGAGGAGACAGGAGAAGGGCAGCTGGAAAGTCCCTCTCCACCCCCCCCCAAAAAAAGTCAGGAAGGGAGAGGAAAGTGTTTTAAGTTTCTAGTAAACACTGTTTAGCAAAAGAATAATAGGCAAGTTAACCCTTTCCCAAAGAGGGATGGAACTATAATTGTTGCCTTTAGCAGAGAGCTCAGATAAACCACTGGGACTCATTCTAAAGTGACCCATCACTGCATTCATCTCTTCTTGAACTTTCAGTGAACCTGAGATTAAACAGGGGTGAGCAGCTAAGCAGTTTGTTGTTAGCAGGCTTTTCAACAACCCTTTCAGACTGAGTAAATATTGATCGGTTTGAATCTGATTGCCCCAGAGGAAAACACCAGGATATCTGAATAGCCTCCAAAAGTAAACTTTCAAAGGTGAAGCTGAGAGCAGACTTCAGAGTCACAGCACAATTTCAACTCAGCCTCAGTTGGGGACACCCTAAATTTCTGGAGTACTTTGAATGAAGGTGAGAGAAGTGAGGAAAAAGCATTGGAAAACTGGAATTTTATATTGTGATTATCCCAAGTCCCTAATTGAGACTCTTGTCCTTTTTAAATTTATCAATAAAATGTTATTTTCTGTTTTCCGTCTTCTGTCATTTCAGTTACCATGGCTGTCATTTTTCAAGGAGCTAACTGTGCTCCTCAGAGACCAAAGCAGAAAAAGAGAGACCTTGAAATAGGATGTGTTAAGCGCCTTTGATTTAATCGATTGGGACAACTAAAAAGATACAAATGTTTTCCTTGTTGAAAGGTATATTAATGTTTCCTAAATGCATTGCTTGTTAATTGATTTATTCCACGACCTAGAGAAGGCTTGGGATGTTTAGCCATAATTCATCATCCTCCTCTCTCTCAGCTACGTTAAAACCAGCACCTAGAAGATTGGAATCTCCGGATTCCAGCGGGTTGGCCCTGCTTTTAGATATTGAAATCTCGGCAGTGGCATGCAAATGACACTTTAACACATTAAAGTATTTGGAAACCAGCCATCTGTTTCGCTGTGTGGCTTTACACTAATAAACAAAAGATACTGTATACGGCCAGGCGGGAAATGAAAGAAAGAGTTGGCTGACTTTGAAGTTCTCCTCCATCCACTTGAGTCTTTTAGAAGCAACCCCAGAACCCAGGAGCTGAGGGGAGGGCACTGGGTGCCCTTGATATGGCCGCGGCAACTGCGCCTGCAGAGTCCCGGCTCACTCTCTTTGACAGGGAACTACAGGAAATCTCAAGGATGCTCTAGGAGGCCTGCAAATTACAAGTTTTTGTAAGATTTCTCACTGCCCACCCACCCTGAACCCGAGCCCATCCTTTGTGAAACACCCTTTGGAGCGGAAGTCATATGTCTGTATTTGTTTGTGATGCGGTAAAATTTCTGCTCTACACTTGGGGTTAAATTAAAGCCTCCAAAAATGTGTGAAAGTAAAGGGAACGTGGTAACAGGTCTAGAAGGAGAGTCACTTTGAACTTTCTGATTTGCTGGCTTCTTCTGTCTGAGACCAGCAGACACATGCATTGGTCAGAAGCAACTT
The DNA here is from genome assembly GCF_949987515.2 of Delphinus delphis. NCBI lineage: Eukaryota > Metazoa > Chordata > Mammalia > Artiodactyla > Delphinidae > Delphinus > Delphinus delphis. The sequence goes on from NC_082691.1 coordinate 58,660,194, forward strand.
GAATATGGACAGACTTCAGGGCGGCTTCCACAAGTTCACCTGGAAGAACCTATTGAGCCCAGAGAAAATTAAAATGTTTTTCTGGGTTATGTGGCATGGAAATTGAGCGGTAGACCCGTTACAGCCATGGTGGCTGTGAAATCAAAGCTGAATCTGATGGGAATGAGATATGTAACCCAGAAGGAATTGGGAGTAGGGGTTTAAAAAGTGGAAGGAAGGAGTGGATCTTGACAGGAGGAATTGGAGGAGGGATGCAAAGGTTTACTCAGTACAGACCACACTCAATTTAAAGAGTGGAATATTTTGGCACGCTGTCCAACAATCCAGAAAGAAGGAAGAGGGGTGAGGTGGGGGCCCCGTCCTCAAACAGCTTTATACTGAAGCTAATTAAATGTGAATCTCTTAGCTCTTGGTTCATTGATGTGAGGAAAGACTGACTGAAGAGTTTCAGCTTTTGAAGGGGATTCTGTTTATATATATGTCAACGTTGAGTTGGAGGTGAAAAGGTTAGCACTTGACCCAGGAAGTATCCATGTTTGTTTCAAAAATAGATCTGCTTCATAAATTTCTTCACCATTCATTTTTTTCCATAATGAACTTTGATTATAATAAAGCAGCCGCTGCTATTTTAAAGAAAATCAACCTATTACATAGACATCGTTAGGTGCAATTACACTCATAGGGGAAGCTTCAGCTACATAATGAAAAGCCTTTCCTTTTTTTTTTCAAGAAAAGGCCCACCTCTTTGAAAATACACACCACACTTCTCTCCCCCATGTGAAATGAGCCAACTTTGTAGGAACCAGCAAATTGTAGCCAAGCCAAATACACAGATGCGTGAGCATATCTGAAACCTGAATATATTTATTACAGACATCTTAAGACCCGTAAATTCTGCTCTGGATCACATCACTCCGGGATCTCTGAGCTGTTCATGATTGTACAGGAAATGGGGACTATCACAAAGGATAACTGATAGAACTCAGTGTGGTACTTCAGGGACATCAAAACATTGTGCGACATGCAAAAGACTGTTCACGAATCACACAAAATATACATTCATTGTGCCATCCATCACATTAACAATTGGGCCGAAAATATATCATATCCAGCTAAGATAACTGTGGAAGGAAGAAGCTGGTTTGAATAATACATTTAGATGCTGAATAATCCAGCACAAATTTTAAATAGAGTGTGGCCAGAGAAACAAGAAAGGAGTGGGGATGGGGAGAGACTTAGCACAGGAAGCAAGGTTTCTGACCCTTGTATTCTGCAGGCCTTCTGAACTCACTGAAAGAACAAATTGAGGCTACCATCTGAGGCATCTGATTGATTTTAAATGAGAGCTTTTAATTCTTTAACCTATAATCTTTAACCTATAATCACATATAAAGTTGTACCAGCTTTGAGAGTTTGCCCACTGTGTTTTAGTCACTTAATCAAAACATTTCTAGAAAATCTGTATAAAGATAAATCTTTCAGGACAAAGCATTTACAACCAGCAAACTCACACACATAAAACTGAATTAAATTAAGGGATGAATTAATTGTGTAAACACTCTCATGGTGTATCTGTTCTTCATGAGCTCCTGGACCCTCTTCTCTCTCTCTCTAGCCTACTTTAAGGGCAAAGTAGGGGAGAACTGTGAATATACAGATAGATAAAAGATGAGAGGCCTCGCTCTGACATGTTTTGGCTGGCAGAGGAAACTATTTTCCAAAGGGCATCTGAAAGGAACAGTAGGTTCTGTCGAAATCTCCTAAAAGTAGGGGTGTTAGGTGCCATTGGAAAATTGATGCTGGCCCTCAATCTGCGCTACGGAGCTAACACCCCCCTCCCCCCTCATCAAGTTTCTAATCCAGAATTCTCTGGAAACCCATTATCCTGGCCAGGAGTTCCCCAGATAGGATCAGAAAGGAAGAGAAAGATTGTAAATGGAGAGGAAGATAAGCTAAGAATGTGCTTTGGGTAAGAAGTCCCAGCCGGAGGAGTAGCCTGGGCTGCAGAGTGGGGCCAGGGCGGCCTCAGTGGGAGGTAGGTAGAGTGTCTGAGGTAGAAGACCCCGGGGAAGGAACGCAGGGTGAGGAGCTGGACTTCTCTGAGGATTCCTCGGCCTTCTCCTCGCTTCCCGTCGGAGTGGCTGGAGAGATGGGCAAGAGGCCCTCCTTCTCTCGTTTCTTCTGCTTCATTCGGCGGTTCTGGAACCAGATCTTCACCTGGGTCTCATTGAGCTGCAGGGATGCGGCAATCTCCACCCTGCGGGCACGCGTCAAGTACTTGTTGAAGTGAAACTCCTTCTCCAGCTCTGTGAGCTGTTTAGTAGTGAAGTTGGTACGCACTGCATTGGGTTGACCCACGTAGCCATACTCTCCGACTTTCCCTGGGGGCAAGGTGGGAAGCGATGAGAGGAAAAGGTAAAAATTTTTATAATCGATATGAGATTCCGTACACGCTTCAGAGCAACCTTCGGGTAAAGAGGAATCAAGAATTTCTGAACATAAACTGGGCTTGGGAGGGTGAGTGATGAGGTGTAAAGTGTTAATCTGAAATCAACCATTAGCATGGTCAGACCGTGATTAATGGAGCCTGGAGATATTAACAGGACGCCCCCCCACACACACACACCTACCCACTTCCCACTTCCTACTTCCCAAACCTCTAAAACCCAGCCCCTTTGGAAATACAGCAGTCCCAGATGCTCCTTTGCCCCAACGCACCTGGGTAAACCACCCCACACCCTACAACACAGGTGGGAAGCAAGAACTTTAAAAAAAAAACATGATTAATTTTCCTTGGAAACTAAGCATACCAGCTCCTTCCAAAATCATCAAGGAGCTTTCATGGAATGGCAAGACTGACCTGTTTTGGGAGGGTTTCTTTTGACTTTCATCCAGTCAAAGGTCTGTGCTGGAGAAGATGTCTCTGATGCAGGGGAGCGACAGGCTTCTTGGTGGCTGGCGTGGAGAGGGGACAAGGAGTTATTATACGTGGCCAGGGCCAGGCTCTGGTGCTCTTGTCCATATGAGTGGTGAATGTACTGAGGCGAGCCCACCGCGCCCCCGGCATAACCCTGGTGGTGGTGGTGATGCTGGACCATGGGAGATGAGAGATTTCCAGAGTAAACAGCGGGAGCGCACGAGGGGTACCCACCACTTACTTCTGCTTCCTGATTTAACGCGTAGGGGCTGTAAGGCGCGCCGAAGTTCTGCGCGCCGTAGCTTGGACCACAACTCGAGTGGGAGTAGGATACCCCCAGGTTCCCAGCAGTCTGGTAGGTGGCCGGCTGGGGGTGGTGATGGTGGTGGTGGTGGGGCGGGCTGATCTGCACCCCCCTGCCCACTAGGAAGCGGTCGTCGCCGCCACAGCTGTTGGCACTGACCGCGCACGACTGGAAAGTTGTAATTCCATGGTCGGAGGGGTAGGCTCGCGCTGAGCAGGTCCCCGAGTCGCCACCGCTGAGGATGGGGTATTCCAGGAAGGAGCTCATTCTTGCATTGTCCATCTGTCACTGAGTGACCGGGTCCTGCGAAGCCCTGGGTGACCGTGCCAACTTTCTCACTTCCTCCATGGGGCCGGAGAAGAAAAATGATATGAATGTACAGTGCGCAAGAGGGGGGGCGGGAGGGCGGAGGGCGCTAGGGGAGGGGCACGTGACTATATCAACCAATGGCGGAGCTTGCTGCGAAAGTTTGCTGGCTCCTGCGGTGATGGATCACCATTTCAGTGGCATTTAAATCCCCAGCGCTCCTCAGTCTAGGTGACGCGCAGTCGCCCCCCCAGGCAGCCCGGGCGGCAGCAGCAGCTGCGGCAGCTGCCGGGGCAGATTCGGAGCGCTGGGGCGAAGGGGAGCAGAGGCTGCTTTCTGCGCGCGCTGAATCCGATCTCCCCCCCCCTCCGGGAAGTGGGGGCTGGAAGGCATCCCCCGTCACCGCCCCCTTGCCCACCGCGCACAGAAAGATGAATTGGCAAGAGGTGAGAAGCGAGGAGGGCTCCTCGATCTCTCGGGTCGGGAATCAGTGGGCGGGAGCTCGCTGGGCCGCCACTAGCACACTGGCCGAGCCCGGAACGCAAGGAATTGGAAGGGTTGCTCCCCGGGCGCTTTCCGTTCAGTGCCTTCTGCGGTGCCTCGAGGAGTGCCGAGAACGGTGGCGTAGGACGAGGCTGGGCCACCAGCTCTCTAAGCTCGGGATGGAGAGGGAAGTACGCAGAGAGCTGACTGGGAGGAACCCGAGTGGGCGTGGAGGGGACGAGGGCAAAAAAGGAAACTTCCCTTCTCCAGGGAGGGTCTTGAAGCCTCCTTTCCTCCTCCCCCTCCCTCCCCCCCCCCCCCATCGGCTATTAGCGTGGCAACGTGGAGCTTTTGTATGTAATTTGACGCCCGGGAGTGGGTGAGCCTTGGGAGCTAGGCTTGCTGGCCAAGACCAGGGGTGGCCCAACTCTTCGCCCTCCCTCTCTCCTCGCTCTCCGCCCCTTTCTCCTCCCCACTCAGCTTGCTCTGGGAGCCCTACGGGATCCGTAGCAACTCCGCCGGTGGATTTTGAGGGGGAGGAGGCGGGGGGAGAGAGATGACGCTAGCGGACGTGGCAAGCCTGGGGGCCGGGCCCTGCGCTGCAGGCCATCTGCCGGCTCCCTAGGACCCAGGAGCCTGCGTGATCCGACCGGGGCCTCAAAGGGCGAGACCACGGCTACCGCAAACTACGATGGACTCTCCCCCCCCACTCCCCGCAACGTTTCTCGTTTTCTGAAGGGAGATGTTAGGAGTGGTAGAGCTTCCTTTATCCACCCCCCCCATTCTACTGCACAGCTGAAGTGGGGGTGGGGGGTTGGCAGGTGGGAGGGGCGGGGGACAGATGGCTGATGGTGGACGGGACATTTCCTCCTTCCCCAACAACTGACTGCGTAGTTCCTTGTGTGAACCTTCAAGTCTTTCCCTAGAGAGACATGTGCAAATCTGAGCGTCATCCCAGGACAGGGGTCCTGTTCTCCATCACCCTCGTCCTACCCGATGCCGACGGGGTCGTTAACTGCTGTTTACTATTAGGTTTCGTGTGAACCCTTAGCTTGTAGAGAGAAAAGGCCAAACAGAGGCCAAGAATTGATGCATTCTTGGGTAAAAGAAATCCAGACATCATCCAGAAGCTTTGCAGCCAATGCTGTGTAGCTCTATTCTGACCGTGTTCACCACATCGGAGTCCGACAGATCGGATTGTCTGAGGATTGTGCGTGGGTTGGGGGTCCCCACTCCTCTCTAGCTCCCCCTCCCCAGTTAAAAGAAGGAGGTTTTTCTTGAGGCAGGCACGTTTCAGATGTGTTAGTCAGCCTTTCAGGTTTCTGGGTTCTGTTCTTCACGTATAGAAGTTCCCTCCTAACCTGTCTCCCCAAGAGGGAAAACTGGCAGACATTTGACTGTAGATTCCCTCAGTAGCAAAGGAACATTTTTCCTAAACATTTCCTTTTGAAAGGGTATCCTGTGACCTGCGACCCATCCCCAATCATGGTTAAGAGGGAACCAGGAAAGGTCACTCCTGCCCCAGTTTCAGCACCTGGGGAACCTCATCCAGGAGAAGGGAAAAGGCAAGGAGGCCCTCCTGGAGGTGGCTTCCTTGGGAGCGCCAGGCCTCCAGCCAGTGGGGGGTGGGGGGAGAAGGGGCTCCTATGGGGGAGGAGGCAGGACCTTAGGGGGTCTGGCCTGGCACTGAGGACGATCTGCTCTCACAGCCGAAGCTCGTCGGTACGTTCTCCCCCTTGCCTCATTCCTGTCCCTTTGTTGGCCTCCTCGGCTCGGGTCTGCACGACCCCCTCGGCAGCAGGGCTCGCGCCACAAAGCCACCCCAGTCTGCAGCCGCTCTCCTTCCTCTGCTAGTTCTCCGCCTCTGGGCTCCTCTCCCTCCACCTCTCTTCCTCCCTCCGGGCCTTTTTCCTGGCCGTCGTGGGTGGAGTGTTTTTCTTGGGATCACAAGCTTGCGCTAGCACACAGGGCCGCTGCACACGGGCCGCGACCGACCCGCCTCCGCGCACTGCTCCGGGCTGGCCGGGCTCTCGAGGTCGAGCCGACTCCGCCCCGGCTGGTCGCCCAGAGCGCCGCTCTCCCGGTGCGGCTCACAAAGGCAGCCTCCTCTGGCCTCGATCCCGCACGCTTCCGTAGCCTGGTTCCTTCACCACCACGAAATCCTAGGGTTCATTTCGCCGAGTGGGAGACCCTAGGTCCTCGGGGCAAGTAGGCCAGAGACCCACGACGCGAGTTAAAGTCTCTTTAAACGCCCGAGGAGAGTGCGTGAAAGGCGAGCTCGGTCACTATTTAAATGATCCCTTGCAAGCGGCTTGTTGAGCTCAAAGCGCCTCTTTCAGGGCTCTTCTAGTAGTAGAAAGGGAAGGAGCGAGGAGGAGACAAAACGCCGCCGAGGCCCCGAGCTGTTCATGGCATCCGCGGCTCAGCCAAGCTGTTGTTTTAAAAGAGCAATAAAAATGAATTATGACTAAACGCCTTCTAACTTAATGCTTTCGGACGGGGATTCCTGGCAAATACGTAAGAGGATTTTTATTTGTGCATGTGTTCCTGCAATTGATCTCTTTGATGACATTCTCATTCATAGAAAGCGTTTGATTTATGAGCGTGGGATGAATCGCAAACAGCAGCGGCTAAACCCTGGCCTCGGCTGGGCCGCCTGCTCCGCTCCGCGCCTGGGGCAGGAGACTTGCCCGGGTCCCCACTCGCCTCCGCCGCTGCCGGGATTTAGGGGGCAAAAGGGTGGGGGAAGGTAGGCAGCAAACCCGGGGAGAAGGATCGCGATTTCCTCATAACTTCCAAGCCTTAGCTATTAAGAGCCGGGTTCTTAAATCAACCCGCCCCCCACACATGTTGCTTACTCGCTGCCTTTTCTCACGGTAAGTAGCCATCGGAACAGAGCTCAGTAAGGGGAAAATAAACATGGGGAGACATAAGAAGGGAGAAAAAATCAGAACAACCCAGTAACATCCCTAGTTCACATTTTATTGATATTTCATTTAAAGTGCTTTTTCTCTTTCTCTCTCTAGAAACTGGGTTAATTTATAACCTGTGGGGTAGAAACACTCCACTTTAAATCTCATCTTGCTAACCTGACTTCAAAGCTTTAATGATCCATTATTTGCCATGTAAACAGATTTAAGAATGAAATATTGATTTTTATGACCCTGAAAAAAAAAAGAGAAGAAGCCTAGAATGACTGAACCAGAGGATTGCAAAAAAAAAAAAAAAAAAAAAAAAAAAAAAAAACACCCTTTCTGAAGTGCATTTTCCAGCTAGTAACCATTGTTTTGTTTTATTTTTGTTTTTCTGTTTTAGGTCTGTTTGCCTGGACCCATCAACAGCTGGGAGACTAATCAACCGCACTGAAAATGTTTGGGGATTTGTGGGGGAGGGGTTTGGAATGTAAATGTTTGAAACAAATGTGTATAAATAAATGAATTCTTGATAACTTAGTTATTGACCTGGAGACTGGTAGCTTGTTAAAGAAACTCCATGTTCCTCCTTCCTGGAGTTGGAGGTTTCTGTAGGCACTTTATTTCTCCACTTTCAAAAGCTTGGGCTTGGCCCAACTCTGAGGCTGCCCAGTCCTGTTTCTATTACCAATTTAAATCTATGGCTTGAATCTCTACATTGAAAAACCTAATCCATTCCCTTAAAAAACAAAAAAACCACACTTCTCAGAAGCCCTAACCATTTTCTGGCTTTCTTTTTTTGTTGCTGTCTATTGAAGACTTTGAACATGCCCATTTAATAAATATATTAAAATTGAAAAAGAAAATGGATTGTGACCAGAATTTTATTTACCAAGTTAGACTAAAAGAGGAAAAAGAAACTGTTATGAGCCTTGAGAAAGAGGGGGAGGGAAAAAAATAAGAAAGCTACTTATAGCAAAGGAGAATTTATTCTACCAAAAATACGCATGACAATGCATCCTAATGTAATACAAAAATAAAAAGAAAGTGAAGATACAATTATATGATCACTTTCTTGCAGGCCTCATATATTGCTTTCAGGAAATCACATAGAGGGTTGTTGGATTAGATTTTAAACAACTAAAACTCCAAAATAATCTGAAAAAGATGGCTCTGTAACTGGGTTAAGGGAATCACTAAACAGAAAAATCTTCAACATTTAAAGGAGGGAGAGGGTAAGTCAAGAAGAAAATAAAATAAAAATTAACTCTCAGAATAAAGGAAGGCAAAACCACCCGGTCAAAGGGGTTTTTGTTTTGTGATGCTTTGTTTTGCTTTAATGTTTTTAGTAATTCAGATGCTGCAAGTCGATTGTGGTGAGTGTGTCTGTAAAAAAGTCAAAGCTGTCAGCTGAAATATCTACAGGACTGTCGAGGGAACCCGGCAAACTGGGCGAGACTGCGTCTGAAAGCTGCAGGCAGGAATCTGTGGAAAAAACGTTAAAGTCCTGCAAAGAGGGGACCTCGAGGGCCTCGGGACTGTCATTGTTTAGGCCAGAGCCACAGTTCTGGCCCATTGTTGACAAGCAGTTAGGAACAGTGGGTGACTGGTGCTGAAAATGTTTCAGATTTTTTTCATTGCTGGTTAAAGGCGAAACTGGGAAACTTTGGGAGTCACCATTGTGTCCATTGGGAGCCTGCTGCTGAGAGAGGGCATTTTGCTGAAAAGTGTAACCTTCCCTCTCCAGAAGGGCCCCGGAGACGCTGAGGGCTTGCTCAAAGAGCGACTTCTCTTCCTCGTCCTCCTCCACTTTCTCAGAGTCTTCGAGGCTTTTAAATTTTCCTTCGCTGTTTTGGTTCTCCTTGCACTGGGTCTGCCTCTTGTGCTTCATCCTCCGGTTCTGAAACCACACTTTCACTTGTCTCTCAGTCAAATCCAGCAGCGCTGCAATTTCCACCCTTCGGGGTCTGCAAAGGTACTTGTTGAAATGAAATTCTTTTTCCAGCTCTAAAAGCTGCGTGTTGGTGTAAGCAGTTCTCAGGCGCCGGGAGCCCCCGCCGCTGCCATCGGCGATTTCCAGGGATTCTGCGGAAAGGGAAACCAACAAGAGACACACGCACAGTTGGAGGTGGAGGGGTCCGAGCGGGGTTATTCCACTGGAGAATAAATATAGCAGAAAAGATCAACTGCAACAAAATGGCCGCCCCTAGATGCAGTAAAGCTATTGTGCTGCCTTTCCTGGGAGCCCAGCCCGGGGAGACCCCATCTCTTCCACCTCCATCAAATTCTTGCCTGTAGCTCCCCCCAACCTCTCCATCCGGGAGCAAACTTTATATTAGCCACACCACAATTTATAATTAATGCATCAGCTGCTTAGCTGAGCAAGAGCGATCTATCACTCTTCATTACTGTCAAAAAGCCAAACTCTAGGACAACTAGACAAGAGGAGGTCAGTTCCAACTCAAATAAATCATCCCACATTACACAAGTTAGGGAAAGTTCCCCCACCCCCTTCTATATATATATATATATATATATATATATATATATATATATATATATATATATATATATAATCAATGCGGAACGCAGGATCCCTTTTCTCAACATCAAACCCACTCCTGAGCCCACAGGGGAAGGGAAAGCAGCCAAGCATCTCTCTCTCTCCCCCTTCTCTCCCAGCCCACGCTCCCCTCCCCCCATAACCGCTCTCGGGGCAGCCCAGAAGGGGAAGAGGGTCCGGGGACCTGGGGCCAAGTCTTTGGACTGACCTTTGTGGCTGAGGCAGGCAGGGCCGGTGGCGGCAGCGGCCGAGGCGGGCGGCAGCGCGGTTTTCTTGGCCGCCTTCTTCTCCTTCATCCAGGGGTACTCGGGCGGCTGCAGGGCGCCGGCGGGCACTGGGCTGCCGCGGCTGCCCGCGGGGCTCGGCTTGGGGCGGCCGCCAGCGCCGTGGCGAGGGTGACTGCCCGGGTTCAGGCTGGGAATGGTCTGCTCAAAAGGAGGAGGAATCAGTGTCGAGTGTGAAAGCGTCGAGGTCTTGATTGATGAACTTTGAAATGTATCAGCGACAGGGGGAAAAGATGTCAGGCACTCAGCGAGCGACGGCTGGCTATTGATAAAACCAATCTCTCGCTCAAATTCGTAATTCATGGCCTTCTCCTTGGAGCCCCCTCGGAGAAAAAGTTCCCTCTTCTGGAGGGGCTTTGGGGGGGCAAGGCCCAGGAAAAAGGCGAGCGCGGAGGGAAAAAAAAAATCTATCATAGAAGATCGCTGCTGGGGTGTTTTTTTTCTAATTCACTGATTACAGCCGTATGGGGACCGCGCTACTATTAAACTATTGAATTCATGGAGACAAGGTTGAAATTGGACCGAATTGGCTGTCACATGATTGCTTCTGCCCAATGACAATTTGGGCTTTAATCAAAAGAAGCCACTGTCTGTTTGATTGATCCAAAAAAGTCGGGAAGGAACGCCTCATTGGGGGCCAGCGAGGCTTTATTTACACTTTTTTCAGGGCAAAAATACCTATATGTGGGTGTGGGTTGGGGATGCCTGGGAGTGCGTGGGGGCGAGGATGCCTGCCTGCCTCCTGATCAGCACGGATCTGGTGTGTGCGCCTGGCAGTGTGTGTGAGTGTGTGAGTGCGTGCGAGTGGTGAGCCCTGCAGCCGGTCCCGGCGGCAGCTGCCCTCTGCCTCCCCCGCACACTCCGCGCATTGTTTGGGACTGTCGGGAAGACGCCTCGCACCTCACAAATCATTTAAGCACCTCAGTCTGACGCCTGCAGTCATTAACAAAGTAATCCATTAATCTTAAAGTTTTGACACCCGAGGGCCCCGCATCCCAACCACATAAGTTCTGCTGAGGCAGGAGGAAGAAGCAGAGGGAGAGGGGAGATGAGACAGAGAGAGGAAAGGGCGGGGGCGGGGGGGGACAGAAAGAGAGAGAAGGATTCTTTTGGGGGGTTCCTCCCTTTTATTTCCCTTTTCCTCCTCCGCCATAAACCAGTTCCTGGATCTCAGAACTGGTCTGTCTCTGTTTTCCTTCCCGTCTGTCTGTCTTTCCCTCTTTTCCTCTTTTTTTCCCTCTTCTCCCCTCTCCTCCTCCCTGTCTCTCCTCTGTCCACCTCTCCTCCCCCCACTTCCCTCAGGCCCTCGCCCCCCTCCCAAAGCCCAGCTCGGAGTCCGCGCCCACGGACCCCGGACCCCGGCCCATTGTTAGCCGGCTTTTCCACGACAACTATGCATCTGGCTCCAGCGGGAAGCGGAAAACGGGAGGCGGCTCTCCAGGCTTCCCTACCCTCTTGCGCCATCAACTTCTCAGGAGTGGCTCGAGAAAGATAGATGCATGTGCCAAGCGAGACAACAACCCCAGATCCATGTGTCCAAATCCCTGTAGCCAGGGCGGCGGCCAGCCAAAGAAATGCCGCCCCGAGCAGGCGCGTGCGGCTCCTGGCATTCTGGGTTTCATACCCGTAGGGCTCGGGTGCGGTAAGTATTTCTGATTTCCAGGAAGTCTGTTGGAAGTTAGCGGCACGGAAGGAGAAGTCGCTTGCTTGTTCTCTCCTGTTTTCTTTTTCTTTTCCTCCCCTTCTTCTCATCCTTGTCGCTCTGGTGGGGGCTTCTTGGTTCAGATGCAGTGAGTGCTCCCTGGCAGCCCGAACTGTCTCCTGCACTGTCCCGCTTCTTGGCCACCAGGGATGTTTGCACTCGGGTTCTGTTGTGAGAAACAGCACCGCGGGTGACAGAGGGTGACCCAAGGAGGAATTATAAAGGTTCTGTTTCTCTCTTCACTTTCTTTTTTCCAACTTGGAGACTTGAGACTGAGCGAATCTTGGACTGTGCTGGAGGGTTCAAAAGATAACACCTTTAGATACCAAACAATAACTTTGAAAAAATCCACCAAGCCAGAAAAAGGGAAGGAGGCTGAGAGAGAAATCTGAAGGTATCTCTTTTCCCCCAAACCCTGAGGATGATGATTCGCTTTTGCTTCCTTTGAAATGGACCAAGTGATCAGACTCCCCCTGGCCGGCAGGCATCGGTGGCAGGAAAATAAATCATTCTGATGGCCAGGGAGAGAAAGATTGTCGGAGGAGAAAAATCTACGTAGAAAACAAGAAAGGCTGACCAAGCCACAAGGATAGGACTCCATCTCTGAGGCTGGCATCAAAGGGGGTTTGGGTTGGAAATTAGATATAAAGTGGACTTCGTCATTGACTAGCCCAGAGCATTGCCTTACAGATAGAGATGCTATTTTGGAAAATGTGGGGTTTTTTTCAGTTTTCTTGCTTTTATTCCAAACAAAGCTCTGAAGGAAGTCTGAGTGCGATCAATCTTGCTCACCAAAAGCCTTGACAGCTTCTGGCCCTTAAGAACACATTTCAGCTTCGAGCTCTTTCCAAGATCAAATGTGGCCGAGCAAAGAGGAGAGCAGGAAACGCAAGTAAACAAGGAAAACTAGTCTTTTTAAAGATTTTTCTTTTTTGGCAGCAAAAAGAGTTATAAGGCTGCTTTTAGGAAAGGTGCTTTGTGGACTCTGGGATGGTGGCTTTTGGCATTTGCTTTTACCAGAAAATATTGAGGGGTTAAGGGGAGGGGGAGCGTGGAGAGGAAGCAGCGCTGCCCCCGTATCGTTTAGGCTTTGTCAGGGGCTGCGTGGGTGAGAGCTTTCTGCTGGCCTCAGCGGCCTTAATTCAAATACCATCTGGAAGAAAACCCTTTTTTTGGACCATTCAACACTGAAATTTTCCCAAAACCTATTACTTTAACTCAGGAGATATTTTAATAAGGATTTCTTTTTAATATCTAGGAAACTGGGGTTGAGATTGATATTTTTTCTTTGATAGTCAAAATGAATGTCTTGACTGCCAAGATATGGGAAATCATATTGGAATCTCCTTTCTAAAATCTCTGCCCTGAGGGAAGAAGGACTTCTCCAAACCAGTTCTCCCTCAGCTAAAGAGTAGATTTTAGAGATTTTAGAAACGGATTCAAACAGTGGGATCTCTGAAAGATTTTCATCTCTGGATGGGTAGCTTTCTCTCTCTCTCTCTCCCACCCCCTCCACCACTGTTTCGTCTTCTCCCAGGTAATTTTACACACTTCTCTAGAATTATTACTTAAAAGAAGACCCCCTTGTCTCAGCCTACTGTGTTCAGGTCTGAACAACCAAAAGGGTGGAAGCTCCAGTCCTCAAAAAGACTGGTTTTCCAGCCTCTACATTTCTGAGGTGCGCCATATGTCAGCAGGGAGGTTGGGGGTGGGGGATGGTAGGGAGCAAATCTACTTCTTCCACGGCCCAAACTCTTTAAAAAGAAAAAAAAAATACATAGCAGGAGACCCAGGACAGATTTGGGGGAAGCACCTCTAGCAGTGAGAGAAACACCCAGATCTCTACAGCTGCCTCGCTTTGCATCTGCCCAGCCTTTTTCTTTTCTTTTTTTTTAAACTTCAGGAGTTTCTCTAAAAGCAGCTCCTTCACGCCCAGTAGGTACCCCCAAAATGGCTCCACTGCCTGTTTTTAAAGCTCATCTTCAGGAGCTTCTCAGGGGAAAGATAGAGGCCATGATGATGTATATTTTGGATTGCAAACAAAATGGCGACATTTCCCATCTCTGCCTCTGAAAGATACAATCCAGGGAGATGGGGGATTTATTTCTCACATCAGATGCTCCTGATCCCCAGACACAGGTGGTTCCTCACTTCCAGCTTTGACAGGGGGGGCTGCTGATGGGGATGTAGTTCTGAGGTTTGCACTTTCAGATTTCGGTTTCTTCTCCGAGCAATTCTTTAATCTGAAGATGAAAATATTTCCCTTTCCTGTGCCTGCCTTTGCCTCTGCCTCTGCCAGCCAGTCAGTCGGCAGCTCTATCTTAAATCCAGCAGTAGGAATGTAATGTTTAGCTCCTGTAGCATCAAATAAAAGAAGTACTTGTAAAACTGCATTTTTATTAGAAAGATACCAATCTCCTTTCTCTCTCCCCCTCCCCCTGGGGCCATAAAAGGAAAGCAGGGAGGGAAGAAGGAGAGGAAATAAATCCAGAGTATGCCAAATCCTATTTTCCGGGAAGAAGCCAATGCTGGGACTCAAGCAGTCCATGGAAGGACTCGGGGAGGCTCCTTGGAGTTCAGCTCTTCTTTTGCTGGAGACCTGGGTGAGCCTCAGTCTCTTCCGAGCCGCCCCGCACCCAGTGGCGATTTTAGGAGTGATTCTTTCCTCCGGGCGCGATAAGGGACAGCGAAGCATCGGCGGAGAGGCCAGTTGCTCCTAGAAAGTGCTCGGCATCCTCCGCGCGGCCGGCGATTCCCCGGGTTAAGACGTTGGCTGGTCTGCTTTGGCCGGAGGAAGATGGTGGAGCAGAAGACAGCCCTACCTTATCCCCCGGCGGGGCTGCCCGGGCACCTGTGCGCCCCGCGCCGCGCCTCAGCCGGGCTGCCTTTGTTCCTCCCGCACTCAGCACTCCGCAGCCCCAGCGCCCGCGGCCGGCCTCGGTGGCAGCTGGGAACCGGGCAGCCCAGCGGGCAGGCAACTCAGCGTTTCCAGAACTGCCGCCGCGAGAAGCTCCGGCTGCCTTCCCGAGGATTCGCCGCGCTCCCGGGCGAGCCGCCTGGCCAGGCCTCAAGCCGGAGCTGGAGGGCTGCCGCGGCCTGCTCCGCCAGTTCGCCTCTGCCTGGACTCCACGCAGACCCTTATCTTCGGCCAAAGAATCCCTTCTGAACACGGATATTATTCAGAATAGAAACTTTATTTTATTTTTTTGTTTTGTTTCTCAGAATGTGAGCAGCAAGGAATGTAGAACTCTCAAAACAAACCTAGCGTTTTTCGCGTTTACAGATTTTTTTTTTTCAGTTTCGCTTGATGTTACAAACCTAAATCACTGTTTTCAGAAGCTGGATCCTCTCTGGTATTATTGCATCGTTACTGTTTTTATAAAGGAATTCTATTTCCCTTTCGAATAAAATTTTTTTCTATGTACGCCAATACACCATTGAACAAAAGGCCCAAGAAACCTTCTGAACAATCAGGGTACAGAATTTCTTTAATATAAATACGAACGGATGGGGATAAATAATATTTAAAACTTATTCAATGCTTGCAAAAAAAATATAAATAAATCTGACTGTTCACCAGCATACACACACGGAAAGACGTACACTTAGTCATCCTTGCACAGGGAGCCCCTGTTTCAAAGCGCCTTTGATTTTTTTCTCGCTCTTTACAAGAAGTGCAATTAAAAAAAAATACTAAAAACTAAAAAAAAAAAAAGTAATCGCTTCCCCTCGGGAGCCATAATGTACGAACAAATTCACATCAAAGAACTTGGCTAGAAAATTTGTTCATATACCCTGTTTCTGATCAAAGAGTAGAGAAGGTAAAGGTGCAGGGCCAGCGGCCGAGCGAGGGGCGGGAGGAGATAAATATCGCTACTGATACTGACAGCCATTCCAGCAACCAAGATTGCTACGTCACATAAACTATAAAAACGTGTTACCAAAGAAAACAAAACGGGGGGGGGGCGGAGGAGAGAGAAAAGGGAGGGGCGGGAAGAACCTTAAACAAACAAAAAAAGCAAACGAAGAAGAAAGGTAGGTAGCGGGGGTGGGGTGGGGACTCTCCTGGCGCGCAGCCCCAAGCCCACCATCACAGATGGGTGAGCTTGGGGGCTTCCTGAATTCTTCCCTGAGAAGGATGGTGGGCGGTAAGGTCCGTGTAGGTGGGGTGCGGCTCCCCTGGCCCGGGCCCATGATGGTGGCCACTGCCCAGCGGCCCAGCGCCCCCGTAGTCCATGGCAGCCGAGGCGGCGTGGGGGAGGTGAGTTAGGCCAAAGAGGGGGGGGCCAGAGTTGCTCATGGGCTCCACATAGCTGCCCCCAACGAAGACAGGGCTTCCCTGTAAGTGTGGAGTCCCATAGCTGCCGTTGCCCTGCAGGCCATGCGCGTGCGGATCATAGTTGGGTGTGCCCCCCGCGCCCGCCCCCGTCGCGGCGTAGCGCTTCTGCGGGGGCGGCGGGGGCGCGCAGCTGGGCAGGGGTGCTGGATAGGAGGCGGGGGGCAGCCCGTAGGCGCCCTGGGGGGGCTTGGAGAAAGGCGGGGGCGACTGGGGCTCGTACGGGACGCTGTTAACCAGCGAATGCATAGAGTTAAGATAACCGCCAGCGCCGGGCGGCACGGGACTGCGACTTGGGGACTGGCCCCCTGATGATGTCAGCATGCCCTTGCCCTTCTGATCCTTCTTGTACTTCATGCGGCGATTCTGGAACCAGATCTTGATCTGGCGCTCGGTGAGGTTCAGCAGGTTGGCCATCTCCACACGGCGCGGCCGGCACAGGTAGCGGTTGAAGTGAAATTCCTTCTCTAGCTCCACCAGCTGAGCGCTCGTGTAGGCCGTGCGCGCCCTCTTGGACGACGCCTGCCCAGGTGGGCTCTTGTCACCTGCGCAGCTCTCCCCTGCGAGATCAGAGGAGAGAGGAAGAGTGGCATCAGGGGCTGCCTGCAGCCCCGCCCAGCCCCTGACCCAGCCAGGCCCCTCCTTCCTCCAGGCCCCAAAGATCCCTCCGTTTGTCAGGGCCCAGAAAGGGGAAGAAGGAACTACGTATTGTCCTCTGTCCTGGTGGGGAAACAGCGCCTGTAGCCCGTCATTGAGTAAAGCTGCAAATCATAGGCCTCTCCAAGGGTGTGTGTGGAAGGAACAGAAAAGCAGAACCCCCTGTTTGCCTTCCTGGTCTGTATTTCCCTTCTGGAGCTATTCACTTTCTGACTCATTTACTGATCCTTCAGCCCTATCAGACTACAAACTCCGTGTGGGCAGGCGTCACCATGTTCATTCCCTTCACAGTAACTGGAAGGTGGGGCACTTAATATACACTCAATAAACCTTTCCCTCCATCACTATCTGAGTGAAGGATTGGACAGTTGCCTCAACTGGCCACTTATTTGATCTGTCCAGTATAAACGAGTGGAGTGGAAGCTCCAACCTGGAAGGCCTTCTCTGCCAGAAAGAAGAGATCCCATTGAAAAGAGATTGCATTTCTGGTGGGGAGGCCCAGCCCCCTGATGCTGGATGCTATTAATTAGGGTTCTCCATGTCATCAAGCAGCCTGCCCCAGCTTTGGCCACTAATCTTGACCATCCTTTCCTCCCTGGCCCCCCAAATCCTGGCTCTGGATGGTCCCAGATGCTCAGGTTCTGAACAGAGCACTAGCAACTGGAGAAGGCAGCGGCAAAGGAAACGAAGAGGCTGGGAAGCCCAAGACCCAGCGCCTGTCCTCTATTGGAATCTGGTTCCAGGAGGCCCATGTGGTTCCCATTAGCATCCCCTCCCCCAGGAAATCCCTGGCTGCCTTCATTGTACTAAGTCTGAGTAGGGCCTTCCCAGAGATAAGGCAGCCACTCCATCTACTGGAGCAAAAATTAAAAATAGGCTCTGATTATAGGCAGAGCATTGATTCTGACTTGGAGGCCTGCTTTTATTCTGCCACATTTCATTGTGGGGTGGGTGCCAGTGTTTCATTAGAAATGAGGAGCTGTGCTAAAAAGAGACAGTGCTGCTCAGGTTTGCTCTGCCCAAAGGTCCTAACGCCACAGGGAGGGACTCCAAAGTCACTAGGCCCCACTTGCTCATAAGAGAGGTCCGGAAAGACTCCCATCAGGTCTCTCTCTGGGGTTTCCTGCGCAGAGTCCAATCACTTCCCTAGTTGCAAAGCCTCTGGAAACCTTTGAGAGTTGGGGGGAGGAGGAGTGGTGAATTCTGGAAAGAATCCAGCGCTCCTAAACCTTGCTGGTTGTGGCTGGAAGTGGCCTGGGGGGCTGGGAGCCAGGTCAGTGGACCCTCTTCCGGAAGGCGGCCCTTTACCTGAGCTGGAGCCGCTGGTTTTCTGCTTTGTGTTTTGCCGAGACTCTTTCATCCAGGGGAAGATTTGTTTGGCCACGGTAGGCGAGTTGAGTAGGGGGCTCTTGGCTGCGCTGGCGGGGGTGGGGTTGCTGCTGCCATTCTGAGGGGGGGAGACTGACGAGGGGGGCGGGGGCGCGGCGGGGGCAGGCGCAGGGGGCTGCGGCGGGGGTTGCGGCTGCGGTGGGGCAGGCGGCGCGGCCTGGGGCGGCGGCGGGGCCAGGGGCGGCTCGCCCAGGCCCGGGGGCTGGCTGGGCGGACCGCTCAGGGTGCGCAGACACGCCTCGCTCAGCTCGTGCGCCTTGGGGTGGCCCCCGGCATTTGCGGGCGACTGGAGCGAACAGGCGGGTCTGTGGTACTCGCCGTCGGCGCCCAGTGCTGCGGACGCCGGGTACGGCTGCTGACTGGCATTATAACCGAACCCGTTGGCTGCCTGGTAAGGGTAGCCACCGTAGATCGCCGAGCTGTCGTAGTAGGTCGCTTTTTGCATCGCGTTGTTTCACGATCTTGATCGCAAACTCTGACAGGGGCTTGACACCCGTGAGGGCGCACATTGGCACGCCCCCGCGGTCACGTGACGCTCCGCCGCCAATGGCCGCCCAGCGCAGACCTGGGGGGCGAGAATCGCAGCGCCGTGAGGGCTCCGCGCAAATCCATCTTACTCTCAATAGCTAAGTGACATGAAAGCCATAAAAGAAAAAGTGGTCAGCAATATTTAGCAGCACGATTTGGCCCCGGGCGCAGAGAGCCGCGCTATAAAAAGCCGCTGGAATTTACTGGCAGCTACAAATATTTGCTTAACTTGCATCTGGGGTTGGGGTGTTTTCCGGGGAGAGGGGAGGAGAGTGAGAGGTCCGGAAGCCGGGTCTGGGGAGCTGGAATCCAAAAGAAGAAAGGCCTGCTGGGCTAGAAAGGAACAGGCTCTGGATCCCTTCTTTTCCAGGGAAGAAGAAAATTGGGGTGTCCCTTCCTCTCCACAACTTGGATTCCTCCCCTCTGGAGATCATAGGGAAGGGGCAAGGGGGCAAAGGGGAGCTTGGGTCACCAACTTTTTCTCCAATCCTCTCTTTAGGACTGATATTTGCCAAAAGAACCATGACGCAGGGTGACTTCCCGTCCAGGCCCTTCTTGGACCTTCCAGCACCCAAGAGAGGTATGCACAAATTTTTTTCAGGCAATAGCCCTACTGGACCCTTGTCGATTTCAGAAGCTGAGCTTGTTAGACAGTTAATCTACCCTTGTGCAGGGATATGACCCACCTCCTCCAAATGAGACCCTTGTGGTCAAGGAGGGGAGAGAAAACTTTGGATGGAACATTCTGGGTGGGGATGGACCAACAACGACACCCTCTCCAGGAAGTTAAACTCAAATTTTGGACAGTTCTTTACTCCTTCCCTCTCTCTATTTCTCAGGCAGGTCCCAGCAGGCCACTCCCACCTCTTTGCCCCTGTTACAGAAGGTCTCCAGACCCTCCTGCCTTGGACTTTCTGAGGTCCTGTTATTCAGGGCAACTATCAAATTCTACCTGTTAAAACATGATGGATTAGAGAAAGAAAAAAACCCATCAGGAACCTGAAAAACCAGCGTCATCTCCATGACCACGGCTTGAACTCTCCTTCCAACTTAACGATAATAGGTTCTGTCTTAGAAACTGCTTTGTAATGTGATGTATGGGGGTCATTTGGCTCCGGACGAGGAATGGAAGCACAAGCCATAAAATCCTGCCAGAGTTCCCTGATCTTTGTGTGCTGTTGTTGTTGTTGATATTTGTTACTTGGCCTATTTACCTGCTTCAGAAACACCAAGTAAAGGACAAACCTGGAAATCTAAAAAGCAATCGAAAGCCTTCTCAACCCTTTTTATTTAGAAAACATATTGTATAAGTGAAATCTATGTTTTATTTTTGTTTTCACCTTTGCATGGTCAACCTCCGGTTCTCACTCAGCTCAGAAAACTTTCACGTGAGTTCAAATAGTCGCTCCGCACACACAATCAGAATGTTAGTCTCTCTGACCATTTAAGAAAATTACAATGACAAATTCATTGTAATTGAATTTGAAAAGGGCTTACACTTCATGCCTCAACTATGTGTATTCGAGTCCTGAAGTTATTCAAGATTCCAGGAATAGCAGACACTTTGTTAACTAGAAAAAATTAATGTAATAAGCATATAGCAGTGCATGATTATAATTTTGTTTTTAATAATGGACTCCTTTGGATTTCATTATTAAACCAACAATCTGACCAACATCTGGAAAACAGGCACAATTAATTTTCCAGAACCTCAATTAAAAATTACAGCAGCCCTTATCCGGAGTTATTGTATGTGATCTTGAGCCCTGGAGTATTGTTTCTCTTTTGGAAATAGATAGGAAGCTACAGATACCATGATCAAAAAGTAAATAAAGGATAAAATAAAATTTAAAACAGAATAGCAATTTAATGTCTCCGTTTCCTGTTCTTTCACTGAAAATAACTCCAATTACATTTGGCAGTGTTAATGTCTGCCATTATAAATTTTTAAGATACTGGGCTTGTGTAAAATAAAACGTCAGGTTAAGAAAATTACTCCAGACACTTGAACAGCAGATATTAGATAAAACAAAATTAAGTTGATTTTGAACATGCACTATTTCAAGTGACTTGCTAATTCATTATCACAGGCTACACCGGCCTGCGGCTTACGGTCTTTTCGTCAAGTTATGCATTGTCTTATAAAATAATAAAAACTACCGTTGAAACTCTAAGAGCGAACAACAACCTCCATAAACTTAAAATGTGAATTCACCCACCAAAGTCCTTCCTATTGTTTGAGGCCAACGGATAACCACCTTGGGGCCCACATAATCCACCACCCCACCCCACCCCAGCCCCCAAAGTTTGCAACCTAGTAAAGAAGTTGGAGATTTGCCAGCCAGGAAACTTTGCTTTGCATCCCCTGGCAAGGGCTGGGGATGGGAGGAGATTCCATTGAAAAGATCCGTTTCTGGACAGTAACCCCCAGGTGCAAAAACTGAAAGAGTTGAGGAGGCTAAACTGACTGCAGGAAGCAAGCCCTATTGTCTCTCTGGAAGATCTGCCCAAATTCAACCTCCTTCCTTCAGACACTGCTCCCTTTTTCCACTCCCGCCACTTCCTCGGCCTGCCCTCACCCCGAGTTTAAGCGGGAACAGCGGGTAAGAGCTCCCGCGTTCCCTCGCCCACTGCTTCCCCTCTTCCCCAACCCCGAAAAGTTGAGGCTGGGCTAGCGAGAGGGAAGAGGTGGGGGCGGGGATGGGAGCGCGGCCTGAACTCGAAGTGTAAGGGTATCAGTCACTGCCGGGAAGGAAGCTCCGGCTTGTGAACTCTTCTTGAACCGAGATTTAAGTCTGCAGCCATAAATCACCGAGACGTAAACTCCACCATTCAGCGCCGAGAGCGGCCGGTAGTGGCCCCGCTTACCTTAACTTCTGACGAGCGCCGTGAGCGCAGCCTCGGGCTCCGGCCCCCGGCCCGGCTCGGCTCCGCAGCCCGGCCGGGTCCCCTCGGCGCAGGCTGGGCACCGACCCTCAGCATCAGCCGAGACGGCGGGCGGGAGGGAGACCCCGAGGCCCGGACGCCGCGGTGCAGAGCGTGGCCGCCTAGCTGCTCCGGCACGGCTCGCCCAGGGCGGACTGGGGCGGCTCGGACCCCCCCTCCCACCCACCCCACCCACCCACCCTCCCTCCCCTCCCCCACACCCCCGCCCCCTGCCCTTCCCGAGGGCAGCAGCCGCGGCCCGGAGATAAGCGCTAGCGCGGCGCAGGGCTCTGCCTGGGCTAGTGGCACCGACGTGGGTATGTTTCTTATGAATATTACACGCGGAGCAGCGTCTGGTCGGGGGGTGCGGTGGGGGGCGCTGGGGGCGGGCGGCAGGGGAGGCCGAGGCGGCTAGGGGGGAACGTGGGCCGGCGTGGGGGATGGGGCTGAGGCGAGGGGAGGGATGGGAGCGAGCGGGGGAGCTCGGCGGCGGCGGGAGGAGGGCAGCCTCCCCCCAACCCTCACCGCCCTCCCTCTCCCCGCTCCTAGGCGTCACTGAAGTCCAGGAAAATTATGCTAATGAGGACAAACGGCTCTCACAAAGGGGCTCTCTTTCTTAGGAATCCATTTAGGAAACCACCTTACCCTGTGCCCTGGACGTTTCCAGTTGCGGGGCGAAGGGATGACGGAACCAGGAGAAGAGAGTTCCCCAGACTTTGGGCAGTTTACCTCACCTCACCTGCCACCCCCAATCCAAGAACCTCAAAGCCAATCTCTGGGGAGCTGGGATAGGGCCTCCTTTCTCGGGAGACCGCCCCAAGAGCCAACTGGGGTGTCTTTGGTTATATTTTTAAAGTAGAAACCCTTGAAATCCTGGCGGCTGGGAGGAAAGTAGCCTGGGGGAGATGCAGGTTGTCCAGGCCGTGAAATGGGACACTCTGGGCTCAGGTACACACAAAGGTGCTAGAATCCTGGGTCTCCAGGTCTTCTGTGCCCATTTCACAGTTCAAACCCGCAGCTCACTCTCAGGCAAAGACAGATAAAGTTCTGACCCCCCGCAGGAACGTACACCTATATTTTCTTCCCTAATTGGTGGTAGATAGGGACGCTGAGCAGAGGAAAGGCCCGATGTGCCTGGTAATATTGCCAAAACTTTAAGGAGAATGGATGGTCTTTCTCCTCCTTAACGCCTCCCTCAATTCCCCAGATTCAGAAGTGAACTCTGCAAGGATATGTGTGTGGCAAAAAGAGAGAAATGGAGCTTTCGTGCAATTCCAAGGTGTCAGCGGCCGGTCCTTCTCAAAGGAAGGTGTTAAAAATATAAGTAGTATGTTTAAACTGTCAGGGAGCCAAAGTGTCACCTTAGAGCAAAAACAAAGCCAAGGGAAAAGGGAGAAATCAAAAAGCACTCCGGGCCAGGGTGGCCTCATGCATACCAATGGTTTTTGTCATTTATGGCTGGGCAAGATTTATGACTCGGCGCCCCAAAGCTGTAAACAGAGCACAAAACAGCAAACACTTGCTCCTTATGGCATATTGCTCCAGCGCGACTTGAAAGGGGTAGCCAGGCAGCGTAGGAGGCGAGAGCCGGCCGCAAAAATCCGCTGGGCGGCATTTTCTCTTCAAACCGGCCGGGTTGGATGTGGCATTTGAAGAAAGAAGGCGTGGGTCAATAATCAACCCGCACTTTCTCCTCCAAACTGCTGACGCGACTCGCCGCTTTCTCAGCTAAGCCAGCTGCCGGGAAGGCCAGATCTTCGTGAGAACCTGCCGGGGGAGGGGATGGCCCAGGGCGCCGAGGTGAGGGATGGGGCACCCCGGGCGCATACCTTTCCGCCGGCGCCAGGGCTGTGCCGGCAAAACGCGGGGACTGGACCCGCCGAGCCGCCGGAGCCCTGGGAAAGCCGGGGCGGGAGCTCGGGCCGGGCCTCCACCCGCCCCCGACTAGGTGGCCTCTGGGCTGCGGGCTGCGGGCTGCGGCGGGCAGAAGTAGGGTTTGGACCTCAGGACTAGGGTCTGGCGGCCTGGCACGCAGACTGCCCGGGTCCAGGCCTCTCTGCTGACATCCAACAGATTGGATTTTGGAGCTAGGCAGGCGAGGTGATTAAAAATAATAATGTATAATAGCTGACGGATTTTTGTTTGTTTGTTACTGCTTTTTAAGAGAAAAATATCGCCAGTCGATTTCCACCGCCGCCGCGCCCTTTCTAGGTAAATCCCGCAGCCATGCACCCGGCTCTGCCAAAACCGCTGAGGTTTTCTTTGGGGAGAGGACCCCTTGGCTGCCCCAATACCCCTAAGTCCCATGCCCCCGCCCCCCATCCCTCGCCCATGTGGACTAGAAGAAAACATTTTCTCAGCACTAGAAGAATCTCTGGAACAGCGGAGGTGCGCTGGTGCCTTTCTACCCTTCACAGGGGCCTCCTTGTGAACTTATCTGCGAGGGCCTGTGGGTGGCTCCACGGCTGGCTATGCAGCCAGGGAGGAAGGTGAGGAATAACTGTTGGCAAGAAGAGGCATAGAAATCCCAGACTGGGGAGGAAAATCAATGAGGAAATAAGCTTGCCTGTGAGGTTGAAGTTGGCATTTTGAGGGTAAAAGGGGACTAGCCTTTTTTAAAAAAGTATAGCTGTTGTTTAGCTATGATGGAGTGGCTTTAGCTCTTTCCGTGGAGGAAAAACCAACCGGTTCTCTATAAACGTCACTACTGCCTTCTCTCTGTGCACACTTGTATACAGAGTCAGCTCAAGAGTCCATGCCTAGATATTTATTCCGCGTGCTGGCACTGAAGCGACAATAAAAAGATGCCTTTAGCAAACCTCTTCTATTCCCTCTCTCATTCTTTCTAGCGAAACTATATTATTTATGAGTCTTTAACTGGGTCAAAAATGTACCAGAACTGGGTCATAAATCATATGAAATGCTGACAAGTAATTGAACAGCAATTAAAGCTTACATTTTATTTCCAAGGGGTGTTTTAGAGCACTTGAAATGGCCTCAGTTAAACACGGTTAGCGCCTGGGCCAGTAGCGGAGGAGGGCTGAAGCAGCCCTTCCGTCTGGGGAAGTAAATCCCACTCAAGTAGGGGAAACCTGATTTGATTTTTTTTCCAGTGCAGAACGAAATAAGATTTTTTTTTTTAAGTCAGGAGACAAATACGATTCCCGACTCCTTGTAGGCATCTGTTTTCTCTGCTCCAAGAGCTTCAAGAGCAAAGGAAAGCGAAGTTTCCATCACCTTTTTAGGGAGTTTCCATCCTTTCCGGGAGTGCTGGGTCCCTAAAGCCCAGTTAGCTCAGGCTTTCCCAGTAATTTGGAAGCACACTGTTTAACTCTCTGCCCCCATTCTGGCTACAGCACCGTTTCTGGGGCTCTGAAACCGTTGAGACGTCTGCCTCTGCTTTCTGCAGACTCTGCCTTCAGACTTCCCTCCAGCCCAGGGCACACCAGCCAGTCCTCCAGCCCTCCTAGCTGGCTGAGGGCGTACAAGGGGGCGCCCAAGCCTTGTGCATTATGAAGCCCAAACGCAGCTCCAGCTCCCTGCTTTCTCTGTCTCCTGAATGTTAGAATAACAGAGCTTCTGGGCATTCAGCACGCTTGCCCCCACCCCAAGCCTCTCCGAGATTTGAGCTGTCCTTCTCCACCCCTACTCGGGCAGAGGGTGCTCAGGGAAACAATGGCTAGTCCTCAGGGTCTAGCTCCTTCAGTCTGGCAAGTGGGAAAGCGCTTCCTGCAACCCAGCACTGAACAAAGTGGCCCGAAGCATCATCAATAAAATGGCAGCGCATCTGGACGCTCATTGATTTCCCTTTCCCAGCTGCTCTGGCTGTCCAGGTCAGCCCTCACCCTCCATCGTGGCCGGCAAACACGGCTAAATGGGGCGCGATCCCCCTTCTCCTTCACTCAGCCCCCACCCCCTCCAGGCAGTCGTGTCCAGCGAGCACAGCGTGGGCCACCTTGGCCCGAGCCGGCGCTTTGGGACCCTCCCTCTGCCTGGGGCTCAGCTTCTGGGACTCAAGCCCCGATGCAGTGGACAAAGCCACTGGAGCGTCGGAGGCCACCAGGCCCACCTAGTAGCCCCCGAGTGCCCCTTCCTTTACAGCCCCCCCAATACTTTCCAAGGAATTAAATTCAGTCTGAGGCGCTACTGGGGATCTTTCAAATGCTTTCGGTTCTAAGGGAGAAACAAAGGAAGAGAAGGGCTGAGGGTCCTGTCCCTGAACCAGGGTCTCCTCACCTGACCTTTGTCTCTCACAGCCATAACTCACTCTACATATGAACAATCAACGGAAATACCTTAAAATAAATTCCATCCTCCTGGTGTGGCCTGGAGTCCCATCGCTAGCTCGCCCAGAACTGCTCCATGAGCGCTGAAAACTGCAACCCGCTAGGAAAGCGCTTTCCGGAGAAGGGGCAGGAGAAGGAGGAGGTGGGTGCGAGGGGGTGGGGGGAAAAGCTCTCGCTCTGTAGAGAATCTAGAAAACGTAATCACAGGCAAAGCCCGCCCGGGTCTCCGCTCCAAATGCCACAATAATGTGCTGTATTATGTGCTCACGTGGTCATACGTCAACTTAAATCCTTCTATTTCAAATAGGGAATCACTGAAGGAACTAGGTTTCCAAGCAGAACATTTAGCTTTCGGGGAGGTGAAGCGGGGGACCTTGACCAGCAATGGGGAAGGGAAGCACTGTCTAGGGCAGTAGGACGCTGGGGGCATCTCCTCCCACCCCAACACGTGCCACACAAGGCCACTTATCTCCACTTATATTTCTTTACACATGATCCAGACACAAGGGAACAGCAATTCTATCTCCATTCTTACAGTCCACGGAACTTTCCTTACAGTCTTCCACTCACACATAAACTGAACCCAGAACACCCAAGCACTCTAGTCTCCCCTGGCCCACTGGCCAGTATGTCAAAAGGCAAGGCGCTAGCCCTGTTTCCAGAAGGAAACCCAATAAGGACTGGCCTAGTCAGTGGACTCCCTAATGGCCTGCCATTGTATGGAGTTTGCTAACACCCACACCATACACCACAGCCACTGGAGAAACCCAAAAGGCCCATAATTACCTGACAAAAGGCTGAAGCACCTCCTCCAAGTCCAGTTGGTTTTTTTCGACGGGAACCCCCTAGAAGAGAGATGCTTGGCTCTAGAGTGGTGGGTCAGGGTTTGCTAAATCTGAAGGGACCAAGCGCCCTGGCCAAATCTGTACTTACACATTGCCTTAGTGCATAGCTCAGTGATACATGAAATTATAAGCTTCTGATGATGAAAAATGTAAGGGGAAATGATCTAATTGTCTCTGCAAGAGAGGAAAAAAAAAGAACCAACCTTTGCTGGCATCCCTTGAATTAACCTACTAGACAATCTAGGACCCTCTCTGCAGACAAGTCTGCCCACCCTCCCCCAAGACAACTCTGTCCACCATCAGAAACTGAACTGGACCAACTCAGCTCAGGAAGAACCTGGCATTACCCCTCCCCATCCCACTCCAACTCCTACCTTCTGCTTGGTGACACCATCCACTGACTTTAACACTTCACCCTCTCAGGAGCCATCTAAAAAGTTCCTCTTTTCAGTCTTAGTTTCTGAACTAGGGGAGTGCTCTGTGGTGGTAAGATCCTCATGCCGTATTCTTTTGTTCCTCGAGAGTAGGTCTTCAGCTGGCTAGGCCTCTCTAAGTGTGAGGACTCACTTGTAGCAGCTGCCGGAAGCTGTGCGTGACTCCTTCCCTCCTCTCCTCCCCCACAGAGGAGCAGAAGAGGCCTGGTGAGAATGTAAGGCCCTCAGCAAAGGGGCCTGGTCATGGGGATGTCCAAATCACAAGGGCAATAAAAGAGGAGGAGACCGAATCCCTTGGAAGTAAGCCCTGGCCTAAGCTAGAGGTAGTGTTCCAATAAGGTTCTGTCTGTGGGATAGCTGGGAGAGAACCTCCTTGTGAACTTTCCCAGCTCTGAACGAAGCCACAAGCTAGAAAGTGAGAACCCAAAGTGAAAACCTGCTTCTCTCACGTTTTGGGGGTAGAGGACAGGACCAAAGGCTGGTTTCAAAAAGCACTCTCCAGTTCCCCGAGGACTCAGACAACTAATACACTGTCCTCTGCTCCCCTTACCCCTCCACCCACACAATTTCACCCTGAGCTCTCCAGATAGCCTGGCAAACCCCTTGCCTGCTCCCAACCAAAGTTTCTGCACAGGCTTCGACTCAAAGATGAGAAGGGGCCCCCTTCAGAACTCTCAGAGCAATCTGGAGCAAACCAAAACTCCCGAGGCCATAAATCAATGGGAGAAGTCTTTGGTACTGCTTCAGAGAAATGCCTTAACGCCAGCAAGGCCCAGCAGCATCTCAGCTCCAGCCAGGAGCCTCTATACCGCTATTAACAGCCCAGTTAATGCTCCAACTGCTGTTTAACAATTAACATTAATGACTTGGGGTGGGATGGGGTGATTGGGTGGGATGTGAAGGGAAAAATCTGAGCAAGTCAAAGGAAATTTAACTTCTGAGGTGAAAACAGCTTCGCTATGAGACCTTGGTCTGGGCAAGCCCCCGGGGAACCAGCAGCTGAGAGTCCTCCTTCACCACTCTGAAACCCACTTTCCTGGAGCAAGGCTGTGGGTCTTTTATGGTTCAGTTCCAGAGAACAAGAATAGAGATGCTCAAGTATCTAAGCCCAGGTTGGGAAACCCAGCTGCCAATCCGCCCTCTCCTGACTCCCCCACCCAACCTGGCCAGGGCTGGGGACACATACCCTGGATCCGTGCACCAGAGCCAAAATAGCCGTGAAGTTGTCTTGGAAGGAGCAGGTGACCAAGGATACAGAGCTTGAGTCAATATTTGCAAGGCTGTTGGCAGATTAGCTATATCTGTATTCAAACACTGCAATCTGATTTCTCTGTCAAAAATACACTTAACATTTTTCTCCCTTTACTTAACTCTAGTGGTTTTTCTACTCAGCGTCAGGTAGGGCCTTCTTTGCTCACGGTATGTGTGTGTGTGTGTGTGTGTGTGTGTGTAGTGTGTGTGTGTGTGAGAGAGAGAGAGTGAGAGAGAGTAGATTATAGATCATTATTTAACATGAGATATTTCCTGTGGGTGCAACTACAGTACAAATGAGCTCCAAGTTCTCTGGACACATATGGATGTGTATATCATTTTATACACATGGCCGCAGACCTCTGCAACTATTTACACATGCAGTGGTTCTGTTGTGTGCAGAGATGCAAATCATAAGTACACACTGAGTTGCAAATTCCTGAAATGCTCCATCTATACTTGGTATAAACAGACATACAGTAGCTGAGAACGTAACCAGCTTTACAATTACTGTTTACTTCCTATCTGATAAAGTAATAATTGTATCTGGAATACCATATCAGTCTTAGAGCAACACTGAATAGCATGTTTTGATTAATTAACAACCTGATATCTATTGTAGGAGCAGATTTCGGGGAAGGCTGAGGCCTAGGGAATAGAAGATAAAAATCTCAGAAAACTTTTCAAAATAAGTAATTCCTGAAAGCACAAAGCAAATCCATTCTTTCAACCCAAGCTTTTGAAAGCTATTCCAGCAGCCCCTCCCCCAAACAGGCAGCAAATTTATGGATCTTTTACAAGGTAATAAACCACAGTAATTACCTCCCTGCACCCCAAACTAAGAGAACAAATTAAGCCAGAACTTGAAAAGAATTTTAAAGAGTTTTCCCTTGTTCCAAATAGGAAAAGAAAACGCCGAGACATACAAAACTCGTGCTTTTCGTATAGGAGGATCAGCGGATCAGCCCGGCTAAAGAAACCCAGAAGCCCAGCTGCCTGCGATGGTCTACACATTTGAAATACAGCAACTTCCTTCGTGCCGAGAAAAGGCAAAACGATAGGAGAAACTGCAAGGCGGCGACACAAGTTTCCTCCACGCAGAGCTGGGACTGGCCACAACTGCCGAGCTCACAGTCTCCGCAGGCGCCGCAAACAGTCCACAAGGAGAGCAGCCCACGCAGCGGCCGCCGCGCCAGTGGCCTCTACTTGCTTTTGCCCTGCTGTTCCGTGTAGCGGTTTGGTCTGTCTGGGGCATGCCGGAGGGGACAAACACACCCTTCTGAGCCCCCTGCCCCCCACACAGACACACATCTTTGGTCTATGCAACCGCCCCTCCGTACGAGGCCAGCTTTGGGGCAGAGCTTTGTCCGCTGAAGCCCCGCATTGGCTGGGCGTGCAGCTGAGGGGAACCAGCCCCAAAACTCCTCTGAAGTTAAATATTGACCAGCACCTCTTTCAAAGGGCATGGGGTTGCAGCTGCCACGGAAAGTAAACTCCTGCCCAAAGGCCCGGTGCGAAACCCGGGGCAGTGAAGAGTTTTGACGCAGCGCTTACCTCGAAAGATGTCGAAGACTGAACTCGAGAGTGTCTCCAGCTCCGGGCGCTCAGGGAACCGCCGTTTCCGGTGTCTGGGCGCTCTGCGGACAAACAAACAGCAGAGGGTGAACAGCGGCTGCGGAGGAAGGGAGTTGGAAGGCCGGAGGCCGAGACGAAGGCAGCGCGGGCACCCGGGTGGCCCCCGGGGTGACGCGGACACGGAGGAGTCGCCAGGGCACTCGTCCATGCGGCTCACTCATTGCTTGAAAGGTTCCGGTCTACAAATAGCCTGAAGATCATGATTTATTTTTGTAAAATAAATACATACTCCATCTCCGCACCCACACTCTTTTTTTTTTCTTTTTATGCGGGGGGGAGGGGAAGCGGGAAGAAAATGGACCAGACGGAGGAAGACAAGAAGGTGGAAGAGGCTTTCTGTTGGTGTCCGCTCTGCTGCGAGAGCTCCTCTCGCACCTCAACTTGGGGATGTGAATGCACGCTTTATTTTCTTTTGCTAACAAAGGGAAGCCTTGTCTGGGAGCATTCAATCACGGACTCTCCTGAAACCTCACTAATAGTGTTCATTTCTGTTTGGCGCGAAATCAGATTCCAGCTCAGCCCATGGGCTGGGGCAGTCTTGTGAGGTTTTGTCTTCTGGTTCATTAAAGCCCTGGGGCATCCTTTCTCGGTCCCAGTGGGCTGGCGGGACCACCACAGTGCCCAGTCCCTCAGAGTAGGCCAGTTATGGTTTCTGGAAGTGGGGGAAATGGGGAAGGATGCGGGCATCAGACAATAACCGATCTGGGGGCCCTACCCAGGCTCCCTACCCAGGCTCCCTATGCACAGCAGCCACGAGCCGCTCCAGGCCCTAATTCCGCTGCTGCCTCATTCCTTAAGATATCTGCAACCCTCTCTTGCTCTCTAACTACCAAATGGTCAGCCAACTTTCAGGGGATGGGGGAAGACTCTGAGGAGGGACAAAGAATCCTCCTGTGCGTTGGGTTCAGGCTTGGAGAAGTTCTTTGCTGGGCTGGGACTCTGAGGGCTGGTTGCTTCCACAGCTCTGTCCCTGCCCCACTATCCCTTCACCCAGGCCTGGGTGGCCTCCCCACACTCCAGCCTGCCTAAATTAGCCCCAGTGGCTGTCCCGCGTCCATGCAATCCTGCTGATAGTGCCAAGAGAGGCTACCAAATAGCCGGTAAGTACCCTGACCCTCAGGCTTCAGGGCCCTCTAGCACACTGAACAAGTGGCCGCACACCAGCAGGTAGCTGCCCTCTGCCACCACCTCGACCTGCAGGCCCCATTGTCCGTCAAGCACTTGGGACTCAGAATCCATGCTGGGCCCTTTCTCTTGTTCAAACTTTCCCGCTATGTCCCCAAAGGGAGCGCCCCCTGGCCTTGAGGATCCCGGCCTGACCCTGAGCAAGGTGGGGCTTAGCTACCCTGCACATTACCACTCAGCTTAGCCCCAGAAGGATCTGCTGCACCACCATCCACCAAAACACACATCCCCACCCCCTCACGCTTAGGAGTATTGTCATTATTATGGTGATCATTGTTGTTGCTATTTCCTTATCCCCAAGTCAAATATTCATGGCTGCTGTTCCACCATAAATCGTTCAGACTAATGAGTCACAAAGAGATGCTGCCCAGGTCTCTCCCTCTGCAATGGCCGCCACCACCGCGGCCTCTCTCTCCGCGTTTTTGGCGCTCGCCCGGCGCGGGTGATTTATGAACACCGGGAAAATTGGACAAAGCCGCGCGTCCGTTCTGTGGTATCTCTGCAGCCTTCCCCAGTGCGAATCAGAACATTACCAACTGCCTGCTCATCCGTCCCACTTCATCACCAAAGCCAAGATGTGACCGCAGAAATCCCGAGCCCGAACTCACGTTTGCCCGGGCGCGGCGCGCTCCACAGACTCGCAGAACCCCTGCAGGAAAAGCCCCAAGACCCAGCGTGGGCCCGCCAGCTCCGGTCCTGGCCGCTGATGGCCTCTTTCCACCACTCCTGAAGGAGTTAAAAAGCCTTTGGATACAAATCTGAGTATGTGTGCTTTTAAAAATCAAATAGGAAGTTGGGGGACTCACTTCTGAGAGATTCATTCCTAGTGAAGCCCTGACGACTCCGATCCATTCCTGACGATCCACATTAATTATTTAATGAGTCACGTGACCACAAAGATTACAATTTCAATATCTCCCTCGAACAGGCGCTACACCTTTATCTGCTGCAACCAGGATCCTTGTTTAACTTTTTTAGCTCCCAGGCCTCTGAAACGCAGATGCCCGCTCCCAGGCAAGCCACCGCCATGTAAATCCCAGGGCCAGCCATAGTAGAATTAGTCATTCCAGGACTAGGAGAATTGTGGACAGTCAGGTGCCCTGATGTCGGTCCCCTCCTGAGCCCAGAGGTCAGCCCACCTGTCTCAGCGCACTGGCTAAAGCAGTTTGGTTACATGATTTCCCCAGCTGCTTTGGTGGCTCATCAGGCAAGAAACCACCCTTCTTCCCTGGCCTCTGGACACCTGTGGCCCTCTGTTTCAAGTGTAAGCTCAGATGCATATGTCCATTCCAGGCTGCTGCAGAGAAAAGATGTCTGTACACTTACCCCTACCCAAGGTGAGACCAAAGACTCTGTTCA
The DNA here is from genome assembly GCF_949987515.2 of Delphinus delphis. Taxonomy (NCBI): domain Eukaryota; kingdom Metazoa; phylum Chordata; class Mammalia; order Artiodactyla; family Delphinidae; genus Delphinus; species Delphinus delphis. The sequence goes on from NC_082691.1 coordinate 58,692,495, forward strand.
AACTACACACTCATTAACATAAAGAACGTGATGGGGAAGCGTTCAGCTGCCTCAGTTTCCTCATTGGTAAACTGAGAAGACTGAACCAAAACGGCCTCCAGATCTCTTTTGCCCTGGACATCCTTTCAATCAGGGGATCTCTTTTAGCCCCAGGAATCAATCCCAGAGAGGGTGGGACTGGCCTGAAAGCAGGGGTGGGGGAGAGGGGCCCCCATGAGTTTGGGGCCTTGAGAAGAAGAGATGCCAGAGTTCCAGGACTGAAGTTTCAGACTAGAATGTTTCACAACAGCGCCAGCAGCCTCCCTGATGCTATCAAGGAGTTAGAACACACTCTCTTCCTCCTCCTTCCCAGCCCCTACTCTTTGAGAGAGGAAGCAGTTATTCTTGGGCCAGTGTATAATATAGACAAGGGGCAACAGGAGCAGCTGCTGGGAAAGGTGAGCCTGTGTTCTTCAATACCAGCCCGCAGCTAGGGATGCAGAGACCAAGAGAGTATAAAGAACAGCCTATTGCCTGCACAGAACCAACGCATTCACACAGGAAGTCCCAGGTTTCTGTTTGCTACAGTGATTCTTCGGGGTTTTTCTTTCTTTCCAAAGAGCCGTGGATATGTTTCTATGTTGAAAGGGCTGTAGAAAAGGCAGTGGTGAGAAAAGCAGCACAGATTGGAAGCTCAGGGAAGCAGGGGGACAGAGGAGAGATGGTGATACTCATCCCATGGGGAGGAGGCTGAGAAGTGGGGGGAATGTGGGCACCCTGGGACAGGTGAATATAAAGTCAAAGATGCTGTGTGGAGGGCCCACTCTCCATATATCTAGGTAATCTTCCCAGGAGGTCCATCCTGGGTATTAAGTACTCTACTATGCCTGTCACAGTTGAATTCCTGCTGTAATAAAACACCGGGTATATCGTAGATTTCAGCAAAACTAGGAAAGAGAGCCTGAAAAGTGCCATCTCTCTTCACGGGGGAGAGTGTTAAGTACTTAATTCAAACTGTGACCATTAAAGTGTCTCCTATCCGATTAGGTTGATTTCAGATGTTGACAAAACTTTTATCTCCGGAGTCATGCACAGTGTGGCTCTGTGACTAAAGCAGATGAGTGTGTGTTAGAGGGAAGGAGGGGAAAAGAGAGAAAGAAGAGGGGAGCACGTATAAGGGTCATTTTTGTAGGAGGCTTACAGAGCTTACGCAAAATACTGTCTTTAAAGGCCAAGGGTTTGAGGGGCCAGTAGGGTCCGCTTTAAAAAAAAAATTAATGAGATAGAAAATTTGTCCTCTGGGTGAACTCTTATGGTTGCCCTAGCAAGGGGCAGACAATGAACGATTTTGAAGCACAAAGTGGGATTTTCTAAGCTGTTATAACAAACTCCCTTAAAGACCAAATCTGAAGCAGGCAAAACACTTGAAGAAATGACATAATCATTTGGATCATTGTGGGTAACTTTGGCTTTGTAAAACTTACCAACACCTTAATAATCAAGACAGCTTGGGCAAAAACTACCATTTTGTTCTGGGATATTAGAAAGACAATCTCGATCCTCTCTCTTTTTTTCCTGGATAGATTTAGAGTAAGTGAAAGAAAGTTACCCCTTCCACCCCTATACAAGTGCCCCCAGTATGAAGCTAATGAATGCCCCCGTACCCCTCCTTCCTCACCAAGGAGAAATATAAGAATTTACCTTAAATGATGATAATCTGCCATTCGAGGTTTTGCAGCTCGACACTCAATTTCCACCAAGAGTCTAGGCATTTTTTGAGCAGACAGCCAAGATGCTGAGTCTTTGCCCGAGACCACATTATTTTCAAGAAGATCCCTCGCTTCTCCACAGACTTTTCCCAGAGAATGCCTTTCAGAATTGCTGTTGAATTACAAAGAAGTATTTATTGTATGAGGTGATTAATGATTCCTGGGGAAATTGCTATTTTCAGCGTGATTTAATTGCGTTTTACAAGTGAGTGTAGTAGGGGGAGGGTTAATAAGTTTTAGCAGCAGTTGCAGGGCCTCCAGAAACCCCTGGCACCCGTTGGCACCTTATAAAATGCACTTTATGCCAGGTTTGGCCTGACCTGGGAAGAAGTGTATTTGTTTGCCCCTGAATTTTCCTGGGGAGAGGAGGTGGCCCCTCAGAGACTGGTGTCCACTTTCCTCTCAGATCTGGTTTGCTCCCAGGTAGAGAACAATCACCCTTGCCTGTTATCACACACAGAGCAGCCGAGGCGAAAGGGGTAACAGCACTGACTACTGGCTAAGGATGGTTAGCGTCTGATGGGAAAACGTGTTTAAAAATCCTCTGATACTGCAGAGGTAGGTGAGTTCCCCCCTCCCATCTCTGCTAAAATTGTTACATGAACTAAAAACTGCACTCATTCAAAGCCAGGTTACAGTTCTAATATTTGGGGGCTAGTGGCTGTTGGTTTTCTGAATCTTGTTGCAGAGTACTCCCTTCAGTGACAACCAAGTCTGAATCCTCTTTTACTAATTTGTAAATCAGTAAACAAATACTAGGGCTATGAAGATTGAGAATGGGGTTTGAGTTCAACCTTCTGAGTCTAGATCTCTAGGTTGCGCAGAAAGATCCAGGAGCATTTGAGGAAGGCGACCCTAGTTCAGAGATTGGCTTTCTTCCAGCACTTAATACTCCCAGGTCTACCTTGCTTAAGGTGTCATTATGCTTTTTCTTTCCTCAGAAGAAACTCTGGAGGGTGTACTGGGAAAATTCAGTTTATTTTGAAAGCTCCTGCTTCAAGAAAGAAAAAAGAAAAGAAAAAGAAACAAACAAACAAAAATCCCAAGCTGTAGTTAGTGAAGAAGAGAACCTTATAAACAGCCGAGAAACAAAAAGCAATCTCAACTCTTCGCACAAACTAGTTTTTATCTCCAGGAAAACAGAAAGATTAAGCGTGAAGGTGCAATAAATACCAAAGAGACCACTTCTTTCCAAGTGTGCTCAGAGTTCAGCATGTAGAACAGCTGCAGAAAGTCCTGGGCCCACAGCACTGCGCAGTTTCACCTTTCATTGCAGAGAAGGACACGTTTCTATGCCTTACAGAGACTTGAAGCCTGAAAGCCTGGCCAAGTTTGGGAAGAGGAGCCCTCTCAGAGCTCAAGAGCCTTCCTGCTCTTTGGAACTTTTCCCACAGTGGGTCAAACTTGACAAGAGTTCAGCTCAAGTTGAACAAATTATGTGAGCAGTTAGTCCAAGTGAATGCAACTCAAGCCATCTACAGGAATTTTACATGCAAGGTCAACCATTTCAATTGAGATAATTTTTTTTTAATTAAAAGTAGGAAACACACAAATATGTCTCAGAACTTTGTTTTTTAAATGGAGTTTATTCTTAGCACATGTCTTTCTATAGAGCCACACCACAATTTGTAGAGTTGCACATGGGTCTAAATGCACTCTCCCTCCCCCAAGATAGTGCCTCAGAATAAGACAACAATATCTCCACAACAATATTTTAAATAAATGAAAGGAAAGGAAGCTAACGTGTCACATCTACCATCAAGGTCTGTACATTTTGAGAAATAAATAATCTTGTGAGGTCCACAATGTCTACTCATTTATTCAGTTCGGTACAAGCTTGTATGAGCTGCCTTAATGAGGGAAGGGGAAATAAGAAAGATAGGAAAAGGGTCTGATTTCTTCTGCTTGCAACAAATATACATGTACACGTCCCCAGTCAGCATGGGTTGTGCAACTGACTTTAGCCATCTCAAAAGTATTTGATGCCAAGTGGTTCTTCTCAGGTACCCAAACCTGGCAGCCTTGTTCAGGCCAGCAGGTTGTCCCACTAGTCAGCATCTTGGCCATTGTCCTCTCTTGGGCGGCAACCAGCTCACACTCTTACCCAGAAAATGTCTTCTTTTTATTATCCTTTTCACCTTTTATTATCCTTTTCACCAAGCTGAGTTTTGTTTTGGGGTCTGTTGTAGTCCAGATGGGGAGGGATGGATGGGAAAGGGGCAGAAGAGGAAAGAAAAGCATGTGAGGGCAAGAACTGGTCTAGAGCTCTGGAAGATTATATGGAGGAGGGAATGGGTGTGGAGGCGCCCTGGTGGGGGTGAGGATGGGGGTGCGGGTGTGGGCTCTGAGTTTGTGGTTTCCCCGGTGGGCCTGCTGAGGCTGAGGCCGAGGCCGAGGCCGAGTTGGAGGATCGCATCTTAGTGTTGGGCAGTTTGTGATCTTTCTTCCACTTCATCCTTCGGTTCTGAAACCAGATCTTGACCTGGCGCTCGGACAAGCAGAGCGTGTGGGCAATTTCGATGCGGCGACGCCGGGTCAGGTAGCGGTTAAAGTGGAACTCCTTCTCCAGCTCCAAGACCTGCTGCCGGGTGTAGGCGGTTCGTGAGCGCTTGGGCTCCCCTCCGTTATAACTGGGGTTGACTGAAAGCCCATAACCCCGAAGGAGAAAGCCAAGGAGGAGGGAGTGGAAGAGAGGGAAAAGAGGAGGAAAGAGAAGGTGGGGTGGGGGAAGAGCAATTGGACATCATCATTATATAATAACCTGACACCAAGTTCACGCAAGATACATAAAACGGCAAAGAAAATGTTTCACAGGCTATTGACAAGGGAAACACCCGAGAGCCATAAAGAATAGTGCTGGGCATTGGGGCTGAAGAAAAGCTTCAAAGACACATGGCCTGAAGCCTCTGCCAGGGCAATTAAATTTATGGGGGCTATAATTACTGCCCTAACAGTTTGGCGTCTCGTAAATCTCCCGATAAAGGGACCCCGGGTACAAAAGGATTCTCACGTTGGGATCAGGCGGCTGGCTGGCGCGCACACACCCACATCCCACTGTAGCTAGAGCCAGCTGGGGGCTCCCCTCCCGAGGCCCCCAACCCCTCGGCCTCTCCCCACGACCCCCGCCCCGACCCTGGAACCCGGGCTCGGTCCCAGCCCACCCTCCCGCGCCTCCCCAGCGGCGCCACGTACCGGCGCTGACATGGATCTTCTTCATCCAGGGGTACACCACGGGCTCCTTGCCCTTCAGGCCCAGCGGGCTCTTGTCGCCCAGGAGCAGCGGGCACGCGGGGGCGCTGCCCCCTGCCGGGACGCCCGGGGTGGCGGGAGCCGCCTCGCAGCGCCGCGGGGGCGCGGAGGCAGCCGCACGATGCTGCGGGGGAGACGGCGGCGGGGGCTGCCGCCCGGGCGGCATGACATGGCTCGCGTGCAAGCCGTGCGCGGGACCCTTGGCGTGCGCCGGGGGCTGCTCGGGCTGCGGCGGCCGCCCGGGGCTGGCGCTGCCGCGGTAGTCATAGGGGTAGGCGGTGTCGGCGGCACCGTGCGCGGGGTAGAGCGCGGCTGCGGGATAGGAGGCCTCGCGGGCGGCCCGCGGCGCGTAGTAGGAGGCTGCGGACTCTCGGCTGCCGCCCGCGTGGGGGAGCTGGGGCTGCTGCTGCGGCAGGTGCTGGGCCGCGGGCACTGGGGGCTGCTGGTAGCCCGGGCCCCCGCCAGGGCCGCCGTCTCTGCCGCCCGGGCCGCTGTGCTGCGCGTACTCCTCGAAGGGAGGGAACTTGGGCTCGATGTAGTTGGAGTTTATCAAAAACGAGCTCATGGTCATTAATTTGTGAAGTGCAAAAATACTAATTTTTCTCGCGTTGTCGTTTTTCTGGGCTCGCCGAAGCCCCTCCCCCTCCTGCCTCGCTTCCCATCCCCCCTTTCCCCCGCTCCCTTCCCCTCCCCCGCTGTCAAGATCCCACCCCTCCCCCTCCCCCCTCCCTCCGCCGCCGACGCCACCAAAATTCGCGCCGCTCCTCCCTCGCGGCTCGCCCGCGCGCGCGCGCGCGGGCGTCCCCGGTGTCGGCCCCGCGCGCGCCCCGCCCAGTACCGCCACGTGACCCGCCCCCGCCAATGTGCGCGCCGCGCGCGCGGACCCGGATCAGGAAGCGCGCGGGCGGGTGATGGATGCTGCTGTCCGGCTCCAGGAGGAGGGAGGGAACTGGAGCTTTGGGCGTCCAAACCCCCAACTTTGAGTTCCTCTGGGAATTCAGGGCCCGCAGTCTTCTGGTCCTCTCGGATGCCCAGACCGAGCCCTATGCGTGCCCTACTCTGGCCTAGGCCTCGGGGCAGACAGACGGCCGCGGCCCAGCGTTGACCTCGGGGCCCAGCTTGGCCTGGCGTCCTCAAGGGTTCGAGGCCGCCTGGGGGAGGGAATGGCGTCGGGACCAAGAGGGTATTCCGGTTTTTATCCTGGCCGGGGAATAAAACGAATGAGGCTAACAGACCGGTTTTCTCACCAGCTGATTCCCTTCCGCACATCATGCCCGCCGCGTCCGCGCCCAACGTCCCCAGTTTGAGAAGCCAGGCAGGAGCGAAAAGGGTGGGTGGGTGAGCAGCTGAGAGAAATCGGCCCCTGGATGTAAAGCAAGGCAATTCCAATACAACCGGATGAGCACTTTTCCTTTTTTCTTTCTTTTAGAAGCAGAAGATACTTGGTTTTTTACCTAAAAAAAAAAAGCAAACAACCTTCCTAATAGCATCTCATTTGATGGAGGTGTCGATTCAGAATGAAACATGCCCCAGTGTAGTAGGTGCGATTGTGAGAAAGTGGCCCAAGGGTGGGGATGCATAAGAGCGATGATGCCGCCACAAAATCGAGCGTTGAGACCAACAACTTCCTACTTCAGAAAAATCTCCAAACAAAAACAAACTAAGGATAGCATAGGCACTGTGCCGAGGGGTCTTTTCCCGCTAAGAGTTTTGTTTTGTCTTTTAGCTGTTGCTTTTCCAGGCTGTATCTGAGGCTAAAGTTATATTTAAGGACGGTCTATAATTTCTGGATTGCTGAAAATTAGCATATTAATGATGTCAGTAGCTCTGGAAAGTGGGGAGAGAGGACTGTTGTCTGCCATTTGGTAATTGAAATTTGATGGGTAAACTAATTATGCCATTATTAACAAATAAATTACTTATTAATTCCACCTAATGTTGATCTTCAAAGTAAATACTGATGCCTTACTCGTTGTGTGTACTTTCCCTTTCCTTTTCTGAGTGACAGACATACCTAGATCCTCTACTTTTCAGCCTAGATTAAAGCAGTGCGTTTAACTAGCATAGTCACCATTCTAAAAACACTTTCATATTGGCATGTAAAGCAAGGATTTTTCAGCTGGTGTACCCTAGTTGATTTTTCAAAGAGCAATATAAACTGCCTTCTCACAACTGAGTCTGAAACGCAGGCAAGGAAAGTCATAGCCTAAGCCTGGAGACACTTCAAAACGAATGTGAATTCTATCTTCATTTATATCGGTTACTCATATGAGTTACTAAATGCTGGAATATATCCATTTGATGGATAGTCATTTAATGCTTAGCCACATAAAGCCCATTATAAGGTACTAATCTTTAAACTAATTTAGGGAAAGAGGTTAAAAAAGGGATCATGTTAGCTTTCTAACTGCAATCACCCTGAAGTGGTACAAAGAGGTTTTCCACATTGGATGTGTGTCTGTGAAGAGTGCTGTCCATTGACATGGCACACCCTGAAAATTTTTAAAAATGAAATCTAGCCACAGACAGAAATCAACGCTGAGTGTAAATCTTTAGACATTCTCTCTAGACTCTCTAGCCTGTGATATAGCTGCCTAAACCAATATCTCTCTACAGCAAGAAAAAATAGTATATACATATGTGTACTACATAACATGAATAATATGTACATACATAAAGTAATTAGCAAAACTGGGCTCTCTAAGCTTCTGGGAAGAAAAAACATGACAAGGAAATTTTGCCTCCCTCCTCGTGTCATCAGACTAAGGTCTTAACCATGTCTGTTCAATATTATTTACAGACACTAAAACACAAAATTCATGTTGTTTAGCCTCAGAACCGTCTACCGAGTTTCTATTTTAAAGTATTAACGAGGCTCGGGCACTGTTTTGTATATGGTTAACCTAAACGAGTTAACTGCGCCTGTGTTTCATGTGGTTCTATTACTTTAGGAAGATGGGCTTACACAGAATCCCCCCAAGGCCTGTAACTTGTCTTTGTGGTTCGTATCATAAACACAAATGAAGCCAGGACCACCAAGTGTTATCTCACACACCGACATTTTGACATTTTACTGCAAGATTTATGGCTGTAATAAACAATCTCAGTACCTTTTCTGATCCTTCCACAATCTCTCTTCGCAAGCCATAGCATCATTCCATTGAATCAAATAATCTTTGGAAAAGCAAAACAAAGAAAACTCTTGCCTTCATATGCGATCCAAGACACCAAAGTAAAGCCAGGAAGAAACTAACTCAATAAATAAATAAACTGAGGTTTACCAGCAGCGCCTTGTCCGAAAAAAGATGGGATGCCCTGAAATCGAGCAGAGAGGGAGTGTGCTAATCTTCGCACGCCAACTGGCTCCAGTCCCAAGCAGGGTGAAAGCGTTATCCTTTTCTTGGGAAACTGGTAAGCACATTTGCTCATTTCCACGTGCAGGGATAACATATATTCCCAACAAAAGCTTTCTTAAAGTCCCATTAAGTGAAATAACTTTTCATCATGTCCTCGAGTCCCAGATGGAGAAGGAGAGTGAAGGGAGTCCAAGGGAGAGGGAGGGCGAGAGGGGGGCAGTGTTTTGCAGCCTAGTTTGAATCTGATTTGAATCATTTTGAATATATTTGGAACAGCCTTCCCTCTTGAATGCAGCCCTGTCCCAAGTTTCAAAGTGACCGAACAGTGACACCGTGCGCATTTTGTTTCTTATTAATCTTACACATTGACAGTCTTTGTTAAATCACAAGGCGCGCCCTTCACCAGCCGACATTTTCATATTTGTTAGACGCGCTGACCTGAAGTTCACCTCGGCCTTGGACTTTGCGCCTCTAAAAGGTCTATACCATGTCTTTTAGAGAGTGGGTGCTTTGCCCAGGTCACTCCTTCTCAGGGAAAACCAAGGCGGGGGCAGCAAAGGAAATGTAAACGTTATGGAATGTATTGACTGTATTTGTCCTTTGTTCTCTAGAGCGAGAGTCCCCCAGACTGACTGTTCGCTGTCTGAAGCACGTCTCTGGAGGGCACGGGAGAAGGACTGAATTTCAAAATGCCTGATGGTGGCATTTGAGGGCTTCCCCCACCTACAGTCGGCATAGGATTTTAGAGAAGCAATACTTTATCAGCCATTTGACCAATTAACTGTTTGGGGGTAATTTCCTTATAGAAGTTTATACTAATGAACACAACCCAGGCATAAGGCATATGAAATTCATATCCGGATTAGACATGAATTTTAACCAGGATCGTGTGAGAGGCCTAAAGATTAAAATCCTCCAAATAAAGAAAGTAAGCACTCTAAAAGCAATAACTTCTGCAGGTACATTTTCTTTGAGTTGAAAAACTAGCTAAGAGGTGTCTGTGATTATTGAAGCTGACATGTTCCTAAGGTGTGGCGCGTTTTTAACCAATAACACAATAACAGGGTTTTCTCAAAGAGACGCATAATTGTCTTGGTGACTAATGGGGGGTGGGTTCCGTTTTCTTCATTTCACTGGCCCAGATGTGGTGAAGTGTTCGCTGCTGTAACAGCAGTCACCACAGTTGTTCCTTTTCCTCTGTTCTCATCTGGCACACCCCCATTTGGCTTCAAGCTCTTGGCCAGAGTGAAAACTTCACACATTGCACAGTGAAAGCAACCTGACTACTTCCACAAAGGCAGTGTTTGGGAAATATTTGCTCTTACCCCTGAACATACCTGGCACCAGCAAATCTAATCAAGCAGACTATAGTGGGATGATCTTAAATGTCCCTGCAAGGGTCTACATTTTGAGTAGTTGAATTAGTTTATCTCTAAAATTAAAAGAAAAACCTAGAAAAAAATGTCATCTTTCTCTTCTCTGTTTCCCTACACGAATTACTTGAAGATCAATACACAGAAAAGGAAAATACGTCCCCCAGAAAATAGATGCTAACGGTACCAACACTTAACGTTAATATAGGTGCATGAAAAATAAAATATTGTTTAGCTCTCCAGTTGCAGTGCACACACAAGGCATGGTTCCAGTAGGCTTCCCTCACACACTATTCCCTTTCTTTTCTACTCTCCCGCCCTCCCTCCTTAGCTTGCTTCCCCTCTCCTTGGCTTTCATTCCAAATGTATTTTTAAAGAGTATTTTCTGGAGAATAGAAGTCTGTCACTGTGGTCTTGAGAAGAGGTCTGGCATTTGTGGATTCTACCTTCCTGCTTAAATGGCGTATTCTTTACAGTTTATTCACCCATAGATTGTAGCATTTCTCTTACATTCAGTGTAGGGTTCACAATAAACATAATGAAAAACTTTCAACAACAGGAATATTTTCCTGGTACCAATAAGCATTTTCTCACTGGTGGAGGGGGTAGAGGAATCCTGCCCCTTTCCGGAGGGTTTCCACTTCCTTTCTCCCCTTCCCAGCTCTTTGCATTTAGTGGGTGGCAGTTTCAGAAAAAGCATTCTGTCCTTGAAAATTGCAAAGGATACACTTTGCAAGAAGTGCCTGTGTTTGCCCTTGTTCTCACACACTTTAGGGATCATTAAAGGTACTAAAAAGGAAAAAAACTGGCCAAAATCACAGTTTTCAAATAAAGGAAGTTTCCTGCCCGATCTCTTTCCTTTGAAGGTATGATGGAACACTGGCAACTTGCTACATTATTTCTAAAGGTCCACTGATGAGTTTTGAGCTTTTTTATTTTGTGACAAACGCACAAACAGACTCCTGGTTCTCCAGCATCTAGGGTGTTGGTGCTTCAATAATCTATGCCTATTTACCTGCTGCTATTCCCTTAGAATGGGAGCGATAATTCAAGATGAAATACAGCATGTATTAGTCTTGAAAAGAGGAATTTTCTATCCTTTCCTTCGTAATTGAGGTCATTCAACCACTAGGGTTCACCTGGAGTCCATACCGTGATACACGCGTCACTCTGAGCCATTTTATCTTTTGTGCTGATAGTCAAGATCGCAACTCTAACATTGACATCAAACTCTGTCTGGGCAGATGACGAAGAGCGCTGCACAACGTAAACTTTTGACCCTCAACTTTTTGACCTGCAGTTACAACCACAAAGATACACAAAGCTGTGCCTCTTCTTTCAAGGGGAAGCCCCCCACCCCAGGAGCTCAGGGATGCCCTGCTTCTGCCACTGCCTTTTGGAGTAAGAGGGTGAATTGGATATTTTTGTGTGTTTGTGACTGTATTTCCTGTCAAGTCAGCCTCCTACCTCCTTTTGTCATCACTTAAATAGGAATGAGATTATTATAAAATCACTCATCATTACGTTTACAAGGAAAATTTGGAGTAGGAGGCTTTTGCGAGGGGAACCTCGTAAAAAGCGAAAGAAAAGAAAAGACGGGGAGAAAGCAGGCAATGAAAGTGGGAGACTTTTCCTTTATTTAAAAATAAAGACGCAGCCCTAATTGTTGGGAAAGCTGGCCCAGGCAGGAGAGTTGACTGTGAACTTGTACTAAAGCGTGCTCTGCTGGCGATTCCTAGGGTGTGCAGATTTATCTTCTCTGCATTTACTTAACCCGGCAGTGAACTGCACGGGCGTCATTTGTTAGGCGATGACAGACTTCACCTCCAGCAAGGGCTGCTTCACAAAATCGCAATAATTACCCAATAACCTTCATAACAAATATTATTATTGAAAAGACCGGTTTGTGGGGAAGGGAACTGGTGGGAGAAAGGCAGCTTTCTTTGCAAAAAAACACCAAATAAAACCGTCCTAGTCAGATCTTTCGGTTCTGGGGTTTAGAGTGGCTAGGACTGTGGCTCCCCTCTCCTATGTGGGTGGGAGCCTAGGCAGACCCCCTCAGTCCTGTCTGGAAGCCCCGATTATAGTTTTGTCATTGTCTAGAAAGAAATTCTGCCTTAGAAGCCAAAGGGATGGCGCCCACAACGTTCTGCACTCTCCACGATGGGCAAACCTCAGACAGACTCCAGAGCGAAGGTGGGGGATAGCCTTTGCAGGGCATCTTTCAAGCTAAAAGGATTGTTTTCCTCTTTAATAGCCTATCTTTCAGGATGTAATTTGCTCTCCCCTCACTAGTTGTTTGGATATAATACTCTTCACATCTCAACAAATGAACATGACTCCGTTTCTGGTAGAAAATTCTGTCTTGCTCTCCCAGAGCTGCCAACAATGAAGCGGGGGGAAAGAACAGGGGGGAAAAAAGGAATCTTGGCATAAGGTTGTGAAATTAGAGCATGGAAACCCTAACAAACCCCTAAGTAAGTGTGACCAGAAGCTTCCTATTATATTTATAGTTCAGGAAATATTGTCTCTTCAGCTTGTAGAAACAAACGGGGCCTGGCACATTTCGGATGCCTTCTCCTTTTACAAAGCTAGGAGCACAGACAAACACTTCTGCCACCAGCTGAGGCTAGATGTCTTCATAAAACCCTTAGTGACAGAGATTTTTTTTCCTAAGTAAGTTCCTCTGCAAAAGCAACCCAAAAGAACGCACGAGAAAAAAAATAACTTATCTACAAAATGTGCACATAACCAGCCATCCTCCTTACTGTGCTTCCTATGAAAATAGGAAGAGAGAAAAAAATTCCTCCAATAACGCTCACATAGGTCTGACTGGATGCTGTATTTTTTTAAAGTCAGTTAACCGCATGTGAGTTGGCCTGCCGTCTTAAACTCTAAAGTTTTATGATGATTACAACAGACAGAAATAAGCAAGCTGACAATATTTATAGCCTGTAATTTTTTTAATGCTTGGGAAAGATTCCCCCATATTGTGTGATGCTAATCCAAGAAACTTTCTGCCCATTCCCATACCCAGAGGGGGACGTGACCACAGAGGTGGTGTGGACACTTCTTCCAGGCATGTTACTCAAATGAACCTGCCAGCAGCTCTATCACTCTTTTTTTCTGCCACTAATTTTAGTCACCAAGAAGTCACTCAATCAAGATCACCAAATGAATAACTAAAATAAAACCTTAACCCAGTATTTTCCAGTAAAGAATCCGAAACTCAGAGCAGCAGAAGAAAGACTCCAGAATTCTCACAGACATCTAAAATAATAAAAGAGAACCCAAATAAAGTTTATATTCTGGTTGCCACTAAGATGCAGACACATCTTCCTGAGTGCTGAACTGCTCTCAGGAAATGCTCACTTTAACAGGTTACACAAAACGACCTCAGGGATTCGCCTTGCCACTATTCAAGAGGAGTGGGACTTGTGGGAGGGTTTCGATTTTTCAAAAAACTTCCCAGGTTTTGCTTTCTGAACCTCTGACTTTGGGGACATCTGTTGGACTTATGTTGAGTGTAAGTGGCCTCTGCACAATAAAGTTTGTGGAAATTCCAACTCTACACTTTAAATGTTTTCACTTTAAGGACTTACTAAATATCTTTACCAGTTAGCACTTGCAGAAAACCACCTAGCTAGCTCCTAAGGAGAAAAGCATTTGGAGACAGAAGATCCCATTTTTTGTTTCATTTCTGAGTTGGAGGATTTGGCTTAGTTCTTCATACAGGATGGGGGAAATCTGCTAGATCCCTTGTGGGTACCCATTCAGAGAAAGACCCCAGGGCAGGCCACAGGGTCCCCAGTCATGGCTTTGCCACTGAAGAATGTAGAGGGTTGGGGCCAGAAAGGGTGGCTGAGACCAAGCTGGAATTGTACCTAGGAAAAATCTATCTCACCCATTGGTGCAATATTGGGGACTGTTTTGGAAATCATAGATTATGTAAATTTCCTGGGATCAAACAGAAAGAGCAACTAACAAAAGAAAGGCGGAAATCTCCTACTGACAAACGACCTATTTCTTCCCTAAACTACCCTTTATGATGTGTGTGGAAAAACAACCTAATGGTCCTAGGGACTTTTAAGTTGGACATTGAAGACACCTCGATTTCCCCCCAAACTTTAGGGCACAGTTTGGAAGAAAGAATTTGCCTGTATATTGAGGGGGAATAAATTAATCTTTCGTGCTATCTAGGGAGATGCCTAAGTTGCCTTTTGAGGGTCCTGTGCATAGATTTTAAATTCTACAAAAGGAGAGGAAAAGGAAAGAAGAAGAAAGGCAAGGCAGAAGAAAAGAAAGCGCTGTAACGCCTTTCATTTAGCTTGGGGATTCAAAGACTAAAGTTAAATCCGGCCATAAAGTTTATTGCTTCAGACTCACAGGCTGGTGAGAACAGTCCCACCGAAATAAAAAGAACGTGCAGGCAAACAAGGTTCAGGGCCTGGTCCCTGGTGCGGGGGAGGGGGTGCTGAGCCCTCCCCCGCAAGGTGGGGACCCGCGGTCCCCAGCGTCCCGCGGGCGCCAGCGGCCTGGGCTCGGCCTGGCGACCCAGGGGCCCAGCCTAGAGGTGCCGCCCGCACCCGGCCGGCCTCTGCACCCTCGGGCTCTCCCGATCCAGCCTGCGACCCGGCCCCAAAGGCCGTCACCTCCGTTCAGTGCTGCCAAATGACCCCGGCCCGCGGAGACGTATTGCCACAACCCCGTCAGAAATCCCGCCGGCGTCCGCCTCGGCCCTGCCCGGGCCTTTCTTTCAAACTCCCCAGCGCGCCCCAGCGCAGCGCGGCCTCGGCGCCCGCAGCCGGCGCCACCCCCCCACCCGGCTCCCAGCCCCCACCCAGGGCTCCGCAGACCCAGCAGAGCCCGGCCCTCCAGCCCCGGGATGGGGGCGGCCCTGCCCGGTCTCCGCATGCAGGCCTACTCGCACACAAAAATCATCTTTTTGCACGCCGGCGAGAGCAGCGGAAGTCATTAACATCCGCGCTGGTGCAGCAATTAAAGTTAGGCCCAGGGATGCGGCGCGGCCACAGGCGCTCTGCACCGTGGTGCCTCCGAAAGCTGGCTCTTGGCGCTCCTAATTTGGGCAGAGGGAAAGTTTGCTCTCCCCTTTGGAATTCCGAGGCAACCTCAGAGTTATTGAACCAGAGAGAGAGAGAGAGAAAGATCCAGAAAGAAAGTTTTCAGAGTACAAATAAACTTGAAAGCGCTCAGGGGGCGAGCTTACCTTAACTCGGAGGGAGCCATTTTTTCAGAGTTTTGAGAAACTTGCGGTCTGGACACTTCTGGACCTAAAATTGACAATTTGAATGACCAGGTGGCACACGTAGCCTGCAAAAGAGTCAAATGGAGTCCAGCGTCAGTGAGATTATATGTTATGTGGTATATAATGTTGGATGTCAACTCCCCAAAACCATAAAACTTACTTTAATGGCCCCACGTGACGTTTTATAGCCAGTGAGCCGATCTGTCTGTGCTATGGATGATTTTACGATCTAATTCATAGACAAAACCCTATTCATTTGGCACCCAAATGTCATATAGCCGGAACTGGGGCTTATAAAGTTTACTGTTTTATAACTTTTTAAAGGAAAGACGGCATCAGTGTAAGCAGTCGGTAAATGTGCAAATCTCTAGTTGCGCTTTAGCTGCTCTGAGGAGTTTCCCAATCGAGCTAGGATGGGGTAAGTACCTTCGATTTGTAGCAAATTAATTATAGCAAAAGAAGCCAACTGGGTTCAGGAGGGCGAGGAGTGGGAAAGGGTGCCTGGCTGGGTTAAGGGCAGAGGGTCTGGGGGCCACAACTTGACATAGCAGCCTCTTCAGCAAGTGGAGGCCTAGGATGGCCTTAGGAGAGAAGCGGCATCTGTGTGGGCCCCCGAGGGCCGCTAACAAAGCCCTGGACTTTTTCTCCTTTCTCTCTCTTCCTCTCTCTTTCGTACCCATCAAGTTAACCTGGTTTCCTCAGAGACGGGCAGGTTGGACTCAGGCTTTGCAACCACCTAAAGCTTTTCCACCTTCTGCCCCGAACTCTCTGATGGGTCAGTTAGGGAGGCCACGGGTCAGGGTGTTGGTCTGAGGTCCCCTTGCACAGGCAGACTGCTCAGGTGGCCTCAGACTCACTGCCTCCCAGCACTGGACAGACAGACAGAAGAGCAAACAGAGCCACTTGCTATTTGGCACAAACCAGACCAAGAGAACTTACAATAGAAAGTTTATTTTTTGTTTCCAGTCAGTATTTTTTCCTTAAAAACAAATACAAAAAAAAAAAAAAAAAGCTGATCACAGTTTGCTTAAACAGCCAGACTTGGACAATATTTGTAACTTTGTTCACAAAAACATACATCACTGAAGCTGCGCTTATAAGAGCCACTTCCAGAGTTCGTGCAAAGGGTCCTACAAAGGCACGCAGGGACACACCGCTCAGAGTCACAGTTTTCATCACAGAGTCACTAGTCACTACACGTCGAACAAGTTAAGTTGTGTCTCATCAAGTCACCTCTACAACAGCATTAATTACACAAGGAATATAGGTAGTTTGAATAAAAATATCTTTAACAGCTTGGAGCTATTGAGACAGGAACACTTCCACTCACATGCACAGTTAAACAACTGGAGTGCAACACACAACATTGGCACTAAACGAGGTCGAAGGGGGACTTTTTTGTGTTTTTTTTCTCTTTTCTTTTTTTGTCATAGTTACTTCAAGTAACACAGCTTGCTTCATATAAATAAGTTAAAACATCTATTTTTTTTTCAAGACAAAGCCATTCAGGACAAAGAAATGAAGAGAAAGCAGATCTACTTATACAGGCGCTATAATGGCAATAAACAGGCTCATGATTAAAAGATGAATTAGGGCAACGAGAACAGGGCTTCTTCACAGAAGGAACACAAGGGAGTTTCAGAAAGTCACCTTAGGACTGACACTACGCGGGACCCGGCTAATACTGCTCAGTACTTTAAACGCTCAAATACTCAGGGGCGGAAGGCCCCTCCCGCCGCCGCCATGCTCATGCTTTTCAGCTTATTATCTTTTTTCCACTTCATTCTCCGGTTTTGGAACCAGATTTTAATTTGTCTCTCGGAGAGGCAAAGAGCATGTGCTATTTCAATCCTTCTTCGGCGGGTCAGGTAGCGGTTGAAGTGGAACTCCTTCTCCAGCTCCAGGGTCTGGTAGCGCGTGTAGGCCGTTCGGGCCCTTTTGCCTTCCGGGCCGCCTATGTTGTCTGCAACAGAAAAGTCAGCGGTTTAGCCACCCACTCCTCAGCCTCTGGCTACCAAAGTCCGCCAGCTGGACCAGCCAGGGTCCTGAACGGGGGAGAAAAGCTCAACAAGTCTCCCTCCTCACTCGCCCGCCCGCCCCTCCCGAATTTCCTTCCCTCTTCCTTTCTAGAGAGAAAACAATAAGATTTGGACTCTGGGAACAATCGGCCCATCCGAAGCTGGAGCCGCGTCCCGGACGATCCCCCGGCTTTCCCTCGCCCCTCTCTTGCCCTCTGGCCCTGCCCCTGGCGCCCTGAGGCGGGGCACAGCCCTCACAGGCTGCCCACCACCCAGAAACCCACCAAAGCAAGGCCCTTTTCTGTGCGCCCAAGTAGCCTCCAGATCACCCTCCCTTAAAGTTCCAGCCCCGCGAGCCGCCTCCTGTTCCAGCCTGCACGCTTGGGGCGCCTGCTTTCTTTTTCTTCCCTTTCCTTTCCTGCTCTCCCTCCTGCCCCCAAACTTCAGAATCCCGCCGGCTCTCGCCTCGATTATTCCCCCCACCAAGCCCCTTTTCGGGGACTCTAATTAGTAACGCTGTTTCCCCAGCGTAGCCCTCCTCATAAATTATCAGTCCTGACAAGCCCGATTCACGGCCCCTACTGCCATCCTCTACCTCTCTGCGCCCTGCTCGGCTGGCCTGACCCATGAGCGCGTTCCGAGGCGCTGGGGTTGGATATGTTTTTTTTTTCCTTTCCCCCCTTTTCAACGTCTAAACTTGGCTAGCCAGCGGCCCCTTTCCCCGCATTTGTGAGCGCTGGGCGCTGCAGAAAAGAGAAGGAGGAAGAAGGAAGGCAGGGGAAGGAGAACGGCGGGGAGAGGCTCCACAGGGCTGGGAGAGGCGAAACCAGGACAGTGACGGGGAGAGAGAGGGCGGTAAAGGAGAGTGTGGGGGGGGGGGGGAGGACCGAGAGCCGCGCCCCCGCGGCCGCGTGGATTTAGGAAAAGACTGGCTTTACCATGACTTATGTGCAGCTTGCGCATCCAGGGGTAGATCTGGGGTTGGGCGGGCGGCGCCGGGCTCGGCTCGCTCTGAGCGCTCGCCTGCTCGCTGCTGGCGGGGGCGTCCTCCTCGGCTCCGGACGCCGTGCCAACCCCCTCTCTGCTGCTGATGTGGGTGCTGCCGGCGTTGGCCGAGGCGCCGCTGGAGTTGCCCAGGGAGTTTTTCCCGCCGTGGTGGCTGTCGCTGCCGGGCGAAGGGGCCACGGCGGAGCAGGGCAGCGGGTCGGGCGGAGGCGAGTGCGTGGACGTGGCAGGCTGGCTGTACCTGGGCTCGGCGGGCGCCGCGCTGGCGCTGGCCGCGTAGCTGCGGGCGCGCTCCGCGGAGCCAAAGTGGCCGGAGCCCGAGCGGCCGACGCTGAGATCCATGCCATTGTAGCCGTAGCCGTACCTGCCGGAGTGCATGCTCGCCGAGTCCCTGAATTGCTCGCTCACGGAACTATGATCTCCATAATTATGCAACTGGTAGTCCGGGCCATTTGGATAGCGACCGCAAAATGAGTTTACAAAATAAGAGCTCATTTGTTTTTTGATATGTGTGCTTGATTTGTGGCTCGCGGTCGTTTGTGCGTCTATAGCACCCTTGCACAATTTATGATGAATTATGGAAATGACTGGGACATGTACTTGGTTCCCTCCTACGTAGGCACCCAAATATGGGGTACGACTTCGAATCACGTGCTTTTGTTGTCCAGTCGTAAATCCTGCCTGATGACCTCTAGAGGTAAACTCGGGCACTAATGGGGGAGTTGGGTGGAGGCGAGAGGAGTGGCGCGCGCGCCCCAGGCGCGTGCCCGCCACTCGCCGCCGTCGTTCAGTCGGACTCGAGCGCCACCCGCTGGAGGCAGGGCGCATCCCTCCGCTTCCGACCCGGGGCTGCAAGGGCCGGGGTCGAATTGAGGTTACAGCCCATTATGGCAAAATTATTGCATTTCCCTCGCAGTTCCATTAGGATGTACCAATTGTGAGGCCGTCAGCTGCCGATCGCGTGCCCGGCGAGGATGCAGAGGACTGAGGGGAGATGGTGACTTGGATTTTATTTACAACAACTTTATTTCCCTGCTGTGCAGCCCCTCTTATTTTTGTGTCGGTTCTGACCGTCGTGCCGGCAGCTCTGAAATTTGAAAATACAGATATCACCTTCGGGGAAGGGGGGGGGAGGCCATTTAGCCAATTGGAGAAATAAATCCTACCCGCAGCAGCAGCTACAATTACGGCTCTGTTTTTGCGAGCGCATGAGGGACAGTGTCCCTGCCGCTCTTAAATGACAGGCGTCTATTAAAGATAGCTTTTGTGTAGCGTTTCTCCGAGGCGAGGTCAAATTCCATACACTTTTATAGCCGGAGTCGATTTTTCTTTCGTGTAAATATGGTTTTCGTGTCATTAGTTTGCTATTTGATTTGCTATAAGTATCCAGCCTGGAGAGTCTTCACCACCGGGTCACTTTCCTCGAGCCAACCGGGCCCCAAGTCGGAGGGTTCTCGGTGAACCCAGCGAGTGGGCCCAGGCTCCCCGCAGCCACAGAAGCTGCTTGGGCCTGGGGATTCGTGGGCCGAGTTATTAGGGTCTTGCTTAGACCTCCAGAAGTAAAATGAGGACGCTAATGAAAGCATTTTGTGGCAGTGCCTAGTACCTCCGTAGTTATCTTCCTGGGTTCTGAAAGACGAAAGTAAATCACAAATATAGCTTAAAGTTGGGTGTGGGGGGAGGTGTCCCCGCTGGAGAGGTCAGGCGTCTCAGGCGCCCCTGGCACATTTGGAAACCAGGACTCTTGCCGCTCCCATAGCCCTGGGCTGCATCCTTAGGTCCTGAGAGCTGTTGTGGTGGTAGCGCCGGCCCTGTTGGAGGCGGGGAGCCGGAATCCGGAGCTCGGGGAGCCCAGTCATTCCCAGGTCTGCAAGATTCCACCCGCGCCCAGGTTGGCTCGGCTGGGCTGAGGCTGCTTCTCTTCCAAGGACGGTTGCGCGCTGGGCCGAGAGACAAGGCTCTCTCGGGCCCCCTTTGTTCCTCGCGCTTCTTCCTTTCTGGGGGCGGCCTGGGAGGCCTCGGCAGAGCCGGGGCCCCAGACTTTAGGCTCCCTCTTCCCAGTGGCCGGAGTTGATTTGGTGATGCCCTCCGGGACTTGGTGGCGAGGAACCGAGGCGGAAACGCCCAGACACCAAAGGAGGCTCGGCACCGGGTTCTTTCCTCTCCAGCAACCCCGGGACCCGAGCTCAGGGGCGTGCAGAGGCGCTAACACAAGAGCCGGGAACCGATTGGGGCGCGCCCTGAGACCCGGAGCGGGCTTGGGCAGGCTTGGAGAGCGGGATTGCGTGTGCAGTGCGCCTCGCTCTACCGCTGGGATTGGCTGTGTGTGAGGTGTTTTTTTTTTTTTTTTCTTGTAAGAAATAAATGCTCAGACGTTTGCAAAGCGCCGGGCTCCCCTGAAGCTGCGAAAGCCCCCCGGATGGGAGCAGGCGGGAAGAAAAGTTGGGGAGTAGGCGAAGGCAAGGGGGCAAAGCCGAGGGAGGTTGCGGCGCGGGCCTGGTCCCTGCCCAGGCGTCTACTCGCCCGCTTTTGCCTCAGCGTCCTCCCCGCTGGGTTGTGTGGAATTGATGAGTTTATTTTCCTTTTTCCACTTCATGCGGCGGTTCTGGAACCAGATCTTGATCTGGCGCTCGGTGAGGCAGAGCGCGTTGGCGATCTCGATGCGGCGGCGCCGCGTCAGGTAGCGGTTGAAGTGGAACTCCTTCTCCAGCTCCAGCGTCTGGTAGCGCGTGTAGGTCTGGCGGCCTCGGCGCCCGTGACTCCCGTACACAGCACCTGCGGTCAGAAATGGCCGGGCGCCGGTAAGCCAGGATCCGGGCAGCCAGACCAGTCAGCCCCGCGCCCCACGCCCCGGTCTTGGGGCTGAAAACCACCCGTCTCTCCCACAATGTCTGGGGCCGAAAGCGGGCTGGATGGGAGAAGATTATTTCATATTAAGCGAGATGTGTTCCACCTAAAACGACTTGGGGTGGGAAATTATTGTTTTTGAAAAATCTGCTCTGTAAAAAAAAATTACAAGCAAAAGAATAGAACAGCATTCTTAGATCGGGGTACCTAAGCCTGTTTTGTGGGAGTAGAGTGTGTGTGTCTGGGAATGGTGGGTATGGAACCCTGTGGGTAGGGTAGACGCTCCGAATTCACACACGGACCTCTGTGAAGATGTTACTGTGGCCAGCCATGTCAGGACACAATATGCTTTTTTAAAAAAATTTAAATGGTGAGCCCTCTCAAATCTTTGCAAATGCCTTCCAATTGTCTGGCCCTTCTGAGAAACGCAGAGCTCTTGAAAACACAAGTGGATTTTAAAGCAAAAGACTGTAAGTTGAAAAATCCGCACTAGCCTCTGTCCTTCTCCAAGGATTCCCTGTAGATTTTTTGGAAACCAGGAGCAAAGAGATGGAGCTATGGGCCACCTGGGGTTTCTGGAATGAAGGACTGTGATGGGCTATCTGTTCTAGTGCCAAAGGAACCCATGGGTGGGGGGCTCCCCCAAAGCTGGGTGTATGAGACACAGGCAGGGCCTCAGAAGGAGGCAGAAGTTGGCTGTGAGTGAACAGTTGAGTGGAAGGAGGAGGGGAGGGAGGAGAGAGAGGA
This sequence comes from Delphinus delphis, assembly GCF_949987515.2. Lineage (NCBI taxonomy): Eukaryota > Metazoa > Chordata > Mammalia > Artiodactyla > Delphinidae > Delphinus > Delphinus delphis. The sequence goes on from NC_082691.1 coordinate 58,714,104, forward strand.
AAAATCCTGAGGCTGGGGATGTGGCCCTCCAAGGCTTTGGGGAGACACTGCAAGGGGCCAAATGAGGGCCTTTATCTAGATGCGTTTCTGAAGGGCAGAAAGGTGAGGGGGTTGGGAGGGAAAGGGGAGTTCTCAGAATGGGTGCAGAAGGCCATCACGGCTTGGGGATCTGAGCAGGGTGTTACCAGCGTGCAGTGAGGGCAGGCGCTCTCTCCCATCCAGCCTTGCTCTCTCTTCAGGTTGCCCCTGTCACTGGGTCTCACATAGCATGGCAGTGAGCCCCCCACACGCTCCCTAAGTTGTCACCTTACATGGACACTAGTGCCCCGCCTTCATGCTGCCACAGCCTGATTGCCCCATTGGGAATGGGTTGCATTTTTTATTTTTTGAAATCTCTTTTTAAAAACCCAAAGAAACTTTGTTCATTCTTTCCTCCTTTCTTTCTATTTCCTCTTTCTACTCTCTCTGTCTCCTCCTTCCTTCCTTCTTTCCCTGCCTCCTTCCCCCTCTCCCTCCACTCTCTTGAGGGGCTGCAGGGAAACACCTTACCCGCGCAGGAGTTCATCCGCTGCATCCAGGGGTAAACAGGACTCGTGTACTTCCGGTCGGTGCCTTCGTCATGGAGGGCTTTGCCCGGCACGCTGTTGCTGTCGGGTTTGTACTGCTGCTCGGGAGAAAAGTGCAGGTAGTCCCCGGGGCCCCTTTGCTTGCCACTGCCCGAGGGCGAGGCACCACTGAGGTCCTTATCAGAATAGAAACATGAGGCCCCGTACTCGTAGGACGCCCGGTTGCAGGCCAGGACCGAGTTGGACTGTTGGTAGAAACAAGGTGAGGTGTACGTCTTGTCCGGGAGGCTCGACGCCCCGTACGAGGCCGGGAAGGGCCTCAGCGCGTCATAGCCGGCCGGGTAGAGGGGCAGCTGGCCCAAGAAGGAGTCCTGGCCGCTGGGCAGGCTCCCGGGGAAAGTGGGATTCACAAAATAGGAACTCATTTGCGCGCCCCTCTGCAGGACTGTGATTTGTTGTGTATTAGTACATCTGGCTATAACTATTAGTAGTCATCGAACTGGTTTGTTTCTGGATGGCCGAACGCCAAAAGCGACAGCAGCAAATCGCACCAGCTGACGCGGCGGCGGCCAATGGGAGCGAGCGCCGGAGCCCGCTCCCCGGGGACCGCGGCGACCGAGGCAGCAAAGTTACAAACAGCCCCCAGCCCGCCCGCCCGCCGCCCGCCCGCCGCCCGCCCGGCAGATTAATGGGCGCGCACAGCCAGCCGGCCCGGCTCTCTTCCCGAAAGCCGGTGGCGGGCGAGGCGTGGGCAGGGGCGTGCGGCTCGGGCCGGGGTAGGGGCACCCGCGTCCGGGTTGATGCAAAGACCTGGCCAGGCCCGCTCTTTCCTCCCCCCACCACCCCCCTTTTGTGTTGTTGGATTTTGCTGGGTTTTCTCTCCAAACAGGAAACCTGACAGCCCCGCGCAGGGAGGGGCGGTGACGAGGATGTCTTTGCTCCGGGCCGGCCTGCCCTCCCGGCAGGGCCCTGAGTTTGCCCCTCCCCCTGCACTCCCCTACCCGTGGGTGCGGGTTCCGGAGCTGGAGAAGGGCTCTGAGAAACCAGGCCTTCACCCCTGCTCCTCACTCCTGCGCCTTAGGGATCGATGCATCACCTCCTCCTCTCCTTCCCCACTCCCACCAAGGGCCTGGGCCTCGCCGCCAAGGAGAAAGGCTCACCTCGAGCTGACCAGGACCAGGACGAGGCTAGTCTCTAACCCCGCAGGCCCCCTACTCCCACATACAACACGTCTCCTTTGAGTCTCCAGGGGCCTCCTTCCAATGGCCAGCGATTGCCTGGCCTCAAAGCACCCCTCACAAGCTGTGAGCCCCGCTCCTGCTGCCTCTGAGCCCAGGAACCGAGAGGTCAGAAACCACTGGTTTCAACAAGAAAGGGACCTACAGAAGAGTGGTTGTGAGACTGAGCTCCGAAGCCAGCCCTGGGACCTGCTCCCCTTGCCCGAGCCCAACTCGCCAGACTCTCCCTCTGCCTGCCACCCTGATAGCTCAGAGATGAGACAGATCCAGATGTGGAGTCTCTGTCCTCATTTCAGAGGTGCTGGTGACCCAGGGTCCCTGGCGCAGCCGGGCACAGAGGGCAGCTCCGCGGGCCCAAGGCCGCGGGAATGATGGATGTGCTTGGCTTCTGGGTCACCTGTCCATGGGCTCTGTCCTGGGATGTCCCCTTTCCTGCCCTTTCTGGGACATTTTGGGGGACCTGCCACCCACAGTTGCTCCAGGACCAGAAACAGTTTGTCTCACCAGCTCCAGAAATTCTCTGAATTGCTTTTACTGCAGCCCCAGGCCTGGCCTTCCCCAAACAGGACAGGAAAATCCTGTCCTGGGCTGCGCTCTCTTGCCTGAGGTGTTCCTTTGAGATAGTTGACTTTTATAGCACGTGGATCAATCTCATTTTGTAAATGTGATATCTTTCCAATGGCATTTTTACAACTGTATTTGTTAGGCTTGTAAAACCCCTTGAATTATCTTTAAAATGCTCAGTTCTCTGGAGCCTGAAGAACGATTTATTTATGCGATTTGGTTGAATTTCCAGAGGGTGTTTATAAGATCTGTAAAACTGGCGAATGCAGGCTGATGGGGTTCAGGACTTGGGGGGTGTGTGGCAAGGCCCCCCTAGGAATCTGGCAACGACTTCCTTAATCTCTTCCTTGCTTTTCGATTTCTCCCCTCACTTCCCCCAAGGAGAAAACATTGGGAAAGGACTGGGCTATGACTGGCCTCTCCAGAGACTGTGGTGCATCCTCGAAATCGGCTGCTGCCCACCCAGTGGGGGCTGCAGCCAGAAGCCTTCTGACTGTGCCCCAATCAGTCGAAGCTGGGAAGGTTTCTTCTTTGCATATATAAATAAGGGCCTGGCAGGAGAGGACGTAATTTTAAATTGTCCTCGAATTTCTTTAGGGAAAGGATCTGATAGGTGAAAATGAAAACTCAAGAGTTAAAAATTAAAAAGGGATTTACAAAAAAGTTGTGTTAGAAGAGAATCATGTTTGAGTTGTTGTTTCTTTAACAAGACCATCAGATGATGGTGATTTCAAGCAAGTTATTATCATGTAAGATGAAAATGATCATTTGGAGATGTTGATAAATGTTTACATTCATAATTTCTGCTTCATTCCTCCAGGTCCCACACGGTGTTGGGGCTGGTGGCAGTTTACTACTGTTATTAGTATTTGTTATGGTTTGACCCGGATTCTCGATTTAATCATCGTCCCAGTCAACGAAAGAATTTGATTTCTCAGCTAAGAGTCAAAAAACAGTATATTTCTAGCTTCTATAGAAACTAAGATGGAAAAAATATATTAAACTGAAATCTCTACGTGTTAGCCAAGGCTGGTACATATCACGTTGACAGCCGTCCAGTTTATTTCTCCAAGCAGTATTAGGTGCATATATATATATGTATGAATATATATGTGTGTGTGTGTATATATATGTATGAATATATATATATATATACATATATATATATATATGTGAAGAGAGAGAGCGCGCCATTCACGCAAGAATAGAAGCCCCAGACTCTGGAGGGAGCCTCTCCTGGGATGGTGAGAATGGCCACCAGGACTCTTTTCTAGGTCAAAGCCACATAGAAAGTGCACTCACCTTTCAGCTGCTCTTCGAGGGGGCCGGGATGGCAAGCAGAGCCTTACAATTCACCCTTTCCCGGGGCTGCCCACTGAGCTCCTCGACCTCCGCCGGTCTGGCGAGAGGCCTGCTGGGGGGTTCCTTGAAGGCCACTGCGTCCGCCGGGACCGCTAGCCCAGGCCAGAGCCCATAGCACACAGGTGCGGCCTCTGCCTGTCACAGGCCTTCGCTTGGAGCCAAAGCCCGCCTTCCTTGCCATAGCCAATCCTCCTCAGGGCCAGCCAGGCCTGCAGGCCTCAGGACTACGAGTGCTATCTCCGATTTCAAAATCCCACAGCGGACGCGTTTCCCGAACCAGTGTGCGCCCCCGGGGCGCCTCGGGACGCGCAGTTTGGAGAGAAGCAGCCGTGACGTGCCAGGCGGCCTGTGCAACCAGTCTCCATGGTGCTGGGGTGGCGGCAGGACTCGAGTCTAGTCGGGCGTCCAGCTCCGGTCAGGGGTGGCCAAGGCGGGGGAGGTTCCCGGCCAGTCAGGCCCTGGGAGGCCGCCCCTGAGGTCCTCCCTCGCCCCCCTCTCCTCGGGCTGCTTGGGAACCTCTGAGGGGCCCGCGCAGCAGTCGCGCCAGGCTGCACGACTCGGGGCTGCGGCTGGCGTCGGTTCCGGCGACGGCCACAGCGTGGCAGCAGCGAGCGCCCGGCGCGGTCGCAATAAATAATCTGCTCGCGGCAGCCGCAGTCAAGCAGCTCACGGCCCCGCGATGCAAATGCGCCTTTATCCGCCCCAGCGCACCCCCCAGCGCGGGTGGACGTTCCCGACGTCCACAGGCCCTTCTAAATTGTAGAGTGCATACCAAGGCATCATCTTAAGGCGGGGAAACAACAACAACCAAAACCAAAAAGCAAACAAAAAGAACTCCCAGAACCTCAGGTTCATTTCTGGTCGCTGTCCCAGGAAGCTCCCGGGACAAATCTGATCGAGGTACACCCAGGTCAAATTGGGTCTGTGCCACCGCTCTTCGTCAAGCCCACGCCCGCGGCACCCTCCGCGCCTCCTCCCAGGCGGCTGCACAGTCTTCCCCCGGCTCTCGGAGATGGGCAGCGCGCGGTCGCCAGCCAGCCCGCTGCGCCGAGGTGGCTGTGGCTGGGAGGAGGTCCCCTATCGCCCAGACTCGGTTTGCGTCCTTCCTTCAACCTTGGCTGCGGGCCCCTGCCACTCGCAATAACACCACCACATCCTCTGCACCGAAACTTCCCGCCAAGCAACACCCAGCCAATTAACCTCATCCTCTCCTCCAACACAGAATTCCACCCACGAACCTATTCCCTCTCCCCGCGCTTCAGACACCTCTCTCATCGGAAAACCGCGTGAAGGGAAGCAGGCACTCAGCAGAGGACCCTGGCTGAATTAGTAAGTTTTTGTTTTTTTTTTTCCCTCAGTCTACTTTTCTCTCCAGAAACCAGTTCCCACGGAATAGAAGGTGCTGTGTTGATGCTGATAAAACCCCTGTCGATGAATTCACTTTGCCCCCGCCTCTTACCAGCTTCCCAGGTCGGGAACTGTCTCCAATTATTGGGGGATTCAATCCTGCCAATTGGGTTATAAAAAAAAAAAATCCAAACCCGGGAGGCTGGCAGGGAATGCAGGGTGCAGGGCCACTTCCTTTTGGGCTCTGCGAGGTCGCCGAGGAAGGGGAGAAAGAAAACCTCAGTGTTCCTGCCCCGTGCCAGGGCGCTGTGCCACAGAAGGATAGCAGGCATTCACTGCCACGGTGAGCCCGAAAGAGGAGAGGGAGGGAGGGTGTGTGTGAGTGTGTGTGTGTGTGTGTTGGCGAGTGCGGGCTGTAGTGTGTGATGGAGGCGCGTGTGTGAACGGGTGAGTGGGTGGGTGAGGGTGAGTATGCCCCTCTTCAGAGCCGCCCTGGGTGCCCTCTCCCACTGCCGCCGGTGCCGGCTACCGTCTCACAACCTTTGCTCCTGTCTCCCCACACGTCTCACCTGCAGATGGCGGTTCCCAGAAGCTCCTGCCCCTCTGACAGCTGTCGCCTGGGCAGCCCGGGGAGACGAATTGTCCTCTTTCCTGGTGCTAGAGGACGCAGGAAATTAGCCAGGTTGCGAGTTGCAAAGCGGCCGCGGCGGCGCCGGGAACTGGACGAGCCCCACCTCCAGCGGGAGCGGCCGGGCCGGGCTGGGCCGGGGCCTCGTCTCGCTCGCCATCGCCGGACAAAGCACAGCCGAGCCGGGCTGGAAGGCAGAGCGCCGAAGCAGGCAGGACGGAGCGGAGGAAAAGAATGCGGCTCTATTCTCGCAAGGGAAATTATAAAAAAGTTCATGTTCACGGTTCCCATCCACATGACCGACAGCGGCCAATGGAAGGGCCGAACAACTCATAAAGTTGTATTGCAAAGTTGTAAATTTTCATAAACAACAACGGATTTATGACCCTTTCCCCATCACTAAGAGGAGGCAGCTCTTACACCGGCGCCATCTTACCACCGAGGCCGCCCCGACTTGGGGCCGCAGGTTTTACAGACCCAGTTGGGCCGGGGTTTATTAAGAGTAATAAGAAGTGGGCCCAACCCAAGCAGGAGACAGGAGTCGAGGTCTTCGCCCGCCGAGCTCACCCTGTTCTGCGCTGTCCCCACCACCCCTCGCCCCTTCCCCAGCCCCTCAATCCTTCTCATCCAGACGCCCGCGCCAAAGTTTCGAAGCCGGGTTTGCGGCCCCTGCCCCTTCCCATACCCCTCAGCTTCAGTGCTGGGCCCTGGGGCGCCCTCGCTTTGCCTGAATGTGGGCTTGGGGTCTATATCAGAGGCCCTGAATCCCGCGTCCTACCCTGGGGTCGGGTTCAGGGCTCGTGGAAAATTCGGAATCAATTGTAGGGTAATACCCCTTTCCAAGCCCGCCCTATAGCCTTATAGGAAAGGGTGGATTGGGGATTCTCTCATGGAATTTATGGAGGTTTTGGGGGAGGTTCATAGAATATAATGTATCAATCGAAGATTCCATTTTCAAGGGATCTGGAAGATGTTTGCACACACATGCAAACCGGACAAAAATCTCCACACAGAGAAATGCACATATACAATTATGGACACACAGAAACGCATGCGCCCAATTATGGACGAAGAAATACCTGCAATTGTTTACACACAAAAACACCTGCACTCAACTATGGACAAAGAAATACATACAATTATGGACTCAAAAATACACAGAAATACACATGCAAAAAGAGGTACACACACCTATATGAATCTACGCATAAAAAGTCCACGTGAAAAGGGATTCGAGGTGTATACACCAATACGTGACACCCAGCACATAGACCCTATTCTTTCTTCCATTTTTGCTGTCTCAAAGCCCCTTTGGCCACATAGACACAGCCAGGGCTTGCTCTCCACTCATGCTCACCCTCTCGTCCCCAGGCCCCCTCCCCCCTAGATAAAGCGGTCCACATTTCTTTGTCATCGAGCATCTTTATTTTTCTGTTACATAAAACACTGTTCACTGGGCAAGACAGGAAGTGTACCTTCCTGTTCCTGGAAGCCCAGGCTAGAGCCAAGAGGGATGAGGGGGACACAGGACAACACAGGAGATGGAGGGCGCTGGGGAGGGCTGCCCTCCCCACACGCTATAGAGTTGGGTCAAGACAACACACCATGCTACAAAGTCACCCCATTAACACATCCTTCCCAAGTCAGGACATTGCCTTACAAATGAGCTCCAAGACTATATAAATGACAAAAAAAATCTTGTTCAAATATACAATATTTGCCATTGTAGGAAAAGTCAGGGTGTACATATTCAACATGGCTGGACAGCAGGACACAGGGGCCAGGGGAGGGGCAGGGAGGCTGGGAGCATCTCTGCGAACCCAGAGGCCTTCAGCTAGCTTGAGAATGCTCCCTTCCAGAAATAGGGGGTGATGGGCCTGAACATGGGGTGCCCAGGTCAAAGAAGGAGCGATTCTAGATTGCAACACTTAGAATGCTTTGGAATAAATATATTATTTTTCCATTTAAATAGAAGCCAATGCCCTGGTCCCCGGACACCAGTGCCTTCTCAGCACAGCCTCAGAGACCCCAAAGACTGCTAGCCCGGAAGCAGCAACGGCCTGGCTGTGGAGGGGGGAGGGTTCGGCACTAGGTAGCAGGCGAGCCAGCCAGCACAAAATAGGTAGTTTGGGGCGAGTAGGTAGTACTGAGAGTCAGGTCCTTGCGGGTATGGGGGAGGTGTTGGGTGTCTGACAGTGTTGGGACGTGTCTGGGCTTCCTGGGAGTGGAGGCCCTCTGGGGCTGGGCCCATAGGTAGTTTGGGGGTGCCTCTCCCCGAGGCCTGTGCTAGGTAGTATTTTAACCGTGCCAGAGCAAAGCTGGTGGGACTGGGATTGGGGGTGTCTGTTCGGGGGTGGTCCTCGAAGGCAGAGGGGATCCCCAAGGGGCCCCAGTCTAGGTGGCTGCTCAGTCCAAATAAGCTGGGAGCCGGAGCGGGTAATGGGGTAGATTGGGTGCAAGTTGGGGACTGGGGTGTTTTTCTTTTTAACATTTTCTTTTTATTTTTTTCCACTTTTGTAAATAAAATCAGTCTCTAAAGACACTTTCCCGACTGTCTGGTGCAGCCAGGGCCCTGGCTCCAGCCCTCATTCCTCCTCCTCCTCCTCCTCCTCCTCGTCGTCATCCTCTTCGTCGTCCTCCTCGTCGGCCTTGTCGGCGGTGGCGGCTGCAGCGGCGGCGGGCACGGCACCCTCGGGGGCGGCGGAAGCGGCCGGAGCCTCATCCTTATGCTCCTTCTTCCACTTCATGCGGCGGTTCTGGAACCAGATCTTGATCTGGCGCTCGGTGAGGCAGAGCGCGTGGGCGATCTCGATGCGGCGGCGCCGCGTCAGGTAGCGGTTGAAGTGGAACTCCTTCTCCAGCTCCAGCGTCTGGTAGCGCGTGTAGGTCTGGCGGCCCCGCTTTCGGTCCGGCCCTGAGAGCAGACACACACACACACACACACGGACAGACAAGCGACAGGGACACAGACAGGACAGTGCATTAGCCAGGCCGCCATCCCAGAGCGCGCACCTTCCTCCCGGCCCTGACCTAGGCGGGAGTCCCCCCTCCGCCCCGCGTCCCCAAACTGAGCTGGGGGTGGAGCGGGAGTGTTAGCTGAAGACCCCGACTGCGGTGCCAGACGCGCAGGCAGCTCTGTGAGGAGGGAAGGCGCAGAATCCCAACTTTACAACCGCCCTTTCCAGCCGGCTAGGCTTCCACAATGTCCTGCTTCCCCCTGACAAAGGGAAATTGTAAATATAGAGTGTGGGCAAGTGGGAGATGCTGCGCTTTTGCCATTCAAAGGAGAGCCGGGCCGCTTCCCCGCCTAGCTAGGCAAAAGGGAGACCTTCTCCGGCTGCCAGCACTCCAGGGGCGCCTGCCCTCCCCAGCAGCCCGCGCCCCCAACCCCGGACCTTCCCAGGGAACTCCGGCTCTCTGTCTCCACTCCCACACACCCATCCCCGCCTTTAAATGGCCCCTGGCACTGGGGCGTGTGAGGGGCCCTAAGGGTTTGGCTCTCCCTGCTTTTGAGAAAAAAAAAAAAGCCTGGCTGAAAGGAAAAGGAGGAGGGAGGGAGAGAGAAGAAAGGGAGGGAGAAAGAGAGAGAGAAGAGAATAGCGAACAAACTTAGTGTTGAAATTCCAAGGCAAATGGAGTTAAATAAATTTACGAGGATCGAACCCATTAATTGGGCAATAAAAAGTTTTATGAGCCTCATTTACATACAATGCTATGAGCTCTCCACGCTATGGCGCCTTGGCTCTAATTAAAACCAGAAAGGCAGAGCCGCCAAGAGTCACGGGGCAGCCGGCTTGCAGCCGCCTTGCTCCGCGCTCCTAGCCCCGTGCTTCGCGCTCCCAGCCCCGCGCTCCCAGCCCTGTGCTGCCAGCTCCCAGCCCGCGCGCCCACCCGGCCCGCCTAGCGGCTTCGCCTACCTGAAGACCGCATCCAAGGATAGATACGGAAATTGGCCTCGGCCGAGCCGTGCAGCGCGCCTTCGTCTGCCTTGTCGCAGGCGCCTTTGGCAAGGTCACTGCAGAGCCCCGGGATGTTTTGGTCGTAGGAGGCGCAGGGCAGGTTGCCGTAGGCGTCAGCACCCAGGCCGTAGCCGGACGCGAAGGGGCTCTGATAGAGGGGGCTGTTGACATTGTACAAGCCCGGTACGGTCGAAGGGAAGGCGCCAGCGCCCGCCCCGTAGCCGCTTCTCTGCGAGCTGGGCGCAAAGGAGCAAGAAGTCGGCTCGGCATTTTGGAATAGAGAAGCCCCCGCAGTATATTTGCTAAAAAGCGCGTTCACATAATACGAAGAACTCATAATTTTGACCTGTGATTTGTTGTCCGGCAGCTTTCAGTGTCGGTTTTACGAGGTAGCGTGATATATGATAACATTACACCCCCAGATTTACACCAAACCCCATTTTCTTTTGGACGGAGGTCGCCGCAGCACGTGACCGCCCACATGATCGCCTCCGCCAATCTCAGCAGCCCTCACAGGTGGTCTCGCTTCGCGGGGCCCGCGGCAGCCTAGAATGGAAGGGGAAGAGGCTCAAATATGTGGCCAACGAATCTGTCCGCGCCTGGCCGGCCTGGCGCGTCCTGCTGGAAAAGGACTCTTGAGGCTCCGCGCGGGCGCTGAGCCCGCCGCCAACCTGGACCCCTGGCCTGCAGAGGTCGCGCGGAGCCGGCCGGGCGCAGTCCCCTCTTGCTTATTACCGAACGCTGGACCAAGCCTGCGGGTCCTCCCTGCCCCTCTTTCTGCCCATTGATGCAGCCCAGGGAGGGTCTCTGCACTCCGAGTATCCGCCCGCCCCACGGTGGCCGGGTGGGCAAATCTCGGCTCTGGGAAAATCGACTCTTTGCCTGTGTCTCCCCCCTCCCAGGTCCAGTGGGCCGGAGGCCGACTTAGACTCTGATCCAGATGGGGCAGGCGCAGCGTCGCTTTCAGCTACAGCGAGAAAGCCACCGCAAACTGGAACCATGTGGTTGGAATAAAGTCAAGGTCTTTCAGCTTCCTTCCCTTAATCGGCAGCGCACTGTTTATCTGCCCTAAAGGAAACAGTGAAATATTTATCTATTAATGAGACTCATTTGCCAGCAGATTTATTAACATGAGGTTCCCCCCCCTCCTCCTGGACACCTCTGGCCCGGCAGGCTCTGTGCGTTCTCTCCTGGGCACCTGGCTGGCCTCTGGCAGCCTAAGAAATGGCTGGACACTCTTTTGTCCTCCCTGCAACCCTTGGTTCCCCCTCGCTCAAGGGAAACCAAGTCTCTTTCCCTCAGCTTGTTGGAACCTCAGGCCAACACTTTCCAGGTGCCAGCGGTGCTGTAAGGTTTCTGGTAGCTTTCACTGGGGCCACCCCTGGGCCTCAACTGGCTCCTCATGGGCCTGGATGCCTGCGAGCAATACATGCTTTAGAGCCAATTTGGAGAAGAGAGCGGGCCCGGGCGCCTGGGGACTGCAGCCCACTATAGATCTCCATTTCTTTTGGAGACCCCCAAAACAAATAGGGGGACCTTTCCCAAAAGGCCACCTAGCTCTGGCGGCTTCACCTTTCCAAGGACTGGCTTTACCTTTCCAAGACTGGAGCTCAAAATAGTCTCACTCACTCCCACCCAGGGCCTCAACTCTCGGCGCTTACCTTCCCAAGCCTCCAACCTCTGCGCAGGGTCGGAGCAGCAGAATGCCCTGCTGCCCACCACTCCCTAGAGGGTGGTGGGGTGAACCCTTCCCCTAAACGCCTCATAAACTGCCCAGGCTTCGATGGAAGCCCAGCAGTCAGGTCAGTACGCATTTTACTGCTCAGCTCTATTGCACACCATAAACCCGACCTCACAATGGAATTGCCCCGGAAATTCTCTGAATTATAGAGTTTGATTCCTTGTATACAAAACGCTTCCCATCACTTTCAGAGGGTCCAGGCCGCCCCTGTTCACCGCACGCTCTCAGGGGGTCCCAGAAGCACAAAAGGTGGCAGAAGCGTTCATGCTTGGATGCAACGGAGCCCGAGCTCTGGCCTAGTGGACTGCCTGAGGCGTGGGTGGGGAGGCGGGGGCTGTCTGGACAGGTGGGGCTGTCTGGACAGGTGGGAGTGCTTCGAAGTGTTCCCCTGGGGGCACAGGGGCCATAGTGCGGCAATATCCAGGGATGGCCTTTATGGAGGACCAGGACGATGGTGTGTCTCCGCTGGGGAATGGTGGGGTAAGACTGGAAGAGAAGAAAATACCAAATATTCCAAATAGCATTACTCTCTGGCAGGAAATAAAAGCCTAAGAAAGTTAAAGGAAGACCAAACAAACAAGAAGAAGGCTAGGAGATCAAAGAGGCGGAATTAGACAGCTTTAGACCAATAAATTGTTCCTCGGGTGACACGGAGCAAGACGCAAAGAGAAAGAACGGGCCCCGCCGCCGCCGTCTGTCTAGACTCCGGTGGCTGCAGCAGCCGACAGCGATGGCGGTTAAAGTAGAACCTGCCTTCGTGGGGCGACCCGACAGACCGGGGGTGGGGGAGCGATTTCTGGGAGAGCAGGAAAGAACGCGTTCCCAGCCAAGAGGGCTGGGAGCCTGTACCATAGGCTCACCCCTGCCCGGGTTTTGTCCGGCGCAGGTCCAAGCCGTCCTGGCAGGACGCGCTGAACCTCCTCCTGGGCCAGAGAGGATCCAGATACTGCCGGCAAAGCCTCGGCCTTTCTGGGCCCAAGTCAGCCAACTGGGACGAGTCCCGCGGGTGCTGAAACCTCCCTTTCGTTTCTGAGCTGCTCTCTCCCCTCTTGCCTTCTGCAGCGGGGTTTTAAAACGAAAAGGCCAGACAAAAGCAGGCTTTCAATATGGCCTCTTGAATCGCGTGTTCTGGAGCCTCTGGTTTTCTATTTATTTGGCTGAAGAGAGACACCTGCACTGGGTTATATGTGATAATATTCACAGAAATACTCGTTGACGCTCGACTTGGGGCAGGCATGAGAAGGCGAGTTTCTAAGCAGCCGAGCTGTCTTTATTGAAAGACATTTTCTCAGCGCTCTCCTGGAGCTGGGGTCCTACCTACCAAGCAGAGAGTGTTTCCCCTGCTTCTCGTTCCGAAACAGTCCTCAATATTTAAATCCAGCTAAGAAGGTAAACCCAGCTTTGGGTCAGTGAATGGAGCCTGCCGGGAGTCGGGCGGCTGGCGATTTGCTTCTGTAAACTTTTCCACCCGCACCCGTTTCACGGGCTGCGCGTCTCTTCTCCACCTAGTGCGCAGTCTTCCGTCGCGGCGCGGGGGCGGATTCATCCGTGACAAGTGCAAAGGAGCTCCGCCTGGCTCGGGGTCCTGTCTGCGCGGCTCAGAGGGAACCGGTTCCCTGGCAGCCGAGAGGGGAGAGCCGCCTCCCAGCCACCGACAGGCCAAGGGCAAGAGAGGCCCCGCCTGGCAGTCCACGAAGCAGAGTTCCCGACCGGCCTGCACCTACCTGGAGCCTCCGTGATCGGTGGTGAGAAGCGGTCGCCACCGATCTGCTCCTCCGCCATTTATTTGTAGTTACGTAACTCGAGCTTTGTATCTGCGGCTTGGATACACGGCCACGGGCGGCTCTTGGGGAAGCTATAAAAACCCCTTTCAAAAAAAAAAAAACCCTTTCATCAGAGGCTGTGAAATTTTATGTATTATATAAGGAAATATAATGAAGGCGTGTGTCTGTAATACCGACGTGTGTATATAAACAGAAAAGGGCAGAGAGAGAGAGAGAGACAGGAGAGATGGCAGCCAAAAACCCAGTCCCCGGTTTTACAGCGTGTACAGCGCTGAGATGCAGGTTGTAAATATTTGGTGGGCTTGATGGAGATTATTACAACCCAAATAAATGCACCGCGTGGTGTGTTCACAGGGCTCGGGAGTGCTTCGAAGTGTTCCCTGTTTGCTTTTGCGTTTTCCCTCTGAAACCATTCTGCACCCGGGGCTGATCCTCGCACCCGCGCTCCGTACCGCCTCCTGGAAGGCTCTGAGGCGTGTTACCCCGCCCAGGGTCAAGAATAGGCTGGGCCTGGATTGGGGTTCACTCCCTCCTCCTCCTCGCTTCCTGAGCAGGGGACGCCAGAGTAACCTCAGTGCCTCCACTGCTCAGGAAATTCGGGGGCGAGAGAAAGCAAGGGAGGCTTTCACCACGTGAGCTCCTATCCTTGAGCTGGGATGTTAATATAATTATTTTAAAGATCACATTTATTTTAGAATAACTAAAGCAGTTCCTGGTCTTTCTCCCGGGATTTCCCATCCTGCCATACCCACACCAGACAATTACCAAGAATGCCTTTATGCCCAATTTTCAGCCGCCTAATTTTATTGTCACGTTTTTAAGGCGGCCTAGTCCCGGGATCCTGGCTCGCCTGCGGGTGCTGGCTCTCCCGACCCTGTACCGGGGCGCAGACTTCGGGTCTCTCTCTCGGGCCGCCGTAGGACCCTTGGCCACCGTGTATGCCCTCTGCACACCCTCTGGGGGGGGGGGGCGGTCACCAGGTCCACAGGCTGTAGGCCTTAGTCCTTGTGTCTGTCCGCCGGTCAGTCGCGTTCTCCGACCGTCGTCGTGATGCCCCGAGGCCTGTCCTGGGCTGGGAACGGTGACCCTAGATCGGTCCCCGCGCCTGGAGCTACTGCCCCATAGCAGCCGGACAGCTGCAGCCCCGCAGCGCTAGGCCCCCGCGATGGGGAAGAAGAGGGCGGGAGCGGTGCGGGTCAGGCGAGGCCCCGCCGCTTGCCTTTTTGTTTCCCAGCGAGGCTTCTGTCCAGGCGTGAGCAGCTCCAAAAATATACGACCACCGTTCGCTCAAATCTGGGTCTCCCATTCCGGAAAAGCTTGCATCAAGTCGACATCTTAGGAACTTCCTAGAGTCAAGGCGGCGGGAGATGGCGGCGCGGGCGCCTTTTGCGTGGAGCCATACTGCCATCTGCTGGCCGCACCTTGACACTGCAGCCAAGCCGCCCGGCCTGAACTTCGCCAGCAGCCGCCGCGGGTCGGGCGTCCCACTCCCAAAGCTGGGCAAGGGCCTATCCCCGGGGGGGTCTGCACGGAGCCCGGAATCTACGCTGCCGAGAGGGCAGTGCCCATAAAAGTGAGCTGTTTCCGCAGCCGCTTTATCGGCGGCAGACAGAGCAAACAAATGAAAGGGCTTTGGTGGAAAATCTTAATTGGGGCTGGACAGTTGTAAACTCATTAAGGGCCGAATTCCAGACAGTTCGCAGACCCGGCCTTTATGGCACACCCTTACTGCCCATTCTTTGAAGTTCCTTCTGTCTGCAACAAACAGAGGGCGTCCCAACCTGGCGGCAGGGTGGGTTTGGGAGAGAGGGGACGCCCCATCCCCCGGCGCCCAGGCTCCCCTTTTCCGAGCCCAAACACAGATAACTTCGCAGAAATCGCGGGGGTTCGGGGGGGGGGGTAAGGCGAGAAAAGAAAAAGGGGGAGATGAGGCTGAACCCTCCTCCACATCTAGAAGGTGCTCAGGCCTCCGAAGTTGTGGCCGCTCCCCCCTCAGCCCTTTACACCCCATAAACGGTAACAGCCCTCATTTTCTTTTATGGCGCTTGGGGCTGGTCGGTTGCTTGGGCTCT
Organism: Delphinus delphis; assembly: GCF_949987515.2. Classification (NCBI taxonomy): domain Eukaryota; kingdom Metazoa; phylum Chordata; class Mammalia; order Artiodactyla; family Delphinidae; genus Delphinus; species Delphinus delphis. The sequence continues at coordinate 58,729,365 of NC_082691.1, forward strand.
GCCTCTGTCAGGACTTGTGCTTGGGAGGGGTGCGCGGGGCGGGGCCCAGAAGGGGCCCCCCGGCAGGCCTGGCAGGGCGCGGGGGCGGAGGCCTTCAGTCCCCTGAGGGCCCCCGACTGTCCGTGCCCGCGGCCACGTTGGGGCGGCCGGGCTCCAGTTTCCCTCCTGGCAGATTCCTTAGGAGCCAGATACTCAGCTCTCGGTCCTGCCGCCGCCACCCCCACTCCAGCTCCCACCCCCTCCCCCTGCCAGGGAAGAAGGCCCCCCGGAATCGCTCTGGATCCGGTTTGGGAAACTCTTGGGGCTCCAAGATGAAAGAGTGGCCGTTCCCAGCCACTGGCCACCCGTACGCGACACCCCAGCCCGACTTCTCTGAGGCCTCCCCGCAGTCTCGCAAATGGACACAAAGCCGAGAGCAGGGCTTCGCCGACCCTTGTTATCCAGCGTTCATCCGCTGCCTTCATCGCCAGACAGCCGGCCTGGTAGGCAGAGCTGAGGCCCGTCCGAGCCTGGCTGCTGCAGGTTTGGGCTCCCGAAGGCCCGCTAGAGACTAAACTGAGGTTCTGTCCTCCTCCGTTTCAGCCCGCCCCCCACCTCAGACTCTACCCAGGCTCCCCTGTCCCGGAGAAGAAGGTGCAAAGAGCTGACCCGCAAAAATTAGAAAAGAATCAATATTTTATTTGGCAAAAAGTTAAATATTTCAACACAATTTGGTCAGTAGGCCTTGAGGTAACTATTGCAAAATATACAGTGTATGTTCAGCCTGATGGAAACCCCAGATTCATCAAGGATACAAATCTACGGTAGCCCCATGGCGGTTTCATAGTGTATAATTTATTATCAATAAAATTAACTCCATTACAATAAGCATTCATTTTCCCCCAATTAAAATTAAACGTAAACCATAGGTAGTAACCTTCTGCACATACGTATAGCTCCAAGTTTCCTCACTGTTTGGTGCAAAAGCAATATTCAAACTTGTTTGATTACTTTTTCTTTAATATGTGGATTATATATATACAATGGACAAGACAGGTCTATAGAGCATGTGAAGACTAAAATGTCCACATTTCAAAAATGGAGAAAACCGTGAATCTATGCGTCCAGGAGAACCCTTTCTTTTCTTTTTAAAAAATTTTATTTCACTGGGAAATCCTTACAGCTAGTTTACAATCAAAGGTTAACAGCCTAGTTATACAGAAGACATATTCCACTACAGAGCTATACCCCTATGCAACTGTTTTCTCCCCTCATAAACAACCTGAGTTCAAATCGAATTCTAGCTTTCACAATCACAACGGGTGCATCACCCATCACAGAAGTTTGAGTCACAAAACATAATTACCACAATAAAACACAGTGTTCAAGTATCTGGGCAGATCGTTCTGCCGCACAAAGAGCAAATTAAATTAACTACACAGACTAAACACTATACAGCCCGCCGTCAACACTTGTGCATTATAAAAAGGTAGTTTTTTTTTGTTTGTTTATTTGTTTTAAGCCAGGAACAGGTAGATTTTTTAAAAATATACACAAGCTAGCACATACAGCCATCAGCGCTAATACCCCCCCCCTTTTTTTTCTGTCTTATAGAAAATGGAAAGCTTACAATACCTCCTCCATCAAAGCGGCAGGCCAAGGAACCAGCCTGAGCAGGGTTTGCCAGGGGGAGATGAGGCCTGGAATTTAGAGCCGCTTTCTGCGGGGTGGTGGAGGCCGGGGTGGGGTGGGGGTAGGAGAAGGGGACGGGCAGTTCTCTCTCTCTAGCTCGCTCTCTTTTCAAATTAACTTGAGTCACATCACTCGTCTTTTGCTCGGTCCTTGTTGATTTTCTTCATTTTCATCCTGCGGTTCTGGAACCAGATCTTGACCTGCCTCTCGGTGAGGTTGAGCAGTCGGGCCACCTCGTACCTGCGGTCCCTGGTGAGGTACATGTTGAACAGAAATTCTTTCTCCAGTTCCAGCGTTTGGTGTTTTGTATAGGGGCAGCGCTTCTTCCGCGTGGAGCGAGCATGGAGCCAGTTGGCAGCCGGGTTACCTGCGTGGGAGCGAGAGATAGGAGGGATTTAGGAGGAGAAGAAGCACACCCACCCCTCTCCGCTGGGGGTTAGGAAAACTCCTGTGGTCTTCAGCCAAAGTTCAGGACGCTGCTGAATTGGTTAGGGAAGGCAGGCGAGCCTCCAACACAATGGAACCCTGGCCCAGAGACGCAGGGACGGTCACTTACAATTGCATGCCGTAAAACCTCGGCTCCCTCCTCCCCTCTGAGGCCCTCCTTTCTCTTCCTCTGTCCTCCGGTCCCCTCCTCTCCTTCCTCCCGCTCTCCGCACATTGTGTAAGAAGTGAAATTTGAAAACAGATCTCTTTCTTGCCACACAGGGGGAAACCACTCTGCCCTGTATTCCTTAGTGAGATTAATATTCTATTCTCCCTCTCACTGACTATCTTCCCTTCCCAGCTTTCCTTCTACTACTCTCCCCACTCCTTATTTTGACCTCCCTGGAAGGCCGTGGGAGCTGGGCAGGCCGGCACGGCGCCCCTAGGCACCCCAAGACCGTTGATCACTTCTCGGGTTTATTTGAATAATCTAGCATGGGGACCCTCGTGTCCCGGTCGCCTGCAGCCACATCTTGGGCAGGATTTACACCGCCCCTGGCTGGAGCAAGAAGTGGAGAGAATCGGCAGTCTTCCCCAGCGTCCCGGGTCAGGCTGCCCCGGCTGGCTGCAGTTGCTGCCGCCGCTCCCGGACAATCTAGCCGCACAAAAGACTTTCTCTGCCGCGCTGCTTTCGAAGAATCTCCCAAAGTGTCTCTGTCTTGGTCCCGGGCAGCCAAGGAAAGGGGCGGTGGGTCTTGGCTCGTACCCGCAGCGCCTGCCCCGCCCCCTCTCTCGGCAGCAGCCGCCTCCCCTCCCCCGGAGCCCGGCGCGCCCGCTTGTCACTGCTTTCAGGACTTGGGGCCCCATCCGAGGCCTCCCAAACAGCAACTTCTGGCTCCCGGCCTTTGCTCATGAGGCTCCCAGCGCGGGCGAAGGCTGGTTCCGGAGAAAGCTGGTGGGCCGGCAGATCCGGGTTGCCGGCGTGGAGGCGGTGGCTGGTCTGGAGGGAGGAGACACTTACTGGGATCGATGGGGGGCTTGTCTCCGCCGCTCTCATTCTCAGGATTGTTTTCAGAGAAGGCGCCTTCGCTGGGCTGTTTTTCTCTATCAACTGGAGGAGAACCACAAGCATAGTCAGTCAGGGACAAAGTGTGAGTGTCAAGCGTGGGACAGTCACCCCTTCTGGCCGACAGCGGTTCAGGTTTAATGCCATAAGGCCGGCTGGAGGGCAAGCCCGCGAAGGAGAGCGCGCCGGGCGTGGGCTCCAGCCAGGAGCGCATGTACCTGCCGTCCGGCGCCGCCGCCGCCACGGGCGCCTGGGGGTGCACGTAGGGGTGGTGGTGATGGTGGTGATACACTGCCGCGGGCACCGCATTGGCGCCCGCCGCGTGCACCGGGTTCCACGAGGCGCCAAACACCGCCGCCTTGGACTGGAAGCTGCACGGGCTGAAATCGGGGTGCTCCGCCAGCGCCGCGGCCTGCCGCGGGGGCTGGCCCAGGGCTCCCGGCGCGTAGCGGCCCGCGCCCAGCTCATCCGCGGCATCGGTGCCCAGCAGGAATGAGTCCACGTAGTAGTTGCCTAGGGCCCCGGTGGTGGCCATCGCCGTGCCCCGCGCCCGGCCGGCCTGGCCCGACCCGCGGAAATTATGAAACTGCAGATTTCATGTAACAACTTTGTAGCACCAGGGGGAAGTACAGTCACCTAATAAGTTGCCGGCGCCCGCGCCCCCATTGGCCGCGCGCGTCACGTGCCCGCCCGGCAGAACAATAACGCGTAAATCACTCCGCACGCTATTAATGGCCCAGTGTTTTGCAGTCATAATTTTTATAGCAAAAGCCATATGTTTTTATGCAAAGGGATCGCAGCGCTCCACGATCGGGTTTATTTTAATTGTGGCCAACGAAGATTAAAAGATCAAATCTGGCCTTTCCGCTGTACTCCCTTCCCCTCCCACCGCCACCACCAGACACACACTTCTTAAGCGGACTATTTTATATCACAATTAATCACGCCATCAGCAAGGCGCGGGTCCCGCGTGCGAGTGCGGCCGGCGGAGCCCCTCACATAAAATTAGACAATAATTGAAGCCATAAAAAGGCAGCCAAATCGCATTCTCGCTCTACTGTATTTAAATCTATATTTATGATATTTCATAAGGAGTTATTGTTTCAGAAGCCACACAGGCTGGTGGGAAGTTGGGAACGACCAACAGATCCGTTTGACTCGTCGTGGCTCCCAGCTGTAAAAATTTACGAGGACTTGGAAAGGTTAAATTAAACTGTTGTGTTTGGTTGGCGAGCTCCCTGTAAATAATCCTTGTGGTCCCAGGAGATGCGAGTTTACCCGGGGCCGGTCGAGAAAAGTCAAATTCAACGCAGTATCCGTCCCAAACTGAGCCACCACCTCCCCTGTCGGAGGGCGCTGGTCAGGGACGGGCCGCCGAGAGGGCAGCACCTATTGTGGGTCCCCGGAATCTGCCCGACTGGAGCGCAAGACGCCCGGACAGCAACCAAATTCGCCGCTGAGCCTCCAGCGAGGGCCCGACCGAGGAGCGGCCAGAAAGGGAGTGGCCAGCCGTCCCTGAGGCGATGGGCTTGAGGACCTGGTTGTGACGCGCACTCGGCCCCAACCCCGCGCACACGCGAGCCCCTCGCGCCCTGCTCGTGGTCAGCCCGGAATCACTATCCCCCACCGCCCCACCGCCCCCCGCCCCCGGCGGACGCAGCAGGCGGCCCAGCGCCCTGCTCCAACCTCGAAGGCCCTAACGCTGAGCTCTGCAGGCCTCGTCGCATTCCCTGAATCTGAGCTGCGAAAAAACACGAGGCAGTATCAATGAAAGGCTAGCCCGATGGCAAAAAGGCAGACCCGCCTAAGAGATCCCGCGGCTCCAGTAGCTGGGAGGCCCGCACCGGAGCGGTTGGCCTCCGGGCCCCCGTATGAGTCCTGCAGGGCTCCTTCCTTCCCGGCTCCTATCCCGGGCCCGCCTCGGTTACCCACCCGCACCGAGGCTCGGCAGAGTTTCAAGGCCCGAAGCGAGGGGCCGCAGCTCAAGTCCAGGGCTAGAAATTAAAACGGGGAGGGGCACAGGGCATTGACTTTTAATCCCATTCCTTAGTTTGGCCAAATTGAGGAAGGTATTTCTCACCCCTTAGAGTCTTTCAGAGGTAAATTAAAAGGCCTCGGCCTGGATGTTAATTGAAAAACAAAAACAAAAAGCTACTCCAAACCCGAACAGAAAGAGGCGACTCCTAAAAACGGGGTAATTAAATTCACGTGTGAACACTGTGTTTGCAAGAGTGTGTTTCTCATTAGCCCGCTTCCCTGGCGGCGAGGGCGGGCGGGCGGCATCGGTCGCTTCCATCTTCTTTTTTGCCTTCATCCTCCCCAACTGTTCCAGTAATCCCCCAAACCCTGATACACCCCTATCCCAGGTGGGGACCCTCAAATGCCAGGCTCTCCCCGAGAATAAGGCTGCGAAGCCGCGCAGAGACCAACCGGGTGCCCCTTCCTCGGCCCGCGCCGGAAGAGGGAAGTGGCCGACACAATGAACTCCGACGTGGCCGGTCCTGGCCGCCTCGGCCCCCTCCTCCCTAATATTTTCCTTTCTCTGTAAATTCCTCCGCCTTATCCGCACCCTCACCGTAGCCCAGGGTTTCCCAAATATCGACCTCTTAGATTTTCATTAAGAAAAATTAACCCTGGAGGAAACCTTCACTCCTAATTGTAATTGCCTGCCAACGGGCTGGATACGCCTGCTTGCTGTTTCCTTTTTTTTTTTTTTGGTAGCCAGAGAAGGCACCAGTGATTATTAGTATTTTTTAAAATTAAAAGGCTGGGTTTCTTTAAATAGCCTTAGCGCCCCCAAATAGGAGGCTTACTAAATAATTAGCAGGCGTTGAGAATTAAGCAGTCTTTACTGATGCCTAGAAAGGAGGGAAATCACAAAACTAAATGTTATCCCTATTTAGCCCACAGGTTTGGGGAGAGAATATTCAGGCTTTTGTGTCTGCTTTTATTTTGGAAGTGAAAAGGATTGTATGTGCATACAGAAACAAGAAATGGGTGTGATTACAAACTGCCTCTTCTAGCCTGAGAGTTCAAAAACCTTGGCCTCCAAAACAAATCCAATACTCAGGTCCTGAAAATGGCAGGGAGGAATTGAGGCGAATGCCCTATGCCGGCCTTTCAGATAACAGGAGGGCAGGCTGAGCAGCGAAAATAGTTCCTGGGCTGCGGGAGCTGGGAAGGGAAGCGCTGCTCCGTGGGCTTTAGCCTGAAGGCCCACACGTGTGTTGGGGGATATGGAGGGGTAGAAGTTGTTTTCAGTTCCCTGTAGCGAGAATGGTCCCTCTGGCTTCAAACCATGGCCTACAACTTGGAACACGGACTCAAGTTTGTATTCCAACGGTTCTGGAATTTAGGATTCCTTTCCCCTATTATATGAAACAGACTGGCACTGGAAGGGTTCCCTTCTCTAGCATCTGTCCCCACAAGGATGCCATATCTAACGTACTCTGAACCTGACAGAAGTTGCTGGCAAGCAAGCAGCCAATCTTTGCCCTAGCGGGGCTCCCTTATCGCGGTTAAAGCCGGAGCCTGGACTCGCAGGCCGGGAAAGCCGAGGAAGCTTCCCGGCAGAGTTCCCTGCGTGACGCTCCACCGAGCCTGGCTAGGCCTCAGCCCAGGTCTCAGCCTCAGCTCCCCAGTGAAGTTGGCGACAGGCCTCCTTGCCCTCGGAGTGGGCACACAGAAACGCCGCGAATGCCCCTAATCAGATCTCCCAGGCCGCCGCGGAGTAGAAACGCCAGGCCGCCGCCATCCGGTCGTGATCGTAACCGAGGCCTTGTCTGCTCTGTGGCATACCAGGCCCAGATCCACAGCCCTCGACAGCCGTGCCCCTCGAGCCCTTCCTCTGCAGATTCTGACCTCTACTTGAACGCACATACAAAAATAAGCTACCCCCCGCCTCCACCGCTCTCCCCAAGCAAGCCCTGGATCTCTCCCGGTTCCCTCCCAAAGGAATAGTTGGGGAGGAGAGGAGGTGGAGATAGAAAAACTGGACATAGACCGAAGGTGAAAGAAAAACAAAGAAAAGGAAAGAAAAAAGGGAAGGCGTAAAGAAGAAAGAAAAAAGAGGAAGGAAGGAGGGAAGGAAAGAAGGAAGAGTCAAAGGCAGCTCATGGGAGTAGAGGGCGGTTTACAGAGAGAAGGGTAAGTGACAATTCCAGAATCCCAGCTCCTGTTAGCCCTGTCCCTCATAATTTAGACTGAGTCTGCACTGGCAAAGGGATCTTTCCTGATCTCGTACCCTGGATTGGGGCTGGAGGTGTCCCAGCCTTGCAGGAGAATGGCAGAGTCCCTAGCCAGGCGCAGGCCTGGGGCGGGGGAGGCTCAGGATTGAAGCGTGCGCCCCTGACCTTGAATGGCCCGAAGCCCAGAATTCCTACCACGCCCCTGGCGTCCGCGAAGGAGCAGCTAACCTGACCGTACCTGCTCCGGGCCAGGTGGGGGCGGGGGGGTTGAGGCCAGCAGCCTGGCAGAGCGCTGAGGAGGCAGCGTCGAGGCTCCTGCGCGGGATAAGCCGAGGTTGCCACCGCAGGCCTGGCACGACCAGGGCCCGGATGCCCCGCCCGGCCCGGCCCCCGCGCGCACAGGTACCTGAGACGATTTCAACTGAAGTAATGAAGGCAGTGTCGTGCTGTCGAGAGAAAGGTGGATCCCAACAACAGGAAACTACCTAAATCACCGACCAGTTCTGGTGCTGCCCGCGCGGAGCTGCCTCGCCCGCCGCCGCCGTTATTGCCGCCGCCGCCGCCAGAGGAGAACCCTGTGATCGCGCCCGGCCCCTCGCCAACCTGCGCCCGCCGCTGTCACTGTGTGTTCCGGGCTGCCGCTAAGGCATCACGGAGGGAGAAGCCACCGGCCCCGGTAAGGTAAACCTGGGAGAAGAAGGGAAGGGAGGTAAAGGAGAGAGAGGAAAATGGAAGGAGGGGAGAAAGCGAGAAGAGAGGAGGGAACGAGCAGTGTGCGGGCTGGTTTCCCAAATCTTGCAGCTCAGCGACCCGGCGCGGCGCCGAGCGGCGGCAGCCCTGGGCGATTCGAAAGCGCAAGGGACAGCAAGGAGTCCGGCTCCCTGTCTGGCCTCGGCCTCCCGTGCTCGCTCCCTGCCACTCGTTCTCCCCCTCTCTCCCTCCCCGCCAGCCAGCCAGCCAGCCGGGGTGCGCGCTCCTGCGCCCCCTCCCCCCTGCTGTCGCCCCCCCCACCTCCCGCGAGCAGGAAACGCGTGGCCCCGCCGAGGGCGACCAGGTCGGGGAGGCCTGCTGGGGGAGGGAGGACCCATGCAGCCCCGCCGCGGTCTACCTAACCGCTGCTGCGGACGCTAGTGACGCGCTGTGGGCCCAGCCTGCTCCCCGGAGTCCTAGGCTGGGGGTCATTTAGCACCCGGAGACCCACGAAATAAGCAGCCTCTGCGAACCTCCCGGGGGTCTCCCGAAAGAAATCCTGTTTGGCTTCCTCTGTCTATGCAGCTCCCCTCTCAACTGAAACCACTGGTCCAAGACAGCCACAATCCAGATATACTAGCAAGTCATAAAACTGAACAAAAGCCGACAAACCTTACGGCACCAGGGCTATAGGGCCCAGACAAATTACGACCGTCTAGGTAATATTTAAATAGATGCCTAAAGTAATTGCAGGGGGCGCGGGCTAGTCCTCCTGTTGTAAAAGTGGTGGACGGGATAAAGTGGAAGGTGAAGATAAGAAGTCAAAAAAAAAAAAGAGGTAAAATTAAAAAGCTTCATTCCACAGCTTTTATTCTATAAGAACATAAACATCGTCTTTTTCCACGCACAGCAGCATTACAATATTAATTTATTCTGATTTAAGATTAGAAGTAAATAGAGCTAGAACTAACATTTATAATAACGATAGAATGCATTTGCATAAAACAAGATTGGCAATTTTTCATAATAATAGACATTTATACAGATTTGTATTTTATAGTTTTTTCTTTTTCTGCACCTACAGGTTTGACCCTTTTATGCATGTAACTTCACAGTATAAAGGAAACCCAACAGTGTCTCCCTTCTCTAGTCTATTCCGCTTGCCCCAGCCCTCCTTGGCTTCCGTGAATTTTAGAAAGAAAAAAAAAGAAAAGAAAAGAAAAAAGGGAAAAACGAGGAAAAAAACCTCCACAAGATAGAGAGAATTATGGTGTGCTTGTTGTGTTACCAGTGGTAACAATTATTTAATGACAAAAAATCCACTAAATCTGCAGGTATAAACAAAACAACATATGATTATTTATCTACAGCCAGAAGGGCATGGAAATTCAGACTGAAGTAATTTAGTCCCACAATGCGAGACCTTACACAAACTGGAAGAGAAGTTTCCTTCTCCTGGTCATTCTTTTCTTCCTTTAAAGCTGGGATATCTTACAGAGGAAGGAAAAATTAATCTTTCTGACTTTCTCAGTTTTGCCAATCAGCCCACGTCAAGCCCTTTTGCCAACCTGTGTGTCCATGCCTGCAAGCCCTTCTCTTTGCCAAGGAAGAAAGGAAGAAAGAAAAAAGAGACCCAGGGGCCTGTATCCCCTGATTAAACACAGCCCAGCACTCCAGGCAGGCAAGCCCGGTGGCAGCTCCTTGCACCATTGACCTCAGGCCAGACACCTCAGCTGCCTACAATGCGACCTCCGCCTTCTGGCTAGGTTTGCCGGCCCTGCAGGAAACCAGCTCGACCAGGAGGACAGAGGCCATTTCAAGCAGTGGAACCCCAAGACAGCAAACCATCCCTGTCACCGCTTTACATTTAGGACAATATCTCTGTATATAGAATTTTAGCGCTATATGGCTTTTTCCCCCAGAAAACAACAAATAAACCAGCACCAAGCAAACAGAAAAAGAAACAAAAAGTCAGAACAAACCAGCCCTGCACAGATGGAACAGCCAGCGAGATGGTGAGTGTGGGAGGGAGGAATGGGGCTCCGGCACAGGTGCGAGTTCCTGGGCAGAGCCGAAGACAGAGGGGGCAGAACGGCCCTCTGGAAGCGAAAAGAACCGCATTGCCTAGAGCTTCATCAGGAAAAATTAAAGCTGGCTGTGAGCTCCCGGATCCGGTTTTCTCGGTTCATTTTCTTCAGTTTCATCCTGCGGTTCTGAAACCAGATTTTAACTTGTCTGTCCGTGAGGTGGACGCTGCGGCTGATCTCTAGGCGCCGCTCTCGAGTAAGGTACATGTTGAACAGAAACTCCTTTTCCAGCTCCAGCGTCTGGTGCTTGGTGTAGGGGCAGCGTTTCTTCCGGCCGCTCTTTGCAGTGAGCCAGTTGGCTGCGTTTTCGCCTTTGGAATTGCCTGGCATTTAAGAGAATAAAGAGGGGAAGGTTAAATCGAGGCCACGCGGGCTGCACACAGGGGTGAATTCGGATCGTGCCTACCGTAAGAGGGATGCCCTGAGTCACACGGAGAGAGTTATGCCCCCCTTTAGCTTGCCCAGGGAGAGCAGCTCCTCCAAAAGTCATGTGCAAAATCGAGTGGGCCTCCAATCTACACCTACTCTCCCAATTTACATTTGCCTCCGCTTTTTTTCCAAACACCTGTTTTAACACAAAACTGCCAGGTGCCTGCAGAAGGAACGGCCTGGGAGGGCAGGCTGTATATGTTGAACTTAACGCCTTTCTGTGCTTCTCGCCCCGAGGCAGACTAGCATTTCCTGCAGCCCCCAGGCTGGGGGCGCAGACTGGTTTCTTGGAAGGGGGGGGCGGGCCACGTGGCTGTGTCTCACTCCAGTTCCCTGGTTGCCCAAGGCCTGATGAGGAGAGGAAGAAGGACATAGATGGGACATGGGGAAGGCACGAAAAACTGATTGGGGGTCAAGGGCCCTGCCTCACGTCTCTCCAGGAGCCAGGGACGTGCAATCTGGGCGATTTCGAGTTCCAGGGGAAGCGAAATGGCCCCTTTCTGACTCTCAGAGCAGGGCCCAGGCATCCGGGCTGCATATGCCTTTTCTTCTCCCCGCAACGAGGATTCCCATCCCTCCGGCAACTTTGAGAAAAGCAAGGGGGATCGTAAACTCGAACTTCGCCGGTTAATGGGCTTATTTATTGGTGCTGGCGGCTGCTTATTTTGGACGCCTTACAAACATCCGCGCTATCTACGGGCGAGACACTTTCCCTCCCTCCTCCTCCCCCCCGCGTGGGCCGCGCCTGGCAGGCTGGGCCCAGACCACCGCTTAGGGTGCTCCGGGGCTCGGCTCGGAGAAGGGCACGCACAAGAGGGGAGTTGCTTGCCGGTGTCCTCGCCCCCAGCCGGAGGACGTCTTGGTGTGGGGCGCTAAGCCTGACATGAATTTTTACTGCGTTCCCACGCCCAAATATTAAAAAGCAAGTTCACAAGGTCAGCCTGCCTGCAGTTCGGGCCAAGGCCGACCGGCTGCCGTGCGGACTCCTGGCTCTCTGCTCCTTCCCTTCTCTGGGTCTGCCTGTCTGCTTGCCCGCCTGACTGAGGCCCTTCAGCGCGCCCTGCTTACCCAGGGAGTCCTTCTCGGGCGAAGCTTTGCTGCTCTCGGAAGGGGCGGGGGAGAGCTCCTCCGCAGCCGAAGACGACGCGTGCGCCTCCTCATCGCCCTGCGAGCCCCCGCCGCCGCCGCCACCGCAGGCCAGCGTGGGGGGCGGCGGCGAATCGAGGGCTCGCTCCTTCCGGGCTGCATCCGCAGAACCGGAGGCGAGCGCGGGTGGCGGGTCGAAGCCGCGCCCCGGAGGCTGAGCAGGGAACTGGCCGGCGCCGAGCTGCTGCGCGCCGCCGCCGCTGCCGTAGCCCTTGGCGGTGCCATAGGCCTGAGAGAGGCGGAAGTAGCCAGGCACTGGCACCCCGCTGGAGGTGCCCAGGGCGCAGCCGTCAGGCGGCGGGCCCCGCTGGAAGGGGCCCATCTCGGCAGCGGCGGACGAGCCTTTGGGGCATTTGTCAGCCGAGTCGTAGAGGCAGTAGGAGCTCTCCTCTTTGATGTTCTGCGCGAAAGAGCACGAGGTGGCCTGCGGCGGGGGCTGGGGTGGTTGCGGCGGGGGCGGCGGCTGCTGCTGGGGCTGCGGCGGCGGCGGCCCTTCGGGTGGCTCCATCCGGCATGACCGGGGCGCTTCCAGCCACAGATCTATAGGCGCGGGCGCGTAGCCGTGAGCCCCGGGACCCAGGCCCCCGCTGCCACCACCGCCGCCCGGCGACGCCGCCTCATTGCGCTTGCCTCCCAGAGCCGGGAAGAGCCCGCAGCTCTGCAGCCCGTAGGGCAGGTCGGCGGCCGACGGCAGGTAGACCCCGCCGTGGGCATAGTAGCCGCCGCCGCCGCCCCCCGCGCCGCTGCCACCACCGCCAGCCTCGCTTCTGCCGGAGCTGATGAGCGAGTCGACCAAAAAAGAGTTCGCGGCGGGGCTCTCCGAGCATGACATTGTTGTGGGATAATTTGGCGAAGGAAGCAGATAGCCCTTTCTGGCTGACATTTCTTGTGCAAAACATGCTGAATACGATTAGCAATCCCCCCGCACCGCGGCGAGCGCCCGCAGCCAATCCTGAGCCAGAGTTTCCGCGCGACCACTCCCAGTTTGGTTTCGTAGGCGCGGGGCCGCTCTCCGAGGGCGCCCTCCGAGCCCGCGATTGATATAAATATGTAATCTGTATTGATGGGCCGCGAGACGCACACCCAATACCTCAGCCCAAAGGCCAGGAGCTGCGGGGGCAACCCCAACGTGGCTGGTGGGGGCCCTGGCCCCTGGGCTCGCTCCGCCCATGCCCAGACGCGCGCCCTCCTTTGGGGCCTGTTTGAAGGGCCCCTGGGCCCCGCGCAGTTAACAAGTGGGGTGTTTACGGTGCGCACCCCGGCCCGCCTTGGGTGCTCCCCATTTTAATTTCGGAATCAGCCACCAGACCTCGGTGCACTCTAGACACTAAGGGGGGCCGTCAGGGCCTCAAGCTCTTCCCATTCAGCCCTGGACCTGGAGCTGTCTCCCCAAGGTGGTGGACCTATTCCTAAGGTCACCAGGATCCTCAGAGTGTCCGAAATCCAGAGCAGACTGGAAGCCGGCAGTTGCTGCTTCTTTCTTGCATCCCTCACAGAACTCTCCCCAAAATGCAACGCCCTGGCCTCTCAACCCGGTACGCGCTCCGCTCCTCCTCCGCCCGTGGGTTGATCCAGTTAGGAAGTTTACCTATGGCGTGCTCACCTGGCTTGCCGTCTCTGCAGCTCCTGTCGGTGAACCTTCGCGGGCTGCCACGAGTGGGGGGTCGAGGCGACTGACCACTTTGACTGAGAGACTTCCCCACCCTTTTACTCCAAGGCCAGAGCGAGGTCCAGCCACCCCGCAGCCACATGGCCCTGGCAGCCTCCAAGCTCATACGCCTTTGGGGGAAGTGAAAGAAAACATTGATCTTCAGGGTTTTTGGCTTACCAGGAGGCGAAGACCTGGAGGGGGAAACTTGGAGGGGGGTGGCAAACGGACACCTTTGCCACACAATTCTCCTGGAACTCTCCCTTTAGCCTTGGCATTCGCACGCTGCCGGAGGCTACGACAAGAACGAATGTCACCACACTCCTGCCTCTCGGTCCCCTCCCCTCTTCCTCCCTCCCCTCCAAACCCACGGCTGGGGCATCCCTCACTCCCGCAGTGTGCGCATTTTAACGAGGCCCGCGGTGAGGAAATCCGTTCTCTGTGAGGCCTGGCTGGGCTCGTGGCCCAGTTATAGGCGCGTTCGGAGGCCAGGCCCTCTGCTCAACAGACACCGGGGCCTCCTTCTTCCCTGGCCGTAGGGACCGCGCTCTCAGTCAACTGGAAACGGCAGGCCCAGGGCGCTAGCCCCCAAGTGTGGGCCTCATACATGTCTCAGGAAATGCGACCTTTTCCGGCCGGATCCAGGGAGCCCAGGAGGCCGCTGCCTTGCCCCTGGCCTACGGGCTAGAGCTCTCCAGGATGCCCCAGGCCTGCCCACTCCGCCAGCTCCGGTCCCTGCAGAGGGCTTGGCTGGAGCTGCTGAACGCCGGGATCCCGCTGCGGGCGGCGGCGGGGAAAGACCCTTGCCTTCCGGGTGACTTGCCAGGCACTTGGCCTTGTTCCTCCCAATATGAACTCAGTCGGAGGAGGAAGCCGAGCCTGAGAGGACACAGAGAGCGCGTATGCGAGAGCTGACGGCAGAGCCCTGGTGCTGGCTTCTGAGACGCAAGTAAGCAGTTGCGGTCTCTGCCGGCAGCGGCTGCTCGGCGCGCAGCACCCGGAGGCCGTGCCACCGCTTGCGCTGCGCTCCAGCCACTTACACCTCTGCGCCCTGTGGTGACCAGCTCTGCGGACTGGACGTCTGGGGTGGAGAAGAGAGGGATAGAGAGAGAAAGACAGGAACAGAAGGAAAGAAGGACAGAGGGAGAGAAAAGAGAGGGAGAAAAGGGGAGAGAGAGCATGAGAGAGTCGGCTCTCTCCAATCCGACAGGGTCTTGAGGCTGTAGTAACGACGCAGCCGAATCCAGTGAGGGGTCTGTGGCGAGAGATCAGGATCTGTCCTTCACTCTCCATATCGCTCAAACGCCCAAGGCCAAGGCAACTTTTAATCGGGCTAGGCCCACGAGGTCAACGAACTTGAGTACCAAAAGCTTCAGACCAAGCAGCCCAGGATCCTTCCCCAGATGGGCTTGGCCCTTACCCACCTTGCAAGGAGAGTGAAACTGACTGGAACTCTGGTGCTCAGCAGTGCTACTGGGAAATGCCACAAAGCTGAGAACTGCCTGAGAAGGGGGTTTTGCCCCTCAGCACTGTCCATACCTCTCAGGAAATCTCTGCCCAGTGGGAAGTAGGTTCCAAGTACAAGAGAGGGTCCCTTGAGGAGAATGAGCTCCAGCAGGCCAGTGAGCCAGGAGTTGGTGCCTTTTCAGACAAAATGCAGAAAGCGACTTCCCAGCCCACAGGTTAGGAAAGACCAGTGGCCGCAGCAGAGAACGCTTGAGATGGTGAAGGCTAAAAAATTAAGTGAAAGACAACGCTCTAAAGGATCTAAACCTGTCTTTCTTAACCTTTTTGGAAGTTAAAGCCCCCTTTGGTAAATCTAAGGCCACGTTCTGACTCTTATCCTGTGAAAAATGCACATCTGTGCATTCCCACAATTTGACCCGTTATTTTCAGGGAGTTCACAGACCCCTCAAAGCCTTTTCCTTGGGGTCTCCAGAATGTTCCAGGACTCTCCGGGAAATCAGCAGCCCTGCCAGTTTGACTAGTAAGACAAGCTGGGTACCCGGCTGTAGGCAGCTCAGGCCCAGTCTAGTTAGAGCTCTGTAGGGTGGCCAAATGGGCTTCTAGGCTGAACGGGATCCCAGAGCATGCACGCTCCAACCAAGGTTACAAATAGTCTGGTAGCGCATCTGCTATGAGAAGGCCGCCTCAGCTGTGGAGTAGAGGAGGTGGAAGGCCCGCTGAGGGCTCACACACCATGGCATTGGCACTTGGGTCTTCATGGACCTTTGGGGAAAGCTGGATGTTTCTCTCCAGTGTCTTTTCCCCTCTTCTAATAAACCAAACGTGACGTTGAGTTTGTGCTATTTCTTGCTTGGAAAAAAAAAAAGAATATGTAAGCCTGTGTGGGATCCCCTCTCTGGCCCAGACTGCCACTCCACCTCCACCGCTGAGCGGAGAGTGTGTGGAGAGCCCGCAGATGCGCCTGGGAAGCAGACTGGCCTGCCCGGCTGGCTGGTTCGAACAAGAAGATATCCACACAGCAGAAGCTCAAGTAAAACGCCTGCTGCCTTCTCAGTCTGTCTCAGAGCTCCCAGCATCCCCAACCGCCCCCAAGCCTCCACATTCCCCAGACTGTAACACCGAGGTGTTAGCTTCCTCAATAAAATATTCCATTTATCGATCATCTCAGCTTTCCGGGGGTTCCCCACCCCCAAGAGATTAAGAAAAACAATTCAGTTGCAGCATGGGTTGGCTTCTGGACACTCTCTCTCCCTCTTGACCATTTACCTTCTTTTTTTCTCCTTCACCCTCTTTCCCAGCTGCCGAATTTCTCTCTTGTTGGTCAGGATGCCTTTGACCTAAAACTCTCTGGTGTCTACTTGCTTCAACCAGGCCTGTGCAGCTGCCAGGGCCCACGTTTTATTTAGGAGTAAATATTGCTCATTTCTACCTGGTTAATTACATGTCCCTTCAGCTATGGAGCCGAAGTAAATGCCAGGCTGGTGAAATAAGCCCTTTGGCAAGGATTACCATGCAGTTCACCAGATAGCGGATTGCTTCTCCTGAGTAGGCCCTTGCAAACCACGAGAAACAATAAACTGTTATTACCAAAAATATTCTTATAAAAAATACCAGGTACTGAGATTGAGATAGCCAGTAAACAATCTGTATCTGGAGGTCACTCTCGATGTTTTCTGGGCTCAGAATTATCTGATCAGCTGTGGAGTTGAGGTGCAGCCCCAGAGAGGAAAAATAAATGCTACTTCCACAAATCCAGCTTTAACAAAAATTCTGGACTTTTTTGATTCACGCATTTACCGCATATTTAAAATTTGGGGGGTGAGCAGTAAACTTCTTCTCCTGTTCATCTTTAAGAATGTCAGCCTTTTCAGGGATACAGTATTTGATGTGTCTGCTTAGAATCAATCAGGTGCAATGTGTCCCTAAATTTTTTTTTCTATATCCAACCACTGAACTGGCCCTTCTCTCCTGATGGGGGGAGTGTTGGGGCCTTTTCATTCACCCCTCACATACACCCCTCAATTGCAATATCCTTAGTTTCATCCATCATAAACTGCCTCTGGCCTTGAAACTAGAGGCAGCTTTGGGATTTTAGGGAAGGCTCAGGCGGCAGAGAGCACCATGTGGGCGCCCACTCAGACCACGCTCAACAAAGACTAGTGACTGTGATCGGCAAAATTATACATGCACACACAGGCGGCACCTACTTTCTCTGAGACTCCCCCCCCCCGCCACTCACCCATGCTGAGTATATTTGTGAAAAGAAAATAACCATTTCGAGAAACGAATGAAAACATACTGGAATAAAAAATTTAAAACTAGGAAAAAAGGAAATTTGAAGCTGGCCTCTGAAATGTAAGCGATATGATTATCTTAAACTTCTTTTATGACAACTCTGATGGAGAAATTGTTTGATCAGAGTTTATCCTCGGTGCCAGCCTTTGAAAATGTATAGGTATTTACCAAGACATTTTTTTGCGCATTTGCAAAGTGTGCAAAGGATCTCATTTTTGCATCTAAGAAATTGCTGCGAAACTCCAGCCAGGTTTATAGCGGCACATTCCAAATAAGCAACATAGAATTCCCTGGCAGCCTCAAAAATATAATGCTACTTTTCTGAATTGGCCTTTTTTGGAACAAATGTTACCCCCAATCTGCTGGGCAAACCTAGAGATCACACATAGTAGGAAACCAGCTACCTCCCAGACTTCTGCCCCAGGGAATAAGCCTGCCCCAGTGGCTACGGTCGCTGACCACATCATTGTTTCGAGTAGAAACTTTCAGTTTTCCCCAGTCCCGCCATCTCCCCCCACCCTTTTTTTTTTTTTTTTTTTACCACCACAGTCCCGTATCCCAGCACAGCCGGGACCCTTTTGCTTGGATGCTTCCCACCCCAGGCTCATCCCATTCTGAATATTTCTACAAAATCTAAAGATCGCCTTAGGTGAAATGCTGGCGCATAGAGTTAAAATCGTCAGCTTTTCCACTGAGGCCTCCCCCCCCTGCTTTCCAACCTTAGGGGGTGACGAGAGAAGGGGGGTCGAGTGGGCTGAGCGCCTATAGCGTCACCCCCCAGCTCACAAACCCAGCCACTTTCCCAGCCCTGCTCAGACACCGGCCCCACTCCCGCCCCAGCCAGATTGAAATTGCTAAACTTGTGGCCTCTTACCTTGACACATTTCCGAAATCACTGCCAAGGGAAAGCTGGCTTCTCCGCGCCGCGACGCCTGCGAGGCCTAGAGAAGACGCGTTGCTTTAAATTACAGCACCAACCGCTACTTGACGGTGAGGCCCCCTTTTTTTGACACGAAGGAGATTGGGACAAGTGAAATAACGTAACGTGCCGCTCTTAGTATCAGAAGCGAACAAAGGCCAAGAAATGCGCTGGGGTTCCCGGCTCCCCGGCGGCTTTGACATTGATCGGAAGTGCGCCATCTCGTGGCGGCTGAGCGCCTAGGCCGGGCCCGAACTCCAGCCCGGAGCCGGGAAAGGAGAGCAGACTCAAGGCAGAGACAGAGCGAGAGTGTGCCCAGCCCGCTGCTAAAGAGATCTCATTTTTACATCTAAGAAATTGCTGCAAAATCCCAGCCGGGTTTATAGCGGCGCATTCCAAATATGCAAATTGGCCGGCCCCGGACGGGTTTACGACCACATTGTCACAGCCATCGGAGGATAGGCTTTTATAGGGCTCAGAAATCAAACCCGCGCCCGCTTGCCGCCCGCCCTCGAACAGTCCTCCTGGCTAGACTCTCTGTAGCAACTTGTGAGACTTGGTTAATCTTTAACCGTCCCAAAGGAAGTCTCCTTAAATCCTAGGCTTCCCTGCCCACTCCTTCCCTGCCCCCAGGAGAGTCCTTGTTCACCTCTGTGTGTCTATCAACCTAGGCATTCATCTCCGGGGTCCGTCCCATTCCTCTTTGAGTTTGATTTCCCCAGTCGCGTAAGTTAGACAAACACACAAACAAATAAACAGAGCGGGGCTATGGGGTCTGGGGCCTCTCTCCAAATTCCATCCTCTCTGCTGCTCTGATCCTGCCTGAGTGGCTAGGGAGAGAGTGGGGATGGGGGGGCGGTGGGCAACAAAAGGCTCTGGCCTTTCACCCTGCTCCTCAAGGTTATGGGTGATGTCCAAATTTAAGGCAGAAGTTCAAAGGCAGGAAACAAAGAGGAAACCAGTATCTTTCTTTCCCCAAAGGGAAAAGGCAGCCTCAACCGGGAGCTGGGGAGAAAAGAAAGTGCTCTTAGAGACTCCTAAGACTCTGCTCTGTCTTTGTACCCAGACCAGTCTCCCTGTTGCTGCAGGGCTCCCCAGGGCACCCTAGAGTGTTTCCACTTCAGGCCTCCTGGTCTTGAGGTAAGTGAGTCCAGCCTGGGATCAGACCCACTGGCCACCTCAAGCCCCAGGGCTTTCTCCCAGGGCTGGGGTCAGTTTGAGGGGATGAAGCCCCGTATTCCAGGCCCTGAGATACCCCATTCCTGGGACCCCACTTCCCCATGTGAGGGAAGCCAAGGACCTGGCCATTCACCTTGGCTTCCTAAGTTTGGCTTCTAATGGAATTAAATCCTAAGTCACCTCCCCACCCGCTCAGGGGCCTAGTAACTTGCCCCTTTCCTAAGGGGGAGTGGTGTTGGTGTTGGGGGGGGGCAGACATTTGGCAGTAAAAGGCAAGCGGGGAGAGAAATGTCACACCAGGACCCAATACTCAAGTTTCCACAGTCTTTATTTTCCTTGTGCCCTGTCACCTGTATACATGCTGCGACATACGCAGTGGGTGAGAATGGAGGACAGGCCAATACTCCTGTTACAAACAGAGCCACCAGACGCTTCTTAACACAGGGGGGCAGAGGAGATTTAATGGAAGGGTGCCTGCCTTTCTCAGCTGAGGTCCCCAGACCCTGGAGGGCCGAACAACCTCAGAGCATCTCCCTAACACTTTTCAAATATGCAAGAAATTAAAAAGACCATTCCCGACACACTTTCCATCCCCTCCAATACCCCAAAGGCAATCAACTAATGGCAAAAAATATATATATATTCTCAAACAAAATAGGTTATAGTTCCTTTATTTACAAGTCTTTTGAACACCATCCCTGTATGAAGCGTACATTCAAATATTTTTAGCAGTGAGTGAGTTTAACCATGGAACACTGTAAACAGATAGAGCCTTTAAATATTTTCTTCATCTTTTCTACCCCTCTACATTGCATCTTTTAAAATTTGCTTTGGTTCTTTCAGGGAAATATATATATATAATATAATATTTATCTTTTAAAATAATTCCAAATCACTCTCGAGCTCTTGGAAGGTCGCTGGAAGCTTCCAAGCTCAGTTCTGGGGTGACGAAGGGCAGAGCGCGGCGTGGGAACTGGGTGCTTGGGGGGGCTCAAGCCCCTCATAGCTGGGGACCGCTGGCCAGGCCTGCTGCTCTGCTGCTCCGCCGCTCCGCTGAGCAAATCCAAGCTTGATTTAAGCGTGCTGTAGACTTTGCCAAGCTGCCGCACTCCACAGGCATTTCCTGCAGGGATCTGGGGGCCAGCGGCCTGGGTGCAGCCTCTCGGCTTTTTGATGTCTTCCACCTCAGGGAATGGTCTGCTCTGTCACTAGGCTTTAGGCCAGAGTGGCAGGCCAGGACGAACACCCTAATCATAGGAGAAACTAGGTGAGCTGCAGAAGTCAACTGCTGGAAGCTCAGGCCTGGGACAGTGTGGTGAGTGGCTAGGAGGGGGTGGAGAGCCCCTAATGCCACCTGGAATAGTAGATTATTTTTCCCTCAAGGATCAGCAGCCCTCTCCCACCTCACAGCGTCCTCTTAGTCCAGTCGTCTTTCACATTGGCTTTGGAAAGGAGCCCCAATCCGGACGTCTAGGAATCCTCCCCCTTCCTTCTGCTCCTGTTCCCAAACTGAATTGGGTTTGGAGATCTTGACGCAGGGGTCCTGGAAGTGGACAGGCTCCATGTGGAGGGTCCCTGGTCGGGGTCATTCTCCAGGGGGTCTGGAGGGGGCCCAGTCCCTGATGGAGACCACACCCAACCCGAAGCTCTGCAGTCTCCAAGAGTGAACCACCAGGGGCCCCGAACCATTCATTCTCGCTGATGCACAACTCTCCGAATCCAATTATTGTTAGAAATCTTAACCACCGATGCCCAGGAGCGTCCCCGAGCGGCCTCCTTCCAGGCTGTCTCCGTGTAGCCTCCCCTCTCTTGCACATCGCATTTCTTCAAAAGTCACCGCGTGCCGTGACCTTGTCAAGGTCAAAATCTGCATATAATCTCATGTGTATGAAGCCCCCCACCCAGTTCCAGTTGGCTGGAGCCTTAGAGGAGCGGGTTGGCCGAGTAGTACTGTAAACGGTCTCTGTTAATTTTTTTTTCCTTCATTCTTCTGTTCTGAAACCAGATTTTGACTTGACGGTCAGTGAGGTTGAGCATTCGAGACAGCTGCAGGCGCTTCTCTTTGTTGATGTACACACTGAAGAAGAACTCCCGCTCCAGCTCCCGGATCTGGTACTTGGTGTAGGGGCAGCGCTTTTTTCGGGTTCGTTGGCCACCTGTGAAGGGAGAAAGAGGCAGGGAGAGAGCCAGGTGTGACGGCTGCAGTCCATCCCAGAGCCCCAAGTGGAGGAAAAGGGCTGGCCGCAGGGACTGGAGGCCCTGCCCAAGCCCCATCAAGGTCCCCCCAGGTCCCTGCCTCAGGTTCCTACTGCCGGCTGGGGAGAGGCTGCCGGCGGAGGCTCAGCTCCAGATAAAAGTCAGCTCCCTAGATAGGCCCCCAGGGAAGCTGCTTACTCTGCCCCAGAGCAGAAAGGAGGGCTCCTCACTGCAACAGGCGAGTTTGCGCCGCTGAAACCGCTTTCAAAGCAGCGAGCGGGGGTCGCCGGCTGTCTACAGCCTGGCCAGACTAAACAAACAGCCGCCCGCCCGCGGACATTTCACCTTCCAGCACCTGGGCGGCCAGTTCCCGAGGCAGTAAAGGCGGCCCCAGCCCCAGTCTTTCCCGGCTGCGGCGGGACTCGGCCCTCCTTAACATATGGGGCAGCTGCCGGGTCTTCGTCAGCCTGAGTCCTGGCCATCAGCTCCTGCCTCCCCGGCCAGCCTCCTGGCTTCCGCGAGGTGGGGAGGTGGCAGCGGAAGCCCCCTACCCTGGGCCTTTCCTGAACACCAAGGCCACACAGCCATCCTGGTCCCCCCGGCAGAGCAGGGGTGCTATTCCAATAGGGTGGAGGAACGAGGGGTTTCCCAGAGCTGCGGGCAGGCTCGACTTGCTCCCCTTTCAATAAAACTCCACCAGAAGTAAAGAAAAAAACCCGCTTTTGACAGATTGAATAACAACTGTAACATGCAGTCGGACAGAAGGCGGCACGTAATTGCCACCGCGCCACAGGAAAATGGCTTCCTTTGGACAAAAAGGCCAACTTTGGGTTAGTTTGTTTCTTTTAATGTATTACTCGAGCTAAGCGGGCTATTTTATCTGTTAAACACGTTCCTAGTGCCATCGTTAAACAGCGATGTCTTTGAATCCCGGCCGGGACTGGAATCCCGGCGCAACACATGGCTTTTATAAAAATCTCCGGATTACCTCGCTATCAAAGGCTCCGGAGCCCTTGCAAGGGGAATTTACAGGCGCCCACCTCCGGCTCCCCAGCCCCGACCTGGTCCCGAGAGGGGTCGAGCTGCTGGGCTTGGGAGCCGAGAAGGGAAAAAAGGGAAAAAGACAGTTGTGTGGGGTTTTTTGTTTGTTTTGTTTTGTTTGGTTTTTTTTTTTTTTTGCAGGCATGCCTCGGCCGGTGGGTATTTCACGGCCAATTTCAGCACTCGCCACGTGATCCCGCCTTTTATAACAAAGTTTTGTTGGGGGAAACCTAAAGGCCCTTCATAAACCTTATATGCTTATAAAACAGCATATAAAAATTTAACAGCGGTGCTGCGCTAGATTTCCAACTCCCCTTTCATAAAGCGCAGGGCGCTGCCTTTATACGTACTGGAGCCGCCGGCCTTGTCCTCAGTGTGGCCGGAAGACGACTCGGGGCTGCTGCTGCTCTCGGGGCGCCGCCGCCGCTCCTTTTCCTCTGCCGCCGCCGCCGCCTCCCGGCAGCCGCCGGCGCCGCTGTCCGAACTTGAAGTTGCCGGCGTGCCCGTGGCCGCTGCCGCCGCCGCCGCCGCCGCCGCCGCCGCCGCCGCGGAGGTCGCCGCGGCTGCCGGGGGCCCCTTCTCGGCGCTCTTGTCCCCAGGGTAGTCGGAGGAGGCGAGGTTTTCCGGGGTGCCGTAGGCCGTCTCGAAAAACTGGTCGAAAGCCTGTGGCAGGACGCCGTTTCGGCCCACGGTGCTATAGAAATTGGACGAGACGGCGGGGGTGGGGTGGTGGTAGACGTTGGCCGAGCTCTTGGCCAGCACGTCGCCAGGCACGCCGGCCGCGCTGGGCGCCTGCAGGCAGTCTCTGTGCACGAGCTCCTCCGCGGAGTAGCAGTGGGCCAGATTGCCGCGGGGGTGCCATTTAGTGGCGGGCTCAATGGCGTATTCTCTGAAGGTCACTTCGCGCACGGGTTGGACCTGGGGCAGGTTGGAAGAGTAGGAGTATGTCATTGGGCGCGAAGACGGGGTCTGGGGCAGAAAAGAAGGGAGGCTGGAGAAATCTGGACCCGAGACGTAGTAAGTACAACTTGGCAAATACATGTTAGAGGAGCAGGGACCACGCTCATCAAAATCCATCATTGGGCTACCTTGGGCTTTCCGCAGTAGCCGAGCTTAACATGATTCTCCACTGCAGCTGCCTCTTTGAAGCGGATCCGTGAAGTAGAAATTTGGAGACGTAAGCTGACGTGGAAATCTATCCCCATCCTTAGCAGGGAGGTGCTGGTCATGTGACCCGATGTTGAAATTGACAAGCTGCTAGCTAGTCCGGACCTTTCCCCCCCCCTTTCCTTTCCTTTCTTCCACACCCCCCCCCCCGCCCCCAGCTTCCTTTCTTTGTAGCCACCTCAGGGGAAGCAACAGATCGTCACTCGGTGTTCTCACCGAAAGCACGTAATCGCCGGTGTAACTCATGTTGGCTGGGGGGGCCTCCCGGCGCGCGGCGAGGCTGGGTGCTACCCCGTGCCAATTGCTTGTGCTCAGCTGCACGGTCCTGGCCCTCGAGTGCGCCGAGGGCGGTGAGAGAGCTCAACTCCTGACACCCACCACTCCCCGGGTGAGGGAAGCCACAGGCTGGGGGTGGCCGGGTGGGAGCTGGTCGCTGCGTGGCCCGTGCGTGGTCTTGGAATCTATTCGCCTGGAGGCTCGCGTTCGCACCTCCTTCTTCGCTGTCCCCCTACCACAGGCTTGCTTTGGGAACCACCTCTGCCTCCGACTTTGGCCGGACCCCCTTCGGGACAGGGTTTGCAGCCGTGGATGTGCCTGCCTCGTGGCTCGCCCGATTTGCACGGTGACTTGATTACACGCTCGCATTCATGGTCACTTCCGAAGCGCTTTAGTGCCTTCCGTCCCTAAACCGCCAACAACCCGGGCGGCTTCCCCCGCGGTTTGTCAGGGATCCGCAGGTCCCGGAAAGCCCTTCGTCTCACCCGGGATCCACCTCCCTTTCATTCTCCCTGCCGGCCTCTTCACCCCACGCCCTGCCCTTGGAGAAACCCGCTCCTCCTCGCTGTCTGCCGGGGTTCGGAGTGACACCGCAGAGCCAGAGGCGTGGGAGCTGCGCCGCTGCGCACTGGTCCGCCCGCCCCCCGCCTGGTCTTCTGGAGCTGAGGACTCGGGGAACCATGGAATTGAGGCGAGCCTTGGGCTGCTTTAGAGGCGCTGACATCCAAGGAGACTTCTCCTGGGTATGCTGCACCTTCCGGGAGCCCACAGCTGAGCTCCAGAGCTGTAGGGAGAGTGGGGGCAGTGAGCAGGGGGCGAGGGCCAGGGAGCCGTGGCTGAGAAAGGGGTAACAGGCCACCTTTCCTCTGCAAAGCTTGAGAGCCAGGGATGTGCAGGGCAGAAACTCAGAAGGCTCGGCGCCTTTCCGGCTACTCATCCCACAGAAGGGACACAATGCCAAAGAAAAGAGACGTCTTTCTGAACCTCCCAGCACCTTGGGTGAAAAGAACGCTTTGAAAAGGCTAGGTTTGAGCTAAAGAGAGAGACAGAGGCCATAGCAGCTAGTATGAGTCTAGCTTTCTTGGGAAGAGGAAAGAAAAAAAAAATGAGATGGTGAAAAATGCTTGCCATCCTGCAGGACTGAATGAACAATGTTTGGGAGAAGCAGAAGAGAAGGGCATAGAGCAGCCAGGCAGGGCCAGGCACTGGGAGGGGTCCAGCTCTGAGGCCTCCCCACACCTATCTTCTTGGAAGGAACTGGATGTCGCTGAAGGAAAGTTGAAAAATGAAAAAGAATAACCTTTTCCCTTTCCCCATCCAGGAAATAGCCGAAGGTATTTATATATCTCGGGGAGATTTAGAGTATAACCTCTAAGATCTTTGGTATTTAAGTGTCAACATCGATTTATTTATTTATTGCTGAGCTAACTGTAACTGACACAATAACAAAATCTAATCGTGTATTGCACTGCAAAAGAAATATTCTCATTATGTATTTTCTCTAAATGATGGCTCACCATTGCATTTGAATACTCGCTGTAAATATCAATAATATCGAGTAATTACTCTGTAGTGGAGTACACTAATTTATTAGCATTTATGTTTATGTGGCTCCAACCCCCCCCCCCTTTACAGGGTTGCGTATCACAAATCAAACTACTCCGACACATTGGTTTAATGAACGCTTTATTCAGGATTTGCTGCGAGAACTTCCATGCCCCTTGAATCCCTGAGAGCTGAACTTGAAATTATTTGTGCATCTCCAGCTTGACATATTGGGGCACTGTGGCTTGTGCAGAGGGCAGTATCGGTGTGAGTGAAAAGGTCTGGTGGGAAGGAAAGTCATTGGGAAGGGCAGCTTGAGACCTCCTAAAGCTGGGAATCACAGTTACAGGATTGCCCTGCAGCGAAAAAACTTCTATTTCCAGCGGCGACCAACAAGGCAAAATATTTATTTCTCCACAGCATCTTTCTTGAAGACTGAATATAAAAGGGAGGAGAGGTTTGCGAACAGCAGTATTTAAGTCATTCCCTGGCTGATTTTGGCTCTCTCAAACTCTCTCCCAGCAGCCCACCCAGTCCTCGCCACCCTGACCCTCGGACAAAAGGAATGCTTGAGGGGTTTCAGTGACTTTGCCATAACAAAGGCGCCACCATTGCGGGGCTTGCCCTGCCCCTGGGTGAAGGCAAACAAATTCTTGCACTTGTATTAGGGCTTTTAAGACTATAATTGAACCCGGGGGCGTCTAGGAGAACCAAAAACTGTTCTAGACAGACCTGGGGTTTTATAGCAGTGTTGGCAGTCAACTTCAGCTTGTGCCTGAGCAGACCGGCTGCAGTGGCCCTCCAGCGGGGGACGCCAGGCTACCTACCCTAGCTGCACGCAGCCCCTCTCCCCATTAGATAGGTTTTCCCCTTGGTGCCAGGGAGAGGGGGGGTCACCACAGAAAGGTTGGTATAGGGATATGTGCCGTTCCGTAGAACTAGTGCCTCCCGTGTTCTTGAGAGCCAAGCCAAGAGGGTGCTGGTCAGTCTGGATCCCATGGGTGTCTGCAGGAGACAAAGGCGAATTCCCGAGGAAAGGCTGGGGCAGGGCAAGGCGCTCTAGGAGCGGCTGGAAGGGCAATTCGGCTGAACCAAAGCGGGGTGCCGGGAGGGTCTTGCAGCCTGGAAGGGGGTGAGTGGGGGCGTTGCTGTGAAGATGGATGAGGATAAAGGCTCTTGATGCCAGAAGGGAAACCGCCTGGAGCGGCGAATGCTTTTAGTTCCCCGGCAGGGACGGGAGGGGGATGCTCTGATCCCCAGTGCTGCGCACTCTTCCCAGCTTTGCCTGCTTCTGCCCCCCTTGCCTGGAATATACTGGCGGTGTGAATGTTTTTTGGGGGGGCTATTCGGAGGTAGGTGCAGCTCTGAAGACCAAATCTTAGGGAGGCAGAGCTTCGGGTCCTTGGTTTTGACTTTGCTCTGAGCCTAATTGACTCTTCCGCTTTGCAGGAGGCCCAACAGCCAAGCTGAGCCCACCCGGCTCAAGAGAACACCCGACGGGGGGTGGGGGGGGGGCTAAGGCTGCCCTGGAAGGCCAAGTGCGAGTTGCATTTTTTGAAGAGTCCAAGATGGGCATGGCTGTGACATTGGCCCTGGAGACTGGTTTTCCATGAGTTGTTCTTTCTCAGGAGCTCCACGGTGTGAGGCCATCTCCAGAAACGTCTTCAGCGTGTATTTCCTTTTATCGTCAACCCGGAGCCCCATGGCAGCTAATGCAAGAGGCCAAAAATGTTTTGGAGGAAGAAAAACAAAGGCAGGAAGTGGCGGCGGCTTGACGGTGCGTGTGTGTCTGCGGAGAAGGGAGGGAGTCATTTCAATCTCTTCTTGTTTTTCCAAACTTCAGGGTCCAGGCAGCCCTCGCAGGGCCGACCCGTTGCTCCCCGCGCAGCATTTGGAGATGGCCACCCGGAGAGGAGAAGGCTGGCGCCGGAGCCAGCTTTGTCAGGCGGAAACGGCTAACGAGGCGATTTGCTCAGCAAAGCAGACCAAGCCTTTCCAAACTTCATTTGATTTGGCCCTAAAAGTGGGGGGTTGGGGGATTCGGAAACACCTCCCGGACCCTCCTTGGCGGGCGGGCTGAGTGCTCCGTGGCGGGGATTCGGGAGCCCTGCACTCCACGCGCCTTCCCAGGCGGGATATGGGAATAAAGTCTGTCCAGATGCCTCTGCCCAGCACTGTCGCCTCCCCTTCTTGCAGCCGAGGGGTCTGGGCAGCAGCCGGAGGGTGCCTGCTGGCAGTGCCCAGGCTGGGTAGCCTTGGCACGGTTAGTGTGCACCGGTGTTGTCGTGCTGGGGGCGTTTCCAGCAGTCTCATTCAAGGGATGTGAGCAGAAAGGACCATCACTTGATAGGCAGCCTAACACCCGCTCACTCTGAGGGAGGATAGAGCTGGGGGGCAGGGAGTGCCTCCACGCTCCGGGGTTTCCAACCCCAACTGGCCATGCTGCTAGGCTGCCCTCTTCTCTCTTTGGGGCCGGCTTGGCCTCTGGCAGCGGCTCATTGTCCCGGAATCTGAGAACCTGAAGTCCCCGTGCCACTTGCAGCCCTGTGACTGCTCAGTGCATAACCCTTAGTGTGAATGCCAACATCAGGCTGTCCGCTCACTCTGTTTCCTCCTTAGCCATCAGTCTCCATCTCCCTGCGGCTCCTGCTTGCCGGTCTCCTGCCTCTTTCCAGCTGAGTCTCCCCTTCTGCGGCCTCCCGCCTCTTCCGATACCTCCCCTAAGCTGAGCAAGAGCTGAGGTGCCACTGGAGGGCACTCAGTTCGGAAAGCACAGAGAAAGGAGGCTGGTTAAGTTCCTGACTCTCCCCCAATTCAGGCCTCCACCAGGGGTCTGAACTGGACCTCTCACTTCCTTCTTCTGAATACTCCATTCCAGGTTCTGTTTCTCTCCCTCCCTCTCTGATCAACACTCCCTCCTTCTCTTCTTAGGACTCAGCTCCTGCTTTTGTGGGCCTGGCAACCTTGGATGGCAGCCAGCCTGGGAGGGGTAAGGCCCACCTGACAAACCAAAATTCACTCCCAAAGGTCAACAGTTGTTTATCTGTGGATCACATAAGGCACCGAATTTTTTGCTTTTTCTTGCTGGTCGGAGCCCCTACCTTCCTCTGTCCCTAAATGCCACACCTGTTTCTAGAAAGCTATACAAAAGACCATTTCAACCCCTGTGATCATACTGCACACAGGTGCAAGAGCCAGCTGGAGGACCCAGGGTGGAAATGGCTATCAAGCCCTTCACGGGGCTGGAGGCCAGGCCGCCATCTGGGGGCTTTCTCTTTCCAAGTGGGAGATATCCTGGAGGTACATCTGTCTTCCATGGTAAGCCTGGGAGATGGGTTGTCTGGGAAGCTCAGGAGATCTCCTAGAATTTGTTCTTAGGAAATGGTCTATTGGCAGATCATGGCCAACTAATCCCATTTCCAGGCACCGTCTAGAGGAGGCACTGAGGCTTCAGTGAAATATCAGGAGACCCCCTTCTATCACTACTAGGTGGAGGCAGGGGTTAATTTATCTCCTTGGCTTGGACAGGTGGCACCTGTCCCACCCACAAGCTCCTCCTCCCTTCCCTAAAGCAGGGGAACAGGTAATGCCTTGAACTTGACCTTATGGTTGGTTCTCATCAGACTCACAGGTTCAATCTCCAAGGTCCCTAAAGATCTGAAGAAGTCTACATCCTTCCACTGGCCACTGAGGGCTGGGGCATAGGGTTTAGCAGAGGGTCTCAGACACCCAAGCAATCTGGTTATTATTTAGTTTCGTGTGTCCCAAAGTGATGGGAGAAAGAGGGTTACTTCCTTTGAGAAGAACTATTTTTATTTTTATTGTTGTGGACTCATTAAAGATTTTTTTCCCCTACTGAGTGGGAACAGATGGGGGTGGGGGTTGAAGGGCAAAGCCCTGGTTCCCAGTGTCTGCCTTCCATCCTCCCCGCAACTTCGGCCCAAACGGGGCTTGGCTTGCCCCAGCCAAGTGTATCCGTAAGAAACAGGACAAAAGACGGCAGCCCAACCAGAAGGCCATTTCTGGTCCTCGGGGTCTTGGTCCGCACAGCTGTGGCTAACAGGAAGCTCCCATACCCCAAGCTTCAGCTGCCACCTAGGGCAGTTCCCCAGGCTCCTCCGAGTTCTACTCGGCCTCGATCCATGGCTCACACTCCAGGCTGGAGAAGAGCGAGCCCCTGCCTAGTCAAACCCTGCCCTTAGGAGTCTCCCCTATGTGCCCTGATAGGCAGTTCTGTGATGGTACCTGTCCACCGACAATCTTTCTACCTACTGTCCCCTCAAGACTCCACCCATGCAGCCCTAGGGATAAAGCTCAGCTTTCCTGCATTCTGTTAAAAAAAAAAAAAAAGATGAACTCATTTGCAGGGTCTCTTTGATTCACCTGGAGCAATAAGCTCGGCGGCAGACCAGGTTTAAGCGATTGACCACTAGGCCGGATGCGGTGACCTGCTGCAAGCAGGCTATGGGCAGAGGTAAGGGGCCCCGACCCCTCCACAGCACAGTGAGGGGGTTCTTGGGGTCTGGGAGTCAGGGATTTTTACCTTTGGCAGAATGCACCTCACTTCTTGGCCCATATTTTAGGCAGGAGAAGAAGAGCATCAAAGTTCTCACCAAAGGCCTGCCATGCACTGAGGGAGCGGACCTGGACTCAGGGACCTCAACAGAAGGTCCCAGCAGGTTCCTTGCTTCCCTATTCTATTCCATGTCCAGCTGGCCCGGCTGCCCCCGCCAGGTCCCTTGTTTCTACCGAAGCTCACGACTCGGATCCAGCCGCGCGTCCGCTCTCCTGAGCTTGAAGGCGTTGCCTCTCACCCCGGCTAAGCTTCCGTGGGCTCAGCTCTTCCAGGACTCGACGGGGACATAGCCTGGGCCACCCCTGGCTGCGGGAGCTCCTCTTCAATACGGCTGGGGGCGAAGGAGTTGGTAACCAAGAAAGAACTGCCTCCAGTCCACGATCCCAGGGTATCAGAACCAGCTTGCAGCTGGCCAGTTGTGTGTCCTGCGCCTTCCCGCGGCGACCGGTCCTGGCCATGGAGACAGCCATGGCGCGGAGGACTTGACCTTTACGGCACGAGAGGAGGGCGCTCTCTGAGATGCCGGGAGGGGGGTTCTGCTCTTTCCAACCTCTCCCACCCAATAGCAGCCGGGACAACGCATGCCGCTCACTCCCATTCCCCCCTCCATTTTGTGCAGTGTCCACAGACCCGCAGCCGGAACAAAGCTCCCAGCAGTGGTGCCACCGTCGCCTTTGCGAGCTCTTGTCCCTAACTCCCCTGGGCCAAAAGCCTCAGAGCTTAAGCCCAGCGATCTAAGTTCCCCCCGCCCCCCACCGCGCCCTCTTTTTTTACTTAACCCTCAGCCAGGGCCAGGGTACTACTCTGGGTGCCGGGCCCCCGTCTGTGCCAACTTCCCGGGCGCCGGGTCCTGGCCTCGGGCTGTGGGCGGCGCCGGGCCTACAGCCGAGCCTAGCGTGGCCGAGGCGCGGGATGAAGCGAGGCCGAATCTGCTTTCCGGCCCGGGCGGAGACCCGGGACTGCGCGGGGCGCCCGGATGCGGCCGCACGGGTCCGCAACGTGGCCGTGCGTGCCCCGTTCGCTCTCCGCTCCCTCGGATCTCACCCCACCCGTCAGGCCGGGGCTCAGAAAGCGGAAGTATTTGGTAGAGAAAAACACGGTTTCTTTTCAGCCCGTTTCAGAACCCCTTTTAGAGAAAATGCTCCTGTCAAGTTTTATTTCCCGTTGCAAACCACCTTCCACGCTGCCAAGAATTAAGACCGGGAGAGATTAAATACCCGATTATTCTCATGGGGAGGGAGGGGCGGGTCGGAGAAGGGGCACCCGCACAAAACATTCGTTTGACTCGGCTTGTCCTCATCAAATAACGCCTAGAGAGACCCGCGAAGGCCCGCGCGGGCGGCGGTGACGTCAGCCTGCAGCGGCGGGGCGAGACGCGGCGCGGTGGCCGGCCCTCCGGAGTCCGCCCGGCGCGGGCCTAGGGCGTCGGGGCCTTGACCTCTGCCTAATGTCCTGCTGCACGCCCTCTCCGGCCCACAAGCCGTCCGAGCGAGGCCGGCTCTCTAAGGCTTTGAGCCTCCATTTTGAGGAGAGAGTTCATACCGACGCGCGGAGGATTTCGAGCCTCCTCGGCCCCCGAGGGGCGCGGCATCGGGTGGCTCCCCAGGTCCGCGGCGGTGCTTCTCCCGCGCGTCCCCGTCCCTGCACCTGGGGGAGGCCCCGCGCCGCTGCGCGACCGCCCGCAAAGGTTCGCACATCTCCGAGGCCCCGTTGTGAAGATTGCTGCCGGGTGGATCCAGCTCTTCGGCGGCGCGACGGAGCCAGGCAGAAATGAAATCAACTGTGGCGAGGCCTTGGCTGCTTCCACGGAGGACTTCTCTGTGCCAGCGTCTTTTTCCTTCCCTTGAAAATCAAATTAAAAATAGCAAACACCTTTCAGGCATTCGTCGGCGCTAGGCAGATGAGCTAGGATTGAAGCAGCCGATCAGAAAGTGGGTATTTTCATAAAGAATGAAGCCGGCTGTTATTGACCCGGCGGCCTGGCGGGTGAAAACTTAATTATTGTGTGCGTGTCCTAAAACTGAGGCATAAATCTCCCCAGGCCTCTTGGATAACGTTACATCTTTGCTTATGAAAAATGGGATGTGAGCAACTCGCTGCACATTTCTCTGATTCTCCAGGTCTTGGGCTGCTGACACGCATTCGGTCAACTTTAAAGGAATGAGCATAAATCAGCAAGCCCCTAGCGTCTCCTCCATAGAGGTTCGCAAATCCGGAAGGGCGCCTCTGAACCCCCTGGGTCTGGAGCTTAGCAGTCCCGGGCAGGCTCCGTCTCCCCTCCGAAAGAAACTCGGGAATTCGCAGAGAGGAAACGAGTAGCCGCATCTTCACCAAACCCTCCAAACACACTCAGCAGAGTGTAATCCGCACACGTATTATCATTCGGTGAAATGTGTCATTAGCTACCCGCACACACATGTATCATCCTCAGCTGAATTTCGCTGCCTCGTGAATTTTAAGAAAATATCTCAATTAGGTTGAATTTTTAAAAAGAATAATTTTCTCCCTCTTTCTTTAAAAAGTTGTTTTCTGTTTTCAAAAGAAAAAAACAACAACAACTTAAATGGATGGCTTAAACTCTGTATCAGGCATAAATAGTTGTGAAATGCAAAGTGGCGTTTTACAATCGTCCACTTAAAATACCTCAATAAATTTGACAGTATTAAGAGCAGATGGAAAAAGTAGATTTTTTAAAGTACCATATTTACAATTTTTTAAAAATGGTCACATGACAGGCCATTACAGGATTAAAAATCATTGCTAATTTAATAGACGGAGACGGTGTCTAGTTGTTTCCATATTACAATTTCTTATTCTGAAAGTGTGTCCCTTTTAGGAAAAAAAATACTTGAATCAGCTATTCACCAACACTATCCCAGTATTTGGTGTTATTATTCCTACATAGTGGCTGGCATCCTCCTGGATGTCTTTTTTCTAAAGGTTCAGATTAATTGCTATTTGGGTATTGGGGAGTCATCATAATCCGTGCTTACTTCAGGTTATCTGGTAGATCCAGGGGAATTTTAAGTAAGAGGTAAGATCCACATTATCAACATCTGTTTCAGAACAGGCAGAAGAAAGCTCTGAAATATCTTCTGTCATTAGTTTCAAAAGCTGAAGGGAGGGAAAAAAAAAGAAAACTACTACTTTACCCAGAGTTCCTGCAGTGGCGATGGCTTGTGAAAGGGGTGGTATTCCGGCTGTAGAGCTGCTGTTGGCCTCCTTCCTAGGCCTGAAGCTCAGAATATTTCTTACATCTAAAGAAAAATATCCCCCAGTCAACAGAAGAGTCCCCTTCGGAGCTGTTCGTAAACACACAGTTTGATCCAGCTTTGAGGGGATTTTCCACCACTTTAAACACTTTGGGAGAAAGCTGTTATTTGGGCTTGATGGCAGCTCACTTAGAAACGGAGTGCTGTGGAACAAGCTGTGGGGACGCTGATCTGAAGCATCATTTTCATTTGCTCCCACAAGTGGAGTGAAAATCCTCGGGGCAGCAAAATTTGATTGCACTTCACAAGACCACTCCATGCGTACATTTCAAGACCAAGCTTTAGAGATTCTTTCTGTAATTCTCCACCAATAAAGGAGGTTTAAGTCTTCAGG
The DNA here is from genome assembly GCF_949987515.2 of Delphinus delphis. NCBI lineage: Eukaryota > Metazoa > Chordata > Mammalia > Artiodactyla > Delphinidae > Delphinus > Delphinus delphis. The sequence goes on from NC_082691.1 coordinate 58,762,982, forward strand.
TTGGAGAGGTTTCCGTCAGCCAGGTTTGTAACCAACCAATATTATCTTCCATAAAATGATGAATACGTTTACTCAGTTCACAAATACTTTCCTCTAACATAAAGATAAAATTAACCTCATCTTGAAATTCTGCACCCTAAGGATCCTGGTTCCACCAACGTTTCAATACATATTTGCGTAGCATGTTTCTGACAAAACACATCACCTTATGTTTATATTAAACATATAAACATACATATGTGTTAGTTACGACTCTAAACACATCTGATGTATTGTTTGGGGTCAATAAGTAGTAGAGATGATTATTACCAGTATAGTTTTGATGGTGGTTGTTAATATTAAATGTATATATTTCTTCCATAAATCAAATGGCAGCTTAGAAAACATCAGTATAAGATTGCACACCACCCAGGCGCAGCACTCAACCCTGAGCTATCCAGGATAACTCTCCTTCTGCATCCGTATTATGGTCATTTTGTAGATATGAGATCTTTAAGCTCTCCATACTGACCTCTTAAGAGGTGAGTTTCTTTGAATTTCTGAAATGTAACTCTAGAGCTCTAGAGTTAGAAAGGCATCTGAAACTTTTTATTTACCGTATAGATTCCCCTATAGCTCTAATTAGGATGGTAGATCACCTTGGAGGGTGAGGGCCAAGAAAGAATGGTTATTTAAGAACACCTCTTAGACTGTTAACAAAAATGTACAGCTTAAAAGCAGATCTGCAGAAATCCGATGCAGAGCAAGCCACTGTGAATACAAATCAAACTTGGCCATTAAAGAAAAGGAGCAAAACTTCATCAGGTACATTTTGTACCTGAACTCTTGAAATCACCTTAAATTATATCATCCTGGGTCATCAGTAATTAATGATACTATATCTGTACAGATTCTACAAATACATATACAAGCACACACAAGCACTGATATGCAAATGCATACACGTATACACATATGATATATATTCACATATATACAGGCACATGTATAACTTACATATATTCAAATTTGCTCCATCTGGAGCCAAAGAAATGAGTACTAAATCTCTAAAACAAGGAGTCAAGGAAGTAAGACTTTTGATTCCCTTGAAGCTGAAGAATTACAAGGAAGCTTGTCAACGCGAGGTGGCGCCCTTGATCTACTAATCCAGCCGAGGCCAATTCACGAGCTGTCAAAAGTCAAGGTCACAAATTGTCTTTTTTCATCAAGGTCAAGGTTTAAGGCCTTTCCTAGTCCTGTCATTTCAACAAATATCAAAACCTGCCCTCTCAGACACATGCAGACCCAACAGCAGACTTTAAAATACGACAGCCTGGGCATCGCTGATACTAAACAACTGGTTTTCATTTTCCACAGGGAGCCTGGGAATTTATATTATCTCTTCCTCCTTTCTTTTCTCTCCCTTTTAGAATACCTGACACTTTAACCTTCTTGAAGCACTTATCTAAATTTTTAGGATTTTAGTTGTGAGGGATTTCTCCTTTTGCTTGAAAAATTTGTAGCCAAAAAACAAAACAAAACTGAATAATATAGAAAAGAATGGTCCTTGGTTTGTATAGGACAAACCTGCTCCTTTTCTTTCTGTGCAGTGCATGTTTAGCATAGGAAAATAACGAGTATTTCCTTCAGATTTTAATGGCAGTGACTACTTTATTAACATAATTAATACCACTATATCAACTATCTACAGGTCTAAGTTGTTTCTTTTTTACTATTATTTTTAGTAGAAATATTTGAAAAGCAGGTGCACAAATACATTTCACAGTGTGCTGAATGTCTTTATTTACAAGATAGCATTTTATAGTGAATATGAACAAGATGAATGTGCTGGTTGAAATAACTGCTTGATTAAAGATGTGCTGTGAAGATGAATCCCTAAACTTTCTAATGCAGTCTCATAACACAATAAACAAGGAAAAAATACTAATCCCTTAATAGATCAAAATATAGAAAGTAAACATCTAACTGTCACAGGGGAATGGATTTCCATTCTGACTTTTCTAAAAAATAAAAAAGGAAAATTATTTCTCCAGCAATATGTTTATTAAGTATTGGGAAATATCAATTTAAATGAAAAATTGTGTTCAAACCAAAGGCCACCATGTTAGGGTAGGACCTCTCAGGAGATCTGACACAAAGTGAATTCCGTGAATTATCTGATGCTTTAAATATTTTTTAAAGCTATCAAATCCTTTGAAAAGTAGATTATATTGGGGCGGAAAATATTGTCCAAATGCCACAAAAGATCTTGTCATAAGCAAGTAAAAATTATTATCAGAAGGACATTCCCAACCTGGGGTTCCTCTGTAGCCTCAAAGGCTCAGCTGGTTGTATTTACTACCAAGACAAATGATCCTCGGAAGAGCTTTCTCTCCCTTTGCCCCTTCATAGTAAATAGTCCAAGATCATTATTTCAGTACCTTCTTCTCCTTTCCTTTCTAAATCTATACATGACACGTTTTGCAGAATATACAACAATGGTAGGACTTTCACTGAGATTTACCTGAGCAGTCACTTAACATGCAAAGGGGATTGTGATGGTGACCCAAGGACAAGCATACGTTTACAACAGCCTCTCGCATTTGTAACCAACTTTCGGATTATTATCGTATAACATACTGTCCTAAAATATAACGGTCACATAAATACTTACAAGATTTCAGTAAATGTGTAACTTATCTGAAATTGCGTATTTCGGGGTTGATGTTTGACTCTAGAGTTTTTCATTTAATGGTCTGGTGGGGTTGGCGGGAGAACTGGCAGTCTTTACCATTTCTTAGAGTAAAGTTTTAAAAGAGTTGTAGATTCCACAGGAGAAAAAGATTCCCCTTAGGAAAGCAAAATGCCAGTATCTCTCTTTCTCTTTCCCATTCTTCAATTATTATTAGCATTATAATCATTATCTGGACAAAGCAACGAGTTTTGAAGCATTTCTTCAAGTTGCCCTCTAGCTCCACTTTTAATCCATTAACTAGTGGTCTTCAGTTTGTTGATAACTTTTTTCTCTTTGACCCTCCTGTTCTGGAACCAGATTGTAACCTGCCGCTCGGAGAGATTCGTGGTGGCTGATATCCGCCTACGTTTGTCCTTGGTAACGAATTTGTTTGTAGCGTATTCCCGTTCGAGTTCTTTTAATTGCACCTTGGTGTAAGGGACGCGCTTCTTTCTCCCCCTCCTGTAGGAGCTGGCGTCTGAGGGATGAGAGACCACATCTGGAAAATAGGGAAGGCAAGTTACAGAAGGGTCAGATCCAGGCCAGGACACAGGCAACAGCTCTATCTGAGACACCGCCTTGCAGTGCCCGGCTGCCCTTTGCCAGGCTGTACAATCCAGCCTTTCTGCCAAAATCTGGAGGGCCAGTGGGGAGGGTGGTTAGTTCTGCACTGAAATGAAATCGCCCAGGGATCCAATGACCACCCCAGCCCAGGCCACTCTGCCCACACAGCAGCGGGCTTTGCTTGATCTCCTGGCCCAAACGTTAGCACCACGCTCAGGGGACAACACTTCTACGCCCAGATTCCTCGCTGTATCCCCAAAGCCCCAACACTTGATGTTTCTACACTGAAGGATTTTTGAGAGAACGAATACGGGCAATTTGGTGAACCATTTCCAGGTCAATTTCCCATCCTTACTTAAGTCGATGTCAAGGGCTGGCGAGGGCGGGGCGCAGAGGGAGAAGGAAGCCAGCTAGGGTCCCCACAAGCTTCTTCTCAGCTATCCCTCACCCAGGGAGAGCCAGGACCAGCCCAACTCAAGAGCAGTGCGGGCAGGGCAGGCCAGCCGGGATCGGGCTCCCAGGGGTGCAGCACCACTAGGACAGGCCAGGGAGAGAGCAGAGGGGCACGAGGGTGACCCAGGAGCGAGCAGAGAAGCTGGAGCAGAACGGGAGGACCGGGACTGAGAAAGGGGCGCCATTTACCGGGCAGAGTGGACTTCCAGAGGTGGGAAGGCTGTGCCTGCTCTTTGGGGCAGTACATTTGGCCGTTCCAGCCGTTGGGCAGCGCCCAGGGCTGGTAGCTTTCCATGGGAAGACCCAGGGGCTCGTGGCGCGACTCTCCAGGGCCCCCGAGGCCGGGCACCACCGGCATATCCAGGTAGCCAGGCACGGGCTGATGGTGGTGGTAAGGCCCGGGCGCATAGCCCTGGTGGTAGAAGGCGAACTCCTTAGCGCGTGAGCTGAACTCCTCGGCCGCGGGGCCAGCGGTGTCCATGTACTTGTCCGCGAAGGCAGCGGCGGCGGCCGAGGCTGGCTGCGCGCACGACTTGATGGCGTTGGGGTGCGGGCCCATGCGGGCGCAAGGGTAGTAGCCGCTGCCGAAATAGCCGTAGGGCAGCGCTGCGGGCCCCGACGAGCTCTGCGCCGCCGCTGAGCAGGGACTGCACTGCTTCGCGGCCTCGGCGCCCGCTGGGCCCGCGGGGCCCGGTCCTCCCGAGGACGACGCCGCCGCCGCCGCTGCTGCAGCTGCGGCGGCGGCGGCAGCGGCGGCGGCGGCCGACGGGGGCGCCTCCCCGGGCGCGCTGCTGTAGGCGGCCGCGGCGCCGGGCGCCAGGGGCGCCGGGTGCGCCATCAGGTTGCGGCACTGGTTGGCTGCGGCCGCCGCGGCCGCCGCAGCCGCCGCCGCCACCGAGAAGTTGCCCCCCGCGGCCGCAGCCGCCGGGTGGGGGAAGCCCCCGCCCCCGGCCCCAGCCGCAGCCGCCGCTGCCGCCGCCGCCGCCGCCGCCGCCCCTTCCATGTTCTTGTTGAGCTCGTCGGCCACCAGGCCGCCGCCGTTGTCGTAGAGAAACATGACGGTGGGCTCGATCCAGCGGGGGTGGAGGAGCACGGAGGCTGTCATAGCACGAGCCGCATGGAGAAGACCCCAGTGGCGCTGTTTTAAAAAGCCCCCAAGAAGTGAAGAGCGCGCGGCGCGGGGCCGGGGCCAGAGCGAGGGGGGCGGATCGCGCCCCGCGGGGTCGCGCCAGGCGGCCGCCCATTGGCCCGGGCGCCCCCCTTCCCGCTCCGCCCATGGCGTATGCAAAGCGGGCGGCTCCAACCCGGGCTCTGCTCTGTACACCCGCCGTCCCTGCCGCCGCCCGCGAGGTCCCCAGCGCCAGCGCCCGCCGCGCGGCCGCGCACCATTCACCCAAGGGAGAGGCGGGGGGTGCGGAAGGGTAGGGGCGGAGGACAGGGCGGGCGGGACCTGGAGGGAAGAGCGACCTCCTTGCAGCTCCCCTTCCCTTCCCATCTCCCAGTGAGGCTCGGAGCAGCGTAAGGCGGGGAGGGTATGGGGCGAGATGTTGGGTTGCGACCTGAGGCGATGGGAACAGGTCAGGTAAATCTGCGGACGGCTGGGGACGGTAAAGTAGCGAGGCGTAGACCAGGCTGGGTGTTTCTTGGGGCCTCCGGCGCTGTTTTCTTTCCAGGTATCCGCGCCTCTTTCTGCAGCGAGACACCAGCACGGACACTTGCGCTTTCGGCTTCGACAGCGTCGCGATTTGGCTCTCTTTCCGGGGGAACCGTGGCGGGGCGTTTGTGGATGCGCCTGGCTTATGGGTCCCAGGACATCCCACTGGAAAACTTGGACTACATATAGAAGCTTCCTCCCCTTCTTTGTCCACAGTGTTGGTGGGCAATCTCCTACACTCGTATTTAGGCCCATATGCTCAGAACGACCCATCACACCCACACGGACACACGCGCACACACACAAACCCAAGTGTGCTCTGATCACACACTCACACTTTTATATACAGACTGTTCCTCACTTTGTCCCAGTAACAACTCTTCCTCCTCCAGAGACTTTGAGATGGAGAGAGCGATCTTTGTGCACCGTTATTCAGTGCTCCCACATCTCCAGCCTGGCTGGCCTGTCTTGGAAGGTTAAGAGGAACAGGCCCCAGCTGGGTGCTGAGCTGGGACTCGAGCCCCCCTTCTGGGGCTTTAATGAGGCTTCACAGAGCCTGGGCCGGAGCTGACTCTCCAGGCACCTGGGCACTCTATTGCACTCCGTTTGGGGACAGGAGAAAGGGACTCTTTGGGGCCACTTCATACCTTCCCGCCCCCCCCCCAAAGTAGGACTGGGGAGAGCACTGTCTCCAGCCTGCAGCGGGTGCCCGGTCCTCCTCTGGCCATGAACCAGCTCGAGAAGCTTTTTTTCCTCTGTGCCTGGGAAATGCGACCCTTTCCTGAGAGCACAGTGGGGTGTTGGTGCTGGAAGAGGCAAGCAGCTGTCATATTTTGGAGAGGGATTCTGGGGGTCCTGTCGCTTTCGGTCACATACTCTCACCTCCGATGTGGATGCTGTGAGCTGGTCAGATGCCCAGAAAGGGAACATGCATTCAAAGTGAACATGAGTGCATTCCACCAGAGCATCAGAGTTTGGAAGAGTGCTGGACTCCCTTCCATCCCGGGCAGACTGGTGAGCAGCCAGGCTTGGACCTGTCTCCTGTCTCAGCTTGCAGACTCAGCCCTCAGATCAGGGCGCTGCGAATATCCCCATACCCTTACCAATATCCCCTTACCCCCGCCCTGGTCTGCTCTCTTAAGTTTCCTGTTCTTCCCAAAGTGTCCGGACCAACGAGGCTGGGCTCCGGCTTTTATCCACCCTAATCCCAGGTTTGCCCGGACTAATGTTAAGTGTTGCCCAATAAAACCTTCCATAACCCGCCCCCCACCCCGCACCGCCATACACATACCCAGTGTGCCCTTTCCCTCCTGCCTTTTTAGTAGCTCCGGGTAAATATTGATTTGCCCCCAGTTTACCTCCTCCCTGACTGACCATTTGCAGACTAAAGAACCAGCCTCTGTAGGGACCTGATTTTTGTGTTACTTTCCGGCCCGTTCGCCCCCCTTCCTTCCTCCAAGTGGCATTGTAAAACTCATGATGACAAAGAGACAGGGTAGGGTTTGAGGCCCCAGTTCCTGAGGACTTAAGGGCTGTTTTACATACAGGTCAGACACGGCTGGAGGCCAAGGTCAAGTTGAAAGTTGCAGTCTAGCCATCTTGAGAACTGCCATGCAAGCCTGGAGACCCAGGCAGCTCCTAAAGGCCCACTGCCCACCTACCCTCACTCTTGATTCCCTTTTCCTTTAGAATTCCTCCTGTTTCTGGCTCTGTTTGGTTACCCAGCAATTTTTGCTGCCTTTGTGGAGTTTTTGGGGCGGTGTTTACAGACTCTTCTTCTCTGCCTCCGCCCTGCTCTTGGCCCAGGCTTCGTTCCTCTTCTGTTTTCCAGCCAGACCCGGAAAAACGAAAACACAGCTCGGGGAGCCCCCACCAGCCAGCGCCTGTGCCAGCTCACCTCTGGCCATGGTGCAGCTGCCTCCCGGTGCACACCGCGGCCAAGGCCAGCTCCACATTCCTCCCTCACTCTCCCCACTTCACCGGAGACCGAGCCCTGCATGCAGAGGAAGGGCCCCAGCTCCACAGACTGCCAGAGCCAGCTAGGTCCCTCCTCACCAAAAATGGTGAGACAAGATTTCTGCTGAGGAGCCCCAAGAAGGTTTGTCTGGGAGGGACGGCACTGGGGGGAAGGCTTTGGATTGCATCTCGAATTAAGCTTTGCTTCCTAAACTCGGTAACCCCGCAAAGGAAGGGCGTCAGGCCTGAATTATTTATTGAGCTTTGTGGTGGATCTTTCGTGATCAAGTTATTGGGATATTTTCTTAGTTCTGAATATCTCTCTATCAAATTTTAAAAACTCGCGAGATGTGATTACTTAGAGGGAGGCAGCCCTGCCTGTTCCCTTATTGTCTTGGATCTCAATATACACAAAGTGATTTTTCTACCAGGCAAGTTAGTGGTGTCCTGGTGTGCCTTCACTGTTTTTAAAAGTCTGCCGGTCCCTTTAGATACTGAGTTGTAGCCACCAGTGGGGATGGTTTATAGAATTTGAATGAACTCCATGAATAATTTTGGGTTTCTAGAATTTCTCCTTACTTTGAAGTAAACCTCTTTCTCTCCCCTTCTTGTCCATTGCTGAGAGACGCAAGAGATCCACTGTAGGTTCCCAATATTGTTTCTTAGCCTCTTAGCCCTCCAGGCAGCCACCAAACCTGCTTGCTGTGGAAAAAGAAAGGTTGGAAGGCAGTGAAGAACTGGAGAGTGCTCTGGGAAGCAAGCACAGACTCTCCCAGCGTTCTTCGTCTTTTCCCAAGGCAAGGTCAAGACTCACGTGCCTGCGCAGCTGGTTGGGTCTCATCCTCTGAGCTGTCCCTCTGCTTTTTTGTCTACCAGGCTCAGGAAGTCCTATGGGATTGCAGGGAGATGCCTCAACTTGAATCCCGGCAATGACAAGTTTATCCTCAGACCCTTTGTAGGCTTTGCTGGGAAGCCATGGCACTCATTGGGATCTGCGGGTGGCAGTGGCCCCTTGAACAAGAGGGTGGCAGGAGTGGAGGTGGACTTTGCCCGGCGCTCCCTGATTTCCTTTAGAGGAGCCCCGAGTGGGCAGCACGGCAAGATTGGAGGGCAGCAGCTTTTGTTCCAGGAGCTGCCAGATCCTCTCTCTTGCCAGTGCCTTGGCAGGCATAGCTTCCGACCTCCTAGGGCAGGCTGGGGTGCCCTGAGGGACTTTGGTTGCTCTGGAGCTGAAGAAAGATACTGTGGCTGGGTTTTTTTGGGAGGGGGGGTGGGGACTCGCTGCCAGCCTGAGCTATGAGGCCCTGGGTTCCCAGGGTTGGAAGAGAAAAGGACAAAGGGAAACCGGGTTTTAATCGAGTTTGATTTTCACTAGCAAATGAAATTTACCTGCTCTCACTTTAACTTGGAGGAGGCTGTCAGCACTGCTCTCTGGCACTATTTCTCTGCATCCATCCAGCATTAGGATAAACATTCCTTGGTTGGTTTTAAAGACACTTTGTATTTCAGGATATTCATGTGTTTCTAATGTATCCAAGCAGCTTTACGAGCTGCATTTGCAGAACATCTTAACCCTCTCTCTCCCATTGCAGGAGGGGTAGGGGCTCAGAGATAATGGCAAAGGAAGAAAGATCCAGACAGGGAAATGGCTGAGGAGCTGAGGCTAGCTAAGAGAGAAAGAAAGAGAGAAAGGGGGCAACACCAGAACAGGATAGCACTTCCAAAACTGTAGTCAACCAGACTGTTTGGGACAGATGCAGTTGAGGGACAGCTTTGTCCATGGTGGGCTTTATGAGTTTCCCCACCAGGGTAGAAACTGTACTCTTTCTTAAGGAGAAAGGGTAGGTTCTGAAGAAATCTGGGCCAGCCCTGGCCAGTAGGCAGAGAAATGGCACATCCTGAACCACTTGCTGAAGCTTTTGTTCTAGATTTTTTTTCTTTTCTTTCTTTCTTTCATTTTTTTTCTTTTCTTTTCTTTCTTTCTTTTCTTTTCTTTTTTCTTTTTGCCATTTGAAGGCAACACAAGGCCCAAGGCTGTAGGGACAGTTTTGGACTGTGGGAAGTCACTTGGCACTGTGGTGACCGAACGCTAACATGGTGAAAATGGGAGGATGAGCAAGATGCAGGAAGATCCACGAAGACCCCCACTTTGCCTTGAAATATGCCCTCATCCTGTGGATTTTGAGGACAGTGAATTTTTGGAGGAGCAGCTGTCCCTCTGCCTGGTGTGTTCCTTCTGGTACCAGGCCTTCAAGGCCACCAGTGCACAGAGCCCCAGAAAGGACCCCACTTCCAGCCCTGCCCTGTGGTATTTCTCACAGAAAGTCCTTGAGCAGGAATAGGGGCGTCTCCCCTTTTAGAACAACCAGGCCCAGGTCCCAGGCTCCCTTGAGGAGCAAGCCCTTCTGCACAGTGCCAGCCAGCGGTGCCCAGACTCCGCAAGCTTGGCGCAAACTTGGAGTGAAGGGTGCGTTCCCACCTCTGAGACCAGCGGCCCTCCGGCTCAGGGAGGCCTAGGTGATTCCCCCAGTGGCGGCGGAGGCAGTGATGGTGAGGGGAGTGCTGCCTGCCCCGACGGTGCTGCCGCTGCTCTGCTGTTAACAGGACCTGGAAACTCAGCCTCCACTTAAAGGACGGGAGCCTGCGTTAGAAGCAGAGGGAACTCAGAGAAGTGCTCCTCAGAGGCAGGAAGCGCCTTCTCGAAGTCCTCAGTGCGCCGGCCAGGGTACCGGTCCACAGGACTGCTGGGCCCACGCCACCCAGGGGGTGAGCTCCCCGTCACTCCGCCGGGGCGCCGGGAGAGCGCAGGAAGGCCGAGGAATTCTGGGAGGCTGCGGTGTGAAAAGGGCGAGAGATCTCCGTCCCGACGCTGTCTGTTTGTCCCTGCCACAACCCAAGAGGAGTCCCAACTGCCGGCCTCCACCCCCATCCTAGCTTGATGTTCGGGCCCGCAACAAAACAGGAAACCAGCTCTGGGGGCTGTGGATTCATTATGTCAACAAATACACCGAAGACATTCGAACATTTGAAGGAAATAGGGGGCTTGGACGTAAGCCTGGCTCCGCGGGAGCCCCCAGCTTTCATGCCGAGAAACCGGTGCAGGCGGCCACGCGGCCTGGGCCCGGGCCCGCGTGAGTCCGTCTCTCCCCAAAGACTCCCACGTCCCTGACCCGGGTGGCAGATTCTTAATGCATAGAGCAGCTAAGGGAAGAAAACTCACCAGCGCAGCCACGAGAAAGGGGAACTCGGAACAGAGCACCGAGAGGTGTGATCAGACTTTTACGTGCAGGTTATATGCCCTAATCGTAACGATGTGTGTGCACACACAGATTCACGCATCAAATGAGCGCACACACCCAGTGAACGTGGACATCCAAAGTCCTGTGGGTGAAATACAGGCATCATACCAAGTCTTGAGGAAGAATAGTTCACCCTGTCGGACCAGTCTGGTGACATATTTCGGGGTGGCTGGCGTCTCCCTACCCTTGCTGATTTTTCCAACCACTCACCGTTCCCTCCCCCGCGGTTTTGCAAATACACCTGTCCCCAGTGGAAGGCAAGCCCCCGATTGGCATTTACCTGGTTCGGTGTTCTCCCCAGAAACTTTGGCTGGCTCTGGGGACCCGCGCTGAGCCGATCAGAAGCACCGACGTTACTCGTGGCGCAGCTGCCGCTCCTTTGTCCCGCTGCTCTGGCCCCGCTCGCCCCAACGCTCAGGGAAACGAAGCAGCTCAATAAAAACTTTTGATATTAGCTTTTATGGGTATTTACACTCTGGTCAGAGGAGCTGAGTACGGAAGCTCCATTAATCAGCCCCCAACCTCTGGTTCGGATGCTCAGTTTATGGGTTGGGAAAGTGAGCTTGCCGGAAAGAAAGCATGGGGATGGCTGGCTGATTCCAGAGAAACGAAAAAGGGAGCAAGGTCGTTTACCGTTTTCGGAAAACGAAGATTAAAAGGGTAACTCCAGGTGCTACCCGACGGACTACGTTTTTATTTGACCCCCTGGCAGGGATCATTTTTCCACCTTTGCCTAGCGCAACATTTTTTAAAATATCTTTTTATTATGGAACTTTCCAAACACACACAAAAGTACAACGGACCCCTATATACCCAACTCTTAGTTTCAACCATTATTATCATTTAGTCTTTCATGTTTCATCGTCCACTTCCACTCTTTTTTCCCCTGGAGTATTTTAAAGTAAATCCCAGGCATCACATCATTCCACTTCCAACATAGGATTTTGAAGATAAATTCAAGGTTAAGCAAAATTGCTCAATAAAATGAATCCTTCCTATGTCTGAGGGTAAGAGGTCAGTGTGTTTGAGCTTGAATTTTTCTGATTACAATCTAGAAAGGACTTGAGGGTCCACCCAAGAGAAATCTGGACAAAAAAGGAGAGTGGCGTGTTGGGCATCTCTCCTGAAATTTTATGTGTCTCTTCATCAAGAATACATATGTATGAGTGAGACACATGTTACCCTTTACCATGAACGTGTCGTCCTTTAATTGAAGATTTCTACTGCTGCATCAGGATTTGGGAGGAGAGATGAAAACCATGCCTCAGTCCTTTCTATGTCCTAAATTGACATCTATTTCCCTCTTATTGGACAAATAATCATTTCCCATTTCAACACACCTCCTCCCCTTGTAGAAAGCACAGAGAGACTTCTAATGATTAATCTAGGAAGGGAAAGTTTGTTCTGCGTTGATATATCATTGCAGTAATGACAGTTTTCAAGAACAAATGCAATTCTATGTATTAAAAAAACTCCTCAGCAGTAAAATATTTTTTAAAAAGAATTACTAAAGGTGTTGTGGCTTGCTTTGTTTTAATTCAGTGGTCTAATTGACAATGAGTATGATCCTCCTCTGAGGCGTGATTTCACTAAAGCCTTGGCAATTTTAGAAAGCAAAAAGGCAAAAATGGAAAATAGCAAACCGTTGAATCTGACAAATTCTACACCACCCAGCTACTTAATAAATTCGAATCCCACTTGTCTGCGTGGATATTGGCCATCCTTTCTGGGGCAGAGTATTGGGTTATTTTGCATTTGGATTGTTTATGTCTCCTTAATTAATTTTTTTGAGGAGTTGTGAAATATCTGGGACACTTTGACCCTGGGATGCTTTTATGCTAATAATATATACTAAGATGTATGCTAAAATCACTGCTCATCACAGTAGAAAAGAGCTATTTGGCTAAACTCATAAGAGATGTGTAAATTAAGCAAAAGGAGAAATTACGTGCACAGATTTTATATAACTTTCTGACAACTCCAACTACACCCAGCAGAAGCCCCTGGAGACGTTGGCCTCGAGTCCCTCCCCTGCAGGCTATGGAACATCAGCGAGATCAGTCCCTACCAGGGATCTGGGCAGCTCCTTCAAGGGTCCCTGGTCTCCTGATTCTAGGATGGAGTTCACCACCACGGGTATTACTGTTTGGGTCAGGGTCACCGGTGGAGACTGCAGAAGTGGGAAGATTCGGAGGAAGAGGGAGAAGGGACGAGAGATACCGCAGCAAAGCTGGGAGACAAAGAGGAAAGGGGAGATGGGAGGGTGCAACATAAAAAGGAAACCATAACTCCCATCAAAAAGTCAAGCCATGCAGCCCAAGTCAGGCCCGTGTTTTTAAAGCTGCACAGAAATCCATTCTCTGCGGAAGCCTGTTCTCCGAGGAAGCCTGGCTGGGCCCCCCACCCCCACCCCGCTGGGGTGGAGGGGACGCTTAGGCTGTAGGTCTCCCTGCGATTTCTTTAACGGCACAAAAATAATCTGAAGCTTGAAAAACCGATTGGAGTCCAGAGTTAAATGTGAGCATGAACTTCTGCCCATAGAGAGTGGGAGCAAGGAATTCTGGCTGGTATCCGCTGCCCCGGCATAGGTCTTGAGCCATACTTGGGACAACCCCTCGAGCCTGCTAGCAATTATGTGCTCTCAGCCACTTTTAAAAAGGCCATATTTCTTTACATTTCTAGGACCTAATGTGGGGTTATGTCGGGTCATGGGACCCTTGGCTGGTGCAAAGTAATTTGATGTCACTGAGAGCAAACAGACTCGTTTGTCACCCAGAGGAATAGACATCCCCACGGGCCTGAGCTGGGAGCAGAGCAGAGCGGGGCTGGCTGGGGCTGGGGGATCCAGCCATGGGTCCAGTGCTGGCTTAGCCAGGTGGGCTGGGAGGGGGCTTTCTGGGTTGTTCATGTAGGTGCAGGGGAGTGAGGAGTCAGCTCTGTTCCAAGCACACATATCAGCCCGTTGAGCTTGTGTGGGACCCAGATTGTTTCAGGCCCTTGCATCCCAAGTTCATTTTCAACAGGACCCAAGTCTCAGTTTTTCATTCCCTGAAGTTAAAGCTGGTTAAACCAGGAGCAGTCCTTTCCCCCTCACCCCACTCCACTCACTGCTGCTCTCATGGTCTGTATCGGACTCAATAAAACCGAAGGGAGTCTCTCTACCTGAGGAACGAGATTCACCCAGCTATGAGGTATGAAGAGGAGAGGGCACAAGGCACCATACATCTTATACTCCTTTGGGGATGACTTCAGTGTTGACAGGGCTGGCTAACATCTTGGTGAAGGGCTTCAAATCGTTTGCCTACAATTGTCTTATCCACTGTTTCCAGTTCCTTTCATTTGGGGGGAGTAGGATAACACAAAACAAAAGAACAGGATTCCCTGAGCCCTTCTTTGAGAATCAGGGAATGTTTAAGCCCTGGAGTATGGGTAGGTGTGGAGAAGGCAACTTGATGGACAAAAGGAGGAGGGAAGAGGCCACTTCTGACAGCCCTGGACTGAGCATGAGGTGGGAGTCCTCCTATCAAGGGCAACTCTCAGCAGTCATCACTGTCCCCTGCAGGCCCCACCCCAGAGGGCCTGGAGGGTCTATCAGCGGGGCCGCAGGCCCACTCTTGGGGGCTCCAGTCGCGGATCCATGAAGTCCTGGGATTCACACATTGCAATGTGGCACATACATATCCCTTGGCCTCCTGTATCATAAGAAGGCATCCCGGGGCTGCTCCTCGTTCCTGATAACTCTTAGATGATGTAGTGGAACAATCGATGGAACAAGAGGGAAAAGTTAGATCCAGCCAAAGTGGTCAGCCATGAGGGCCCGAGGAGAAGACCCTGCTTTAAACAGGTGAAGCCAGCCAAGAGAGAAGTTGCAACTGGCATCTCTGAGGCAGATGGGGAGGCCTGCAACAGAATCCACCTATCTTTCTGCCCACCTCCAGGTTAGGAAGAGGTGCTGGCGCAGCTGGGAGAGCTAATGTAAGAGACGGCATTTCATGGCGGGGCCCATGGGTTGTGAAAGGCGCCCAGTCCTCCATAGAAATGAGACAGTCTGGGCAAGAGAAAGAAGACAGGGCAAGGTCCAATGGCTCTGCAACAGAGATGCAGTGAAAACACACCTGTGCACCCTGGGAAGCTGGGCTCCTACAGCTCTGCAACGTGCCTGGCCAACACCAGCCCGCAGGTGGCGAGGGCTCAAAGCAGACCACTGGGTGGGATGGCCTTCAGGGCATTTGCCTCACCTGAATTCTGCAGCGATCTTTTGGTTCCCAGAGTCTCTCGGTACCCTGGAGGAGGAACCACATATGTCGCTCCAGCACTCTACTGGCTCTGGGTTCAGGAATTCCAGGAAGAGTTGAATGGATATCCGAGGATCCTGGGCCCAGATGCCCTCCGTTGGCTGACCAGGACCCCAACCTGGAGAGAGGAAAGCCAATGAGAGCTAGACCTTTCCTCTCTGAGGTGGAAATAGTGCCTCGGTCCTGAATGGGATCCCTGCCCTGGCCCGGGAACATCGAGGCAGCCGCATGCTTCGAAGGGGCGGCCGGGGAGAAAGGGTCTTCTCTTCTAGGTCCTCCCACCCCCGCACAGTTTAGCGGCAGTCACGGTCGCGGCCGGCAGAGGCCGAGGATGATCTCAAGGCGCCGCTGCAGTTGCGACCTCTTCCCACTAGATGTCTTCCCAGTTAATCGGAATTGAAGGGCGTTGTCTGTTCCCGGTGCCCGAGACTCGATTTCCCCCGTTGCTTTTTGAAGTCTGGAGTTCCGCTGGGAAAGCAAACCTTTTTCTTTCTTTCTTATGGCCCCTGCCCCGCCCCGTGCTCCAAATTCTGGCTCTGGAAATCTATCAGAATTAAGCGCCGGCTCCCTATGGGCCCACTTCGGACCCGCTCAAGGCATTGGAATCTTTTTATGACCTTTGATGTGTTTAAATAACATGGCAAGGCTGAGTACACACCTCGGATTAAACTTTAATCGGCTGCAGTCAAGGTCGCCCAGGTGGTAAACGCGTTTCCTCCGACGTCTCCTGGCAGACACTGCGGGGTCCAAGGTCTGGGGCTGAGGCCCTCACTGTGCCCTCCTGCCTCTACCCAGGCCTGGGTGGGGGAGCCAGGGCCAGGGCCATCCCACTGTGCCCCAAGGAGTACTGAAGAAATGGGATCGGAGGCAGACACCCAGGGTGGCCTAATGACCCGAGCACAGTTTTTATAGCTACTAGACAGAAGAGTTAAAAATTCCAAGAGGCACTTCCAGTTTCCCCTGACTCCAGAGAATAGCTGTAGGTCCAAAGTCATGGTCAGCGCCTTGATTGTCTCCCCCAGCATGGTTCTGGTCGCTCAAGGAGAGAGGGGTGTTGCTGGTAATGATGGATTGAGCAGCCAAGTTACTGATTGTTTTTAAGGTTGCCAAGCCCTTGAGGGGTACTTCTGGATCTAGAACCCAGGCCCTTCCCCCATGCCAGGCTACACAAAGTTAGCTTGAATGGTCGGCTGGATTGAGTCACCAGGGCTGAATATAACTTTCTGAACCAATATTCGTGTCATGGAGAATTGTCTTGGACAGTTATTTAGGAAAAAAAATCCAAGGCTAGAGCAGAATGTATATTGAAGGCTACCAGTGTGGTTTAATAAAAGGGGGTGAGTAATAAGGGCTGGAAAGATAGTCAAGCCACCAATAACAGTGGCTTCCTCTGGGGTGAACTGGGGGTCAGAGGGTCAGATGGAGAATTCACTATTTTTATATTGTTTGTAATTTGCACAAATATCATGTGCTAGCCAGTGGGGTAGCACTTGTCAGGAAATAGGGTGCCCTGTTTATCTCATGGTCAAACATCCTAGGAAATTCCCTCCACATATCAAACCAGATTTGGATTCAGAGGAGACATTGAAATAAGGCACCTCCAAACTTAGATCTCAGCCCTACAGGCATCCACTCAGATTCCCATCCCCTGGGAGAAGTTCTCAGGCTTTTCTCTGCTGGGCTTGCCCTGACCTGGAAGTGAACATGCCACCCCAGGATATAGAACCCCAGCTATTCACAGCAACAGGAGAACCCCACTGTCTCAAAACGAATTAAAGCCTTATCTTCAATTTTCCCCCAACTCACGAGTGCCTGAGGGTTTGTAGACAAAACCCCTCTATGCTCCTTCAGTCTAGAGTGCTTACAGCCCCTAACCATGGTGTGGATAGTAAATATCCTTTCTGTGTATATTTGGTTTGTCAATTTTTGTCTCTAAGGGTCAAGAAGCTCCACATACTTGGCTGGGGTGTTGACTTCTTGAGTTAGAGACAATAATATTATCACTGACTAAAGTTAGTTTTAAAAGTGCTTCTTTGTGGAGCCTTTTGGGGGTTGGTAATGCTCTATATCTTGATCTGGGTAGTAGTTACACAAGTGTATACACATATAAAAATTCAGTGAGCTGGGTGCTTGAGATTTTTATGCTTTGCTATATATGTAAGTTATATGGCAATAAAAAAATTTTTAAGTGCTTCCTCATAACAACCTGCGAAGTAGGTCCTGAGGTTATTATAATCATCTCCATTTTACAGACACTGCAACTAAGACTCAAGGGAAGCTAGAGCGTCCCTGGCCTCCGTGGGAGAAAATAACCACTCCCAGCTTCCTCCTCCCAATCTGGCTGCTTCAACAGGGAACTCTTTCTTTCCCAGCAGATTTCTCAGGTAACAGGAACCAGCCCAGTCTAAAGACGCCCTTCTCAGGGTGGTTGTGAGGCAGGAATGTGATAGCCAGCTCCCTCTTCAAAATTTTTAGGCTTTGAGTAGGGAGAGGATGCGGAGGACAGTGCCCAGAGGCTGTAAGGCCTAGAGGGCCCCACTCGCGCCCCTCTAATGAGGAAAAGCGGCCTCTGGGGCTCGGAACCTATTTTCTTCTCCTTATTCCAGTCACCCCTGCCCAGGCACCCTGCACCCTGCAGCAGAGCCTGCGTCCTGGGAGAACCCTCGTCCCGGGAGACGCCTCCAGAAGGCTGCACCCTCCCGCCTGTACCCGCCCCCCCGCACCTTTTCTCAAAAGCACTAGAGGGGGTGGCGTGGGGTGTTCTGAAATTACGGTGGCAGCAGCGAGATGGCCGAGGATAGAGAAAGCGGTTGTTGTTTATTCCAGGCACAGTCGCAAAAGGCTTCCAAAAATATCGAGCCGAGATATTTTATTGTTCAGCCTGTCTGCAGCCTGTAATTATGCGTTCAAGATGTTTAATGTGTGCAAATGCATTAGCCGCTTTCGCTGGTGAAAACCCTAGCTGGGGGCGGGGGAGAGGCAAGTCTGGAGATAATTATGTCGTACAGTCGCAAACAGTATTCTGCTCTTACTGTAAACGGCCCCGGCCACCTTTACGAGAAGCCAGGAAAACTTGGAGAGTGACTCGTCGCGTTTACGCGGGCAAACTGGTTTCTTCCTTTCGTTTTCTCCCGTATTGTTCGAAGTGTCTATTGGGCAGCGTCTGTGCCAGGTTCAGGGGCTCGCCAGAGAGAAGGCGCCGGCCGAGGAGAGCCCGGAGCGGCCGGCACGGGCGTGCGGAGCCCGCGGCCCTCGGAGGCCGGGCCTGGCGCGCGGGCCTGGCAGCGGGAGGCGGCAGGGCTGGTGGCCCGGAGCCCTGACGGCCCCAGGCAGCCCCCGGCTTGGGCAGGAGCGAGCACTCCCGCTCTTCCCGGCCGTTCGGGTCTCTTCCCTCCTCACCTCCTCATCAGGCCGCGATCGGCACACCCGCAAGCCCACTGCGAGGCGGCTCCGGCTGCAAATGCGAACGCTGGGCCGAGGCCCTGGGCCCGCGAGCCCTTACTGGGGAGGGGTGCGGGGTCGGCTAGCATTGGGCTGACCCGGGGTGAACTGGCTCTTTTGGGTCCCGGGTGCTGAGGGGCCGAGAGAACAGCTGGGTTGGGGGAACCCCGCCTCCACACCACCGGGCCAGCCTGTCGGCGCACCCACTCCACCCGGCGGAGGCTTGGCGTGCGGCGCCAGGCGCTCTCCGGGAAATTTGTAAGGTCCTGTGCTGGCACCTCCCACCGCGCGACACGTACATCTCGGTCCCCATATTCAGGCAGCGGCTCCGCCAGCCGAGCGAGAGTGACCAGCGCAGGGAAAACAGCAGTCCAGGACGGACACCAGCCCCCTGAGGGACCAAGGCGTACGTTTGCAAGACAACAACAGCTCCCGACTCCCCAGATTTCTGTTTCAGCTCAGGCTTTTAGGACAAAAACAAGGCCGCGGTGTGGAGCAGAGGCGGCTCTGGCCCGAGTGCCAGGCGGGGCGCATCTCTGGCTCCGCGATCCCCGAACGCGAAACCCCTGGAGCGCGGGCCTTGGGAGGCGGGTCTGGGGCAGCTGCGGGAGGCTCCTCTTTGCTGGAGGCCGGCAGACTCCCTACGGCAGTCACTGGGTCCGGGGTCCCATTAGTGCAACCTTCCGCCGCGGACCTGTGTCCTCTCATTTCTCCTTAGGAAACGACCGGATTCTGAAACTCATTTTTGGCCGCTGATTTCAAACAAAACAAAACGTAAACATTGGGCGTTCATTCCATGTTGTGGGACACGTAAGAAAATCGGTGTAGGATCCAGGGTGCATTTTCTGAGGCCTGGCAGCGCTGTTGCCCCTGCCAACCCCCTGGCCCCAGGGCATGGAGAATAGGCGGGTGTGGAAGGATCCGGGAGGATGACATAATCCCATAATCCCAGGAAGGGAAATACTCTCACAGAGCAGAAAAACAAAACCCACCAGAGATGATTTGTTTCTGCTTCAAATGCATGATCCATGGAGAATCCCTTTGGGCTACAGTGACTTGGGCTCCGGGGTCAGGGTCCTTAGATCTACCAGTGTTGCGGAGGCTCCCGGAGATGTGAGCTCCCAGCCTCTCCCCTGCGGGTGCAGGCTCCAGCTAAGGGGGATGAAAGGGAGAAGGAAAGCCTAATGGGGTCCTGGGTGGCTACAACCCCAAAGCAAACACCATGCCTTGGATGCCTCCATGAAATGAATTTGCCAGACTTGAGGAGGTTCCCAGACTTGGAGGAGGCAGTAGGTTAGTGATGCAGCAGCTAGAAATCTGGGGACAGCCAGACCTGGCAGGAGGTGCAGACTGAAGCTTTCAGACTCCCTCGCGTTGTTCTTCCTCCTTCCCCTTGTGTCTCCCTTTCTCTCTCCTATCTTTACCCCACTCCAGGGGGTCAGGCCTCCAGGTGCAAGTGGCTTTGTTCCCAGGCTCTACTTGGATTGGATGGAGAGACTGGGAAGTTTGAGGAGGGGTCTCACTAGTGGTTCAGATTTCGGAGACTCCAGAAGTGGCCACCTCCTACTCCCCCACCCCCCAAAAAAACCCTCACAAACTTAATCACTTTCAGTGTCCCACAGGCTTGTGCCTGGAGGGCCTAAAAGATGCCGTCTTCTAACCCAGAAGTTCCTGGTTGCCTGAGCAGCTAAACAGAATTTTGCAAGCAGAAGGGAACGGGAGTGGGGGTGGGAAGCCACTGTTTCTGTTGATTTCCTAACTTAGTTCAAAATCAGTGCTCACAGAAGAAGGGCATGTGTCCCGTTACTGCTCTCTTAAATGTAATTTTTCTGTCTCTCTTTCTCTCTCCTAGAGTTGAGGGTTTCTAAATGCCCTCACAGCAATTCAATATTTGATCCTCCCTCTGGGAAGTGAATCTGATCAGGGCCTTCCTTGCTCTCCTCCTCCTCTGTTTTCCAGCCCCTCAAAAGAGCCCACAGAAAGTCCCAAGGGGAGTTTCTTGCTCTTGGAAGTGACTCTGCCTGGGACCCAGAATCCAGAAATGGTGAGTGGTTTCTCTTCAAAGGCTGCCTGGGTCCTGGGGCTGGGGGAAGGCTGGGCTGGGCTGCCAGGGGGCCTCCCTTGCAGCTGCACCCAGCCAGGGAAAAGGGTGGGCTCTCAAGAAAATGGGTGAATATAGGCCACCTGGAAAACTTAGATTTCTCAGCTCTCTAGATTGCCCGGAGGAGGAATTCTCTGGCTGGGACTGATTGTTGCGAATTCCACTTTCCAGATTTGGTTTTCCGGCCCAGGAAAATTGGGGCCTTGTTTAAGTCTTTTCCTAGAAGTTGTATGCTCGTTCTTCGGCTTTCTGTTTCCTATTAGCCAAAGAGAGACTACACATAAGATAATCTCGGTTTCTCCCTGCGACCTCTGAAACATGTAATTTGGGGGAGATACTGTATTTAAAATGCCAATCCCCGTAATGAGCCCAGCTTAGCAGTGTGAGCTCCCGCCCTCCCCTTAATGAACGGAGCTGTCGAGAAATAATTTCACTTTGATCTAGTTTGTGACCTGATTTTCTGGCTTAAAGAAGACTAGGCAGCTAATTGGATTCTTCAGGTGCCTTTAATCTCCACCTCAACACTTGGAACCTGACCAAGCTGAATTAAAACGAGTCTGATAAACAAGATGTAGCTCCCAGGGTAACCGCAATAAGAAAATCCCCCATCACGGTGGGGTTTAATGATCACAGCGTGGCTGGCACCTCACAAAAAACATGAGGCTGTAGGGCCCCAGAACCTGCAGCACGGAAGTCTTCAGAATCCTTTCCCCTTCCCTCCCAACACCCTGGATGTGGTTTAATTAGAGCGAGAAGGCGGGGTAGAGGGAGGTGGGGAAGAAAAACTTACAGTTGGTGAAAGAGGCAGGGTTTGGGGTATCGTCTCAAAGGGAGGCAGGACGTTGAGGAGACTTTGTCTCTAGGAGAGGAAGCAGGCCGAGCCTTTGAGGGCTGGACAGTAAAGATTGTAATTTGAATTTCCAACTGTGCTCCAAGAGTGAGGGGTGCAAGAGGGAAATAGGAGATGAGGGGCAGGGTTATGCAGCCTGAGGGGCTGGGAATCATGGGTTTCATTTAATCTTTTCAGATGCCAGGATTCTGTGTTCTGGACGCAGAAGCAGGAGGAGGATGGAGTCTGCTGGGACCTCCCCATTCTTAGTGTTGGGCCTGAGAAAGGGTTCTCTTGGGCTCCCTCCCCCACCGCCAGCCCCATGCTCCAGTTTGCTCTCTGCTTAACTTGCTGGAAGAGTTCTGAGGGATTACTTCCTCCAAGGCAGGGAGAGTTTGGTTTAGGTCCGGATCTCTCAGTCTAGGCACTACTGACATTGTGGGCTGGAATATTCTTTGCTGTGAAAGGTGTCCTGTGCAATGTAGAATGTTTGGCAGCATCTCTGGCCTCTATCCACTAGATGCCAGTAGCCCCTACCCCAGTTATGACCATCAAAAAATATAACAAAGCTGATTCACTTTGTTATAAAGCAGAAACTAACACATCATTGTAGAGCAATTATACTCCAGTAAAGATGTTAAAAAGAAAAATGTCTCCAGACTTTGCCAAATGTCCCCTGGGGCCATAATCACCCCCTGTGGAGAACTACCAGTTTAGGCCTCGGTGAAGCAGGCATTTCTGGGAAAAAGAGTGGAGTACTTTGCTTGAAATGATCTTTGTAGGTTCTAGAGAGCCGGGGGAGCAGGATGGGGGACTCTCTCTTCTTTTTTGGCCTTTTGGCCAGCCGGGTCATGAACACCTTCTAAAGGCTGCCTTGAACCTCCATTGCAACACCTTCATGAAGCCTTTCAATAACCATGTAGCTTCTAGAGCATATGATCCAAACCTTTAGACATACTGAATCTAGGATAAATGTGTGTATGTGTTTAGATGCTGCAGGAAGGGGATCCAGGCCTCACCTTTTCGAGCAGATTTGAGTGAATGAAAGCTCCTTTCCTTGGCACACCTGGCCTTGAAGTGGGAAATGGCTGAGCTTTTGTGCAACCTGTGCTGTTGATGCTATCAGGGAGTGGAGGGCCTATTGCAAGTGTGGAGGTGAGAGTCGGTCTCTGTGATGCTGGTGGGGAGATACTTATGCAGTAAGGGGCCCTATAGCTTTGCAGCCATTGCTTCCCTCCAGCTCTGAGACCCAGCTGACCTGACTCTGAGCAACGTCTTCTGACCTAGGTTTTCTAGAAACTGTAAGGTCCAGGAAATTATGTTGGGCATAATTTATTGAACATTGGGCATTATTATTCTAATGCTGATGGAAAGTAATTTAAAAAATAAGAATTGGGCTTCCCTGGTGGCGCAGTGGTTGAGAGTCCGCCTGCCGATGCAGGGGATACAGTTTCGTGCCCCGGTCTGGGAAGATCCCACATGCCGCGGAGCGGCTGGGCCCATGAGCCATGGCCGCTGAGGTTGCGCGTCCGGAGCCTGTGCTCCGCAACAGGAGAGGCCACAACAGTGAGAGGCCCGCGTACCGCAAAAAAAAAGAAAAAAAAGAAAAAAGAATTTTACCACAATCCAGCCATCTCAATCTGATCCTTCCTCCCTTCTTCCCCTCTCCCTCCCCTTCCTTCCTTCCTTCATTTCCTTCTTCCCTTCCTTCCTTCCTTCCCCCCGTTTTCCTTCCAGAATATGTCCACGTATAACACAAATGAAGGAATGTAAAGATTGAGAGAAATTAATTTATTCCCAAGGACAGTTCTTTCAGGGTTAAATATCAATAATAAGACCAGGGTTAGACTGGGTAGTCCTTATGTATATTTTTACTACAGGCATCCTCAGTCTCTCCTCCAGAGCAGGTTATAACCATTTCGGGCTAGCTAGACACCTTTAGTAGTCAGGGTCTCTAGGTGCATTAAGCTTTAGGTATTTGACAAAAATCACTGACCGAGTGCTTACAGAGTGCTAATCGATGTACAAAGATGAACTCATTTAATCTGTTGAACTCTAGGAACTATTCCTGTCATCATCCTCATCTCACAGATGGAGAGACAGAGACACAGCCAGGTTCAGTAACTTGCCCAAGGTCATCCAGCTAGTAAGAAGCAATAGGATTGAACCCAGGCCCTGGGTCCAGGGGCCATGTTTTCAAGCACTCATGTGCTGCCTCTTGTTAATGTGCTGTGTACAGACAGTGGCCCAGAGGACAGAAGTTGGGGAGGTGGGCATCTCTGTGCTAAGCAGGTAGCCACTGCTCTAGGACCCTTACTCTGAGCTTCAAAGCCAGATTCCTGGTCAACAGCAGGTCTAGTAACTGAAGCTTTTCTGATCATCGAAAGTAAGTTATGGGAAATGTAATGCATATCCCTGGTATTTACTACCTCAGGAACACAGGAGATGTAATGAAGGAGGGAAGGTTGTAATTGTAGAAAAACATCAATTCTAGTAACAGAAATCAGTGGCAGCCAGAGACATTCTCCCCAGGTTTCTGGCCCTGCTGGTGGCCCCTCCACCAGGCTCCATGCCCGGCAGGAACCCCCCAGAGGCGGAAAGGGGCCTGTTATAGGAGTCATCAACCTGTCACCATGGCTAGGGTGAATATGGCTTCTGAGTTGGGGGGAGGGGGTGGAGACTTAGTCTTTAGCACCACCAGCTGCAGGGAAGGGGGCAGGGGGCTGTGGGGTGAGGTTTGGGAGGGGGAGGCTGGAGGTGGAGCAGGCCTTCTCTACCTACAGCCCCCAAACAGATATTTATTGAGTCAGCAAGGCTCTGTGCTGGGCACCACTTTGCATTTAGCACTAGCAAGGTGGGACATCCTCAAGCAGCCTTAATAGTCCATAAGTGTGTGCACGTGTGGGTTTCTGAGAGAAAGATGGGGTGACCCAGCTACATAAATGATTGCACTGAAGGCTGAGATAAGGACCCAGGGACAGAGCAGTATGAATAGTGCGCTGAGAAGGGCGAGGGATTGGGGTCCGGTTGGGGCAGGCAGCCAGGTGGCCAGGGTGCTTGTTCTGGGCCTAGAGGGTGTCTCTGACCTGGGGCAGGCAGAGAGGGGGATTGTTGGGAACAAGCACAGACGGCAGTTTGGCTAAGGGTCAGGGAGGGTAAAGGAAGTACTGTCCGGTGCCCACTGTGTTCTAAATGATGTGCTTTGCAGGATTATCTCATTTAGCTCTCAACACACCCCTATGAGTTGGGCAGGGTTATTATTCCACTTTTACAGATGAGGAAACTGAGGCAGAGGGTCAGGGACTCGTGCCTGGTCCCAGGGCTGGGTGGCCAAGGCCAGGATCTGTGTGACTGGGGAGCCCCCTCTCTCAGCCACTCTGAGCCAGGTCCATAGGTGGCCTTGTGTAGCTAAGTCCAGGTCAAGGGGAGCCCACGTGGGAAGTTTTCGTTTGCGGTTCGCATAGGAAAAAGCTGTGTTGTTCTTACAGTTCTGTATTTCCCTCCTGCCGCCGTCACATCCTACGTTTGATATCCAGTAGTGCTGAGAAATTGGGTCTTTTTTTTTTCTGGGGCGGGTCAGACGGCCCCGTCGCTCGGGTAAGGGGACCAGGGAACGGAGGCCGCGAAGGGTTGGACGGACGGACCGGAGCGGCCGGGAGGACGGCAGGCCCGGCGAGCGACCGCGAGAACGCGAAGCCCGGGGGAGCGCGGGCCGCGGGCGGAGACCGCGCCGGCCTGACCGAGCGCGCTGATGCCTCCTCACGCCCGCCTCCGCCGCGTCCTCGGACCTCGCTCGGGGCTTCGGGCTGGAGAGTCGCCTCCGGCCGCCCGGCTTCTTCCGGCCGCCTCGCCCGGGGCTGCAGCAGGACGGGCCGGCGCGGCGGCGAAATCGAAATGGGGCAGTGATCCACCCTCTTCCGGCTGGGGGACAGGAACCGAGGCTCCCGGCTCTGCGGCTTAACCAACTGCGTGGTGGGGCAAAGTCCTGGAACGTCTTCTAACCTGTGAAGAAAGGTTAGTAATGACAACAGTATCAACAGCACTCTACGCGTCTGCTTATCCTACGTGATAGGATCAAATGCGGTCCTTTACTCCATGAACACATATGAGATGTCCACCTACTATATGACACGCATTACGCTCGGCTCTTTTCATTCCAAACTATTTTTCATTTGTGCCTTTTCGGATAAATTTTATTGAAATACTATGTACCCAAAAGTGCGTAAGATCAACAAAATATCCCAAAGTACCTGTGTAACCAGCAAGAGATCAAGAAACAGAACATAGCACCTTACTACTCCCCAACGGGAGCCACTATCCTGACCTCTAACACCAACAAATAGTTATTTTCATTCGACGAATAAATGATGTGAAAGGGCACTGCACACAGGCAAGAAAATGCTATCATTATCAAAGTTAAGTGCTGTTGAGCCAGGGTGGCATTTATCTGAGCACCTGCTTCTCCTGGATCTTTCCAAGGGACTGGAAGATTTGGTTTCTCATCCCCAGAAGACCTAGGCACCTCCTGTGATCTCAGGGCTTCTTCTGTGGAATGAGGGGCTCGGCTTCCATTCTGAGGACCCTTCCTTCTGCAACGAATGAGGGTGGCTTGGGTGTATCTCAGAAATAATAGGACAGATTTGGAGCATGGCTTGTTGTTGTGTTTATTATTCATAAAACAAATATTATTAATGCATTCATAATACTGACACGTTTGAAGGTGAATGTTGCCAGCCTGAGGCTCATCATGAAACCTCAAAGAGGTTTTACTATTGTACTTTAAACAACAACTGGAGTTTTCTTTAGAAATCTTTAGACAAGAGTGTTTCTGCCTGTGCCAGCAGAATCTTCCTACTAAACAGTTTTCTCAAGTACCACTGGGTGGTAGATGGATCTGAATGTTCTCACAACAGGGCAGCATCAGGTATGGAGAATATGATGGAGTGAAAACTCCTTACATATCAGTGCGGATTTACAATTGACAAAGCCCTGGCCATTTCTCCATCTCTTTCGTGGGGTTAATGTGAATGTTTCCTTGGATTTTGTTTTGTGATGCTGGAAGGGTATGAAATTTCAAGATTTGTTAATTTTGAGGGTGACTCTGGCTTTAGTTCCTGTGTGAGACAGATAGATTTAAGTCCCCACTCTGCCACCTACTTGATTTGTGACCTTGGGTAAGTCTGCTCACAATTCTAAACTTGTTTCCTCAACTCAAAAATGGATATGATATCACCTAGATAAACCCACAAGACGGTTGTGAAGTTTAAGCTTCATGATGCAAATAAAGCAGTTAGCCTGGAGCCTACAGTAATGTAGGTGTAATAATAGCTTTAACTGTATAATATCAATATTGTTATATAATGTAATTCTCATAGACATGGTAGAAATCATTCTAATATTACAGGCAATAAAACAGGAAGTATTGAACCACTAACATATGCTACATTATGGATGAACCTTAAAAAATTATGCTAAGTGAAAGAAGACACAAAAGACTAGTTATTGTATGATACCATCCATCTAAAATTATTCAGAAAAGGTAAATTTTTAGAGACCGAAAGCAGATTAGTGGTTGCCTCAAGCTGGAGGTGGGAAGAAAGATTAACTGTAGGTCATGAGGGATCTTGGGAGGGAGGGAGGGGAATGAAAATGTTCTAAAACTGATTTATCGTGATGGTTGCACCACTTGGTAAAGTTACTAAAAATCATGGAATCATACATCTGGAATGGGTGGTTTAATAATATATAAAATATATGTCCGCAAAGTTGTTTTAAAAACTCAGAGGTTATCACAGAAGAAGAGGTAGGACAGAATCCAGGTTTCTAATTAGATGTTCTTTAGACTGTGGTATAGTCATTTGCCTCCCACTGGGTAGGAGAGAGAAGGCAGAGCACAGGGGAGAAGCTATTGTTAGAATCTCCGTTAAATCAGGGATGGAGCTAAAACAATTAGGAGAATGTGGCGTGGACAGTGTCTTGAGGAGGCGAGAATGGGGGAAAGCATAAGCTTTTTTAGGGGCTGTAAAAGAGTAAGTAATAGCTGTGGCTAACTTTTATTAAACTCAGTATTCAGCAAGCTTTATATTCTAAAGCTATGTTCTTAGTATTCTAAAGAGCTTAGTATCCTGAAAGCTTTATGCACATCACCTTGTTTAAACTGCACAGCACATTGTAAAACGTACAGGAAAAATGTCAAGAACTGAGATCGTGAGGACAAACGGAATAAGAACTAAATTCATAACTATCAAAATTGCCTCCAAAGAGGTTTTAAAGGTTTGTATGTTTGTTTTACCTTTAACCAACAGCGTGAGGGTGAGTGTCCTTGTGCGCCGTCGTCCGTCTTCAAAGTTCTTTTGCACAAACTGAACCATGTAGAAAATCGGCTTCCGTATTTGAACTGGCCAGAGCTCCACCTCCGTGGAGGGCTGACCGGAATAGGTGGGGGGCCTGGAAAGGAACACCACGTCGGGGAGCACTGGGGTGTGTCCAGGAGAGGGGCGGGTCGGAGCAAGGGCCCCCGGGGGTCGGGGTGTCTGCAGGGCTCCTCACAACTCGGAGGGATGGGACCCTGCCGCCTGGAGCCCAAGGCTTTCTCGCAGGTGGAGGATCCATGTTGAAGCCGGCAGGAATGGTCTCGCCCAGCCCACTGTTCCTCCAGGGTCGAATTTCCTCCCGATAAATACGTGGAGTCGGTTTGGAGATTCCCCGGCTACGCGCCCCCCTTTCACCCCGCGCCCCCCAGCCCGCCCGCCGCCGAC
Source organism: Delphinus delphis (assembly GCF_949987515.2). Classification (NCBI taxonomy): domain Eukaryota; kingdom Metazoa; phylum Chordata; class Mammalia; order Artiodactyla; family Delphinidae; genus Delphinus; species Delphinus delphis. Next base: position 58,791,045 of record NC_082691.1, read on the forward strand.
AGTGCCCGCGGCCTCCAACGCCTGAGTCACCGAGTCGCCCCGCACCTGCCCGCGGCATTGTTGGCAACGAGCCCGCCCGTCTCCGCTTTGGCTGGACCCTGGAGGTCCGGTACCCGCAGGCGAGGGGTCGGTTCCTGCCTGCTACATCCTCCTTTTTCCACCCCGGGGGTAGAGGTAAACAGGCCAGGCTGACCTACACCACTGCAGGTGGGCCGGGGAAACTGAGGCTGGGGTAGGAGCTCAGACGAGCCAGCCCAGCTTTGGCCAGCACAGCCGTGTCCTCCACGTGGGGGAACCTGCATCCATCACCCCTCCCCGCCAGGTCCCCACCTAGTCGGTCTCTTCCTTGGGTCAGTGGAATGCAGAAGTCCCCAAGTGCCCTAGTAGGGCACTTCTGACCTAGAGTCATTGGCCAATACAGAATTTTATAACAATTCAAATTAGTTGCCAACATGTAAAAACACTTGAAAATGAAACATCTGGCAACTCTATTGGCTGGTGCTGAGAATCTGCCATCCCAGTCTTCTCAATTTCCTAATATAACCAAGACATCTCTCTCATTGCTACTACAGGGCTACTCCTGTAGGCATCGGTGTGCATCCCCTGCTGGGGTCACAGAATGCCGTGGTGGGGACACCCTGAAAAACAAATCCCTTTAGCTTCCTCTGATACTTGATGCTGTGAATTGGCCAAGGTCACCAGTGTGTGACAGAGTTGGGATTGGCCTCTGTTTATTGACAAGGGCCCAGAGGAGTGAAGTGACTTGTCCAAGGTCACCCAGCCAGGCAATGGCAGGAGCAGTACTAGAGTCCATTTCCCTGACCATTGGCCCATTCTCTTGGTTGCCCAGGGGCCTCAGTAAAATGCAGTCATTGGCCAAAGATGTTGCACATGACCCTGACCTGGGCTTTTGGGCTTTTGACCTAGTCACTGGTTAGACCAACCACGTTTCCCTTGCTTCCATCTACACCTATAGAATGGAGAAATCCGTAATGGCTGGCGTGTGTCTAACTTTCAGCTTTCAGGGGATGGATTCTCGTCTAAGAAACATCACAGGCCTGTGGCAGCTATTCCTCATCCTCATGCACAGTCTGAAAATAGACCTGGTTGGTACTATAGCAATTATACTTGAATGTGCTAATCTGATCCATTGGAAATCCACCTAGCCATCAGGGGAATTTTCCAGAACCTTCAAACTTGCCACCTACAGGGTGGATGAAGACAGCAAAAGTAAAAGCCGTGTCACGTGAGCAGCCCTGTCACAGTTCTTCTTCGTTCTGTCTCCGGTTTTTCACTGGGGAGCCAGGAAGAATTGGCTAGACTAGCAGAGGGCCCACAGTGGTGGAGACTCCCTACCATAAAACCAAAACAGGGAAACACGGTGGGTGAAAAGGGAGTTGTCAGAGATACTAACTGATGTAGAAAAGGAGGAAGACTTCTGAAACGGCTTCTTATTTTTCCCACCCAAGACTAAAGCGCATAAAGCAGGCCAGAGACCCTCATGTTTCTCCATCAAGGAAATAAAAATCGGAGGCATTTATGTTAGTTTAGCATATGGAAGATCTATCTGTAACTGCACGAGCTCTTCAAACAGATCCCCTTACCTCCTTAGCAGAAAGTGAACAGCTTTTTTCAAAAGCTACATTTTTGTGTGTGAGAGAGGATCAATTTGGATTTGAAATCAAGAAGGTTTAACGATAGTCACTCTACATGACATTACCACCCATTTTAATAAGGTCCAAGATGTTTAATAGCTCACTTAAGGTCTTACAGCAAATTGAGAACAGAAATAGAAATACAAGAGTTGGCTGATTTTCTCAGTTGGTCTCCTGAGAAAGGCTTGTTCATTTTCATTCTGTCTCCAGAGGAGCTTCTCATATGCCCTCTTCACAATCTCTCTACAGTATCTCACTTAGGTGTTATCACTGTGCAGGTAAAATGATTTTTTAAAATGGCATATTGTACATGTACACATAATTAGATGACTGCTTGTACTCTAGCAACTTTTTCTTCGGTTCAGCTGCCTGCCTGGAAAAAGGCTTAGTGTAGCCTGAAGTTCTATTAAGATGTTGTATAATTTGTCAGTGGAAAGTATCACACACACACACATACATACACACACACGCACGCGTGCGCACACCCCTTTATCACCACCCAGAAACCTTGGGAAATTTACATTTTCTTATAGTTCTCTCTCTCTCTCTCTCCACCTCCCCCCTCCCCGTTCTTGTTCTCTCTTTTTATTTTTTTATTATTATTTTAAATAAATTTATTTATTTATTTTTGGCTGCGTTGGGTCTTCGTTGCTGTGCACAGGCTTTCTCTAGTTGCGGGGAGGGGAGGATACTCTTCGTTGCGGTGCTTGGGCTTCTCATTGCGGTGGCTTCTCTTGTTGCAGAGCATGGGCTCTAGGCGCGCGGGCTTCAGTAGTTGTGGCTTGCAGGCTCAGTGGTTGTGGCGCATGGGCTTAGTTGCTCCGCGGCACGTGGGATCTTCCCGGACCAGGGCTCAAACCCGTGTCCCCTGCATTGGCAGGAGGATTCTTAACCACTGTGCCACCAGAGAAGTCCTGTTCTCTCTTTTTAATTTGGAAAACAGAACTCCTTCACTTCCCATTCTCTTGTGGGCCTGCGCTCTATGATGTCAGAGACCCAGGCTTCTTCCGCCTCGTTGCTCTGCCGTATCTAGGTCCAGGATGTCAGTAGACAAGCTCCAGGCAGCAGGACAGAGGAACAGTAAAGATGACAGTGCAAGGGCTTATATACTTCTGTTTTCAGTGAAATGTTGGGAGGTGGAAGGAATACATTACAAAGATTTCTCCTTTCTCCAGAGAGCTGGCTTAAAAGGACAGCCAATTCAGAAAGGAAAACTAGATTCCCCTTCACCAGCTTCCACTTCCAGCCTCTTGCCCCCATGCCCACTGAGAACAGTGCCCAACATGGCAGCCTCTTTGCATTTCTTATACTATCCACCTCCCACAGATACCAAAGAAAGTCCCACGCCACCAAAACTTAGTCTCTTCCCTCAAAATAGAAAAGAGACTGACAGGAATAGTTCTCATTTAGCAATTTACTATACTTGTGGCATTAAACCAGGGACATTACTGTAAGGCACTGGGCGGGATGCTCCTCAGTTGACAATGTGAAGGAAGTGAGAGGTCTTGGAGGTCCACTCATATCCTGCTCTCCTCACTTCCTCAATCCTGCCTCCGTGCCTCCCTCCTGCCCTGCCCTGGCCTTCCTCTCACCCACTCCCATAACACTGGTAAACTGTTGTTGGGTCGCTAAGGACTGAGCAGGTGATGGCGTAAAATGTCCTTCCTCCCAGAGGGCGTACTCCTTAATAAGCAGAAGAAAACTTCATGGTTCCAAAGATTAAAAGCTAAAATGCAGGCAATAGGGATCTATCCGGGCCAATAACTGCATGAAGACGGCCATGCAGCTATTGTTCACCCCCATTTTATGGGGAAGCTCCTGAAGGTTAAGCGACTTGTCCAAGCTAACTAGTGGTGGAGTCAGAATTGAACCCCAGGTCTCTTTGGCTCTGAATAGAAGTGGCTCCCCACTGGTATATTTGCCCCAGGCATGGAGTGCTTCCTTCACTCATCTTCCTTTCATTCCACAAACTCACAGAAATCCCTTGGGCTCACAGGGAAGTAACACACCACAGTAGTAATAACTAGCATTAACTGAGACTTACTACAAGCTAGATACTCTTCTAAGTGCTATATATGTACTAACTCATTTTATCTTCATGTGGCCCCATTTTACAGATGAAGAAAAGAAGTTTAAAGAAGGTAAGTAATTTGCCTAACATTACACTGCTAGTACAGTGAGTGTCAGAACTGGAATTAGAACCCAAACAGTCTAACTTGAGTTTGGGCACTTAACCATTATGCTAAATTTCCACTACAGTTAAGAAAGCAACAATGGTTCCCTATTACTATTTATGTATCATCTGCCTATGCCTTTGAGCTACCATAAAGGGGAAATTCCATTATCACACTAGACATATCTAGATTTTCTTCTCACTACCCAGTTCCCAGTGAAGGGAGTTACAGGGAGGACACAGGAACCTGGACGCCATCTATGATGGTACTGCAAAGATGCCAGCCAGATAATTTCTTTACTTCAGTTATGCAGTTACCATCTCCGTATTTGTTTGAACTCCAACAAGTGCATGAATGCACGCTAGTTTTGCTATGTAGCTATTTCTGGGAAATGTTAGCCACCATGTAGGGAGAGGGGCATAAACATATTACTGGTTCCCTGGGCACCATTCCACTTCACATTCACTGCTGGTTCTCACTCACCAAGAGTATCATGTTGAGAAAAGAGGATCGGAAACATAGGGTGAAGTAGGGGCACTGAAGTGAGTACCCACTGTAGGCCAGACACTGTGCTAGGCCCTTTCCACGTGGCATCTCATTCAATCTTCAGAACAGCTCTGAGAGGCAGGCCTCACATCATCCCTTAGATCTGACATCCTGCAGCTTCGATTTGCTCAAGGTCACTGAAGTAAGTTCCAGAATTGGAGTTCAAGCTCTGGCCTCCAACTGCACGCTCTTATCTTGTTACCAACTGTCTTTGAGGCACCAGAAGTCTTGGCTGGGTGAGTTTGAGAGCACTCCCCCACCATCGATTCTGTTCTCATAGAAGTTGCAGATCATCTTCTATCTTCCCAAAGCCCTCTGGGATCTGTCTTTCTTCTATCTTCCCAAAGGCCTCTGGGATCTGTCTATCTTCTATCTTCCCAAAGGCCCCTGGGATCTGTCTTTCTTCCTCCTGGACTCCAAATTCAGGCCTCACTACACTTCAGAACAGCTCCTTTTTGTTCCTTTCCTGCTGGATCAGACCTCAAAATCTACATCCACAGGGAAAGTGGATTTACAGCTATTGGAAATAAGATTTTGTATTTACAAGCATGGATTTTCCCCTGACTCTCCCATTTACTATCTGTGTGACCTCAGGCTAGTTGGTTAACTTCTTTATGCCTCAGTTTCCTCATCTGTAAAATGGGGAGACCCATACTTTCCTCTGAGGATTGTTGTGAGGCTTAGATGAGAACACATATCACGTCCTTAGCTTAGAGCCTGAGCACACGGGCTTTTGCTCTTTCCCATTAACTGTACTGAGAAAAGATAAGGGTTGTAGTGAAAGGCAGATTCTAATAAAAGGAAAATTCATCAATTTTTGGAGGTAGTCTGGCTCTTCACTTGCAGATGGGCCATATTCAGGATTAAATGTATGGCCTGAGTGTTGCCACTTGTGAAAGTGCAGACCCCTTCCTCAGGGCCTAAGACCAGGGCAGAGTTACATCCTGGATCTGGGTTTCTTTGGTCCTTTCCATGCCTATTTTTAAAAGTGACCTTTCTCTCCTCTTCTAATTCTTTCCAAGAACAGTAAGGCTGACTCCAGAATAATTAGGAAAACATTCCAAAGTTGACATATTGCCAATAATGGAAGTTATGAAAGAACTTTAAGTCCATTATAATAAAAACTTGCATTAACATTATGTTTTATAAACTTGTAAATTGTCAGTAGTATTTCACAACTGTCTGCCTGTCTTTTGAGCGTCTGTCCGTATTGCCAGGCTTTAAGGATGGACAGGGACTAAGAATAATTCATTCTATAGAGTTCTCTGCAAAATTCATACTCTTGTTTGTGAAATGCCCAAGACTTCGATCCTTATTGCGGCTCTGTGACCTTGGTCAAGTCCTCTGAACTCTCTGAATCTTGGCTTCCTCAACTGGAAACTGGAAAGAACAACTCTGACCTCTTCGACCTCATTAGAGACTTGGGGAGGAGCGAACAGCAGCCTAAACTAGTAGAGAAGTGTCAAGGCTTAATATGACATACATGAATGTGTGTCTAAAGTGAGAATGAAAGAAAAAATTAAGAAACAAAGCCAAAGAAGTCAAAAGGAATAACAGTGTTCCTTGCTTTGCCATTCATTAGCTGAGTGATTTGGGGGAGGCACTTACCTTCTCTGGGCCTCAGTTTCCTCATCTGTCAAATGGGGCTTATGATAATAGCTGCTCTTCCTGTTACACAGAATTATTGTATCAAATGGGACAGTGGGTGTAAAAATGTTACCTAAGTAAGAAAAGACCACCCAATGGTTAATTGTCCTTAATATTAGTAGTAGTAATGCCTGGTGAAGTTGCATTATTCACAGGCATCAAACTAGTTTAGTCTTCTTTGGAAATGAAATCAATCCACTGAGATCCCAGGGCATGACCTGTTGGCTTCCACAGGCACAGGTTGAATCCAGTGAGTAGGAGAGTGGCCTCTAGCATCATAGTGTTGGGATTCAAATCTCACCTCTAACAGGATATGTGACTTTGAGTCAGCATTTTACCCTTCTTTGACTTGATTTCTCCATCTTGCCTCATGGTTGTGAGTATTAAATGATATAATACATGTAAAGCATTTAAAGTAGTACCCAGTACACAAAGTTATTTAGGCCCTCTCTTTTTTTTTGCGGTATGCGGGCCTCTCACTATTGTGGTCTCTCCCGTGGCGGAGCACAGGCTCCAGAAACGCAGGCTCAGCGGCCATGGCTCACGGGCCCAGCCGCTCCACGGCATGTGGGATCTTCCCGGACCGGGGCACGAACCCGCGTCCCCTGCATCGGCAGGCGGACTCTGAACCACTGCGCCACCAGGGAAGCCCCTATGGCTCTCTTTATTCTTGGTGGCACCTTGGCCTCTTGCTGCCTAATTTATAACATTAGTTGTAAATTTAATTTATTAAATAACATTCCAGAGTATGTCTGATACTAGATAAATATGACTGAATGAAAAAGCATTTACATATATAATTAGATGGTTAGGCCTTTTTGATTCCTACTAAAGCTGCTTGCTTTTAACCAACCACAGCAGATGCCTGAATCACCATCTTGAGATATCTGAAAAGAAAAATACTTGTATATCTCAAGCCTAAGAGGCTGCAGGCAGGAGGTACTGACAGAACCCCTTGAGTCCCTGCCCATAGTCCTTGGGGGGCCCTTAGAAAACCCATTTCTATGCCTCACCTTTCCTTGTACCCAGTTACTCCCATGGCCTTTCTTTCCATTCCATCTGTCCTCTAGCAGGATAGGGGTACACAGACATGGAAGATCTACTCTTCCCCACTCTAGAGCCAACAAACCAATCACATCTCAAGGCCTCTGATTTCTTTTGTGAAGGAAATGTCTGGGTGGGGCAAGTTTTCAACTCTGCTCCAGCTGCTGCAGTTGCAGAGCAGTTTCTAATCTGCCACTGAGTAAGGTATGTCCTTAGGCAGTGGATGAATGAGAAGATGAGTGAGGAGCTAAGTTAGATGATGACATCATTAGGTAGTAAGTTAGTGTGCAAAGAGACACCTAGAGTTGCTAAAGCGTAAAGAACATGGGTGAATAAACATGGGTGAAAGAGGCATAAAGCTCTGCACCAGAAATTTGAAATAAATAAAAAAATAAACAAAACAAAACAAAAACACTTATAAGAAGCCATTCCAGGCAGAGTGGAAAATCATGGGAACTTAGAAACCAGGATGATGGAATCCACAGGGCAGCAGTTCTTAAACTAGAGTGTGCACCAAAATCACTTGGAGGGCTTGTTAAAGTGCCAGTCGCTGGCCCCCCTCCAGAGTTTCTAATTCAATAAGTCTGGAGTGGGGCCAGAGAATTTACATTTCTAACAAGTTCCCAGGTGATGCAGGGACCACACTTCAAGAAACACTGTCGGAGGGAATCTGAGAATTGCTACGAGCAAAGTTGTTGCTCAGAACTAAGTGAGGCTCAAAGAATCGCTGGAGGACTGTGGAGACAGGGGTGTCCAAGGGGCTCCCCAATGCCTGGGGAGCACCACAACAAATAGGGTCGATCCGTGTGTTGGGGGCATGATTTGATCATACTGGCTGATCAGGGGAATCGATAAGGCACCCTCGCCTATGCGACCCTCCTTTAGGCAAGCCTCGACTGGTTGGGGGGGGGGTGCGGTGTCAGAGGAGGGGGGAGGGTAGCGTCCCAGAGCTGTTTTGCTCCCTCCAGCCCCTCACGGGTAATTACCCTTTCCTAGAAGCCAAGGCTAAGGGACCGCGACCTGCCTTCCATCCCTCCTGGGGTCCAGCTCAGAAGTCGGGCGCGCAAGGCGAGGTGAGACTCCCTACCGAGCGAAGGTGGGCTTCCCGGATAGGGGATTTGGGCTGCCGCCCACTGCAGAGTCGCGGGATCAGAGCCAGCGAAGATGCTAAGACAAGCCGCGACTTCCTCCTCTGGCGGTCGGCAGTGGGGGGCGCACCAAGACAGCAGTTCAGGAGCTGCGCTTTGTCACTGCGGCGGCAAGGGGCGGGAGCGGAGGAGGGCGCAGAAAAGGGCCGCGGGGACAGGACGGGGCGGTTGACCGGCTCTCAGGCCGGACAGGGACGTTCAGGGGGCTCCCGGCCGCACCTCGCACGGCCCTGTGGGGGACAGGAAGGGACTGAGGTTCCAGGTCCGGGCCCAGACTGTGCGCGCACTCCAGTGCTGGGCCGCTGACACCCTGTCCTCTGCGCCGACATTCCTCCTGCTCTCCCTCCACTACAACAACCCCCTGATAACTGGTACCCCACCTACGAAACTCACAACTGCAGGCTCGTGCGCACCCTCACTGGCTCGCCGAAAGGCTCTGAACCAGGAACTCACAGTCCCTCCACGTCGCGGCGCCCTACGGCCCTCCCTGTTCTTAGCCGCCCTTCCCGCTGTGCCCCGCTCCTCTGAGACTTACGGTAACAGCTGAAGCTGACTCCCGCTCACCGCTCACCCTCTGCTGGGGCCGCAGCAGCATCCACCCAACCAACCCGAGAAAGGTGGCCTCTGTCCAGGTCTTTCAGTCATACCCAAGGCACCACAGTGGTCTATCTGCGGTCTCAGGGAACGTAGTCCTCGGTCCTGGGGGCGCAGCATTAACCTCACAAAGAGAATCTGGCTTTTGCAGGCTGGACTACTTAGGTTAAAATCCCAGCTCGGCCACTTCCCAGCTGTGTGACCCTGGGCAAGTCCATCAACCTCTCTGAGAGTCAGTTTTCCCTCTGCATAACCGGAGGAGCTGTACCCCATCGGGACTCCGTGAGGCTCAATAGGAGGAAAGGACTAGCCCGGGTCAGGAGGGGCTCTACAAAAATCAGTCCCCAGAACTCCTCACACAAAGGTTTTTCCATTTCGTAGAGAGAGGCTTAGCCGGCCCAACTGGTTGGACTTCCTCGCGTGGGGGCGGTTCCCCTACCCCTCACCCGGGAGACCAACTCCTCCGTTCGCAGTCCGGCGCCACCGCGTCTCCTGACCCGGCGAGGCCGAGTGGGGAGAGAGGAGGGGGCTGCGGCCTCCTCCTTGGCCCGGGAACCGGGAGAGACAGACACGCGGTCAGCGAGCACGCAGAAACAGAGACTCACACAGAGACCCGCACCGGGAGGGAGCGGTTAGGGCATTTAAGGCTAGTTAAATCTTAGAAGAGAGATCCTACTGGGTAACGACTCCACCAAGTAGGGGTCCCGGATCTCTCCCCCCCACACCCCGCGCTGGACCACCCAGACGGGCGCCTCAGTAGGGGGGTTCCCTCTACCAGCACCGGGGTGAGAGTGGGGGGCGGCGCCCCACTGGAGGGGGGAGGGGAGCTGTCAGGCTCTTTTGGCCTTTGGGCAGTCCAGAAAGCTTGGAAAGGGTTTGTGACCCGGTCAAAATCTATTAAAAATGAAACCGAAGGACTACTACCGCCACCCCCCACCACACCCAGGAGGGAAAGCAACCCATGGCGTGTGGGCCTCCATAGTAACCACCAGCTCCTTGCACTCTGGATTGCCCTTATCCCAAGGGAAGGTCAGCCCCAACTAAGTCCTGCCTGTTACAGCAGAATCACCAGCGCCGCCATTCTCTCCACCCAGATGCACCTCCAGGGTCTGGTTTTAAATGGAGGCACGTGCAGAGCCTTGAGGATGTGTGGGGAGGCCTAGCCAGTCCCTCAGGTTTTGTCCCTTGGGCCAATCAATCCTGGAAGACAGGTGGAGAGAGGTAGCTGCCATCTAAGGGAAAACATCTGGTAAAACCATACCCCCCCCCCCCCCCATCAAAGGGATCAGGCAATTGTGTCTGAAGTTTGGTGGCTCTGTAGGGGCTGTAGAGGGTAGGGGAATCTTGGAAACTGAAGGCTAACTTCAATGTCTCTGTGCACTTTTCTGGAGAGAGATTTGCCAGATATGTGAATGGCCATGACTCCCAAGATGTTAAAACTGGTTAGGTAAGCCTGATGAGTTTGCCCCTTTCCAGATAGGTGCTCAGGACCTCAGTGGATTGTAATGGTCAAAGACGGACCAGACTTTGTGTCTTAGGGTCTCCAGAACCAGCTGCTGCAGTGACATTCCTATTTTGGAATTCAGGCCCTGAGGACTCTTCCCACCTGCTTGAGTAGATCAGTTAGTCTCTCTTACCCCACATCCCTAAGGGTGACTCCAGCCACTCTGCAGATATGCATAATCCCCACCCAGCCTCTGATCCCTTTCTTAAAAGAGGGTAAGGCCTGGAGGACTTCTCTGGGACAAGTTTCCAAATGGCTTTGGGCCATTTTATTCTTTACTCTCCTTCATGCCCAAAGTGAGTGGCTAGATGTTAGGTGCCTACACCTCTCCCCACACACCCCCACCCTCCAATGCCCGCAACACACACTTCTCCTAGCCCCTGTGAATTTTTCTGGGAGTACGGAGGAGAAAAGGCCTTGGCAAAAAAAAAACACAAGTGGAGTTTTGGGAAGGAAAGATTCAGAATGCGATGCCTGGCAGTTTCTAATGGCTCCAGTTTTGAGTGTGGACCTGAAGTTAGAGGGATGGGAGTTGAGTCGTTTATATATGAGCCTCCTCTCTGTGCTTCAGAAAATAGGGATGATTCATAATATCTTCCTTAGGGCCTGTTGTGACAATGAAAAGAGCTAATACAGGTGAAATGCTTAGAACAGTGACTGCTCTTTATCATGTGGGGCTTCCAGATTTCCACATGGGGTTCCTCTTTGCCCTCCTGGGAAATCATGGAGGAGCAGGGTGAGGACAGCCCAGGTATGTGGGTCTTGAGCCTTCTGATTCTGGGGGCGGGTGGACACCCTGTGAGGCCCCTGGACCCAGCTTGATCCCAGAAAAGCCTGGGGGTTTGTGGAGGATGCCTTATGGAGAGTTAAGGCACTGTTGGGTGTTTGGGCATACCTGCTCGCCAGGGAGGGACAGGGACTTGGAAGGAGCATTAGTCCAGGGCCCAACATTCAGCCAGGCCCTGGCCATGAGTCAAGACCACCGGTCACCCTATCTGTGTGGGAGAAAAGGCGCTGCTGCTTGTTGAGGTCTTTTAAAGGAAGTGCTATGTAGATTAAAGGAGAAATGGGCATCAATGCACTTTGTAATGAAAGCAAATTTCAGGATACTAATGGTGAAAAAAACCCATACCATCTCTGCTAAGATAGGGGAGGGGGACGTCTGGGTCTTTGGGTGCTTGCATGTTGGGGAATTACTTGACCAGAACTTGGGCCCTTCCAGCTGGTGGCTTGAGGAAGGAGCAAGCCTTGAGCCTGGGGAGGTCCTCAGGACACCAGTCCTGCCCTTGGTCCTCCAGCTCCCGGATGGGCAGGTGGTAGGTGTAAGGATGTGGGCTGTCCAGTCCATAACCCCAAGCTCAGGGTTCGGATGTCCCCGGGCTCAGGCCTACAGGAGCCTAGAGTTGACAGGTGTAGAAGCAAGAGTGGCTGCAGGACTGGCTGTCTGTGAGTACCTGAGGAGCAGGAGTGGTGGGGTGGTGAAAGCCACCAGTTTCCTGTCCCTGGTGCCTTCACTCCAGGAGGTACAGAGAGAAGGGGGTGCTTGTTTGGAGTTCCAGAAGCCGCAGGTTCTGCCTGCCCCAAGGAGAAGCTGCTCTGTGGAGCCCACTGCCACCAACTCCCTCTGCACGGTGGGCGAGGGGCGGGGCGGGGGATGTGGTCAGGGATGATCCGCACCGCCGCCCCCCCCATCCCGGAAAAACCCTACCTCTGGGCATCTGAGATCCAGTGGACCTTGTTCCAAGTGGGGCACACCCTGCGGTACCTCTGGGCTCTGGGTTCCCAAATGGGCGTCGGCAGCTGCCAGGGATGAGACGGGGGCCGACCGCCAGAAGTCCCCTCACCTCCAACTATTACAGCAGCGGCGACCCAGCCGCGCGGGAACTTCGACCGCCACAGCCCGCGCGCCACAGCTTGGAAGATGACCGAGGGCCCCAAATCAATGCCCCGGGAGCCCGGCGACGCTTATTGTTCAAAGGGAAGCTCCCTTTGTTCTTACATTTTACTAAAGTGAGAAGCGAAAACAACTTTTCCCTGATCAATATTTTGCTGGCACTGAAGCAGCCAAATTAGCTCCCGAACCCTATTCCCCTGTCCCAGGTCTCCTCGCCCCTTCCTTTCGGCGGGGACTCGTGCTTGCTGCCGGGAGGCCCCGCAGCTGGCTGGAGAGGGTGCTCAGGGCCTCAGACTATGGCCCCGAAAGGGTCCGCAGGCCACCGAGGCGTTCCCTACCCCCTGCCGCCGCTCTCCGGAGCCGGGGTTTTCTCGGGAAGCGAAGAGGCTCCAGCGGATCAGCGCGTCTTGTGCCCAGGCCCGGCTTCCGATTCCATTTAACACAACCCGCGCATCTTATCTCCGCGTCTCCTCCCCGGGGTTCCCACCCACCCCCTGCCCAGCCCAGCCGGGCGGAAGCGGAGCCGCGAGCTTTTGAAGTCCGGAGAATTTCAATCCCTGAGGAGCCGGCTGGACCTAAAACCGCCGCCCCAGCGGGGGAGGGGACAGCAGGCCCGCGGAGGGGAGGGGGTTGTCCTCCCCGCCGAGGGAGGTGAGAAGCCGTGGGGGCCCGGACCGGACCCCAGTTAGGCTGCTATCACCCCCTCTCTGGTTTTATGAGGTTGCCCAGACCTCGGCGACGCGGGCTGCATCCCCTCTGCGAATTTACCTTTTTTCTCCTGCCGCGTAGGGAATAACCTTCATGACACAGTGATAACCACGCTATCAAAACGCCTCCCCCTAAACCAAAAAACCAACCAAACAGAAACAAACACCTCCCAAAAGAAACACACACAAAACCCCAACCAGAAACAGTGCTCTTATCGAGTCCCGCCTGTTTTCTTCTTTCTCTTGTTAAAAATTCGACCTCTTCATCTGATGTTGGTGAAAGATGCTTTTGGAAGAAGTGACATTTGGTTAAAAAAAAATTTTTTTTTCCTCTTGCGCTCGGGGGCATCTTAGGCCCCTAAAGACAGGGAAAATTGAGGCGTTTTGAAAGGGCGGAGGCAGGAACCGGGAGAGGGATGGGGCATCCCTGAAGCTTCAGCTCCGAAGCCACAAGGAGGCAGCCCCCCTACCGGAGAGGCTGAACCCGGACTCGAGCCTCCTTCCTCCTGGGACGCAAGGGGAAGCCCCGCTCGGATGGGCCGGACCCAGGAAGGAGACGCAAGTGCCACCTCTTGATCTTTCAATCCTACTCCGCTTTCATCTCGCAGGGAAAACCCCAGAGGAAAAGAGGATCAAACGCAGAGCACTCCCATTGAATGCAAAGTGGGGGCGGGGCGGGGCGGGGCGGGGAACCAGGAGTCCCTCTGAGGAACTGGCCTCTTGGAGGTGAGCACAGCGGGGCCGGCTGTAAGTTGGTGGAGGGCTGCGGGGGATGAAGGGGGGGAGGGAAGGCGCGCCCCAGGCCCAGTGCTGGAAGGGCCCTGCCGAGGGTGGAGGACAGTGGCAGATCTAACACAAACGCTGGTGGCTCGACTTTGACAGGAAGGAAAGAGCAAGCCAACTGCTCCCTCAGCCTCTGGCTACCAGCTGGAAAGCACAGGGCACCACAGCATCCTAGGACAACTCTGCACCAGGGCAAAAGCCTCTGGGATCTGATCCCAATTGCTCCTCTCACCTGTAAAATAGTCTCCAGGATTTGGGGGCTAGCAGTGCTCAGCACCTGGTGGCTTTGGGAGTTCCAGGGAGTGGAGACGTTTGTGCAAACAATACCGTCCAGATCCTTCTGCACACCCCACCCCAGGGGAGGTTAATGAGCATCTTCTCATGGAATGGGGGAGAAGTCAAAGGCAGTACTTGAGAAGGGACGTTGTGTTTCCTTGTTTCCTCCACCACCTCTGGAAGCCCACAGATAGGAAGACTGAGGCAGGGAGAAGAGAGAGTAGAGAAAAAGAAAAAGGAGGAGGAGGAGAAGAGAAAAGTAAGAGATAGAAGACCAAAAAAAAAAAAAAAAGAAAGAAAGAAAGAAAAAACTTAGTGACAGAGGGACTTTTCTTTAGAATTTCACAAGTTGGGGCTTTGTCTTGGAACATCTAGAAGGAGGTGGTGCAAGGCAGGCTTCTGCGGCTGTCAGCTTAGCGCTAGAAGCTCTGAGGAGGGGACAGAGAAAGGAGAGTTGTAGGGCTGCAGAGCCAAGGAGGGGCCTGCCTCCCAGCCTCAGCAAAGTGGGGAGAGACCCAGCCCACCTACCTGGCCCGGACACACTTGCTCAAAGCTGGCAAGGGGTCAGTTTCCTAATGAGTTCCACCTTCCCTGGAAGAAGACCTGAGAGGGAGCCTGTGGCTGTTCCCAAATATATTCAGCACTGCTCACGCCCCTCAGCCCTGCCATGGGGGTCCCCTTTCTGTTCGCGACGATTGATGAGAACCCCAGTCACTTGTGCTTTCATGGCATTTTCGATGATTTCTCTCTCTTCTCTCCCAACGCCACCCACTTTTGGAGCAGGGGACCAAAGCCCCGGGGCAGGGCGTGAGGGAGAACCCTACGAGTCAACCCTCTGTGAACCCCCATGCTGCGTGCTGGTCGTTCTCGACCCCTGCACCAAATCTCTGGGTGAGAATAACACCTTCTCCCAGCTAGGAGCCTCTGCCGCTGCCGCTGCCGCTGCCACTGCGGGGGCCGCATTTGCCGGCGCTTCTGAACTCCGAAAACCTGTTTCGGGGGAATTCGTTGACTCTGAACAAATACCTTAAAATACAGGCAAGAGAAGAAAAAAGGCTACCCTTAGAACCTCTCCCCACCCTACATACCTGAAGTGCAGGCGAGGCCCGAGCAAATGGGAAAGCGATTTCTTCCATGAATAGCCTTCTGGAGGTCAAGCTGGGCTGTGGAAAGCTTAAGGCCACCTAGATGGGGAGGGGGGGATTAAAAAAAAAAAAGCGAACATTTGGAGTCAGCAGCCAAGGCCGTCTTTAAAGAAAAATATTAAGACATTTATCTCTTGCCCCTTGGGGATGAAAAATGGCAAAGTTCTCTTTTAGATCCCAGGAGGAAGGAGACAGCTGGGGGTAGGGGCTGGGAGGGAAGAGGAGGGAGGAAAGAGACCCCAGGCTCAAGCTCTCCAGACAACTTGCGGGGGAGGGAATATGCTTTTCAGTAGCTGGTAAAAAAGACGTTGGAGCCCGGGCGAGGTTAGCTCGCCAGGGACAGGCAGTTGTAATAATGACGAGAGAAGGGAGGCTTGTGAACCGGCCTTCACACTTCTAAAATTCAGTTAAGGATTCTCTCATCGGTGTTAGAACAAGGCACCAAGTTAAGAAAACAAAAGCCCGAACAACAATAAGAAAAAAAAATATATCAAAAGCGTATTCAATTACCGAGTCCCGCAGCCTCTGCGGAACTCACCGCGTTAAGCTCTCTTTTCTTTCTGCGGAATTCCATTTGCATCCCCTCTGCCTGGGTGTCTCCCTCTCTCAGTGTGTGTGTCTCTCTGTTTTCACACTCTCCTCCCCATTCGAGCGAGGCCCACACCTGGCGCATCACTGCCGAGCCATTAGCTGCGGGTCTCCTTTCATCTTCGCTGTAGCAGACGTTTCTATTTATCCACTTGCGCTCGCCGAGTGGCGTCACCAGCGGTACTGTAATGACGATTGCAGCAGGAGGATGACAGCTTAGAAAGAAGAGGGCAATGGGGCTTCCTCCCAGAGGCGGTGCGGCACAGAGGAGCGCTCGCATCACAAGGTGACCCCCAGCTCCCCACCGCCACCACCGCTGTCACCGTCGACACCGCGTTCCGGCCGCTCCGCGCTCGCCCAGTCGCCTGGCCTCTTTCTCCCCCCCGCAGCCAAGATCTGTCGGACCGCTGGGGACCCAGGGAGCCGGGGGGCTAGGAGCTCACTTGGGTCTTTCCCCCTCCCCCCACTCTGAGAGCCCGGGATGGAGAGCCGAAAGGACATGGTTATGTTTCTGGATGGGGGTCAGCTTGGCACTCTGGTTGGCAAGAGGGTCTCCAATTTGTCCGAAGCCGTGGGCAGCCCGCTGCCCGAGCCACCCGAGAAGATGGTGCCCCGTGGTTGCCTGAGTCCGCGGGCTGGTCCTCCGGCCGCCCGGGAGCGCGGCGGGGGAGGCCTGGAAGAGGAGCCGGTCGACGGACTAGCAGGCAGCGCTGCGCGGCCGGGCGCCGAGTCGCGGGCAGCCGGGGCCGCAGTGCTCGGCCCCGGACCTCCGGCTGCCTCCGCCGACAGCCTCTCAGGCCAGGGGCAACCCAGCAGCTCGGACACCGAGTCGGATTTCTATGAAGAAATCGAGGTGAGCTGCACCCCGGACTGCGCCACGGGGAACGCCGAGTACCAGCACAGCAAAGGTAGCCACCGCGCCCCTTCTCTCCCCCGGCCTCCCAACGCGCCCACCTTCCACTTCAGCTCTGGAGGAGAGGAAGACACTCCTTTCCCCCAGGGCGGGGTGGCTGGGGGGACCCACCTGAGCAACTCTCCCCCGCTATCTGCGCCCTGGCGGGGGGTCTCCTTCTGTGCTCTGGCATTGGCGGGACTGAGGGTGACAGCTGTGCTTTGGGGGAAGGAGGGAGACGCAAGCCCTGGGCTTGAGGGGGATTCAAAGCGCACCCCAACCCCCCAGAGCTTTGAGGTACTGCTTCAACGGCGCGGGGAAGACACCTTCTCCCGGCGTGGGCGAGATCAAACGCGGGTCCGGGCAGTTTGTGGCTGGCGGAGTGTAAGGAGTATCCAGGCGCGGAAGCCGGGAGTCCATAAAGGACCGTAAAATCGCGGCCAACTCGGGCGCCCGGGTGCTGCGGCCCTTCGGCCAGTTTGCACGTCGGTCAGAGGTCCAAATTACCTTGTCACTTCCCGGGCTCGGTGGCGCCAGGTCGGAAATGGTCCCAATGATCTAATTGCCTTTGGTCTCCGGTTGCATTTGAAAAGGCAGAGCTCTGGCCCTCCCCCCTTCCCCTTTCCTTCCTAGTCCCACTTCTCCACCCAAAGGAAAAGGAGCTGCAGGGGGCAGGAGCCCCCCCCTTCCTTGGGTTACACTCATATGGGGGGGCCGTCACACTGCTGTAACTGGAGAACCCCTCCCTGACCAGGGGCTAGCGGGGAGGGGGGGGGGTGAATGAGCAGGAAGGGAGTCTCCCTGAGAGGGGTGGAAAGCTAGTTGGAAGAGCCCACCAGCAGACACTCCTCCACAAAGCCGTGCGGGTGGGTGAGAAGAGCCTGGTATGGACGAAAAACCACCCCCTGGCCTTGGCAGCCAACACCTTGTTGAGTACCCACATCCACGCATTACCATCTTGTCCACTCAGCCCAGACTAAGCATAGCATACCCTCAGACTAATCCATACTCCATTCATACGTAGTGAGGTAACAGGATACTCACACACCCCTGTGCCGTTCCACAACATATGCAGCCTAGTGCACATTCCCACACCTGCACCGCAGCCTGGCACACAAAGCAAGGAAACTCAGTCCCTGCCCAACTTCCTGCAACGCTCCAGCACAAAGGTGCATCTCAACTCACTTGCCTGTCAGATATGCATATCCTCGCCCACACCTGTCAATGGTGGGCAGAAAGTTCAGAGCGGCTGCATCTCCCCTGTGCCCCAAGGCAGGTAGGCAGGGCGGCTGGGGCTTTTGTTCCCAGCAGGCCTTACGGAGAGGCCTCCCAAACAGCAGCCCAGCCAGGCCTAATGGTTGCTGTGTGCTCCTCTGAATGGTGAGCCTCTGTCCTCCATTCCTGGGTTCTCAAAGTCCCTGCCACCCCCGCAGAGGCAGAGTCTGAGGCTACTGAGAAGGGGAATGTCCCTTCCCATCACCCCCTCCATACACACCCTTGGCCTACAGCCCCACATGAGCAGTGTCTGTGTGTGCGTATACTCTGGGCTCCCTGCACAGGGCCTGGCTCCGAGGCACTGACCAGCAGTCCCAATGGCAGCGGCGAGGCTCCCAAAAGCAATGGCAGTGGTGGCTCCCAGGGCACCTTGGCCTGCAGTGCTAGTGACCAGATGCGACGGTACCGTACTGCCTTCACCCGGGAGCAGATTGCACGGCTGGAGAAGGAATTCTACAGGGAGAACTATGTATCCAGGCCTCGGAGATGTGAGCTGGCGGCTGCTCTAAACCTGCCGGAAACCACAATCAAGGTAAGAACTCCAGGGACCAGGAAGACGGGGTGCACCCAGTCAGGAGGAAATAAATACCAACTTCCCACTTCCTAAATCGTTAGCTAGGAATTGGGGCCTGGAGTCTCCCTGCCCACATGGCAGCTAGGCCGGGGGTGGCTAGGCCTGGTGCAGGTGCCAGGCGCCAGCAATTTGCCCACCTGACGGTCCCTAGGCGAGCGCGGCTGCCATGCGCTTGACGGTCCCTTTCCTAGCCAAATAAACAGCGGGGATGAAGTGCCTGTGCAGGTGACAAGGAAGTGCCCCATGGGAGAGCAGCAGGAAAGGGACATGTTTCCGGGTAATCTCTGCCCGCCGCCTCAGACCGGTGGAGTCCTCGGTGCCCCCATTACTTTGCCATCCACACCGGGTTCCGGCGTCCTGGCGGCGTGGGCAGAGGGGAGGAGGGACAGAGACTGGAGTGGCTCCCTGAGCCTCTCCGGGAGGGATTCCAGCTCCGGGTGGGGGGGTGGGATCTGCATCTGCCCCCGCCCAGAGGGGCTCCGCCTCCGCTCTTTCCTGTGCTGCCGGCACCGTCGCCCGCAGTGGGGCGGGACTTCTGGGCTCTGCGCACCGGGCCCGCGCGGCCGCCGAACCCGCTCCTCTCCTCCCCGCCAGGTGTGGTTCCAGAACCGGCGCATGAAGGACAAGCGGCAGCGGCTGGCCATGACTTGGCCGCACCCGGCCGACCCAGCCTTCTACACGTACATGATGAGCCACGCGGCGGCCGCGGGCGGCCTGCCCTACCCCTTCCCGTCGCACCTGCCCCTGCCCTACTACTCGCCCGTGGGCTTGGGCGCTGCGTCCGCCGCGTCCGCCGCCGCCTCGCCCTTCAGCGGGCCGCTGCGCCCGCTCGACACCTTCCGCGTGCTTTCGCAGCCCTACCCGCGGCCCGAACTGCTGTGCGCCTTCCGCCACCCGCCGCTCTACCCGGGCCCGGCGCACGGACTGGGCACCGCGGCCGGCGGTCCCTGTTCCTGCCTCGCCTGCCACGGCGGCCCGGCCAACGGGCTGGCGCCCCGCGCCGCCGCCGCTGCCTCGGACTTCACCTGTGCCTCCACCTCCCGCTCGGACTCCTTCCTCACCTTCGCGCCCTCCGTGCTCAGCAAGGCCTCCTCTGTGGCGCTGGACCAGAGGGAGGAGGTGCCCCTCACGAGATAAGGGGCCGCCCGCCGGCAGCCGACTCCAGGACGCCCGTGGGCAACCCCCGGGGACTCAAGACAGCGCCCCTCCCCGCCCCCGGGGTACCGAGGGGAAAGAAGAGGGCCGCTGAGGACCAGCGGGATTTGGCCTCGAGCATCGGGACGCCCGGGAAGCGGCCGTGGCTGGCGCTTTTGGGGAGCAAGAGTGGGGGTGGGGAGGCCGTGGCTGAGAGACCTTCCTCTGGGGTGGCGCCTCTTTGTCGTTCTTCACCGGCCGCACTCCCCCTGACCCGGGCTGAGGCCGTGGTTCCAAAGCTAAACAAACTTAGCTGCAACAGCAACCGATATGCAGCCCCTAAGCTCCCCAGCCCCCCACTCCCAACCCCTTTCTCACCTGGAACCCCTCCCCCCTGCCAAGGCCAAGCCCACGCAATGGAAAGGGAAATTGCTGTCTCTCGGAACAAAATGCTGTGTATGCAGAGCAGGTAGAGATTAATCTTTGCCAGCTTTTCCAAGGCATGGCAAGGGGCTTGTGGATGGCAACGCACCAGCCATCTAGGAGAAAGAGGGAGAGGACTTACTACGGCGGAGAATCCTGGCCCTCCCAAGGAAGCTGGGGGCTCTCTGACCCTCCTGGAGCCTCAGTTTCACAATATTCTCTGATTCTAGCATCTACCACCACCTGATCTCTTTCCTCTCTCCTAGCTTCTTGATATCTCTCTTGTAACTTCATCTCCACCCCTACTTTTTGTGTACCGAGGGCAGGGAGGCTGCAGATACCCCAGGCTCCCCTGGCAGCTTCTACCAAGCCTCTTCTCCCTGAGCCCAACACACACCCTGATTAGCAAGCGATGTGTGTGAGGAGGGTTTTTGAATGTTGAATGTATAATATGATCACCATGCGGCTGGCTGGCCGTGGAGCCCAGAGCTGAGCTGTTAACAAGGCGCCCAGGGAAGAGCTTAGGGAGCAGGGACCTCATCTCTCTCCCTCAGTATCTGGTGGCAAATTAGAAGCAATTTCCAGCCCTTGCCTTCCCTTCACCAGGAGCTTTCTGGCCCTTCCCTTTGCATTTGGCATTTTACATTCTTCTGTCTCCCAAGCTGCCAATGGGGCTTGACTTTCCAATTACTAGCGGGAGCCTTCTGCCCCTTCTGGGGACCTTGTCTCTCCCCTCCACCAGGGTTTGTTTGGGAACCACTCCCAAACTCTCACTTCCACAGTCATTCTTGCAGCCAATTTTTGAGAGAGGAGAACTTGTACCCCACCCCACCCCCTACCTCCAAGGCAAGTTTCACCCTGACTGGGAGGGAGTAGTTCTTCCTGTAGGGAATGAATTTGATTTGGTTTTCCTTTGACGCCCAAAGAATTTGCTGTTACAATTTGTTGACCATGTTGCAATAAAGCTGGATATGATTCTCACTTTAGCATTTTAAATTTTTTGGCAGCGGGCAGTATGTTAAGTCCTTTTAAATGACTAGTTCAGCCGTCATAGGCTTGGGTAGGCAAGGAGTCAAAAGACGGTCACACAGTCTCCCAAGCCTCTATTGGGCATTGGGAGGCTCCAATTGGACATTGCACAGAGGTGGAGAAGGAGGGTTCTGAGCTGAGCTGCCCTGGCGTGTGAGTTTCCTTAATTCTGTGCATGCTAGGAGACTTGGCTCAACTGGCCCAGCAGAGCACTGATCCCATCAGGGGCTCACCCTGATGGTTCCTTCTCCAGTTGCCCCAACCCTTTGAGGAAAGGGGACTCTGGACTCTGGTCTCTGTGGATCCTACCTCCACCCCAACCCAAGGTGGAGACGAATGAGGTAGTGGGGGTGGAGCTTGAGCACTGCAGAGAGCTGGGTTTGCTGGTCAAGCTGGGTCTGCATCTTAGGGTGAGGGGAGAGGAGGGAGGAGGACTCCTGAGTTGGGATGGGAGGGTTTGAATCTTCTTCAGACTGGAAGTCATCTCCAAGGATGGAATTCTGGTCAGGGCAAAGGGACAGACACTGCTGAGTGGCCACCTCATTGTCATCCTCTGTCCCCATAGGAGAGCCACTGTGGCTGTCTCTGAAGAGATGGGTGTCATCAGCAGGCTGGGCGCTCAGGATTGCATGGACTCAAGGGTCCTCTGCTGGTGTATCCATGGGCAGGCGGGGACTCTTTAATCTGCCTCCATCCCCCCTTGGGGTTTAGAGCAAACCCTCCCAAACATAGCACTCCCCGCCCTCCCAAGCAAAGCCTTGTGCTGAGGTTTCCAGTATCCTCTCTGCCACTCACCCCACCCCCCAGCCCTGAGCAGCTCCCTCTGCAGTTGGGAAGCTCCAGGTGCCAAACCCTGGCAAATTTCTCGGTTACTTCACATCGGACCAAGATTGCTTGCGACAGGTAAATGGGCTGCGGGTTGCCGTAATGCCAGGCGTATTTTCAGTTAATAGGGAGGGAAAATGAGGTGTCTGCAGCAATATTGGAAAGTACAAGATCGATGATCTGGCCTCGTGTCCAATCAGCAGCCTTTAATTGACTGTATTTTCTGGGTAATTGAGCCTCTCTTCCTCCAAATTGCAGTGGAAGATATAACAATACATCTTGCCAGGAGGAATTACTCATTATTTCATAATGAAATTTCCCTTTTGCCAAGGTTTGCGGTTTGGTGCTGGGCACGCACTACTCACACTCCCTCGAAGACCCCCACACCTAAAAATAGGCTTTTCTGCCTGCGCCGGCAGCAGCGTCTGGCCGGATACTTCCATTTTGGTGATGGGGTGGGGGCGGCTGGATGGGACATGATCGTGAACAAGGCCCTGCTCGTCCACAGCCTCCATCTCTTCATCTGTAAAAGGAGAAGGCTAGACCAAGCAGTAGGACTGACACTGTTGTTTTTGTATTATTGTTTTTGTTTTTCAATTTTCTGAGCATCTCTACTTAGTTTTCCCCCATCTCGGTCCCATTTTGCAGGTGGAAAAACGGAGGTTCTGGTCTCACACAGCTATTAGTGACTCATGTAGCTATGAGCTCCCGGCTCCGTTGGCTTCCCCTCCCCTGTCCTAGGCCTCTTTGGGGCCCAGAGTCCATGGTCACCCCTCGCGAAGTCTGACACCTCACATCCGACTCACACTTTCCCTGGGCTCCTCAACCTATTCGGGACCCAGCGGGGCCTGGGAGCGCAGACCAGCGCTCAGCCGCGGTCCATCGGTCCGGGAAGGGAAGACCAGCCACCCAGCAGCCCGAGTGCGCGCTCAGCGCGAGCCGTCGCCGTCTTGTTAGCGAGTGATTGATTGCCTTATTAAAGCGTGTTCTTGTAAGTGTGACCAAACTGATTGCATTGCATATGTTTGGGATAATGCTCATTTTAAACAACAGGATAAGGAGGATGAGCTCGGCAGAGCCTCCGAAGACGAAATGATTCCGGCCAGCAGCTCCTTAACTCTGGCATTAAATTGCCCAGTTACATAGCAAATCACTTGGTTCCTCCACCCTTGTCCCCATTTTTTTTCCTGGCCTGCAGTTTGATCGCATCCCCCAATGTTGTCTGTCCCACGAATGATTTCTCTAGTGACTATATCGGCCCTGCTTTCCCAACCGGGAAACCCGCGCAGGCACATTCCAGACATCGAGTCCCTCTGCCCCCATCCCAGGCAGAGGGAGAGGTGATTCAGAATGCACCCTCTCACCCCAGGCCTCCCAGGGGTATATGGCCCTAGACGGTCGTGGCAAACGGGAGCTTAGGTCCCCGCTGCAGTCGCGTGCCTCCCCACCCCCAGCCTAGGACTTTCGCAAAAGTTTAAAAGATTCTTTTGTTCTCCAGGCTTTTCCCGCTCGATTGCTTCCATTATTCCGCAATCGAGGAAACACCCTTTGCCATATGTCGGCTGAAGAGCGTGGGTGTCACGGGCGGACAGTTGTCGAGGGTGGCCAGACGAATGGCATTCTCGTAGTGGAAAGAGCTTTTCCTTCCTAGCATCCTCTCCAAGCACCGTCGTCCGGAGTGAGTGAGGGAGTAGTGTCAGAGAATGGGGGGAGGAAAAGGAGGTTGGGCCAAAGAATTGGGATTTTCTTCCAATTACTCTACCCCCAACCAATCCTTGTGGCCAGGTTCTCTTTCTGGGCCTGTTCCCTAACAAAGAAATCCTCAGCCAGCCTCCACCCACTCCAGTCGACTTGCACGGGAGCCAAACTGCTGGCAGATTGAACTTCCTAAGGGACACCTTTCAGATACTCTGGAATTCTGATTTGTTCAAGCTGATGGTGGTTATCAGGACAAGTCAGAAACGACGCCACTCTTTGGGGTGTCATTTGTAAGTGTAGTCGCACGGATTCGTTTGCAAGATCCAGCTAAAATGTGTCTGGATAAGTGACTTGATCTAAACGGCAAATTTCTCCCATCACCCAGCTTTTCCCTGGCTCTTGCGGGGGCAGACATATCAGACCGCATTAGGGCGAAACCGAGGCCCAGCTCACCATTGGTGCCAGGTTGTGGACCCCGAGATGTTGATTCTGAAGGGGGAAAAAAACCGACGGCAAAACGCATGCTACCATCTACAAAGCACAAAGAAACACAAAGTCGTTTCCAAAATCGCCTTCTCAGCAAATAAGTGTGTGATATTCTGAGCAGGAGAGAGAGAAAGATTGCCACTTAAAAATAACATGAAAGCATTAAGTAATTATTTAAAACAAGGCTGTTTAGAAAAATATTTGTATTTATTGCAGCTGCTCAATTGGCCTCGTTAAAGTCGGCGAGCATTTAAATTGTGTTACAATCTCATTTAAATCCCACGCCGTTCCAGCAGGCTGAAGAGCTTGAATAGACCAATCACTTCATAATGATGATGAATGAGAAATTAATTCAGATACAAGCAAGACAATTTAGGCCTTCATCTGTTTAAATAGCCTTCCAATATTATTCGCGATCGCGGGTCACAGATTGAATCAATTGTCCAATCTTGTGAAAGTCATATCCTTGCATCTTCATCGAGATTATTTATAGCGCAGTGAGGACTGCTGAAAGGTATACGCTGTTAACAGGGACAGTTACTCAAAGGGAAGCGTTTATAAAATGGAAAACAAATGCCGGGGTTAGTAACAAATGGGATCAAAAGCAGTCATTGCAGTCTGGCTCCTCGAGGGAAGCGAGCTGGCGTGGCCCCCGCAGTATGAGGGGCGCTGGGGGCTCGGCCTCTAGCCTCTCCTCCACCCAGGTGAGGCCGGGGCTTCCGGGCGCGCCAGCCAGCTCTCTGGCTGCCGTGGCGACCCGGGGCCGCCCTCGCCTAGGCCCGCTTCAAGTCTGGCGGGAAGCCGCGGCAAGGCCCTCGCGCCCCGGCCCGGGCGGCGGCCGGTGTGGCCCGGGCCCCGCATCTGGAGGCACCGCGCCCGCGGACATCGACCCCAGGCCGTGCCCTTTGCGCCGGGGCCTCGGCCACGCCCAGGATCCACCAGAGTCCGACATACTCTGGCCTCAGCCGCAAGGGTCGGGAGGCCTCGCCGCGCGCACGGGGCGGGGTAGCAGGACTTCTGGACTCTGGACGCTCGGTTTCTTCTTACCCTTGGCCTCGGGCTAAGCCGACAGCCGAAGCGCCCCTATTTCCACTGGGTCGCTCACCCCGCCATTCCAGGGCCGGAAGCTCGCCTGGGGTCGCCTCACTTCCTGCGGGGCCTGGGCCCCTCCCCGGCCTGCTTCTCCGGGTGCCCTCGGGCCTGCGAGTGGCATCCCGCTCTGCAAAGAAGAGCCAGTTCCTTCCTTCCGCCATCGAAGTGCCGCTCCCCGCATGCTGAACTAACCCCTCCCGGGGACGCCGGTTCCCACGAGCTGTCCGCCTCGCATCCCCAGTGCAGCCCAGGAGGCCGTCACGACTTCGAGGTGACATGTGCCTCCCCGAGGTGTCCGCTTCCCCTTCCTCGGCCGGGTTAGGCAGAGACCCTGAGCAGTGTGCGCGGGGAAGTGGGTTTGTTTTTTCCCCGAATCGGTCCGGGCGCGTTAGTGGTAACCTAGTGTGCCGCGTCTACACGGGCTCTGTTTGTTCGCGGGCCCAGAGGCGATCGAGTCTTTCCAGGCGGAGCTCTGTGGGGATAAATGTGAGATGGGCTCAAAACAGACGAGCGGGAAAGATCGTTTGAGGTGCCGGGCCTGGAGTAGGAGAGGAGAGCGTGGGGCTCCCAGCGAACACAGAGCGGGGTCCACGCGGTACAGCACCCGCCCCACCCCCGTCGCGTCGAGGTGCTTTTTATTTTATTTTTTATTCCTCTGTATTTCTGTGTTTTGAAACAAAGGCCCAACTAATGGATTCCTGGCGCTCTGAGGACCCACTCCCGGGAGCGACTTTGATGTATTGCTGTCCAATTAGTGCCTTTAATTGGTGTCCTCGGGGACAGGCCGGCCCGGAGCTGGGACACAGCCTCCTCTCGCCTCTCCTACACACTGGAAAGGTAAAATTTATAACGCACTGTAGCAATCCCTTGGGAGAGCGAGCGAGGGAGGGAGGCCGGGAAGGAAGGGAGAGGTACAGCTCCGTTTTGTAGAGCCCGGACCCTCCAGGCGCGAGGTCGTGGATAAGGGTCCAGATCCCCCGGTTTCTACAGTTTCCTGACTCCCTCGCGGTCCTGGCAGGAGGGCTCGGGCGTCTGAGTCGCTGAGGATTATAAATTTGCTCGCAGAAAGGCCAAGGGAGCGCGCATCGTCTGTAGAAGCCCACCCCATGTGGTCTCTCATCTCGTTAATAATGGCTGTTTGTTAACAAGGATGCGGAGGTTAAATAATCTGGGTGGAAGATTAAACACGCCTCATCAAGGCGCTGGGAGCCGAGTTGCACAGAGACCTGAGCCGGAGCCGCCTGGCTCCCTGGAACCTAGAGGAAGGTGGGAATAAAGCGCCTGCAAGGAGCCCTGGGGTAGAGGAGGAGTGAAGTCCTAGGCCCCCTTTTCAGGGTGTTTCCCCCATAAAGTTAGCACAGACCCAACGCCATGTAGTGTTGAATAGAAAATCCATCTAGGAGCCCACCCCATTGAAGTGTGGATGTCAAACCTTGTCAGGGGAGTCTGCTGGAGATCAGAAATGGAGACCTTGGTCTGAATCCAAGGCCCCACTTTGAGGAGTGGTGGCTAGCTGCTGCCTCTCAAGCCTTACAAACTCACAACTCTGGGAAGTAAGGGGTATTTGTACACACGTCATTCACAGTGAATTGCAAAGCGGAAGATGAGGCTTCACGCTTGGGTTCTGTCCTTAAATAGCTGTGTAATCTCTATTACATTATTTTCCTAGCTTCATTTTCTTATTGTATAAGATAGACAGTAGATAGGACTTGATATAGATGATATATAATATTTCTTTTTCTTTCCTCCAGCTCTCACCAGAGTTAGGGATGTGGGCATCTTCTCAGGTACTCTGTCTCCATCCAGCCTTGGAGGGTTCAGTCAAGGAGGATTTTATTCAGCAAACACTTGAGGGCCTACTATGTGCCAGTTGCCGTGCAGTGTGTATTTTTTTTTTAACTGTGACAGCAGAATATCAATTTGTATACCCCCGTGTGTATCACTCCCAATTCCCCAATATAATCTTTTGTGAAGGAAAACAAGACAGAAAGAACTCAAGGGAGAGAGTAGAATAGAATGTGCGTACGTGTAGGGTACAGTAGAGAGACTGTAGGGTGCGGGACAAAGGGATCAATAAAAGAAGTACAGAACTTGTTAAGATGGCAAGGAAGTCAGGGAGGATGAATACTGCAGAGGTAGTTCCGTGATGGAGAGTACTTTCAAGGGAGCAGAGAGAAAGTCCTCTTCTGCATGCCCCAGTGCTTTGACAGTGAACTAAAGGTAAAGGATCCTTGAACTTGACTAGGAGACCCGTGACTTATTCATCTGGTATTGCTAATTTTCTGCTTATATGTTATTTCCATAGTTAGAGTTCCACTCTTACTAATTCCCCAAACATACCACTTTCTGAAGCCACCAAACAGGAAACCCAGCTGCTAGGCAGGGTTTCTTCAAGCTTCTGGCTGATGGCATCTGGGCTCAAGAAAGGCAGTGGGCAAGTGCTCCATTGAGGTTTTTCCTTCAGCTCAGCAGTAATTGTGGCTCCTACAGTTCTCTGCCTTCACTTGGAAAGTCCAGTGACCAGATTTGTGGCGCTGGGCAGTGAGGTTGAAGAGCTAACCTTTATCGAGTACTTGGTCTCATGCACTTACTGGTCTATGCTTTCCATGCATTATTTCATTTAATTCCCACAACAACCCCTTGAGGTGCATACTATTATAATTCTCATTTTACAGATGAGGAAATGGAAGCATAGAGAGCTAGTAACTTGCCTGTTTCACACAGCTAGTAGATCAGTCTGATTCCGGAGTTTACATTGCTGATCATGTCACTAAAGCTGCTTTTGTGGTGTAGTATGGTGGCTAAGGGCAGACTGAGAGTATATTTCGCCACGAGTTACTAACATCAGAAATGGGCTCTAGATAAGGGCAGCTAGTGAAGGAGGCAGGGTGGACTCGTGTCTGCTTGTAAAGACCACAACACTATTCTGCCTTCCAAAAATACCATCTCCAATTTCTTTGGTGGACGTGCAGTGAGCAGTGCAGTCCAATGACTATATCAATAAGTATTTATTGAGCACCTACTCTATGGCCATACCAGACTTACGTTTACACAGTATTTCTCTCTCCTCCAGTTTAGTGCTGATGTGGCTTTGACTGTGTTTGTAATCTATTACAGCTGCCCAACTTCTCCTTATCATAAAGTTATAGCTTCAGCTGGAGCCATGAAAGATGATATGGCATGAATGTAGTCTGAGGTGTGGGGAGGCAGTATGTCAGATACTTGGTTAGGACTCCCAGTCCTACCTGACCTAGCTAGTACTATCGACTTAGCTAAAAGCTGACTCAAAAATGGGCAACCAGGAGGTCCAGTAGCAGCACCCAAAGGGGCAAAAGCTTCTTCTTTTTTTTTTTAATTAATTAATTTTTGGCTCCGTTGGGTCTTCGTTGCTGCACGTGGGCTTTCTCTAGTTGCGGTGAGCAGGGGCTACTCTTCGTGGTGGTGCGTGGGCTTCTCATTGCAGTGGCTTCTCTTGTTGTGGAGCACGGGCTCTAGGTGTGCAGCCTTCAGTAGTTGTGGCTCACGGGCTCTAGGTGTGCAGCCTTCAGTAGTTGTGGCTCATGGGCTCTAGCATGCAGGCTCAGTAGTTGTGGTGCACGGGCTCTAGGAACGTGAGCTTCAGTAGTTGTGGCATGCGGGCTCAGTTGCTCTGCGGCATGTGGGATCTTCTCGGACCAGGTCTCGAACCCATGTCCCCTGCATTGGCAGGCGGATTCTTAACCACTGCACCACCAGGGAAGTCCCCAGGGGGCAAGCTTTTGCTACTGGGCTACATAATTACAGAAGTGGAGCAAAAGTAGCAAAAGGATGGAAGATGCATTATTACTCAGCAGCCTGAGGTAAAAGATAAAAGCTATGGGACTGGCAAGAGAAATTGATGCAAAGAGAGCAGGACAAATAAGGCTCTCAGACTTGTTAGGCTGCTGATGACGTTCAGGTGAGGGCTGCAGTCCTAGAGGGGAAGGCTGGAGTAACAGGAGGAAAACATGGCTGAGACCTAATTGCCCCTGTCCTTTTATAGTAAAAGAACCCCTGTTTTTAGCTGGATAAATGGCCACCCTGTAATAAAGGCTACCAGCAAGATGTGGCCATGTGACCAAGTTCTGGCCAATGGGAGGTAAGCAGACCTGATGTGTGTGGCTTAATAGAAGTGTCTCTTTATTGTCTTTAAATATACTTGATATACTCAGATTATCTACCGAGTAACCCAGGTTTTAGTAGTTTGGATATCCTGCGTAACTGGAGGCCCCCTGATAGTTCAAAGCCAGGAATAACCTCAAGGTCATTTAGCCAAACTACTTTACTTTACAAGTCTTTCAGTTTTCTCCAGGTAAAATGAACCTCGTATGGCTACTGTGGTTTTAGAGCAGACACAGGATGTTACATAGGATATATGCCACCTCTATTCTCGCTTTATTTTTGAAGCCAAGTCTGGGGTGACTGCACATTCCTTTCGTATTTGCCTTGGGCAATTCTAAGTCCCAACACCAAGTCCAGATCCAAAGGCCAAAGCTGCATTACTTCACGGCACTCTAGGAACTTCACTGGAAGCTGGCGTTGCAACTGTACATCTCCAGGGTTAGCAATTGAAGTTAGTGAAAGGCAGGGTGCTGAGAAAAACAGGCATACTCTTGCCTGGATGTTACCCTCCTAAACCCCCAGGAAGGAAGTGCAAAGGAGGATTTACAAGCGGCTCCAGAAGGTAAGCCTCCTGTTGACTTTAGTGTGCCTAGGGGGGCAGAACCTTTGGAGAGCCCCACCAGTTTCTGTTATCTAGATGACCAGAACCGGCCAGGTGACTTTGGGAAGCACGATTGTTCAAGATCAGAGATAGGGTTTGGGGGTGGCAGTGAGTCTGGAAGAAATATGTATAAAAAACAGTCTTGCATCTCCAAAGAGAATTTCTAGAATTCCAGAAAAGTGATCTTCGCACTGCCTGAAACAGGGTCTTTTTCTGAACTATTATGATGTTGTTGCAGAAGAGCCAATAATTCTACTTTCTGCTGGGAAAAAAAGGGTTATTTTATTTCTTTCAGAAATTGATTTAATTCAACACATACATAGTAATTCTTGAAATACCAGAGGCATCTTGGTAAGGATGTCTTCTCTCGGCTGCCATAGCCAGGGGCTTGCATTTGCTGGGATGTCTGGATCCGATCAAAGGAGATAAAAAAGAAAAGAAAGGGGAGAGTGGAGTATAACCACAAGTCTTAGCAAACGACTCAAGTAATAAAGTGGATGGATGGAAACAGGAAACACCACTTGGGTTGGAGACCCACACTTGGATTTGAACTCATGTAATAAAGTGCACAAGCTCTTGATCGCTTGGAGGAAAGTCACTAATCTCACCCCTAGAATATACTAATGACTCTACCCCAGATCTGATAATCTCTTAATAAGTTAGAATGACCATTTTGGCCTGGTGAACATGTTACTCTTATTTTATCTATAACAAGGTTTTTGTAAAATGTGACAAAGTGTTCTTAACTGGTCTCATTGTATTTCTCCATCTTTGGAGGAGTCGGGATTATGGATACACAAGTGGGAGCACTGCAGAAACTTAGATGACTTCAAATGACTGTCTGTTTGAGGGTGGACACTGTTTGTATGTTATACGATTGCCTGTCTCTGGTTTGGGAAGAGGAAGCGAGAGGTTTATATAGGCTCTGAGAAGCAGCAGGGGAGTTCTTGGCTTTGTTGATGGCATGTGCTGGTTTCCCGGACTATTTGTGGGAAGGTCTGCGTCAGACTTAATTTCTTAAACTTGGCGTTATCCTACAGTGAACTGAAGTTCAGATCTACTTCCCTTGACCCCTGTATCCACAGTACTACCCAGGAATGCTCTTCAAATCAGAATCTCTACCTTATTAGGATGAGTTTCACAAAACTTTTAAAAGATTATTAGAAGCCTTTCAAGCGGCAGTTTCTGCTTAAGGTTAGATGTGAATTTAACTGAGTGCTGTTTTAACACGGTATATCTACTTCCGGTTGTGTGGTATGGGTTTGCCTAGTGATGGGATAGTACTTTACATCAGTGATGATTTTGAGATGGAATCCTACCTTCAGTGATCAACTGTGGAACCCTTAATTTGTCTCCTCACCTGTGAAGTTAAGTCCCAGTGACATATAGTGTTAGTTTGGCCCTTTTACTACAACGTAATTTTTAGATGCTGTCCCTAAGAAATTGCCTCGACTTACATAGTGAGTGTTTGAATGCTCTGTTGATGGACAATTTCGTTGGTTAAAGGAAGTAGCCTTGGTTATTGGCTAATAAACATGGTTTAGAACAAGTTCTCTGCCTTATTCCTTCCTTCCTTCAAAGTCAATTATTCCAATTTCAGGACAAAGCAACACATTCTTGGGAGAAGGGGTATGTGAAATAGCCTCATTTTTGGCTTGCACTCTGCCTTTAATCCCATTCTTCAGGCCATGTCTCATTTCCCATCAAGTAGAGTCATGAAATACAAATGAACGGCACAGGGACCTAACAGTGCTGTATGGACGGGTGAGGATAACTGATTCCCAAAATTTTGTTTATCAGTTACTTGGTATAGTACAGAAAGTAGGTCAGTGTATATGGTGATTTTATAAAAGGTGAAAAATTAAGCTTCTTTAGTGTGGCTTATCTCAGAGGAAAATGTATGATTTGAGAAGCAAAAACTGAGCCAGATTAAAATGAATATTCATGTAAGAGTGTTAAACGGCTTTCAGAGCGTGAAGTCTTAAAAAAGCACCTTTTCATTTCAAGGATTTTTAAGTACTAGTTATAAATATATGAAGGGTTGATACAAGTGGACTTAATTTTATATACTTGGTGGGGGCATGAAAAAACTTTACTAAAAGAAATTGTGTATTTTGAACCATACTTTGCTAGTGATTTCTGTTATAATTTTGGAAATATGTCCTTATATAAACATTTTCATCTAATACATATCAGAAATCCAGCACTAGACTTCTGGTATTCATGTCAAGCTGTATTATCTATGCTTAGTCTCTGTGCATTTAATTCTCCTACTGTCTCTTTAAAGAAACAAGTCAAATGAACAATCAACCTGTATGATTTTCAGTTCCCACTGAAAACAACACTGATCCCTGTTCATTGTAAATTCATTTCTACAACACTGGTCTTTGCTCTTGCTTGAGAGTCATTTGAACACTTTAGCTGGGAGAGCAGTATGAACAGTTTCTAAAAGAGCTCAAATGGAAGTAGATCCAGATTCATATGAAATGTCAGTCAGAAACAAAAGAGGCAGCTTGAAGTAGTGGAAAGCGTAGGCTTTGAAACCAGGAAAGCCTGAGCTCAAGTTCCCTTTCACCACTCTAGTATCTGGGTGTGAAAATTAACCTCCTAAACCTCAGGGTCTTCTTTGAGGAAGGTACCTACCTAGTTCTTGTGTAATATGGAATGTAAAACTGATAGCAAGGCCATAAACTTCCTGCCTGCCCCCAAAGCCTGAGCGATTAGTAACACACTTCCTCCTAACAATTCCGGCACCTGAAGATAAGGTAGGAAGCTTTGAAGTGCAGACTGTGTCAGCAGGGGTAATCTTCCCTGGAGGCAATGTATACCTAAAATCTTCCAGGAGCGAGAATTGCAAATTGTATCACTAAAAGATAAGTTTAAAATCCTGTTTGGACCATTTTGAATTTTAGGAATATCAAGGTGACGTGAGACACAGCGGCTGGAGCAAAGACTTTAGAAACCCTGGTTGGTTCGGCGTGGTGAGTTGTTTGGTGAAAAATAAGAAAAGCCAAGCCACTGGCGTCTGTCAGAGCCTGGGAAGCCTTTCTCTCTTCCCTTTTCTCAGGGATTCTGAGATAAATTTCAGAGGGTCAGGTTGGGGATTTGGGCCATGGGAGCAATTTCAATCCCGCTCTGTTCCATACCTTCTCTCAGCCCTATTTCTGGTCTGGAAAGATACCTCTCCTTATCCCCCTCTTTCTACAGACAACTAGATCACTATTTTTCAAACTCTGGAATGTTTTTCACATCAAAAAAACCCCAAAAAAACCCGGCATCTTATATCATGACGCAGTACACACAGATTCCCGCCCCCCCACAAAAAACCACAAAGGTTTGCTTAAACAATATTTATACTTACTCAGGCACTCTGATGGTTTCTTTTCCATTCCATTTACTTACATTCCATTCCAAAACATGCTGGTGGTAATCCACTAAATTTCTTGACTCATTCAAGGGTCTCGATCCACAGTTTGAAAAGCAGTATACTTAGATGACTTCTCAGTGACACTGACACATTAGGGAAGATTCGAACACTAGAGAGTAGCCCTGGATTCATCCTCCCCACCCACACTGCCTCTCAAATCTTGTCCAGGCTGTAACTGGACCACAAAGATTGGCCTGAACTAGATTAGGCATTTGAGGGCCATTCATATTCTTTCTACAGTTTTGGGACCCCCAGAAGTTTCCAAACTGGACTTCTAGCTCTATTCCTAGGGCACAGCTGATTTGGATCATAAAGTTGTGGACATGAAGGCCAGAAAGGGTAAGTTAATGACCTTAAGTCAGAAAAAGGAAAGAAAGCATTGACCATGTTCACATCAAAGTGACATGCTGGTTCTCACATCCTTGTCTTCATCCTTTATAGCAAGTCCTAAAACTTACTTGAGTGGACTAGCTCAGATCCTTTAGGCTGTTGAATAATTGGCCTGGCTACGTCCAAAAGTCTGGCCTGAAGGGACATGAGGAAGGGTGGAAGAGGGCAGAAATGACAAAGAATTTAGTAGTTTGCTGAGGTACTTGGAAATATGTTCCAGAGAGTGCTTCTCAAATTTGAATGTGCTTCCAAACCACTTAAGGAGCTTGTTAAAATCAAGATTCCCAGCCTAACCTCCATAGTTTCTCATTTAGATCTGGGGTGGGGTCTAGAAATCTTCTTTAAAAAAAAAAGTTTTTAATTGTGGTTAGAAAAAACATCTAATATAAAATTTACCCTGTTAATAATTTTTAAGTGTACAGTTTGATAGTATAAATTATCTTCACATTGTTGTGTAACAGATCTGTAGAAGCTTTTAGTCTTGCAAAACTGAAACTCTGTACCCATGGAAAAACAACTTTCCATTCCCCCCCGCCCCGTAGCCCCTGGCAACCATCATTCTACTTTGTTTCCATGATTTTGACTACTCTCGATATCTCATCCAAGTGGA
Organism: Delphinus delphis; assembly: GCF_949987515.2. Taxonomy (NCBI): domain Eukaryota; kingdom Metazoa; phylum Chordata; class Mammalia; order Artiodactyla; family Delphinidae; genus Delphinus; species Delphinus delphis. Next base: position 58,825,346 of record NC_082691.1, read on the forward strand.
ATCATACAGTATTTCCTTTTTCTGACTGGCTTCTTCCACTAGGGATAATGTCCTCCAGGTTCATCCATGTTGCAACATGTGACAGGATTGCCTTCTTTTTAAAGGCTGAATAATAGTCCATTGTGTATATGTCATAGTTTCTTTATCCATGGAAAATTTGGGGTGCTTCCACTTCTTGGCTACTTTCAAGAGCATCTCTCTCCTGTGTCCAGTGACTTCCTTTATCTCTTGAGAAAAACTAAACCAGATATAGTAGATATTGTGTCCTGACATCAGAGTCACGATGTTTCATTCATAGACAGTGTCAGTTAGACAGATAGATCCTCAATCTGTAGTTTTTTTTTTTTTAATAAATTTATTTATTTATTTTTGGCTGCATTGGGTCTTCGTTGCAGTGCGCGGGCTTCTCGCTGTGGTGGCTTCTCTTGTTGTGGAGCACGGGCTCTAGGCTCGCCGGCTTCAGTAGTTGCAGCACGCAGGGTCAGTAGTTGTGGCACACGGGCTTAGTTGCTCCGCAGCATGTGGGATCTTCCCTAGCCAGGGCTCGAACCCGTGTCTGGTGCATTGGCAGGCGGATTCTTAACCACTGCGCCACCAGGGAAGTCCCTTGGAAAGGGTTTTGAATGGTCAGTTGATTTCTGTAGGCACTTGGTGGTGTCAAATGATAGCAAATAGAACTAGGTGCTAGATTTGGTTTGGTCATTATCTCCTCACTCATGAGAGCAAGAAGCAAGTACATAAGTGAAAAGAAAGAAGTAAACTTATTTACTTGCTCTGTATTTGTGCTGTTGTAAAAAGACCCCTAAAGCGAGCTGGATGAAAGGACCTAATTTTCTAGATTTATCTCTGTTCTGAGCATTGTGCTTATTATGTCATTCCAGGACTCTTCCACTTCTGTGTTTAAAACATTCTCCTCTAGTATTAACAACATGTATCTCTCCTCACTGAAGCAAAATGTCCCACTAGAGAGAAGCATGTGCAAGATTTGTGGAACCTTGTGAAAGAGAAACATGACAAATATTTTATAATAGAAAGCTACCAAGAAATGAAATTCTTGAACATGCAAGGGAGGTTGCTATATTAAGAGACATTCACCTTTTTTAAAAATGTGCTTACAACAGACCCAGTGAGACTTTGTAATTATCCTTATTATTAAAAGATTTGATTTACATCCATACAACTGATGCTGAAACTGCTCAGCAATAGATTTTCAAAACGCTGTACTTTATACATAGCACATTCAATTGATTTTCTCATTTCTAGATATTACGGTTTAAACGTTTCTTAAATGCTATGCAGAATATTGAAGATTTCAGCAGACAGGGATTTTATTCAGGATGGTATATGTGCCCTGCAATTGGGCTTCCCAATGGGGCCATACATTTCTGAGAGAAACAATTAGTGTCGAGTAATTAGTTACAGAAGGTGCAAAAAGGTATCCCAAAATGTCAAGGTAAAAATGCTTGATGATTAAGTGCAAATTATTTAACAAAGATGCCATGTGGTAATATGGTATTTTTGTAATTCAGCATTTTGATGTTTCATGCCATTTGATATTTTTAATGTACTAGGCACAGTTTCATATGTGTGTATGAGTATACACACATATCATTTATTGCACTTTTAAAAAGTTAACTGATATTTTAAATTATAAGAGTAACATATGTTCGTGGAAAAAAATTAAAACTATGCAAAAGACAGAAATATACAAAGGGAAAAAAAAAAGTCTGCCTCCCTACTTCTTTCACTCCTCAGTCCTACTACCCAGAGGTAAACAATGTTAAAATTTCCTGCCACCAAAGTTCACTGTCATATATACATATGTCCTTTTAAAACTCTATAAATATGCCTATAATAGTCTTCTGCAGTTTGCTTTCTTTAGTAAACAATGTCTTAAACTTCATCTCTGTACATCTGTACATACAGATCACTTTCATTCTTTTTGATGCTGCATTACATACCATTTTAAGAATGTGCTTGTATTTATTAACCAGATTGATGGAAATTTTGGCAGTTTCTAGATTTTTTTTCTTTTCTATTGCAAACCTATGCATAAAAATGCTCTTTACACCATTATCTATCCATACATGTGCAGGAATAGTGCTGGATGGTTGAGTAATTTCCTAGAAATGGAATCTCTGGGTAAAAGGACATGTATGTTTTTGATGAACTAGTTTTATACATTTAGGAAAATATGCGCTTAAGGTAAAAAATCAATCAGTACAGAAAGTGAAAAGCATAAAGTCCCTTCTAAAGCTCTGACCTCCCCACCAGCCATGGTTAAAAGATTCTCAGTACCCTCATAACTTTAAGGTAATGTATATTTTATGTATGTGCATTTAAAAAATACAAGTGAGGTGATTCAATATGGGGTATGTTCACTTTACATTTGCTAGATGCTGTGAAATTGCTCTTCAAAAAGATTACATCTGTTACATTCCCGTCAAAAGTATGTGAGGGTACCTCCCCACCTCCACTATCCTTGACAATAACCCTGGATAGTATCACACTTTCCATGTTTTGCCAATCTGACAGATAAAAATGGCATTAAAAAACATTTAACTTTGTATTTCTTCATTTATGAGTGAGGTGGAGCCACATTTGATTGACTTCCTTACTGGTTTCTGTCCTTTCGTGGCACTCATAATTACACACAAGTGTCTCTCCTGTTACTTGAAGCAGATGTCTACTCTGTCCCTTGGTAAGATGCTGTATTTCTTCCTGATCTCCTCCAACCCCCAAAACAAGACCTTTAGATGAGACCTCTGTACATCCCCCTTTCTCTGTTTCCTTCCTGTTCCAGATGAGATCTTTGAAATATTTTCATTCCTCTTCTCTTCTTATCTCCTAGGTTAGGCTGAGATATCTAGTAATTTTAGTTCTAGACTGTCATTTCTTCAGATGGAATACAGGGGTGACACATTCTTTGAATCCTCCCAGATGTGTAAATATCATCCTTTCACCTCAATAGGTGAATGATATCTTGAAAGACTATAGCATTCTTAGGTTGTAGCTTCCTTTTTCTCAAATACATGTGAGGTTAGTTCAGCTTCCCGTCTTGGGGATAAGAAGTCCAGGGTCAGTCTGTCTCTTTTGTGAGTTACTTATTCTGTCTAGAAGCTGTTAAGCTTTTCTTTTTATACTTGGAGTTCAGGAATTTTACAATGATTCTCCTAGGGGTGTATCTTCTATCACTGAACTGCTGGTAACTTGGCATGCCCTTTTAAGCTGAGACTAAGGAACAGTTCTTCCATTTGTTTAATTATTATGTCTCCCCCATCTCTTCTTTTTTCTCTCTTTAGAACTCCTATTATTCACATATTAGATACCCTCTAAGGCTCTTAGTCCTTTTCCTCATAATTTCTATCTCTTTGTATTTTGGTTTTATCTACTCAAAAGATATTTCTAACTTTTGGCTTCTAAATCATACCTCCGCAGTGACCAACCATCCTCTTCTTTATTACTATATTTTTTTAAGTCTTTATTGAATTTGTTACAATATTGCTTCTGGTTTGTGTTTTGGTTTTTTGGCCCTGCAGCATGTGGGATCTTAGCTCCCTGACCAGGGATCGAACCCACACCTGCATTGGAAGGCGAAGTCTTAACCACTGGACCGCCAGGGAAGTCCCCCATCCCCTTCTTCTTTTTTTTTTTTAATATAAATTTATTTATTTATTTATTTTTGCTGAGTTGGGTCTTTGTTGCTGCATGTGGGCTTTCTCTAGTTGCAGTGAGCGGGGGCTGCTCTTCGCTGCGGTGCGCGGGCTTCTCATTGTGGTGGCTTCTCTTGTTGGGGAGCACGGGCTCTAGGCGAGCAGGTTTCAGTAATTGTGGCACAAGGGCTCAGTAGTTGTGGCACACGGGCTTAGTTGCTCTGCGGCATGTGGGATCTTCCCGGACCAGGGCTCGAACCCGTGTCCCCTGCATTGGCAGGCGGATTCTTAACCACTGTGCCACCAGGGAAGCCCCTCATCCTCTTCTTTAATTTGTCTATTAATTTTTTAAGTGAAAAAATCAGTTTCATCTCCAGAAAATCATTTTGTGCTGTAACTGAATCTCCTTAAGTGCTCTTATTAATTTTTAGATAGAGTTAAATAAGCGACTACCTAGATAAACCCTTACTTTTACTGAGACTCAGTGGGAGTTCCTAGGTCTTCTCACAGGTACAATGCAGGTAAAATCTGGGCCACTGAATCTCTGATCCACTTTCTTCTCCTCTTTACTGGGCTATTCACAGGAAACAATTTTGATGATATCCAAATAAATCCTATTCTGAAGGTCAGAAGGTAAGGCATCTCTGTGCTCACTTTAGCAGCACATACACAGAAGGTAAGGCATTTATTTCTGCTGATATTTTTAAAAGCAGGTAGGATAATATTTTTAAGTTCATGGACATATAATGGAAGTAGTCACGTGGATTTGTGCTATGAGAATAGCTCTGGAAGGACTACCACCAGGAAGTCTCTGATTTCCTTAAGGTACTCTTTCCTAAATGTCACCAAGTTTCATTCCACTGTGATTCATAGCTATGACTCAGGGTTGTCTCTCTTCTCTCTAGTAATGACTTGAACCATATCACATGACAGTTAAATGAAAAAGGTAAAAGTTTATGGGGCAATTCTTCTTAAAATCTCCTCACTCTAAACTAGTTTGTGTGGCTTTCCTGCCAGCCTACTAATAATAATTGTGCATGAAAGTTACATAAGGCAGAGTAGATTTAGGGTGTGGTAAAGATTATTGAATGATGTGGAGGCGACTGCGTATTCCAGTGGAGAAGAATGAACATGCTTGTTTTGGGTCCTCTTCCAGATACATGTCTATCTCCTGGATTATTATTAAACTATTTTGATTTTTTAGCATCCTGAGTGCTTAAATTATTTTATTTTTGTTATTTGATACCAAGGTAGGGAGGAAAGATTTAAGATCTTTCTCATGCTGTTTAATAAGTAGAAAACTGAAGCATTAAAGAGGAACCATATAGTGTCTCTTAGAGCCAAGAAGGAAAGCAGACCACTGACTTTCAGGCCATTATGTCCTCTCTTTGATTCTGAAGCTCTTTATGCAAGAGTTAGAATGTGTACGCCTTATATAACCTCTAAACTCAAGTTACCATGGTCCCCTCCTAATCAAATTGACTGACATTTTCAACTCTTCTTTCTCTTTGCTATTTTTACGATATCTGATGAGGAAGAATCCTTTCCTTCCCCTTCTGAAGCCCCTTTGGCCTACGTATTACATGCTCCTTTGCTTTTTCTCTTAACTCTCTTATCACTCTTTTTCTCCCTTTCACTGGTTCCTCTTCCTACTCTCATTGTCTAAGACCTAGTTCTTGATGATGTGTTCATTCATTCATCCATTCATTCAGCAAATACTTATTGAACACTTATTATGTGCCAGGCATGATGCTAAGAAGTGGTCATAAAAGGGTGAACAAGAAGGTGGTATCATGTTCATGTAGCTCACATTCTAGAAGGGGAGACCGACAATGAGAAAACAGGCAAAATAAGGACCAACTGTGCTAAGTGGAATTAAGGATTGTGATAAGTATAACTAGGAAAATAAACAAGGTTTGGTGAAAGAGAGCAATGGGGTTTGAGCCTGTGAGACCTGCTTTAAATAGTGTACCCTGAGAAGACTTCTCTGAGGAGGACGGATCTGCATGAGAAGGAGCTGCTGGGTGAGACGTGGGAGGGGAAATCGTCCCCAAGCCAGGAACAGGTGCAGAGTTCCTAAGGAGGAACTAACAGAAGGTCGTCATGGCCATGAAATAATGGAGAGGAGGTGAGGAGCCATAAGTACAGTTAGAGGCGTAGGCAGGACCCAGATAGTGCGGAGCATTGTAGCCTAAGTAGGGAGGTCAGACTTAATCTAGGCAAACTGGAAATCTTTGAATTGTTAAGTAGGAGAATAATAAAATCAGAGTTAAAATTTTAAAACAGTGATGTGTAGAGAATGGACCATAGGGGAACAAGTCTGGAAACAAGAAACTAGTTAGGGAGCCATGGCAGATACTGTTGATTGACCGCATAAACCTTATTCCTATCTCTGCTCCATACTGTCTGGAAGCCTAGTTTTTACTTTCCCAGTCTCCCTTGCAGCTATAGGTGGCCATGTCACTTAGACCTGACCTTTGTGCCATAGAAGCAAGTTTTCTGGAAAGCTTCTGGCACAGAAACTGTGTTTCTTGATAAAAGGAACAGATGTGAGGGTTGGCTGGTACTGTCTTGCCCCCATAGTGATGTGTCCTTGCTTTCTGCCTTTGATCTAATGATACCTGGAGTTGTGGCAGCCACTCTGTGACCGTGAGGGAAAGGCCAAGAAAGTTACAGAGACACAGACATGGAACCACTGAAAGAACCCTGGAGCCACTTTGTCCAGACTTTTTGATCTAGAAACAACTAAGTGCCTTTATTATTTAAGCCACTAACAGTGAGCTAAATTGCTACCTGCAGCTGAAAGCATTTTTATTAACCCAGAACCTCTTGTAGGATTTAGGTGAGAGCTGGTGGCTTGGACTAGGGTGATAGTGCCGAGTACCAGCTTCATGCAGGTTACTTCATATTCAATTCTGATCTCTTCTCTCCTTTTCTCTCTCTCTCTGTCTTACCCTCTCTCTCACTCTTTCAATTGGTAGCTCCATTTTCTTGAAGTTTCCTCATGTCTAAACACTCCAAGAGGGACTTCCTTGGTAGGCCAGTGGTTAGGACTCCATGCTCCCAGTACGGAGGGCCTGGATTCGATCCCTGGTCAGGGAACTAGATCCCGCATGCCTCAACTAAGACCTGGCCCAGCCAAGTAAATAAATAAATAAAAATAAACACTTCAAGAGCCTCTAGTTTCCAACCACTAATTGATACTTTCTCCATCCAATCTTCCCGGAATTGTTACAACAATATCAAGGTCACCTTCCCCAACCTCCATTCAAGAGCTGACAGGAGATCCCGATAGTGATTTTGAACAAACCTAAAGTGATTCAGCCTTGTATTCAAGGCACTTTGCTGGGTGAACCCACTCTTTTTGTACAACCTCATGGAGTTGTTACTCTTTAAACATATTCTTTGTGTCAACTTCTGGTTACAACTTTGTTCCCCCCATTCATTTAAAGAGCATCTCCATTCCTTTTATGTCAAACACTTAAACACCATACTTTCACATATGCTCACTAATTTAATCTTTGCAACCAACCCACGAGATAGGTTTTATTATCCTCATTTCACTGATGTGAAAACTAAGGGTTATGGGGCTTGCCTTGTTCAAGGGCAGAACGCTGGTAAGAGGCAGAGCCAAGATTTCAACCCATGTTTTCTGATTCCAAGCCCAGTGTCCTTTCTTGGGCCTTTATGCCACAGTGTTAATCATTGCAATCTGTAGTAACTCTCTTTTGCTTTCTGCCAGTACACATCTACCTCTACTCCCTACCCCTTTCAAGACATGTTTTTGAGATTTGCCTCATCCAGGAGTCTTTGTCATCTTTCCTCAGAGCTTTGTATGTAGTTGAAATTAGATCACTATAGATTGGGGTTTTTTAGTGGTAATATTAATTGCGATTGGTTAATTGATCTCTGGTAATTCCATTTCTCTATGGCCTGTCTCTCCAACCAGATTTCAGACTTCCCAAGGGCATGAGCAAGCAACATATACTTCTTAATTTTTTGGTATTCACTTTTAATACTTAGGAAAATGCAGTAGGTGATTAATTGATACTTGTCTAATAAAAGGCCAAATAAAACAATGAGAATCTTGCATTAAATCTATGTTTCTGGCTCCAGATAATTCCCTATATCCTTTGATTTCATTCTTACATACATTCACAAAATCTAAGTACTAATAAACACCATTTTCTTGTTTTTTACCACAAAAATTCCAACATGTTCCCTATTATGGTAAGTATTGTATTTGATAACCTTTCTAATTAGCATTACATTTTAAATGCCTTTAAAATGCTCCATTACATATTTGTCCAATAGTCCATGACAATCCAGATATATAATTGCTGTTATGAATTACCTGGTGACCATCATTAAATAAGTAGAGAGACTTAAACGTGTGTAATGCTAATTAGGAAAGTTATCAACTATGAGAAGTTAAGATAATAGGGAACATGATGGTTTTGTTTTGCAACTGCAGTAAAAACATGGCTACAGGGATACAGACGCATCTTTTGTGAATTTAGTGTCCTCAGAAGCAAGGAGCCATTTTACAATGGAGAATACAGCACAGCAGAAAGTGACTTTGTGAACTGTGCCCCCTTTTTGTCACTCCGTTAATAACTGACTGCGACTGCCAAAACATTTCTCCTGGACTGTACCAGGGAAGCACAAGAGGTCGAGCCCTGAGCAAAATATAGCCAGAGAGGGCCTCTTTTCTGTCCCCTTGAAGTACTCCCCCCAAATCAATATCACTCTGTTTCTAGCCTTGCTTTCATAGCCCTACAATCTATTAGGCCTCTATTCAACATGTTCTATTAAGTGATGTGGGTTTTTTCCTTTACTGAAGAAATTGATGAGTGCCTTATTAAAAAATCATCCAAGATTGCCCCCAGTTCTCACAAAGGCTACTTGACCCTGACTGCTGTTCCAAGCAGTTCCTGGAATCTTGGAGAATTGTTATAGCATAAAAGCTAGGTAGTTTCTCTGAAGGAACATGACGTGGTTTGGGGACATTTCATTTTTTTAAAGAAATAATATTTCAGTATTCCTAAGCTGTAAGAAGTAGGTTTGGTGGGAGTGGTGAGGGAGCAAACTAGTTTTTTTTTTTTTTTTTTTACATCTTTATTGGAGTATAATTGCTTTACAATGGTGTGTTAGTTTCTGCTGTATAACAAAGTGAATCAGTTATACATATGTTCCCATATCTCTTCCCTCTTGCGTCTCCCTCCCTCCCACCCTCCCTATCCCACCCCTCTAGGTGGTCACAAAGCACCGAGCTGATCTCCCTGTGCTATGTGGCTGCTTCCCACTAGCTATCTACCTTACGTTTGGTAGTGTATATATGTCCATGCCTCTCTCTCCCTTTGTCACAGCTTACCCTTCCCCCTCCCCATAGCAAACTAGTTTTTTAAATGTCATTTCGGAAACATATATGAAATGATATGCAACATTTGCACATATATGTGCATTTTTCTTAGGAGAAGGACTAGAGCTTTCATCAGATTCTGCACATGAGCCTTTTGGTAAACTGTGAAATAGATGCACGTTACATGCCAGGCACCAAGGAATAGTACCATGTAAGAGACTTAGAATGTTCTATGCTTAATACTAGCAAGAAACCAAAAAACAAAAAACAACAAGCTAAAATCCAGGGGTGAAGCAAACATTCCCTCACGGCGCTTTCTTTCATAATTATATGGCAAAGAGCTGTGGAGCCTTCGGTCTCAGCTCATCATTGCCTGTCGGGGACCTGCTGGCTCCCTGGAGCTTTCTGGAGTCTTGGGAAAATAGAGAAGAGGGTGGGATTTTTACCTCTGTTTACCACAGAGCATTCCAGAATCACATTGCCACCTTATGAGTCAGGCAGTCATGATTCGTTTCATAAAGCCAACTTTTAGGTAGGTTTGAGGTACATCTCTCTGGAACAGGGGTGGCTGACCTCTGAAAAGATTGGGGGCCAGGGTCATACCAATAGCTCATATAGACCCATATCTGTGCTCTAATTGCCCTTTTCCCTCCCCACCCAATCATAATTGGGAACCCAAATTGTGTGTTCAGACACTCGAGTTTATCATTTGATTTTATTCAGTCTTGATATCGGGGCCTGGAAAATTTCTGACTTCTTCACACATGGAATTCAGAAGGAGATAAACAGAGTAAGGATGATAGATTTAGCAGCTATTTACTCTTGCAGATGAAATAAAAGCATCCTCATATATTCTGTCTTTTCCTCCAGTCGAGTGCCTGTCTAGGTGTGGCTGGGCAGGTTTGCCCTACTCTATGTAAATTGGAAGCTATTTTCTTTTGCCCGACCCAGTTACGTGGGAGAGTTTCTTGCCTTTTGGGAGGTCTGAGGTCTTCTGCCAGCGTTCAATAGGTGTTCTGTAGGAGTTGTTCCACGTGCAGATGTATTTCTGATGTATTTGTGGGGAGGAAGGTGATCTCCACGTCTTACTCTTCCGCCATCTCGAAGCTCTCTCGGAAGCTATTTTCACTCTTTTATTCTCTTAATTTGGCAGATGTTTGTGGCATGCTGCTGTGCTGTGTGTGTGGTGCTGGACTGTGTGCTGTGAAAGAAGTGAGACAGGCCTGCGTACTGCCCACGTCCTGGGGCCATTGAAGAAGGAAAGCTTATCATGGGAAGTTTAGTAGTGTAAGCATTGAATAGAATTCAAGGCCGTGTTAAGGGAGGCCTCACAGGCTCTGATCACGGTATTCCCCTGCGTGAGGTAAGGCTTGAACTGAGTCTTGAAGGATGGCAGAGAGGAGGCGAGGAGGACATCTCAAGTGGAGAAATTAGTGCAAACAAAGGTTTGGGGTTAAGGAAACCTTTAACCCCAAGGGCATGCGTGTGTGTGCATGTGTGTACTGAGTGCATGTGTTTAAAGCAGAGGAAGGAGATAAAATTAGAAAGGTAGACTTGGAATAAATCATGGGAGACCTGGAATTTTAAAACTTGATCCAGTAGATAACGGAAATTATTAGAAAGGTTATTGATATGTGGAAAGAGGAAATCTGACATTTGTAAAGCACCTATCATGTGCCAGGCTCTGTGCTGGCCCTTTACTTACATAAACAATTTGATCTCAAAATGACCTCTCCAGGAAGCATCCCCATTTTTCAGTTGGGAAAAACAATAAAAAATATTTTATTATGGACGCTATGTGCCTCCTGATAAAAGTACAAAAATCATCTATGAAATATTCTTGCCCAAAATAGAATTTCTATGTGATCAAGTCTCTAAACGCCACTAAGAGTTTATAGGACATACAAGAACAGAAGAGCGTGTTAAATGATACATGAGATGCAAACAACAGAATCTAGAATCTGAGAAATTGCAGGATTGAAAGCGAGTTTATCTTGAGAAAATTTCAAAAGAAGAAGAAATACTATAATGAACCCCCTATGTACTTATCACTCAGCTTTAGCAATTACCAATTATGGCCAATCTTGTTTCATCTTCACTCCTCACTTTCCACCCACCACTAATTATCTTGAAGGAAATCCCAGTTGTCATACCACTTCAGAAACATTTCAGTGTGTCTTAAAAAGGTAAGGGCTCAAAACCAAAAGCCAAAAACCAAAACCACAATACTATCATCGTACCTAAATTAATAATAATTCCTTAATACCACCAAATAGTCATCATTCACACTTTCTGAATTGTCTCATAAATTAGAAACAATATCTTTTGTTTCAATCAGAAACCAAATAAGATCTATATATTGAAATTGCTTGCTGTCTCTCAAGTCTCTTTTAATTGAAAAGCTCCTCTTCCCTCTCCTTTTTTTTTCCCTCAAAATTTGTTTGTTGAAGAAATCAGGTTTTGTTCTTAGAGTTTTCCACATCCTCTGAACTTTGCTGATGCGTCCCCTTGTTCCATGTAACATGTTCCTCTGTCCCTTGACTTCCTGCAAACTGGTAGCTGGCTCAGATTCTGAGTTGTTTTTTGGCAAGGATACTTAGAGGGAGTGGTATGTATCTTCTAATTTAAGCAACTCTACAGCCAGGAAATGGAGAAGCCCTGGAGTTTCACTGAAGCCTCTCTGGTTCCAAAACTGTGTTCTGGCCAACTCTTCCCTCTAAGATTAATCTGACAGAGAAGAATGGGAAGAACTGACGGGATGGAGGCTGGGCACTGTGAGACTGATTCATCTCAACATTCATGTGCTAGACACTCCACTGGGCAGGAAGAGAGCAGGCAGCTGTTGTAATGACCCAGGCATGCGGTGATGAAGAGTGTGACCGCAGAGACTCTTGTCTTTTTGCAGAGGAAGGTGCAAGCCACAGGATCTTGTAATATTTTGGTTCCTGCAGTTATGTTCTAAGGGGTTCCAGGCACCTGGTTATGCAGAAATGTTTAGGTTTCTGTGATTTTTGAATGCTCTGCTGAACTCCGGGGATTAATGGAGGAATCAGAATTACCCAGACTGTTAACAGATAACTTTGATGACTTTTAAAATATTTTTATTTCTTTGTTCTGCCCCTTTTTCCAAAAAGGATTTGAGATGGAAATTTTTTCCTTTTAAAATTACAAACTCTTTTTTTCAGATAACAGCATTATGTGTTCATTAACACACACACACACACACACACACACACACACACACACACACACACACACACACACACACACACACACACACACACCCTCTATCTCAGAAATCTTTAACATAGAAACCCCACATGACAGGGCTCTGCTAGTGGTGGAAGGAGAGGATTACCTGGAGCTGACATTTAGAGCTAACTCATTCTGTGTTTGAATTTGTTTGTCATGTATTCTATTTGTAATTAAAAAACCCCAAATAATACAGATGTGATTAAAAATTATTATAAAATGGCATCATGTTGGACATCCTTTTACAACTTCCTTCTTCATTTAACAATCTATCTTTAGAAGTGGAATAGTTATTATATAGGCAGAGTTATTAGTTATAATAATTATATAATAATTATTATACAAATTATTTATAATAAAGTAATATATTATAATATATACATTTATATAATATATTTATAATACAACTTAATTATTAACTATTCTTATGTTAACCATTATTATACTATTATACAATTATCATATAATTTCTAAGCAATGCCTATATATAGTTACTAAATATTTTCTGACTTAAGCATAAATTAGAAAAAATCAGATAGAAAGATAAAAATCTAATATAGTTACTATATATAGATATTGCTTAGAAATTGTAATAATGGAGGTGAACAATTGAAATCATACTTATTAATTGATCAGTGGTAACTCTATATATTCCTTAGGACAAATAATTGGTTTGCTACTGTCTTAATCCTGCTCTTTATTTGTCCTGCCTCTAGCCACTGCCTAGATTTAGCCCCAAAGTCAGCGGTCCAGGAAGCTCTGTAGCACGTGAACCTTTTCAGGACACTTATTTCTATTATGGGCAGAGGTTCTCTTTCTTTCTTTCTTTCTTTTTCTTTCTTTCTTTCTTTCTTTCTTTCTTTCTTTCTTTCTTTCTTTCTTTCTTTCTTTCTTTCTCTTTCTTTCTTTCTTTCTCTTTCTTTCTTTTTCTTTCTTTCTTTCTTTTTTCCTTCCTTCCTTCCTTCCTTCCTTTCCTCCTTTCTCCCTCCCTCCTTCCCTCTCTCTTTCTTTCTTTCTTCTTTCGTTTTTATCTTTTGCTTCTATAGACTAGGAAATAGGATCCTCTTTCCCAAAACCTAAAAAAAAGATTTCCACTACAGTATATCAAAGAGAGACATTGTGCTAAATGTACTTGTCTATTAATCAAGTACCTGAGTGTGCAGGAATTGAAGTGAGCACTGAGGTTCAAGCAAAAGTAAGAAGCAGAGTCCCTGCCCTGAAGTTCTGAAATACATATTTTCCTTAATAACCCAGGGCTGAAATAAAACTGTCTTAACTTTGACGGTAGTCCCGGTGCCTTCGAATCCATGTCCCCTCTGAATCGCCAGGTTGTAGGATGGGCTCGGAGGTAATGCTGCAGCCAGAGACTGATCACTGGATTTCTGCATTCATCTGCAGTTTCCTCAAATGCAGTGCACAGGTCACAATGCAATTAAATGCCCGAACTGCCAAGTTCAGTTTCTGAATCCAGTATATCTCCCTAGGCCTGATCTGCATATTAAAGACATCTGCTAAATATACAATTTGGATGTATAATCTGTTTATCTGTCATATGCACTGATACCAAGTTTATCTTATTTTAAAATAATTATTTTAAAGACTAGTCATCGTAGATACGGAACTTACAATATAATTATTAAAAAAATGCACTAATAATTAGCAAAACAAAACCACCCTGGAAATTGCACTCATGCGAGCATATTTCTGCCAGCTTGGATTTTACATTAACACATTATCTGCAATAGTTTTCTCAAATGGAGTGCCATTTATAGATATCTGCCAAGCCTCATCAAAACAAACAAGCCCCTATAATAAGAGTTAGCATGTAAAGTGAGGGTGGACAGAGCAAAAATCTTTTCCCCAGGGCTCTCTTTTATCAAACGACCCTGCCTGAAGAATAGAGGCCAGTGTTTTATGTTTCAAGTGGACCATATGGCATGATATGAGTGCACTTTAATGACTTATTAGCATATTCTTCCAACTAGGCTTTCCTAGTTAAACCAGCTTGACAAAATGTGAATTTTAAAATATTTGCATGAAACCTCCTGGAATAAACAAGGCTTGGTGATTTGTTTGCTCTTCCTTGTAGATGAAAGAAAAGACGGTTGATCCTTCATGACGGTGCTCATGAAAAAATCAGGTCAGCCACCTCCTCTCTAGCCCTTATGAGTGGAAGATTTTTGGAGTGTCTGCAGCGTTATTCAGACGTTTTGGCTCTCCATGACAAGAAGATTCCCTGCTCTACCTAGATTCTGTGCTTTAAAAATGCTAACTCTGGGGCTTCCCTGGTGGCGTAGTGGTTGAGAGTCTGCCTGCCGATGCAGGGGACGCGGGTTCGTGCCCCGGTCCGGGAAGATCCCACATGCCGCTGAGCGGCTGGGCCCGTGAGCCATGGCCGCTGAGCCTGTGTGTCCGGAGCCTGTGCTCCGCAGCGGGAGAGGCACAACAGTGAGAAGCCCGCGTACCGCAAAAAAAAAAAAAAAAAACACCTAACTCTGTCTTCTGTGACCTTGATCCTTCCTGGGGAATGAGATGTTCTGGCTGAGATCTAGTTGCCTGCCTGCCTCATTAAAAAGCCTTTTAGCATTTGAGGAAGACCAGGAACCAGATCAGGGCTTGGGGCTTAGGACTTCTTATCGTGGCTTGGTTATGGAGTTATGTGAACCTAAAGGCTAGTTGTGTCTGCTGTGACTGCTCAAATAGTCTCTGAAAATGGAATATGTAAGGAGGAACAGAATGGAGCTGCCCATACTACCTAGACCGAGAAAGCTAGCCTCTCTATATGCTATTGCACGTGCTGGAGCACTTGTTCTTTTCAGATTTGTCAGAATGTAAATGTCTCCTTTTCTCTCTTTCCTAAGTTAGTTCTTGGTACTCTTTGTGGATCAGGATGCTCTTTGTGGAGGTTGCCACTGATCACATACGATGAGGGTGACAATCCTTGGTGACTCCACAATTAAGATTGTCATCTCTAGTACAACCACAGTGATGTGGGCATGTGAATATGGATTTCACTCCAGGAAGCTTTTCTCCTTTATGGCAGATGCTGCCACAACCCCGTTTTCCCTAGTTATTTTCCAGTTAGAGGTCTCCCTGTGACAATATCATGGCCAATGAGATGTAAGTGGAAGTCTGTTGGATGCAGTTTCTGGCAAAGCTTTTGCTTTCCTGGGAAAAAGAGACAAACCTAGCTGACCTGTGCCTTGTCTTTACTCCCACCTTCTCCTTGGGTGGAATGTGGATGAAATGGCTGGAGGTGCTGTAGCTGTCTTGCAATTATGAGTTGGCAAGCAGTAGGAAAGAAGCCAACACACTAAATATATGAAACAAATAAACTGATTAGGAAACTGAAGCCAGAGTGG
Organism: Delphinus delphis; assembly: GCF_949987515.2. Taxonomy (NCBI): domain Eukaryota; kingdom Metazoa; phylum Chordata; class Mammalia; order Artiodactyla; family Delphinidae; genus Delphinus; species Delphinus delphis. Next base: position 58,840,975 of record NC_082691.1, read on the forward strand.
CTGAGTGATTTGTTCAAAATTTACTAAACAAGTCCTCTGACTTCAAGTACTGTGTTCATTCTTTATATTTTGTAACAAGTCAAAAGGCAATACTTCTTATGGTTATTGCACTCTTACTAAATGCCAGACCCTAAGCTAATTTTTAACATGTATTACTTTTTTTTAAATTTATTTAACCTTTATAAAAACCTGGTAAAGTTGTACTATGGACTGAATTGTGTCCCCCCAAATTCATATGTTGGAGACCTAAACCCCAATGTGACTGTATTTGGAGATAGGCCTTTAGGGAGTAATGAAGTCATAAGGGTGGGGCCCTAACCAGATAGGATTAGTGTCTTTTTAAGAAGAGGCACCAGAGAGTTTATGCTCCCCTCCCCCCAGCCCCCTGAGTCTCACTCTCTCTCATTCTCTGCTCTGTGAGTACACAGAGAGAGCGCAGACTTCTACAAGCCAGGAAGAGTGTTTCACAAGAAAATGAACTGCCTGGTCCTTTGATCTTGGACTTCCCAGCCTCCAAAATTTTGGGAAATAAATTTCTGTTTAAGCCCCCAAGTTGGTGCTATTTTTTGAACAGCAACTTGAGCAGACTGAGGCGAGTAGGTACTATTATTTTGCCCCTTTTGCAGGTAAGGAAACTGAAGCTCAGAAAGATTAAGTATCTTCAAGGCCACATAGCTAGTAAATTGCACTTTTCCTTTCTTCAACAGATGGTGTCCCCTTGGCCAGTAAGTGGTCAGTCCTGTTAATGAGTTTATACTAGTGATTCCAATTTCTAAAGGTAAAACAATAATACTTGAGAACAGGGGTTGACAACTTTTTCTGTAAAGAGCTAGATAGTAAATAGTTTAGGCTTTGTGCGCCATATGGTCTCTGTTGGAACTGTTCAGCTCTCCCTCTGTCGTATAAAAGCAGCCACAGATAATACGTGAATGAATGGGCATGGCTATGCTTTATCTGAAAGTTTTATTTACAAAATCAGGTGGTAGGCTAGATTTGGCCCATGGTCCAGTCCGTGGTTTACCAGCCATTCTTTAGAACAACACTAAAAGGACAATGCTTTCTGAATTAGCTGTACTGGATTTGAATTCTGCCATATATCTTTAGGTGAATCCTATCATCTGGGCCCCATTTTCCAAGTTAGAATGGTCATATCTGCCCTGCCAGACTACCAGGGTCATTGTCAGGATCATGAAAGATACTAGCTGTAGAAGGGTTCTGAAGAAGAGCAAGTGCTTATGCAGATACAATTTGATACCAGTAAAGTTTGATACCCATATAGTTTAGAGTACTCCTGGAAACTCCACCCCGGGCAAAACATCTTTGGTTTAAAGAGTGGAGTCAACTGAGGCTGATCTGGCTGCCCTCCAGGGAAGGTCTCTCTTCCTCTCACCAGGGGTCTTTGGGTGCCCGTCAGGCTTCAACTTCCAGTTAGATCTGGGGTAGAGTTGTCCTTGGGCAGATTCCAAGCTCCCTGGCATGCAGAGCTCTCTTTGGCTTTAAGCCTGCATCTTCAGTGACTGAGTTGTTTATTTGAACTAGGGATGGGTAGGGAGGGGTGCCACGGTGTGTGTGATACTCCTGGTAAGGCAGAAATGGGCCAGCCTGGATCTCTGCAGGGCACAAGTCTAAAAGTGAAAATGGATTCTGTCTCCTTCTCCATGCCTTGAGAAACCAGGTTGGGGGCCCAAGCCAGAAACCAGAAAAAATTCTGCCCCTTTCTTCCATTCTTGCTGCTTTCACTTTCTGAAATATTAGTTATTTCTTCAAGTGAGATCGTATATGCAATTTCTGGCCTATGAAAATTATTTTGGTCTCTGAGAATTTAGGATGCCAACCTCTGTTAAAAATAGAGAAGAAAGGGCAGAAGAAAACTCTTAAAAACATCTTGGGGGTCCAGGGAGAGCTTCTTTTAAATGTTGTTGAAGTGTTTTAGAATGCCATTCAAAGGCCTTTGGATTTGGGCCTCAAATACTCTTTTAAGCTTCCTCTCCAACTGCATTCCTGATCTGCCCATGAGCACTCAGCCTGGATTTCTCATCCTGGCTGGATCACGTGGGTTAAAGTGCGCGCCTTAGCCAGCAATTCCTCTCCCTGGAATGCGCTCCCATTTTTACCTTCCCTCCTTGTACACATTTTCTTCCCTCCAACCAACTCTCTGGGCAACTCCTACTTTGCCTTTGAGGAAGTCTCAAAACTAAAGCAAGCCTTGCCCACCCTGCCCTACGCAGCAGAGCTATCCCCTACCTCTACCCTATCCCCTCAACGCTTCATGTAGATCTTCAGTTTAACCCTGCATTTTATTCATCTATTCCTCAGAGTTGCTTGTACATAGTAGGTACTTAATAAGTACCAACAGAATACTACTGAATGAAGGCAGCCAGGAGTAGAGGAAAGCAATGGCCTGGGAATAAAGAGACTCTGGTTCCCATCTCTCCATCAAGAGCTAAGCAGGGTATGTTATGCATGAGAAAGTGCTTTGTAAACTGAATATGCCACGCACATTGAAAGTCATCCTTTTTTCTCAGGATCAGTTGTGTTCATTGCCTTCATGCTGCTTGCCTTTAATTCCTACTTGTGTGTCTCCATAAGAAAGATCTCAATCAAGGAAATAGTGATTTGAGAACAAATTAGTGCCAGTCATGCTCTTTTATCTCCAAATAGAACTGAATCTTCTCTGAGATTCAGAGGATTTTATTTCTGGCCATGTCCTCATGTATTTCTATTTCCATGTTCTAACCTAATACCAGATTCGGTTAGCGTGTCAGCGTGAAGAGAGCCTGCTCTCTGAAATCCGATCCTGACCAGCTACATCTCTAGACTACATTTTCTGGAACCCTCCTCCTGACGACTGCCCTATTAGAACCTCAGCCTGCTGCGTGTCCTCATCTCCTTAGCTGTATTTTCTATGTTCGTAAACTCAAGGGACAGCAGTGTTGGCAAATCTCTGAGGCTTAATGTGCCTAATTAACTCGCATATGCCACAGACAGGAGCCTGTGCTATTTATGGCACCGCGAAGTGAGAAAATGTCCCCTACCATGGGTATCAGGTAACTAAGGCGGTTCTGCCAAAGTTTGGTTGTGAAACGCGAAGCCTCTGAAACCCATTGGTGTTAAGTGCACACCAAATATTCAATCCAGACTTGTCGTGCTTGAGCTATTCTGGGGCTCATAAACCTTTCATCAGCATCAGAGGTGAAATATTTGGCCTTATTTGTAAGTCCCATATTTCTAAAGACCTCGGGGGCTCATTTAGTATTCCCAGCAGAAAGGTCACAAGGTTGGTTTTCAGGGATCCTGGTTGAGTGGAACTGATGACTTGAAGCAGGAGATACTTTCATGATTTTCCAGGAACCAGCACCTTACTCCTCCTGTGTGTTGTCTGCTCTGTCCCTTCCCCTAACCGCCCCCCAGCCGACCCCCCTGAACACAAGCACTGTTGTATAGAGCTGTTCAGGGCCCTTACATTTTCTGACCAAAACACTGAAACATTTATTTACTAGTAATATTAAGGAAGAAGGCTACTCCTTTTTAGGCAAACTATATTACAAAAGGCTTTGAAAATTGTCGTTTTATTGGCAGAGGAGAGGTTACTTAATTTCATAGAAACCTGAAATCTAAGTGTTAGAGAGTCCTTTGAGATCATCTAGTCCCCCCTTAGTTTTCCAGGTGAATGGCCTGAGGTCCACAGAGGTGAGGTGACCAGCCCAAGAGCTCACAGCTGGGTCGTGGCAGATCTGTGCTCTATTACATACCAGCTCTCGGACCTCAGGCAAGTCACCTAACCACTCATGGCCTCAGTTTCCTCATAGAGGTTCTGAGGACTGAGTGAGATAATCCACTCCAAATATAATAATGGGCGCGGTGCCTGGCACAGAGTCAATATTAGCTGTTGATGTTACTGTTACTGCTATTATTTCCCAGATCACTTATTTCTAAGTTGCACTTTTCCTAGCACCGAGTTCTGTCCTTATACGACCGCAGTACACCTAAATCTGGGCCTCAGAGGCTACCTTATAATGGGATGCTGTGATGTTGTTTTAGAGAATGCAATGATCTTCCTCTCTGAAATATTCAAAGCCTCCAGAGGTTCAGAAACCTCATGAACAAAATAGCACAATAGGCCACTCCTAGATTCCTATTATCACATAAGCTAAGAACTGAATTTTTGAAAGAAAGGTGAAACTGTTTCCCTCATAAACAAGCTGCATACTTAAAGTCATGGAAAAGCCAATTTGCTGCTGTTTCCCTAGGAGTGGTTTATTTCTCACTTGGTGATTGTTAGAGATGTTTGGTCAACCTGGGCCCATTACCTGTAAGCACTCTCATTTGCTGACTTCGCTGCCTAGAATGTCCTCAAACAGCCTTGCTTGAAGGTGGTGGCACTAAAACAGGTCTCTGGGGGAGTCTGAGCTCTCTCTTACCTCCCAACACACCTGCCCTCTGGGTCCTGTCTTAGAAACTGTGCTGTAGCCCTCTCCTCCGGAAGGCGGTGGGCAGGAAGGTGGTGGTTTGGCCCATGGCTGACTAACAACAGCTAATGTTTCTCGAGCACACATTACGTGCCAGGCTTTGCTTTAAGCATTTTGCATTTATTTTCTCCTTGAATCTACATAGCAATCCTATGAATTAGGTATATTACCGGTTCCATTTTGCAGATGGAGAAATTGAGGCACCCAGGAGTTAAATAACTTTCCCAGAGTGACACAGTATCCTCCCAACTGTCCAGGCCGGGATCTGACTCCCAGAGCATACGCCCTGCAGTGCACTGTCCCATCCATAGTCTTATCTGCTACTGGGCAAATCAACTAGGTGTTCATGCAAAACAGGGTTCAAAGGTACTAATGTTCCTTCCTGAGCAACCATTTTTTTCTAGTTACTAGTATACCCATATATATACCCATATATAGTATACTATATATGGGTACTAGTATACCCATAAAGAAACATAAAGAGTTTCTTTATGCAAAATCAAGCAAGTAGGAATATAGACTTCCTATCCAAACTTTTATTCTATTTTATTTTTTTACCAAAAGTTGGCATACATATGTACCTGCTCAGCACCTTCTCTTTTTCATTTAACCTTATATGCACTTTTTTTTTTTTTTTTTTTTGCGGTATGTGGGCCTCTCACTGTTGTGGCCTCTCCCGTTGTGGAGCAACGGGCTCCGGACGCGCAGGCTCAGCGGCCATGGCTCACGGGCCCAGCCTCTCCGTGGCATGTGGGATCTTCCCGGACTGGGGCACGAACCCGTGTCCCCTGCATCAGCAGGCAGACTCTCAACCACTGCGCCACCAGGGAAGCCCCTTATATGCATTTTGAAAATAGTATTTTTGTCTGGGAAGATTTTTCTTTCCTGTTTGAACTTTTCCTCTCTGTGCTTGAAACTTGGAGATCCACAGTCCTGGAAACACTGATCTGACTTCCTGTCCTTTAACAAAGAAAAAAACTCGATTTTCCCTTTAAACTTGAATTCAGATTTCAGTCAGATCCCAGCCAGGTCTCAGCCAGTCAGTGGTCTCCCTCTTCGTTCCTTGCATGAGAGCTACTCATTGACTCAAGTCCCTATGTCATTTGATTATTTTGGATTATGTGACAAGCTTTTTTTTTTTTTTAATTTATTTATTTTATTTATTTTTGGCTGCACTGGGTCTTTGTTGCTGTGCACGGGTTTTCTCTAGTTGCGGCGGGCGGGGGCTACTCATCGTTGCGGTGCACAGGCTTCTCATTGCGGTGGCTTCTCTTGTTGCGGAGCACAGGCTCTAGGCACGCGGGCTTCAGTAGTTGTGGCACTTGGGCTCAGTAGTTGTGGCTCGCGGGCTCTAGAGCGCAGGCTCAGTAGTTGTGGTGCATGGGCTTAGTTGCTCCGCGGCATGTGGGGTCTTCCCAGACCAGGGCTTGAACCCGTGTCCCCTGCATTGGCAGGCGGATTCTTAACCACTGCGCCACCAGGGAAGCCCTTTTTTTTTTTTAAATTAAATTGTATAAATTAAATTGGTTCCCTCTAGGACAGGGCCAAGCATTGGTACTTCTTGGAAATCAGCCAGCCTGTGAGGGGATGCAGACAGTGTTGATCTGGACCTTTGCGCAAGAATCCCCTGGGGCGTTCTTAGGCAGCATTTCCAACGGTGGCTGGAGGGGACCCTAGGAGGGGACCCTGGCAGGATAAGTACCTCTCGCAGGACAAATAACTCTGGAAGCTCCGACTGCACTGGAGGTGACCTAGACATTCGTTTAGAACTAGCTCCTCTGGATTTCAGTGCAGAGGGAGAGTGGCTCCCTTTGCCCCGTTTATATATATGATGGGCCTCCAGCAGCCCTGAAAGGCAGAAACTGGGAGGCCCAGAGAGACTCCTAAGTTGCCTTAGGAGTCTAAATGTTCAAAAGGCCTAGGAAGAAAAATGTGGCTTGGTGCCAGTGGTGTGACTCTGTGATGGGCACTTCATCCCGTGGAAGCAAATGAATGGTGTGTTTTGAAATTAAGCACTTAGTGATTATTATGTTAGAGGTCTTAAAACATTTAGCTCTCAACTTATCAGGCCTCCGTGTATGACATTTCACGTTAGCCAAAACGGCTGTATTTTTTAAAGACCTAAAAGATAAAATACATACCAACTTTCAAAATTATAAACAAAGAATTAGAATGACAGATTACTACAGGTTAAAAGAAACTGTTATCTTGGGTGTACATACAAAAGGTTCTCTTCTGATTTGGGAGGGACATGCTCAGGTCACGATAATTAAACATTGTTTTTCTCTCCTTAGTTCCAGAAAGTTTAGCACGAAGTTGCAGCAGGCAAAAAGAACAGCTGGATCATGCATCTTTCAAATGGGAAAAACTTGTGCCCTTAATCATGGATGAACCTGTGAGGAAATACTTTAGAAAAGACTGAACTCATCCATCCTTTCCTAGAATATGCAATCTGATCAGCACTCCTAGAAAAGCAGAGGGGAAGGATTAAAAATAATAGTCTGTGTTTATTTTTGTCTGGGATCTATGGAAATGTAGGTTTATGACTTGACTTGGGCTCTTATAGTTAAAATAGATGGTGTATATAATAGCCCTTGCTGCCAGGCCTGGGCTGGGCCTCACTGGATTTCACGAGCTAAGTGGTGGACCGTGGGCCCTCTAGAGTTGCAGACAATTTCCATTCCTGTCTCAGGTTTGGAACTCCTTGCACCAAGCCCTCAGCGGAGTTCCTGACTGCATAGTGGCCAGCTGTGACCATTGCCCTGCCGTCTCCTACCCTCCACCTTCACAGTCACTGACCCCCATAACAAAGTCACAGTCAGGTCTCTGATAACCGTATTTAGTTATAGTTTGCTGGAAAGAGAGACACCCAATAGTTTAGGTCTTCTTTCACTATTTTATTTTTAGTATACAAACTAATATAGTTTATTTCAAGCTTGAAAATGATATTCTATTTCTTTTTTGCAATTTGATCTCAGATGTTTGATTTGTAGTGTGTTTTGGGGGACGAGTCTAGGTACTCTTTTTTTTTTTTTAAACAGCTTTATTGAGATATAATTCATATAGTGTATAGACCATCCACTGAAAGTATACAATTCAGTGGTTTTTAGTATATACACAAAGTTGTGCAACCGTCACCAGATGTCATTTTAGAACAGGTTCATCACTCCAAAAAGAAATTCCATGCTTCTTACCAGTTACTCCCTATTTCCCCCACTCCCCTGTGATTGGCAACCATAGTCTACTTTCTGTCTCTGTAGATTTGCCTATTCTGGCCAATTTCATATAATTTGAAATCATTCAATATATGGTCATTTGTGACTGGCTTCTTTCACTTGGTCCATTCATGCTGTAGCATATGTCAGTACTTCATTCCTTTTTATTACTAAGTAGTATTCCACGGTATAGATATACCACATTTTATTCATTCATTCATCAGTTCATGGGTATTTGCATTGTTTCCACTTCTTGACTATTGTGAATAACATTGCAATGATCATTCATGTACACGTTTTTGTGTGGATGTGTGTTTTCATTTCTTTTGGGTACATATCTGTGAGTGGAATTGCCGGTTATGTGGTAACTTTACTATTCTCTGATTTTTTACAGAGCCAGGGGTCTCTGTCAAGATTTGGGTGAAGAGCACATATTTGAAAGGACAAAGAAAAGTCTTATTTCCAGACTTCTAAAAAAGTGCTAAATGAATACTATACTCAATTAAATGTAACTTTTAATGATTATTGAATTGAAAAATATGAGGTGAAAATGAAGTTAATCAAACACTCTCATTATTTGAGCCTTAAAGCTTTTATTTAATTGGGCTTTATCTCATTGACCTTCAAGTGACTTCATTATTTGGGAATCTAAAGTTAGCTTTATTTTTTTCCCTTTTTACTTTTCTCCTGTGTTCCTACTGCCATTTCAATACAACTTCCCCTAAGACTTGGTGCCGTATTTGTCAATATAGAGGAAGGTTTAGCCAATCTGCAAACAAAAAAAGAAGAAAAGAAAAAAGAAAACGCTCCTCCCCCAACAGTGGTTTTACATAAGCATTAACATATATTTCACTTGCTAATAAGGTACAACATTATACTAATCTAGTTGAATCTTTTCTTAGTCATCTGCCATCTGGTCTGTACCCTGAGTTACCCTTGAATTCCAGTTTAACACAGCAGACCCATCTAACCTCCCCAAAAGTTTAAAATTCAAATATGAGATCTTCACTGCTACTCAACTTATCAAAGAAGGCTGAGTTCAACCAGGGTCCAATCTTTCTGGGGTGGAATCTAGGAAAAACCCAAGTACTTTCTTGTAGTACTGTGAGCAAAAGACTTCTGAGCCATTGACTCACTTTGTTCCAATACTCCACACCACCCTATGGCAAGAAGAAAACCAAAGTCTGACAAATTAAACCCCAACTTTCAAGGCTTTGAAAGCGCTGTGGAAATAATTTTCTTTCCTATTTTAGTGCTTCATAACCCTGATTATAATAATAAATAATGCTTCCTTCATGTCTAATGGGGCTGACATCACGTATCATGGCCCTTTATCTGAGGAGGCATAAAAATAGAGCAAGAAATCATTACTAAGAATGCAAAGCAAATTTGAAAAATCAGCAAAGTTTAAAATGAAATCTTCCTGGTTGATTTCATGTGCTACTTGCCTAATGATATTGTAACAGATAATTATAACTCAATCTGTTGAGTTGAACATTTTTCAACTTCTTCTGTGGTACTGCACGGCTTGGGTGACTCCTCTGTGTATACCTGGGCACATCTGTTGCTGAGGAAACTCTTGCTTCTGGGCACATAATGGGTACCTACTCTTTTTGTCTGCCCAGCATTCATTCCCCTCTTTTCTAGTAACCAGATTATTTTTAGGGAATTCCCTCTCCTGTATTGCATGCAGTTTTGGAGGGACCACCCTGCCATTCCCCTGATTAGGTGAGGGTCACGTGACCTGAGCCTGGCCAATCAGATGTTCTCTCTTGGTAATCTGACTCTTGAAGAGTGGAGCTTGTAAGACAAAGGTGGCAGGTAATGATTCCTCCAGAGGCACACTGAGGAGACTCTCCTTAAAGCATGGAGCTGCTCTGGTCCTGGCCTTTCAGCCTTTCTAGATTTTTCCATTAAATTCTCTTATCCCCTTGTTAACTTTGTCAATTCACTTCTGTTTCTTGCAACAAAAACCCAGCTACCATGAGGTTCTTAGTGTGACAGTACATGCACTCACCCACCAATCCTTACTTCAGAAGGAAAGGTCATGTCTATACCTTCTTAGAACAGAAGATCTCTCACTGAGCACCCACCTATGGTTTAGATTTCAATTGTGGTACATTTTCTTCCTTAGAAGGCAGCACAGTGTATTGGGAAGACAGTCCATGCCCTGGAGTCAAACTGCCTGTGTTAAAATCCTGGCTTTGTGTCTTAACTAAATCTCAGTTTCCTTATCTGTTAAAAAAGAATAGTAGCATCTACTTTACCAGGTAGTTGAGAAAATTAAATAAGATCATTCACATAAAGTGCTTAACCTGGTGCCTGGTACATAATAGATCCTCAACAACATTAACTATGGGGACAATAAGCTTAAATATACTTCCTTAGACTTCCTTTTATTTGGTCTGTGTGGCATCTCTCTTGGGATAATAGGATCAAGCAAATGTGATGTCCCTCAGATACAAAGATACATTATCAGGTGAAAATGTGTTTAGATTTATTTAGCAAGTAGTGATTGTAAGAGCCTTGAGTCAGGGACTTTGTTGGAATAGAGCTCTCTGTATTTAATTATTATCTGTTACATTCTCTCTCTCTCTCTCTCTCTCTCTCTCTCTCTCTCCCATTACATCATCTCTTTGGATTCCTCCTTTTTCCTTGACTCTTTATGGTCAAATCGTGAAGCTGAACAGTACCTCCAATTCAAGAAATAGTTATTGAGGACCAGGCCCTGAACATAAGGATTAATTAGAATGCTTTCTGTCCTTAAGACTTAATACTCTCCCGCGTCTTCATGTCCATTTCTTTCCCTGACATTCATGCTCTTGGGAATTCTTACACAAATGGTCAAAAGGACTTCCTAACTGATCTTCCCTACTCTTCCTTCCAGCCCTCAAATCTCCCTGCTAGATTAATCTTCCTAAAATTCAGCTCTGACTACATATATCAGCAAAACCCCCTATAGCTCCTCATTACCCACCAAATAAGGCCACCCATCTTATCTCTAGTGTGTGGGGCTCTTACTATATGGTGTTACCTTTTCTTCTCTGTTGCCTCCCTTCTGTTCTCCATTGCCCTGACCATTGTCTCTTCCTTCCCAGCAGGATTTGCAATCCCCTCCCCACATGTGTCAAAACCCTGACTATTCTTTAAGGTCAGGAATAAATGCCACTTGTCTAAGTTTTTCCTGGTTTCCTAAAACACTCAAAGGCTCTCCCTCCCCTGAGCTTCTAGAGCACATTGTAACGCTGTCTCAGATTTTTAGGACTCTGCCTTGTCTCATAGACACTGAGGTAAGACAGAGAGGACTCCTGGACTGTAAGAAAAGAGACTCTGAAATGTACTTCCAAGGAAAGAGTGGGGAATTTAGCTTTCTCTGGAAAATTTAAAGAAAGAAATATATATTTCAGGGAAATTTTTTTTAATAAGGTTCTGTCCTGCCTGGAAGTCAGTCAATGAACTAATGTCTGCCAAAAGTTTGGGCTAATTAAAATTCTAGTAAATTTCTTGAGATAGTTTAAATTTCTTGAGACAGCACACACATTTAGTTTAGAATGGAGAACACTAGCACAGACTCTCACGAAGAGATTAAGGACTAACATGGAGGTATTTTCACTTTGCCAAAGGAAATAGTAGTCATGATAAAATCCTAGAGGATGGGTTGTTTTGAGATTCTCTGTACCTTCTTGGGACTAGATAAGTTATTTTTCTTTCTTCCATGGTGAGTTGGGTCCTGGGATCCTTATCCAGTTCATTTCATGGTTCTTTGCAGAAACTTTGAGTACATGGTCCCTATCAGGAAACAGTGTGAAAGAGGAGAGATATTGTATTGTCAGCACTTATCACATGTATGTTTAACTTCCATGTCAAACCATAAGACACATACTACTTTCTCCATTTTTACAGGTGTCAGAATATTAATATTAGAGAGGTTTATGGACTTGTCCAGGATTACACAATAAGTGTTAAAGTGGGTATTCAAACTGAGGTCCCACTCTTTCTGATTCCATTCAAACTTCCCACCACCCCTTTCTTATCTGTTCTCTTTTATTGACTTTCTCTCCCATATGGCCCTAGAGCCATCCTACTCCCCAACTCCTTGCCCCAACTCCCCACTGACCTTTCCCACTAACATATCAATCTAAGGCCTGTCCTTCACCTTCCAAAAGAATCAAAGGGAACTTTTCCTGTGTTTCTTTCCTTCAGGACTAGGTTACAAGCCATCTCAGAGATGATTTTGAGCTAAATTATCAGTCATGTATCATGACTCAGAGACTACAATTTATTCACCTATGATTGCAGATTTATTTATTCCCCCTTTTAGTTCTATCAGTTTTGCCTTGTGTATTTTGAAGTTTATGTTAAAAGGCACACGTGAATTTAGGATTGTTACATCTTTCTGATGAATTGACTCTTATCATTATGAAATGTTTCTCTCTATCTCTGGTAATATTCCTTGAAGTCTACTTTGATAATATGGCCACATCACTTTTTATGGTTGGCATTTGCATAATAATATTTTTTTCCATACTTTTACTTTCAGCCTCTTTGAGTCCTTATATTTAATCTGTCTCCTGTAAACAGCATATAGTTGAGTCATTGAGTCATTTTTTAAAAAAAATCAAGTCTGATAGTCTCTGTCTTTTAATTGGAGTGTTTAATTCATTAACATTTAATGTAATTATTGACATAGCTGGATTTATGTATCCCATCTTCCTAATTGTTTTCTGTTCGTTTGTTTTCATGAAGTACTGCATTTGAATAGGAAACTCATGGATACAATGCTTCTACCCTTATTTGGTAATATATTTTAGAATACCTTAGCCCATGAAGTAAGGGGTCTTTCAGATATTACTCAGGTGTTGCCGGGTAAACATCTGAATTTTTTGCCTATCAGTAAGGAAATGCCCAAATTATTTGACACTTAAGCTATTTTCAGTTCTTACTTCTATAAATGGCAGCTCAGAGACCATCTTAGCCCATGCCTTTTACCCCATTTTGGGCTGATATAATACAATAGAGTTCCAGAAGAAGGATCATTGAGTCAGAGTATTAAACATGTGTATAGTTAATGGTACACATTACTGTGTTGCTTTCCAGGTGGGTGGTAGCAATTTACTATGCAACCAGCAGTGCATGAGAGTGCCAATTTTGCCACACCTTTACCAGCATTGGATGTTTTCATGTAATTTAAAAATTATTTTATTTACAAATTTAATTATACCTTAACTTTTGGGATTGTATTTAGTATATCTTAATTTTTTTTATGTTCTGTAAGAACCTCAGAGCAGTAGGGGAAAATACAAAATCACTATTATGCTGAGAATTCTAAAGAATGTTTTTATATAGGCAGAGTGAAAAATTGTAGAGAAGATCCAGGGAGACTAAAGAATTCCCTGGTTGATTCCTGAGGAGCACAATTGCTACTTAATAGATCTCTCCATCCCCTCCTTTTCAAAAATCTCATGCCAAGTCTATATTCTGTTTCATTCTAAGGCATTGTCTCAAAAGGAATTTGCAAGATGCAAATTTTGATGCACCTAAGGGACAACTATGTGCTTAGAATAGTGATGCCCGCCCCACCCCCCCACATCAGGGAAAAATGAAAATCTTTGCTAATTAGGTACCTTTGTAGTAAGGAAACACGATTTCTATTATGCAATCGAGTATGAACATTTCTTTCATTATAAACTGCAATTCTTCTTTGTTACATGAAAGCAAGAACTAATTTTATTTTCAGATCAATAGTTGGTGTGATGAATTAATAGATGTGAAATGTTAATATAGTGTAAAATAGCAAATTAGGCTGGTTGAGTTTGGGAGCATCTTTCTCATCAGACCACATGGCTATGGACAGGTTGCATGAATCACAGTAGGTTGTTGCTCTGGAGTTTTCTGGGTTGTAGAGACCTTCCTGATTGAGACAGGCCTCCTGAAAAATCACAATGGGACTTTGAATAAATGCTTTCATCTTTCAGGCTTGTCTCATAAAGTTGGTGTGGTTCTGAAATGTGTTTTCTAAAGGGGTGTAATGTGCATCTGCTTTCTGCTGGGCAGGCTGAGCCAATAATGATTGCAATCAATAAGAAACTCTTTCATCACTAGAGTTTTATGATAGCGGCTTTAAGGGTCTCCTGACATGAGATGAACTCAGTTAAGTTTCATTGGTAATTTGCCAGATATACTTCATGAAATATACTCAGAGGAGTTCAGAATTCATTTTCACCTGCACCTATTGAAAGCCTCCAAAGATTATAGGAGACCCAAACCCATTTCCAACCTGGCCAGCACCTGAGGGTACTAGCCTACACAATCGGCTCCCAGCTGTCTCAACCAGTTTTCACAGGGACATTGGCTGGCACAGATTTTCTTTCTTTTTTAAAAAAATATTTATTTATTTTCTTTATTTTATTTTTGGCTGTGTCAAGTCTTAGTTGCAGCATGAGGGATCTTTTGTTGTGGCGTGCGGGCTTCTCTCTAGTTGTAGCTTGTGGGCTCTCCCTAGTTGTGGCGTGTGGGTTTTTTTTCTCTCTAGTTGTGGCACACGGGCTCCAAGGTGCATGGGCTCTGTAGTTTGCAGCATGTGGGATCTCTCATTGAGGAGCACGAAGGTCAGTAGTTGCGGCACACGGGCTTAGTTGCCCCCCACCCCGCATGTGAGATCTTAGTTCCCTGACCAGGGATCGAACCGTGTCCCCTGCATTGGAAGGTGGATTTTTTATCACTGGACCACCAGGGAGGTCCTTGGCATGGATTTTCTATCCCAGCTTTATTCCTCTCCTTTACCTGTCTTTCCTCTAACTGCCCCTCCCCACCCCTACACACATACACACTCACATACCCTATCTAGTTGCCCTTTCCCCACCCCAGGAGATATTCCAGTTTTGATGGTGTCCTAAGCTCTAGCAGCCTTCATGAAACTTTAAAAAAAAACATAAAACACTCCTAAATTATTTTTGAGTTGTAGTGATGCTTTACAGCTATAATTTCACCTAAGCCTTACAATGGTATTTTGAGAAAGTAATAATTATTTTATAGAGGAGGAAATTGAGGCTCAGAAAAGTTAAGCAACTTTCCAAAGGTCATGCGACTATGACTTGGTGGATGAGGGTTACTGAACCCAGATCTAATTTGACTTCAAAGCCCATAACCTTGCCAGATACTACTTTGGCTTCTAGGGAGAACTAGGTAACTGAACACTTGCTTTAACCTTGTCTAGACCAGTGAGTAGGTGAATAATCCATACTTTACTTGCTCAAATGAAAGGTTGTGTGTAGATATGCTTTATAAGTGCAAAAAGCACTATAGAAGTATAAGTGGATATCATAACATGTGATGTGATTGTTACTTGTTTGAAGGTCAACAAAGACATCTAGGTCCAAGGATCTCCTGACATCCTGGCAAGGCTTCTAGAAGTGTCTTTGTACTTAATTCTTTGGGTTGATGGGTCTGGCCCACCTTACTTCTTCTACCTCCGCCATCCTTGGCCAGCACCAATTTATCTATTAGGCATACTAGGCACAGTGCCTAGGGCCCATGGTACTTTTAGAGGTCCACAAAAATGTTTTAGTTTCTTTAAAATCAGAAGAAAAAAAGTGAATAGAATCCAGCTTGGATTATATTCATCTTTATGCCAACTCCGTCACAAAGTAAAATTTTTAGTATATATAATATAATTTTAAATATATGTATATTTTAAATGGAAGAAACAGCCCATGAAGGCAAAAGTGCCTGGGGTCTGTGAAAGTAATAATGTGGTGCTGACCTCAGCTCCTCTGGCTGGGGCCATCGATGGGTCCAATCTGAAGTCTGCACTCCAGGCCACAGCCCCACTCTCCAGTGGGGTTTGGAGTTAAGTTTGGGTGCTGTGAGCTAGGGTTGGTTAGCCAGTTATAACCAATCTTAGTTGGTTTGTGGGCTCTCATGTATGTCCCTGCTTACCATGTGTGTCCTGAGACTTCTAGCCCACACTGCTTTCTCTGTCTGAATGTTTTCCCTTCCAATCTTTACCTGCCTAACTCCTGTTCAGCCTTTGAGATAGCTTAACTATCACTTCCTTAGAAAGTCTTCCTTGACAACCTCTTCCCAATCTAAATTTTGTATCCTTGGTATAATCTAGAGCAGGGGTCCCCAACCCCCAGGTCAAGGACCAGTACTGGTCGGCGGCCTGTTAGGAACGGGGCCACACAGCAGATGAGCGGCAGGCGAGTGAGCAAAGCTTCATCTGCCGCTAAACCATCCCCCCATTTACATTACCACCTGAACCATCCCTCCCATCGTTCGCAGTGCCGCCTGAAAAAACCCCTCACCCCAGGGTCTATGGAAAAATTGCCCTCCACAAAACTGGTCCCTGGTGCCCAAAATGTTGGGGACCACTGATCTAGAGCATCTTGATTCACCTATGAAGTACTTGCTACGCTCCATTGCTGTGTTTATTTGTCTGAATCCCATAATGGCTTAAGATCTATCTTCCTCTCCCTCAAAATGGGAGAAAATATTTGCAAACAAATCAACGGACAAAGGATTAATCTCCAAAATATATAAACAGCTCATGCAGCTCAATATTAAAAAAACAAACAACCCAATCCAAAAATGGGCAGAAGACCTAAATAGACATTTCTCCAAAGAAGACATACAGATGGCCAAGAAGCACATGAAAAGCTGCTCAACATCACTAATTATTAGAGAAATGCAAATCAAAACTACAGTGAGGTATCACCTCACACCAGTTAGAATGGGCATCATCAGAAAATCTACACACAACAAATGCTGGAGAGGGTGTGGAGAAAAGGGAACCCTCTTGCACTGTTGGTGGGAACGTAAATTGATACAGCCACTATGGAGAACAGTATGGAGGTTCCTTAAAAAACTGAAAATAGAATTACCATATGACCCAGCAATCCCACTACTGGGCATATACCTAGGGAAAACCATAATTCAAAAAGACACATGCACCCCAATGTTCATTGCAGCACTATTTACAATAGCCAGGTCATGGAAGCTACCTAAATGCCCATCGGCAGACAAATGGATAAAGAAGATGTGGTACATATATACAATGGAATATTACTCAGCCATAGGAAGGAACGAAGTTGGGTCATTTGTAGAGATGTGGATAGATCTAGAGACTGTCATACAGAGTGAAGCAAGTCAGAAAGAGAAAAACAAATATCGTATATTAACGCATATATGTGGAACGTAGAAAAATGGTACAGATGAACCAGTTTGCAGGGCAGAAATTGAGACACAGATGTAGAGAACAAACGTATGGGAGGAAAGCGGTGGGGGGTGGAGGTGGTGGTGGGATGAATTGGGAGATTGGGATTGACATGTATACACTGATGTGTATAAAATGGATGACTAATAAGAACCTGCTGTATAAAAAAATAAAATAAAATTCAAAACAAAAACAAAACTTAACAACAAAAAACCAAACAACCTGATTGAAAATGAGCAAAAGACTTGAATAGATATTTCTCCAAAGAAGAGATACAAATGGCCAATAAGCACATGAAAAGATGCTCATTAGGGAAATGCAAATCAAAACTGCAACGAGATACCACCTTACACCCATTAGGATGGCTACTATCAAAAAAATAGAATATGAGTGTTTGCAAGGACATGGAGAAATTGGGACCATGGTGTACTACTGGTGGAAATTGGTACCGTCACTATGGAAAACAATATGGTGTTTCCTCAAGTAATTAAAGATAGAATTACTATATGATCCAGCAATTCCACTTCTGCACATATATCCCAAAGAATTGAAAGTAGGATCTCAAAGAGATATTTTTACACCCATGTTCATAGCAGCATTATTCGTAATAACTAAACCATGCAAGCAACTCAAGTGTCCATCAGTGGATGAATGGATAAGCAAAATGTGGATATACATGCAATGGAATATTGTTCAGTCTTAAAAAGGAAGGAGATTCTGCAGTATGTTTACAACATGGATGAATCTTGGGGACATTATGCTAAATGAAATTAGCCAGCCAGAAAAAGATACATACTGTATGATCCCACTTATATGAGGTACTTAGAATAGTTAAAATCATACAAACAGAAAGTAGACTGGTGGTTACCAGGAGCTGGGGGCAAGGAATAATGGGGAGTTATTGTTTAATGGGTATAGAGCTTCAGTTTCACAAGATGAAAACAGTTATGGGGATGGACAGAGGTGATTTTTGCACAACAATGTGAACGTATTTGATACCGCTGAACTGTACACTTAAAAAATGGTTAAGATGGAAAAAAAATTGTTTATCATGAAATATATCAAATACAAAGTGTAAATAAAATACATATGTATAATTTAAAGAATAAAAAAAAAGATCTATCTTCCTCTGTTACATCTATGCATTTTCACTGGGTATCTCTGGTACCTAGTACAGGGCCTGATACTTGCTAGATGCTTGATAAATACTTGTTGAATGAATTAATGATTGATAAAATGTCTTCATAGCCAACCAAGTCCTGTAACCAGTGGTCCAGGGCAAGCTCTGGGCCATATCCATACAACCCTCCCATGCCTTCCCATCGTGTTGGATCTCCCACACGATAGAGTTCCAACTCATTGAGCTCTAGCTTGCTTGGTTACCTTGAATAGCGCCTCAGATCCCCTGGGATTGGGGCTTACCTTCCACTAGTCAGAAATTAGACTGACACTTCTACCTGGATGAGACAACCATACTGAAAGTTTGCCCAGTTTACTTCTGTGATATAGGGTCAGATCTTTGGGAAGTATGACTAGCACCCTCCCTGGTTCCTGAGTGTTCAATTCTCATCTGAATTCATCCCTTATGAGCTCTGCTTCAAGACTACTTCACTGTGGTGTGGATTCTGCTTTGGTCTCAGATTCCTCTTTCTCTTCCATGGCTTCTGTGTCTCTGTAGGTTTCATGCTGCTGCCCATCCTAGGATAAAACAGAAGTTACAGAAAGCCTCAGCTGAAATGGAAGAGGTTTATCTATTAAGCCATTATCAACCATTAACACCAAGTGACTTTCTTTTCTGAATTCTTGCAATTCAGGTGAAGCTGAGGAAATATGAGGCATGATCAATACTTCAAAAATTTTTCATTATGAATCAATATATATTCATTGTTGAAGATTTGTAATATAAAATAAGCAAAAGAAAGAAAATAAAAATCATTCAATAAATGTTTTTCTTTTTGCTCATCTATATTTTCAATTTTTCAACATTCAATATGTTTTTTTTGTTTTTTTTTCTTTTTTTTGCGGTACGCAGGTCTCTCACTGTTGTGGCCTCTCCCGTTGCGGAGCACAGGCTCCGGATGCACAGGCTCAGCGGCCATGGCTCAGGGGCTCAGCCGCTCCATGGCATGTGGGATCTTCCCGGACTGGGGCACGAACCCGTGTGCCCTGCATCGGCAGGCGGACTCTAAACCACTGCGCCACCAGGGAAGCCCCTGTATCATTATTTTTTTTAATTTAATTTAATTTTTTATTTCTTTACAATGGTGTGTTAGTTTCTGCTTTATAACAAAGTGAATCAGTTATACATATACATATGTTCCCATATCTCTTCTCTCTTGCATCTCCCTCCCTCCCACCCTCCCTATCCCACCCCTCCAGGCGGTCACAAAGCACTGAGCTGATCTACCTGTGCTATGCGGCTGCTTCCCACTAGCTATCTACCTTACGTTTGGTAGTGTATATATGTCCATGCCTCTCTCGCGCTTTCTCACAGCTTCCCCTTCCCCCTCCCCATATCCTCAAGTCCATTCTCTAGAAGGTCTGTGTCTTTATTCCTGTCTTACCCCTAGGTTCTTCATGACTTTTTTTTTTTTCTAAAATTCCATATATATGTGTTAGCATGCAGTGTTTGTCTTTCTCTTTCTGACTTACTTCACTCTGTATGACAAACTCTAGGTCTATCCACCTCATTACATATAGCTCAATTTCATTTCTTTTTATGGCTGAGTAATATTCCATTGTATATATGTGCCACATCTTCTTTATCCATTCATCCGATGATGGACACTTAGGTTGTTTCCATCTCTGGGCTATTGTAAATAGAGCTGCAATGAACATTTTGGTACATGACTCTTTTTGAATTATGCTTTTCTCAGGGTATATGCCCAGTAGTGGGATTGCTGGGTCATATGGTAGTTCTATTTGTAGTTTTTTAAGGAACCTCCATACTGTTCTCCACAGTGGCTGTATCAATTTACATTCCCACCAACAGTGCAAGAGGGTTCCCTTTTCTCCACACCCTCTCCAGCATTTATTGTTTCTAGATTTTGTGATGATGGGCATTCTGACTGGTGTGAGATGATAGCTCATTGTAGTTTTGATGTGCATTTCTCTAATGATTAATGATGTTGAGCATTCTTTCATGTATTTGTTGGCAGTCTGTATGTCTTCTTTGGAGAAATGTCTATTTAGGTCTTCTGCCCATTGTTGGATTGGGTTATTTGTTTTTTTGTTATTGAGCTGCATGAACTGCTTGTAAATTTTGGAGATTAATCCTTTGTCAGTTGCTTCATTTGCAAATATTTTGTCCCATTCTGAGGGTTGTCTTTTGGTCTTCTTTATGGTTTCCTTTGCTGTGCAAAAGCTTTGAAGTTTCATTAGGTCCCATTTGTTTATTTTTGTTTTTATTTCCATTTCTCTAGGAGGTGGGTCAGAAAGGATCTTGCTGTGATTTATGTCATAGGGTGTTCTGCCTATGTTTTCCTCTAAGAGTTTGATAGTTTCTGGCCTTACATTTAGGTCTTTAATCCATTTTGAGTTTATTTTTGTGTATGATGTTAGGGAGTGATCTAATCTCATACTTTTACATGTACCTGTCCAGTTTTCCCAGCACCACTTATTGAAGAGTCTGTCCTTTCTCCACTGTACATTCCTGCCTCCTTTATCAAAGATAAGGTGACCATATGTGCGTGGGTTTATCTCTGGGCTTTCTATCCTGTTCCATTGATCTATCTTTCTGTTTTTGTGCCAGTACCATACTGTCTTGATTACTTTAGCTTTGTAGTATAGTCTGAAGTCAGGGAGACTGATTCCTCCAGCTCCGTTTTTCGTTCTCAAGATTGCTTTGGCTATTCGGGGTCTTTTGTGTTTCCATACAAATTGTGAAATTTTTTGTTCTAGTTCTGTGAAAAATGCCAGTGGTAGTTTGATAGGGATTGCATTGAATCTGTAGATTGCTTTGGGTAGTACAGTCATTTTCACAATGTTGATTCTTCCAATCCAAGAATATGGTATATCTTTCCATCTATTTGTATCATCTTTAATTTCTTTCATCAGTGTCTTATAATTTTCTGCATACAGTTCTTTTGTTTCCTTAGGTAGGTTTATTCCTAGATATTTTATTCTTTTTGTTGCAATGGTAAATGGGAGTGTTTTCTTGATTTCACCTTCAGATTTTTCATCATTAGTGTATAGGAATGCCAGAGATTTCTGTGCATTAATTTTGTATCCTGCTACTTTACCAAATTCATTGATTAGCTCTAGTAGTTTTCTGGTAGCATCTTTAGGATTCTCTATGAATAGTATCATGTCATCTGCAAACAGTGACAGCTTTACTTCTTCTTTTCTGATTTGGATTCCTTTTATTTCCTTTTCTTCTCTGATTGCTGTGGCTAAAACTTCCAAAACTATGTTGAATAAGAGTGGTGAGAGTGGGCAACCTTGTCTTGTTCCTGATCTTAGTGGAAATGCTTTCAGTTTTTCACCATTGAGAACGATGTTTGTTGTGGGTTTGTCATATATGGCCTTTATTATGTTGAGGAAAGTTCCCTCTATGCCCACTTTCTGCAGGGTTTTTATTATAAATGGGTGCTTAATTTTGTCGAAAGCTTTTTCTGCATCTATTGAGATGATCATATGGTTTTCTCCTTCAATTTGTTAATATGGTGTATCACGTTGATTGATTTGCATATATTGAAGAATCCTTGCATTCCTGGAATAAACCCCACTTGATCATGGTGTATGATCCGTTTAATGTGCTGTTGGATTCTGTTTGCTAGTATTTTGTTGAGGATTTTTGCATCTATGTTCATCCGTGATATTGGCCTGTAGTTTTCTTTCTTTGTGATGTCCTTGTCTGGTTTGGTATCAGGGTGATGGTGGCCTCATAGATTGAGTTTGGGAGTGTTCCTCCCTCTGCTATATTTTGGAAGAGTTTGAGAAGGATAGGTGTTAGCTCTTCTCTAAATGTTTGATAGAATTCGCCTGTGAAGCCATCTGGTCCTGGGCTTCTGTTTTTTGGAAGATTTTTAATCGCAGTTTCAATTTCAGTGCTTGTGATTGGTCTGTTCATATTTTCTATTTCTTCCTGATTCAGCGTTGGCAGGTTGTGCATTTCTAAGAATTTGTCCATTTCTCCCAGGTTGTCCATTTTATTGGCATAGAGTTGCTTGTAGTAATCTCTCATGATCTTTTGTATTTCTGCAGTGTCAGTTGTTACTTCTCCTTTTTCATTTCTAATTCTATTGATTTGAGTCTTCTCCCTTTTTTTCTTGATGAGTCTGGCTAATGGTTTATCAATTTTGTTTATCTTCTCAAAGAACCAGCTTTTAGTGTTATTGATCTTTGCTATCGTTTCCCTTCATTTCTTTTTCATTTATTTCTGATCTGATGTTTATGATTTCTTTCCTTCTGCTAACTTCAGGATTTTTTTGTTCTTCTTTCTCTAATTGCTTTAGGTGCAAGGTTAGGTTGTTTATTCGAGATGTTTCCTGTTTCTTAAGGTAGGATTGTATTGCTGTAAACTTCCCTCTGAGAACTGCTTTTGCTGCATTCCATAGATTTTGGGCCGTTGTGTCTCCATTGTCATTTGTTTCTAGATATTTTTTGATTTCCTCTTTGATTTCTTCAGTGATCACTTCATTAGTAAGTAGTGTATTGTTTAGCCTCCATGTGTTTGTATTTTTTACAGATCTTTTCCTGTAATTGATATCTAGTCTCATAGCGTTGTGGTCGGAAAAGATACTTGATACAATTTGAATTTTCTTAAATTTACCAAGGCTTGATTTGTGACCCAAGATATGATCTATCCTGGAGAATGTTCCATGAGCACTTGAGAAAAATGTGTATTCTGTTGTTTTTGGATGGAATGTCCTATAAATATGAATTAAGTCCATCTTTTTAAATGTATCATTTAAAGCTTGTGTTTCCTTATTTATTTTCATTTTGGATGATCTGTCCATTGGTGAAAGTGGGGTGTTAAAGTCCCCTACTATGAATGTGTTACTGTCGATTTCCCCTTTCATGGCTGTTAGTATTTGCCTTATGTATTGAGGTGCTCCTATGTTGGGTGCATAAATATTTACAATTGTTATATCTTCTTCTTGGATCGATCCCTTGATCATCATGTAGTGTCCTTCTTTGTCTCTTCAAATAGTCTTTATTTTAAAGTCTATTTTGTCTGATATGAGAATTGCTACTCCAGCTTTCTTTTGGTTTCCATTTGCATGAAATATCTTTTTCCATCCCCTTAGTTTCAGTCTGTATGTGTCTCTAGGTCTGAAGTGGGTCTCTTGTAGACAGCAAATATATGGGTCTTGTCTTTTGGTGGGAGCATTTAGTCCATTTACATTTAAGGTAATTATCGATATGTATGTTCCTATTCCCATTTTCTTAATTGTTTGGGGTTCGTTATTGTAGGTCTTTTCCTTCTCTTGTGTTTCTTTTTTAGAGAAGTTCCTTTAGCAGTTGTTGTAAAGCTGGTTTGGTGGTGCTGAACTCTCTCAGCTTTTGCTTATTTGTAAAGGTTTTAATTTCTGCATCAAATCTGAATGAGATCTTTGCTGGGTAGAGTAATCTTGGTTGCAGGTTTTTCTCCTTCATCACTTTAAATATGTCCTGTCAGTCCCTTCTGGCTTGCAGAGTTTCTGCTGAAAGATCAGCTGTTAACCTTATGGGGATTCCCTTGTGTGTTATTTGTTGTTTTTCCCTTGCTGCTTTTAATATGTTTTCTTTGTATTTAATTTTTGACAGTTTGATTAATATGTGTCTTGGCATATTTCTCCTTGGATTTATCCTGTATGGGACTCTCTGTGCTTCCTGGACTTGTCTAACTATTTCCCTTCCCATATTAGGGAAGTTTTCAACTATAATCTCTTCAGATATTTTCTCAGTCCCTTTCTTTTTCTCTTCTTCTTCTGGAACCCCTATAATTCGAATGTTGGTGTGTTTAATGTTGTCCCAGAGGTCTCTGAGACTGTCCTCAGTTCTTTTCATTCTTTTTTCTTTATTCTGCTCTGCAGTAGTTATTTCCACTATTTTATCTTCCAGGTCACTTATCAGTTCTTCTGCCTCAGTTATTCTGCTATTGATCCCATCTAGAGTATTTTTCATTTCATTTATTGTGTTGTTCATCATTGTTTGTTTCATCTTTAGTTCTTCTAGGTCCTTGTTAAATGTTTCTTGCATTTTGTCTACTCTATTTCCAAGATTTTGGATCATCTTTATTATCATTATTCTGAATTCTTTTTCAGGTAGACTGCCTATTTCCTCTTCATTTGTTAGGTCTGGTGGGTTTTTATCTTGCTCCTTCATCTGCTGTGTTTTTCTGTCTTCTCATTTTGCTTATCTTACTGTGTTTGGGGTCTCCTTTTTGCAGGCTGCAGGTTCATAGTTCCCGTTGTTTTTGGTGTCTGTCCCCAGTGGCCAAGGTTGGTTCAGTGGGTTGTGTAGGCTTACTCATGGAGGGGACTAGTGCCTGTGTTCTGGTGGATGAGGCTGGATCTTGTCTTTTTGGTGGGCAGGTCCACGTCTGGTGGTGTGTTTTGGGGTGTCTGTGGACTTATTATGATTTTAGGCAGCCTCTCTGCTAATGGGTGTGGTTGTGTTCCTGTCTTGCTAGTTGTTTGGCATAGGATGTCCAGCACTGTAGCTTGCTGGTCGTTGAGTGAAGCTGGGTGCTGGTGTTGAGATGGAGATCTCTGGGAGATTTTCGCCGTTTGCTATTATGTGGAGCTGGAAGGTGTCTTGTGGACCAGTGTCCTGAAGTTGGCTCTCCCACCTCAGAGGCACAGCACTGACTCCTGGCTGCAGCACCAAGAGCCTTTCATCCACACGGCTCAGAATAAAAGGGGGAAAAAGTAGAAAGAAAGAATTAGTAGAAGTAGAAAGAAAGAAGGGAGGGAGGAAGGAGGGAAGGAAAAAAAGAAAGAAGGTAAAGTAAAATAAAATAAAGTAAGATAAAATATAATAAAGTTTTTAAAATAAAAAATAATTATTAAGAGAAAAAAAGAAAAAAAATTAAAAAAAAAACGGACGGATAGAACCCTAGGATAAATGGTGGAAGAAAAGCTATACAGACAAAATCTCACACAGAAGCATACACATACACACTCACAAAAAGAGGAAAAGGGGAAAAAATCATAAATCTTGCTCTCAAAGTCCACCTCCTTAATTTGGGATGATTCATTGTCTGTTCATGTATTCCACAGATGCAGGCTATATCAAGTTGATTGTGGAGCTTTAATCCGCTGCACCTGAGGCTGCTGGGATTTCCCTTTCTCTTCTTTGTTCTCACAGCTGCCAGGGGCTCAGCTTTGGATTTGGCCCCGCCTCTGCGTGTAGGTCGCCGGAGGGCGTCTGTTCTCCGCTCAGACAGGACGGGGTTAAAGGAGCCGCTGATTCGTGGGCTCTGGCTCACTCAGGCGGGGGAGGAGGGAGGGGCACGGAGTGCGGGGCGGGCCTGCGGCAGCAGAGGCCGGCGTGACTTTGCACCAGCCTGAGGCGCGCCGTGCGTTCTCCCGGGGAAGTTGCCCCTGGATCCTGGGACCCTGGCAGTGGAGGGCTGCACAGGCTCCCCGCAAGGGGGGTGTGGATAGTGACCTGTGCTCGCACCCAGGCTTCTTGGTGGCGGCAGCAGCAGCCTTAGCGTCTCATGCCCGTCCCTGGGATCCGCGCTTTTAGCCACGGCTCGCGCCCGTCTCTGGAGCTCTTTTAAGCAGCGCTCTTAATCCCCTCTCCTCGCGCACCAGGAAACAAAGAGGGAAGAAAAAGTCTCTTGCCTTTTCGGCAGGTCCAGACTTTTCCCCGGAATCCCTCCCGGCCAGCCGTGGTGCACTAACGCCCTGCAGGCTGTGTTCACGCCGCCAACCCCAGTCCTCTCCCGGCGCTCCGACCGAAGCCCGAGCCTCAACTCCCAGCCCCGCCCGCCCCGGCAGGTGAGCAGACAAGCCTCTCGGACTGGTGAGTGCCGGTCGGCCCTGATACTCTGTGCGGGAATCTCTCCGCTTTGTCCCCCGCACCCCTGTTGCTGTGCTCTCCTCCGCGGCTTGGAAGCTTTCCCCCTCCGCCACCCGCAGTCTCTGCCCGCGAAGGGGCTTCCTAGTGTGTAGAAACCTTTCCTCCTTCACAGCTCCCTCCCACTGGTGCAGGTCCCGTCCCTATCCTTTTGTCTCTGTTTATTCTTTTTTCTTTTGCCCTACCCAAGTATGTGGGGAGTTTCTTGGGTTTTGGGAGGTCTGAGGTCTTCTGCCAGCGTTCGTAGGTGTTCTGTAGGAGTTGTTCCACGTGTAGATGTATTTCTGGTGTATCTGTGTGGAGGAAGGTGATCTCCGCGTCTTACTCTTCCGCCATCTTCCCGGAAGCAAAAAATCCCTGTATTATTTTTATAATGAGAAAAAGGTTGTTTTTAATATTTAAAAAGTTCAGGAAGGTATATTCCAAAACGTTAACAGCTTTTTTTTTCTGGATGGTAGGATTGTGGGTAATTTAAATTTTCTTCTTTGGGCTTTATTTCTTCCTATTTTTATATAATGATAACTGCTATTTTTGTGATAGAGGTGAAACAATTTCACAATAACTGTTATTAAAATTAATTCCACCACTCAGAAAGAAATATTGCCAATATTTTGGTGTGTATCATTTAAGTCTTCTTCCCTATGTCTAGACAGAGTTTTTTTTTTTTTTTTTTTTTTTTTTTCAGTACGCGGGCCTCTCACTGTTGTGGCCTCTCCCGTTGCGGAGCACAGGCTCCGGACGCGCAGGCTCAGCAGCCACGGCTCACGGGCCCAGCCGCTCCGCGGCATGTGGGATCTTTCCAGACCGGGGCACGAACCCGCGTCCCCTGCATCGGCAGGCGGACTCTCAACCACTGCGCCACCAGGGAAGCCCTAGACAGAGTTTTTAAAAAATTGTTGTAGTCACACTGTATTGAAGCCTTATTATTATTATTTTTAAATTAATTAATTAATTTATTTTTGGCTGCATTGGGTCTTTGTTGCTGCGCGCGGGCTTTCTCTAGTTGCGGTGAGCGGGGGCTACTCTTCTTTGCGGTGCGCGGGCTTCTCATTGTGGTGGCTTCTCTTGTTGTGGAGCATGGGCTCTAGGGCCCGTGGGCTTCAGTAGTTCGGGCGCCTGGACTTTGTAGTTGTGTCTCACGGGCTCTAGAGCGCAGACACAGTAGTTGTGGCATGTGGGCTTAGTTGCTCCGCCGCTCGTGGGATCTTCCCGGACCAGGGCTTGAACCCGTGTCCCTGCCTTGGCAGGCAGATTCTTAACCACTGTGCCACCAGGAAAGCCCTGAAGCTTTATTTTTAAACTTACCCACACATCTTAAACATCTTTCTCCACGATTGAGATTTTGTCCACAAAATCAGTTTAAATGACTCCCTAGTACTCCACTGTACAACTATAACATAGTTTATTTAAACAATTCACTGTTGTTGGACATTTATGTTGTTTCATACTATCATCATTGTTAGTAACTAATGACAATTTCCTTTGAGCAAATTCCTAGATCATTTTTTTTTTTTTTGCATGCCCATTTGTAAGGCCTTGTATTCATATTGGAAATCCAAAATATAAGGTTCTGTTGGTAGAATCACCACAATGGGAACTTGAACGAAGTGGGGACCTGAGAGGGAACAGGAGAAAAATATTATGGTTATGGAGGACCACAAGTCTGGGTTGGGTAATGAGGCCTGTGTAAACTATACCAAGGTAAATACTGGTAAAGCCATGACAGCCTAGGATGAGGCAAAGAGTTATGTTCTTGCTGTGGATGCCTGTACCCATCATCCAAAATCCAAAATTTCTTCTTGGCTTTGACTCTTTTGCCCAGGCTCTTCACTTGAGTTCCTGATCCAACGCTCAGTCTCGTTGCCGTGTTTTAAATTTCTGTGTCACTGTTGCTTAGGGCTGCATTGCAATTTGTTTAGGTTGTGTCCTATGCTTTCTAGGGGACACCACTCATTGTAGTTTGTGAGTTGTACTGTCTGCACCACACAAGGGCACAACTCCAATGCAGTGGTCTTGCTCCTAATACTATTCCCATTCACTTTAGAAGGTTGGTGCTATTATGAATGTAATAGAAACTCTGGATGGAATTTCGGACAGAACAGTTCCTTGAAACTCAAACTATCTAGGTTTCCTACAAATCTTTTTTTTTTTTTCATTTGCCTTGGGAACCAGCTGAAATCAGAAGCATTAAGTATAACTGATCTTAAAATACATTAAAGATAGAAAGAAGATCCAAGTACCTGGTGTGCAGTCTAACTGTCCCAAATACTAAAATTTTATGTTCATCCATTATACTTTCCTCTTAGAATAAAAACATCTGAATGTACTAGTAAAGCAGCAGGGACTCACCAAAGAGTGAAGTTATCACCTGCCTGCAGGAGAGGAGACATTTAAAAGCACTCTCTTCCTTGTGACCCTCTCTATTATAAAAGTTTCATGATAAATCCATCCCCAGCTCATGCCTAGGGTGATTTAAATATATGGCAGCAGAGTCTCCGGTGGTCAATTGAGGGATAATGAGTTGTAGAACAACCAAAGTGAACCGAAAAATCTTCTCAGTTCAAGCTTTTTGTTCTTCCTTTTTGAAGAGGTGGACACATTAATTGCAAAGGAAAATAACAGATGAAGAGGAAAGGGAGGAAGAGAGGCTAAGTGAAAAGACTGAGTCTAGGCTTTGTGCTTACATCCAAATAAACAGCAAGTAGTGTGCTAAAAATTCTGTATAGCACACAGCATATTCCATGTTGAATGTCCAAATGGAACATTTCTAACATCTTCCAGTGTTGGTCATAAGCAAAGAAGTGTATTTGGCATAAAGAAATATTTGGGTATATTTTGTGAAGTGGGAGATAACAGAAGATTCACCTCTGAGATCTGCCTGTCCCACTATGTACGCACACACACACACATACACACACACTCACAGTTGTTATGACTTTCCACCTCTCTATACTTTTAAATATACCAAAGGCCTTGAGGTTGGAAATCTTCCTACCCTTCCCTCTCAGGTCTCCCTTCTCCTCTCTGTGAGTACAATCACCAAGTATAATCAGCTTCAGAATGATGCCTTTCCTTTCAAAATACATGGACAATGATGAAAAATTTATTTTTCATTTGTGACACTTTATCTGTGAGTAACTTTGAACACTCATCTTTGTCATATGTTTAGGAGTACTTGGCAATAGGCATCCTCAAGAAAAATAAAGCAGAAGTCTGGAAGCTTGAATATTGAGTATTTTATACTATTTTCTAGACCACAACAAATTCCTATAAGGCAAGGAGAGTGTCTGATTTATGAAGAAAGTATTTCTCTGTTACATATCCTTGGAATCCAAAGAGCCAGGGATTCAAAGTGAAAACATATATATGTTCTCTTAGACTTTATATTCTTAGAGAGAGGAGAGAGAGAGGAAGAAAGGGAGGAAGAAGAAAGAAAAGTAACAAAAATAATAACCCCTTAAGCATTGGAACACAGTAGTTCTTAATAAAAGTCTTTTGTATTTACCACACTCTCTGAATGATTTTAAGATTTTTCTCTTTATCTCTATTTTAATTATGACATGCTTTTGGCATGGTTTTCTTTGAGTTTCTAGTGCTTAGGGTTTATTGAGCTTCCTGGATCTGTGGGTAATGAAATTTGGAAACATTTCATCCTCATTTCTTTACATATTTTTTCTGCCTCACTCCCTCCTTCAGGGATTCCAGTTACATATATGTTAGGCCTCTTGAAGTTGTCACACAGTTCACAGATGCTCTTTCCTTTTAGTTTTTCCTCTCCGTGTTTCATTTTAAATAGTTCCTATTGCTGTGTCTTTAAGTTCACAAATTCTTCCTTCTGCCATGTCTAATCTGCTGTTAATGCCATCCAGTGTACTTTGTATCTCAGACATTGTAGTTTTCATCTCTAGAAGTTTGATTTAGGTCTTCTTTTCTTGGCACGTGATGTTTTGTGCTGTCACTTTTTAAAGACTTATTTTGAAATAATTTTAGACTTAAAAATGAATTCAAAGAAAATTAAGTGCCTTGGAATGGTTTGATCCTTTCAGGTCTTGTTTTTAAGCTTTTTTAGACAAGACCAGAGCTTTAGCCTAGGGCTAAAAAAAAAAAAAAAAAAAAGCCCACTACTGAGGCAAAACACTTCTGAGTACTCTCCCAAATGCCCCATGAATTATGAGTTTCTCCACTCTGGCTGGTGGGAAGAGGAACTACTTCAGCTCCTGGATTTCTGGAGATTATTTCCTCTAATCCTTGTGTGCTTCTTTTCTCAGCCGTAGGCACTTTCCTTACTACAGGGCACTAATCAGTACTTAGTGTGAGTACTTGCTCAAGGGCAAGTCCTCTGTAAATCTGTGAAGCTCTCTATGCAGTTTTCTCTTCTCTGGTACTCTGTTCTGTGTACTCTAGCTGCCTTGGTCTCCCTGTATTCCCAGTTCTCCCCAATGGAGGGAGATCTTGGGGTTTTCCTTGGGGTTTTTCCTGGGTTCCCCCTCCCTATGCCAGAGCCAGGTCGTAGAAGACTGAGGTAATTTCAGGACTCATTTCATATGTTTTCCATCTTTCAAGGATCGCTGCTCTTCATTGTCTTATGCCCAATGTCTTGAAAACTATATTTTGCATTTTTGTTTGTTTTTTACTGTGTCACGGCCAGAGCAAAGTCAGTAAATGTAATAAATATTTTTTGAATGAATGAATAAACTCTGTATCCTGTCCTGTGGTGGGAGTTATTAGAATGTTTTTACTGAAAATTGTTCTGTTCCTTGGAAAGCTAGATCAGAAGAGAACAGTAGTTCCTAATGGCAAAGAAGTTGGAACTATTTGACCATTTTGTCAGGAAACTTTGCTGTAACAGATGACCTCCAACCATTTAGTTTCCAAAATCCCAGGGGTCTGATGGGTCCAGCTTGGACCACATGCTCTTCTCTTGGCTTGAGAGTGCAGTGTGCCTTGGTTGACAATCCTATCAAAGCTGCTTACTGTGACAGGAAGGTAAGGCGCCAAAAAGGAAGCAGGGGTACTCTGTCCAAACAAAGGAGATGGAATCTGTGTAGCCAGACAAATAAATGTGTCCTGCCAGGAGTCATTTATGAAGAGGTGTATTGGATTTTTTAGTAATGAAATCTTATTGGCTTATGATACCATGGACTTGCAGGTGAATGACTGCTGATCCCTTTTCATTGTGTTCTAAAACATTTCTAATGATATAATTCTCAGATGATTGATGTTTCATCCTATTATTAGGAGAATTTAGACATATATGCCCTGCTACACACACTTGGCTTCTTTTCTGAACTTCTAAAAATGCTCTTATACCTAACATATTTTGGCAGCAGGATGGCTACAAGATAGGGCAAGCCTAGAGGCCTCTGGTCTGGGAACCAGGCCAGGTTGGGTCAGGCAGACAGCTTGATGTGAGGGTAAGAGGTTAGGAGTGCAAAGGTTCAGAAAGAATAGTTGGAAATGTGTGTGTGTGTGTGGTGTTGGAATCCAGAGAGCATGATTAAGATCTAGGCCTGGGGTGTCTGCAGTACCCCAGATGGGCAAATTGATGAATCACAGCATGTGGGCAGAACCAGAGACTAAGCTTACAGGTACAATCCAAAGTGAGCTTGAAGGAATAAGCAAAGAACTTACCCTCTAAGTTCTGTAAGATGAGGAACCATAGCACAGTGTCAGTACACATGGGAAGACATACCCAGCACCTGAATTTCTTGTGGTCTTTGAGGTTGGGCCATTTGTTCCCTGGTGGCTAGTGATTAAGGCATTGATGCCCTGTGGGTTCCTTACAATTCTAGCATCTGTTTGTTTCTTAAGTAGCTTAGCTGGTCCTTAAACTTGTGCCTGTGGCAGGACACCTGCATGTCACGGTGCTCTTTATGAAATCTCATAAAGTATTGCTATGACAAAATATGTAATTTTGTGCTAAGTCAGATATCACCTTATTTGGATTCTTGTACAGACATGTAGTACTATGTGTTAAAGATTTAAGAAGAACTGGAGATTAAAACTCAAAAAATAAGAAAACATGCATTATCTGGGTTTTTGTTTTGTGAAAATGGAAAAAACATAATCTTTTCATCTTTCATTAGTGGAATACTTTGATTTAACTTGTATAACACTGGGGTTCTGTGTGAGTAAATGTCAAGAACACTTAGAATGGTGCAGTCCTTTTTCTTAAAGAAAAGCTTTTAATTGCAATATAATATATTTACATATTACATATATTCACATATCCATATTACTGTGGATATATAGTTACTATAAATCCATAGTTCACCCCCTGGACTGTATGGATCTACGTACTGCTCAAACTGCCTTTAAGAAAGAACTCATTTTCCAGTTGTAAGGAGTGTGGTCAGCTGACAGCTTCTCATTGTTCATTCCTTCAGGTCTGCTTTTGAGCTGCTCTTCTCAAGGTGGCCCCAGTCAAGACCAGGTAAGGCTTTTTACAAAGACTTAGTCATTTCTACCTACCATGGAATCCCTCCAA
Source organism: Delphinus delphis (assembly GCF_949987515.2). Taxonomy (NCBI): domain Eukaryota; kingdom Metazoa; phylum Chordata; class Mammalia; order Artiodactyla; family Delphinidae; genus Delphinus; species Delphinus delphis. The sequence continues at coordinate 58,873,372 of NC_082691.1, forward strand.
TGAACAACTTTTGCTGTGGAGCTCCAAATGAGCTGGTAGATTCTTTGCCAGCTCTGCCTGATGGTCTGACAGCTCTTCCTGCCAGTCCTACTTCTTCCCTTTTCCTCACCAACGTTACTCTCTAATAAACCTTTTGCACCCTCTCTCCACCTTGGCACCTGCTTCTGACCCAGCTGACGGACAAGTGCACATATCACAAGTGTACAGCTTGATGCATTTTTATAAAGTGAACACACTCATGTAACCAGCACATTATGAAGAAGATTATAAACAGCACTCTAGAAGTCTCCTTGTGCTACCTGCCTTCCAGTCATTACCCCGCTTCTAAGGGTAACCACGATCCTAACTCTTTAACATCCTGGATTAGTTTGTCCTGGTATTGTACTTCATGTAAATGAAATTTTAGTGTATCTCTTTTGTTTGACTTCTTTTGCTCAAGATTATGCATTCATTTAAATTCTTTTTAGTACATAATAGTTGAGGTCTAAGTTTTCAAGTGAATGTTTGTACTTTTTCATCTTTCCACTCTGTTTACTTTCTCTGTCTCTTTGTTTCTCTGTCTCTGTCTCTCTTACACACACACACCCACCCACACACAGAAAGCAGTGAATCTTTTCCAGTTCAATTTCCAATCTGATGTAGAATATATGTGTGACAATAGTAAAAATTTCATAGTATGTTCAAAATACTAAATTAGCAAAATTAAGATAGGCTAGAATTGTCCATGCCTCTATTTGTCTCAAGCTTACCAAGTTTCTCTAGTTTAGCTTCCACTAGATCTGAGTCATGAGAGATAGATCACCTTTCAATACTATTCCAGAGGACAGTGACTGGTTTCAAATGACTACCGATGGACCATTGATACTGCACCTATGTTAAGCAGATCTTTCCTGAGTTTTAGTTTAATCAGTTCCCCAGCTCTGCCCTAGAGAAGTGGGGATCTTATGACACAATCTTTTTTTGTTCAATTCTAAAGACATTTCTTTGCTCATTAACTGCCTCCTGGTTCAATAGCTTCTAGAAAAACTCCTCTTTCCCAAGTTGCTTGATGGTCTAGGATTTCACTATATGTCTTGAAAGAATTTCCACCTCTTGATTCTTACTCCCTACCCAATTTAGGAGCATTCTTGAAAATAATAAAAGGAAATTTAAAGGCATTTCTCCTACTTGAGTATGTGCACTTATGTATATTACAGAGTCCTCTGGTGAGAGGACATCTTCCAAGGTGTTTTTGTTTATAGCTCTCTTGTTGGTGGGATTATTTTCAAACCAGTTTGGAAAGAGAATTCTCCATTTCTCCCTGGAGCAGAGAACATCTTGCTACAGATTGCTGTACTTTTGCATATGATTTTGTTTCAAACTCTTGAAACCAAAATGTTAGTTTAGTATAGTTAGCCTTCTCTTTCCATCCTTGCAAGCATTCCTAAATCTTCATGTTAGAAAGACAAATGAGATCAGCGTTCTTCTACCTTAGAAAATCAGTTTTTTCCTAATGCAGTGATATGTCAGTAATATTGACCAGATATAAACTCTTTATTGGCTTTCTTTGGGGAATCAAATGCTGCACTATTCAGAGTAAACTTCAATAGAATGAATTGAATTCATATAAAAGCCTTTTATGTTTATATGTTTAAAAATCTAAATAGTGACTCTAAAGAGAGGGGTAAATGATGTGAATTTCTTCCCAAGATTTTAAAAGGTTTCTGTTTTTATGACTCACACTAGAAGTAGAGTCTGTTATGAAGTGGATTATGTGTGAATCTAGGTAATTTCTTTGAGATCTGATCTGTGAGCAACAATGAAGTTTCATAGCCTTTAGCAGGGTTATATTTAATTAAATGTAGAATCTTACTATTTTAGAACTATAAATGACCTTAAAAATAATCTAAGGTAACTGCCCCTCCCTTTGCACACCTTCACAGATGGGGAAGCTGACACAGAGAACTGGGAAACAACTGACCATGTCACCCAGCTGACAGATCTGGGGCTTTTCATATTGTCCACACTTTAGGGACTCTGGCTAGCCTGGACAATTGTTTTCCAGAGGTTGTTAGTGTTGTAACCTTGAATTTACATATCTTCAGTAAAGAAATGACTGACATCCAAGGGTCATCTCATTTACCTCAATATTTAATGTTATTCTAACCTATTCTAACAAGTTTCTCAGTCAATGTCCATAAACATGCATTTAAAAAATCCAAACTGTGCTGGATGAACCAGATTTAGGCTCTGCCTTCAGGGAGTGCAGAATCAAGAGGAGTTGTGATGATCACAACACCACGTGAAGAGTGTGATGATAGACGAAAGTTACAGAGGGACCATTAACCCAAACTTGAAGGGGGCCTGAGGAAGCAGGAGCGGACGAGAGCACTTCAAGGAATGGGCAGAGTGTGCCGGGTTCAAGAGTCACACCTGTGAGTCTACAGGGAAAAGTGATTTTAACTTTACCATGGAGAAAACCGGAAGGGAAAACAACAGAAGTGGAGAACTTGATCTAAGGTTAAGAAAACCAATAAGCTCTGGATGGGAAGTCTGGAAACCCAGATTGTCTTCCTGGCTCTGCTGGTAACTGGCTGTACGACCTGGGCATGTCACATAACCTCTCTTGACCCCGGGTTCTTCACCTGAACAATAAGGACTGTGGGGTGATATCCAGAGTTCCTCAGACTCTAACATCTGAGGATTCTATCAGTCTAGGTAGCTTTATGCACTTAGGCTTACTACTTGAGGGCATGTAATAAATAAAATTTCTGAATTCTATCCCATCCTGATCAGAATTAGATTACTAATTAATAAAACTGATTTAGAGAGGCATAGGCAATGCAGACTTTCTACTGTCTTCCTTACCTTTTCTAAGGGGAAGGAGAATAAATATTTATAATTTATTGTGTTTCAGGTATTTTATTTAACCATTAAAATAATATTGCAGGCTAGGGATTACTATTTTCATTTTACAAATGAGGAAAGTGGGGCCCACAGAATTTAAGTCATTTGCTCTTCCATACACATTAACAGTGGTGCTGCTGGGATTTGAACCCAAGTCCATATACATTAATCCACTCAAACAAGTTCAAGAAAGAAGCACTTTATGTAAGAATTAACATGGATCTTCACGGAATTCCATGAGTACAGCTAGAAAAGGACCAGGACCTTACAAAGTCCAGAACTCTAGGGCATTTCTGGATCCAAGGTAGCCCTTATGACCCAAGGACCAGGAGTCTATGATCCTTACTCTGGTGTTCCATCAGTGATGTGATTTGACCAACAATCAGGGTATCTATTTATCTTTGTCTCTGATTATGACTAGCTCCAAAGCACTTATTCTTTTCATCTACTTTCTCCTTTAAAAAATTCATAGTGTTTGATTTCTCATAGTTTTGGCTTAATCATAACTTCAGCTTGCCAGGATCCCTCGCAGCTCCTACTCTACCTCCCTCTCATAACCCCTACGCTACTTCATGGCTGCTTTGTCTACATTCTTTAAATTTCCACTCTTTCTCCTAATTGCCTACATTACTCCATGTGTCCCAAACAAAATTACCAAGGAACTGGCCCAGCTCATCTTTCGTGTGAGCAATGTGAAACACAAACCTCCAAGCACACCCAGATCAACAGTGGGCACCTGACTCAGAAAAGACAATTCAGTGGCTAACCAATGACTTATGACAGAGCTTGGAATGAAAATACTAGTAAGACTTATAATTCGTTGCCTGAAAGCTTATTTGTTTTTAGGAGGAAGTCTATGGGAGTCCACTCAATGTGTTAACAAGTAAGCTGAAAGAACAAGAGAATTAATGCCCCCCAAAGCAGCGCTCAACCAAAGATGAATGGGGATTGACAGACATGTTCCTGAGTTGCTCCTGCTGGAGCACTTCTAGTTGCTGAGAGTAGTAAATGACTTGATAAAGCACCCCATTCTGGCTTCCCTGATTAATTTCCCACCCCCTATTGGCAGTTCCTGGGATCACCTCCTAAGTGTACTATTTGTATTTTAATCCTTGACCCAGGTTCTATTTCTGGGGGAACCCAAACCAAGATCCTTCCCTGTTGTGTGTGTGGGGTACACATCAATTAACATCTAATAGGTCCTGAGAAACGTTGATCCAAGGTACACGGGAGCTAGGAAAAATGACCTTTATCTCAAACTAGTTGAATTTCCTGAGACTTGTTGATAGCCAAATGAATAGCTCAGGTATTTTTGATTCAAGGTGTTATTCACTGGGAATAATTTGACATATATGAGGATCCTTGAATCTTAGATGTGTAACCATTCCATTTTTATTTTGCCTCTTTGTTACTCTCACTGAAACACAGTTTACATTGTATTCTTTTGTATCTTCTTACACATCTCACAAGGAAGACATAGTAGAGCATTTTTCTCAGCGTGACTGTAAATCCTGGTTGTGCTTTTGAGCTGGATCATTTTAGGTGTCATTTTGGGGACTCTGAGTTACCACAAACATCTTTGTGATGTTAACAGAGGCAGAGACACAGTTTGGTCTGTCAGTATAAGAACTTTCTCCATTGTAAGATTTAGAAGCATAATGGTTTTCCAAGACTACATTTATTATACAAAGCTTTTAACGAATAGATTTCTAACCATTTCATTATTGTGATCTCTGAATTTTTAATCACATGTTATTAGTAAAATACTGAGATGATTCAGGAGAGGAGTGAATTTGGAGAGAGGAGACCTAAATTTGTTTCCTGACTTCAACAGTTACCAGTATGACCTCAGGTGATGAATCAGCTTTTCTGAGTCTTAGTTTCACTACCTGTACAATGGAAATATTACCTACCTCACAGATACCTCGAAGCTCGCTGTGAGGATTAAATAAACTTGGATGCAAGGGAGAGTGCTTTGTAAACAATTAAGATCCATACGTGAGAGATATTTTAAAAGAGGAGTAATAATCTGCCATTTATGTAAACAAAAATATCCATGCTTGAGGAGGCTGCAAGGAAAAATACCTGGAAGAATTAGAGTGTATGAGTAAGTTTTCAGTGAAACAAAGCTGATTGATTAACAATCTCAACAAAGTTAGTCTCTTCAAACTTTTTTTAAAATTAATATGCTCAGGAGGGGGTTTAGATGTACAAATGTGTCACCTGTTCTTTCAACTTCTGAGCTTAGGAAGGGGTACACTGGCCCGAGACTAATTAAGAAGCATGTAGACTTATGTTTTAACACAGTTAAGTCTGGAAACCAAAGGTCTTCACCATCACAGCAGGCTTGCTCTCTTCATTATGACCAAGTTCACACAAGGTCCTGTTACCTGGTGAGAAAGCTTGGTCACCTATTTAAGTTCTAACTAGCTCAAGCCTGTGCACTTTTCCAAATGGCCTACCAGAAAAACATAATTTTCTTAACTAATAAGTTACTGGATCTCAGTTTCTCTCCCTTCACCCTCATCCCTTCAGAGACTGAATCTTCCATTTCCAGCCTTGGTCTTGAACTTCAGTGGCTCATATTGAAAGAGGCTCTGTTGACCGTGAGCTCGAGAATTTGTTATGTGTTTTAATATGGATGTCATTAAAATATAACACTTACCTGCTGAGAACATTATACTATTTATGAAACTGTACAATTTCAATAACTAAACTCAGCAAGATTTTATTGCTCTCCCCACCTGTAATCACAGAAGTGCTGACTCATCATTCTAGAACCACAGCTTACCGGTATGCAGCTTCACTAAAATCTGCACCAAGTCTTGTTTTTCCATCATTTCTGTATAACCCTTTTTTTCGTAGTTAAACAACCCCTTTCTAAAAGGTTATAATTAATTAAAGGCTCAAATTAACACCAGGAAAACTTTCATCTCACAAAATTCTCAGTGCCTCCATGGTTAGAAAGAACTATATTTCTAATACTATGATGATAAATTAAAATTCATGATTGTCTTTTAAAATTTTATAGTTTTTTAATGAATCTTTTTTTAAGATAAATTTATTTATTTTTGGCTGCATTGGGTCTTCATTGCTGCATACTGGCTTCTGCTCTTTGTTGCAGTGCGCGGGCTTCTCATTGCAGTGGCTCCTCTTCTTGTGGAGCATGGGTTCTAAGCGCGCAGGCTTCAGTAGTTGTGGCACGTGGGCTCGGTAGTTGTGGCTCACAGGCTCTAGAGTGCAGGCTCAGTAGTTGTGGCGCATGGGCCTAGTTGCTCCGTGGCATGTGGGATCTTCCTGGACCAGGGCTCGAACCCACGTCCCCTGCATTGGCAGGTGGATTCTTAACCACTGCACCCCCAGGGAAGCCCAAAATTTTATAGGTATTTTAATAGTCAATTTCGCTTTCTCTGAAGATATACCAAAAGAAGTCTTTGATGTACTGAAGTGATTTCTTCCTTATTTCCTTACCCTCTACTCTGGCTTATTTATTTTATTTTATGTTATACACACACACAATTTTTTCTAAGTATCAGTCCATTTTTATTGGAATGTTTAAGTGATTTTGTATTTCTCTTAAGGTCCTTTAGACATAGTCAAATAACCATTTATACTGCATTACATCTTGATTCCCCCCCAAAAAAAGGGAGGGGGAATAAAGAGTGCCACATAGAAATGGACAAATAGTTCACCTGATCCCATTTTCACTTTGAACCGCAGTTGACGTGAATACAGTTAAGGTGAGAGGAAGGTATGAGAACAGCAGAAAAAGTTAATTGTGTACCAGAGAGTGCTATATTTATATCTCACCAACTTATTGTTAGTATATTGAGGGCATGAGAAAAGTCTTCCGGTCTTCAACTGTGGTATGAGTGTATGTACAGAAATGTGACGATTGATAGAGTTACCAGTCACTAATACCATTCTGATGTCTAGAAGTTTTACATCATTTAAAATTTTTTACTAAGCTGTTCACCTCAATCATACCCTGAAGCAGTTATTTCCACAGGTTAATAATGTGTTATATAAAGAACGACTTCCTTTTTATTCTTGGTGAATTTGCCTTTTAATTTCATTTAGTGACCACTTTGTCTTACATGATGGAATGGTGTAGATTTAAATGAACTCTCCAAAGATTGATAAAAATCGATGTCTGTTCACCACGCTTTGAACTATACTTCAACCTGATAAATGAAATTTGCTGTTTTCTTTTAAAAGGGAGGATCATAAAGAATATTTGATTATTTTGGTAAAGACAGGCTTCCCTTTGTAAAAAAGATGGTCTATTATGGAATGACATTTATAACCTAATGTTATTTAGATAAAGTGGGGGGAAAAAAACCCAGCAAGACCTCAATGAGGGAAACAAATCTAGAAAATATGGAAATCTGATAAAGTATAAGGCAACCATTTTCGTCTTGTTCTGTGGGACCTTGTCGTTACCTGCTGGGGAAGTCTGGCAGGTCTGTTCAGACAGAGGCTGGCAAATGCATTTATTAATCATTTCAGGAAAGATGAAGAAGGCCTTCAAAGACAACACTCTCTCCTTGGCTTCACAGGCTCTTTTAAGGTTTTACTGTTAATAAGATTAAATAGGAGATGGGCAGTAAAGATATTGGAGCAGAGTTTATTATGAGAAAAAGTACACATTAAGAATCGGGCTCCTCCACCACTTAGTTCAGCATTCTGTACACATTCTTCCATTCAGATTTTTTTATTGCTGTTTGCTTAGGGGAAAAAAGTCCCTGGTGAAAGAATGTGGGCATGAGTACATTAGCTGCCTCTCTAGTGCTCTGTCTGCTGTGCGGGGCCACTACAGCTTTGTAGTTGTCTGCTGGTCAGGGTTGTAGGCCGTTGCTGGCTACAAACCAATCTTCTCCTTACAAATAAAGGAGTCATCTGCCAGCATTGTATCTGTTGAGGCTCTTCGAAGCCAAGCAGGACTGCCCTGGATGGAGGGGATGAGGAGAAGTTTATAATAGGATCAGTTTTGTTTGCAATTTGTTTCTAATAGATGCCAATAAGCCAGTTAACTAGGCTCCAGTTAATGGACATTTTATTGTTTCTCCCCCTGCTGTGCACATGACCTCTCCTTAGAAGCATTTGCAGTGCCCGAAAGCATGGATCTGCCGCCTGGTAGCTGAGCGCTCTCTCCACTCTAGAAAACTTGTTCACCAGCCCCAGGCTGCAGACCAGGCCAAAATACTTTGATCAGCCTGTCATGGGAAATTTACAGCAACATTCGGGCTTTTGTTCCATGTGTATTTCTCCAAATATAATATCTCCCTCAAGAAATCAATGATAAGCTGTTAAACTAAAGAGCATGGTAACATCCACAGAGCAGTAAATTAATGGTCTTTTGTGGATAGATGGTTACAGATTTCATCATAAAAAATGGATAAAAGATTACATATCACGTAGAGCGAAACTTTTAATAACTCAACATGACTTTTCTTAATGGGTTTTATTCATTTTAATCATTATAGTGTCAATGATGATTATAGCCTTATTAGATTGTAGTGATTGAGGGGACTGTTTATGAGATATTGAAAATCTCAGGCTGCTCAGAATAGCCCAGCAGCCCGTGTGGGTTTGATGTGTAAGTTTATCTGGAGGAGTAGGGCTTGTCAGGAGAGTTTCAATTAATACTTTTACTAAATTGCTCCTGTCTTTAGTGACCTAGGTCACAGATGACTTAAGGATTCCACAACATCAGCTTTTCAAAATAGTTGAGCTGCAGTAGTGTAGATCAAAGAAGGTTCTGAGTGAGCGTGTGTGTTTAAATAAGGTAGGGCCAGGAAAGGCCTCGGACAAAAGTGGCATAAGTCCCTCTACCTCATTCTGCAGCCAGGAGAGTCCTCATTCTGCCTTATAGTTCCTCCCCAGAAAGGAGGTACTTGAATAACAGGATATAAATTTGGCCACAAGAATTTGGAAGGTTAAATTCTCAGTTTTTCTCTTAATCTCTGGACACATGATTAAAATGTAAGCCAGGACTCTATTAGTGATTAATAAGGTGTTATTCCAGAGAAATGCCCCAGGACCCTGTCATCCTAGGAAAATTATAGTAACTAAGGTGTAAATGTAACAAAAAAAACAAAAAGAACCCTACAAATGAACACCTTCAATGAGACCATGATCAAAATACCATCCACCTGATATCCTCTTGATTTAGTATTGATTCTTTAGAATGTCTATTTCCATTACGAACAATTCTGTCACCTATCAGTTATTCCAAATGTTTCACTATAATGGAAGTCATATAGAGCAGGCCCAGTAGAAGCAGTGCATCATGGTGTCGTAGCAGGAGACCTGGTTTGCATTTGGGCTACCCTCCTTTAGCAGCAGTGTTCTGGGGGGCAAGTCACTTGAACTGTCCCAGCCTCCATAGGAATAAGAATAATACCTGTTCTGCTTATCTCTTTCACAAGGTGATTAAGATAATCAAATAAGCCCACATCTGTGCTTAAGAAACCTATGTTTTCCAGTTAATCTTTAGAGCTCCACTAAGATCCAGGAGCCAGAGGACCTGGCTTTTGTACAGGGTTCAGCAATAGGTAGAAAATATCAAGTGGTTTGATGAAGATCTGGAAAAATCAAATTCAATCTTCATTTAATTGATTTAGCCCTAATTATTTGAAAAAAGGACAATGAAAGTCAAGAGAAACCTAGAAGAGCTTCTCTTTCTTTTTCTGGAGGGAGAAGAGGTGGATATTTGAGTTCAAAAGGATAGTACAAGCCACTGGGAAAGACTTAGGAAAGTACGAGTTGTCTGTGTTCATCTGTCAAATGGGCAGAGCTGAGAATCAGCCTTAGTCTAGACCTTACCAAAAGAGAAAGGAACCAAGGGCTGCAGAGGAGAGCAGTTGACAAGCAGCAAGTGGGTGAAGACTATTGAATGTTCCAGTGAAAAGGGAATACACAGAAAGTAGGGAGGTGGTCTAGTAGGGGGAAGAGCATGGGTCTTGGGATCAGACAGCCCTAGTGCAATCCTCCACCACCAATGATGATGCTCCCCGCCCCACCCTGGCCCCCCAGTGGCCAGCCCTACTCAATATTCACTCACCTAACAAGGGACGCATGTGGAGTCAGCCATGTTTACTTCTGCTAAGGGTAGGTCTAGTCTAGTTGGTGGCTGGGGACACTCAAATGGCCTCAACATTTAATTCCCTCTGTCTGTGCACTCTCCCTGGAACTTCTGTTCAAACCTATGGCCTCCTTATGTACCAGTCACTCCCGGATTTCTGCCTCTAGCTCCAACTTTCTCCTGGGGTCTTGATATAACTTTCTGTCTTGCTGGTCATCTTTGCTTTAGCATGTCCACCTTAAATCTACCTTTTTTCCATCAAACATGTTCTTCCTCCTGAATTTCATAACTTGATTGGTAACATTCTCACTGACCCAGAGGTTACAAATTGAATGTTTTTGTACCGCCTCCCCCCAATTTATATGTTGAAATCCTAACCCCCAATGTGATGGTGTTAGGAGTCGGGGCCTTCAGGAAGTGATTAAGTCATGAGGATGGAGCCGTCATGAATGGAATTAGTGCCCTTATAAAAGAGACTGCATGGGGACTTCCCTGGTGGCACAGTGGTTAAGAATCCGCCTGCTCACTCAGGGGACATGGGTTTGAGCCCTGGTCTGGGAAGATCCCACATGCCACAGAGCAACTAAGCCCATGCACCACAACTACTGAACCTGCGCTCTAGAGCCCGCAAACCACAACTACTGAGCCCATGTGCCACAACTACTGAAGCCTGCACTCCTAGAGTCCGTGCTCCGCAACAAGAGAAGCCACTGCAATGAGAAGCCCACGCACTGCAATGAAGAGTAGCTTGCCGCAACTAGAGAAAGCCCACGTGCAGCAACAAAGACCCAACACAGCCAAAAATAAATAAATAAAATAAATAAATCTGAAAAAAAAAAAAGAGAGAGAGAGAGAGACCCCAGAGAGCTCTCTTTCCCCTTTTGCCATGTGTGGACACAACGAGAAGCAGGCTGTCACCAGACACTGAATCTTCCAGAACCTTTATCTCAGACTTCCCAGCCTCCAGAACTGTGAGAAATAAATGTTTGTTGTTTCAGTCATCCAGTCTATGGTATTTTTGTTATAGAAGTCCAAACAGACTAAGATACCAGGTGACTGATTTTGGAGTCATCTTCCACTCCATATTCCTCACTCCCTACATCCAATCAGTCACTAAGCTCTGTCAATTCAAATTCCTTACTTGGTGGTTTGAAAATAGATCCCCAAGTTCTTTGATGTTTCTCCTATTGACAGGTGAGTCTATGTCTCTTCCACTTGAAACTAGACTCCTGTGACTGTTCTGACCAGTAGAGTGTGAAAGTGACACCATGTGACCCAAGGCTAATCCATAAAAGGTGGCTCAGCTTTGGTGGTTTCCTCCTTGGAACTCATCAGCAAAAGGCCTTCATGCTGTGGGGAAGCCCGAACTAGCACATGTGAAGGAATTGCATAGAGAGGCCCTGAGACAGGAAGAGACAGGGGTGCTTGGCTAGCTCTCACCTACTCTGCCCTTCCACTTCTGAGGTTCCAACCACCATCTGACTACAACTATGATAAGCCTCTGACTAGATAAACTGCCTGGCAAGCCCTTCCCAAATTCTGACCCACAGAAACTATGAGAGTTGATAAAATAATAGTTGTTGTTTTTAGGAATCTGAAAAGAGTTCAAGTGAACTTATCTACAAAGCAGAAATAGAGTTACAGATGTAGAAAACAAAACATGTTTACTGGGGGTAGGCCGGGGGAGGGGAGAGATAAATTGGGAGATTGGGAGATTATACACACTACTGTATATAAAATAGGTAACTAGTAAGGACCTACCATGCAGCACAGGGAACTCTGCTCAGTGCTCTGTGGTGACCTATATGGGAAAAGAATCTAAAAAAGAGTGGGTATATGTATATGTATAGCTGATTCACTTAGCTATACACCTGAAATTAACACAACATCGTAAATCAATTATACTCCAATAAAAATTTTCAAAAAGAGAAATATTAAAAAAATAAACTGTAAAAAAAAATTGTTGTTTTTAGCCACAAAGTTTTGGGGTAAACTATAACTTAGCAATAGTAACTGGACCGCTTACCATCCACCTCTTCCGTCCTACGACTGCCACCTCAGGCCCTCATCACCTTGCATGGCCAGTGGCTGGCACAGAGGAGGATTAATCATCAGTTTTGCCTGAAGGAAAGCCAAGTCCATGAGAACAGGCTTTGTGGACAAGATTAGGATCTTAAATCTAGTTAAGCCAGAATTTTCTGACAATAGATTTCTCTCTACATTGTAAAACTACAGATCTACGATCCAGATAAATCCAAGAACGATGAGACACATGCCTCCACCAGAAATGAACAATGAAAAGGAAGAGAAAAGGTTTTTAAAAATGAGTATTATCAGGTCGTATAAGAATGATTTGTTTAGAGTTGGTTCAGATCATTTTTTCTCCCCAATTTACTCGTTTTGTTGTCTTGTCAGTTGAAATCAGTCCAGTTACTTGAGTTTTTCTTCCCAAAGGGCAAAACAAAGATTTTCTTACATTTTTCTTTTCATGCCAGCTGGTACTCTCCAGTTACCGTTGGAGACATTAAGGTTTTAACTTCTGTTAATCCTTAGACAACACTAAAAGGATTCAGAGAGCTTCTGATTTACACATTTAGTGAGAAACGGCCTTCTGATTCTTATTGCCTTTTACATGTTCCATTTTTCAGTTTTATCTATTGGAATGTAAAATTTCAGCTCTTTTATAAATTGCCTATTAATATTTAATTTCTTATATCATTCTGTGGTTACCGGATAACCACAATTGCTACAAGGAACAATAACAGAAGATGCGTTAACTATCAATAGACAAGGACTCAGATAGAAGAAGTAATATACATGAAAAATAGACTGTCAAGCAACATCAGCCTCAATGAGCGTGAATTTACAGTCGTGTACAGTAGCCACAATGGCTCTCACTGTTGATTCATCCTCTGATTACTCTGTGTGCACTGTAGACAAAATGGTCTAAATGAAGACCAAGGTAATAAGTGAACTATCTATCATCTCTTTTATTTTTATTCCAAGCTAGGGGAATTGGCAGAAAGAGAACAGTAAATTGAGATTCCTGCTGGTTCTGTGTCATAGGACTCTTTTAAAAACACTGAAGTCTCCGTGAATTATTTAAGACAGAGGATAGAAAGTAGGACTTTGCAATTTTACTGAAGCTTTATTTCAAGTTCCTTACCACAACTGTCATCTCAGGCTATGGGTTTTTGTTGTTGTTGTTCCGAAACTATCAGTACAAGAACATTTGCTTTCAGTAAAAGGTAGAATGTCCAAGTCAGCAATTAATGGAAGAGTCAAAAATGGAAACAAATATTGTAGGTGCAGGTTGAGAAGTCAGAGGAATATTTTCAGTTACTCAGAGAATCTCTGATTTTAGACCCTCTTTAAGTAATTTTACCACCTTGACATGTCTACTTGGAGGTCCCACAGCATCTTAAACTCACCATAGTTAAAATAAAACTTGCTATTATATTTTCCCCTAACCATTCTACAGCACAACAAAACTAACCCCATCACTTTCGTCTCGATTTTCTTTCTCGCCTTAATGGCAGATAATTTTTCCCCTCACTGGTGCTCATAACCTTACTTCCTGCTTCTGTGTCCACTTACAATATTCAATCATTGCTGGAAGAGACATTTACCGTGAAGCAGATGAAGCTTACGTTCGGGGCTGCTCTTGTGCACAGGTCTTTTCCAGGGCTCTGGCAGCGGCACAGCGCTGTGTTTTTGTAAAGGCCATATGTTTTTGTAAAATTGGGGGAAATAAAATATTTCAGCTGCTGTCTCTTTCCACCGTGACCTCTCCTCGGCCACACTTGCCCTCTTGTCAGGTGCCAGCTTGGAGACTGGGCAAAAGGGACGTCGAATTGAGTTTGAGGATACATTTATTTGGGTTTAATGGGACATATTTATGTGTTCTGGAGGTACTTCTGTTTATATTTAGTTAGTGCTAGTTGTTCCAATGTAGGGAACACCTTCCAGTATATTCCTACTGTCCACTGTGCTGAATCTTTGGTCTCATAATGTAAAGAAGCAGGGCCAGCAGTGCATCATGCAGTGCGGGTGGGGAGAAGAAACAAGACATGAGTGTGTGGAACCAGAAGTTGGGCTATGGAAAGTTCTTTCAGTTCCCAGGCATGTAAAGTTGTAAGCAGACGATTCGCTCCTCATCAACGCCTGGTCAACAGAATAGTTCTTTCCTATCAAGAATGTACTCTAAAATGCAGTGTATACAGTTATGAATCCACCATACATTTTTTTCTTTTGCAATGGGAATAGTGAAAAATAGAGTTTATCAGCCTCTGTTTGTATGGTACAAATTGGTAGCAGGTCTATAAATATTAAGTCTGTCTCTAACAACTTACACACAAAATAAATTTAATAGAAATGTTTTTCAACTTTAAAGAATCCTAAAAATTTACATGACATCACCAATAACGAGTTGTGAGTCCAAAGAAACTTTTCTCAGCTATCAATAATAGAAAACGAATTTTGGTCACCGATGCTAGAGGAGAGACTAAGTTATCTTCCTATTCTCTCCATAGAAAATGGTATTATAAAATATTGGCTATATGAAGAAGCAATCAAGGAGTGTATAGCCAAAAGTGTACAGAAATAAGAATTATAGAGGTTTGGCAGGCAGTTCATTTTTAAAAATATGTTGTTTTTTTTCTCGACTTTGTAATTCATGATTTCTTTTCTCATTCTAAATAGATATTCACTTTTATACTAATACTTTATTGTTTTTCTTTATAAAGGAATCATATAAGCTTCTTGATTATATGAACTTCATACCCACCAAACCTGGATTCATCCTGACCCAGCCCTATGGATTCTTCCTCCGTGGTGTTTCTTGACTCTGCTCCATCTTTCTGTTTACTGCAGACATCACCTTTCTTCAGACACCATTTCATCTTGTGGTGGTCCAGCAGAGTAAGTACCAAAAGTGGTTCTCACTGCATCTTCTCCTTACTCTCATCCATGCTGCTTCCTCATATCAGATTACTCTTATTGATAACAGCAACAAGTACGATCTATGCAGTACCTGTTAGGTACCAGGTACTTTATAGATACTGTCTTTAATTCCCACAATCACCCTAATAAGTAGGTATGACTACCATTGCAGAGATGAGGAAATCAGTTCCTTATAGTCCTTAAGGAACTTGCCCAAGGCCACAAAGTAACCACATGACAGAGGCAAGATTCAAACCCAGTTCCCCCAATTCTCAGTCTGCCAATAGCATGCAGCCTCCCTCTTTTCTAAAACGCTCAGCTTCCCTCACTGGTTTCAGAAAGAAACCTTAACCTTCAGCCCTCCACAGTAAGATGCTGGCCTCTCCTTCCAGGAAAATGTGTCACCTTTCCTATTTACATGCCCCCAAGGCAGCCAAATGGAATCCCTGATGGTGCCCAGATGTGGCACATCTTTTCCCTGGCGCTGAACTTTCCCCTCCACGGTAACCCCTTCTCAATTTTCTGCAACCCTTGAATGCAAGTTTCACATGCCATCTCCACAGTCTCCCAAATGGGTGTGATAGCTCCTCCTCTTTAGGTTGCAAAGCATTTTGGTGTTGCTGTTAGGGATTATAGCACTTACTCTTCTTTTGATTTATAGGAGGAATATGGGCACTCATCTGTACATTGTTGCAATCATCTCATTTTATAGTTTACTTAGTTCACTTAATACCACAGACATTCTCCATATTTCTGCACAGTCAGTAGTTTCCATGTTGAATGGCTACATGTTTTATTTTTTGACATGAGTTATTTAAATATTTCCGTATATGCAGACTTTTTTTGTTTCAGTTTTTGTTTATGTTTTTATGGTTGTTGTTGTTTGTTACTGTTAAAGTCAGCATTGGAAAGAACATCTTTGGAATGTAGATTTCTATGGCATTATTTCCCCAGGGTAAAACTCTAGACATGGTCTTACAGGATCAAAGAGCGTGGACATTTTATGACTCCTGTGGCCCTGTTGCTTTTCAAAGGTTTCAAATTTACGTTGTGATTGGTAGTACTGGATTGTACTAGTTTCACCTTAAAGCATTGGATGATATTTAATTTTCTGGTTTTTGCCACAAGAAGGTTGTTCCCTTTGTGTCTTGGTTTTCTTTTTGAGATTGTCTTTTGAAATTGGGGTAGACAAAGGAGGGACACGAAAAATTACGTGAATAAGTTGCTTTAAATTTTTAAAATTTTAAGTTGAATGGTGGAGGAAGGAGACAAGCTTGTGAATAATTTGATACACAAATATATCATAGTCTTCAAATCTACACAACTGTTACCTGATAACCAGGCTCAGTTGGCTGATTGGTTGACTATATGCAGATGCAAATATTATGACTATGCCAGATGTGTAATTGGACAGCCACTGCCAATTAAACGAGGCAGCAAATTGAAGAGGTCTGGGAGATAATTGATTCTCCAAATTAGTAACGCAATTGGTCAAAATTACAATACCTGTTGAAGTTACTTTAAATTTTGATCTAATAGTAATTAGAGGCTTTGCCTCATGTTCTATGAAATATTCCTCTTTGCCGATGAAGTATTAAGGGACTGGTAATTTAGGCAAATAAATGATGATTGCCTGATCAAAGTTGCCAGATTAATATAAAATGTAATGGTAGTAAATTCTCCAATAAAAGAAAATTGTTTAATATCTCTGTAGGGAGGTAGCCAAAAATACATTCTGCAAATATTTGGATACATTTTTTACAAGGTCCAGCAGCCCATTCCATTTTGCAGGTTTTCTTGATAGGTTCATAGACCCATCTTTTTTCTTTTACTATGGCAATAAGTAATAGTGTCTATTCCATGCCTTTGTCTTACCTAATTGCCACTTTATTGTTCCCAAAGGGCAATTGGACTAAGACTTAAAAAGCTGAATTTAAAATGACTAATAAGAATTAAAAGAAGGAACCCAGAGATTGCAGAGCCATCACATTCTGATCCTATTTCCTACAGTTATATTTTAAGGTAATTAATAAGAATCACACATTGTTGAGAGAGTAACTGTCCTTTCTCAAGACCTAAACTTTAAGAACCACCTATTTACTCTCATTTGTGACACAGCATGTTCTGATTCTCTCAGATACCTTTGGCCAGCCTTTCCCATCCAACACTGTCATTTATTGAAAAGTAAAATTATCTCGATGTTGAGCAGGATCCTGAAAGGAAAAGGAATCTGAAATAAAAACTATTGCTTCTCCACATACTGAGAATTCCACTTAATATGCAGCATTTAGAGTGTGATAGGATTTCTGGCATCTTCTTAATTGTGGCTCCTGGTTGCTTTATAGAAAAGAAGACTACGGCTCAGTCTATGCCCCCTAGAACAGAGAAATCTGGAGAGCACTCACTTTTCACTTAAAAAAAAAATTTTAAGTACCCACTAGTTGCAAGACCAAGTTCTGCAGCCATGATACTTCTGCATAGGTGAAGCATTCGGCTGCCTTGAACAAAGGTTATAGTCGAAACTGTTTCTGGGACTCTTGAGTAAATATAACCTAAAAGTATAACCCTCTACTGCTGCAGAAGCAATGTAAAACTTGAACATGATTTTTAGAATCTTTTTTGACAAAGCAAGTTTCTCCTGGATCCTGGGTAAGTGCACTAGGAAGGAGGCGGCGCTTTCTGTGTTTAGAACTTACTAAGAGTTAGTGAATCCGAACCTTAATCATTGCAATTCTAGTTGGTATGCTCCAAGTAGAGCACTAAATTGTGTTTTAAAGGGGTGAGTAGATGCTTTAAAAATGTTTTAAAAATAAATGTCTGAATGTCAGTTTGGTTTCTGGGTTAAATTGCCTCTAAATTACCCAGTTCTAAAATCGCATTTCAAAGCTTCGGGAAACCCTGTCTGGGGCCTGTCTAGACCTCAGAATTGGCCTGGTTTGTTTTAAGGTTTCAACAAGGCCCCGGCCTGCTGGGTTTGCCTAATGCCAGGGAGAGGCATGTGTGAGACGTGATGCAGATTTCTGAGGTACTGTTGTGGTTTTTTTTTTTTTATTATTAGTATACTCTGTGTGGAAAAACAATTTAAAATATGATATCATGGTATATTTCTGGAATTGCATTATCCCTTGTCTTCAGAGCTTCTTAAGTGAAGAAGGGCAGAGTGGTGGATCACAACCAATGAAGTGGGATCAGAGGCCTGGCTTCTAGTCTGACACCATCACTAACCCACTAGGATCTGGAGAAGTCACTTAATCTCTCTGTGCTTCATTTCTAAAATGAGGACATTTAGAATATAAACTCTCTACAGTCTCTTTGGTTCTATGCATCTATAATATTACAAAAAGTGCTGACAAGTTTTCTAAATTTTATTGTATGCAATATGTTTTTACTGGAAAACAAACCAACAATTCAGCTCTAACTATATACCAGGCAAATCTAAACCTTAGAATGGACTTAGCAGCTGGGCTGTCATGAGTTAGTAAATAGGGGTTTATGGAGCCTCAGAAGCTCATGCAATTAGGGCACCAAGCCAGTTGGGGTTATACATCTGTCACAATTGGTGTGATGAAAGATTCTAACTGAATATACACTTTTAAGACATAGACAAGCTTTGGCTATTTTTTTAAAAGTAAAGTTTTGGAGAAAACTAGAAACATTGATCAAGTCAATTAGCTCATACCTTAGCAGTTCTGCTTTGCATGCATTTGACAGGATGGAACATTCATAAATAGGTATATTTAAGCCCCTTTCAGGGCTGGATTATATACTAGTCTGGCATGTGTGACTTCTACATTTCTTTCATTACTGCTTCATGCAGCACCTGCATTACAAGTCGAGCACTGTGGGTCTGGTGGGCCCAACTCACACTGAAGGGATGAAGGGTATCACTCATGTCTGTTGCCTGATCCTTTGAAGTTGGACAAGTAAGCGGGTCAGTCATTGGAGGATGGACAACTGGGCATCATACTGGGCCCTGTCATTCTGGCCAACAGAGGTGTTCCCTCAACAACCAAAGCCATTTATTTACACATGAACTTTGAGCAAGGAAGCTCCTGGCATACAACAGTGCTCCTACTTCTGGCACCTCCATCCTAATATTTGTGGTTCTTGCTTTGTGAGGAAACCTCATCTAGAGAGAGATATTCACTGTCTACCTAGGGAAAATGAGAGGAAGTCTTTTTAGCTAGTTGAGAAAAAACACTCTTCTGTCTCATATAATACCTATTGAACAGACTCATTGGCTAATTGTTAAACTCTCTTCTTTAGACCCATTTGGTGATGTGAATTTTCTCTTGAAGCATATCCCTGAAACACTGTCTCATAAGAAAATTGGCTATAGAATGAAAAGTGAATGAAACCTGTGACAACAGTGTTTTACATTTTTAAGAAATTGAGGCGCAATTCACATAACATACATCTAACCATTCCAAGGTGTACGATTCAGTGGCAGTGCACTGAATTCACAGTGTTGTACAATCACCACTTTCTCTAGTTTTCAAAACTTTTTCATCATCCCCAAAGAACACCCCATACCCATTAAGTAATAGCTCCTCATTTCCTCTTCCCCCATCCCCTGGCAACCCCTAATCTCCTTTCTGTCTCTGTGGATTTGCCTAGTCTGAATGTATTTTAGGTTTTGAGGAGCTACTTTTATTCCGAAGTATTCAGCTCCAAAAGATATGAAGGAAAAGAGTATGGATCTGAAGAGAGAGCGTTTCTGTGATTATTAAATGTTTATCTGTCAGGGCCTCCGGCTTCCTTCCCTCTGAATTACAGCCACCTTCAGAGCACAACAGGCTGCTGACCAGCCAGGAGGGAAGAGTGATGTCCATTTAGAGTTCCAGGAAAGGCATAAATAGGGCCGAATAAGATGATTTTAGTTGGAGTTTGGTAATATTCAAGGGCTCGTTAATGGGGATTATGAACAAAGTGAGGAATGTGCTCCCAGCTGCCACCAAGTTATCAATGTGGTAAAGGATGGCCTGTGAGTTTCCTGACCTCTGTAGGACACCCTTTTGCTCCATCCAACATACCGAATCTGTTAAGTGCTGAAGAAAACTGGACTCTCGGAAAAGGATGTGTAGTCTTTTATTCAGTCTCTGAGAGGTTGGTGCTTAAATCTGTGGGAACTTGGACGTTCACTCTTTTTTTTTTTTTTTTTTTTTTTTTTTGCGGTACGCGGGCTTCTCACTGTTGTGGCCTCTCCCGTTGCGGAGCACAGGCTCCGGACACGCAGGCTCAGCGGCCATGGCTCACGGGCCCAGCCACTCCGTGGCATGTGGGATCTTCCCGGACCAGGGCACGAACCCATGTCCCCTGCATTGGCAGGCTCTCCACCATTGCGCCACCAGGGAAGCCCCAAACGTTCACTCTTTTGATCTCAAATCTCAGAGGGAAGTGGCTTGGTTAGCAGGCTCTGTTAGGGTACCATTCTGAAGCTTCACAAAGCAAAAGAAGAGATCTTCTACCTTTTTCCCTTCTAACTCAGACAGTTACCAGTTCCTACAGTTGAACTGAAAATATTTCTATATAGGTACAAAATGAGAAAAAAAAATGCATGAACCAAAAAAAGCAGCTCTGTGATCTTGTTTTTTCATTAAGTATTTTATAAACCTGGGAACTCTAGGAATGCTAGGCTGGGAAGAGAAAGGGAAATGAAGAAAATAACAAAAAATGCAAAAAGGTCTTTTTATCCCTCAAGCATCATTCTTCAGTGAGTAAAAAATGTTTCCAAATACCTGCCTATGTTCCAGGAATATTTAAGAAATCTTAATAAACTCACTCCCGTTTCCTTATTATTCCATGACCTAGTCATTTTTTCCTCTCTAGAATTAAGTACCAAGTTGCACGGGATATGGAAATACATGAGTTTCATCCAAAACCTGTAATTTTTTCTAGGTGAGCTCTTTCATTACTCACATAAAGTAGCATTGTACATAAACATTTTGTGATTTCCAGCCCATGATTTTTTTTTCTCATTTATTTTCATTTTGTGTGATCTGTCCATTGGTGTAAGTGAGGTGTTAAAGTCCCCCACTATTATTGTTACTGTCGATTTCCTCTTTTATAGGTGTTAGCAATTGCCTTATGTGTTGAGGTGCTCCTATGTTGACAGCATATATATTTATAATTGTTATAACTTCATCTTGGATTGATCCCTTGAGTGTCCTTACTTGTCTCTTGTAACATTCTTTATTTTAAAGTCTATTTTATCTGATATGAGTACTACTACTCTAGCTTTCTTTTGATCTCCATTTGCATGGAATATCTTTTTCCATTCCCTCACTTTCAGTCTGTATGTGTCCCTAGGTGTGAAGTGGGTCTCTTGTAGACAGCATATATACGGGTCTTGTTTTTGTATCCATTCAGCGAGCCTGTGTCTTTGGTTGGAGCATTTAATCCATTCACATTTAAGGTAATTATCAATACCTATGTTCCTATTACCATTTTCTTAATTGTTCTGGTTTTGTTTTTGTAGGTCCTTTTCTTCTCTTGTGTCTCCCACTTAGAGAAGTTCCTTTAGCATTTGTTGCAAAGCTGGTTTGGTGATGCCGAATTCTCTTAGCTTTTGCTTGTCTGTAAAGCTTTTGATTTCTCCATTGAATCTGAATGATATCCTTGCTGGGTAGAGTAATCTTGGTTGTAGGTTCTTCCCTTTCATCACTTTAAATATGTCCTGCCACTCCCTTCTGGCTTGTAGAGTTTCTGCTGAGAAATCAGCTGTTAACCTTATGGGGATTCCCTTGTATGTTATTTGTCGTTTTTCCCTTGCTGCTTTCAATAATTTTTCTTTGTCTTTAATATTTGCCAATTTGATTACTGTGTGTCTCAGCGTGTTTCTCCTTGGATTTATCCTGTATGGGACTCTGTGCTTCCTGGACTTGTGTGGCTATTTCCTTTCCCATGTTAGGGAAGTTTTCGACTATAATCGCTTCAAATATTTTCTCGGGTCCCTTCTCTCTCTCTTCTCCTTCTGGGACCCCTATAATGCGAATGTTGTTGTGTTTAATGTTGTCCCAGAGGTCTCTTAGGCTGTCTCCATTTCTTTTCATTCTTTTTTCTTTATTCTGTTCCGCAGCAGTGAATTCCACCATTCTGTCTTCCAGGTCACTTATGTGTTCTTCTGCCCCAGTTATTCTGCTATTGGTTCCTTCTAGTGTATTTTTCATTTCAGTTATTGTATTGTTCATCTCTGTTTGTTTGTTCTTTAATTCTTCTAGGTCTTTGTTAAACATTTCTTGCATCTTCTCGATCTTTGCCTCCATTCTTTTTCTGAGGTCCTGGATTATCTTCACTATCATTATTCTGAATTCTTTTTCTGGAAGGTTGCCTATCTCCACTTCATTTATTTGTTTTTCTGGGGTTTTATCTTGTTCCTTGATCTGGTACATAGCCCTCTGCCTTTTCATCTTGTCTATCTTTCTGTGAATGTGGTTTTTGTTCCACAGGCTGCACAATTGTAGTTCTTCTAGCAGCCCATGATTTGTTAAAAGCAACTTGCCTTCCCCCCTAAAGTTCTGCCCAGGTAATACAATAAATGAAAATGCTTATTCTTTGCCATCTAGCTTTTAAAATTTGTCAACAGTGAACATTCACTGAAATTTGCTCTACTGCATGGGGCATAAGCACTGTTTTAAGAGAAAAGGGAAAGGTATAAGCAAATGGGAATGTAGTTTGTTTTCCTACTTTTGAATTGAAAGAAGAGCTATTTTGCATTTCCTCAAAATTTGGAAATAAGTGGGACAGGTTGGGATGGGTATGCATGGGGCAGGAGGATGAGAAAGAGGAGAAGAGAGAAGGCTGCCTGTAGGGATTTCCCTAAGCATGGCTAGGGCTGGGCAGGCAATAAGTCTCTGAATAGACAGGGGCTTATGGGAGGTTTGTGACTATCTCTCTCACTGGGAATCCCTCCCAGGTGCGGCTTTGGTGGAAGACTGAGCTGGCATCATGGGTATGTGACTTGTGCAATGGCGCAAGGCCTGGTGCTCAGAGGCCCACACTTGGTTTAAGGCTCTGCTGTCAGTATCTTGAAATTCTTAATAATTTTATTTTTGAACTTGTGTTTTGTATATTAATCTGATGGGGCATGGAGTATGCGTGTGAGCATTCCCGTAATATTCGAGTCCGCTGTTCCTTACACCCCATTTGTATATAGGGCTTGTGATGCCTCAAAAGCACAAAATTCTAGTGGACCCACCATGTGTGGGAGTTCAGCAAGACTCAAAGTGAGTACATAGGTAAGCCTGTTATGCCTGTCACTGAGTCGGGGGAGCTGAAAGCCCCAAGAGGCCAGGCTTTGAAAACTTGCTTTCCAGAATTTGCATCGAATGCAAAAAGAAGTAGAGTTCTAGGAAACACAGATGAGCAAGGAATGCTATCCTTTCTTACCTTTGTTACTTTCTTGTCAGAGTTACCATTTATCCTGAAAGTGATGATGTAAAAGGAAAGGGAAATGTAGGGCAAACCATAATTGCTTTTCCTTTCTGTCTGACCCTCCTCAGTCAGCCAGAGCCAAAAGTAAAGTGCTGATAGAACACGTACTTATGCAAAAGGGAAAGAAAGCCAGCTGAACTCATTTTGTGCAACATTTTCACTGTTTTTGATAAGAACAAAATACATATGCATGGATGAAGTACAAAACATGAATTGTGTAATTTTGGTGATTCCACATATACGTTCAATCCTCTTATATTTTCATGTAAAACTGGCATTGCACATTATAAAGATAAACAGTAAAATTCATGCTAAAATTTAGATTTTTAATATTTCTTTAATACTGCATGTGGCAAATAAGAACATACCATGACACGTTGAAAGACTGAGAAAGACAGGAGAAAACTTTGCAGTTTAGCACCTGTAGTTCCTCCTGATTTTTGAACAAGGAATGCCACACTTTCATTTGTGTAGCTGGCCTAAAGGAAGGTGTGCAGGTGCAGTGCTGGGGCTGGTGCGGCTACATAGTTTTTCAAAATGACTCTGAGTACTTTGACGATTCCTTCTTTTTTCTTAATAATTTCATGTTTCTCCTCCAGATCACTTTGCCCTGCTCTATTTCTATGAGATGGGCCCATTTTTCAAGTGAAAGCATAAGCCCCTGAGGAGTAGTTTGTACTTGGTGTCTCCTTGGGCTGGTGCAAGGGCTAAGAGCTCAAGTCCCTCTGTTCTTTCCCCAGAGCTGGGCTGCTTCCAGTGCACCTCATGTTCAAGTTTATATTATGGGTCATTAAAAACTTTCTATAAAAAATTTTAAAAGAACAATAGCAATGTAAAAAGTTTTTAAGTAATATAAAAAGGGTAAAAAAAAATCATTTGGGTGACTTTTTTTCAAAGGCCTAAAACCACTATCAGATATTAGTATAATTTGGGGCATCATGAATCATCTCTTTTTTTTTTTTTTCCTGCGGTACGCGGTCCTCTCACTGCTGTGGCCTCTCCCGTTTCGGAGCACAGGCTCCGGACACGCAGGCTCAGCAGCCATGGCTCACGGGCCTAGCCGCTCCGCGGCATGTGGGATTTTCCCAGACCGGGGCACGAACGCGTGTCCCGTGCATCGGCAGGCGGACTCTCAACCACTGCGCCACCAGGGAAGTCCATGAATCATCTCTTGAATGTATTTTCATATGTGTAACTGTGGGACTTACTCATCTCAGAGCTGTAATACTTTTTATAACTGTAAGTGGAAGCTGTTCCCTAGGTTTGATTTGTTAGTCTTCTCTTCTGCTGTTAATTTATTGGTTGGGTCTACATATTTTACAAAATTTAGCCCTTGAAAAACAAGCCTTGGAAATTGAGCACCATATACACTTTAACACTTAAGAAATGGCTAGATGTATTTCATTTATATTCTTTATTATTCATTTGACTTACAAAGTATATAGGCATAGAAATTGCCTGTCAGTTTTACTACTGAAAGCTCCAGCTACTCTTACTTAAGATTAAAGTCATTCTTTTTATAATCACTCACTTTCCTCCAGGAAAATTCTCTGTGTGTGGGGGAAATCTTCAGTGGAGAAGGATCCTCTGTGGACCTCCACCCCTTTAACCTAGATTATAGTAGGATGGTAAGTCAGGAAATGACATATCGGGGCAGGAATCAGTTGTGCTCCCTCCCGAGTCTATTTTAAAGCACTTTCCATTTTAAATATAGCAATAAAATATCAGCCTCGAAATACCTGATAAGGATAAAAGCAATAGATCCAAATCCAATCTAAATCTGATACTGCCAGGAATAAGAATTCACATTGGTTAAGTCAGGACTCATTTATGGAGCCATAAATGGGTGGACCAGCTATAATTTGGGTATTAAACTTGTAAAATATATTGATGGTATGTAAGAGCTAAATAAATAATTTACTACAAGAAAATTGGAAATCTTACATGGTACTTAATTGACCAGTTGGTCTCCCAGATTCTTGATGGTGCCTTGCTTTGCATTTGTGTATTTTTCACAGGCTAGATTTTTCTTTTCCTCACTTCAGTTTAATTTCCCTCTGCAGTGAATGATCACAAGTTAGTGCATTTCTGAAAACACACACAATTTCCATTTAAAATTCTGCCAATCCATTACAAGCCTTTGACAATTTCATTTACCTTTTAGGAGGATAAATGTACCACACACTCTGTCTGTTCTGGGATTAGACAAATTTCTTTCTGGCCCAGAAAATCTTCTTCAGTACTCCATCTCAGATCTCTGTTCCATGCACAGAACAGGAGAGGTTTCAATGAGATGCTTTAAAGAATGTACTGTATTCTTTTGTTTGGTATTTTGGGGAAATTCTGAATGGGGAGAAAAAATGACGTTGGAAAGCTCTGTCACTGCCTCCTACACATCTATGAGATGCTAAGTACAACTGGGGAAGGGAAAGGAGAAAGAAATAGGGAAACTCAAACTAAGGCATTGTATTTACCCATGTGTATCCAAAAATACAAGTGGATTTCTTGGACACATTATAAACTTACCTACGAAGAGTAACAGCATCTCATATGTATACAACAATGACAAGTTTCAAAGGGCTTTTTTGTATCTTTGAGCTCTTCAACCCTAGTAATATTTCCCCAGATTAAACAGGACAGGTATTATGACGTCCAATTTTTCCTCAGATGAGAAAACTGAGGTTTGGGGAAGTTGGGAATTGCACACAATAATTTGTACAGTAAATAATTAGGCTGGAGCCTAGCACCCAATTCTTCCAAATCCCAGATTGGCTCTAGTTTGAAAGGTCATTTTGTGCTTTGAGCTACAAGGAATAGAAAGGCCAACTCAAGCTTAAACAATACAGAGTTACATTGGCTTGTATAATGGGAAGGTCAGAGGCAGTGGGCTTCAGGCTTGGTTCCATCCAAGTTTTGACTCTATTTCTCTGCAGTCCTTCCTCCTCCATGCTCTTCTGGGTGCTGACTTTGACTTCTGGCTGGCTTTTCTCACGGCTGCACGATGGTGGTCAGTAGCAATGGGGGCAGCGTGCTCCCTAGTTCACTCCTAGCAGGCAGGAGAGTCTGATTTCCCCATTGCTATTTCTTAAAAGCAAGGTAGAACTTTCCTAGCAACTTCCAAAAACCCCTTTCTTTCTCCAGAATGATGGAGCTAGGGTCATGGGATTAGTATGATTGATTTAGTCTAATCAAAGCAATCCCGAGCCACATGGAATATTCAGGAGAAGGGAGCATACCCAGACAAATCAGGGTTCTTACAAGAAGGAAGAAGTGGGAAAGGTTGCTGAGTAGATAATCAACAGAATTCTCTGCAGTTAAAGTGATTCTGGTAGCCAGTGGATATGAGAAAATCTGTGTGTTTGTCATGGACTGAGGCAGCAAAAAGAGATTATTTTATTTGGTCAGAGGGACTGACCAAAAATTAAATTCTGTTGTTTCACTGTCTCTTATGTCTTTCCTTATTTTATTTCCCTAGCAACATCTCTGTTGTCCCCCGTGGCTTCTGCTTGCCCATGTCAAGACCGTGGACTGCTCACAGGCACAATGATTGTGCACCACTCTTAGGAGCCCACTGCTGTGGCGGAGCATCCACTTCCCCAGAGGCCCAAACTTAATTCTATGCTGGACCCATTTTAAAAGGGAAAACGTGCAGGGAAGTTAGTCGTATGGAATCCTATGTAATTTTGAGGAAAGGCAGATGAGAGTTCATTGCTTTTCTGTAGTGATGTCTGGCAGTCCAGAATATTCCCAAATGTGCTAAAAGTTAGTTTATCAGCAATGCATTTTTCTTTTTTTAATTTTAATCAGCTTTATTGATGTGTAATTTACATATAATAAAATCCACCCATTTAATTTACTTTTTAAAATTTAATTTATTTCTTTATATAGCAGGTTCTTATTAGTTATCTATTTTATACATATTAGTGTATATATGTCAATCCCGATCTCCCAATTCATCCCACCATTGGTGTCCATACGTTTGTTCTGTACATCTGTGTCTCCATTTCTGCCTTGTAAACTGGTTCACTTGTACCATTTTTCTAGATTCCACATATAAGTGTTAATATATGAAATTTGTTTTTCTCTTTCTGACTTACTTCACTCTGTATGACAGTCTCTAGGTCCATCCACGTCTCTACAAATGACCGAATTCATTCCTTTTTATAGCTGAGTAATATTCCATTGTATATATGTACCACATCTTCTTTATGCATTCATCTGTTGATGGGCATTCAAGTGGCATCCGTGACGTGGCTATTGTAAATGGTGCTGCAATGAACATTGGGGCGCATGTGTCTTTTTTTTTTTTAACATCTTTATTGGGGTATAATTGCTTTACAATGGTGTGTTAGTTTCTGCTTTATAACAAAGTGAATCAGTTATACATATACATATGTTCCCATATCTCTTCCCTCTTGTGTCTCCCTCCCTCCCACCCTC
The DNA here is from genome assembly GCF_949987515.2 of Delphinus delphis. Classification (NCBI taxonomy): domain Eukaryota; kingdom Metazoa; phylum Chordata; class Mammalia; order Artiodactyla; family Delphinidae; genus Delphinus; species Delphinus delphis. The sequence continues at coordinate 58,901,159 of NC_082691.1, forward strand.
CCTATCCCACCCCTCCAGGCGGTCACAAAGCACTGAGCCGATATCCCTGTGCCATGCGGCTGCTTCCCACTAGCTATCTACCTTATGTTTGTTAGTGTATATATGTTCATGCCTCTCTCTCGCCCTGTCACAGCTCACCCTTCCCCCTCCCCATATCCTCAAGTCCGTTCTCCAGTAGGTCTGTGTCTTTATTCCTGTCTTACCCCTAGGTTCTTCATGACTTTTTTTTTCTTAAATTCCATATATATGTGTTAGCATACGGTATTTGTCTTTCTCTTTCTGACTTACTTCACTCTGTATGACAGACTCTAGGTCTATCCACCTCATTACAAATAGCTCAATTTCGTTTCTTTTTATGGCTGAGTAATATTCCATTGTATATATGTGCCACATCTTCTTTATCCATTCATCCGATGATGGGCACTTAGGTTGTTTCCATCTCTGGGCTATTGTAAATAGAGCTGCAATGAACATTTTGGTACATGACTCTTTTTGAAGTATGGTTTTCTCAGGGTATATGCCCAGTAGTGGGATTGCTGGGTCATATGGTAATTCTATTTTTAGTTTTTTAAGGAACCTCCATACTGTTCTCCATAGTGGCTGCATCAATTTACATTCCCACCAACAGTGCAAGAGGGTTCCCTTTTCTGCACACCCTCTCCAGCATTTGTTGTGTGTAGATTTTCTGATGATGCCCATTCTAACTGGTATAAGGTGATACCTCATTGTAGTTTTGATTTGCATTTCTCTAATAATTAGTGACGTTGAGCAGCTTTTCATGTGCCTCTTGGCTACCTGTATGTCTTTGGAGAAATGTCTATTTAGGTCTTCTGCCCATTTATTGATAGTGTTGTCTTTTTAATATTGAGCTGCATGAGCTGTTTATATATTTTGGAGATTAATCCTTTGTACATTGATTTGTTTGCAAATATTTTCTCCCATTCTGAGGGTTGTCGTTTCATCTTGTTTATAGTTTCCTTTGCTGTGCAAAAGCTTTTAAGTTTCATTAGGTCCCATTTGTTTATTTTTGTTTTTATTTCCATTATTGTAGGAGGTGGGTCAAAAAAGATCTTGCTGTGATTTATGTCAAAGAGTGTTCTTCCTATGTTTTCCTCTAAGAGTTTTTTATAGTGTCCGGTCTTACATTTAGGTCTTTAATCCATTTTGAGTTTATTATTGGGTATGGTGTTAGGGAGTGTTCTAATTTCATTCTTTTACATGTTTTCCCAGCACCACTTATTGAAGAGACTGTCTTTTCTCCATTGTATATCCTTGCCTCCTTTGTCATAGATTAGTTGATCATAGCTGTGTGGGTTAGCTCTGGGCTTTCTATCCTGTTCCATTGATCTATATTTCTACTTTTGTGCCAGTACCATAATGTTTTTATTACTGTAGCTTTGTAGTATAGTCTGAAGTCAGGGAGTCTGATTCCTCCAGCTCTGTTTTTTTCCCTCAAGATTGCTTTGGTTGGGCTTCCCTGGTGGCGCAGTGGTTAAGAATCTGCCTGCCAATGCAGGGGACACGTGTTTGAGCCCTGGTCTGGGAAGATCCCACATGCCACAGAGCTACTAAGCCTGTGTGTCACAACTACTGAGCCTGTGCTCTAGAGCCTGTGAGCCACAACTACTGAAGCCCATGCACCTAGTAGTGCCTGTGCTCTGCAACAAAAGAAGCCACTGCAGTGAGAAGCCCACGCACTGCAACAAAGAGTAGCCCCCGCTCGCCACAACTAGAGAAAGCCCACACACAGCAATGAAGACCCAACACAGCCAAAAATAAATAAATTTATATATATATAAAAAAGACTGCTTTGGCTATTTGGGGTCTTTTTTGTCTCCATACAAATTTTAAGATTTTTTGTTCTAGCTCTGTAAAAAATGCCATTGGTAATTTGATAGAGATTGCACTGAACCTGTAGATTGCTTTGGGTAGTATAGTCATTTTCACAATATTGATTCTTCCAATCCAAGAACATGGTATATCTGTCCATCTGCTTGTATCATCTTTGATTTCTTTCATCAGTGTCTTATAGTTTTCTGAGTACAGGTCTTTTACCTCCTTAGGTAGGATTATTCCTAGGTATTTTATTCTTTTTATTGCAGTGGTGAATGGGATTGTTTCCTTAATTTCTGTTTCTGATCTTCCATTGTTAGTGTATAGGCATGCAAGAGATTTCTGTGCATTAATTTTGTATCCTGCAACTTTACCAAATTCATTGATTAGCTCTAGTAGTTTTCTGGTGGCATCTTTAGGATTATCTATGTTTAGTATCATGTCATCTACAAACAGTGAGGAGTTTTACTTCTGCTTTTCCAATTTGTATTCCTTTTATTTCTTTTTCTTCTCTGATTACCATGGCTAGGACTTCCAAAACTTTGTTGAATAATAGTGGCAAAAGTCGAAATCCTTGTCTTGTTCCTGACCTTAGAGGAAATGCTTTCAGTTTTTCACCATTGAGAATGATGTTTGCTGTGGGTTTGTCGTATATGACCTTTATTATGTTGAGGTAGGTTCCCTCTATGCCCACCTTCTGGAGAGTTTTTATCATAAATGAGCATTGAATTTTGTCAAAAGCTTTATCTGCATCTATTGAGATGATCATATGGTTTTTATTCTTCAGTTTGTTAATATGGTGTATCACATTGATTGATTTGCATATATTGAAGAATCCTTGCATCCCTGGGATAAATCCCACTTGATCATGGTGTATGATGCTTTTAATGTGTTGTTGGATTCTGTTTGCTAGTATTTTGTTGAGGATTTTTGCATCTATATTCATCAGTGATATTGGTCTGTAATTTTCTTTTTTTGTAATATCTTTGTCTGGTTTTGGTATCAGGGTGATGGTGGCCTTATAGAATGAGTTTGGGAGTGCTCCTTCCTCTGCAATTTTTTGGAAGAGTTTGAGAATGATGGGTGTTAACTGTTCTCTAAAAGTTTGATAGAATTCACCTGTGAAGCCATCTGGTCCTGGACTTTTGTTTCTTGGAAGATTTTTTTTTTTTTTTTTTTTTTTGCCGTACGTGGGCCTCTCACTGTTGTGGCCTCTACTCTTGCAGAGCACAGGTTCCAGACGCGCAGGCCCAGCGGCCATGGCTCACGGGCCCAGCCACTCCGTGGCATGTGGGATCTTCCCGGACCAGGGCACAAACCCATGTCCCCTGCATCGGCAGGTGGACTCTCAACCACTGCGCCACCAGGAAAGCCCTCTTGGAAGATTTTTAATCACGGTTTCAAATTCATTACTTGTGATTAGTGTTCATATTTTCTGTTTCTTCCTGGTTCAGTCTTGGAAGTTATACCTTTCTAAGAATTTGTCCATTTCTTCCAGGTTGTCGATTTTATTGGCGTAGAGTTTCTTGTAGTAGTCTCAGGATGCTTTGTATTTCTGCAGCGTCTGTTGTAAGTTCTCCTTTTTCATTTCTAATTTTATTGATTTGGGTCCTCTCCCTCTTTTTCTTGATGAGTCTGGCTAATGCTTTATCAATTTTGTTTATCTTCTCAAAGAACCAGCTTTTAGTTTTATTGATCTTTGCTATTGTTTTCTTTGTTTCTATTTCATTTATTTCTGCTGTGATCTTTATGATTTCTTTCCTTCTGCTAACTTTGGGTTTTGTTTGTTCTTCTTTCTCTAGTTCGTTTAGGTGTAAGGTTAGATTGTTTATTTGAGATTTTTCTTGTTTCTTGAGGTAGGCTTGTATAGTTATAAACTTCCCTCTTAGAACTGCTTTTGCTGCATCCCACAGGTTTTGGATTGTCGTGTTTTGTCATTTGTCTCTAGGTATTTTTTTATTTCCTCTTTGATTTCTTCAGTGATCTCTTGGTTATTTAGTAATGTAGTGTTTAGCCTCCAAGTGTTTGTGTTTTTTACATTTTTTCCCCTGTAATTCATTTCTAATCTCATAGCATTGTGGTCAGAAAAGATGCTTGATATGATTTCAATTTTCTTAAATTTACTGAGGCTTGATATGTGATCTATCCTGGAGAATGTTCCATGCACACTTGAGAAGAAAGTATAATCTGCTGTTTTTGGATGGAATGTCCTATAAATATCAAGTAAATCTATCTGGTTTATTGTGTCATTTATAGCTTCTGTTTCCTTATTTATTTTCATTTTGGATGATCTGTCCATTGGTATAAGTGAGGTGTTAAAGTCCCCCACTATTATTGTGTTACTGTCGATTTCCTCTTTTACAGCTGTTAGCAGTTGCCTTATGTATTGAGGTGCTCCTATGTTGGGTGCATATATATTTATAATTGTTATATCTTCTTCTTGGATTGATCCCTTGCTCATTATGTAGTGTCCTTCCTTGTCTCTTGTAACATTCTTTATTTTAAAGTCTATTTTATCTGATATGAGTATTGCTGCTCCAGCTTTGATTTCCATTTGCATGGAATATCTTTTTCCATCCCCTCACTTTCAGTCTGTAATGTCCCTAGGTGTGAAGTGGGTCTCTTGTAGACAGCATATATATGGGTCTTGTTTTTGTGTCCATTCAGCAAGCCTGTGTCTTTTGGTTGGAGCATTTAATCCATTTACATTTAAGGTAATTATCGATATGTATGTTCCTATGACTATTTTCTTAATTGTTTTGGGTTTGTTTTTGTAGGTCCTTTTCTTCTCTTGTGTTTCCCACTTAGAGAAGTTCCTTTAGCATTTGTTATAGAGCTGGTTTGGTGGTGCCGAATTCTCTTAGCTTTTGCTTGTCTGTAAAGCTTTTGATTTCTCCGTCAAATCTGAATGAGATCCTTGCTGGGTAATCTTGGTTGTAGGTTCTTCAGTTTCATCACTTTAAATATGTCCTGCCACTCCCTTCTGGCTTGTAGAGTTTCTGCTGAGAAATCAGCTGTTAACCGTATGGGAATTCCCTTTTTTGTTATTTGTCATTTTTCCCTTGTTGCTTTTTTTGTTTGTTTTTTTTTTTTGCGGTACGCGGGCCTCTCACTGTTGTGGCCTCTCCCGTTGCGGAGCACAGGCTCCGGACGCGCAGGCTCAGCAGCCGTGGCTCACGGGCCCAGCCACTCTGCGGCATGTGGAATCTTCCCGGACCGGGCATGAACCCGTGTCCCCTGCATCGGCAGGCGGACTCTCAACCACTGCGCCACCAGGGAAGCCCCCTTGTTGCTTTTAATAAATTTTCTTTGTCTGTAATTTTTGTCAGTTTGATTACCGTGTGTCTTGGCGTGTTTCTCCTTGGGTTTATCCTGCCTGGGACTCTGTGCTTCCTGGACTTGGGTGGCTATTTCCTTTCTCATGTTAGGGAAGTTTTTGACTATAATCTCTTCAGATATTTTCTCAGGTCCTTTCTCTCTCTCTTCTCCTTCTGGGACCCCTATAATGCGAATGTTGTTATGCTTAATGTTGTCCCAGAGGTCTCTTAGGCTGTCTCCATTTCTTTTCATTCTTTTTTCTTTATTCTGTTCCGCAGCAGTGAATTCCACCATTCTGTCTTCCAGGTCACTTATGTGTTCTTCTGCCCCAGTTATTCTGCTATTGGTTCCTTCTAGTGTATTTTTCATTTCAGTTATTGTATTGTTCATCTCTGTTTGTTTGTTCTTTAATTCTTCTAGGTCTTTGTTAAACATTTCTTGCATCTTCTTGATCTTTGCTTCCATTCTTTTTCTGAGGTCCTGGATCATCTTCACTACCATTATTCTGAATTCTTTTTCTGGAAGGTTGCCTATCTCCACTTCATTTAGTTGTTTTTCTGGGATTTTATCTTGTTCCTTGATCTGGTACATAGTCCTCTGCCTTTTCATCTTGTCTGTCGTTCTGTGAATGTGGGTTTTGTTCCACAGGCTGCAGGGTTGTAGTTCTTTTTGCTTCTGCCGTCTGTCCTCTGGTGGATGAGGCTATCTAATAGGTTTGTGCAACCTTCCTGATGGGAGGGACTGGTGGTGGGTAGAGCTGGGTGTTGCTCTGATGGGCAGAGCTCAGTAAAATTTTACTCTGCTTGTCTGCTGATGGGTGGGGCTGAGTTCCCTCTGTTTGGCCTGAGGCGACGCAGCACTGGAGCATACAGGCTCTTTGGTGGGGCTAATGGTGGACTCCGGGAGGGCTCACGTCAAGTAGCACCTCCCAGAACCTCCACTGGCAGTGTCCCTTTCCCCATGGTGAGCCATAGCCACCCCCTGCCTCTGCAGGAGACCCTCCAACACTAGCAAGTAGGTCTGGTTCAGTTTCCTATGGGGTCACTCTCCTTCCCCCCTGGGTCCTGATGCACACACAACTTTGCGTGTGCCCTCCAAGAGTGGAGTCTCTTTTTCCCCCAGTCCTGTCAAAGTCCTGCAGTCAAATCCTGCTATGCTTCAAAGTCTGATTCTCTGGGAATTCCTCCTCCTGTTGCTGGACCCCCAGGTTGGGAAGCCTGATGTGGGGCTCAGAACCCTCACTACAGTGGGTGGACTTCTGTGGTATAATTGTTCTCCAGATTGTGAGTCACCTACCCAGTGGTTATGGGATTCGATTTTATTGTGATTGCGCCCCTCATACCATCTCATTGTGGTTTCTCCTTTGTCTTTGGATGTGGGGTATCTTTTTTGGTGAGTTCCAGTGTCTTCCTGTCGATGATTGTTCAGCAGTTAGTTGTGATTACGGTGCTCTCGCAAGAGGGAGTGAGCACACCTCCTTCTACTCCGCCATCTTGAACCAATCTCCAATCCACCCCAGCAATGTATTTTTCTAATACCAAACTACTGTCCCAGCCACTACCCTGTTCAAGACAGTAGGGCCATATAGTAAACATAATCCTATCTATCTTCCCTGGGAACGACCTTATTTAACAGTACATACTAGGAGCTTTTATTTTTTGGTCTGGAAGATTCCCTGGTGTTCTAAATATGCTAAGCCTTCCTTACAGTGGGCACCTGCCTCTCACCCTGAAAGTTGGCATTACTGGTTAGCTGTAAAACGAGGCAGGTCACACACACTGGGTCCCCATGAAGCAGACCCTGCAGCACAGGGAATACACACTCAGAGAGCGGTGTTTCAAACAGCACTCACTGGAGTTGCTGAGGATGAGAAGGTCAGGTAGACATTGATAACATCGCATGTTTTCCACTGGAGGAGTCACTGAAGCAAGGGAAAGTACTTTTTCAATAGGCATCGGGCCCAAGTAGGTAATAAAAGCAAAGAACAGAACTTTAAACCCCAAGTGCTTTTTTTTTTAATGAATTTTAGAATTTTATTTATTTTTTTATACAGCAGGTTCTTATTAGTTATCCACTTTATACATATTAGTGTATATATGTCAATTCCAATCTCCCAATTCATCACACCAGCTCCCCCCCACACTTGCCACTTTCCCTGCTTGGTGTCCATACGTTTGTTCTCTACATCTATGTCTCTATTTCTGCCCTGCAAACCGGTTCATCTGTACCATTTTTCTAGGTTCCACATATATACGTTAAACCCCAAGTGCTGTCTTTTTAAATGAGGTTTGAGGCTTAGTTACTCACATGTGACTAGCAGGACTGGTGACATAATTTGCAGGGCCCCGTGCAAGATGAAAATGTGGGTTTCTCATTGGAAATTACTAAGAATTGTAAGACAGTGACAGCAGAGCATCAAATCAAGCATGGAGCCCTTTTAAGTGTGGCCCCTATACGCCCGCACAGGTCTTAGGCCATATAGCCAGCCCTGGTGACTGTATTCTTCAAAGTGACAGAACAAATTTTCTATCACTATTTACTGTATATACTTCTTAGATCTAAATAATCATTTCTTCCAAAGAGCTCAGAACATGGAAAACTAAACTGCTTGGCTATTAAGAATTGTTGTAATTGGAGGGGCAGAGCTTAGAGAGAGATTTAAGAGAAGTGGAGATTGCATCAATAAAATTGTTTTTCTTCTGGAGTCAGTCTTGGTTTGCTAGGGTCACTCCTGGTCGGATTCTGCTTTAACTCTTGAATGGCTTTAGGTGAATTGCTTAAGACTCAATGTCTTAGTCCCATTTTCTGTAAACTGGGAAGAATTCTAGTAGCTACCTTATTGGTCTCCTGTCAGGATTTAATGCAATATTGAAAGTAAAGTGCTTAGTATAATGCCTGGCTCATAGTAATTGCTCAATAAATATTAGCAGTTGCTATGATAATTATTCCCAGTTCCCAGAGAGAAGGGATGGTTGAGGACTGGGAATCCTCCAAAGATGTCTTAAGGTTAGCAGGCTCAAGCTGTGTTGTCTTTTCTGAGCCTAGTTACCACCAGAAAAAATTTAAGTGTTTTTTTTCTCTAATAATATTGCTCTTTAATTGTAGAAAATTTAGAAAAAAACATTTAATGATATTTACTCATGGATTGATCATTCAGAGATAACAACTGTGAGTATTTAATATATTTTTACATATATATTATATATATATGTATAAAAATTGAATTCTAGTGTATATAGTTTTTTTAAATTTATTTATTTATTTTTGGCTGTGTTGGGTCTTCATTGCTGCGTGCAGGCTTTCTCTAGTTGCAGTGACCAGGGGCTACTTTTCATTGCAGTGCGCGGGCTTCTCATTGCAGTGGCTTCTCTTGTTGTGGAGCACGGGCGCTAGGCACGCGGGATTCAGTAGTTGTGGCACAGGGCTCAGTAGTTGTGGCTCGCAGGCTCAGTAGTTGTGGCGCACGGGCTTTGTTGCTCCGCGGCATGTGGTATCTTCCCGGATCAGGGCTCGAACCCGTGTCCCCTCCATTGACAGGCTGATTCTTAACCAGTGCGCCACCAGGGAAGTCCCTATATACAGTTTTATATCCTGCTTTTCACCTCCTGACTCACAGTGAGTATCACCTCATAACATTGTGACTATCACCTCATGTTATTAAGTGGTGTTCAAAACACTTTCATGACAGCTTCATCCAGTATTGGGCAGGTGTTCCACAATTTATTTGTTTCCCTATCTTTTGAACTTAAGTTGTTTCCAACTTTTCACTATTATACATTATGCTGCTATGAATGACCATGTGCATGTATACCTGGTCACCTCTCTGGTATACATCTGATATAGAGAAGTGTTCTCTTTTATAGAAGGGTAAGGAGCAGGGACAAATTTGAGCCTCTTGATATGTACTTCCAAAAAGATTATGCTAGTTTATCTCCCACTGGGTGAGGATGGGAGGTTCTACCTCCTGAAACCTTTACCAGCATCAAGTATATGCATAGCTGCAAACCTTTTACCATTTTATAGGCAAAAAACTGATTGTCAGGCTTATAATAATTTGTTTGCTTTGATCAGTAGTAAGGTTGCACATGTTTTTATCTTTATTGAGTATTTGTCTTACTTTTTGTGAATCTTAAGTTTATGACTTCGTCAGTTTTTCTACTGGGAAGTTTGATTTGTGCCCTATATTATTTACAACAACGTACCCCAAATTCTTGCATCTTCCTCTAATAATCTCATACATCAGGTAGTTTTCTGTAAGAATGTATTTTTATTTCTAAAAACACAGAGGACTGTGGACGGCACCTCTCTCTCTCTCCAGTTCTCTCCCCACCTCACCCTTTGTCTGTCTCGGTCTCTCTCACACACCACACACTCACACTCTCTTTAACCTCAACAAATTGTTGTGCATGATGGAGGGTGTACATTAGTTTATTACTTTCAACTGATTTTCGTTTTACAACATCTGGTTGTAACCACAAATATGGTTAAAACAACTAATTGGAAGAAGATTGGAGGCAATCAATGGCAAGTTTAAATTAAAGAATGTGTTCCCTTTAAATACAAATATATTACTTTTAAGCATACTTTATGACTGGAATTAAGCATTAGAAAACAGAAGTCCTGCTGGGCCCTTTGGAATCAACAGACAGACTCACTGTGATTAAGACAGAGGCCCAGAGATGCAGTCAGGAGAAGTCCTTAAAACAGCTCTTTCTCCCAGGTACACGGGTAGGCCCTATCAGTCTTAAACTAAATGCTTCCTATCGAATTGGCAAAGAATTACAGTGACTCTAATGCTAGTAAGGAGAAATAGGCATTCTCATATTCTACTAGTGAAGTGTAAATTGAGACTGTCATCTGGATGGTATTGAACCCCCTGTGTATCATGGATGAATGTACAGTTAGATGCGACTAATAGAAAACTTAGACAAAAATGACTTAAATAAGAAGGAAACTTATTATTTCACATAACAACATGTCCAGAGGAAAGAGAGTTCCAAGGCTGGTTAATTGACTGACTCAGTGGTCACCAGGATCCAATGTCCTTTCCATCTTTCTGCTCTGCCATCTCCAACATGTTTGGGTTGTCTTTGTGATTAAGTCCTCATAGTTGCAGGATGGCTGCAGCAGCTCCAGGCATCACAGACTCATTCAACAAAGTACAAAAGCTGGGAGAAAGAACGTCCCTTTCTTATGTTGCTACTTAAGAGGAAGAAAATTTCCAGAAGCCCCTCTGTCTACCCCACTGTGAAATTTTCCTTCACGTGGTTCATTGGCTACAATCACATCACTTGCCTATTCTGAACTCTATCATTGGCAAGGAGAATGAAATTACACAGTTGACTTGGGGCTGGCTCTTAAGCACAGACCCTCTCAATATCTGAATCAGATGTAAGGTCAGTTAACAAGGAGGAAATCGGTGAATTCTTACTGTCTAGCCATCAGTAGGTTCTGCCATCTTGGCTAAGGTAGTACTTTCCAGTGATTTCCACACATAGAAAATTATAATACCTGAATGCCACATCGGAGGAAATTGGAGGGGATTGGGGAGCCTCTATGGGGCTTGGTGAATATAATCACTACTTATGTTATATAATTATAATAAGAAAAATAATTAAAAATACTAAGAAAGATATTAAACATTGAATTTGTATAACACTTCCAAATAAAACCTTTTCAAGTTTTAAAATGAGAAACTTGAGCTTGCTTCTCTAGACATATTTTTTTCTATATCGGGTTTCATGTTTGAAATGGCTACATTCAACTCCTAATCAAGACTTTTAAAGACTCCCTATAGCCACCAGAGAAAAACTTGATTCTCAAAATAGGTGATAAAAAAATTTAAAACCACTTTTACAACCATTCAGAAATTTCTACAGTTGCAAATCTATTAAAAATTAAATAGGTCTTCCTTTTCTTTCACTGACAAATATAACGTTGAAAATTCTGTTATTAATGCAATTGAGTTTCAATCTCGTTTGAACTTTTTCATAGCAAGTCTTTCAAAGTGACAACAAAGTTCTCATGTGCGCATGCAGTGTGAGAGCATACATCAGTACCTAGCCTAGAAGCTAGGGCATCTCAGCTGCAAACAGAGGTATATGGTATATGTGAAGAAAATGGTTCCCTGATGTATACACTGCTGGTGAGAATGTAAATTGGTACAGCCGTTGTAAAAAACAGTATGGATTTGATTTGTGGTGGTTAAAAACAAAATTCAACTGAGTAATTTTAAAGATCTTACTGGCTTTATTCAGCAATTCATAAACAGGGCAGCATCCAGTCTAGCAGATAGAAAGGAGCTTCGAAGAGCTATACAAGGCAAGGAAGGGTTTTATAGGCAGAAGGGAGCAGGAACAAGCAAGTTGTACTGGGCAAAACAATGGATACGTTAATGCAATAACTTTCCTTGTGGGGGATGGCAGGGGTCTATCAAGCAGATTACCTAACAAATGCTGCTCAGGTGATTCCTGATTGACTGGTTAAGATTCCATTTCTGGGAGAGCTGAAACTATAATGAGGTCTTGGTTTGGTGATGCGAGGCTTAGCATAAGTTACTCCATTTAGGGCCTATTTCCTTGTTTTTAACATGGTGAAGCTGAGACTTGTATCCAAGCATTTTGACTCTAAACACTGTCCTCTTCTTGCCCCAATACAAGAACTCCTTGTCATTTCACATTACTCATCCTCAGCAGATCAGAGTCAATCTCATTCTTATAGACTTTAATGATGTTCTTTCCTGGTTCATAAAAAGTGGGGGAGTTTGGGATTAGCAGATGCAAACTAGTATATATAGGATGGATAAGCAACAAGGTCCTACTGTACAGCACAGGGAACTATATTCGGTATTCTGTGGTAAACCATAATGGAAAAGAATATGAAAAATGTATATCTATAACTGAATCATTTTGCTGTACAGCAGAAATTAACACAACATTGTAAATCAACTAGACTTCAATAAAATCTTTTCCTCACTTCAACTTCATGAAGTAATTACTCATTTAGCCCCATTTTTTGGGTAAGGAAAATTGAGGCACAAGGTATTAAGTAACTGTCCCAAGATAAAATAATGAAACGACTAGGGGACTTCCCTGGTGGCACAGTGGATAAGACTCTGTGCTCCCAATGCAGGGGGCCTGGGTTCGATCCCTGATCAGGAAACTAGATCCCACACGCATGCCTACAGCTAGGAATTCACATGCCCCACAGCTAAGGAGCTGGTGGTGAGCTGCAAGTAAAAAGCCCACCTGCTGCAACCAAGACCCAGCGCAACCAAAACAAAAAAACAAAAAAACAAAAAACCAATAAGTGGTTAAACAGGGATTTTAAGCCCAGATGGTATGACTGCAGAATTGATGGGCCTAACTCCAATACCATGTTGACTTTAAATAAAGAGATCCCTGATAACCTACTTCCTTTTTGTACAATTCCTTTATTCTGTCTCTCCAAATAAATCCAGCTGCTTTTGTAGTTTTCCCCAGGTCTTACCATCCAGTTCATCTCTTTTTTTCCCATTAGCCAGACTTCAGCAATAAACACAGTCAGGAGCCTTTTTGTACATTGTTTGATTCCTGGGTTATTACTTACACTGTGGTAAAACTGCTATACCTAATTTGGGAGTAGAACTCCCTCAGGAAGTTTTTCCAGGTCCTACCTCTTTAAAACTAGCAGGCATTTCCCTTCTACACTCTGCTCCTATTCCCTCCAGGCAACATTAGATAAAGACTCTGCCAGGACTTCCCTGGTGGCGCAATGGTTAAGAATCTGCCTGCCAGTGCAAGGGACAGGGGTTCGAGCCCTGGTCCGGGAAGATCCCACAAGCCACGGAGCAACTACTGAGCACCACAACTACTGAGCCTGTGCTCTAGAACCACAACTACTGAGCCCATGTGCCACAACTACAGAAGCCCGCGTGCCTAGAGCCCGTGCTCCGCAACAAGAGAAGCCACCCAGTGGGAAGCCCGCGCACTGCAACGAAGAGTAGCCCCCGCTTACCGCAACTAGAGAAAGCCTGTGTGCAGCAACGAAGACCCAACGCAGCCTAAATTAATTAATTCAAAAAAAGACTCTGCCAAACGTTTTTCTTGAACCTGCTCTAAAATTTCCCAATATAATGAGTACAAAAGATTTTTCCATTATTTTGAATAATTTTCAGGTTAATTTACATGGACTAATCAAAAGAAAATAACATCAAACTAAAGTCAAATTTTCAAGTGAACCTCTTTCAAAAACATGGAATTCAAGGACACTGAAAGGAATGGGATTAAGCCCATCAGACTGCAAGGCTAAGAAAAAGTGCTTTCATCATTATTTCTACAAATCCAGAGCAGTTCTGGGCATGAGATTGGGGAACAGACACAGGGACTGACCCATCCAACAGGACACCTGTTTTTTCCCTGGAATGAAACTTTTTGCTAATTTGTTCTGAACCGTCCCTAGCTACCGGCATTGTCTGTGTCCACTTAGACATCTCCTTCTCTCTAGGGAGCCTTCCCTGATGCCCCCAAATTTGGATTATGTGTCCCATCATGCCTCTCCCGCCATCTCGTACTTGCCCATTCTGCCTAACAGCATGGCCTCCATCCTCACCCACACTGCAGGTCCTTTTGAGGAATGACCTTGTCTTGCCCTTCACTGGATCTTAGTCCTACCTACTAAAGGGACTCATTTACAGATGCTCAATAAACATTTAGTAAATGAATGAGCGAGTCCCTGTTAGTTAGAGACACTTTTTTGTTTACTTTTTCATTTCTATAAAAAGGCAACCTGACTTTCCTATGTTGGTGAACATAATTAGAGTGTTTTTTTTTTTTTCCTGACTTCTCTCCTTTAATTATGTGGATCATGAAAAATCACAAAGTCCTATTAAAAATGAACTGGTTCGGAACACCCCTCCCCATTATTAGCAGCTCCCAAGGATTCCACAGAGTGCTTTCGAGGTGCTCCCCTTTCTTCATTGATATTTCCAGAGCCTGGGCCCAGAAGAACGTCATCGAAGAGAGAAAAAAATGGCGTGCTGCTGGACTGCTCTTTCCAGGCGGCTCCCAGCCAAGCCTTTTTCTCCTACAGTTTCCCAGTGATCCAGCTGGTGACGGCTTCCTGCCCGCCTGCTAGGCTAGCCTGGGGTCGGGGTTGGAGGGCTGATTGTTTTACTGTCCTTCAGTAATCATGCAGATTAACAGCAGTGTGTTCAGTAGCTTGAGGCCTCCCTTAAATTGAGAAGGCTGGGGCCACACATTCCACAGGCGGTTGGAAACGTCTCCCCCCTGGAGTCCTTATTATGACAATGTGACTGTGGCTCTGGGCTAGACGAGGAATAAAGCAATGGTTTTGATGTCTTTTGTTTCATGCAGCCCATAAAAAGGTAGCCTTGCATCCCCAAACGCGCTTGGTTTGGGCAAGCAGACCCTCTGCCGTGAAGCCCTGAACTTTCTCTCTCACCACCCTCCCTGTTGCCTGCAGCGGGATGTCTTGCCTATCACTTTTCACTTTACACGGCAGGTAGCATCCTCACAACGTCCACACCCACCCAGTTGCTCTGAAACCCTGACTTGGGCCGCTAAAGAGTATTGTCTCCATTTGGTCTTTCTTAGAACTGTACACAGTTCATCGGCCTGCTACCACCTTCCTTCCATTAAGTAGCTACGGCCGAATTTTGTGATATCGTTTTCTTTTTTTTTAATTAATTCTTTCTCTCACCAAGTTTTTTTTTAATTTATTAATTAATTTATTTTTGGCTGTGTTGGGTCTTCGTTCCTGTGCGAGGGCTTTCTCGAGTTGCGGCGAGCGGGGGCTACTCTTTGTTGCGGTGCGTGGGCTTCTCACTATCGCGGCCTCTCTTGTTGCAGAGCACACGCTCCAGATGCCGCAGGCTCAGTAGTTGTGGCTCACAGGCCCAGTTGCTCCGCGGCACGTGGGATCCTCCCAGACCAGGGCTCGAACCTGTGTCCCCTGCATTGGCAGGCAGATTCTCAACCACTGCGCCACCAGGGAAGCCCCTGTGATATCGTTTTCTTTTCTGCCTCTGAGGTGATTTCAGGGAATACGTGGAAATCTAAATCTGATGGTCAACAGGCAAGAGCTGGGTACTAGAGGCCTTGCGGTTGATGGGGTATTTGTTTCTTTTTCATTCTGATTAAGCCCCTGGAGACTCATAGTCCAGACATGAAGGACAAACGGATTTTAAATTAGTTCTTCAGATCCAAAAACTCTGGGCTGCGAGTACAAAGAGGTTAGTGGTCTTATAGGCATTTTTACTTGCGTCTCAGTTTTACAGCTTTGACTCCTTATATGAGCCAATGCGGGCTTCTCTTTGGCCAGAGATGTGAGAGAACTAAATCCAGGAATGATAGATATAGTTTAAGGAAAGACAGGTAACCTGAAGAAAGACTATGAGGCTGTTTTGACTTCTCTCCATCCCAGCAAGCCTGCCCTCAGTAGGGCAGAGGAAGACATGTGAAAGCCCCCTGTATCGGTCTGTAAGTGTCTAGACAGCACAGAATCAAGGGCAGGGAGTCAACCTTCCTCCCTGTTCTGAGATATCCACCCAGGGGTGATGGCCCTGTTGCTTTTTTTTTTTTTTAATTTTCTGAAGAGTGGACATTTGTTAAATAAGGAAAAAGTCCACTTGCAGATCTTTGTGCAATATGCGATTATTCATTCAACACTGGAAATGGTGGAAGTCACACGTAAACAGCATATATGAACAGCTAAGCATGAGATGTGTAATTTCCTCAACTAGTACCAAAGAAAGTGATAAAATAACAGATACTTGATTAAGAGAAACTCAAATGAAGAAGATAAATAACCATGGCTGAAGTTGTAGTGGTCTTCGCTGTATATCACAATCATTCTTTCAGCTCAGATGAAGGTTTGAACATACAACTACCAGAAGTATTTTCTGATTCCAAAATTGAAAGCAAATTTTCAAGTGCCAGGATGAAATCTCCTGCAGTAATATGTAATGTAATAGCTCCATTTACTATTACAGAGATTAGTAAATCTGTTGCTGTTTTTAATGGAAATGTGTCTTAATGTGAGTGTGCTTTTTCTTTTATCTCTCTGATGGGAAAATGGCCCTGAATCAGCATAAAATAGCCCTGCTGAGCACATTTCACACCTCTGCACAAGGCCCTTGGGATTCTGTGGGAAGAGTCCGCTTGCTTGGGTTGAAAGAGACTTGATTTGGAAAGGGGGAGGGGGATTGGTGAAGGCAGGAGGTACTTCCATTCAATTAAGGCCACAGATAACTGTTGTCCTTCTGCCACCTTCCTCTAGATCATGGGGGCAGCAGTGGGTTAAAGGCGCTGTTGAGTTGGTGGAGGTAAAGAAAATAAAGTCCGTGAAGTCGAAGACTGAGTGCTAAGTGGAAAAGTTTTACCGCCAAGCCGGGAATCTGTGTCTAGGCTGTGGGGTATGAGGTGTGAGGAGTGGAGAGAAATGGGGTAGGTCCTTCAAAGCCAAAACACCATAAACTTCTCTGAGTTAATTAGAAAGCAAAGTCTCTGAGTGTGGTTGGAGGGCTGCTAATGTATGACCTGGTCAGTGGGCTGGCCGGACGTGGTCAGCTGCACATGTAGGGCCTCTGTCTTGAGGTATGGAGATTGGGATATGAGACACAGTGTCCAGCTGCCCCTGTTTGGCACGTGACACCCGGGTCAGGATTGCATGGTCCCATCAGCTCAGCAAGCTCATGGCCAGGTCAAGGTTTGTCAGTGGCCAAAGTAGTGGGAGATGAAGAGAGGGTCCTTCTCATATGTCGCTTTGGTTTATGATACTCCCTTGGCCATTTCTACATTGAGTCGCAAAGGAGTCAGGAACAAGCTGTTTGATCTGGGCAATTTGCTTACCTTCTCTGAGCCTCAGGTTGCTCCCTGCTGATGACCCTCACCTCCCTTTATGCCCACCCCCAACCTCCAACCTCAAAGTGCGATTCCTTATTCTTGCATTTCTTCCCATATACTACTAACTCCTCCAAACACTGAATAACTCATTAAACTGGCTAATTTAAAAGGTGATCAATTGAAAAGTCAAGATGAGGATTAGGGAGCCACCTAGCAGCCCCAAAGTTGTTAATGTCTTCATATTGGAAAAAAAACATTTATGCTTTACAGAAGAAGAAAAAATGCATTAAACTCTGTGATCTAGAACATTTATAACACATGTGACCCCAAATTGCAAAACCCACTTAAATCTCATAGCACCCTGAGATTTAGCCAGCACCAGTGAAGAATATAGCTAAGAGATTGTGTTTCTTCTTTGACCTGAAGTTTTTTTCCTTTCAAATATGGTCTTGATAAATGATTTCCCATATACCTTCTTCCTTTCTCTGTTACCTAAAACCCTGAAACTTGATTTGCTATCCCCTGAGCAATACTGATTTGCAACTTGACTAGATGAGATGGGGGAGGAGGGATTTGCAGACACAAAACAACCCTGCTTTTCCCATTTCAGGGGCCAGAGAGAGGCCATCTCTGAGTGGGGCTTTGCTGGGTGTTACTCAAGGTAAGGATCTTGTGGGTGGTATTCCCAGTCCCCAACTGGGTGAATTACCCCAGGGAACCTTAGGCAGCCCACTGCTAATGCAAAAATGTGGGTCTGCTCTGCAGAGTGGTGGTGTTAATGCCCACAGGACTCTGGCTGCAGTGTTGAGTCATTGGATGAGAAAGCTGTACAGAGTGGCCTTCAGGCCTCCCAGGTAGAGCACAGGCCAGTTCTCTCTGTATGCATCAATGGTAACCTAATAGAAATGCGTTTAAAAAAGCACGAAAGAGACATTAACTTTTTCATAGAGGGTGGATATTCGTCCTAGTGCTAAAAACACATTATTCTTTAATTGTCTTATTTATGTTTCTGTAATACCTATCATCTACCTTCTCCATCATTTCTTCTTTCTTGTATTCCTACCTCCAGTCCTGCATCTGGGCATCCTGAGACAAAATTGTGGTGTAAGCAGAGCTTGCCTGTGGCAGCTCCAGGACCCTGGAGTGCTGCCCTTCATCCCCCTGCACCCCACCCGCAGGGCCCAGGAAACACCCTTAGTGACTTGCTCTCCAGCAGGTGTCAGAACCCAGGCTGGGGGTTAACCACCAGCTTCCACTCCAACTTCTGTCCTTTACTACAGAGTCTCCAAAACCACTCTCTGCCGTGGTCTCTCCATATATATATATAAAGTGATAATAATCCTCACTCTATCAGTAGGATGTTTTCAGCAGTGAATAACAGAAAATCCAAGTCAAATTGTCTTCAACATTCAATGCTTACTGACTCCTAGACAGGATGCTAGGGACGGGTTAACCCAGTGGTCCCGTCTTCCTTTCCCAGCATCTCCTGCCCTCCTTCCCATGTCAGCCACACCCTTCAGATAATCCAGAAGTGGTGGCAGCAATCCCCAGCCTGACAAGGGGGCATGGAAGCACCCAGTAGAGAGAGACAGGGTTGCCTCTGGAAGCTGTCCTGAAAGAGTAAGGTGAGCAAGAAATTGCCCAGCAGCCTGGAAAACCTGTTCTTGAATCCTAGTAACCTGAACTGAGTCACAGGGGAGTGGGATCACCCTTAGACCAACAAGGCTCACCTCTGGAGCCAGGGCAGGTAAGCTTCCCTGAGGGCACCGGTGCTGCCAGGTGAGGGAAGTGTGCTGCAGCACAATCTGAACTCCCATTAGAAAGGGGAGGGGGTAAAGGAGGCCAGGGCAGCATCTGACCTTGTCTGCTACATGTGCTTCTCTGGATTGTCTGAGGCCCAAAATAAAAAGGAAAAAAGGGATGAAAACACACTGGAGCCTGAAAATATTAAGTTAATATAAAGTACAGTTAAAAAGTTAATGCTGCCAGGCTGTAGATGACGTTGTTTAGGGGAGCATCCACCCTACTAGGAGATTTTGACCTATAAAGGTCCCAGTCTTTAATGATGAGAGTTAGTGCCCTACAGTCACTGGCATATATTTGGGGTGTGAGGTGGACTTCCAATATCTGGCTGTCACAGCTTGCAAAAGAACCTAGGGCCAGCCTGGCTTCCCTTGGCATTCTGGAGTATGTCCACACTGCAGCATAGGAGCTGAATGGCTGTGCCTTCTGTGGGATAACGACTGTAACCAAAAATGATGCTCATTTTAGAGGAGGCAGGTGCTGATGTACTCATTAACACCCAGAGCTGAAGATGCACCTTGAGGCTAAAATTCTAAAACTTGTCCAGAGACGTCAGGTTGTGTCACTTTGGGTTCTCTCAGAGGAAAGGCTGCATAGTAAGCCAGCACTCATTCCTGTTGATGGGTGGTCTTCTTCCAGAAACCACAGATGGCCGGGCCCCACCCCAGGAGTTTCTGATCCAGGAAATCCAATTTGTGCCTTGCCCAAGTTTCCAGGTGATGCCGATGCTCCTGGTCCAGGGACCACAGTTAGCAAACCACTGACCTAGGGGATGAACAGTGGACTGTGATTTGTAGCGAAGCAAAAACGGCAGCTATGCAAACTCAGTTGTCTTCCTCCCTACTCTGTCTTTGTTCATTTATTCTCAGTATGCTCCCCCATTCACTAAAGTGTCCTAGGTCATTCACTCATGGAAGGAACCCCATTTTTGCTCGATAGTCTGGAGCTCCTTGTGGGAGAGTGGTAGGTTTGTAGTTTGTCACCTATGAGGAGCTCAAGATGTTGCCCCCATGGCTGTTTATAATGTACAAGAGAAGAATCAAGTTCCTAGAGGTGCTGCCCTCTCTGCACTGATATTCAACACTGGAAAGCACAAGGAAATTCAGAGCAGAAACCCTACACAGTGGCTCTGGAGAACTTTTAACTAATGGGCACTTGTAAATCTAACAGGATTTCCTACCGGTGTGAATGTCTTGGGTAACATGCTCATTAAACTGTCAGCCAGCAGAGAGGTGTTGCTCCTGGGAAGAGGGTCACAGCATCCTGGGGAGGAAAGAAGCCTCCCCAGGCCACCAGTGTCCTTCCCTCCCCCGATCACTCACCACCCACTCCAGACTCAAACCCTCTTTCAAAAGCCCTTCAGAGAGTTTTACAACTCTGCACCAGTTCCATCAGGAAATTCTTCTTTTTCTCCAATCCAAAATATGTATTCACTTTAAATTTGATCTTTCTTCTTGTTGGAGATCTCTTCTATGGAAATTGAGAATGGCTAGCCACTGTCCATGGTAGAATAGTACTTCTATACTTAAAATCACTAATAAAACCATTTTGTTTCAATACTGAAAAAATCAATATTTATTTTTACTCAAATAACACTTGCACAACGGTAAAAAACATTTATATAGCACAAGGTGGTATACAATGAAAAGTGAGTTTCCCTCCCATCTCTGGGCCCTGGGCTGATTGCCTAGAATTAACCTCCAACACCACTTTAATGTATACCTACCAGAAGTTTCCAAACATGTATTTGTGTACACACAAACACTCACATTTTTTTTTAGCTTAATGATACATCTTGGAGTCACTTCACATTAGCACATATACTTCTTTGTAAGAATATACTGTAAATTATTTAATTAGTTCTCTGTTTATGATCTTTTGGCTGTTTGCAGTTTTGAACTTCTAGACAATGTTGTAGATGCATCTTTGGTTATACTGGAAAATGTAAGATTTCCTAAAGCAGAGTTGCTGGGCTAAAAGTTTTGTGTATTTTTAATTTTGGCAGATTTGGTAGAGGTTACACCAATTTTTACTCACTTCAACAATGTTCAAAAGTTTCATTGTTTTGCTATATACTAAACAATGTGTTAAAAAACTTAAAATTTTTTTACCTGATAGGCAAAAATAATGCTATTTCAGACCTATAATTCACATCTCTGTCATTATGAGTATCACTGAACACCTTTTCATATGTGTAAGAACCATTTGCATTTCTTTTTCTTTGAAGTTTTGTTTATATTCTTTTACTTATTTTTTTATTGGTTGTTGACATTTTTCTTATAGTTTTGTAGGCTATCTTTATATATCAGGAATTGGCCTTTGTCATACAAATTTTAAGTATTTTTTCCCAATTTGTCATTTCTCTTTTGCTTAAGTTTTGATTTAGTTTAAGGTGTTTTATGCCATGGAGCAATTTCTTATTTTCATGTAGTTAAATGTAATCATGTTTTTTATTAGTGACTTCTGGGTTTTATGTGATGCTTAAAAAAGAAAGGGCTTCCCCACTCCAAGATCTTTTTTTTTTTAAAGTTCTTCCTTGTTTTCTTCTAGTAATTTTGTGGTCTAATATTTATTTTAGTATAAGGAGAGAGGTCTGGCTCTGGCTTTGTTTTGCTTCCTGATGGCTCCCCACTTTTTCCAACATGACTTACTGAATAATCTATTTTTAATTTATTGGTATGCAGTGTCACTGTGATGATAACCTAAATTCCCATTTGAACTTGAGAATCTTATCTGTGCAATCTGTATTCATTCCATTGATTTGTATTTCCATTTGCCAGAATCTCATTATAAGATATAGTGCAACTTTGTAATGCATTTTAATATCTAGTAGGACTAGTATCCTCCATTACTCTTCTTTTTCAGAATGTTCTAGCTATACTTACTTATTCACTTTTTCATAGAAACTTGAAAATTAAGTCTGTATGAAATTGAATATTATCTTGTTGGTATTTCTATTGAGACTGCATTAAATTAGGTTAATTTAGGGAGATATTAAGTCTTCCCACTCAATAAAAGCATTTACATTTCCATTTATTCAAGTTTTCTTTCATATCCCTTAGTTAAGGTTTTATTCATCTATAACTTGAACATTTTTGTTGAGTTCATTTCTACATATTTTTTGGTTCTTTATTGTAAATGGATATTATTTTCCATTTTCTAATTCATGTATATTTTTGTATCTTCATATCCATCAGTTTTCTGATTTCTTTTAGTCTGTTATCATTTTCAATGGAATATCTTTTTATACTCTGGAAATAATAATTTTACTTACTCTTTCCCTATGTTTTCACTTTTTAATTTCTTTCTCCTGTTCTATTGGAATGATTTGTACGTCTAGAACATTGTCAAATTTCAGTGAGGTTAGTGGATACCCTGGTCTTCTGATTTGAATAGGAAGGCTTCTAGGGTTTCCCCAGGCAATCAGTATGATTCATGCTTTGGTTAATGATCTTGTTATTTTATTGAGTTAAGATATTAGGGACGCATCCATCAATAATATTTTGTTAAAATTGTATAAAAATAAAAAATGAATGTCAGGTAATTCCATGATTCAGCATCTGTGGAAGTGATTACAACATTTCTCTTTTGATCTTTTAATATGGTGAATGATAGTAATAGCTTTCTCCACTATTAAATAATAAATTGCTAGTATTTATTCAGTATTTAGTATGTGCCAGGGGCTGTTCTAAGCACTTTACATGTATTAATTCACTGAATCCTCTCGATACACTATAATTAATGAGAAAACTATGGCATAGAGGAGTTAAATAATTATGTGTCCAAAGTCCTATACCTGATGAGTAACAGAGCTGGCAACTGAATATAGGCATTTGACTCCTGAATCTATGTTCTGGACAGCTATGCTCAGCAGCCATCTTTGAATTTCTGGTCAGGAGGTAGCATTCTCTTAATGTACTGCAGGCTTCTACCTGCTAAAATTTTATTTAGTTTTTTTTTCCCCTCGATATTAATAGGTTAGTTTGGACTGTAGTTTTCCTTTTTGTATGTGCATATTATCTTTGTCAGGTTTTGGAATTGATATCTCGCTAGCTTCAAAAATTAATTTGGAGGTTTTTCTTCTTTTGCTGTGGACTGAAACAATTTAAGTAGTCCTGGAATTATCTTTTCTGTAAAGGTTTGGTAGAAAACATTCTTTACACCTATGAAAGTGTCTGATTCTGTTGCTGGGGAAGGGAATGAATTTTTGATAATTTTGTTTTCTATTTTTCTATGGTAATTAGTCACTTAGATTTTCTACAACTCCTATGGTTGGTTTTAGTCATTTATATTTTTCTGAAAACCATCCATTTCATCCAGATTTTCAGCTCTGTTTCAGTAGGTCTGAGCAAAGGAGTATCTCAGAATTTAAAAAAATTTGTGTATATCTATTAGTTCCCCACTTACTATTTTCATTTTGTATTGTTCACTTTTCCCTTAATTATATTAAACAAGAGATTTATTCTTTTGTTTTGTTTGTTTTCAGGGAATTAGCTCTTGGATTTATTTGTTGGTTCTCTTATAACTTTTCCCTCTTTATCTGTGGTTACTTCTAATTTTATATAATTTTGTTCCACTTCTTTACTTGACTAACTTGGCTCATGATTAGTTTTTCTATTTTATTGTTTTCTTTGCTTTACTTTTACTTCTTCCAAGAACCACCTCTTGAATCTATTTATTAGCTCCACTATTTTTTTAAATTAATTAATTTATTTTATTTTATTTTTTGGCTGTGTTGGTTGTTGTTGCTGTGTGCGGGCTTTCTCTAGTTGTGGCGAGCGGGGGCTACTCTTTGCTGCAGTGCACGGGCCTCTCATTGCTGTGGCTTCTCTTGTTGTGGAGCACGGGTTCTAGGTGCGCAGACTTCAGTAGTTGTGGCATGTGGGCTCAGTATTTGTGGCTCATGGGCTCTAGCGTGCAGGCTCAGCAGTTGTAGCACACGAGCTTAGTTGCTCTGCAGCATGTGGGGTCTTCCTGGGCCAGAGCTTGAACCCGTGTCCTTTGCATTGGCAGGCAGATTCTTAACCACTGCACCACCAGGGAAGCCCCAGCTCCACTATTTTTAAAATTAGTTCCTTCTGCCTTTAATTTAGATATATTTTATTATTATTTTTAACTTGCCTGCCTGCTTGACTGCTTGTATTATTTATTTGCATTCTTTCTTGTTTAGCAATGCTAATAAGTAGAACTATGTTATGAGAGGAGGTATCTCAAAGGTTCAGGTACATAGTTCTTGCAATATCAGTATTTTCTAGATACTATATTTTTTATTTCCTCTTTGGACCAAGAGTTAAGAAAGGGGGGGGGGTCTCAATTTTCAGGTGGTTAAGATTTTTTTGTGTTTTTGATTAAAAAATTAATTTGCAGTTTAATTGCACTGAGATTAGAGACTGTGACATGTAATATTTCTATTTTTTGAAGTATATTGAGATTTCTCTCTGTGGCTTAACTTTTAGGAACGTGGCTATTTTATCAATTGAATAATAGGCATATTCTCTGTATCAAGGTTTAGTTGTATATAGATGCAGATATAGATATACACATGCAAGTTTGTGTGCTTACACACACACGTGCACACACACACTGTGGGATTCAGATTTTCAATAACCTTACTTACTTTTCAGTCTACTTGATCTGGCATAGACTGAGAAAAGTGATTTAAATTTCCCACTGCAATTACCTTTTTGTATATTTCTCTTTTTATACACTGAAGTTTTTCTTTTATGCATTTTGAAGCAATTTGCTGCATGAAAATTCACTATATTTTACATTTATCATTAAAAAGTGTCTATCTTTGTTTTTTATAGCATTGTCCTGAATTTAACTTTGGTTGATATTATCATGGTTCTTGCTGTTTTTTGCTTGCAATTAATTTCCACATCTTTGCTTATCCTTTTACTTTCAACCTTTCCAAATAATTTTATTACAGATGTATTTCTTGAATGTGTTGTATAGCTGAATTATAATTTTTATCTAATTTGAGAGTCTTTTTCTTTTAAATAGAAGAGTTTTCTCATTTACATTTACTGATAAACTCTTTTTGATCTTAGTTTTATCATCTTATTTTTTTTTAACATCTTTATTGGAGTATAATTGCTTTACAATGGTGTGTTAGTTTTTGCTTTATAACAAAGTGAATCAGCTATACATATACATTATCCTGATATCTCCTCTCTCTTTTATCTCCCTTCCTCCCTCCCTATCCCCCCATCCAGGTGGTCACAAAACACCGAGCTGATCTCCCTGTGCTATGCAGCTGCTTCCCACTAGCTATCTATTTTACATTTGGTAGTACATATAAGTCCGTACCACTCTCTCACTTCTTCCCAGCTTACACTTCCCTCTCCCCTTGTCCTCAAGTCCATTCTCTACGTCTACATCTTTATTCATGTCCTGCCCCTAGGTTTTTCAGAACCTTTTTTTTTTTTTTAGATTCCATATATATGTGTTAGCATATGGTATTTGTTTTTCTCTTTCTGACTTACTTCACTCTGTATGACAGACTCTAGGTCTATCCACCTCACTACAAATAACTGTTTCATTTCTTTTTATGGCTGAGTAATATTCCATTATATATATGTGCCACATCTTCTTTATCCATTCATCTGTTGATGGACACTTAGGTTGCTTCCATGTCCTGGCTACTGTAAATAGAGCTGCAGTGAACATTGTGGTACATAACTCTTTTTGAATTATGGTTTTCTCAGGGTATATGCCCAGTAGTGGGATTGGTGGGTCATATGGTAGTTCTATTTTTAGTTTTTTAAGGAACCTCCATACTGTTCTCCATAGTGGCTGCATCAATTTACATTCCCACCAACAGTGAAAGAGGGTTCCCTTTTCTCCACACCCTCTCCAGCTTTTCTTGTACAAAGATTTTTTGATGATGGCCATACTGACTGGTGTGAGGTGATACCTCATTGTAGTTTTGATTTGCATTTCTCTAATTATTAGTGATGTTGAGCATCTTTTCATGTGTTTGTTGGCAATCTGTATATCTTCTTTGGAGAAATGCCTATTTAGGTCTTCTGCCCATTTTTGGATTGGGTTGTTTGTTTTTTTGATACTGAGCTGCATGAGCTGCTTGTAAATTTTGGAGATTAATCCTTTGTCAGTTGCTTCATTGCAAATATTTTCTCCCATTCTGAGGGTTGTCTTTTCGTCTTGTTTATGGTTTCCTTTGCTGTGCAAAAGCTTTGAAGTTTCATTAGGTCCCATTTGTTTACTTTTGTTTTTATTTCCATTTCTCTAGGAGGTGGGTCAGAAAGGATCTTGCTGTGATTTATGTCATAGAGTGTTCTGCCTATGTTTCCCTCTAAAAGTTTTATACTGTTTGGCCTTACATTTAGGTCTTTAATCCATTTCGAGTTTATTTTTGTATATGGTGTTAGGGAGTGTTCTAATTTCATTCTTTTACATGTAGCTGTCCAGTTTTCCCAGCACCACTTATTGAAGAGGCTGTCTTTTCTCCATTGTATATTCTTGCCTCCTTTATCAAAAATAAGGTGACCATATTTGCATGGGTTTATCTCTGGGCTTTCTATCCTGCTCCATTGATCTATATTTCTGTTTGTGTGCCAGTACCATACTGTATTGATTACGGTAGCTTTGTAGTATAGTCTGAAGTCTGGGAGCCTGATTCCTCCAGCTCCATTTTTCTTTCTCAAGACTGCTTTGGCTATTCGGGGTCTTTTGTGTTTCCATACAAATTGTGAAATTTTTTGTTCTAGTTCTGTGAAAAATGCCAGTGGTAGTTTGATAAGGACTGCATTGAATCTGTAGATTGCTTTGGGTAGTATAGTCATTTTCACAATGTTGATTCTTCCAATCCAAGAACATGGTATATCTCTCCATCTGTTTGTAATTTTTAATTTCTTTCATCAGTGTCTTATAGTTTTCTGCATACAGGTCTTTTGTCTCCTTAGGTAGGTTTATTCCTAGATATTTTATTCTTTTTGTTGCAATGGTAAATGGGAGTGTTTTCTTGATTTCTCTTTCAGATTTTTCATCCTTAGTGTATAGGAATGCCAGAGATTTCTGTGCATTAATTTTGTATCCTGCAACTTTACCAAATTCATTGATTAGCTCTAATAGTTTTCTGGTAGCATCTTTAGGATTCTCTATGTATAGTATCATGTCATCTGCAAAGAGTGACAGCTTTACTTCTTCTTTTCCGATTTGGATTCCTTTTATTTCCTTTTCTTCTCTGACTGCTGTGGCTAAAACTTCCAAAACTATGTTGAATAAGAGTGGTGAGAGTGGGCAACCTTGTCTTCTTTCTGATGTTAGAGGAAATGGTTTCAGTTTTTCACCATTGAGAACGACGTTGGCTGTGGGTTTGTCATATATGGCCTTTATTATGTTGTGCTAAGTTCCCTCTATGCCTACTTTCTGGAGGGTTTTTATCATAAATGGATGTTGAACTTTGTCGAAAGATTTTTCTGCATCTATTGAGATGATCATATGGTTTTTCCCCTTCAATTTGTTACTATGGTTTATCACATTGATTGATTTGTGTATATCGAAGAATCCTTGCATCCCTGGGATAAACCCCACTTGATCATGGTGTATGACCCTTTTAATGTGCTGTTGGATTCTGTTTGCTAGTATTTTTGTTGAGGATTTTTGCATCTATGTTCATCAGAGATATTGGCCTGTAGTTTTCTTTCTTTGTGACATCTTTGTCTGGTTTTGGTAACAGGGTGATGGTGGCCTCGTAGAATGAGTTTGGGAGTGTTCATCCCTCTGCTATATTTTGGAAGAGTTTGAGAAGGATAGGTGTTTAGCTCTTCTCTAAATGTTTGATAGAATTCGCCTGTGAAGCCATTTGGTCCTGAGCTTTTGTTTTTTGGAAGATTTTTAATCACAGTTTCAATTTGATTACTTGTGATTGGTCTGTTCATATTTTCTGTTTCTTCCTGGTTCAGTCTCGGAAGGTTGTGCTTTTCTAAGAATTTGTCCATTTCTTCCAGATTGTCCATTTTATTAGCGTAGTGTTGCTTGTATTAATCTCTTATGATCCTTTGTATTTCTGCAGTGTCAGTTGTTACTTCTCCTTTTTCATTTCTAAATCTACTGATTTGAGTCTTCTCCCTTTTTTTCTTGATGAGTCTGGCTAATGGTTTATCAATTTCATTTATCTTCTCAAAGAACCAGCTTTTAGTTATATTGATCTTTGCTATGTTTCCCTTCATTTCTTTTTCATTTATTCTGATCTGATCTTTATGATTTCTTTCCCTTTGCTAACTTTGGGGTGTTTTTGTTCTTCTTTCTCTAATTGCTTTAGGTGTAAGCTTAGGTTGTTTATTTGAGATTTTTCTTGTTTCCTAAGGTAGGCTTGTATAGCTATAAACTTCCCTCTTGAACTGCTTTTGCTGCTTCCCACAGGGTTTTGGCCATCGTGTTTTCATTGTCATTTGTTTCTAGGTATGTTTTGATTTCCTCTTTGATTTCTCCAGTGATCTCTTGGTTATTTAGTAGTGTATTGTTTAGCCTCCATGTGTTTGTAGTTTTTACAGATTTTTTCCTGTAATTGATATCTAGTCTCATAGCACTGTGGTTGGAAAAGATACTTGATACGATTTCAATTTTTTTTAATTTACTGAGGCTTGATGTGTGACCCAAGATATGATCTATCCTGGAGGATATTCCATAAGCACTTGAGAAGAAAGTGTATACTGTTGTTTTTGGATGGAATGTCCTATAAATATCAATTAAGTCCATCTTGTTTAATGTATTATTTAAAGCTTGTGTTTCCTTATTTATTTTCATTTTGGATGATCTGTCCATTGGTGAAAGTGGGGTGTTAAAATCCCCCACTGTGATTGTGTTACTGTAGATTTCCCCTTTTATGGCTGTTAGCATTTGCCTTTGTATTAAGGTGCTCCTATGTTGGGTACATAAATATTTACAATTGTTGTATCTTCTTCTTGGATTGATCCCTTGATCATTATGTAGTCTCCTTCTTTGTCTCTTGTAATAGTCTATTTTAAAGTCTATTTTGTCTGATATGAGAATTGCTACTCTAGCTTTCTTTTGATTTCCATTTGCATGGAATATCTTTTTCCATCCCCTCGCTTTCTGTCTGTATGTGTCCCTGGGTCTGAAGTGGGTCTCTTGTAGGCAGCATATGTACGGGACTTGTTTCTGTATCCATTCAGCCAGTCTGTGTCTTTTGGTTGGAACATTTAATCCATTTACATTTAAGGTAGTTATCGATATATATGTTCCTATTACCATTTTCTTAATTGTTTGGGGTTTGTTATTGTAGGTCTTTTCCTTCTTGTGTGTTTCCTGCCTAGAGAAGTTCCTTTTGCATTTGTTGTAAAGCTGGTTTGGTGGTGCTGAATTTTCTTAGCTTTTGCTTGTCTGTAAAGGTTTTAATTTCTCCATCGAATCTGAATGAGATCCTTGCTGGGTAGAGTAATCTTGGTTGTAGGTTTTTCCCTTTCATCACTTTAAATATGTCCTGCCACTCCCTTCTGGCTTGCAGAGTTTCTGCTGAAAGATAAGCTGTTAGCCTTATAGGGATTTCCTTGTATGTTAATTGTTGCTTTTCCCTTGCTGCTTTTAATATTTTTTCTTTGTATTTAATTTTTGATAATTTGATTGGTATGTGTCTTGGCATGTTTCTCCTTGGATTTATCCTGGTTGGGAACCTCTGTGCTTCCTGGACTTGATTGACTTATTTCCTTTCCCATATTAGGGAAGTTTTCAACTATAATCTCTTCAAATATTTTCTCAGTCCATTTTTGTTTCTCTTCTTCTTCTGGGACCCCTATAATTCGAATGTTGGTGCGTTTAATGTTGTCCTAGAGGTCTCTGGACTGTCCCAGGACAGTCTCTAAGACTGTCCTCAATTCTTTTCATTCTTTTTTCTTTATTCTGCTCTGTGGTAATTATTTCCACTATTTTATCTTCCAGGTCACTTACCCGTTCTTCTGCCTCAGTTATTCTGCTATTGATTCCTTCTAGAGAATTTTTAATTTCATTTATTTTGTTGTTCATCATTGTTTATTTGCTCTTTAGTTCTTCTAGGTCCCTGTTAAACGTTTCTTGTATTTCTCTATTCTATTTCCAAGATTTTGGATCATCTTTCCATCATTACTCTGAATTCTTTTTCCGGTAGACTGCCTATTTCCTCTTCATTTGTTTGGTCTGGTGGGTTTTTTCCTTGCTCCTTCATCTGCTCTGTGTTTTTCTGTCTTCTCATTTTGCTTAATTTACTGTGTTTGGGATCTCCTTTTTGCAGCCTGCAGGTTCATAGTTCCTGTTGTTTTTGGTGTCTGCCCCCAGTGGCTAAGGTTGGTTCAGTGGGCTGTGTAGGCTTCCTGGTGGAGGGGACTGGTGCCTGTGTTCTGGTGGATGAGGTTGGATCTTGTCTTTCTGGGGGCAGGACCGTGTCCGGTGGTGTGTTTTGGGGTGTCTGTGACCTTATTATGATTTTAGGCAGCCTCTCTGCTAATGGGTGTAGTTGTGTTCCTGTCTTGCTAATTGTTTGGTGTAGGATGTCCAGCACTGTAGCTTGCTGGTCGTTGAGTGGAGCTGGGTCTTAGCGTTGAGATGGAGATCTCTGGGAGAGCTTTTGCCATTTGATATTACGTGGGGCCAGGAGGTCTCTGGTGGACCAATGTCCTGAACTCGGCTCTCCCACCTCAGAGGCACAGGCCTGACACCCAGCTGGAGCACGAAGACCCTGTCAGCCACACGGCTGCTAGTGTTGGAGGGTCTCCTGCAGAGGTGGGGGTTGGCTGTGGCTCACCGTGGGGACAGGTCACTGGCAGCAGAAGTTCTGGGAAGTGCTTCTCGGCGTGAGCTCTCCCAGAGTCCACCATTAGCCCCACCAAAGAGCCTATCATCTTATTTTATGATTCATTATTTTGCTCTTTCTTTTTTATCTTTTCCTGTATGGCCTAGGCTTTCTTGCTTTATGCTCTATGCTGAGTGAATGTACTTGCCTTCTAGTAATTTTGAAGACTGACATTCTGATTTCTGTTATTCTAATGATACCCCAGTAACTTTTAATAATATATTGAAAACTTTCTTGATTTGTCAGCTTCAAACAATATATTTTAACAGCCTGCTGTAAAAATGAGGAAATTAGCAAGACTTTCTCTTGCCCTCCATACCTTCCTGCCCTTGCGTATTAGCTCCCCTCCCCCATTGTACTACAACACTACCATTAGTTTAGTTCTTCTTGGCACTCATCACAATGTATAATTACACTATTTATTAATGTTTGTTCTTCAAGTCCCTCAGTGGACTATAAAACACTTGAGGCCAATGGCTTTTTATGCTTTTGCGTGATCCAGAAAGGTGACACAATTGCAGAATAAGAGCCAGCATTATGAGACCTTTGGGATCACCTCACCCAAGTTTCTCACTTTACAAGTGAAGAAACCAAGCCCCAGGTGGTGGAGACACTCGCCCTACATCATAGAGCTAGTGTGTGACAGGAGCTGGGTTAGAACTTAGATGTGCTCACCCAAGCTTGTTCCAAAACTCCAGCTCCCTCAAAATGCATCACACAAAGTTTACATCTTAACACCAAGGGAAGGTTCACACTTAATGCCGAACCAATGTGGAAAATGCTTTTTCATTATTTCAATTACTATCACTCAGTGCCTTCTAAATGACATACTTGAAAATAGCTCCATTATAATGTACAATTTAAAAAGATCATCATTGCATACATCCACAGTAACTTCATAACTATTTACAAATATATTCTGAATCTCCAGACATGTCTTGACTGAGGAAGCCCAACAGGGAGACTACCCCCACTGTAAGTTGGGAATCAAGATTCTACTAAGTGACACACTCAAAGACACTTAGAATGGCAAGAATTCATTCCAGAAAAGAATCTCTGTTTCCTGGTAACCAGTTCAGTACTCCCTGAAGGGCACTTTGAAGGAAAGTTCAATCAATGGAAGGGTCAAATGTGTTCTTTTTCAAATATCCATTTTGCATGTAATGGCTGCTCCGTGCAGGCTTTACGGGGTGTTCTTCTCTTGTTCAGGAGATCTAGGGTCCTTCTGCATAAATACTTGTGCTATGGGTGAGAAATTACTTCAACTGAGTTTATTGGCATTTCTTAGAACATATGAGTTCAAAGAAAATTATTACAGGTATGAGCTCTGTCCATTGAAATACCACTGTATAGATTACATAGTGATATCCAAGAAAAGCTCAGTACAGAGCTTGCCAGTTCTGAAGATCAGCCTTTGCAATGGGTTGATGAATCTTTCTCCTGACCCCATAGCCACCTCCTTGGCCTTGATTATTTTTTCAATCCGACTGAAATCTCCCTAGTGGAAATGAATGGAATATAGAAAGGGTACTGTAGTCAAACAGTCCTTGGTTTGAACCCGGGCTTTTGCATGGCCCTGAGAAAGGCACTTAAATTTGCCAAGCCTTGCTTTCTCTTGATGTGGACGGAGTGGAATGACACGATTTTAGAAGGTTGATGTGATACTTCAGTAGGATTACATGAAGGAATCTGCTACTTGGTATGAACTTCACTTGACAGCTTTATTGGTTATCAAAGATGGGCATGGAAGTGTGGACCAAATAGAAAATGGAGGACTAAGTAATGCTGTATTATCATTTGTGCTCAATTAGAAGCTTATGTCAGTGTCTCTGCCAGCTCTCAAAATTATATTAAGCATATATATGATAACTCCTTAGGACTTGGGAAAAGGGATTTCCACTAAACAGAAGGAAAAGTGAGGTCATCAGGAAGTAAGGTCATAAACCTCAATCTACATGAGTCACTGGTCAGTTCTGTGGGTGGGCAGCTCTCACCTGGGGCACTGTGGTGTTCTGCAGGCTACCTCTGTGACTGTGAAAGGGATGTCGTGGATCCCTGGAGCCTCGGTACTCTAGAGAGCTCTCTGTTTCTGACCGATGTGATACATTTCCTTAAATTGCCCATTGCCACACTGCAGACATTCATTCCCCTGTCCATAGCCATTGTTACTTTGTGTACTAGTTAGAGAGAATAGGGCAGGCTTTCAGAAGACAGACCCATGAGGCATAACACCAAATAGAAGTAGTTGCCATTTCTCACTCACTCAGCTCAGGTCATGGAGCACTTATATAGTGTGCTAGACCCTGTGGATGCTGGATGGAGGGACACACAGGTGACTCACACTCAGCCTGTCCAGTGTAGAGCTGCAAATAACAGAAGACCGTGTGGTGTTAACCTTGGCCAAGTTAACCTGGACCTCAATTTCTTAATGTATTAAAAAAGGAGGCCCAGGCCAGGATTCATTTTACATCTCCGATTCATATTTATATGAAACTTTACCCTAATTTCCTTAAAACAAAACAAACAAAAAATAAACCCTAAAGGACAGAGGAATGTAATAAAACATTTAAAATGATTTTACAACATCTTAAATTTCCTCTCTAAAAAGATTTAGACTGAACTAATAATGATGGTTTCATCCAAGAAGCCAATTTTAGCTCATTGTGGAAGAGTCCCAAGAGTCTCAGTTGTCTTTTCCTTTTTTCTTTTTGCTGCTTCAAAGTTTTCCATGTAGACTTTCTGTCCTTCTCCTGCTGCTGTTTCCTCCATATTGTTTGCTGCCTGTGTTAATTCACTTTTATTTGACCCCTCGCATCATCCATCAGATTCTTACGTGGCCATTAGCATGTCATTGTTCTAGTCGGGGGCTTAGTGGCTTCAATCAATCTCTGGCCCAAATTCCTATAACGCTTGCTGCTCTTTTTTCTTCCTTCCTCATCTGGCTCTAGCTCTTTATGAGTGATATGAACATTTAGAGGTCTTCCCCTACCCTGTCCACCCCCATCTTTCTCCCCACAAATCTCAGCTTTCAAAAATGAACAGAGCAATAACGCAGTAGACATTATTATGCTAAGAAAACTGGGACTTTGCTTATTAGAGAAGCGAGGTTTCGAGTCATAATGGAGTTGAGTCTTTCTTTTGAAAATATTACATTCAATTAAGTTGTGTGTGAGCTGGGCTCACAGCCTATGGTTTATACTGTTATAAACCACAGATGAAATAAGGATTATAAAACACACTGAAGAGGAAAATGCAACTTGGGAATATGATAGAAGTGCTAATTCAAGACATTTACAGTTTTTTTTTTCATTAGCCTCTTTGTAATTAGAAGCACAAGCTAAATGAAACTAAAGAATAGGATAAAAGGAGAAAGATATTCTAAAAGACCCAATTTAAGGTAATTATTGGACATTCCCAGTTTTGTCCAAAGTCATCTCCACCCATCTGTCCATCTGTCCATCTGTCCATTCAATAGCTGGGCACTGGACGGGTACGGTTGTGCAGCATACAGCAAACAAATTAAATGTTGTCTCTTCTATGGAGTTTTTATTCTAATAGTGGAGACCAAATAAAAAAACAAGCTAACAAATAAATGAACATAATAATTTCAAAATGTGGTAAATTCTATGAAAAATGGTGGAGGGGGAGATGGTAGAGAATACTTGGGGAGCCTTTAGGGTACTAATGTCTGAGTAGGTGGCATTGAGAGGAAGCCGAATGGTGAGGGGGGGTAATCATGCACATATTTGAAGAGTGTTCTTTTTTAAAAAAATTGATTTCATTGAAGTCTAGTTGATTTACAATGTGGTGTTAATTTCTGCTGTACAGCAAAGTGATTCAGTTATACATATTTATACATTCTTTTTCATATTCTTTTCTATTATGGTTTATCACAGGATATTGAATATAGTTCCCTGTGCTTGTGTGTGTAGGACCTTGTTGTTTATCCATCCTATGTATAATAGTTTACATCTGCTAATCCCAAACTCCCAATCCGTTCTTCTCCCATCCCTCTTCCCCCTTGGCAACCACAAGTCTTGAACAGAGTGCTCTGAGCTGGAAATATTGATGTTCTTTAAAGGGAAAATGAACTCCCACCCTAGAAACATATTTTCTGAAAGGGCTTTAAGAAGATGAGCGAAATGGCCAGTCAGGAGTTAGTTCTATAAATAAAGCTGTAGCTGCAGGAATATAAATCCTTATGTTATAGGAGCTGGGCAGGCATGCGGCTGTTAGTCAGCAACCGTTAGCGGTCCTGCTCAGCCATTGGTTGGCATTGCAGTGGGTCCCTCCCCCACCCCTTCCTCTGTATAAAAGGAGCACAAATTCAGACTGAGGGAAGATGGTTCTTTGAAAGACTAGTCTGCCATCTTCTCGGTCTGCTAGCTTTGAGATTAAAGTTGTTATTTCTTGCCCCAGCAACTCGTCTCCCGATTTACTGGCCTGTCATTCGGAGAGCAGGGCCTGCTTGGGCTTGGTTATCATTTACAGTGACAGTTTCTAAAGCCAGAGATGATATGAGCCTGACCCCCAGCAACCTCTCTGTTCTCTGCTTCTCCTCCTTTTCTCTACTCAGTCACACTGACATCCTTGCTCTTCCCTGAACATTCCAGGCCACCTCAAGGCCATCACACATGTTCTTCCTCTGGAATGCTTTTTCCCCAGAGTCACATATCTTGCTCTCTCATTCCTTTGGTCAAATATCACCTTTTCAACGAGGCCTTCTGTGGCCATCCTATTTAAACGTGAATGCCCTTCTCCCACCCAGCTTTATTTTTTTTCTATAAAACATCATCATATTATGATATATATTTTATTAATTATTTTGCTTATTGGCCAGCCATCCCTCCACATTCTATGTAGCTTCCATGAAGGTAGGGAATTTTGTCAGCTTTGTTTAGTGCTGTATCCCCAAGGCCTAGAATAAGGCCTGGCATAGAGTAAGTGCCCTCTCTCT
This sequence comes from Delphinus delphis, assembly GCF_949987515.2. Lineage (NCBI taxonomy): Eukaryota > Metazoa > Chordata > Mammalia > Artiodactyla > Delphinidae > Delphinus > Delphinus delphis. The sequence continues at coordinate 58,936,722 of NC_082691.1, forward strand.
ATTTAAGCAAGTGAAAGAATAAACGAACAGTCATATTTGCAGAACTAAATCCCTAGTATTATAAAAGGAAATTATTATACTTCAGGCTAAATATGGTAAATGAAACATATATGTTTATCTCTGTTCCCTCCAGAAACTGCTGTAAAAGAATATAAAAGGCATAAACTCACAAGGACTAAGAGAATGAGAGGAGACAGTAGCAGAAAAGAAATTTCAACAAAATTTTCATGGCTGATAGTCTTAACTAGTTTGCCAGGCTGGGAAAAGCTGAAACATAAAAAAGCCTGCAGGGGAGAAACAAATAAGAAAGAAGTCTTTTGTACCATGGATCCTTAGACAGGTTCAGGATTTGGAGGCATCTTATATCCCCCAAGCACCTTTCTCAAGAAGCTACTAGAGGGTATACTCCACCAAAACATGGGAGAAATTGAGAAAGAAAAACCTAGGACTGAGGAAATAGGAATCTAACACAGGAGAGAGGTAAAGGAATTTCTAGAATGAGAGTGAAGGGACGTCCCAGCCTGACAGATGGTCATCAGGCCTAGGGAGCAACCAGTCCAGGCTGTGGCAGAAAGACAAGAGACTTCAAGGTTGATGTCTTAAAAGAAAACAACAACAACAGAAGAAACTGATAGACAACCTGGTATATTTGAACATATGGAGAGATTTTACAGTTCTATCAGAGGTTTTAAGTAAGGTTCCATTATGTTATGGGGACATAGAAAACTAAACAAATGAGAAAAGCAGTGATTAACTCTGGGGAAAACAAAAAGCTATACAAAAAAAATAAATGGAGTTATAGTCTACTATTATGGCTCCACTGCGGATAATATTTACTTATTCATCACAATACTACAACTGAGAGGTTGGAGGGGAGGGTAAGTCTTTGATGTGTGTGGGGAAGTGATAGTATAGAAAGAAAAAACCCAGTGTCTTCCATAGTTGGGAGTCAGTAGATATGATCTAAAACTGAAATATATATTAAAAAAACAATAGAAACATATTATTTAGAAATATGGAGATAAAAACAAGAAGTGGCTAAAAATTGAAAATGACCTCTGGAAAGCAAGAGTAAGGGTAGGGAGAAGTAGAACAGGAACTGTAATTTTCCTTTACAAGCCCTATAAACCTTGACTTTCTGAGTGACATGGGAACATTATATATTGCTGTAAATAAAAATTAAATTAACAAGAGGAATGTATGATTTCTTATTAATCTCAAGGGAAAGATCTTGAAGTAAGACATGTTCATCTTGGAATACCCCTACATAGAAAACATAGAAGATATTTGTTAAGTGATGAGTGGATGAATGAATGAGTGATGAGAGTTGTCATGAGTTTATTTAGAGTTAAGAACATATCACTGGCAGCAGGTGAAATGAAGAGAGGCTCTGCACTGGAAAATGATTTAAGGAAGCCCAGAAAAGCTATGCACTTGTGTACCCCACCACAATGGAGCCCCGGGGTTTCTGCTCAGTTTAACCTATTACACAGTATAAGGCTGGCAAAAATTGCTCATTTCCATAGAGCTGACTTCGCAGATTTAAAAAGTCCTGAATGGGAAATAAATATGCTGCTCTTAATAAATGTCTAGTTAAGGTAGAGTTAATATAGTTAAATGTGAAAGTATATAAATGATATATTTTAATAGCATTCAGAGCACATTTCAGCACTGAGATAAATGCAAACTTGAAAAAAACCGCTAACATCCTCTAAACACATTGCCTTATCATAGTAAATGATAAATTACTAAAGAAAAATGTTATTCTGCAATGTTTTGAAGATTAAGTAGAGTATGAGTGAAATTAACATTGTGTGTAAGTGGAGCTGTGACTATATCATGTCAGAGTGGTGATAAAATTTCAAAGGAGAGAGAATTAGAGTTTTATGCCACAGAAATGGAAGTAGTTTTCATTTTAATTGTTTTTCTTTAAATGGATTGTTTCTGTAATATACTGTAGTCTTTCCAGTTCACAGATGTTCAGGAAGGATAAAAGAGTTATAAAATATTCTAATGTGAGCTTTTAAAGTAGCTTTTTTGGAACAGAAAAAGAACAGCCTAAAGAATTCAGAATTTTTAAAGTACAATAAAGCATTCACATTGCAAATTTAGTGATTTGCGTTTTGTGATATGGGAAAACAAATGGACTTTTAACATTTATGCCACTGCTGCCCTTTTAGTCGAGTAAATCAGTTTCATCTATGAATTCCATTTTAAAAGTCAGGTATCTCTACAATTCAGTTTCTTTCTTCCTTGTCTCATCTCCTGCTAGGAGCTCTTTATTCCTGGCATTAGAAAAGTCCTCCTTTTCTCTATAGCATAAATATGGTTCTGGGCTTCACTGGAGCTAACTCAGCTGGATGGATTTGTTGTGCCAATGTCAGAGGCTCCCAGCTGTCCCTCTGTCACCCTCAGAGTCCCCTTCTCCCTTCCCTCATCCTGCAGCCCCTACCACCATCTACCCGGAAGCTCAGCTGCATCAGCACCACAGGGATCCCATGTTCCTCACCAGTTCTCCACATGGCACTTCTCTTCTCCTTCTTCGCTTCTTCTTATTTCTTTTTAGAAGGCCATCATTGGGGCTTCCCTAGTGGCGCAGTGGTTAAGAATCCACCTGCCAAGGCAGGGGACACAGGTTCAAGCCCTGGTCCGGGAAGATCCCACATGCCATGGAGCACCTAAGCCTGTGTGCCACAACTACTGAGCCTGTGCTCTAGAGCCTGCAAGACCCAACGCAGCCAAAAGTAAATAAATGTGTAATAATAATTTTAAAAAGAAAGCCATTGTTTTTCCATGATTCTAAAGCTATTTGTGTCCCTTGTGCTGTGTACAAAGGCTCCTTTTAATCCTGACGGCCCTGATTTTCTCTTACCATCATAGTTGCCTTTTCCTTCTGGACACATGGTCAGAGCCTCATATATATGTCCTGAGAGGTGGGATCAACTGCCCTGGGTGGCTTAGAGTTCTGTGGGAGACTAGCATCAGGGTTAAAATGGCACTTTATTTGCTTATTTATTAAACATCAACAACAAATATTTACTGAGCGCCTACTCTGTAGCAAGCACTGTGCTAGGTTTATAATGTTGAACAAGATAGAATGAGCTCTGCCCTTATGAAGCTTACAATCTAGTGAACAAAATATGCATTAAACATACAATCGAAATGAATTAATCAGTGAACCCATGAATTCCAAGTAACATAAGTGCTAGGAGAAAGAAGTACAGGGTGCTCTGTGTGCATATAACTGGGGCATCTGACCTAATGAGCAGGTTAGGAAAAGTTTCCTTGAGAAAATGACATTTAAAGAGCTGAAGAATAAGTCGGAGTCAGCCAGGGGAAGTGTAGAACGTTGTCCACAGAAGGAACCTGAGAAGCAAAGGCCCCAGGCAGGGGAGACAGCGAGGTGTTTGAGAAACTGAGAGAAGGACTGTGAGGCAGGAGCACAAGCAAGGAGAGGGCCCAAGGATGAGGTGGGAACCAGAGGAAGGAGTGGATCATGTAGGCTGGTACCCAAAGGGCAAGAGGGGGCTTAAATGGAAGCATGAGAGGTCAGATTTGCACTTTGACGAAACTGATGTTGTACCAAGTGGATTGGAAGGGCATGAGTGTGGATGGAGGACATTTACTCCAATCCTCTTTCATATCTTAGGTAAATTAGTACTCCAAGATTCACTGGGTTTATCCCAGGGCTTCCTGTGGTCCTGCCACTCTGTCACACATGGGGGGTGGGGGAGTTGGGGTAGGGTGTGGCACACTGACCCCCATTGAGAAGCACAGATGCCTTGACTAGGTTCCTCACCTAACAGGAACACGGCTATAAGGAGACTCTCTCAATTTTGGGGGGGGGGGGGCATTTCATTTCTCAATGCCCAGTCAGTGATTGTTTAAAGCTTGGCTCTGCATTCCTAGTCTGACCCTCTGATCCACCTTGTGGGTGGAACATAAAGGCACTAAAGTAGCAAAGAACTGGGAGCTTTCCCTTGTTTAGCGTGTAGGTCATGTCATTGTCCACAGAACAAAGCTACCCTTGAGGTAGGGAAACGTGCAATTTTGAACGGAAAAATCTAGTCATTAACTACATTGCCAGAATTATTGACAAGAAAAAGACCAGTGATAGAACGAGGCATTAAAGAAAAACACAAATACAAAAGTTTCCTTTTGCCTAACTGGAGAGTTGTATTTTCTTCGGTTTTAAAATTCCATCAGTCCAGCCAGAAGTTTAGGGTGACCCACCCCTCCTAACCTCCTCTGCACAACCCAATAAAAAACATATTTACTGTGGGAAGCAACACTATTTGGCGATATTTTATTTTCTATCAACTATTTAGAAAAATAAGTTATTTTACTCAACATTCTATGTATAGTTTTCAGCATCAGAGTATTTTCTAATGTTTTCCTTGTAATTCAGCACTTAGTTTCACCAGGCAAAATGCTTTCTGAGTATAAGAGCAAATTCCTCCCTCCCTCCTCCTTTCCTCCCTCCTCCCTTCGTCCCTCCCTCTTTCCCTCATTCCCCCTCTCTCTTCCTTCTCTCTTTTTCTCCTTCCATCAGTAAGTACTGTTTATGACATTCAAAGCATTAACTTCACTTCAAGGTCAAATTTGGATGAAATTAGTAATTTTGACAATGATTGTCCTAAAATGGCCCGATCCTACCTGGTCAAGTCAGATGATGTCCTGGCCACATAGATTTTGCAGATACAAATCCTGTCTAGCTTGTTTATTTTGGTTCACCTGGGCCTCCCCTACATGTGTGCCTTCTTTGGAGGTGTATGAGAAAAGATGGAATGTTTGGGTAGAGGGGGAGAGTCTGTTCTTTTGCTGAGTGAGACCCAGCAAGCACTGCAGAGGGTGGAGCTGGTACCCACAGGCAAGCGACAGAAATTTGTCAGGGAGAGAAGGTGGGAAGCAGCAGGAAGCCTGGGGAGATGGGTTTATCCAACCCATCATCGTGCTAGACTAGGGCAACGCTGCCTCCCTGACCAGCCAGTGGAGATGCTGAGGACATCACACAGCCCCCTCAGATTCTGTTCATTTGCACTCTGTTCACCCATCATGGGCTCAGCAGACGTTTATTGAGCACCTCGTATGGAAACACCATTGAGATGATCACAGATCTTTTCATTCTTCAAGGAACATAAAGTCTGGTAGGAGGGAAATAAATAGAGTGGATAAAGAAGTTACTCTAACAGAGTGACATTGGCAGGGATGCAGAGAGAAAGGAAGATTTCTTTCTGGTCGAGTTTGAGGTTCAAATATGGGAACTACATTCTTAGCCATGAGAGAAGGTCATGAAATATGAGACTGTACACATAACATACACATGAGGTGTCTGTTAACCCTTCATATCAAAGAAGCCTGATGTATGAAAATTTAATCTTAGAAAAAATACGTAGGACTGTTACATTATAAACAGGTGACCTGCTTTACAAAAAAGATTCTTTAAATAACAAGTGTGTCTTACGTTACTATAATATTGACTAACAGAGGGTGTAGACTTAGGTAAAGGATTTGTAATGTTAATATATCTGTGTGAAATATGGTTCAAGCTACAAACATGTCATTGCGCGTGACTTTTCATAATATTTCTGTTGTGAAAGTCAAAATATACCCGTAATTGTGATCACAGATCACAACTAACATTTTATAAATGCAAACATGTTAATTTGAATGTACCCAACCAACTGAAAATAGGTAGGATGGCCAAGAGGCTCCCACTGTGGGTTACTTGGCAAATGGCCGCTGGCATGGATTCTTCCTTTAGTTCTTTTTCCTGGCTGCATATTAAAATCATATGGGGAGCTTTGTAAAAATCTCAGATCCCAGGAAACACTATTAGAATCTCTTGGGAATAAGACCCAAGCATCAATAGTGTTTTAAGCTCCCTAGATAATTCTGGTGTGTGGCCACTGCTTTGGGGAAGTGCTTCTCAAATTGTAATGTGCATAGGACCTTGTTAAATGCAGATTCTGATTCAGTAGGTCTAGAGTGAGGCCTGAGATTCTGCACTTCCGACAAGCTCCCAGGTGGTGGTGATGCTGCCAGCCCAAGGACCACGCTGTGACAATGACATTATATCTAAATCTTGTGCACCAGTGCATCTGGGGAAGCATCTGATTTGACAACGGGGACTTGGTTTCTCCAGGGCTCCTCATCCTGGAGTACAAAGGGATTCCATAACAACAGTAACCTGAATTCCACTAGCTCTTGTTTAAACCAGTTCTTCCAGGTGTACAGCACCCCTGCTGCCTCCGGAAAGAGACCCCATAAATGTGTCCAACAGTCCCTTGATAGTTCTTGCAGGGGGGGGGGGTCTTAGGAAGGTCTCATATGGGCTCACAAATATTTCTCTCCTTCTCTTGATTAGCTCTGCTTGTTTTTACTGAGACCCCACCCCCAGCCCCCAATCAAGGGACCCACAATGATTCCAATGGGGGCTCCAGCCAGCAGACAATTCTGGGTAAAAGACACTACCTTGTCTTCAGAATCACTTGTCCCAAACTACTCTGGACAGCTCCAGGGGTCAGGGTTCTCCTTCCCTTAAAATGACTTCTCTCTCAGGAGGGTCCCCATGGCCTGCTGCCACTGTCCTGTCTGAATCCTTGCTCATTTTTGAGTAGGAACCGTGGACAAACCAAGTTTTGTTTTGCTTTTAGAAAGAACAGACCAGGTCCAATAAGGAGTGTGGAGACAGGAAGAAAGGAGTTCTTGGGAGGAGTTCATGCCAAGGAGCACTATAGCCACAATCTCCATGACAACAGGAACACTTCCTGTGATCACTGACCAATAGGCTATGCTGGGTCGAAGGACTGGACTCCCTGGCAGTGTGTCAGTGTCAGGACTTACAACTTTCCACAGACGGGCTGTATCATCCTAGTGTGGCCTTACGTGACTGGGTAGTGGATGGGCAGGGTTGCTCATCAGTGAAGAGTTCTGTGCTTAGGGAAGCACCTCTCCCTCCCTCTGTGATCAAGCAACCTTTCTGTGATTGCTTCTCACCATTTTTCCACGTTCTATTTTTTCTCTCCATGTGCTCCATTCCCATCTTACATGTGTATGATATATGTGTTTACAGCCTATGCTACTCTTAAACACACAATTATCTTTTCTTTTCCCAAAATGAACATTTATTTTGGTTATCTTAGGGGTAACTAACCAGTCGAAGTGATCCTCATAATGATTTTAAATGCCCCCTAGCAACAATTTACAACCTTCAGGAAATACTGGCCCAGTGTCTATTAACATTGTAGTATAAAATAGTAAATCCTGGGAAAATTCAACGAGGCCCAGATTTCCAAGCCGTTCTGCTGACATTTCTGCCAAGTGTGTCTATGACATTATACGCCTCACTCTTTTGTGCATATTTCTATTGTTTTATAAATAAAACTCTCTTGAATAAGCATCATTTGCTTTCTAAGTGGAATGGAGGTGCCAAGATCCCCTAAAGTTTTGTCTTACCGAGGCAAGTAGCTTGAGTGACACTACGTTCAATTATGTTAGCATAGTTAATATGTAGGAAAGCAGAACTGTGCCTTACTGCAAATCACCACCTCTACCACCGCTGATGTGTGAAAACCCAGGCTTTCCAAACACACAAACTAAATTAATATCGGACCCTTCATTTTACAAAATCTCCCATTAAATAGTGGGTTTCTAGAATCAAGGCAGCTTTTCAGAAGTTAACCTCCTGCACAGTATGAAGCATGCGTGCTTCTCATTCTGCATGAAACATGCCAACCAATTTTCAATTATGCAGTCTGGATTTAAATGCTTTTCAAGGAGGAAAAAAAAACCCCCCACGTTTTCACATTTGTAACGAGAGGTTAAAACAAGATCAAAAATCATATTTGAAGACAAAAAATTTAGTCCTGGAGAGCAAATAATAGTGTACAATGATTGCCAGTGTTACAGCACCCCTGGCAGAGCTGCAAAACCAAGTGGCTGTCCGTTCGGGCTACAGCGAGCGGTTGCTTGAGCGCGCGGGTCCCGCTCTGGCTGGCACCTTGTGTAGGATGACAAGGCGGTTGCTGGCTCTGGCTGTGGCGCTCAATCTTGTTCACCGTGTGGGCAGCTGTTGGCTCACCACTCACTATGACTTTCCCCAGACCTGGTAGACTCATCCAGCCAGCCCTAAATGGGTGATTGACGAAGCATTTCTGGACTGGAGGGGTCTCGGGAAACCATGTATTTCAGTCCCCTTGTTTATTATGGATGAAAAGGTAAAGAACTTGCCCAGAATCATAACACAACTGGAGACTGGCGTTTAGACTACAGGCTCAAGCTCTTGGCTTCTAGTCTGAGACTCTCTCTCTACCTTTTACCATAACTCTGCATCTCTTTACCTCCAAAACAGAGTACTTCCTATAGTTAACTTGCCAGTTAACCTGTTCATGAATACTGACCAAGGAAAACTCTGGGCCCTAAGCTTGTACAGCCATAGCTTGGGTTCATCAGCTGGGTGACATAACCAACCCCAGGCTTCTACAGACTCACCTGCTGCTGAACCCAGCTCTCTGGGCTCTTAGGCAGGGTCTCAGCCCTCTCTAATTCACTCCCGGTAAAAACCTTAACCTGATACTTTCAGCTCTGACATTAACGCTGCCTTGATTTCCTCCAGGAACAAGCAATAGCTCGTGGAGTGTTTTCTATCGGCTCCACATGGCTCCAAATCACAGCCTGTGGCCAGGAGGGCTGCCAGCTCCCTCAACCAAACTGGGAGCTTTGTGGACCCCACGAGAGGCCTTATTTATTACATCTCCCAGAGAAAGCAGACGGGGGCAATAATCGTCAAAGTAATATTTACCCCTTAATAACTGCCTATTTTTATACTGGTGTTAGAGGTTAATAGCAGTGTTATTTACTCCTCTGCCAAAAAGAACTGAAGGATGTGAAATGTGGCAGTCAATAAAGCTGAACAGTCAGATAAATAACATTCATATTATTTCCTGACAAATCCTTCTGCAACCCGGGGATATAAATAACCCTAAGAAAGCAGGTCCTGCATTACAAGTTTAGTGATGTGTAAAATGTAATTTTAAAAAGAGCTTCAAGCCCTAGAAGCATTGGATTCTATAACTATATACACCGACAGACAGCCCTCAGGATGTGTGCGCACGTGTGCGTGAGTCCTCTGGGAACACACATGCATTCTCCGACGTACTTACCATCGTGTGTCCATGTGAATGAGGTGTCAGTGTGTGTAGTCATCGCCTGTCACTTCCTTTCCACTCCTGTGACATGCACTCCTCTGCTTCTTTTCCTACCTTACTGATGGCTCTTTCTCAACATCCTCCTCTTATGCTCCTAATTTGGAGCACATAGGGGCTCTGTCCTAGTCCCAGGTTTTCTGCTCTGGCATCTTCCTAGGTGATCCTATCCATTCCCATGGCTGACACACAAATGTGTATGTCTAGCTCTCAATCTCCTGGAGCTCTAACTCCAGTATTAACAGACTCCTTGACATTTCCACTTGGATATATGATAGGCATCTTGGTCACACTCTGGCCACGGTATAGCTCTAAATTCCACCCCCAAACTGCTCCCCACTCCCCTACTCTCTGTTGTCTTCCCCAGATCGGCGAATGGTACCACCTCCCATGCAGTTGTTCAATTAAAAACCAAGCACCTTTTTAATCTCTCTGATATTCACCTGCCCTCCACCTTGTATCTAATCCACAAACAATTTCCATAAACTTTTCCTTCAAAATACATCTGGAATCCATCCATCCATCTTCTTCCTTCTGTCTTCACCACTCTCCCCGAGTCCAAGTGTGCCATCTTTCTGACTGCTTTCCCAGCTTCCACTCCAGCCGCCTCATTCATTCTCCTCCCAGCAGAGTAAGCTCTTAAAATATGAATCCAAACGTCTTTCCTTGGCCTGCAGGTGCTGTGTGACCTGGCCCTGTTCCTCTCTGACCTCCTCTCCTGCCCATCTCCCCTCCCTCGTTGTCCTCTGGCCACAGTGTCCACCTCTTTGATCTTCCAACAGATCAAACACGTTCCTTCTGCCTGGGATGCTCTGGAGCTGGCGTTCCTACACTGGCTTCCTCTTGTCAGTCCATGAGCAGGTCCTCCCTGATGTCCAACCATCTAGTCTGAATAGATGCACCACCACCCATGTCACAACCTTCATGTCATCGTTACTGTTTTCTTCATAGCATCTATCATTTCTCAAAATTATGCTGTTCCTAGATTTGCTTACATGTTCATTAGTTATCTCCAGTAGAATGTAACCTCCATAAAAGCAGAGCCCTTGTCTGTCATCTTCCCCACTGTATGTCCAGTGCCTGGGAAACAACCAGGCACATAGTAGGTATCTGTACTAGTGTCCTAGGGCTGCCATTAAAAAGTGCAACAAATCCAGTGACTTAAACAATAGAAAGTTATTTTCTCAAGATTCTGGAGGCTGTAGATCAGGGTGTTGACAGGGTTGGTTTCTTCTGAGGTCTCTTTCCTTGGCTTGTAGATGACCATCTTCTCCCTGTGTTTTCACATGGTCTTCCCTCTATATATGTCTGTATCCAAATCTCCTCCTCTTATTTATAAGGACACCAATCATATTGGATTAGAGGCCCCCCCTAATGACATCATTTTAACTTAATTACCTCTTCAAAGGCCCTTTCTCCAAATATAGTCACGTTCTGAGGTACTGGGGGTTAGGACTTCAACGTATGAATTTTGGGGAGGGACACAGTTCAGTCCATGAATAATAAAACAAATAGTGATCATCATGAAAGCTAATATTATTGAGATATTATGTATTGACATTGTTTTAAGTACTTTTCCTGTATTATCTTTACCTTCATTATTAAGGTTAAGAATTAAGAATGTCACTATTATCAGTTCTATTTTCCAGATGAGGAAACCAAAACAAAAAGAAATTAGATGACCTGCTGGAGGTCACAGGTTATAAGGGTGGAAACTGTTTGATTCTATGTCCTTTTCCACTGCCCTACACTGCTCCCCTGTGTTTGTAAATCTCTGTTGAATGAACGGGTGAAGGGGAAGCACGCATGTTATTCAGCATATGCTGTAAGTGCACAGACACCAAAGGCAGCATATTAGCCAGACTACCTTATTTATATCTTGGGCTCCCTTCTAAAAATGATTTGAAGCAAAATATCTTAAAGGCATCTATACAATATCAGTAGTAAAATAGAAATTAAAATCAGAAAATCAGGAGGAAGAAAAGGAAGAAGAGAGAAACGTATAAATCATGAACAGGGATAGATGTTGAGATTAAACATCAGTTTTGTCTCTGAGCTTCCTTAGTTCTTTCATTCCAAAAGAAAGTCTACCAATCCCCTAAAAAGATAAAAATTATCCTGGAACTAAATTCTAAATGCATGTCGCATGCAAGCTCTTACATAATAGCAATCTTTAAGTGACATAATAGAAAATGGTCTTTCATCAAACTCAGGAAAAAGAACAGCTGGATTTTACTTTATAAGGGGTTCCATTTGCATTATCCTGAAAGGATCCACTTACTTTTTTCTGGCCATCAATGACATTCTGTGACTTCGCTCATTCTCATTTTACTAATCCGTTCTGAGTTAGGCTCAGGAATTCTGCAGAGCCCTCACTGACTTTCTACCAATTAGGTGGAAGAGCCTGGCTGCATCTCCAGCAGAAAGCCTCAGAGGGCGTTTATCTTGGTACTGAAATGCTAACCACAGGGAAAGAAGTCCCCCTTTCAAAGGGGAGGGCTGGGTGTATGCGAAGGAATGAACTCATCGTTTTCTTTTCTTTTTAAAATTAAGGTGGGCGTGGAGAGTTGGGAAGGCCAGAGAGATTAGCTCCTCTTTTAAGAATCAGTTCCCCCAAGAAATAACTCAGTTTCAACTTCCAGCAGCAAATCAGAATTTGACAATGGACATTGCTCGTAAAACACGCAGCATAGGGCCTGACATGTAATAAGTAGCACTCAGTAAGTATTTGTTATTGTATTAGTGGCTTAAGAGAAGTGTTTGGAACTCCTCAGGCATTTTGATGAGGTGTTTTCCCTAGTATTTTTAATAATATGGACACGGAATAGATGTTTATTAAATTGTGGGATTTCTGGTAAAGAAAAAATTGGAAGAACATTTCCAGAGGCATTTTTAAAACTATCAATCTATAGCCTTAATAATGGTCGTTAAGGCCCAGTTCTAAACACCTATGATGTTACTCTGAAATAATAGCATGTAAAATGTGTAAACAGACTATGAACAAAGATGTTCATTATGGAATTATGTGTAATAAAAGAAGAAATTAGGGGATTAAATTTAGGTAGATCCACAAATGATGGTTCAAAAATTGAAAAACTCTGAATAATACTACATACATTTTTCTGCAACTTATTTTTTTTCACTTAATCTATCTTGGTTTTCATAATATCATCTATAAGTCTACAGTATTTTCTCCCTACTGCCCAACTTTCTATCGCAAAAATTTTCTAATAAACAGAAGAGTTTAAAGAATCAGACAGTGAACATCTGTGTATTCACTTTCTCAATTCTGTAGTTACTACATTCGTTTTAAAAGGCTGCAGCGGGACTTCTCTGGTGGTCCAGTGGTTAAGACTCTGTGCTTCCATCGCAAGGGCTGTGGGTTTGATCCCTGGTCCTGGAAATAAGATCCCACATGCCACGCAGCCAAAAAATAAAAAATTTTTAAAAAGACTGTACAGGGCTTCCCTGGTGGCGCAGTGGTTGAGAGTCCACCTGCCGATGCAGGGGACACGGGTTCGTGCCCCGGTCCGGGAAGATCCCACATGCCGCAGAACGGCTGGGCCCGTGAGCCATGGCTGCTTAGCCTGTGCGTCCAGAGCCTGTGCTCCACAGCGGGAGAGGCCACAACAGTGAGAGGCCCGCGTACAGCAAAAAAAAAAAAAGACTGTACAGTAGCCCATCTAAGGGCAAGCTAACTTGTTCCTTACTGAGGCACATGTATGCTTCTTTCAGTTTTTGGTGTCACACAGCACATCAATAATAATACTTGTACATACATTGTTGTGTATGTGTACAAATAGATCTGTAGTATAAATTCTGGGAGGTGGGAACTGATAAGTCAAAAGATAAATGGATTCCAGAAGTTGATATATACAGTTGACCCTTTAACAACATGGGTTTGAACTGCACAAGTCCACTTATACACAGATTTTTTTCAGTATATATGTACTACAGTACTACTTGATGCATAGATGCAGAACTGTGGCTATGGAGGGCCAACTATAAAGTCATACTCAGATTTTTGACTGTGCAGGGGTCAGCACCCCTACCCACCCACCATGTATAGTTCGAGGGTCAACCGTATTGCCATGTGGCTTACCAAAATGGTTGGAATAAGAGAGTAGGGAAATGCTTATTTCACTTCACATTTGTCAACATTGGGTATCAGCAAACATTTAAAATAGCTTACAATCTCGCAGATGAAAATGGTATCTCTCTTAGTCTCCTGGGCTGCCATAACAAAGTATCACAGAGTGAGTGGCTTAAACAACAGAAATTTATTTCTCACAGTTCTGGAGACTGGCAGCCCTGTATCAGGGTGCCAGCATGCTTGGATTCTGGTTAGGGTTCTCTGCCTGATTTGCAGGCAGCTGCCTTCTCCTTTGTCCTCACATGGCAGAGAGAGAGAGGGAGAGAGAGAGAGAGAGAGAGAGAGACAGAGAGAGACAGAGAGAGAGGGAGAGAGAGACAGAGAGAGAGAGACAGAGAGAGAGAGAGAGAGAGAGAGAACAAGATTTTTTTTTCTCTTCTTATAAGGGCAATCATCTGATCATGAATACCCAACTCTTATGACCTCATCTTAAACTAATTATCTCCCAAAGGCCCTATATCCAAATATCATGACACAAGGAGTTAGGGTTTCAATATATGAATTTGGGAGGGACACAAACATCCAGTTCATAACAGTGGCTCATTGTTGTTTTTATTTGTGAATCTTTTATGTGTTTATTTGCCGTTTGTATTTATTTTATCCATTAACTGCTTGATTATCTTCTTATCGATTTTCCTACCCTACTGATTAATAAGAATTTTTGAATTTTAGACATATTAGCCCTTTGTCATCTATACTGCAGATATTTTTCTGAATTAGTCATTTGTCCCCTGATTTGGTTTATATGGTTTTTTGAGCAGAAATTCTAAATTTTTATAGAATCAGATCTATCCATCTTTTTCTTTTTTTTTAATAAATTTATTTATTTTTTGCTGTGTTGGGTCTTCATTGCTGCGCACGGGCTTTCTCTAGTTGTGGTGAGCGGGGGCTACTCTTGGTTGTGGTGCACAGGCTTCTCATTGTGGTGGCTTCTCCCGTTGCAGAGCACCGGCTGGGCACGTGGGCTTCAGTAGTTGTGGCATTCGGGCTCAGTAGTTGTGGCACATGGGCTTAGTTGCTGCGAGGCATGTGGGATCTTCCCGGACCAGGGCTTGAACTCGTGTCCTCTGCATTGGCAGGCGAATTCTCAACCACTGCGCCACTAGGGAAGTCCCAAAATCTTTTTTTTTATGGTTTCTTGTCTTGCTTAGAAATGTCTTTCCTTCTTTAAGATTTATAAATTGGGGGATAGGTTTTTCTCCCTAATTTTTGAGCCATAAAGTGTTACTTAAATAGGCCATGAGAGTAATTCTTTCCAGGAAGACTTAAGCAATGTTTTTCTTAATCTACAAAATGAGAGATATTCTACCTGGAATATAAGGGTGTTAGAGACAGGAAAATTTGTTGTTTCCAAACTGAAGTCCTCAGAGAAGCCAGGGAGGCAAGTGCACCTGTGTGTGTTGGGGGTGGGTGGGTGTACACACACACACAAGGGCAGGGGGAGAGAGAGGAGAGGGGAGTGGGGGCGGGGTGGTTATGGAGATCTGATGACTAGTCCCCTCTCTACTTGGAGTCCCTAAAAATCAGGGCAGATAGAATGATTAAGCAGATTAGGGAAAGAGGGGGAGGAAAATACAAAGTCTGGTATGAGCAGGCTCACTTGGAGATTGACCCAGAAAGGCTTAGAACTCTATTAGTTGTAAATATCGTAGTCTTTAAAAAACAAATACCACTGAAGTATGGCATTCATGGTATTGTGTGTCCCATTCTGGAAATTTCAGGCAGCTACGCTGGCATCATGTAGCTCATCATCACTATCTCTTCTGCAAATTTCTGAGAAAAAAAGAATTGGCTGAAAAAACTCCTCACATCTCCATCAGCTTGTAATCAGTGAATACAGTAAGTGCAGGAGGTTGATGACTGTTTGCAGAGTATGTAATTTTATATATCTTGTGGGAGAGGTTGAGAGGATTCTGTTTAAAAAGGCTGCCCTAATAAATGATTTACCAGGGCCAGAGATCAAAGAAATTGCTCAGAAATTGCATCTCAGGGCACCTAAAATTGTAAGCTTATGGAAGTCCTCAGAACCCCAAACATTTTATGACTTTTATATTAGCTAACCACTAAATTTTCAAAGCAGTGTGACTGCCATTGGTTTTAATAAGAGCTGCATGCTCAACCCTTCCTCCCTTTAATAAATGTAAGGGTGATGTTGCCGAGAGACATTTTGAAAATATGGCAAATGTCATGGAAGATCTGCCATGGACCAAGGCTCAGGCCGGATAGCAGAAAAGTTAAATTCTGATGAGAAAAAAAATTGACTCCAAACAAATTCCATAGATCTTGTAAGAAAATAAAAGGAATTCTCCCTTGGATGCTATCTCTTAGCTGGAGTCTGCATGTAAGAGCACTGTGAAGGAGGCTAAGTCACTCTGGAGATTGGAAACTGAATTTAGTGATGTCAGTCAGGCTAGGCACTGATTGCTCTTGCCCACTGACAATTAGGAAAGTTCCCTAGCGCCCTCAGGACTTCAGAGATTTTCCCCAGAGCTAACTGGTACCCCTCGTCCCAGACAAGCCATGGTCCAGTCTGAAAATGAAGAACCAAAATTAGGTCAGCTAGTGGTTCTCAAAGTAGGTTCCAGGGACCCTTTGGGAGGTGATCCCTGAGACCCTTCTAGATGTAAGGTCAAAACTATTTTCATAATAATAATGAGATATTGTTTGTCTTTTTCATTCTCATTCTCACATGAGTGACCACCAACAGGACTGAAGGAAGAACCACCCAGCTGAACACTGTTCAGATTGCAGAATCATGAGCAAATAAAATGGTTTTAGTGTGGCTTGTTTTGCAACCATAGATAATTGGAATAGGCATGTCAGAGATGCATACTGATGCTGGTAGTATTGGTGACCTTGATTGGGGATCACTTTAAATTTTTTCAGCCATGTAGGGACTGAATCTGGGTGTCACTAGGGAAGATGGATAGAGGGATTATTCACAGGGACAGAGATCAGAATGACTGATTTCCTAACATGTTCAGAAATCAAAAAGTGAGGCTCTAAGCTCAGTCATGGTTTCCCCCTCGTGGACAGAGCTAAAGGTGTCTACTGATAAGTGAAGGAGATTTCTCCTGATGAATAACTTTGACGAAATTCATAGCAATGATGATGAAAATGATGGTATGAGGAGGCTGGTGATGATGACAAGGATGATGAGGGTGATGGTGGCGATGGCAATGATGATTGTGTAGATAAGATGGAACTTGGTCCTGGGACTCCAGTCCTGAAATGAGAAATGACTCCTGTGGATAACATGTTGTGATGGGGAGGGTGTGTAGGCTTTGGTGTCAGAAGACCTGGTCCAGGTCCTGGCTTCACAATCTTCGATAAGTCATGCTTCCAACCTGAACTTCAGTTTCCTAACTGCTAAAATGGGAAGAGCTATATTGCCTGCTCTTCCCCCTGACACAGTTTTCATGAGGGTCAAGTGAGAGTACGTGAAAGTGCTCTATAAACTGTAAAGTACTATGCAAAAGGGAAGAATATTAAGATAAGGGATATGAGATTGTTGCTAAAAGGAATCTTCCCTATACTTAAGCAGTTCTGAGAAAACACAGAGCAGATGATTAAAGACCTTTCTGCAGGAAGTTTTTAGTTTGCTTGTGGGAGTTACTGATCTTGCTGCCCCCTATGACAGCCAGCCAGGAAAGGTGATGTGGCTTCGAAAAGAAATACAGCCTCCACGTTTCCCAAGTTTTGGAGAGTGTGGCGTTTTCTGTTCTTTTTTCCAGCATTATATATAAACCGGTCAGCATTTCCTAGATGTTCAACACTGTGCTAGAAATTGAGGGTAAGAGCTGAGGAAGAAAAGTAGCTCCTTCCTTTCTAGCCTGCTTGTGGTAGGTAGAATGATGGCCCCCAAAGACATCCTAATCCCCAGAACCTGGGAATATGTTAGGCTGTGTGGCAAAGGGAACTAAGGTTGCAGATGGAATTATGGTTGCTAATCAGCTGACCTTAGGATGGGGAGATTATCCTGGGTTATCCAGGCAGGCCCGGTGGAATTACCAGCAACCTTAAAAGTGGAAGAGGGAGGCAGGAAAAGGAGAAGCAGAGAGTTGGCAGTGTGAGAAGGACTCAGCCCAATGTTGCTGGCTTTGAAGATGGAGGAAAGGGCCATGAATCAGGGAATGTGAGAAGCCTCCTGAATCTGGAAAAGGCAAGGGAATAGATTCTACCCTAGAGCCTCCAGAAGGAAAATGATCCTACAAACACCTTGGTTTTAGCCCAGTGAGACCCATTTCTTACTCCTGATCTCCAGAACTGTAAGATAATAAATTTGTATTGTCTAAGTCCCTACTTTTGTGATAATTTATTATGACAGCAATGGAAAACTAAGATATTGCCCCACAGTCTCCTAAGGAAGCCACCTTTGTGGGAGGACTGGGCAAAAGAATGAGAGGTTTGACTCAATGCCACACATGATGTCAATGGAATTTTAGTTCCATTTGTCATGTTAAGTTCGAAGACCTAAACCAGTAGGCAACAAGCAAGGTCTGCAAGTTTCCCCATTTCTGAAGCTACAGTTGTATACACAGGAAGTAATATCAGCACCATTGGTCAAGCTGTATACAACTTACCATCTGACATTGATGTATTGACTTATTTGTTTTATGTCTGTCTTCCCCTCACATAGAATATAAGCTTTGTCAGTTTCACTGCCGTAGCTTCAAAGCTCAAAATAATTCCTGGGTCACAGTAAGTGTTCAATAATTTTTTATTAGCAAATTCACTTATTCAACAAATTTTTGTTAAGACTATATGCATCAATACTAGAAAATAAGTTCAACGTAGGCAGAGATTTGTATCTGTTTTGTTAGCTGCTTTATTTGTGTTCATAGAATAGTACCTATCACTCAATAAACATTTACAGGATGGAATGAATGAATGATTTAAAGAATGAAACATAAAAGCCCCTGCACTTCAGGAGTTCGTAGTCTAGTGGACTTCGGTTTCAGATTTGTCAATATAGTTACCTACACCAAAACTGGATTCGCCTTCCTCCTCAAATTTTCCAATAATTTTCAATGATTTGTCAAGTCGCTGTGTTGTAGGGGAGGAGAATGAAGGCATGGAGAAGGGTTAGGGAGTTAAAATGGGATTCTAAGTTGATGCTATTTTTTGCCAGATAACATGAGGACTCGTCTAGACATTTATTTTCTGACACAATTCATTTCTATTTTTATTATTTTTATAAATGTATGTTATTTGTAATTTGACTAAAGTATGTGCTCACTGTAATGAAGTCAAGAAGCAATAGAGCCCTCTACCTCCTAAGGTCTGCTCCAACCCCCCCTCAGAGGTAACCGCTGTTAAGAGTTTGGTTTATATTCCCCTGTCTTCAAATATCTTATTTGGATGCCTCATTTTCAGAACTGCTTAAAATAAGTATAAGCCTAGACCTTGATCTGATCCAAAATTGCTGAGAAAAAGAGTTTAAAAACATATACTAAAAATAATGTGAAAGAGGACCATGTAACAGAAATCCCTACGTGGGAAAAATCATTTTTAAAATTGTTGTGATTTGTACAATAGCTGGTTTTCCCATGCTCTATGTTTTGTCCCTTTAAATTTTTTCATATCTTGAAATTACCAGGATCCCCAAGTCTATTTGCCTGAGAATGAACAAATAAGCCTCTATTACTGTAAAAAAAAAAAATTTCGTGATGCTTACAGGAATGATATTTTTGTGAAAAGTTGAATAAAATACTTTGAAAAACTTTTAGAAAAATAAGGAGGTGAGGTTATCAGTCACTGTCTATCATCCTAATGATTCTCACCCAGGATTGACATCAGACCCCTTGAGAAGAAAGACATGTCAGCAAACTAGGACTGAAGCCCAGTCGATGACTTTATGGTTGTCCTTGAACTTCTCTTTCACTTACATTCCTTTCTGACTTTGTGTTGGCCTTACATTTAAAGGCCAGGTTTGTACTGTAATAATAATTAATAGTTGTGTATCACTTAACAGTTTACAAAGCAATTCCCCACCTATTTTCTTATTTGCTCTTTGAACTTCCCAAGAGATGTGTGCTATTGCTCTTTTGGTGACTATTAGCTTCCATTACTCAGATGAGAAAACTGAGGCTCAGGGAGCTTAAATGACTTGCCGAAATCACATGGTCTGTTAGCAGCAGGACTCCTACCTTTAAGTCTCTTGCCTTTTCCTTGAAGCAATGTTGGCCCCCAGATAAGCAACGTCGGGTCATACTCTCCCATTATCATCAACATTCTCAACAACTTGAGGAAAAAAATTAGACAAGGTGTTTTATATCATTGTATTTTTTTTCAGGAAGCCAATACAAAGTGTCCAGTGTGTCTCTGAGGTGTCTGCTGAGATGAGGCATATGGACTTGCTTGTGGGGAAATAGTCAGGACGTACATGTGGCCACCTCTGACTCCAAGCCCTGACAGGGGCCCTGGCTAGCATGTTCCACGTGAATCCAGGGCCATGAACTCCCCTTTTGCTCAAGATGGCACTGGCGTTCCTCACAGCATGTTTGCCAACACCACTCACCCCAGCCCAGCATCTTTCTTTCTCTAGCCTGCTGTCTCACTGTCCATACCAGCCTGCAGTGGGCCAGAGAGGCAGACGAGTGAGACTGACACTCCGGGAGCCTTCCGAGACTTTACTGAGTTTACCGGCAGGTCTAGAAAGATGGAAGTCCTATGGGTAGGCCCTCTAGGCCCTCCTGGAGGGTATGTCAGGCTTCAGGCCTCAGGTGGTTTGGCTCATGAGCTCCATTTGTGCTCATGGTTGGAGCAAAGCACCTTGGGAAAGCCCTGCAGTGAATAAATACAAGATGGGGTCAGGGGAAGCTGAATTTGAATCCTGCCTTTGCCCCCGAATAGCTAGAAGCTTCCTAACCTCAGAGATTCCCTTTGATCATGGAGGTGAGATGGAAGAGCACACTTCTGTTATATAAAGTTGTTGTAACGATCCAATGAAAAAAAATTTGTGAAAGCACTTAACAGCTCTAAAGCACTAAAGCCACATCTGTTTGGGTTTTGTTGTTGTTGTTGGTTTGTCTTCCAGATAGAAATCTCTGCCCACAAAGTCTCCCACAGTAAAGGGACACTGATACAAACACACGGCTCCTCTCCACTATTTCATCAACTATGTGCTCTTTTAGACAGCTCACCAATGAATTCCTTTCTTCTTCTTTTTCCCTGTACCTACTGGAGTCCTTTCCCTGACGATTTATCTTAGTACCAAGCTTTAGTCCTCCTTCCCAAGTCATCTGAAGAGACCTTGAGAGAGACCCATTTAATGGGTGGGAAAGTAACTATAGGGTGAAAATGGAAGTTTCCTTTCTGTTCCTCCTAATTTTAGCAACACAGCTCAGACTGCTACTCTGAGTGTGTTAATAAAGTTGGGGTTCTACGTCTAGGACTCTATTTTTGTCCCCCCCCATATGTCTTTTCTTCTGTAATTACAGAGCTTTTATCTAGGCACAGGGCTGTTGAATTAAAGATCACATTTCCCAGTCTCCCTTGGGGGGTTCACGTGACTAAGTTCTGGCCAACGGGAGTGAGCAGAAGTGATGTGTGCAAATTCTGGGACTTATCCTTAAAGGGAAGGAACACAACCTCTTTCCTTTTCCCCTCCCTGCTGGTTGGAATGCTGATGTGATGGTAGCTTGGGACAACCATCTCAGACCACATGATGGAAGCCATGTGTTAAGGATGGCAAACAGGAGATTAGAAGCGGCCTGGGATCCTGACCCTGTTGAGACATCCTACCTTTGACACGAGACAGAAAAATGAATTTCTTTCTGGTTTAAGCTATTATTTTTGTAGGTCTTTTGTGATGGCAGCCTGAAATACATCATAACAGAGGTTATAGAGAGGAATACTTTGAGGTCTACAGCTTCACACTTTTTGAGCTTGGGAAATTCCATGTTTGCCCCAGATCCTGATCTAAAATAGGAAAAACTCATAGATGCTCTCCTATGACTTCCCCCTTCTGTGTTAGTGTTCAGTGTTATTATTAAAGTTGTTGTTATTGTTGCCATTAACATTGATTTAAATAAACCAGGTAAAATGCGCATGAATGACAACAACAAATAGATAAATTGGCATTCATCAAAATTAAAAACTATCATGCATCAGAGGACATTATCAAGAAAGTGAAAAGACAACCTACAGAAAGGGAGAAAATATTTATAAATCATTTATCCTATAAGAGTCTAGTATCCAAATATATAAAGAATTCTTACAACCCAACGAAAAAAATAAACAACCCAATTAAAAGTGGGCAAAAACTCTAAACAGGCATTTGTACATGTGTTTCAAGCACATGAAAAGATGTTCAACATCATTAGTCATATGGAAGTGCAAATCAAAACCACAGTGAGGGGGCTTCCCTGGTGGTGCAGTGGTTGAGAGTCCGCCTGCTGATGCAGGGGACACGGGTTCGTGCCCCGGTCCGGGAGGATCCCACATGCCGCGGAGCAACTGGGCCCGTGAGCCATGGCCGTTGAGCCTGTGCGTCCGGAGCCTGTGCTCCGCAACGGGAGAGGCCACAACAGTGAGAAGCCCGCATACCACAAACACACACACACACACACACACACACACACACACACACACACACACACACACACACACACACACAGTGAGATGCCATTTCATGCCCACTAGAATAGCTATAACTTCTTTTTTTTTAAAAAGAAAGGAAAATAGCAAGCGTTGGTTAGGATGTGGAGAAATTGGAATCCTTGTACACTGATGATGGGAATGAAAATGATTCAGCTGCTGTGGAAAGCAGTTTGTTTTTCTCCTCAAAAAGTTAAACATAGAATTACCATATGACCTCCCAAAGAACTGAAAACAGGTACTCAAACCAACACATGTATACACATGTTTGTAGCAGTGCTATTCACGATAACCGAGAGGGGGATTCAGACGTCCATCAATGAATGAATGGATAAACATATGATGGTATAGACAAACAGTAGAGTATTAGTCAGCCAAGAAAAAGGAATGAAATACTGATACATGCTATAACATGTATGCACCTCAAAAACATTACACTAAATGAAAGACATCAGACACAAAAAGGCCACATATTGTATGATTCCATTTATAGGAAATATCTAGAATGGGTAAATTCATAGAGACAGAAAGTAGACTGGTGGTTGCCAGGGCCTAGGGCAAGAGAAGAATGAGGAGGAACTGCTAAATGGGGTTTCCTTTCAGGGCGATGAAAATGTTTGGGAACTAGATGGAGATGGTGTTTGCACAATATTTGAACATACTAAATGCCACTGAATGGTTCACTTAAAAATTGAAATGGTTCATTTTATGTTATATGACTCTCACCTAGTTTGTTTTTTTTTTTAAAGCCATGGGGCCCCAAAGCAATAGTAGCATTGTTTGTTTGCAGAAAGGTATCCGGTGGTACAGGGGTCTGCTTGAAACAAGAGCCTGAACCATCTGAGCAACTGGACCACTAATGAGCACCTCTCCTCTCCCAGAAGCAAATGTTCCTGTCCTCGTTCTCCCAGCCATTCATTAGGCTCCAACCTGCTACTTGTCAGGTAGCATTAGTCATACAAGTATCCAGGGGACTGGAGAGCTCTTGCTCTTCCCGATTCCTTATTTATTATGCTAATGAGAACATGACCACGGCTCTGAGGCCCAAGGTGGATATTTGGACTATATTCAGTGGCAGTGGCACAGGGTGGACTGGGGGACTCACCCACAGGTCTGGTTTCAAGCCCAACTTTGTCACACCCTTGCTGTATATTCTTGAGAAAGTCTGGTACCCTGAGACTGTCTTCTCGCTTTAAAATTGGACTAAATAACATTTTCCTTAATTCATTTCAATATCCAGAAACTGATTATTTCTCAGTACCTCCCTTGCTACCACCCTGGTTTGAGTCACTGTCATCTTTTCTTGATAAATGCAGTGGTCTCCTAACCCATCTCCTTTCTTCTGCCTTTGCCCTCTTCCCAACCTATTGTTCTATTGCCATAAGACTGGTCCTTCAAATAAGTCAGACTGGGTCATTCTTCTGCTCAAAGCCCTCAAGTGTGCTCATCTTAGGGTAAAAGCCAAGTCTTTCCACTGGCCTTCAAGGTCCTATAGGATGGGACTCTTGCTTCCACTCTGATCTTATTTCTTAACCATCAGCACCTTGCTCACTTCACTCTACACCCAATGGTTTCCTTTCTGTTCCTGCCTCAGGGCCTTTGTACTTGCTGTTCTCTCTAGCTGGAAGGTTGCTCTTGCTCTTGCCTCCTTCAGGTCTCTGCTCAGATGTCATCTTACCAGTGAGGTCTTCCCACCCTGGCACTCCCTATTCCCCTTCCCTGCTTAGTTTTTGTTTTCTATTACAATATAGTTAGCACCATTCAACATTTAACACCAAACAAACATACTTTGTTTACTTCTATTTTATTTTAAAATTTGTCTCCCCCTAAAATGTAAGTTCCACGAGATGTTTGGCTCAGTACTATATCCGGAGTGCCTAGAATAGTGCCTGGAACATAGAAAGTGATCTATAAATATTTACTGAATGAAACAATGGGTTCCTTTGAAGAGCAAAGAGGACAATGAATGTGAAAGCACTGTACAAAGCACAGTATTTTGTTGTTTGCATCAAAGTGAAATTTGCCTTAACAAGGCCTACACCAGAACGATTTGTGATATTTGGGGAAAATAAATAACGCAAATTAAAAATTTCACTATTCAAAAGACTTCCATGAACCCCCAAGGATACTTTAGAACCTGATAGAGCCTCCGTTTTAAAGCCCTCATCATTAGTAATCTTCCCAGAACCCATTTCATCAACCTTAATGGAATGGACTTGAGAGGAGCAGCTTCCTGATGAGTGTGAGTCGAAGGAGTCTGGGTATTTCATAGCTTGTGTGGGATTTTATGAACATAGCAAATTGGCTTTCTATTTGCTACTGCAAAAAATTAAATTAGGAATGAAAGTAATTTGGTTCAATGAAAATAAAAAAAACTAAACTCAAAGTAGTGGGGGAAAAAGGCCAACTCACACAGAGGTCAGGACTGCCAGGAAGGTTCCTTCTTAAAGTCTTATAAATAGAAGGTAATTTCTAAAATGTCAAGGGTTTCTCGGCTCAATTAAAATTATTTGTAGCACAAACGGTTGAGACCAGGGAGTACTTTAAACCATGGAAATGCAGTAACAAAAATAATAAGCAACTAGGTTATTGTTGTTTCGGAGAAAGCTTATTTAAATGTTGAAGAATTTCAATCATGTGGGATGCCAGAAAGAGCCAGTTATAAAGGGAAGTGGAGCTCTTTGCCCTCAGATTCCTGTCCCCCTGCTTCCACTTAGAAACAGGAAGCTGCCAAGAGGCATTTTGCAATCGAAACAACTTCATTTCCCATGTCCGTGCGGAAGAAAGAGCTATAACTCAACGAATACACATTTAGGACAGGCTGGGGAATGGCTGTGATGCTGCAGCCCTGAGCTCAGAGCATATAACTTCTTTCTAAATGTGTTGTGGACTCCGTGGCTGTCATCTCCTAAAGGATGAATTTTGCAAATATTATGAATTTATCCATTTGGGAAGCAAAAACAAATATCGGATAGACCCAGCTTTTGTCATAGATAAATAGTTCTTTACGTAGCAAGCCCAGGAGTGTTCAGTGCTACCTCGCAAAGTCCAATGAAGTGTCAATTCAAGCCAGAGGTGTTATCATTTACTGTCAACATGGACTGTCACCACGTATGGCCATAATCGGAAAAATTACTGATGATTGATACTGACGGCAATGATGATTACTCTTGCAATAACCTTAATTAAAATAATGAAGTGCTACTGCATGCGACTTGTGGCACGGGGGGGATAATGTATACACGCCACAAGGAAGTCACCAGCCAGCATGGCATTCATATTTCAATCCTGACACAACTGGGGAGCCCCAGAGACATTATGTGATTTCCATAGTCTCCACAGTTCCTCATCCCTCTTGTACACATAATTGCTGGAATCAGTACAATAACAAGAGTTCTGCTGGTCACTCCTTTCAGCTGCACATAGAGCCCAGCAGATGATTGGGACAGTCTCCTCCTTAGTGGCCTTCCCATGGAGCTACTTACCAAACTCTGTGGGGATGACAAGTTCAGCTCTGTACTTTCCCCACCACTAGCAACTCACACAAAGGTGAGGGCAGCCCTACGGAGAGAAACACTTCTGACCTCCTGGAACGCCAGCTCTGAAGGCTGACTCTCGCCTAGCCCGTACCATCCGTTCCTTTTTCTTCCCAGAGCTTTTTGCTGTTTTCTTTTCCTCTGTTCCTCCAGTACCTGAGATGAGAGGGAGACAGGAGGAGAAAGAACAAAAACCTTGGAGGGACTTCTGAACCACCCAGAAGGCCAGCCTCAAACCCAGTCCTGCGTCCATTTCACATAATTGGTGAGGGCCTTAAAAACACAAACAGCTCTCATCCACAGCGAGAAGATCAAAGGGACATTTACCCGCTCACTTAACTTAGAAAAAATAAAACACCCAGCGCAAATTGTGGGCTTTTAACTATCTTGTGGGACCAAAAACCTAATCAGAGTGCTGAGGACTATAAACATATAGGAAGGGAAGCAGACGGTCATTAAAATCTGATTATGAGGCCAGCAGCGCTGATAGGGCCTGACGGCATGCCTCCCTGCACAGGGATCATCTGAGAGAGCAAGGAGGGTGAGCGAAATCAGCCTTGAGCGTCTTTCCTGCACATTTAGAAGAATGTAGAGCCATAGGGGCTGCTACACCTTACCTCTTTTCAAGAGAAAATTTGGCCTCAGCCGTTCATGGAATTTTTTTCCTTTTGCTCACTCACAGAACATTCATTGTATACTGATCATAGAAAAATGCGAACTCTGACGTAGCATATAATAGCAGCTTTCTCTGACTACTGGGAACTGGGATTTGTTTCATTTGTTCATTCAACAACTATTTATTGAGCATCAGCTATATGCCAGGCTGTGTCTTGGGTGCTGAGGGCACAGCAGTAACATGACAAAGATCTTCGCCCTTATACAGCTTATATTCTAGTACAGAGAGATGCATGATAAACACATAAGCAAAATGTGAGTGTGTCAGATGTGGGAACGATGTAGAGGAGGATAGGAAGTGTGAGGGGAGGGCTTCCATCTGAGATACACAGCCAGAAAAGACTACACCGAGAAGGGGACACTTGAGTAGACACCTGAGGAAGTGCTTCTTGGAAAAACTAGGATTGGAATCAAGAAGAGCTATCAGCCCAAGTTCTTAAAGAAGGGACACGACTGGCCTTTATGGAATGCCACCCTGTGACAAGCACAACATTGGCCAGTTTATCTGTCTAATTTAACAGTGCCCTCTGTTGGCACTCATCTAGTTGCAACAAGTTAGGTGATCAAGGCCAAATGCACTTAGGCCAGTGCCTCAGGCTGTCTGTCATCCAAACTCTGAAGTCCTCTTGGTGCCTAAGCGACTCAAAGGAGTCACTCTTGGATTAAGGTCTTGCTTGCAGCAGAGCAAAAACACACATTTCCTGGACCTGCTACCTCTAGTCTATTAATTTTTCTATTGATTGTATTACCCTTGGCACTACCAACATTTTAGACTGGGTAAACCTTTGTTGTGGGGACTGTCCCATGCATTGTAGAATGTTTCGCAGCATCCCCAGGCTCTGCTCAGTAGGTGCCACTAGTACCCCGACCAGTTGCAACAATCAAAGGTATCTCCGGACTTTGCTTTGTTGCCCTAACCACACTCTCCCCTCTACCTCAGTTCCCGTTCCTCACTTTTAAATAGCAAAGACTCCCTTATCCTTTAAGGCCCAGCTCCAATTGCATCTCTTCAGCCAAGTCTTTCCCAATATTCGACTCAACCCTTTCAAAACAAATGGCTCGGGCTTCCTTGGTGGCACAGTGGTTGAGAGTCCGCCTGCCGATGCAGGGGACACGGGTTCGTGCCCCGGTCCGGGAAGATCCCACATGCCACGGAGCGGCTGGGCCCGTGAGCCATGGCCGCTGAGCCTGCGCGTCTGGAGCCTGTGCTCCGCAACGGGAGAGGCCACAACAGTGAGAGGCCCACGTACTGCAAACAAAACAAAACAAAACAAACAAAACAAATGGTTCTGGAACTACATTCCCATAGCACCTTGATTACACTTCTACTACTGCATTAGATCTCAGCTCATCCATCTGTCCGTCCATTTATCCATCCACTTATCTATTTATCCATTCACTTATCTAGCCATCCAATAAATGTTTATTGAGCACCTGCTATATGCCAGGTGCTCTTCTAGATCCTGGGGATTGAGATGTAAACAAATCTAGCAAAAACTCTGCCTTTGCTGATCTTATACTCTAAATAGGGAGCTAGAAAATAAAATAACTAAATACATGTCGTATGGTCATGGTGCCAGGTGCTATATTAGGTTCTGGAAATAGACATAAGCTAGGCCCAATGCCTGCTTTCAAAGAGCTCATGGTCATGGCAGGGGTGAGTAGAGCAGGGGGGCTGTAAGAAGTGGGAGAAATAGCGATAGGGGCTGGGGGAGAAAGGAGGAAAGAGCACTTAAATACTATGCCCAAGTGTGAGGAGTCCCCAGGGTCACAGAGAGGTCAGTGAGATCTGCCTGAAGCCTTGGGGAAGGCTGCAATTTTGAATCTTCTGGTCTAAGCTTCAGGAGAACCTTCTGAGAGGGTTAGGACATTTACAGGGTGGAATGCATCTTAGGGAGACCTAGCCTCAGAGGTAAGACAAAGAGACAGTTTTTAGAAACAGTTAAATGGAATTCCTAACCAAATTTACCTCAGGCCAGAATTTTTCCCTTTGCTTCAAGGTCACATGACAAATGATAGTGAAGGCTGGACTGGAAGCCCTGAGACCACACCCCTGATTCCCATCTTGTTCCTGAAACCCCTAAACTTCCTGAATTCCTGTGCTCCTCGGGTGGGACTTCCTGTCGGTGATGGAGCTAAAGGAACTGAACAACACCTCCATCCTTCCTAGGATAGGCCTCATTTACACATAAAGGTAGACACATTTCCATAATGCTACCCTGGAGGAAACATCCAGGAAACGTAAAGGCTGTCTCCCATGCATACTCCCCCAAACCAGAATATGTAAAATAAAAAGTCAAAGATCACACCAAGAAGTGACATTAAATCGACAAAAGACCCTGTGGGCTTTACTGGCGCTGTTTACCTGGTTTGTCCTAATTCTCTCCCACCTCCCCATCTGCCAAGACTTCAGGGATGTGTTGACTTTCATTTCCTTGAAATAGTTAATTTTTGCAACCAGGTTCCAAGTGGGAGGTTTAAACTGGGGATCAGCTCACTCTATGTGCAGGTCATTTAAGAGCTCAGTCTCATCTTTGAAATATAGATTAGCCAGGAGAGTATGAGTTCAGCATTTCTATGTAATGTTATTTCATTGATCCTGCAGGCCAGCTGGACATGGCTTCAGACGGATACCTAAAAATTAGTTCTAAAACTTTCCCATCTTTTAATATTTTATAACCTGTCAGAAAATCAATTATGGACTCTGCCCCCTTCCAATGCTTGGTTTCATAGGAGCCGATGTTTAACCAAAGTGAGGTTCTTTCCTCTCCTTTATGAAAAGCAATGGACAAGTTCAGAGTGAATGATAACTTCAGGGAAATTCTTGGATTTGTAAAGATTTAGAGGTGAATTGAATAGCTTTGACCTGCAAAGGCCAGAGCTTGGATTTTTCTCTCTCCCATGCAATAACCAGAGACTGGTTTCCCTGAACCCTGATGATCAGGGATCCAGAGCTTAGTGCTGTGGCGACCCAGCCATAATTTGAATTTGTCAAATATCTTGATATATTTCTTCAAGCCCAGTGAATCATGAAGGGCTTTCTCCAAAACCCATCCCTCCTTTTATGTACACGCATACACATGGAGCACAGTCTTTCAGACTTAAATATATTTTCCCACTTTTTTGTAGTAGAGGAGGATTTAAAGGAAAGAAAAATGTTAGAAGATATGCCAAAGTGATTTTTATTTTCTTCCTTGCCTTTTCTATATTCTGTAAAATTTCTAATATGAAAAATACATTAAGGTTTAAAAAAAAATAAGAATCTAGGTAAAGTCCCACCAACGTAACACCAAGAAAGTGGAGTCAATTTCGGTATTAGTTTAACAAATAAAAATTCCAACTTCCATACCATGGGAGTTATTAAAGAAAACATGCATGCAGCAGTCCCTACTGAATGGCTCTGTACATCAGGATAAACCATAGTTTGTCCCACATACTCATATTCAAGAAATGGGGTGAGGAAGGAGGGAGAGAGAGAGAGGAGAAAAGATCAATTTCTGGGCTAGGAGGAAAGGGAATAAAAGGAAGAGGAGATGAAGAGTCAGAAAAAGAAGGTGAACTGAGTCAGGTGGCTGAGGAACCAATAGCGCATTGGGTTCAGTAGGGAAATTCCAGCTCGCCTCGTACCCACATTTATTACAGTAATAGCAGAAGCCGCAGTACAATAATCCTCATCCCTGGTAGAAGCCATGGCACCACTGAATGTTATTCTTTAAGTGGAAGTAAAACACTTGCTGTCTTTGTTATTCTGACATTTAACAACCAGAAGAGTCCTGGGAGAAAGACACCCACAAGCAGCTGCCTCTGGAATGCTGGCCACTGCTCCCAGAATAGTGATGCCAGTTACCTGCCTCTCTTTCCACTTTCTAACAAATTGTAGCCTGAAAAACAACAGTCAGCCGTCTAGCTATGAGCTGAGTCTCTCAGACCGCCCGGTGGCTAAAAGCTTGGGAAGTCTTGGTGCCTAGCCTGGGGCACAGAGAGAATGTAGCCGTTTGCTGGTGAAAAGAAGGCAGACCGGAAAAGGGGATGGGGTGGCCGTGCTGAATCACAGTGAACAGTTACCTAACAGATTAACAAAGAATATGTTCAATTTGTGCCTGCCTGGTTCTGAGAATTCAAGTTCTTTCTTGCTTATCGCCTTTGCCAAATTTGCCAAGTCCCTGAAATATGTCACCAGGCAAATTAACCAGTTTGTTTTTTGGAAGGAACAAACAGTAAATGGAAGGAAACATGTTGTTTTCTTAGTCTCACTTGGCAACGACATTTCACCTTGGTTGAGGGAAATGTCTAAACATCCTCCTACTTAGTTACAGAGGTGCCCCAATGTAGGCCTCACTCTCAGATCCACCTCTCACTAGCAGTGGGAACTTGAGCAAGTTAACATACCTCCCTATCTGAGTTTCCTCACCTCTGAAATGTAGACGATGATAATAGTACCTACCTCCCCCAGTAGTTGCAAGGATCACCTTTATTAATGAATGTGAAACATTTAGAAAAATGCTTGGCGCGAGTTTAGAGCTGTTATAATTTTGATCATCGACACGTATTTTTAGTACTTGTTATGTGCCAGGCACCAGGCTGAACACCAGGAAGAGAAAAGTGAGGATGTCTTTGGAGCTTACATTTTGGTGAAGTAATAAAGTCATAACAAAAATAGCAGTGACAATGGCAACTAAAATTTATTGGGAGTGTAGTATGCGAAATCTAATTGGATCTTCATAATAACCTTAAGAGGTAGGTAAGAATATTACTTACAGGAGAAGAATCCACGGGCTTAAAAAGGTTAAATACCTTGATCACATAGCACAGCTGGTGAGCGGCCGAGCTAGGGCTGGAACCAGCCAACATGGCTCTGGAGTTCTAGGTCTTAACTGTGTCTTTCTATCATTTTAGGGGCACATGGGCTACTTGCAAATAACAGTCGTAGTACTGGGGAACAGCACACCCACCTTGTGCCTCCACATTAAAGTGTCATTACCCTGTCTCGCTTCTTTTATGCCAGGCATTGAGGTTTTGGGTACCACCCATTTAATGTGATAACATTCAACTACCGGGTGTAAAACATTTTCCCCTACCGGGTGTAAAACATTTTCCCCGCTGGTCAGAAGAACAACTCAGCATCTGAAAGAACATTTAACACTGTTTAGCTCGGGCCTCGTGCTGGGAGACAAGCGCATATCTCGAGGCCTACCCAGAGCCAATCACTGGAGACCGGTTTAATTGGTTAATCATATAAATTACAATCACTTAATCATTTTAATCACCATCAGCCAATTAGCTCAGCGTTATGGGCTCTGAGGTAACAGTTATGCAAATGTTTGTTCCACTGTAGGCTATTAACAGCCATATTTTCTCCATCAAGCAGACAGAGACTGATGGGGGGGGGGAAGAAAAGGAAAGTGAGCATTTGTTTAGTTTAACTTCTTTTCTGATGGGTTATAATGAAGCATTCAGTGGGGAGAAGCACCAAGCACAGTGACTTCTTTATTTTACTCAATATGCGCGTGCTGCGTGGATCAGGGGGAGGCCCCTGAGGACAGTGCGGGTGATGGAGGGGTGGAAGGACCAGCTAAGAAACTTGCGTGAGGCTGAGCTTAGCACGCTGCCGCCGAGAGTGCCGGCTTTGCTGGTTGCCCAGGGTACTGTCCGCGTTGCAGATAAGGAAATTGAGGACCAAATGGGGACATGACTTTTGCTGCTGCCTTTCCTCCACTGGGCAATAGGGAATGTCCACCAATAACGTGGTGCGATTAGATCAAGTGTGGACAGAGCATCTGTCTATACTTCTTCATTACCAACTATAGTAATAATAGTTACTATATAGTAACAGTGACAAATATATAATGGCCCTGGAAAGATAAGCCATGATCAGTGGACCAGAAACTTTGAAGGATCCCTGAAACATTGGTGATGTGGGAGTAGATGTGCTCTATTCAACCAGCGCCTGGTTTAGCACCTGGCACCTGATAGCTGTTCAGTAAACACTTGTGAATGGACAAATGATTAGTGGCTAAATGGGAACCTTTTAGGAAATAAAGGAGTTCTAATCGGTTTAATGTGAATGAGCTCTGCAAATATGTATGTATGTGCTAATGTGCCCAAGATGGTTGGCTTCTGCAGTGCAGCCTTCTGCTTGCTTTTATTCCCCTTAGCACCCGATGTAATAGAGCTTTCTGTTGTGTGGTCAACAGAGTGGACCGGCTTATTCGTGAACCTCCCGTTGTCATATTTTCAAGAGCTATGACAGGGAGAAACAATCAGAATTTCAAAGAGAACTAATTTTGTAAGGACTGTGCAGGAAGTGACATGGCTTTGCGGTACCCAGAAAGACACTTTGTGACTATGGCAGTCTAGTCTTTCTTCAAGGAAAGCCTCAAGTGCCCCTGAGACTTTGCCTGCCTTTGCTGGTAGTTAAGCATAGGCTTGGGGTTGGACCCTCCCCCTCCCTTTTATGAAGTGTGTGTGTGCGCGCGCACACACACACACACACACCATGTTTGTTACAAAATCTTTATTCATTTATTTAATAGTTCATATTGAACTACTGTTATGTGCCAGAGATCATGCAAGGGACTAGGCAGACAGCACTGAACAGAAAAACACCTGTGATATGATGCCAAAGTATTGTCAAATGCAGAGAGGAGAGGTCAGTTCTTGAAGGCTGACAGTCTTGGAGAACTTTAAGTAATATCCACGTCATTAATGTAGGGATATAGTTTTTTAAAAGGCTTTCTGTTTTCCAATTTAGTAGTTTTTAATTGCCTGAAGGGAGTAACTGGCCTTGTGTGAACTTGTTTACATAGATGGTGCCCAGAGGTGCTTTACCCCCAGGCTGGTGGGTCAATAGAAGTTTCTTGGTAGCTTCTTGTTGACCTGAACTGATGACATTTCCCCTCTTGCTTGCCTTGCTTTTCTCTTCCTCAAACAGGGAAAATGATATTGACCTAGCCTACCACTGTTGTGAGGAAAAACATAAAAAATATGGCAACACGCTTTAGAGAACAAGGAACTGCTGTAAAGAATGCCTAACAATGAGTATGCTTAGCTTAGTGAGAAACAGAAAACAATGGGTAGAAATGGAAAATTGGACAAAAATCATATACAGAGATTTTAAAGATTTTCTTCCTTTTGCATTTACAACACTCTATTATTGCCTTTAGATTTTTTCTTGCACTTAATTAGTCAAAAGCTAGGTGAACACTCTCGGAAATCCTTTTATAGGTCAGACACTAGCTAGGGTCCATATTCCTAAGGACAGAGCTGTGGACCCACTTCCATCTTACTCCTCTGTTTTTCAGTTTTCATACATACAGCTTGCACTATATTTATTTGCCCGTGTAAGTAGGAAGTCGTTTTGTCTTTGGGTATCCCCCCACCTTCACCCCAAAATATAATATAGATTCCTGACTTCCTGGGGAGCGTGCTTAATGGAGACACTTTGGCAAGACAGCTCTCTTAAGAGAGCTTATAAAATTAGACAAACAGACTCAAAACTGATTCTGACGCCAGCACCTATGGTGGTCAGGCCATATGCCCAGTTTGGTTCAAATTCCTCTTATTTTTCATGGTTTAGGATGGAGTTGAAACTTACCCTAGGCATCCCCTAGACTCTAAGTCCAGATTGATTTATATAATATAGCATGTTTTGTGTCCTAGTTTGAGTCTCCCCAGAAGCAGACCCAGAGACAGGGTCTGTCCAAACACAAGTAATTTATTTGGGAGCGGTAGGAAACACTGGCAAGGGAGAAGGAAATGTTACAGTGGGTGACTGGAGCTAAACCTGGGGAATGGTATAGGACACACATCTCAGAACTAGCCCACTAGACGGCTGGTGAACCAGGTTATTTAGACACCAACACCGGTCAGTCATTGGTTGAAGGCTGCTGAGGGGTGGTTAATTCCTGGCAGAGAGCTTTGCGCAGTTCCAGAAAGAGCCCTTGGGCTTGGAGATGCAGGGACTGGCAGCAGGAAGTCGGCCTTCTTGGGAGCATACTGAGATGGCGGGGTTAGAGGGACGTGGATGGGACAGGGAGGGCAGCCGCTACAGTTTGGGTCATAATGTTTGTCCTTTCTTGCCTAAGGGTGCAAGTTGGAAGATGCTTCAGGGACAGAGTAGTGGGCTCTCACCAGGTGACTGCCTCCTTCCTCCAGCAGCTATAAAAATGGCAAGGTCATTTGGAATCACTGTTGGCAATGTGCCTTGAGTAACACTACAGTGAAAGGGTCTGATGTGCAGACTTACTATAAACTTATAGCATAATCACAAATATTCACCGGGATACAGAGGATGGTACAAAACAGCCCTTTAGTTTTCCCTTGGATCATCTGTCAGAGGGAGCTGGACCTGCCCTGGCGCCCTCAGGGGAGTCATGTTTGGTGGCTTCAGTCCTCTTGCCAATGATTGGTGTAGACATGGTCACGTGCCTGCATGGCCCCAGCTGTGTCATGGTCCCAGCTGTGGCCCATGAGACCTGAGAAGTTAGAGTATGGGTGCAGGGAATGTGGAAAATGTTTCTCCTGCGCGGAAAAGAGATGATGACTGGATAAAACCATCCTTTTTCTTTTTTCTGCTGGACATTGTAGGGTCTGCTTCTGATGCCTGGGACTTCTATACCCACTTTGTCACCATATGGGGGTGATCACTGACATGACAGGGGAGACACAATTCAGTCTATAACATTAACCATTTAGATGTAGGGGTGGAGAGGAGGAATATTCTCCTTAGTTGTTCTTGATTTTCTTGTGTTCATCCTCCATTTATAAGCTAATAATTATTATTTATTAAGCCCTTCTGACCTCACAACTTTATGCTAAGCATTTTGCATAAATCAGCAGTCTCCAAAGTGTGGTTTGCAACTCCTGGGGGGTCCCCAAGACTCTTTCGGGGGTCTGCAAGGTCAAAATTATATTCATAATAACTTTAAGCCCTTATTTGCCTTTTGCACTGTGTTGACATTTGCACTCATAGTATAAAAGCAGTAATAGGTATCCAGGTAGCAGCACAAAATGATATAGTCCTATTTTTAAAAACCACCACACACTTTCAGGGGAAAAAAAAGCCAGTTTTGCTTAAGAATGTCCTTGGTAATGCAGTAAAAAGTATTAGTTTTATTAAATCTCAACTCTTGAGTATACATCCTTTTAATATTCTGTGAGATGAAATGGAAAGTTCACATAAAGCAATTCTGTGTAACAAAGTATGACAGTTGTCTTGAGGAAAGGCATGTGTGCAATTAAGTTGGAAGTTGAACTAGCTGCTTTTTTCATGAAATATCATTTTTGACTTGAAAGGACAACCAACAAATAAGCTATAATTAGCCAGACTTGGGAATTTTTCAGACTTCCTCTTGAAATTGAACAAAGTGAGACTGTCACTTCAAGAAAAACAAGTGACAGTTTTCGTTACCAATCATAAAATTTGGTCTTTCAAGTGAAAATTAAAATTTTAGAAAACTTCTATTTGCTCCTGGGAGCTTGATAGCTTCCCAGTACTTCAGGAGTTTTCTGATGAGATTAGAGATAATAATAACTGATATGATTTCTTTAATATTATATAATGAAATGCTGAATGTATATTTTCCAAATGACCGATGTGTGGTGTTTCAGAATCATGCATGGGTAAAAGATCTAATCAAATTGAAAGAGATATCAATGAATTTTAATATAATAGCATATTAAAAGTTCATTGATTGCAAGTAACATTTAAGAAAGTACAACTTGTCGAGTTTTGGTGTAGTATAAGAAGAACGTCTGGAATTACTTGAAAACCTATTAATATCTGAGTAAAACATTTTTATATACTTCAACCAGAACAACATATTGCAACAGATTAGAAGAAGATACAAAAATTGAGCTGACTTGAGTTTACCCAGACATCAAAGAGACTTGCTTAAATAAAAGGAATATGTTTTTCTTCTCACTAATTTTTTGTTTTGGCAAGTGTAGTAATTTTTCATAAAAATATGTTATCTATGGTGACGTGAAATGGGTTTACTGTTATTTTTAAATGAATTTATAGATATATTTAAATTTTTTTAAAGATATAATATGGCAAATATTGATACATACAACCTACATAAACAAAAATTCTTTGGAATCCTCAATAATTTTTTTTTTTATAAATTTATTTATTTTTGGCTGTGTTGGGTCTTCGTTTCTGTGTGAGGGCTTTCTCTAGTTGTGGCAAGCGGGGGCCACTCTTCATTGCGGTGCGCAGGCCTCTCACTATTACGGCCTCTGTTGTTGTGGAGCACAGGCTCCAGACGCGCAGGCTCAGAAGTTGTGGCTCACGGGCCCAGTTGCTCCACGGCATGTGGGATCTTCCCAGACCAGGGCTCTAACCCGTGTCCCCTGCATTGGCAGGCAGATTCTCAACCACTGCGCCACCAGGGAAGCCCCCTCAATAATTTTTAAGCAAGTGAAGGGATCCTGAAACTAAAAAGTTTGAGAATTACATAGAATAATCAAAACCATCTGAATAGACAGCTGTGTCAGTGTTCTCAGTGGCAGACAACAGAAACCCCTCTAACTAGCCAGTTTAAGCAAAAAAGGAATTCATTTAAATATATTACGTAACTCCCCCAAAGCTAGATGTTATCTCTACCACCTTTGTGAAAAGATGGATTCCATGCCTTCTCACCAAGAAAAAAATGACATACTCTCTACATAAAAATGTGTTGGTTCAATTCAGGTGTCATGTTTCAGAGTCCCAAGATTTGCAAGATAATGTGAAAACAGGAAAGGGACATTTTAAAATTCTCCTTTCTTGTGATTGTCAGATATCCAGCTGTTACAGAAACAATATCCTGAGATGGTACAATTGATAGTGGTCACAGGCTTATATTCTGCAGGACACAGAACAGGGTAAGCCGTGAAGCTTAAATAGAAAGCTGAGAAACATGAAAAGTATCAAAAAGCCATTATAAACTCCTGATTTAGATGTTTAATACAACTGAAAAGTGGCATTGCTGCCAGTAAGGATAACGACTAAAAATCATGCCTTTTTCAATGGTGGAGAGAGAGAGAAAACAGTGAGGAAGACTAGATGAAAAATAATGTGGCTAGCTTTATTTTTAGCAAAGAGCTGTTAAGCTTCCAGTATCCAATAACCAAAAGATCCTATTCACTTTGGTTCGAGGAGAAGTTCTTACTGCTCATTTATCGTGTACCTGGGAAGGTAACTCTACGAGGGCAGGCGCTGGTGGGTCTCGCTCATCGCTTCACCCCAAGCGCCTAGAACAATATTTGGCATGTGGTAGGTACTCAGTAAATATCAGTTGAGGAAGTGAACAAAGGAGAATTCCTTGCTTTTCTTTTATACTACAGCCTCTCTACATTCTCCAATTCAGTACAACAAATAACTGAGCTCCCACTAACCGTACTGGGCATGAGACATAACGTGAACAAATGGCACCGAATCTGCCCTTAAAGAACCCTTGACTGACCAGCGTATTATGCCCGTGCTTCTCAGACTGCAGTGTGCGTACGAATCCCCGTGGATCTTGTTAGAATGAAGATTTTGCTTCAGTCAGTCTGGAGAAGGACCTGAGATTCTGCATTTCTAACACACTCCTAGGTGACACTGTTGGTCCACAGCACTTTGAGGAACAAAGTGTTCTGGTACATCTGACTGTGTCACGGCAACTGTTTAGATGGCGGTGTCAACAAACTGAGTCATAGCCTGATTCCCTTACCAAGTGTAGCCTTAACCCCCGTCTTGTTGTCCCCGGCAGTGTTTGAGTCCCAGCGTGCAGGCTCCCCAGCACAAGTGTCAACCTCACGTTCTGCTGGGGTGTGGAAGACACATGATGGTGGATGCAGTCTGGGTGTGATGGGAGGTAAAGCATTTCTATACATTGTGCCGGTAATAGAGTCAGGATCTCCGAATGTATCATTTCTTTTCCACTGCTGGAGACAGTTAAGCACATTTTCATTGTCACGCCTAGTTGAGATATTTCATAAATCTGCAGGGTAATCGTTTAGAATGTAAGTTCTTTCCCACTAAGAAGTATTCATAGAGGATATGAAACTTAGCAAAATGTAAAGGCTTTTTTTCCCCTCACATCTCAAATGTGCTTCCTCAGCAACTAACAACTTTCAAATGATCTGTCACACTTTGCATAATTAAATCACAGTCTCAGTGGCAGCGAAATCATTGCAGGAACAGCTAGACAGCGCTAATAGAACATGGAGTATGGAGGGGGAGAATTTCTTAGTTAGTAAATTTCTCTGCTATCAGGCTAAGTACTCCACTCCAGCGAATGGAGGTGGAGGGAAATAAACTCTCAATTTAGATCCACTGAAAGAACATTTCTAGAGCACCAGCTGGGTGGCGTTCACCCTTGGTGTGTCAGGAGCGCCATCCAGATAATGATGTGATAATTACAGGTTGGTTATAATAAGGGTCATTTGACGGAGTCACTTTAAGTACAACTTTTCATGTCCACTTTCCTCACACTCATGTCAGCCACCCAACAACATGGGTTCTTCATCCCTTGGAACTTTTCTCCCTCCAAGACTTTAAATTCAGATTCAGTTCCCCATCACATCATTATTACCCTCTACTTTCCCTGTACCCCACCCTCATTAAGCATCACCAGGACTTCCTATCTTTTTAGACGAGTGTGGTGTTTTGGAACCTACAGGAACATAGACTCTGGAGCCTGACTTTCTGAGTTTGTGTGACCTTTGGTGAGTTATCTAATTACAGTGTGCCTCAGTCTGCTCATCTGCAAAATGAGGGTAACAGTGGTACTATTTCATAAGGTTATCGGAAAGATTAAGTGAATTTAGTAACACATGTAAAGCACATAGAACAGTAGCTGGCTCATAAGCACGAAGTATGTGTTTGCCCTCATTACAATCACTGATCCTTAATCCTCACGGTTCATCTCCAGCTGCATGGCTTCCCTCGTCTCCTGACCGATAGCAGTTGGTCTACCATGCCCGCCTTCATGCTGTACAGCCCTGGAGACCCCTGGAGTCGGTCTTCTCCACTCCCACTGCTAAGATGTCAAGTGTCATTAGAGAAGATGGGGTCACGGACCCCTCTGGCCGTGTCTGTGAGGCTCACTGTGATCTCCATTCTTGGGAACTGTCTCCAGTACACAGGGGGTGGGCTGCCAGCCGTTGTGAGCCCTTGTCCCCTGGCTGCAGCTGATTGGTCTATGAACAGGCCACTGGCCCGTGCTGGGCCCACCATTCTCTCTCCCAGGAAGTTGAAATTGGTACAGAGGTCTTGATTTGAGCCTTTGATGGTTGAACTTTAGAGAGAGGATCCCTGACCTCTTGATGCTGAGGCCCCTAGCATTGCCCTGGCTCCCTCACTTCTCTTGGCTTCTGCTGAGATACTCCCTTATCTTTCCAAGAAATTCCTTTTTTCTTGTATGCTGACCATTTCTACATTCCATACACCAAGGGAACCTCAACTGAGGCTGCCAAGAAACAATTACAGTGAGTTCTTCTTCAAAGCCATGCTATTTAATCTCAGATGGTCCATCACTACAACTCAGCACTTTTTTTTTTTAACATCTTTATTGGAGTATAATTGCTTTACAATGGTGTGTTAGTTTCTCCTGTATAACGAAGTGAATCAGCTATACATATATCCCCATATCTCCTCCCTCTTGCATCTCCCTCCCACCCTCCCTATCCCACTCTTCTAGGTGGACACAAAGCACCGAGCTAATCTCCCTGTGCTATGCAGGCTCAGCACTTATTTATTCATCTCTTTTTTTTGACTCTGGAGAATTCCCCACAGGAGCAGTTGGAAATTCTCTCCACTCAGGATGCATTCAACCCTCCACCTCTTCCTCGCCCCTATTCTTCAGCGCAGAGGTTCTCAACCCCAGCTGCACATTGGAATCACCCAAGCGTGAGAAATACCAAGCCTGGGTCCCACCCCCAGAGATTTTGATGTAATGGGTTGAAGAGCAGCCTGGGATACTCCGATGTGTAACCAGGGTTGAGAACCACGCCCAGCCAGACAAAGACTACCCTACATGAGCTCCTTCAACAGACTTCCACTTACGCCCACAATTTTCCCTTTCTCTGGTCCTTTGCTCCTTCCTTCCAGGCTTAGAGGATGACATGTACCTGCCCTTGCTAAGGCCTCTGCTGGTGAAAGTGGCCAGTCCCTACACTCTTAGTTACCCCAGTCCTCCGCTTCCTCCTTGTTCCTCCAGCCGAGCCGCGCTGCAGCCTAGGTTCCATCGTGTGCTAAACCAAATTAGGAAGACTGAAAAATATATTTACCCTTCCGGGTATCACTTGACCTTTTTTCCCCTTAACTATTGCAATTAAGAGTCTTTAATGAGTGGAAAATGTGCAATAATAATAATAGCAAACAAATAATAGAGCACTTACTATGTAATACTAGGCACTGTACCGTGCACATCCCGTATGTGTGTATCTGATCTCATTCTCACACCTACCCTATGAGGTAGAAGCTATTGTTGCCACTTTACAGATGGAGAAACTGAGATACGGAGAAGCCAAGGAGCTTGCCCAGAAACACAGCTGAGACCTGTGTAGCTGGGACTCAAAGGGATTCATAACAAACATTTAGTAACAGCCATTGTTTTTTTATTTAAGAAACATATACATGTCTGTTTTGTTCTAACAAACAGTTCCCTACATATGGTTAACCTGGAGTTTGATTTTTTAAATGACAGTCTGACAGAATTCTAAAATTAAGACAAAAATTAAACAGCTGCTGTCCCTTGGCCTACAATCACTTATTTCTGTAGTAATAGCCCCCCCCCCCCCTTTTTTTAATGAGAAAGAGAATGTGGCAGGGTAATTGACAGCATTTTAGAGTCTGTGTGAAGGCCAACAATTGTCTAATATAGCCATGTCATATGCTAATATTGATTAAATTCAATGCCGAGATTTTTCAGCAAAGAAAAGAAATTCAATCTATTCGTGTCAGCCAAAGAGGGACCATTTATGGAATTCTTGCTGTTTGTGATTGACTGCTGCTAGGGCAGACACTGGGTAATGCAGTTACTCTCAGTGATTATTTTCTGCTTTCCGTTGGCAATTACAAGTTACAGCAGTGCTCCCTGGGAGCACTCTTTGCTGAGCCGGTGTGTGCGGGCCAACAGCGGAATTACCAGCCGAGCACCAGCAGGCGAGCGAGGCCACCGCTACCCCCACCATCACAACCAGTTCACTCACGTGACAAACAGGCCAACGCTACCACCTCCGCTACAAAAAGTAATTGCTGCTCAATTAAGCAGAAATGAGACTGTCACTCACTGAGGTGGAGACGTGAGAACTGCCTTATCTGGTTCTCAATAGCAGTTTGGGTTTTTGAAAGTTATTTTACAGTTGCAATGACAAAGGGAAATGAAGTCTGCTTTGGCGATGTTACCAGGTGCTCTTCCTTCCATTATGACCTGGATGAATAGCCCCCCAGAGCAAACGCAGTGGCTGGTCTGCTAACTGGTTCTATTACGCAAATGCAGGATTGAAAAAACACCATTCAGTCGAGGGAGCTGCTTAAGACCCAGGGAGGCAGGTGTCTGTCCTCATTCAGACCTTTAGGTGAATCATACAAACTATCTCTAAAGTCAACAACATCCTTTTAGACCAAGGAAACCAGATTCTAATCTAGAATTTTTACTTAAAAATTAGATCTCAGAAACAAGGATAAACTTATTGCCATCGGCTGAACTCTTCTATGGACTTGTTCCTAGTCCCAGTGAATCACCCGAG
Source organism: Delphinus delphis (assembly GCF_949987515.2). NCBI lineage: Eukaryota > Metazoa > Chordata > Mammalia > Artiodactyla > Delphinidae > Delphinus > Delphinus delphis. The sequence continues at coordinate 58,978,613 of NC_082691.1, forward strand.
ACAAATGTAATCACATGACAAGATCTTAAGTTGGTTTCAGGGAAAGCAGAACTTTTCTAGAATCTTCTGCTTATTTCTCATGGTCAGGTCACAGGGTAAGTCCCTTCAGTTTTCTGTGCTCTGCTTTTCCCTTAAGGGAGTTTTCTAAAATGGAATCACTTCTAAGGAGGACTACTGAGAAAAATGCTATAGGAACAGACCAGAGCAGGGGCTTCCCTGGTGGTCCAGTGGTTAAGAATCCACCTTCCAATGCAGGGGACGCGGGTTTGATCCCTGGTCAGGGAACTAAGGTCCCACATGCCATGGGGCAACTAAGCCCGTGCGCCACAACTAGAGAGCCCACACACTCTGGAGCCCACGGGCCACAACTAAGACCCGATGCAGCCAAAAAAAAAAAAAAAAAGACCCAGAGCAGAGTCAGGGTTCCTAGAATGTTGGAAGGGACTTGAGCAGCCATGCCATCTTGTCCTCTCTTTGACAGTGGAAGAGATTGAGGGCCTAGGAGGTAGACTTGACTGCCTGCCCCAGGCCACATAGGGCCAGAGAGAGAAGCAAGTCTCTGCGTTCCAGGCCAAGTGCCTCTTTAGAAAATCCTTAAGTGCTGTGTGGAATCCAATGCAAAAAATCACAACTTACTCCTTCAACTTGACGCCCAGTGGGTTGTACCGTATTTATTGCCTGTATCTCAGAAAGAGCACTAGCTGATGGGCAAATGGTCTAGGCCATTCCCTCTTGAAATGGGCATCACTGCCATGGCTATATTAAAGCAGGCACCGGTGACATGACATTTATTAAGCATGGACCATCTGTCAGGTGCTGCCCTGATCAGTAAGCTTTCGGATGGGATTCCCATCCACCACCCACCAGTGCCCCCCTGCAAATAAATGAGTAGAGTCGGATCCTTTTATACCCTTCTGCCTAAAAAGTTTTTTCCTCTGAAGCTCAGACACAACAATGGAACTAACCAATGAATCTTCGTCTCCCAAGTATTTCAGAAACTCTACACCTCTGGTGGCCAGAGCAAGAAATCACTTGCAAAGATTTGGGTTGGTGTGCTAAGAGCTAACCTTCTGACCCTTGCAATAAACAAATAGTAAAGTTGTCTTTTGCTAGTCAGTACAAAACTCCCTCTCGCTGCTCTAAAAACCATTTGGAATTGGTCCAGCTAACATATCTGTTGGATGTTTTAGAAATAGATTAAGAGGTCAGCAGGGAAAACGAGACATCTCCAGATGGTTGTCTAAATGGACAATGGTAAGAAGAAAGGAGTGTGGGGTGGGGGATTGGGGGAGTCCGTTGTGGTGAAACAGAAAGAGACTACTTGAGACCACAGAACCAGGGAAGCCTAGAGTCACCAGGTGAGGGAGCCTTCAGTTAACAGTAGCAGAAAACCCAAGTCAGTGGGATTATACTATATTGGGCAGTGCTTCTTAAACTTTAAAGTACACATTAATTACCTGGGGATCTTATTAAAATGCAGATTCTGACTCAACAAGTCTAGGATGGGGCCTGGGATTCTGTATTTCTAGCAAGTTCCCAGGTAATGCTGATTCTGCTGGTCCTTAGACCATACTTGTTAGGGTATTTGATAGGCCATGTCCCTGACAAGACAACTGTAGGAGCAAGCTTCAGGATTCCTTATCCAGAGGCTCTACCTTGTCCTCAAGAATCCAGTTTCTTTCCACTTCTCTGCACTGCCAGCTACAGCTTTGGCCAGAGTCGAAGGATGCTTCACCTACTGGTCAAATAATGGCTTCCAGTCATAATCTGGGCTGCTTGCCTCTTCATTCTCGTACAGTAAGGGACAGATTTCTAAGCAAAGCTCTGGAAGTTCACCCCATTGGATCAGCTCAGGTCACGTGCCCACTCACGAGTTGGTGGCTGATCAGAGGAACGGGCTAGGTGAAATTTGTTTAAACTCATCAGGCCCCATCTCTCAAGATGGGCAAAGGAGGAGGTTCTCCTGAAGCACAAGGGCTTCATGGGCAAGAAACGGCCAACAGATTTTAAAAATTGGGTACCTCGGGGGGGCACGGAGGCATGGATGCTAGGTAGCCAATCAACAGAGGCTTTGGTTATGAGACTTGGTGAAGAGTGTGGGCCCTGCATTCTTTGCCAGTCTTGGGTCCCCTGATGACCTGAAGTGTCTACTGTTTGCAGAGTCACACCCATAAAGCATCCTGACAGTGTCATCCCCGCCCCCCATAATCCACTCAGTGAAGAAAGTAAAACATTTGTGTTTCCTGAGTGAAGTGTGTTTTCCAGTCTCCCTCTTCTGTATTACAGACCCCCTCCCTTGACCCTACCATGTGTATGGCACTGCTACGAGACCCAAATGTTTTCTTGGGGGAATCTAGTAAAATGTACCTACCCTCTGTTTCACTTTCCAAGGTGATAACTAGCTGACCTGATAAACTAAGTGATACCATGTGTGCCCAACAGTGAAATGTGTTGTTTCTCCCAGAGGGACCATAATTAGATTTTTAACTTGTGTTCTCTGGAGTTTCAGCATCTTGAGTTAAAAGACTAAGCCCAGTAATGGGATTCCAGGTGCCGTAACAGGCCCCTGGGAGAAGACATTGCTGGGTAATGGAGCTTTTGGAGCCCCTTAGGCCAGAGCGTGTTGGTAGCCATGTATTCTCACCCAGAGAGAATGCTAGCCCAAGACTGCTGGGAAAATGACTAACAGTTTAAATGCACTTTCCCATAGGGAAGCTTCCTCTAATTGCAGCGCGCGCGCGCACACACACACACACACACACACACACACGCACACCCACCACCTCCGCCCCTTCCACCATTAGGTAAAAACCATGCTGTTTACAGTTCTGTTTAGAACTTATTCCACTCCAGCTTGCTGCCATTTTTGTTTCTCTCCCCCACATTGTAAGTTCCTTGCAGGCGGAACCTTCATGGTGCCAAGCACGGTACTTGGTACAGTGCAGATATTAAATAAATGTGTGTGGCAAGTGGAGCTGAAGTGGTGAGGACAGTCACAAAGCCACACCAAGATGCCTGCCGTGACTGTTCTCCTTACTAGAGATAATCTACAACAAGCATGACGAGCATAGCACCACAGATTCACAGTTGTTTTTGAAATTGAAAGATACCATCAGGAGTGTTCATTTCCAGCCATCAAGAAATACATTCCAAAATGGGGAAGCAACAATAGAATCAAAGATTGAGAACTAATAAAATCTAAGTATAGTTTGTGCCCACATTTATAACACCCTTTCTCAAAAAAGGAAGGGAGGGAGAGAGGAAGAAATTGCTGGCAGGGTGAATACTTTGGCTACTGGGCAGTGGGGCTGAGTACTGACTTATTTTCTCTTTCTACATAGGTTCTCATAAGATAAAGCAAAATTAAAGTTTAAAACAAGAGTCTTTTGAGGATTACACGGTATTGTCTATATGTATGTTCTATTAAATCCCCATCTGAGAGACAGCCGAGGCAGCCACGTTAGGAGTGGGACACTGCCCGGTCTCCTGATGAAGGCCAGAAGTGCCATCGCTGAGAGGTTCCTGTGTAACCACCGTCATCAGCTCTGACACCCAGAGGAACCCTGTACCAAGGGGGAATTAGAACAATCTTGGCTCCCCTAGAAATCTTGCACTTTTCATTTTTCCCCCAAACTGGCAGGAAAACTATTTAGATTTCCATTTTTAAATATGCTAAGTTTTGCTTAACGCTGGTTTAAATGATTGGATATTGGACCAATAAAAGAATAGTTTCAGGTATAAGTTGAGACTGTAAAAATGTTCTAGAATCTGCTTCCACAGTAAGTTATAAAAGCTGCTGCTTTGCTCAGAGAACCACTAGAGGTGATTTTCAGTTCCTTAGATCTGGCTGAGGAAGTAAAAAGAGTGGGGAAAGGAGATATTTTTTAGTTTTCTTTCCTCAAAATAGGCAATATTCTATTGGAAAAAAGACATAGGAGATCACATGATTTTGTATAGCTCCATTGTGAATGTAAGTTCTTGGGCTTTCAGCTTCTGCCCTGGAAAACACAGGTGGGCGTTTGGAGAAGAGAAACAAAGGGAAATTTCTTTTTTCAACCCCCAAGAAGCTCATCCTCAGCTTCCCCTGCAAAGGAAGATATGAGGATGAGGTCTTTATCTTCAGGGAATGCTTAGAACGTTCTAGCTGTGGGTACAACTGTACACAAGAGAGAAGCATCAAGTATAACTCCCTATGAAAAATGAAAAGGTTTAGGTTTAAAACCTAAAAGCGAAAGAAAAACAATTTAAACATAATAACTAAGTAATGGACACCAAATTGTTCTAGATGCCTGTTTTCAACTCTGGCTTTTATAAAACCACATTCTAAGATGACGTTTAATAAGGGAAAAGAGCTACATTACCGGCCAGAGGCTTGGTCCATGGTGCCATTTCTGCTATTCCCTGCTGTGTGCCTTTAGGAAAACGACTTAACCCAGCAGGGCACCTGAATAACCTGATTCTAGCCCTGAAAGTCCGGAGTCCCTGGAAACTTCTCAGTCTCAGGAAAATTAGGATGGTCTTTCACTCTCCTTAGCCATGCTGAGTCTTCTTTTACTCATTTATAAAATAAGGGAATTGGATTAGATCATCTCTTAAGTCCCATGTAGCTCCAGATAATACTGATTACCTTAAGTCGTTCCATTATTTTATTTGTTTATTTACACATACTTGGACGAGTTTACCAAAGATCTGAGGAAGCTTATGAGGATAAGCAGTATAAAATCAAAAAACTTAAGTAGATTTTTAAAACCAGCGTCACAAAAACATCTAGAATAGAAGAACAAGACCAAGGGTGAAGTGTAACATAGATATGCTGCCTTTTGATCCAGTAATTATTAAAATTGAGTGGCAAATCTGGCCCTGAGCTTCCTGTCAGTCAAAGCAAGAGGGAAAACATAATATATATGTGATACACATTATCCATGAGGGAAAGTATCAATTTCTCTGGGCAATAAAAGATCTTTCTGGGATACTGTCTGAAAGAAACTTTACACACTCATCCTTATGTAGAGGACATTGAATCCTGTCAGAAACACTGCACTTAAGAGTATCCTGAGGGTAAAAGGAATAACGACTCTCATATGGCTGTTTTTTGAATGTCTGTCAATGTAAGCAGAGGGTATTATACCAAAACAAACTCAGTGGAAATAATCCTAGCGTCTGCCAAAACAATATGGTACAAGAAGATATTTTTAAAGTTGCCTTGAAGAAGAGAAAACCTACATAATCTAGAACACCTGGTGTACTACATGGCCATCAAACAATCCTCTCTAAATATCTTTCAGTCAGACTTTTTCTTGGTATTCAAGAAATCTAAGATTGTAAATCATGGAAGAGAAGCTTAAAACTGGAGCTCAGATAGAACCACTCTAAGGGTTCATTGTCCCTGGTCTTGTGGGGGGCCGCCCACTGGATCCCTTTCCTCATGCCTTCCCCTCCCCCCACCCAACGCCCACATTGCAGGCCCTCTTACTTCTCCCAAATGGAGTTCTCAGGACTAGTTTCCTCTCTCTTTTTAACAAATTGAAAAAAATATCAGCCCATAATATATAGATTCCTCATATTACTGTCCAAAACTATTTATCATGAAACTTCTAATTCAGAATTTGATTTGGATTTTATCTTTTTAAAAATATTTATTTATTTATTTGGCTGTACCAGGTCTCAGTTGCAGCACACAGGATCTTCATTGCCACATGCTGGGATCTTCATTGCAGCATGCGGGATCTAGTTCTTTGACCAGGGATCGAACCTGGGCCCCGTGTTGGGCACCTGAGTCTTAGCCACTGGACCACCAGGGAAGTCCCTGGATTTTATCTTTAAATAACTAAATGTCTATTAAAGTGTTTTGTCCTCAGTAAGCTCAAACTCCCAAGAGTGAATTCAAGTCTCTACCTTGAACTATATGAGAAATTTTAAGGCCTTAGATAAAAGTATGGTAGTCTTTGCAAGCTAATAGGGTTTCTCCGAGTAGTTATTGCCTGGGGAATGTGGGTGGGGATTTTGGAAGAGAACTTTCTTCCTTTTCCATGGCAAATGCCAAGGATTGTGAACTTTTCTTTTTTATACCTACATACAGATGTAAAGACAGGGAAATTAAGAAATTAGATCCAGGTGAAGGTGAATGAGCATCTTGCAGAAGCAGGGTCCTTTTTAAAAATTAACTTTTTTGGCTTTGTTTTCCTTTTATTATTGTTACAAAGTCATTGTATGCTAATAATTAAAAATTTAAACAATAAAAAGGGTAAAAAGTTAAAAGTAATGTTTCTCTTCTCACAAAGGAAGATATGCTTCTTACATATCTGATGCAAAAATGATCAAAGATGGTCTGTGAAGGATCTGAACGCTGATTTAACAAATAACATTACTTTTTTTCCAAAAAGTAGTTACAAGCTACTGACTGAGTATAAAAGTCATGGTTCTCAACTGGATCTCAAATCAAAGAATGCACCTTATCATTTCATAACCAAGACCCTTACTCACTTAACACAGGCTGCCTAACATGGGTAGCCTAACATGACAGCAGGCAAAATATTCCAGAAGGAAGAAATGTGTCTTGAGTAGTTAACTAGCAAATGCAAAGATTCATTAGGAAATCCTGTGAAATTCAAAAACCTATATTACCATGATCTATAGTAATTTAGATTTTCTAAGATACAACTTGAGATGTCTTGATATGAGATGGTAGATCTATTAGATTCAGGTTTTTTAAGTTGGTGGGATTCTTCAGGTGGTTAAAAGTTCCAAAACTATATTAAGGTTATTGGGTATTGAGAAGTAGAGTATAAATGACACCAAATTCAGCAAGGAGAAAGAAAATAACTCCCTCAATACTTGCCTCACTTTTATCTTCATGGGTCCTTTTGAGGGAATCAAGACCACCATAGCAGGGATGTCTTTTTCTGTTCCTCAGTGTTGGTGGCAGCTGGAATTCTGAAAGTCTGAGAGCTGGAAACATCTATAGGTTCTTCTCTCATATGACTGGAGGTTGAGGCTGACTGTTGGCTGAAGGTCTAGCTGGGACTGAGGGTCAGAATACCCACACATGGCTTTTTCCTGTGGCTTTGGCTTCTTGAAAACATGGAAGGTGGGGTCCAAGGGCAAGTGTCCTGAGAGAATGAGCCAGGTGGAAGTTATATCCTTTTTATGACCTAGCCTTGCAAGTCATATATCATCAGTTCGACCATGCTCCATTGGTGGGCAGTCATACCAATATTCTAGGGGAGGGAATACAGACCTAGGGGAGGTCTATAGACCTCCATCTCTGGGTGGAGAAGTGTCAGGCACATTGCAAAAAGATCATATGGGATGGGATAAATGTGTCAATGTGGCCATCTCTGGGAAATACAATCTGCCATACCATCCAAGAGAGGAGAGGTTATAGTTAGTAATAACATTAATGCTAGGAAGGTCCACTAGACATGGTTAATGGCGTGCCTCTTTTGTCAGATCCTGGACTAGCCCCATGCAAAATCAGAGATATAGGTAAGGCATATCTTCAAAGATGTGTACCTGCCCCAGCCTTCTACTTCTGTCTTCTATTTTTGCTTCCTTCTCTCCCAAAGGCTCATTGTTCCCTAATGCCTCCTAGATGCCCAGGCTCCTCTACCTTCCATACAAACTTATCCTTGGCTGTCCCATTCCACCAAGACCCTCCAGGAGATCTCACTTTCACTTGCTAAAGTGAAAATAGCTTAACTTTTTAGCCATCTCAGAGAATAAACACATTTCTACAGTATGAGGGCTTTGTGAAAACAATGTCATATGCCAAGGCATGGTCTGGGGAACTGGTGAAGCCAATAAAGCTCTTGATAACTTGTGCTTTTAGGGAATTTACTCCTTTCTTCAAAAAAGCAAAAGAGTGTCCTTGATATTCATCCAACTGTTAACTCTTGTTATCTGTGGAATTGTGTTTGGCTTTTATTTTATCCTTTTGTATTTTCAATCTTTTGTAAGTTTTCCACAAAGAATGTGTATTGATTTTGTAATTTGGAAGCAAAGCTATTTTTAAACAGGTTTATTGAGATATAATTCACATACCCTACAACTCACCTGTTTAAAATGTACAATTCAGTTGCTTTAGTATATTCACAAAGTTGTGCACCCATACCACAGTAAACTTTAGAACATTTTTATTACCTCAGAAAGAAACTCCATACCTCTTACCTGTCATTTTCTCAACCCATCCCGCATCCTATACCCCTTATTTTCTGTCTATATAGACTTGCCTAGACTGGACCTTTCATATAAATGGAATCATATAACACGTGGTCTACGTGACGGGCTTCTTCCATGTTTTTAAGGTTCATACATACTATAGAATGTATCAATACTTCTTTTCCATTTATCGCTGAACAATATTACATTGTATGGATATATCACATTTTATTTATCCATTCATCAGTTGAGGGACATTTGAGTTGCTTCTACTTTTTGGCTATTATGAATAATGCTACTATGAACATTCATATACAATCTGTGAATGGACACGTCTTCATTTCTGTCTAGGAGTAGAATTGCTTAGATCATATGGTAACTCTCTTTAACCACTTGATGAAACACCAAACTGTTTTCCAAAATGGGTGCATCATTTTACATTCACACCAGCAGTGTATAAAGGTTCTAACTTCTCCATTTCCTTGCTAACATGAATTATCATCTGTCTTTTTTATTCTAGTCGTTCTACTGGATGTAAGGTGACATCTCATTGTGGTTTTGTTTTGCATTTCACAAATGGTTAATGATGTTGAGCATTTTTTTCATGTGCTTGTTGACCATTTGTACATCTTAGGAGAAATGTCTATTCGAATCCTTTGCCTTTTTTTCAATTGGGTTGTCTTTTTTAATGGAGTTGTAGTAGATCTTTATGTATTTTATTTTATTTTTAAAATGTATTTATTTTTTGGCTGTGTTGGGTCTTAGTTGCAGCACTCGGGCTCTTTGTTGTGTCACGTGGGCTTCGCTCTAGTTGTGATGAGCAGGCTCCTGAGTGCATGCGTTCTGTAGTTGCTGCATGCGGGCTCTTTAGTTGTGGCACACGGGCTTAGTTGCCCCATGGCGTGTGGGACCTTAGTTCCCCGACCAGGGATCAAACCCGTGTCCCCTGTATTGGAAGGCGGATTCTCAACCACTGAACCACCAGGGACGTCCCTTTATGTATTTTAGATACAAGTCCCTTATCAGATATATGACGTGCCAGATTTCTTCTCCTATTCAGTGAGTTGTCTTTTCACTTACTGATGTCTTTTGAAGCACAAAAGTTTTAAATTTTGATGATGCCCAATTTACCTATTTTCTTTTGCTGCTTGTACTTTAGTGCAATATATAAAAACCCATTGCCTAATAAAGGGTCACAAAGATTTACCCCCATATTTTCTTCTAACAGTTTTATAGTTTTAGCTATTACATTTAGGTTTGATCCACTCTGAGTTACTTTGCACATGATGTGAGGTAAGAGGTGTAACTTCATTTTTTTGCATGCGGATATCTAATTGTACCATTTGTTGAAGACACTATTCTTTTCGCCATTGAGTTGTTTTGGCACCCTTGTCAAAAATCAATTGACATACATGTTTATTTATGGTATTTTGTTTCCACAAAGATTTGTTTCTAGTTTATCAGTTTTACTCACTGATCTATATGTCTACCATTAATGCCAATACCATAGTGTCTTGGACACAACAGCTTTGTAGTACATTTTGAAATTGGGACATGTGGGTTCTCCAACTTCGTTCTTCATTTTCCAGATTGCTTTGGCTGTTCTGGATCCCTTGTATTCTCATATGAATTTTAGGATCAGTTTGTCAACTTCCACAAAGAATGGGATTTTGAAAAGGATTGTACTAATATAGATCAATTTGTGGAATACTGACACCTTAACAATATTACATCTTCTGATCCACTAACATGTGATGCTTTTCCATTTATTTAGGTCTTCTTTAATTTCTTTCAGCAACATTTTATAGATTTCAGAAAAAGAGTTTTGCATGCATAATTTTGTTAAATCTACTAAACAATAACTTTTTGTTAAATTTATTCCTAAGTATTTTATTCTTTCTTGGTGCTATTGCAAATGTAGTTATTAATATAACTTTGGTTGGTTCATTGCTACCATACAGCAATATAATTGAGTTTTGTGTGTTGATCTTGTATTCTGCAACCTTGCAGAACTCATTTATTAGTTCTAATAGTTTTTTAGTGGATTTTTAAGGATTCTCTATACACAGGGTCATGCAAATAGAGATAATTTTATCTCTTCATCTTCAATCCATACAACTTTTATTTCATTTTCTGGCTTAATTGCCCTGGCTGGACCTTCCAGTACAGTGTTGAATATAAAAGGTAAGGGTTGACGTCCTTGTTTTGTTCTTGATCTTAGGGGGAAAACATTCAGCTTTACACCATTAAGTATGATATTGGCTTTGGCTTTTCCATAGATGTCTTTTAACAGATTGAAGAAGTTCCCTTCTATTCCTTGTTTGTTGAATGTTTTTATCAAAAAGTGGTGTTGAATTTTGTCAACTGCTTCTTCTGTATCTATTGAGATGATTATGTAGTTTTTGTCCATATTCTATTGGTGTGGTGTACTACACTAATTGATTTTCAGATGTTAAACCAACCTTGAATTCCTGGGATAAATCCCACTTGAGCATAGTGTATCATCTTTCTATATATTGCTAGTATTTTGAGAACTTTGGGGTCAATATTCAGGAGAGATATTGCTCTATAGTTTTCTTTCCTTGTGATATCTTTTGTCTGATTTTGATATCAAAGTTAAAGTGCCTCACAGAATGAGTTGAAAAGTCTTTCCTTCTATTTTTTGGAAAAGTTGGTGAAGAATTGGTATTGATTACTCCTTAAATGTTCGATAGAATTCATCAGTGAAGAAATCTGGGCCTGGGCTTTTCTTTGTAAGAGGTTTTTGATTCTCAACTCAATCTCTTTACTTATTTTAGGTTTAGTCAGGTTTTCTGTTTTCTTCTTGAGTAAATTTGGTAGTTCATTTCTTTCCAGTGATTTTTCCGTTTCATCTAAGTTACCTAAATTGTTGGCATACAGTTGTTCGTAGTATTCCTTCATAATGCTTTTTATTTCTGTAAGGTCAGTAATAATATCCCTCTTTCATTTCTGATTTTAGCAATTTGAGTTTTCTCTCTTTTCTTGTTTAGTTTAGCTAAAAGTTTGTCAATTCTTGTTGATCTTTTTGAAAGATCAACTCCTGGCTTCACTGCTTTTATCTACTGGTTTATGTTCTCTATTTCATAACTTTCTTCCCTGATCCTTTTTATTGCTTTCCTTCTGCTTGCTAAAAAAGCTGTTTCTGAGTTATTGAAAAGAAAAACTTATTTATCCAATATACTATTGATGATCATTTGGATTATTTCCAGATTGAAGCTACTATGGATAAAGTTGTATGAACATTTTTAACATGTATTTATATGAATATATATTTTCATTTATCTTCAGTAAATAGGTAAATATCTAGAGAAGGATTAGGAGTGAGGTAGGTGTATGTTTAACTTTTCAAGAAACTGTCGAACAGTTTTCCAAAGTAGTTGTACCATTTTACCTGCCAACCAGAATCATCACACCTTCCCAACATTCAGTATTGCTAGCCTTTTTCCATTTAGCCGTTCTGCTAGAAGTATAGTGGTATCTTCTGGTTTTAATTTGCATTCCCCTGATAATCAATGAGATTGATCACCTTTTCACTTCTGTCAAAGTGAAGTGAATTTCTGCTCAAATTTTTATCCTCATTTGTATTGGGATGCCTGCCTTTTTCTTAATGATTTGAGTTCTTTATATATTCTGCGTATGTATCCTTTGTCAAATAAATTATAGTACTGATGGGGTTCAGGACACACACTACCTCAAAATATGGTACCTTGGCATATTGAATATGTCAAACTGAAGGAATTTGAGAAATTGCATGTGCAGGAAGGACTTTCTGATCTCCTCCTGAAGTAGGTCATAAAAACCCTCTTACCTCTCACATGTCGTCAAGTGAGAGATGGCCTCCCAATATTCAGAGGAAAAGAGCATCCTTGTCTCTAAAGATGAAGGGACACAGAGAGGAATCTGAATGAACGGGCCTTGCTAAGTTTCCCCCAGTTTACTGCACTTACCTCATACCCTTTGTCCTATCATATCTTTTCACAACTTTCCACCCTTCATCAAACCTAGCATAAAAACACCCAGATTTAACCATTTCCTCAAGTCTCCATTTCCTTATGAAGGCTCCTGTGTCACATAAAACTTGCATTAAATAAATCTGTATGCTTTTCTCTTGTTAACCTGTCTTTTGTTATAGGGTCCCAGTTAAGAACTTACAAGGGAGGAGATATGGGGATACATGTATATGCATAGCTGATTCACTTTGTTATAAAGCAGAAAGTAACACACCATTGTAAAGCAATTATACTCCAATAAAGATGTTTTTTTTTTAAAAAGAAAAGAACTTACAAGGGTAGAGGAAAAAGATATTTTTCCTCCTTTACAGTAAAAATATTTTTCCTCCCTTACAGTACATTTACACAATGGACTACTAGACAGCAATCAAAGTGAATGAACTATTGCTATATACAGTTAATGTGATAAATTCACAGACATAAAAATGAGCAAAAGAAGGCATTATAAAAGAGTATATATACTGTGTAATTCTATCTGCGTAAAGTTCAAAAACTGGCAAAACTACCCTACTGTGTTATAAGTCAGGAAAGTAGTTCCCTTTAGAATATTGGGTAATAACTGAGATGTTGCATATGGAGCTCTCTGGGGTCCTAGTAACGTTTTGTTTCTTCAACAGATCACTGGTTACATGGGGGAGCTCACTTTGTGAAAAATCCATTGAGTTGTCACTTTGTGGTTTGTGCGCTTCTCTGAACGTTATGCTTGAACAAACAATTAAAAAGAAGGAAAACTGTGTTCTTGAGAAAATGTGGTAGTTACCAAATACTTGGTATTTACTAGCACGTTCTCTACATATGATGCATTTCTCACTTATTGTATTAAGGTGTTTTTTTTCCTTTGCACTAAATATTTTCCTTTTGTGCATACTTTCTTTATATTATAAGACTAAAATTTCATCTAATAATAGGTCAATAGCAGAGTTTAATTTTTCCTTTGCTCCGGACTGTAGACACCTTGGCAAATAACACGGTCTGAGTTCCCAAGGGCTATAAGATTGTAAAATCTGCCCCTTCCCCATCAATGTCATAATGCTGAATACAGTGCTCCTGCAATGAAATGCCGCTGCTAACACCACTGGAGCTGCCCCCTTAGGAATTCATTGTAAAAGGGTTTCACTGTACTTTGTAAAGCAATTTGGAATCCTTCATGATGAAGGGTTCTATATAAGAAGGTAATATAATGGACTTGGCTTTCAACTTCTTTCACTTAAGCCTTCACAGAAACATGAATCTACTATATTAGCATCATAAACCAATAGGTGCTATACAAATGCTGAATAGAAATATTCTGGGTGAATAAAATTGCAGATATAGCCATGTATTAGCTAAGTGCTTTACCAATTATTATGCAGATGAGGGTTAATAAGGCAATTATACGTAATTAAAATAATAATAATAATAATGCTACATTCTTCTAATTCTCTTGGCACGCATTGACTTAGTTATTTGGTGTGTGTCTGCCTCCTAAATCCCAAGTCTAAATGCAAATGCAAAGAACCTACTGTACAGCACAGGAAACTCTACTCAATATTTTGTAATAACCTGTAAGGGAAAAGAATCTGAAAAAATACACACACACACACACACACACACACACATATGTAGGGGAGTTCCTTGGTGGTCCAGTGGTTAGGACTTGGCGCTTTCACTGCCTTGGCCCAGAGTTCAATTCCTGGTCAGGGAACTAAGATTTCATAAGCCACGTGGAGCGGCCAAAAAAAAAAAAAAAAGAACATATATATATATATAAATGAATTGCTGTGCTGTACACCTGAAACTAACACAATATTGTAGATCAACTATACTTCAATTAAATAATTAAAAATAAAGAAAATGCAAATTCACATGAGATGCCTCTTTGGAAGGAAACCGTCTTCCTCTGAGTTGAAACCAGACAGAAGCCCCAGCAAGTTAGGAGGGACAGGGGCAGAGGAAGCCTCTCTCATACATGAGATTGACTTGATGTATTTAAAGAGGCCATGGTACTTGCAGGCCCTAGAAAATATGTAATACTGCCCAGAGTTACTTTTATGCTTCTCAGCATTTCTTTTGGTGACTAGATTCTCCAGTGCTTCCCAACACTATGATCACCAGGCCTTGCATCATTAAACAGTTGCTGTACTTCACCCCAAAGATGATGATGAGCAGAAATACCCAATGTCATCCCTACATGGAGTCTAAAAAGTTATTAGAATGCTTTTGATAAAAGGTGTGTTAATATGAATCATTATTACCATACTGTTCTTTCTTTATAACATCTTTGGGGACCGAGCGGTGATCCCCACTTCTATAGGATCTGTAGTCCGAACAAAATTATTCTGTGGGTCTTCAAGTTCAGATTTACAGAGTAATGTACTAAATCTACAATTATTAGTTTTGCATGTATGTCAGATGAAATACTCAGCTTTATGGGTGAAAAAGAGGCATTTCTATTTCAAGCTCTTATTTTTGATCCTTACCGTGATGGGACAGAGCACAGTAAGGATCTTGCTAGACGCCGATTTTCTTGCAGCCCCAATGCACAAAATGATATAAATCATCAATCCTTTTGCAGAAATCTTCAAATTTCACTTTAGATAGGCACAAAAATTTGAAAATGGTGGGGAGGAGAGATTGCACAGACTCGAGAGGATGCTAAAGACAGGATGATGAGCAGCTGTTTCCTGTCTCACTGAAGATGGGGCAGGGCTTAACTGAAGTGGGAAGGGTGGGGGTTTATGTCTAAAAGGAGCCGCATTGAAACGTGCAAGTCCCATATCTCAAGGAAAGCCTAGAATGAACCCCATTCTTGGCTCTATTCCTTTTGGTTGCAACATCACAGATATTTTACAAGCAATAGCATATTCTTTGCAAGAAGATTCTGGTCTTAAGGTTGTCCAGTGGGTTCCAGAGCTCTTTTTGATAAGGAACACTTTGTTCAAGGAAATCTTATAATGAAACCCCAAACAGAAAACAAATTGAAGCCCTGCAAGGGAACCTTCAGCAGTCTGTTTCCTCAGCTCTAGTCTAGTATTAGGTAGATCTACACACTCTTCAGTGACGTCTTCATGGAGAAGATGGGATGTGAACCAGGCTTTACATGGCCAATAGACTCTGCCTGGATGATGTGTCTCTCAGGTTTCAATGCAGGAAAAATAAACCACTCCAGGCATGTCAAGCAGAAAGAGATGCAACACAGGGAATTAGGTGCCTACAGTATCATTGGAAGGACTGGAGGAATAAGTCAGGGGTTCTTTTGGCTTCAAGGTCACACTACAGTAGTTGTGATGCAGAGATCAAGAAACTGCCAAGACTGTACTGCCACCAATCTGGCCACTCCAGGGCCACCCACCACACGTGAGCTGGTAGAGCTGAGCTGCTGCAGCCAGTGTCAGTGTCTGTGTTAAGCAGCAACACTGCAGGAAGACAGCATCTGTCTCCTCCTGCCTTCTGATCTTCATGCGAGAGCATCTCACTGCAGAACCTAAATTGAACCACAGCCTCAGAGAAGTCTGGGAATAGAGCTTTTAGCCTGTTTTCATTTTCTATGACACAAGATGGAACCTAGAAGCAGCTGACTGGATCCAGTCCAGAAGAAATGGGAAGAGGCAGTATTTGGGGAGAGACTTAGCGAAGGTGGAGCTGATGCAAACCGGAGGACCAATTCTGGGTCAAGTGGAAATCTGCAGCCTCGCTGTGAAGTCAGTAAGAAGCCTTGAATGGATAAATGGAGGGCAAGGAATCACTTTCCATAGAAAGTTTAAGAATAGCTCAAGCAATCTTTTTAGGATGATTTGAGATGCAGTCTTTTATTTCTTTCCTGTTTTACAGCATAAGTAATCTATGTTCATTGTAAAAATATTAGAAAATGCATTAATCCAAAAAGAAAAATAAAAGTCACTCATAATCCCACCGTTGGGAGATAATCATATGTTGGTGAATCTCTTTGCAGATATTCCAGGGTTTCCTTTACTATGATATCATGGTTTTTAACTTTTTTTAACTTATGAACAACTTTCCACTTTAATAAATGGCCGTCTAGCGACAATGTCAATATGTTACCAGCTGTACTGTCAATAGTATTCTGTTATAGGGATGTCTCCTATTTTATTTAGTAAATACTTTATTTTAAAGCCCGTCTTTGTTGGACATTCCAATATTTTAGATTAATAGTGATGGAATGAATAGAAAATGCAGTATTTCAGAAAGGGGTCGAATTGTGAGGTGCTAAAAGCAAAAATATCAATGAGAGGGGAGATGTAGCAAAGCTCATAATGTGTTAAAGCTGGAAAGAACTTAGAGGTCATCCTCGTCCATCTTCCTCATTTAACAGATGGGTGCAGTCGAGACCATATTTCACTCACGTTATCCCGAACTCATCAGTCCTTGTTCTCCATCCTTCTTTCATCTTTCCTAAGCCTTGTGTACGATTCATACTGAGATCCAAATCTAAACAACTGACAGAAAATATGACTTAAAGAACAAGGTCAACAAAAACCCAAGTTATTACAATTCAGTTCACTCAGTGCATCTAGCGTTTATTGAGAGGCTTCTCAGTGGTTAATACAGTGTTTGGGGAGAAGGGGATGTAAAAAAAATTCGGATACTGACCCTACCCTCAAAGCACCTACTGTCTTATCTCCTTTGATGAGAAGGAAGGCTTCAGGCATGTTGAAGCACCTGCCGGTCTTTTATGTGGGAATGGCCTTGGGTCTCAGAAAAATTCCCTCCACAATTCCTCACCTCTTGGGTTTTGGTTGTAAGAAAGCAGGAAAGTGAGAAGGAACTGTATAAGGTTTTCTGTTTTCCAGTACAAGAACATTTAAGACATGATCTCTGATATTTTTCTTGTCTAGACATTCTCATCTTTTTACTTTTTAATAAAGCAATAGGCAGTTATCCCTTGTGGTTTGTAGCTACAGTTCATTATCAGAGGAACGCCTGGCTTTTAAACGGCGTTAACACTGAAATCCTCTTCTCTTGTCTCTTTCTAGTAAAGATTTCCTTGTCTTGATCCTCTCTCTCCACATATTGATCACACATTGCCTGCTTCAAAGTGTTCTCTTAATCATTCCACTTTTTCCAAGGGAATATCTAACTCTTAATATGCTGCAGGTTTCCTATTACACTTCCTTTGCCTTAAAAATATCTTGAAAGAGTAAATCTGCCAATAAAGAAACTACCCAGACCAAAAAAAGCCCTTCCACAAATTCTCCCAAATGGAGCTGGACTGTAAGCAGAGAAAATGTAGCAGTGACATTCGAACACTGTGTCCGAGCTCCTGGACCCATACGTGGACTGGTCCAACTCCAGTGGAAGCCTCAGCCTGTCACTCCCTCGCCACTTGACTGGTACCTTCTGAGATCTCAGCTGGATGCACTGGAAGCTGTTTGGGGATAATGAATTCCAAGCATGGTTTGAGATCTAGTCATTTTGCCTTGTTGTTCTTGTATTCCTTCTGTTTAACAATTTGTAGCTTTTAATGTTTTTGGTCAGAGTTATAGCTCTTAAGCAGATGGTTGTAATCAGTCCCCAGGGGTGAGCCTTGGAGGGAAATTGGATGGGAGACTCAGCAAGGAATGAGAATTCTGTGACTCACTCTGTTCGACCTCAGGGCCAGCAGTGAGGGTGCTGATTGCTCTCAACCTGTTCTTGGGCAAGTAGTAAATGTTGATTGATCTTTCCTCAGACGGTAGGGACGATATCCACATAAGAGAACATGAAAAATAGTATGTGCCAAAAATGTATTCACGGGAGCCAAACGCATGCGTGCTTAGAATCAAGTTGCTGAATCCAGTCCATTTGTCATTCTTTTTATGTCCGAGTTTTAGTAACAGGATGTTTACAAATAGTTTACATTCCTCTTGGGACATCTTCCCTAACCAAATGTCATACTAGTGTTAGCCGGGAGTTATTTGGACTTGCTCAGTTCTTGTTTCCAGCCCCATGATTTAGGCTATTTATGTAAGCAGAATCCTGCATTGAAGATAATGGGCTTCTCTTGTCTGTCCATAAGGAGAAAAATTATTAGATCAGTGGGAATTTTACAGAGTATCTTATTAAATCCTCAGACGTTAAATATTTCAGTTACTTGGAATGCACACATGATAGAAGCAAACTTCAGCTGACATTCAAAAGCATATTTGATGAAAATGTCAATGCTGACATTTATTTTTATTAATATTATTTTATGTAATGCTATTCTCTAAGGAAATTATATTTATCAGGCCTTTCTTTTTTTCTCTAAACCCTTTCATTGTACTCCAAAATATCTTTCTTTTCTGGTTATAGAGTGGTAAATCTTTATTGTAGAATATTTGAAAAACATAGAGAAGTATAAAGAAAACTAAAAAGTACCTATGATTCTTCAATCCTGGGATCTTCAGTTTTTTAAAAGATAGTCAACAGTGAACACTACGTGAAACCTTGTAAAACTTTAAAAATTGTTTCTGAATTGAATATTTCCCAGTTTAAACCCTGATTCGTTCTTCTGATAGAAATCTTACCCTTAAGTGTCAGGGCTCCCTGATGCCACACATCAAATGGAGCTTAGTTCTAGAATGACTCCTTTTCAGCTAAGTAGACAAGAAGATGGGCAAGAGGTCGTTTAGCCTGGTTCCTTTTACTGGAGTCATGGTTAAACTACTATTTCCTTTTTTTTTTTAAATAAATTTATTTATTTTATTTATTTATTTTTGTCTGCATTGGGTCTTGTGTGTGCAACCCAATGCGTGTGCATTAGTGCACACGGGCTTTCTCTAGTTGCGGCGAGCAGGGGCTACTCTTCGTCACGGTGTGAGGGCTTCTCATTGCGGTGGCTTCTCTTGTTGTGGCTCGCGGGCTCTAAGCGAGCGGGCTTCGGTAGTTGTGGAGCACGGGCTTTGTTGCTCTGTGGCACGTGGGATCTTCCCGGACCAGAGATTGAACCCGTGTCCCCTGCACTGGCAGGCAGATTCTTAACCACTGCGCCACCAGGGAAGTCCCACACTATTTCCTTTTTAATGTAATATTCTGAGAATAAAATCTAGAACCATGCATGCAATAGAGGAGATCACTCAGTTGTAATAAGAGAATATATTCAATAGGTTAGAAAATGAAGCCTCAGCCTTAGCTGCAAGGAGTCCTGGGCGGTGAGTATTCTGAGTTGGACATATTGCTGCTGTGGGCCAAATGGTGTTTCTGAAGTGAGGGGCAAGAAGAGAGTGAATAGCCGGTAGGCAGCCAACGAGTCTGCTGAGGCAATGTTGCTCACAGAGCCAGTCGGGGCAAATCTGGGACACTAACTGGAGGCCTCTAACCCCACATGCCACAAGCTTTGAACTAAGTGGACTTCTTATGCCCACTTTTCCATATAAACCTGAAACCAGATGAGCAAGACAGTTAGGTTTTAGAATTGTTCAACGTAAGTAGTGAAAGATAAAGTAATATTCTTTTAACAGGGTACATGGAGTTTTTACTGAACCAAACCATGTAGATGTATTTATGACTGAATTCACCTCCTATCTCCAGCCAGGTCTCTGGAAGTAAATTCTTTCCAGATACAACCATGCTAAGATCCATGCCAAGAAATGCTTATTCTAGAGCCAGTAGTTTTTCTCACAAGCAACTTCTAAACTGAAAAATACACTCTGGCTGATAAACATCAGATAAACATCAAAAACCTATGTATTTAATTCAACAAATTTTTATACTGGTATAACTTAATTCTACGGGTTTGTGTATAGATGTAATTCTAATCTTGTAGTATATCCTTCATTTAATGTGCTTCATATATATCTTGATTCTAAAATTCTCTCTCAAGTGACATTTCTGTAGCTTTTTCTTAGGCGTATGCCTTCCGATCCCTGTTTGAAAGTGAAGGCATTCTCCAGCTAATACCCACCACCTGGAATGCTAAGCTGAGAACCTGCTAATTATTCATCACCTCTCCATTCTTTGCCTTCTTTTTCCTCCTATTTACCACCTCAATTCACTTACTCTAGCCTATAGATGGAGAGAACAATCTAGAAGCATAATTGCAGATATTATTTGGAACAACAGCTGTCATACAAGTTTTTGTTTTACTGCTGTCTTGGCCTTCCTCGCTCTTTTCTGCAAGTGAGTGGCTAATTGCCCAGACTTTCTAAGATCTGGGGTTTAAAACTCCACCGTCTCAAGGCTGTACCTGTTATCAGATGAGATAACTACCTTTGGCAGAAGTGTGTAGAGCTGTTTTGATGGCAGAGAACATTAATTTGCAGCTACTGCCACACAGAACGAAGGAAATGCAACTGCTGTCCTCCTAGGAGAAGCCACTTAGGCAAGAAAATAAATAAGAGGATTTTGATTATATTAGGAACTCTTATGCTTGTGTCCAGGGAGGCTCCATCTTTTTTTTTTTTGCGGTACATGGGCCTCTCACTGTTGTGGCCTCTCCCATTGTGGAGCACAGGCTCCGGACACGCAGGCTCAGCGGCCATGGCTCACGGGCCCAGCCGCTCCGCGGCATGTGGGATCCTCCCGGACCGGGGCACGAACTCGTGTCCCCCGCATCGGCAGGCGGACTCTCAACCACTGCGCCACCAGGGAAGCCCGGGAGGCTCCATCTTTAAACTTGTGTAGTTTCATGTTTACACAAGAATTATAATGGAAGAAAAAAGGCTCAGAGCTCTCTGGACCAGCATTTCACATTTTTAAAATGTATCCATGTTCTGTGAGGGTGATAAAAGCCACCATTTGCACTTGTTCATTATTTAATCTTGTTAAATGAGATACCAAATATAAAGGGCCCAGCGCAGTCCCTGGCATGCAGTAGGCCACCTAGAGATGTCCTTTCTCTTCCCTTCTATCTCTCTCGCTTACATCTTTTTGCCCCTGTTTCTTGTCAGAAGTCGTATCTGAAGAGAATCCAGAACTCCAGCATGTCGGTGCAGTAGTCGGTCAGAGCCAATGAACACATGCTCTGCTGTTGTGCATCAAGCTCTCCAGGTCCCACTATTTTCTGTGAGTATCGTGGCTCATCCTTGTGGGGTACAGAGAATCATGTTCATGCAGGTTGCTCTTACCAGACCTACTACTTATGGAACAAAGGGAGTGTTGGTCTAGTGGAGGGAGAGATATGCACTTGAATACCTCATCATAATACTCTGTGCCAGGCACTGGGTGATCATACTATAATAATAATAACCATTGTTAGTATAGCTAGTAATTATTGAGCACTTACTATATGCCAAACACTATTCTAGATGTTTTTACATACTGGATATACTTATTTACTGAAGGGGCCCAATGAACTAGGCTTCAGTCTAGAAACACCTTTATCATCTCCTTCAAACACAGTCTGTCAGAAATTCGACAATACCAGATTCCTACCTTTCCTTCTCACTTGCAGTTATTAAACCAGTCCCAATTTCAGGTATGACAAAGTCCAGACCAGACTAATACAAAACTTCAGACTCAGGTCAGGTTTAAATCTGCCTGGATCCCTCCTGGCTTCCCAGTGCCCATCTGCAGTCCCCATGAAGACCAGCTGTGCCTGACTGCATGAGCTGCCCCTGTAATTGTTCAATAGCCTTCTCTCTTTATTTGAGCAAGCTGGCAACCTTACAACGAACCTTCCTTGACTAGAAGAAGATGGGCAATAAATTCTCAGCAGAGCTTTTGAGAAACAAGACACTTTGGCTGCTGCAACCACATTGGCCACCACCCAGTTGCTCTGGTAGTAATTGGTTGCCTCTTGCTACATTTTTCCCTTGGACAGCTCATGTGTTGTGGTGTCATGATTTTTTAACTAACATCTTTGTTTCTGTAAAGGGATGTTGAGGCTGAAGGCACCGAAAGAGGGGAAAGGGGAATTTTTCTGAGGAGGGTTTTTTGGCAGAAAGCTTCACCCTCTATCTTGAGAGAGATTCTGCCCTCTCACCTCCAGTGAGATGAGGTTACTGGGCAAATTTAATATGTAAACCTCATGAAGTTCACTTCCTCTCTAGCCTTCTCTCACACAGTCTTTTGGGGCCGTGATTGCTGGATCTCGTAGGACCCTCTTTGTAAATCCCAAGGAATATGTCTTGTTCTGCTCTTTCACATGGGGTTCCTTATCGCCTCATGGCCACCCCGGAGATGCATTGGGAAGCTAAGGCAACAGGATAAGCCCCCTCCCACTACAGTTCCTCATTTGTAAGGGAGATTAAATACCTTATCCTAGATCACATACTCAGTAATGCTATTACTGGAATAAAACCCAGGCTGGGCTGATTCCAAAGTTCATACTTCCCACCACACCCTGGCGAAGAAAGTGAAAATATTACAGAATAAGCAGGGCTGTGAGGGGTGAGCCTGAGATGTCTGTGTCTCTGATGGCAAGTGCTCCCACATGGGTCCACAGAGGAAGCCTGAGGCCAGACTGTGGAGGGCCGTGAGTAGGTGACGGGCCTGGAAAACAGGGCGGGGGAGTTTGGACTCTGCCAGAGGTAATCAGAGTCATTCAGAGTCATTTGAGCAGGCGACTCCCTCATTTCTCTGCTTCAGAGATTGTCCAGGTGGTCTAGTGGAGAACAGGTGGAGGGAGCAGGGCTGCAGTGAGAAGTATTGCAACTGTCTGAGTGAGAGAGGGTAACAGTCCACCAGGCAGCGCTGGTGGGGCTGGAGGAGGAGGGGCCAGCGCAGGAGAAAAAGCGGTGCCCGCAGTGCCCGCTGGTTCTCCACACACACACACACCGAGGATGGAGGCAGGGACACAGCGTGGGTGCTATCCAAGGTGCCCTAGAAAAAGGCAGATCTCCAGGCTTCCCCAGGCAGCCCAGCCCAGCTGGTGCACACCACGTAGCGGTGCTGAGCTCTGCAAAGGGAAGATAAATGCTCAGCAAAACACATCCCTGCAGCTTTAGACAGGGAAGGCCCGAACATGTGTTTGTAATGGGTTCCCAGGCTGCAAACAGTTAACACTGTTAGTGACCTGTGGAGAGTGCAGAGTCATGGGTAAGGGCTACCTGAGAAGCTTGGTGCTCACCTCTGAAGTCTGCAAAGTGAGCCTGGGCTGGCTCTCTTCTTCTCCTTTTCAAAATACAGATGCTAGAGTCTTAAGGGGGTGTCGGCGTGCACGCATGCAGGTGTTCGTGTCTAAATCGTCTTCTCTCCATGTTCAGCAGACTGATTTCCCTGCCTGAGTCAGGTCACCTTGCTGTGGCTGGGAAACTCTATGCCACGCATGAAGCTTTTCATTCTAAATCACTTTTTGTTTCTAAATGAGTTTTACAAAACAGCAACCATTAACACCTTGGGAGACTTCCGGGAAGATGGCGGAAGAGTAAGACTCGGAGATCACCTTCCTCCCCACAGATACACCAGAAATACATCTACGCGTGGAACAACTCCTACGTAGCACCTACTGAACGCTGGCAGAAGACCTCAGACCTCCCAAAAGGCAAGGAACCCCCCACGTACCTGGTTAGGGCAAAAGAAAAAACTAAACAGAGACAAAAGGATAGGGACGGGTCCTGCACCAGCGGGAGGGAGCTGTGAAGGAGGAAAAGTGTCCACACACTAGGAAGCCCCTTCGCGGGCAGAGACTGCGGGTGGCGGAGTGGGGGAGCTTTGGAGGCGGAGACTTCGGGTGGCGGAGTGGGGGAGCTTGGGAGCCGTGGAGGAGAGCACAGCAACAGGGGTGCGGAGGGCAAAGCGGAGAGATTCCAGCGCAAAGGATCGGGGCCGACCGGCACTCACCAGCCGAGAGGCTTGTCTGCTCGCCCGACGGGGCGGGCGGGGCTGGGAGCTGAGGCTCCGGCTTCTGTCGGAGCGCCGGGAGAGGACTGAGGTTGGCAGCGTGAACACAGCCTGCAGGGCGTTAGTGCACCGCGGCTAGCTGGGAGGGAGTCCGGGGAAAAGTCTGGACCTGCCGAAGAGGCAAGAGACTTTTTCTTCCCTCTTTGTTTCCTGGTGCACGAGGAGAGGGGATTAAGAACGCTGCTTAAGAGAGCTCCAGAGACGGGCGCGAGCCGAGGCTAAAAGTGCGGAGCCCAGAGACAGACATGAGACGCTAAGGCCGCTGCTGCCGCCACCAAGAAGCCTGTGTGCGAACACAGGTCATTATCCACACCCCCTTCCGGGGAGCCTGTGCAGCCCGCCACTGTCAGGGTCCCGGGATCCAGGGACAACTCCCCCGGGAGAACGCACGGCGCGCCTCAGGCTAGCAACATCACGCAGGCCTCTGCCGCCGCAGGCCCACCCCGCACTCCGTGACCCTCCCTACACCACCACCACCCCACCCCCCACCACCACCCCGCCCCCACCCCCGCCAGAGCCTCCGAATCAGCGGCTCCTTTAACCCCGTCCTGTCTGAGCAAAGAACAGACGCCCTCTGGCAACCTACACGCACAGGCGGGGCCAAATCCAAAGCTGTGAGAACAAAGAAGAGAAAGGGAAATCTCTCCCAGCAGCCTCAGAAGCTGCGGATTAAAGCTCCACAATCAACTTGATGTACCCTGCATCTGTGGAATACATGAATAGACAACGAATCATCCCAAATTAAGGAGCCCTGTGGATGAAAGGCTCTTGGTGCTGCAGCCAGGAGTCAGTGCTGTGCCTCTGACGTGGGAGAGCCAACTTCAGGACACTGGTCCACAAGACACCTCCCAGCTCCACATAATATCAAACGGCGAAAATCTCCCAGAGATCTCCATCTCAACGCCAGCACCCAGCTTCACTCAACGACCAGCAAGCTACAGTGCTGGACATCCTATGCCAAACAACTAGCAAGACAGGAACACAACACCACCTATTAGCAGAGAGGCTGCCCAAAATCATAATAAGTCTACAGACACCCCAAAACACACCACCAGACGTGGACCTGCCCACCAGAAAGACAAGATCCAGCCTCATCCACCAGAACACAGGCACTAGTACCCTCCATCAGGAAGCCTACACAAACCACTGAACCAACCTTAGCCACTGGGGACAGACACAAAAAACAACAGGAACTACGAACCTTCAGCCTGCAAAAAGGAGACCCCAGGCACAGTAAGATAAGCAAAATGAAAAGACAGAAAAACACACAGCAGATGAAGGAGCAAGATAAAAACACACCAGACCTAACAAATGAAGAGGAAATAGGCAGTCTACCTGAAAAAGAATTCAGAATAATGATAGTAAAGATGATCCAAAATCTTGGAAATACAATAGACAAAATGCAAGAATCAGTTAACAAGGACCTAGAAGAACTAAAGATGAAACAAACAATGATGAACAACACAACAAATGAAATGAAAAATACTCTAGATGGGATCAATAGCAGAATAACTGAGGCAGAAGAACAGATAAGTGACCTGGAAGATAAAATAGTGGAAATAACTACTGCAGAGCAGAATAAAGAAAAAAGAATGAGAAGAACTGAGGACAGTCTCAGAGACCTCTGGGACAACATTAAATGCACCAACATTCGAATTATAGGGGTTCCAGAAGAAGAAGAGAAAAAGAAAGGGACTGAGAAAATATTTGAAGAGATTATAGTTGAAAACTTCCCTAATATGGGAAAGGAAATAGTTAATCAAGTCCAGGAAGCACAGAGAGTCCCATACAGGATAAATCCAAGAAGAAATACGCCAAGACACATATTAATCAAACTGTCAAAAATTAAATACAAAGAAAACATATTAAAAGCAGCAAGGGAAAAACAACAAATAACACACAAGGGAATCCCCATAAGGTTAACAGCTGATCTTTCAGCAGAAACTCTGCAAGCCAGAAGGGAGTGGCAGGACATATTGAAAGTGTTGAAGGAGAAAAACCTGCAACCAAGATTACTCTACCCAGCAAGGATCTCATTCAGATTTGATGGAGAAATTAAAACCTTTACAGACAAGCAAAAGCTGAGAGTTCAGCACCACCAAACCAGCTCTACAACAACTGCTAAAGGAACTTCTCTAGGCAAGAAACACAAGAGAAGGAAAAGACCTACAATAACGAACCCAAAACAATTAAGAAAACGGGAATGGGAACATACATATCGATAATTACCTTAAATGTAAATGGACTAAATGTTCCCACCAAAAGACACAGATTGGCTGAATGGATACAAAAACAAGATGCATATATTTGCTGTCTACAGGAGACCCACTTCAGACCTAGAGACACATACAGACTGAAAGTAAGGGGATGGAAAAAGGTATTTCATGCAAATGGAAACCAAAAGAAAGCTGGAGTAGCAATTCTCATATCAGACAAAATAGACTTTAAAACAACGACTATTAGAAGAGACAAAGAAGGACACTACATAATGATCAAGGGATCGATCCAAGAAGAAGATATAACAATTGTAAATATTTATGCATCCAACATAGGAGCACCTCAATACATAAGGCAAATACTAACAGCCATAAAAGGGGAAATTGACAGTAACACATTCATAGTAGGGGACTTTAACACCCCACTTTCACCAATGGACAGATCATCCAAAATGAAAATAAATAAGGAAACACAAGCTTTAAATGATACATTAAACGAGATGGACTTAATTGATATTTATAGGATATTCCATCCAAAAACAACAGAATACATTTTTCTCAAGTGCTCATGGAACATTCTCCAGGATAGATCATATCTTGGGTCACAAATCAAGCCTTGGTAAATTTAAGAAAATTGAAATCGTATCAAGTATCTTTTCCGACCACAACGCTATGAGACTAGATATCAATTACAGGAAAAGATCTGTAAAAAATACAAACACATGGAGGCTAAACAATACACTACTTAATAACGAAGTGATCACTGAAGAAATCAAAGAGGAAATCAAAAAATACCTAGAAACAAATGACAATGGAGACATGACGACTCAAAATCTATGGGATGCAGCAAAAGCAGTTCTCAGAGGGAAGTTTACAGCAATACAATCCTACCTTAAGAAACAGGAAACATCTCGAATAAACAACCTAACCTTGCACCTAAAGCAATTAGAGAAAGAAGAACAAAAAATCCCCAAAGTTAGCAGAAGGAAAGAAATCATAAACATCAGATCAGAAATAAATGAAAAAGAAATGAAGGAAACGATAGCAAAGATCAATAAAGCTAAAAGCTGGTTCTTTGAAAGGATAAACAAAATTGATAAACCATTAGCCAGACTCATCAAGAGAAAAAGGGAGAAGACTCAAATCAGTAGACTTAGAAATGAAAAAGGAGAAGTAACAACTGACACTGCAGAAATACAAAAGATCATGAGAGATTACTACAAGCAACTCTATGCCAATAAAATGGACAACCTGGAAGAAATGGACAAATTCTTAGAAAGGCACAACCTGCCAAGACTGAATCAGGAAGAAATAGAAATATGAACAGACCAATCACAAGCACTGAAATTGAAACTGTGATTAAAAATCTTCCAACAAGCAAAAGCCCAGGACCAGATGGCTTCACAGGCGAATTCGATGAAACATTTAGAGAAGAGCTAACACCTATCCTTCTCAAACTCTTCCAAAATATAGCAGAGGGAGGAACACTCCCCAACTCATTCTACAAGGCCACCATCACCCTGATACCAAAACCAGATAAGGACATCACAAAGAAAGAAAACTACAGGCCAATATCACTGATGAACATAGATGCAAAAATCCTCAACAAAATACTAGCAAACAGAATCCAACAGCACATTAAACGGATCATACACCACGATCAAGTGGGGTTTATTCCAGGAATGCAAGGATTCTTCAATATACGCAAATTAATCAACATGATACACCATATTAACAAATTGAAGGAGAAAAACCATATGATCATCTCAGTAGATGCAGAGAAAGCTTTTGACAAAATTCAACACCCATTTATGATAAAAACCCTCCAGAAAGTAGGCATAGAGGGAACTTTCCTCAACAAAATAAAGGCCATATATGACAAACCCACAGCCAACATCGTCCTCAGTGGTGAAAAACTGAAAGCATTTCCACTAAGATCAGGAACAAGACAAGGTTGCCCACTCTCACCACTCTTATGCAACATAGTTTTGGAAGTTTTAGCCACAGCAGTCAGAGAAGAAAAGGAAATAAAAGGAATCCAAATTGAAAAAGAAGTAAAGCTGTCACTCTTTGCAGATGACATGATACTATAGATAGAGAATCCTAAAGATGCTACCAGAAAACTACTAGAGCTAATCAATGAATTTGGTAAAGTTGCAGGATACAAAATTAATGCACAGAAATCTCTGGCATTCCTATACACTAAGGATGAAAAATCTGAAAGTGAAATCAAGAAAACACTCCCATTTACCATTGCAACAAAAAGAATAAAATATCTAGGAATAAACCTACCTAAGGAGACAAAAGACCTGTATGCAGAATATTATAAGACACTGATGAAAGAAATGAAAGATGATACAAATAGATGGAGATATATACCATGTTCTTGGATTGGAAGAATCAACATTGTGAAAATGACTCTACTACCCAAAGCAATCTACAGATTCAATGCAATCCCTATCAAATTACCACTGGCATTTTTCACAGAACTAGATCAAAAAATTTCACAATTTGTATGGAAACACAAAAGACCCCGAATAGCCAAAGCAATCTTGAGAACGAAAAACGGAGCTGGAGGAATCAGGCTTCCTGACTTCAGACTATACTACAAAGCTACAGTAATCAAGACAGTATGGTACTGACACAAAAACAGAAATATAGCTCAATGGAACAGGATAGAAAGCTCAGAGATAAACCCACGCACATATGGTTACCTTATCTTTGACAAAGGAGGCAGGAATGTACAGTGGAGAAAGGACAGCCTCTTCAATAAGTGGTGCTGGGAAAACTGGACAGGTACATGTAAAAGTATGAGATTAGATCACTCCCTAACACCATACACAAAAATAAGCTCAAAATGGATTAAAGACCTAAATGTAAGGCCAGACACTATAAAACTCTTAGAGGAAAACATAGGCAGAACACTCTATGACATAAATCACAGCAAGGTCCTTTTTGACCCACCTCCTAGAGAAATGGAAATAAAAACAAAAGTAAACAAATGGGACCTAATGAAACTTAAAAGTTTTTGCGCAGCAAAGGAAACCATAAAGAAGACCAAAAGACAACCCTCAGAATGGGAGAAAATATTTGCAAATGAAGCAACTGACAAAGGATTAATCTCCAAAATTTATATGCAGCTTAATAACAAAAAAACAAATAACCCAATCCAAAAATGGGCAGAAGACCTAAATAGACATTTCTCCAAAGAAGATATACAGAGTGCCAACAGACACATGAAAGAATGCTCAACATCACTAATCATTAGAGAAATGCAAATCAAAACTACAATGAGATATCATCTCACACCAGTCAGAATGCCCATCATCAAAAAATCTAGAAACAATAAATGCTGGAGAGGGTGTGGAGAAAAGGGAACCCTCTTTCACTGTTGGTGGGAATGTAAATTGATACAGCCACTGTGGAGAACAGTATAGAGGTTCCTTAAAAAACTACAAATAGAACTACCATATGACCCAGCAATCCCACTATGGGGCATATACCCTGAGAAAACCATAATTCAAAAAGAGTCATGTATCAAAATGTTCATTGCAGCTCTATTTACAATAGCCCAGAGATGGAAACAACCTAAGTGTCCATCATCGGATGAATGGATAAAGAAGATGTGGCACATATATACAATGGAATATTACTCAGCCATAAAAAGAAACGAAATTGAGCTATTTGTAATGTGGTGGATAGACCTAGAGTCTGTCATTACAGAGTGAAGTAAGTCAGAAAGAGAGAGACAAATACCGTATGCTAACACATATATATGGAATTTAAGGGAAAGAAATGTCATGAAAAACCTAGGAGTGAAACAGGAATAAAGACACAGACTTACTACTAGAGAATGGACTTGAGGCTATGGGGAGGGGGAAGGGTAAATGGTGAGAAAGCGCGAGAGAGGCATGGACATATATACACTACCAAACGTAAGGTAGATAGCTAGTGGGAAGCAGCCGCATAGCACAGGGAGATCAGCTCGGTGCTTTGTGACCGCCTGGAGGGGTGGGATAGGGAGGGTGGGAGGGAGGGAGACGCAAGCGGGAAGAGATATGGGAACATATGTATATATATAACTGATTCATTTTGTTGTGAAGCTGAAACTAACATACATTGTTGTAAAGCAATTATACTCCAATAAAGATGTTAAAATGGGAAAAAAAAAAATCAGCACCTCGTTCAGCCATGGGTCCTTTTCAGCTGTATTAGGTGTCATGGGAGCATCTGCCTGGGGCTCCCAGATGAAGTCCACATTCCTGTTCCTCCAGCCCTTCACGATCTGCCTGCTTCTTGCCCTTCCAGCCTCATCTCTCACCACTCAAAAGCTCCCTAGTTCTCAGACCTTCTGAACTTGCAGTTCACCCTACATGCTTCTTCACATCCAGGGGCAGGGGCACATTTCATCCTTTCTGCTTGAAAGGTCCTTCAAGCACAGGCACCGTGAGCCCCCTCCCTTCTCCTGGCCGTTCCGACTCACCTTCCATGCTTGGCGTGGCGTAGGTGATGCCTCTTCTGAGAAGCTCTCCCTCACTTAACGGCTCCGAGTTTTCTTCTTCTGTGTTCACATGACTTTGTCACACTTTCACACTGTATTTTAAAGTCGTTTTCTTTCATTATAAAAGGCACTCAGACTTATAGTGGAAAATTTGGTCAAGACCAAAAAAAAAAAAAAGCTTAAAGGAGAAAAAAAATTAAGACAAAAGTCAACAACTTGGGGTTATAAGTACTGTTAATAGTTCGATGAATTTCTTTCCAGAATTTTTTTCTATACATATATTTATACATTTTTACATATTTAGAGAAGGAAAAAAAATAAAGCTGCAAAAAAGACAAGGACAATATTGCCTGTAACAGTTCAGTGCATGTAGTGTTTCTAGGTGAATGGTAATTTTTAAAAATAGTTCAGAAAGTTTACAAATCAGATTGCAAGGGATTTTTTAGCACTGGTTTAACAAAAACATATGCTGGAAAATACGCTTAAACAAATCTGTTTAAACAGTTTGTATTCTCTTTTTTCATTTGGTATTTTTCATGTCCTAAATCTTCTTCGAAAATGCATTTTTAGTCCATAATCCTCTGTTTTATAATTCTCATGGTATTATAGTATTTGCTTACTTTTTGGTAGTCCCTACCAGACTGCAAGCTTATTTAAGGCTGAGCCTGTGAATTTTATCATTTTATCTTTAATACCTAATGCAGCCTGAGTGGGTTCAGTTGGCATGAAATACAATGAATGAATGAAAGATTACCTCATTCTTTCTGAATTCTTTACTCAGTCAACCAACCCCTATTTGTTATCTACCTCTGAGGTGACCAAGACTATGCTTAAGTCCACAGGTCTCGTGGATGCCGGGAAGCAGCACCACAAGCCACATGTCCCTTCGGGGATGAAGGTGTGACTCTCCCCACTGCTGACAGAAAGCCCTCGGGGATTGCCTCTCAGAAAGGGAGCTGCTTTGTCCAAGGTCAGCCCCTTTCCTAAGGTCGCCTGCATCCAATGACTGGTCCATGGAAATATAAAGCTCTGGTTCCTTCTAGGAAGAGTTGCTGTCTCAGCTTCTGAACTCTCCTTAGCGTCTGTCTGCTGAGGCCGCCACAAAGACAGCACAGCTCAACTTTTCCCTTTGCCCACTCCTGCTTCTTTCTCTTCCTTTACTCGGGTGTTGACCTCACGAGCACCGCCCCCAAACTTTCTGTGCATTAATCTCCACCTCAGAGTCTGCTTCCTGGAGAGCCCAGCCTGCAACAGTAGTGATCTAGAAGATGCCTAGACACACCCCTAACTTGAGTCTCATGCACTTCCAGATCACAGACTGTAACACCTTGAGCAGAGACCATGACCTAAACCTGTCATAGCATTAACCTCACCACAGTCTCTAGTACGTAGAACACTCCCAAATTCTGAGTAAGCATCAGCTGAGTGTTGCCAGCTATTGAGATTAAAGGTAAGACTGACTGGTTCTCAAGTTTCAAGTCTGAGAGGCTGAGTGAAGGAGATGCTACTGGGAGCAGACATTCATTCTGTGGAAAATTGGTTTGATGTTAGTTTGGTGCAAACATGTTGCATTTGAACTGTGTCAGAATCTTCAAAGGGAAATGTCTGATAGGCAGTAGACATATAGAACCAGGTCTCGTGTACGAAACAGTTTGGAAATAGAGATTGAAGCACTATAGATTCACACAGAGCTACTAGTTGAACCTATGAGAATAAGGAAAGCTCCGAGTTGGGGGTCTTTTCTTTTTAAATTTAGAAACAGAAGAGTAGCAGATCCATCAAATGATGGTCCCTCGATTAAAGAAGGAGAGAAGAGGATGCATTGAAGGGAGAGAGGAGGGGTCAAATATATTAGGAAGAGACTCAGTATGGTGCAGTATCTCCAGAAACAAAAAGAAGAAAATTTCAATAATGATTTCTTCATGTTAATTTGGCTCAAGCCATGTTGGAGCTGCACACTGAGTTATCTGTCCCACGATGCAAGTATGGTAAAGGACACAGAGGCAACGCAGGGATCAGGGCAAAACTTCAGGGAATAATGACTGTTATCTTCAGAGAGGAAGGGAAATAGCAAGATGCTAGAAAAGAGGAATATCCAGTGTACAATAGAAAGCTCTTGGAAATTAAATACATGATAACAGAAATTTTTAATGTAACAGAATTGGAAGATAATTGACTAACTCTTCCAGAAAATAGTATAAATAGGGAAAAGTATGGAGAAGAGAAAGCTGGAGAATCAATTCAGGAAGTCTAATTTCTGAAAGATGATAGAACAAATAAAACAGACCAGGGAGCTATCAAAGAAATTACATAAGAAAACTTTCCCGAAGGATATTTTTCAGATTGAATGAGCTCCACAAAGGCCCAACACAATGAATGAAAATAACCCACAACAATGATATTGATAGATATCAAAGATATTATAGATTTCTGGGGATAAAGAATAAAAGCTCTGAGAGACAGAGACAGAGAGGACAGATAACAGATCACATGCAGAAGCAGGATGGTATCAGACTCTTCAGTAGCAGTACCAGAAGTTAGAAGACAATGGAATAATGCCTTTGAGGTCCTAAGAGAAAATAATTTCCAAGCTAGAATCTCATACCCAGCTAAGCTTTCAATCAAATATGATGGCAAAAAAGGACAAGATCTCAAAATGTATCTTCCATGTGTCACTTTGTTTTTTTTTTTTTTTTTTTGGCCGTGCCTCGAGGCTTGCAGGTTCTTAGTTGCCCGCCTAGAGATTGAACCTGGGCCACCCGGGGCCACGGCAGTGAAAGCACCGAGTCCTAACCACTGGACTGCCAGGGAATTTCCCATGTGTCACTTTTCAAAAAGTTCCTGGAGGATATGCTCCACCAAAACAAGGTAGTTAAGAAAGAGCAAGACATGAGATTAACAACATCAGTCACAACAAATAAACAAAAATTAGAGGATCCAACAGAGAAGAGAAGAAAAAGGAATTTCAAGGATGACAAGGTAGAGGAGCATGAGAGCTGAATTCTCATTTCCACGACAGGAGGTTAATGGGTAGTAGCTGTAACTGAAAAACAAATAGCAGTATAATATTGTCATTTAGAAATATGAAGGTAAATAACAGGAGGTACAGCTAAAGAGATGAAAGGAATTTCCTGGACTCTCATGGAAGAAGAAATTGGGGGAGGGGATCAGTTGGGGACAGGGTTGCTGTTTTTCTTTCAAAGTCTTGTAGTAGTATTGGACTTTTAAACTAAGCACATTTATTACTTTCATACAAATTAAATTTAGGTAAAAAGTCCATGAGTATGCCAGAAATCATTTGTAAAATGTGTGTAAAAATAGCCCCTTCACCCACACTATTAGAACTCATCTTTCAGGAGAGAAGGCAAGCTCCTCTGATTGGTCTTTCTTCTTCTCAGATGGTTTTTGAGCAAACTCTTGGGAGCCCATCAATCTGCCAATTAGAAGAAAATGCAAGAGTAACAGCAGGAATCAGGACTGCAAGGAAACAGTTACCATCCCATAAAATTATTGCCTTTACCAAATTAGAATAAACCTGTCAAAGCGATGTTTAACTATTTTTATGTAAAAATCAAAATGGTCTGACTTCAGCTGTCAAACAGACTCTTCCAACTTGTCTGTAACAAAGTGCTCCCTTAGTAAGTCATATACTTCAGGTTGCATTTGCACTTTGGGGAGATGGAGCTGCCAGCCCAGGAATCCCTGCCTTTTCCACGGCTGCCTCTGGCACACATAGAATGGCCCGCTAGCTAAGTTGGCCTGGCAGTTGCAGCAGGATGGGTGAATGTCGCTGCTGCAGGAAAACTATGAAGTAAAATATCATTGTACCTACCTCACTGATCAATAAAACAAAATTAAAAATCTAGCTTCTCCACCTGAATGAGAGGCAATTTTCTGTGGCTTCTCACATTTGCTAGAATTTTACAAATATGTTTCCCCCAAACCACCAGATGAGAAAAATCAGTACAATACTAGTTATTTTTATATGCTGCCTCATCCTTTATACAAAGTATCTCAGATCACTTTAAAGTTAGCAGGAAGAATGGCGAGTGTGATTTATAGAGCCTGAGGGACCAGGGCTAATGCTGCAGAAGTAGGGGATGGCCCACGGAGTACTCAGGAAGGAAGGAAGTCTAAGAGTCGGATACGAACCACAGTTACTGTCCCTTGCAGGGACAGGGAAAGAGTTGTAGCAGGAGTCACAACTTTACTCTCAGAGTTGAGGAGGTCATCATGGAGGGATGGTCAGAACTAGAAGATAGGTGAACACTAACAAGGGTTGAAATGCTTATAAATCTCTCTTCACACTAATTATTTTTTAGAAAGAGCTTTACTGAGATATAATTTACACTTCATGCAATTCATCCACTTAAAATTCAATGGTTTTTAATATATTTAGGGAGTTATGTAACCATCAATCAATTTTAGAACATTTTCATCACCTCCCAGTACAACCCATACTCCTTAGCGGTCACTGTCCCATCTCCCTCCCTGCCTGACATACAGTCGTACGCAACCACTATTCTACCTTCTGTCTCTATGGAGTTGCCTTTTCTGAACATCTCATATAAACAAAATCATACAATATGTGGTCTTCTCTGACTGGCTTCTTTAATGTAGCATAATTATTTCAAGGTTCATCCATGGTGTAGCATGTATCAGAAGTTCATTCCTTTTTATGGCAGAATAATAATCCCTTGCATGTATGTACCACGTTTACTTACCCATTCATCAGTTGGACATTTGGATTGTTTACGCTTTTTGGCTACTATCACTCATACTTTAGAGAACATTTATGTATCAATTTTAGTGTGAATATGTTTTCAATTCTCCTGGATACATCTCTAGGAATTTCTGGGTTAAATGATAACTCTATGTTAAACATTCTGAGGAACTGACAAATTTTCAAAAGCACCGTTTTACATTTCCATCAGCAATGTATGAAGTTTCTAATTTTTCCACATCCTCATCAACACTTGTTTTTACCTGTCTTTTTAATTATAGCCATCCTAATGGGCATGAAGTGGTATCTCCTTGTCCCAATAATTTCTCATCTTTAATTTCGTTCCTACACTCTCATGATATGCGGGCTTTAATGGCCAGTGGCTGTTTTATTAAAATTCCAAAATGGAAAGAAAAGGATCAATAAAGAACTCTTGAACCTCAGTGCACCTCTTAAAATTGTCCACAGACCCCAATGTTTGGAAGAAAAATTACCCCGATGCTTGGAAAGGGTAAGCACAGAGATTAAATAAACTATACATTATCACTATTCATTACCATCATTACTTACTGAGAACATATATACCACCAACGGACCATGCCAAGTGCCTTAGAGGAAATGAAAAACACACAGGCTCCTGACCACCAAGGATTTGCAGAATTCTGGAACTCATAATGATGGCAATAATACTGTTTGCACACAATTTAACAGACTATAAAGGGCTTTGAGATCTTAACTCTGGGTTGTTTTGGGTTTTTTCCTCAGAAGTTGAAAGTTAAAGCAGCCAGGGGCTCTGTGAGCCCTCTACTCCCACAAGACAAGGGGTCAGGGGCTTATCAGGAGGTAGATGTGCCATGGGGCAGCATGGCAGAGGAAATGTATCTGACAAGGGCTCTGACAAGGAGCCCCACGTGCACGGAGCATATGAAGAGCCAAGAAGGACTGGTAGCCTGGGAAGGAAGTCCGATCATGTTATGACACCATGGGCAGGAGAAACCATGGGGTACAGAGACACGCACTGGGGGCCCTAGGCGCCCAGACAGGAGATTGGGGACCAAAGGGAGGGTGCCTAGGCACACATCTGCCACGGCCTCGTGAGCTGCCACTGGCTTTCCCAGGCCACCTCCACTTCCCTAGCAATACTGGCCCATTTGTGAATATTTGAATGTGCTGCCCATTCTTATCTTTGTGTGTTTCTTCTATAGGTTGTTTCCTGAAACACGTTCTTCCAATTCCTACACAACATTGCCAAAGACATTACCATTCAAGACGGCATCGGTTGCTTATTAAAAACCTTTTGCTCCCTCACCACCACTTAAGTAAACGTGACCAAAATGTGGCATTCAATGCTGTTCCCAGTCTGCCCCAGTCCCCCTTTCCCAGCTCCACTGTGCCACCAGGTAAGCCCACTTCTGTATCCTTTCTGAACTGGAATCAAAAAAGAGCTCTAGGGCTTCCCTGGTGGCACAGTGGTTGAGAATCCGCCTGTCAGTGCAGGGGACACGGGTTTGAGCCCTGGGCCGGGAAGATCCCACATGCCTGCCACGGAGCAACGAAGCCCGGTGCCACAACTACTGAGCCTGCGCTCTAAAGCCCTCGAGCCACAGCTACTGAAGCCCGTGCGCCTACAGCACGTGCTCCGCAACAAGAGAAGCCACCGCAATGAGAAGACTCCGCACCGTAATGAAGAGTAGCCCCCGCTCGCAGCAACTAGAGAAAGCAGGAGTGCAGCAATGAAGACCCAATGCAGCCAACAATAAATAAATTAATTTAAAAAATAGGATATAGAAGTATTATTCAACCAAAAATGCAAAATGACGAAATATAAATGAAAAAGTGAAATGCAAGCATGCTTTTATTTAACAGTGGTCATCAATATCAGTGAGCCAGAAGAGTAAACAGAAGCATAGTTCCTGAGCCTGATTATTCTCCATCACAGTAAGATGTGTATGAAAAAGGAGGGGATGGTGCTGGCCTTTGAGTTGATTTTTTAAGAAATGCAGTAGACTTGTACATTTGTGAAACAATTGGGCAATGTCAGAGATACATTTTGTGGTATACTGTGTCCTCAGCAAGCAAATTGATCTCTAGAGAAAATACCTATAGTGCATTAAACATGGCTGCAAGTTCTTTGCCACTCCTCTCATTAAGAGGTGGATCTATATCCTTTACCCTGAGTCTGCGCTGGCCCTCTGACTTTCCTCATCCAATAGAAAGCAGCAGAAGTGACACTGTGTAACTTCCAAGGCTGAGCCTGGAGAGGCCTGCAGTTTCTCTTGTGTGCGAGAAATGCTCCCTTTTGGAATCCAGACTATGCCATGAGGAATAGTGGAAAAACTGAATGGAGAAGAACTAAGGTGCTCTGGTCAACAGTCCCAGATGAGCGTCCAGCCACCAGCCAGTGCCAACTGCCAAGCACACTGGTGAGGCAACTGAGAAGTTCCACCCTGGTGAAGTCCCCACCCAGCACCACACAGAGCAGAAGAAACATCCAGCTGAGCCTGGTTAACGCTCAGAAATGTGAAAGACAGTAAACGGCTGTTGTTATTTTAAGCCATCAAGTGCTGGTGTGGTTTGCTTTCCAGCAGTAGATAACCAAAACAAACCCTGACTCAGAACCAGGCAGGGTGAACTTACTGGAAAGTGAGACCAATTCAAAATTCTGCTCAGCCCTAGGAATACCAAAGTGGGACAGAAATAAGACTTTCTGCCTCCCAGGCAATTCCCAAGAGAAAGAGCTCAGTTGGCTGTGGAAGAATTAATAAAACCATGCAGTAAAGTGAGATAAACTGCTTTGTCAGCAGTGTCACTGGCAAAGGGTACAAAACCTATCATGCCGTTAAAGTAAGCAGTCTAATTACTACAATATGTATGAAGTGAAATAATCAACTTGCAGTTTGATGAGAAGAGTATATAAAATCAGTAGCTGTAAACAGCACGGTGAATCAATAAAGCTTACGAAAATGGGATTTGTTTTGTGTGACTGTGAGTAACAAATGCACATGTCTTGCTCTTAGGAGACGAGGAGAGGGCCCTCTGTGGTCTGAGGCCACATTCAGGATAGAGGGTTGATGTGTACCTATCTACTGCTTGATTTATTTTGCTTACATCCAGGACTGTTGGGTTTATTCTGATTCTTTAGGTTTCGCATTTGCCCAGACACCTGTCACTTGCCCATTTTGCCTCCAGCCCAGTGGACTCCTGCTTATCAATGTCCAGTTAATACCACCTCTGTGAAGCCTTCCTTTATTCCTCCTACCAATAACTAATCATCTTCCTTAGTGTGTCCCAATGACACCTTTTACAAGTTGTTAAAACAGCACATATCACTTTGTTTCAATTTCTCATTATGTGAGCTTATTGGGGGCGGAACTAAGCCCTATTCAGGTTGGTATGCCCTCTAATGGGTAAGACCTGGTCCTGGGCATGCAGAAAGGCTACACAGTGGGTATTCAGTATTCAAATGGATGTGGAAGGACAGAAAGAAGGTTAGATGGGGGGGGGGTGGATTCCCCTTAAACAGTGACTTATGGAAAATCCTAAGGGTTGAAAAGATAGGAAAGGAAATTATGCAATGGCTTGAGAATTTCTCTACGGGAAGGGCCTAAGCATGGGAGTACTGTTGGAAGGAGAGGTTAGAGAGTCTGCTTAGAAGCACACACTCTCTTAATTTAGACTTCATGTTTATTTGGGGTGGATTTGGGGCTCTGTTTGAGGCTATGGAAAAGCTAAAGCCACCCCTTGGTACAACCACTGAAAAAGGTGCTTGCAAAATAAGTTTGATTGGTTCTCAAAAGCTTACTGGTTGGTGGCAACATCTAATGTGCCCAAAGAAGGCAACTGGGACTGAGAACAAAATTACCTGATTGGGGTTTGAAGCTTGACCACTGGGGCAACAGCAAGAAAGCGTCATGATTTCACAGCACCGGGCATAGAGATCTCTGTAGATGGGGTCTCTGTCTTCCAAAACTGTTTCTCAACCATGCCTGGGCTCGCCCCCGTTCCTTGGAGACTTTGATTTGAGGACAGGCCCCTCAGCATTTTCTAAAATCTTTCCGGGTGTTTCTAATGGACAGTCAGGATCAGAAACCATTCATTGCTCTAGGAGCTTACATTCAGATCCAAATGCAATGACAGGGACCATAGTGTTTTCAGGATACTCTGGCAACAGAATAAAAACATTGCCTGCGTATGAAGAGAGCCACATTGTATATACATTAATTGAGCTGACATTTATTGAGTGGCTATGATGTGCCAGGCCCCATGCCAGGGGCTGGGAAACAACCATGTGCAGCGCTCGTGGCGTTTACATAAGTCTAGTTGGGCTATTAGACATTAAATAATAAACACATATGTAATTACGAATTGTGATGAATGTTCTGGAGGAAAGGACAAGATGCTGTGATACAGAATAATCCAATTTAGGTGGAGTGGGGCAGGAAAGGAAAGCAGAGAGCAAGTCCCATTTAGGTTGAAACCGCAGAATACAATTCAGTGATAGATGTGGAGGATAGCATTAGGTTGAACCACATGAAATTGCTGAGATTTAACCATTTATGACCTACAAAATGGCAATTTCATACGGTTCAACCTAATATAAGCATGTAATCTGAGCAGGGACCGGGGAGAGAAGGCATGGGGTGTTCTACTTTCATCGTAGCAGGTACAGATGGCTGCAAGATTAGAGACAATTGCAGCCAAGGAGGAAAACCTGCAACCCCACATTACAAAAGTAGCACTGGAATTTGAGCAGTATATCGAATGTTTATAGCATCCCTTGATTTTAAATACCCATACTTGTTCTCAAATCACTGAATCGATGTTTGGAGAAAAAGCCAAACTTCCGTTATCTCCCCTCCTTCTAAAATAGAAGTGGAGAGGGTCTGTTGTTTAAAGTTTGGTTCCTGGGGGCTGTGCATTTCTGAACAAATCAGCTGCTCCCATCACCAGGTAACCACACAGCGGCACACAACATGGTCCACTTACCATGACTGCATAACAAACCTCCCTGAACTTAGTGGTGCAAAACAACCACCATGTAGTATGCTCATGGATCCCAGGGATCAAGTATTGGAAAGGCCACAGTGGGGATGCTTCTTCTCTGCTCTACCATGTCTGGGGCCTCATCTGGGAAGATTTGGACTACGAGGGGCTGGAATTGCTGGAATTGGAGGATCTATCTCCCACATGGGCTCTTCACTCCC
This sequence comes from Delphinus delphis, assembly GCF_949987515.2. Lineage (NCBI taxonomy): Eukaryota > Metazoa > Chordata > Mammalia > Artiodactyla > Delphinidae > Delphinus > Delphinus delphis. Next base: position 59,019,184 of record NC_082691.1, read on the forward strand.
TTGTCTGCTACCTGAGCTGGGATAGGTGGAAGGCTGGCTCAACTGGGACTGTGGGCTGGACTACTGCCCTTGGGCTTCTCACAGTCTGCTAGCTAAGTTCTGAGACGAAGGGTCCCAAGAGGGGACCTTTGAAGAGCGAGCATTTCAAGAAGACCAGATCAAAGCCAACTGGCCTTTTGACCCTGTTTCAGAAGTCACAACGAATCCTTTCTGCCACACTCCATTGACGGAAACAACAACAAGCTTACTCATATCCAAGCAGGGGGAGAGAGGGACAAAAATCCCACCTCTTGATGGGAAGACTGTCAAGGTCACATTGCAGAAGAGCATGGGGATAGGAGATATTACTGCATCCATCTTTGAAAATGCAATCTGCTGTGAAGTGATTAGAGAGTAACACCCAGAGAAGCCTTCATGAGGGGCCAGGTAATGGCTTTGCACAGGATAGTTGTGCCTGAACAAAGTGAAGGTGAGGGCGAGCTACCCCTGTTACAAGAAAGAAGTGATTCCAGCAAAAGGAGTTTCCACAAACAACACTTCTATTGTCATAGTGTGCAGAGCAAACAACACTTCTATTGTCATAGTGTCTGGTTCTTCTTGAGAGGATGGAGACACGCACATGCAGTTTAGAGAGAGACAGAGGACTTCTGCTGGCAGAGCCAGAATTTTGCAAAGCATGTTAGAGGGAAACAGAGTCTTCCAAAGAAATCAAAGTCTCAGTTTGAAAAGACCTCTTAAAGAGAACTGCAGAAGCAATATCTGAGATTTAGTGACTGGAGGCAAGAAGCAGATGTCAAGATTTAAGATGCCTTAGACTGCAGCCTGGAAGGAAGGAGCCAGGGGGATAAATACCGTGACCTTTCTCAACTCCTGCCCTTTGATCTCCTGCCAGTACCTCCCTTCGGCCAAAGCAAACCAGAAGCCAGAGGGCAGGAAGTCTGGGCCAGGCAGCCCCTGGAGGCCCGCTTTTCCAGGTACAGAGCGGTGTGGAGAGCGGTGGAGGTGGATCCAGAGCACAGGCCCTGAATGAAAGAACACACTCAGAGTCTGTAACCCACACTGTGTGGACACCTGGACCTGGGAGGTCCAATGTGTACGCCTAACCTAACTATTACATTCAAGGTTTGGCCACCAGGATGAGCACAACTGGGATAAGCATTGTCCTTATTTTGTGTTACTGAGGCTGAACTCTGTTCACAGACGGTATTTGTTGGAATGCTCCTGCAGCGTTAGTACACACAGACAGAGTGAGTGTCTCTGTGTCCCACGTTATTTATTATATAAGGCAGGGCAGCGAGGGGGTTGAGAGCCAAGCTCTGGAGTCACACAGCCTGGGTTCAAATCCTTGCTCTGCCACAGATTAGTGTGGTAGGTGAGTTACTTAACTTCTCTATGCTTTAGTCCCCTCATCCTGAAAGGAGGGATGAAGATCACTCTGCATGGGGTAGTCTAAGGGTAAAATGAAATCGTGTGTATCAAGCACAATGCTTGACATGTAGTTTAAGGATCTGATAAATGCTGTTATTGTTCTCTTGCAACAGAAGCTTTCTGAGGGTCGTTTACATGCGGAGAGCTCCATACTTCTTCAGTGCAGTGTGAAGTTGCTTTAACACCCTTTTCAGTGCTATTTTAATAACATGTCTCTTAGTCATACTTTAACCCTTACCCCCGATACACTGTCAGGCGGGCAAACATGTAGAACATTACAGTCACAATTTAAAATACATATGCCTTTTGACTCAGCAATCTAAGAGTAGGATTTTAACTCACAGATATAATCACAGATACGTCTATTGTACCCAAAGAACTATGCACAAGAATATTCTCTATAGTTTATATTTCAAAAGACTATAACACAGTTTAATCTTTTAAAAAACATCTTTAAAAACATTTAAAAAAATCTTTTACTGCTGAAAAACTGTGAGAACAACACAGTTTTTCAGCAGTAGGGACTGGTTAAATTACGGCACACAGAATGAGGCAGATCATTCTGATATGAAACAAACTCCAAGATATTCTACTGAGTGAAAAAAATAATATGCAAAAACAATGCTTACAGTGTACCACCTCTTGAAGTTCAAAAAGGATACGGTGTATATATACGCATGTGGGCGCACGCGCACACACACACACAGGCTGGTATATATGTAGACTAGCTCTGGGAGGACACAGGAAAACTAGTAACTGGGGTTGCTCCTTGTGCAGGGGAAACAAAGGCCTGGGGGGGGAGAGGGGCAGAGGAAGGGAGCCTATTCTTTGTCATACATTGTTTTGGACATGTTCAGTTTATAACTAGGTGCATGTATTACTTGGTAAAATTGATTAAAAATCCCAACACAGTAAATACACAGCAAAGGATACTGCTCTATACAGTATACAGCAATGACACGTTTGGGGGCTGAAGGAATAATTATTGAATTATTATTAATTCAATAATGGAATTCAATAATTATTGAATAATTATTGAATTCCATTCAATTATTATTGAATAATTATTGAGCACATTATTGAAAATGTAACACTTAGGTATCACATTTCTAATGATGTACAGCTAGGATTTCTAGGGATGTGGAGGAAACAGGGAGGGACGATCCACATGAAGGGGAACATTACCTCGGTTTCCTCAGCTAGGAGACGTGGCTCCACGGTGAGGGCTCTGACGATGAGCAGGGGTCTCTCTCTGGGTGGCTTGGCCAACTGTCCACATCAAATATCATTCTCACTCCTGCCGTCTGGCAAACTGGATGTGAATTTTAAGAGGCAAAGCATCAAACTCTGACTTCCATTCATTCTTTTCCAAGATGTCAGTTGCTAACATATTTTTAGCAAAATAGGACTATCTTAAGGATGCAGAGAGAGTGAGGAAGCCTGGCAAACGCTGGGAAAGTGAAGGCCTTGCCTGGAGAGCAGGAGAGGTTTCTGAGTGACCTTCAAAAGCATGATTTACCGCCCTGCGCCCAAAACCCTCCCTGCTTCCGAAGGGGAAGGCTGCCCATGCAGAAGCGATGCCTACACCACACGGGGCTCTGTGAGCTCCACCACCGGGTTGCTGCCGGCGCAATTTAACCTTAGCCTGGGCCCCAGGAGCTGACCAGAAGTGGCAGCCTTCCCGTGAGGCTCAATGGCCTCCAAGACCACACTGCATCCTTAGCAATGGCCCATCTGCAAATGACCAGGGCTCTCGGTGACCCCCCTGAAGAAGTCACAGCCCTGGACCCCCTTCCCCTTCCGCCCACTCTGATGGACTGAGCCAGCACCTCCGTTGCACAGGGCTAGAGGCTGGTCACCTAGTAGACAGTGATTAGACCCTGAATCAGGCAAAATTAAAGCACAGACTTCTAAATTCTGGTGTGCAGAGCTTGGTGGAGTGGAAAGTTCCCTTGACTGAAATCGTGTGGACAAATAAATATATCCCATCTTGGTGCCTACATAATTGTTCACAGGCTTCCCACATAGGCCAGAATTACCACAATAGTACACACGTTTGATGCAGAGAAAATCAAGGAAACAAAGGCCTGAACCAGAGCAGCAGGGCACTAAGTAGTTGATAAAATCCAGCTCCTCTGATTTCTCTGGGGTCTGGCTTCCTCTATTGGATCCTCACCTGGCCCGGGAGTCCTACAGATGACTGCACGCTTCTCTTACCTCTGAATCCCACTTCATACTGGGCATATTTGCCCAGAAGGAATTCATCTGTCCTACATAATTTTTTTTTAAAGAAATATACTTTTCTTTTAATGAGAAGCCTGTAATTTTCACTTGACCCCTGACTGCAGTGGAGGTCCCAACCTAGGTAGCCTTTCCCCTGGAATCTGGAGTGTGAATAAGTCCTAATTTGCCCTCACTTCCTCTGGGCCAGGCCCCTACTAGATGGTTAACAGCATCATCTCACCTAACCTTCACAACATTTTCTGAGCTGTGTTTTATTTTTAGCCCCATTTTACAGAGAGGAGACAGGTTCAAAGAAGAAAAGCAAGTCACCTATAGTCACCTGGGCAGTGTGACTATCACTCAATACACCTCATGCTCTTTAGTAGTTTAACAAACAACAAAAACTCAAAAGTTAAAAATCCGAGATTCCATTTCTTGACTCCCAAAGTCCTGCTTTTGAATTCAATGATATGGCCCTGAAGTCCAGGCCACGCAGGGTGGAGATCAAAACCCGGCGGCTGCGCGGTACCCAGGTGCATGCAGGGAGAGGGCACCGCTGCCCGCCGCTGTCCCAGGGGTGGCACCTTTTCCTCTGCCAGGCCAGATGCGTTCCCAGGTGTCTGCCCCAGTGAGAAGCGGCTGCTTCCAGGCAGGTGGGGACTGTGTGTAGGCAATGGCAGAGTTTGACTAGGCAGGCTCCTGGGAGTGGGGTCTGCCCTGGCAGCCGTCATTGGGCATTCCCTGGGGCTCAGGACGCCCAGCTGCGGGTGCGCGTGGGGCGTCTCCTCAGGGGCGGTCCTGCGCGGGTCTCCATTCAGGCTTCCTTGCACCTTCTCCCAGCGGGGAGACCGCCTGTTTTCATCAACCTCTAATGAGGTCCCTACCTGATTTAACAAGAGCCAGCGCTGTCTCAGCTATTCCTGGAGTCTTTACAAATCTTTACTTTGAAATCCCTGGAGAGAAAGAAAGGTGCCCTAAACCTTTCTGCCCTACCTTTAAAGGGGTTCCCATCCCATATCCTCTCCACTCCCCCACTTCCCTAAACCAAAGGAAAAGCATTCTTTGCAATCCCTCTAATTAACAGTTTGTTTTTATTTTTCAATATTTGGTGGCCGATTTAGTTTAAGGTCCTTGGGGAATTTAAACTACATAGATTAAATAAAAGCAGCTGAAAAATGGAGAATGTTTCAGCAGAGTTTCTTTTCTCTTTTTAATTGGTAGCAGCACAATCTGTAACAAGGTGAGTCTAATTCCATTCTGCTGAAAGAAGAAAGTTTTATTTTATTATCCTTCCAAGAATATCTAGCAAATTGGCAGTGTTGGTGGGTTTTTTTCCCCCCTAATATAATGAAAGGGAGAAAAGCCCCAATTTCTTTCCATTTCTGAGGAATCATCAAGTGTGGGAGTCAAATGAGGACATGGATACGTCCCTTGCATCAAGACTCTGCCTTACTCCAGAGCCCTGACCCTGGCACCCATTTTCTCCAGTCCAGCACAGGCTGGCTGCCCCATCCCCAGCCATGAAGGCCAGCCTGCTCCCGCTCCACTCGGCAGCACCAAGTGCCTTCTCCCCTGCAGCCACTCTGAGACATCTCCCCACTGGGGACAGGCAGGCCTCTGCTTCACATCAGCTGTTTCCTTGACCTCTGGACCAGTCAATTACCTGCTTTCAAGCCTCACCTCCTCCATGAAGCTTCCCCAGACTAACACAAACTCATCAGACTACTCCCTTTCTGTGAATTCCACACAATCCTGCACTGTTGGGCATAATTCTCTAGCATGGACAGCAAGCTTCAAGCTTTCACAGACACTTAAAAACTATTATTTATATATTCTCAGTACTCTTATACTGGTCAATTAAAAAGCAACTAGATACAGCCTTAATGAAAGGCAGCTTAGTAATATGAATCAAAAAACTTAATATTTCATCGGCCCTTTGACCCCAATTATACCTCTAGGAATATATCCTCAGGAAAAAACATGTATGAAGGAATGCTCATTAGAAATATTTATTCCTTCTAAAATTTGGAAATAATCCAAGTGTCCAACAATAGGAAAATGGTTAAATAAATTATAGAGCAGCTATACAATGGACTATTCTACAGCCATTAAAAATATTATATAATAATACTTAATGACAGGGAAAGTTATTCAGGTTATATTTTTAAGTGGAAAAACAGGCTTTAAATTAATGGCAAATTTTACTTTTAATCATCTAGCTTTAGCTCAGAAGAGCTAAAAAGGGAAATAGACAAGTCATAAAATTACAAGGCTCCCTTTATTCTCCCTTCTTCACATGTTAGATGAAGAAAAAATTAAATATAGACAAGCAAGGAAAAAATTAACCAGGTTGTTTCTATCCACATATAACCACAATTAACATTTTGATGGACCATCCTATCTTTTTTCTATGTGTGCGTGCATGTATGCATGGGGGTGATTGCATGTATCACGTTATACACTCTTTTACTATTATTAGAGTCATTGAGACTATAATATACATCTTTGATATTAAAAAGTCTAATGTTATTTTGTATTTTTACTCTCTTCTGATGATACAAGAAGCTTAGGTCACTACTTTACCTCTCTTCCACTTCTGATCTCATGTGATATTGTTGACATGTATTTTAATTCTATATGTATTATAAATTCCACAAAGCATCTTCATAATCAATATTTATTTATGTTCCCTACATACTTACACTTCCCATTACTCTTTATTCCTTTCTACACCTCTTATTTCCATATGTGATCATTTTCCTTATGAGTAAAGAACACTCTTTAGTATTTCCTTTAGTACATGTGACAAACTCATCCATTTTTGGCTGAAAAATCACCTTCATTCTTGAAGGATATTTTCACTGAGTATAGGATTCTAAACTGGCAGTGATTTTCTGTCAGTTCTTTGAAGATGTTTTGAACAATTTTACTCTGATTTGCCTAGGTCTGGTTTTTCTTGTATTAGTCCTGCTTGGAGTTTGTAGTGATTCTTGAATCTGTGGCTTGATGTATTTCATCAATTTTTTCAAATCCCAGAAACTATCACTGCAATTGCTTCTGCTCAATTTCTCTCCTCCACTTTTGGGATTCCACTTACACATTATGTTAGACCTTCTCACAGATTCTTCATATCCCTTATTCCTTCTTCTGTTTTTTCCTCATCCTTCAAAATATCATTCCAAATATTTTTTAGTGACCTTTCAGTTCATTAATTTTCTATACAGCTATGTCTAATTTTCTATTAAACCCATCCAATGAGTTCTTCAGTTCAGTTCTACAGTTTCCATTTCATTTTTCTCTGCCCAAAATCTCAATTTTATCTTTTATATCTTTGAACATATCAAGCATGATTATTTTAAAATCTTCATTAATACCTCCATTGTCTGGATAATACCATTGTTTCTGTGGGTCTGTTGTTTCTCTGGATTTTTATATGTGTGTTTTCTTTCCTTGTGTGTCTGGTTATTTTTGACTGAGAGTCTGAAATTGGATAGGAAAAACAGTAGAAAGAATTTGAAGTCTAGGGTGATGTTATCATTCCTTCAGAAAGGATTTATGTTTGCTTCTGGATGATAACTAGGGACATAGCAATCCAAATTCAGATATGAGAGGATTTGAAACCGGGGTTCAGACTCTTTGAGAGTTAGTTTACTTCTGGTCACCTTTACTTCCAAAATATAGATATTTAGGGGTATCACCCAAATTATGGGATGCTTACTAGGCTCCCTCACCTTGGGCAGACTTAGACTCCAATTTCTGTCTCCCCATGTCCTGCAAGGCTACCAGAGCCCTGCTTAGCTTCTCAACCTCCCCACCACCTCTTCTGTAATTGGCAGATGTGACCCTACATGCTACTGGGTTTCCATTGCTCTGGGTGTCTATCTTCTCCCAAATCTTAACCTGGTAATTCTTTTCTGCCTTATTCACTCTCTAATGCCTTCAAGTGGATTTTTTAAAAAAATGAATTGGCCCAGCTTTTCTAATTGTTCTCAACAAATAAGTTGATCCAAGTGTCCTTATCTGCCACTACTGAAAGTAAAAGTCTGTCACCTATTATGAAATTCAGTTTTTAAAGGGCTCCTACAAATATGTTTAACCCTTGTTATTGGGTAATTGGCCACTGTCTGTTTCTTGTCATTATTATTGAGTTAGTTGTTCTTTGTTCCTTTGAATATCAAAAGAATTGCCAACAAAAACTGTAGAAAATCACTTCTGCCTGGGGTAAAGTTGGGGTAGATAGCCATTCAAGGATCCTTTCTTTGTGGTTTATCTACTTTCCCCCACTTTACTGGTCAGAGACTGATCCATGATGTTGCCTATTTCCTAGCAAACCAAGGCCCAAGTGAGACTAAATCCTGATGTCTGAGTACATACCACACTGCCTTTTCCTCCCTGAGGTCTAATTCTGGCCGAGAGGTGGAAGCCTGTAGTGAGTCAGTTCTACTGCCTCAACTCTATTGCATGGGGCTGTGGAGAAGAAGGAAAATTACAGTCTGCAATTCCACACACCAAATACCTGGGAAACCAAGCTGATGCATCCACAAGATAACATTTTAATTTGCCTTTTGCCCCTCTCACTTGAATTGGTGAGATCTGCAGCTACTGGCCCCTTTTCTGAGTGACTCACACACTTCTGTGGCTAGTGCTGAGTTTTGCAGCTACCAGAAAGAGAATCTAATGTTTCTTTTTCAAAGGTCAAGTATATCAGTGTTATTAATTTCCTATTTAAGCTAATTTTAAGAAACAGCCTTTGGAAGGAGAGAGGATGAGGTGGTATTCTATAATAGCGCTTCCCTCTCCAAGGCTCCTGATGAACAGAAGTGGGTCTCGGGAGGAGGTGAATGTAGTGGTGTTGAGGACCTCAGGGCATGGTGCTTCATGGTTTCTGGCTTCTTAAGGAAGCATCAGAAACAATGGGTTTTCTGTGCCCCATAAAGCCTATGTCAGTTAGTGACCTTTGGACACCGATTAAGGATGAGTACCATAGAACTCATGCCTTTAGAGAACTGGGAGGTTTCTTTTTGTTCCTTTTTTTTTTTGCCATGCCACATGGCTCACAGTATCTCAGTTCCCTGACCAGGAATTTAACCTGGGCAATGGCAGTGAAATCTCAGAATCTTAACCATTAGGCTACCAGGGAACTCCCTAGACAACTGGGGGTTTCTAAGCCTGGCAGGGAGGGAGCTATCCTAGTTCTATCACATTCCTTCCATCTTTCTATGAGAGGAAGATCTGCCAGACTGCACCTGCTCATGTGAGCACCAGCTCCCCTCATGGCTCATGAAAGATTTTAACAACACTGCTAGCCCCTCTCCCTCAGGCAAGTTCTTAGTGTAGCTCTTTCCCCATCCTAACCCGGCTTCCAAACCCATGGGATCTAAAGTAATAAAGGCTCTGGGGGAGCAAACTTTAGAAATTGAATTCAATTTAAATCACCTTTGTTGAATTCTTGGGGCTGAGGATATGACCAGGACATTGCATCTTTGAAAGAATCAACAGTCTTTAGTATTGATATAATGACCTCAGGATGTCTATCATATGCTTTTGGGGGGAAAATATTTGATAATACCATTTTAGACAAATAGACACATCTACATATAAGTAAATGATAGTATATACATTTAAAAAATCTAAAAGAACACAAAACATGCTGTTAATATAATTAGGAAGGGAGGACTTAGTTTTTTACTTTATATACTTTTTTCCTTTTTTCTTTTTTTTTTACAAGCAAGAATTACTTCTTAATAAAGATTTAAATTTTTTAAAAATAGAGGCTTTGGGGCTTCCCTGGTAGCACAGTGGTTGAGAGTCCGCCTGCTGATGCAGGGGACACGGGTTCGTGCCCCGGTCCGGGAAGATCCCACATGCCGCGGAGCGGCTGGGCCCGTGAGCCATGGCCACTGAGCCTGCGTGTCTGGAGCCTGTGCTCCGCAATGGGAGAGGCCACAACAGTGAGAGGTCCGCATACAGCAAAAAAAAAAAAAAAAAAAGAGGCTTTGGAAGAGTTTCAGGAAAAATAAAATTATAACAAAATACACAGGAATACTCAGAACTTTAAGTTATTTTAGATTTGAAATTCTTTTCAGTAATTGATTCATTTTTTATTCATTCCACACATATTTTTGAACATCTCTGTTCTTTGCATTTTATTACTAGGTGATTTTTAAACTTAAAATGGGTAGAGGGAGCAGAAAAGAACCATGAAAGGAAGACCAAAGAACTAGAAAACAAGGTCCTTATGCTTAAACTTACATAATTTATTCATCTCACCCAAGCATCCATCCATCCTCTCAATGAATATATACTCATCAGATACTTAACTTCTTGCAGGACTCTATGCTAAGTACTTCAGGGGATAAAGAGATTAGAAAAATCACTCCCACCTCTAATGATTCCACAGTCATGGCCCTAGAATGTTTGTACAATGTCTTGGACATAGTAATGCACCTCCCAGATCCACCTTAAACAAAAGATCTGCTAACTCGGCTGCTGGGAGTGTTGGACAAGCAGCCTTCAGTTGTCAGTTCCTTCAGGGATGGCCTCAGCTCCGGAGAGCCACCTGGCCCAAGGTGTGGCCCCTTCCCAAGTGGCCGATATCCAGCGACTGATCGTTACAGGAGCATAAAGGCCCAGACATCTCAGTACAACTTGGGAACACTCTGAGGGGATATTCTACGTCCAGAGCTCCTGTGGAACTGGCTGAGTCTACTGCTGGGCTTGCATCACAGCTTGGCTTCTCTATCTACTCCAACTCCCCTCTCCCCCATTTTCCACAGGTGATGATACCAAAGGCATTCCTTAATAAACATTCTATTCATTAAACTCACTCTCAGAGTCTGCTTCCTAGGGAATTCAACCTGCAACACACTAGCCCTAGAAAACTGAATGGTTACAGAAAATGTTAGAATAAGTCAGGTTCATCTACTTCTTGGCATTAGTCCAGCCAGGGCTACAGAAGCAGTATTGCATAGGGCAGGGGTTGGCAAACTTTTCTGTAAAGGGCCAGATAGTCGGGCTTTGCAGGCCACATAAAGTTTCTGTTGCATATTTTGTGTGTGTGTGTGTGTCCATGTAAGTGTTTAAGATGTAAAAATCATTCTTAGTAGATTGGCAGTAGAAAAACACAGGCAGTAGAAAACAAGCTGCATGCCGTTGGGTCATAGTTTACTGACCCTGGTGTAGGGTATTAAGAGCATAGACTTGTTAGGAGACCATTCTCCGTGGGTCGCTTGTATTTCTGCACGTCTAGCAAAGCAGAGCCATGAATGACATTGTCCCACACTACCTTTTTAAGTATTTTGTATAGCCCACAGCCTAGGAAGATACAGCCTCTCCCTCCACAGAAGAGGTCAGGCATGCTCTCTGCCCACTGTAAAAGACTGCCACTTAGGCAACATGGGAGATAGAGCCCGTCTAAGTCTCTCTTGGCGTCAAGCCTATTTCATGATTTTTCCAAAGTATACTGTGCCTCCTTCTCTACCCGCTTTCTGATGTGCCTTCATGAGGGAACATGTTTCCTTCCCTCCCCCACTGAGAATCTCTGACTTAATGTCAGTGGAACCTCAGCAGGGTAAAGAACTATAGACCAAGTACTGTAGAGTGTGTTCAATTTTTATTACTTAAGTGAATTCTCTGTTATTTGTAAAGTGTAGGCCTACAAATACAGAGAAAGGAAGACTTTGCTAAGGGCTGAGTGCTGTACACGCCTTCCCTCAATTAACTACACAACAGCTTTCACGATGGCGGCATCACCTCCCCTTTGCCGATTAAAGAAATCAAGGACCCAGGAGGTTGTGCCTCTGCCTGAGGGACTGCCAGCTAATCAGTGCTCCAGGGGTATCCCCACGTCTACTGGACCCCGAGGCCTGTGCTCTCTTTCATATCATGGGGTGTCCTCGCTGTTCCTTTCTGTTCGTGGGTCTCTAATCAGGCCGAACCAGGATCACCTGGGAGTTTTAAAAAATATGGCTGCCCAGGCCCCAACCCAAACCAATTCAATAAGAAACCCTGGGGGGCTTCCCTGGTGGTGCAGTGGTTGAGAATCTGCCTGCCAATGCAGGGGACACGGATTCGAGCCCTGGTCTGGGAAGATCCCACATGCCGCGGAGCAACTAGGCCCGCGAGCCACAACTACTAAGCCTGCACGTCTGGAGCCTGTGCTCCGCAACGAGAGGCCGCGATAGTGAGAGGCCCGAGCACCGTGATGAAGAGTGGCCCCTGCTCGCCGCAACTAGAGAAAGCCCTCGCACAGAAACGAAGACGCAACACAGACGTAAATAAATAAATAAAATTCACCTCTTAAAAGAAGAAAATTTAGGGCACTGAAAATTATATAGGACTTCAGCTTAAAAGGGAATCCTTGCTTCTCAGTTGCTGGAATTATTAAAAACAATAATAATAATAAAAAAGAAACCCTGGGGATGGAGTCTGGGCATCTGTATTTTTAAAAAACACCTCCCCGGGTGGTTCTCATGTGCAGCAGTGTTGAGAGCCACTGACCTCTCTGCCTCTGGGGGGAGGCCTGTCCCTTCAAGGCCCCGCGCTCGCCTGTGGGTTGAGGGGAGAGGAAGGCTCACTGAAGCCCGCCTGTTCCGCCGCTTTTCCCCCCACACAGAGCGAGGTCACTGGCTTCTTGGGTGCCTGGGAAGCTGCCAGTCCTGGGCCTGCCTGCTCTGGCCATGGCCCTGGAACAGAAGGCTGGAGTCCCTGCACCGTCGATGGCACTCTTAGTCTGCCACTTGCCAGGAACATTCTGTGGCTGAATATTTCTGTCAAGAAGGTGACCAATAAAAATGGTACCTGCTCGAGAGAAAGAGCAGCTATTAAAACACCGGGATGCCTGGGGTGGAGGCTGGGGGTTGGGAGCTTACTCACAGGGCCAGACAGGGAGAGGCGTGACCTGGGCTTCTTTCCAGAACTCTTCCAGAACCAGAACTGCTGCTCTGACCCTGCACAGTTATTCTCTTCTTGGTGCCAAGTAGGACGGAGCGCGGGGCTCCGGGATGTTAGGTCTGGCAGATTCCAGAGCTGATCATCTAGCAGAGGGTTGTCCGAGCTCCTTGCCTGCTTCTGCCTCCGCCTCCGCCTCCCTTACAGCCCACCTGGTGCTCATTTCACTGCTCATTAGCACCTCCTCCAGAAGCTGAGGCGTTGGGGAGGAGGTGAAACTCAAACCCAGCAATTCTGCCTGTTAGCAGCGCTTATAAAAGCCTTGACGCTTATAAAAGCCTTCACGGAGGAGCAGGTGAATGCAGTTGGCTAGAACCCGAGCCTCCGGCATCCTGGTGCCGCAGCTGCCTGGGGCCTGGCATTTGCCGAGCGTCTCCTGTAACCACCAGAGCAGCAGCTGATGGTGTGAGAGGCGCTTGGGAATCTGAGAGGTGCTTCAGAAGTGATCCTCCACCAAGCCTGTGAGGTGGGTACAATTCTTGTCTTCCTTGACGGGTCTGGGAGAGGCCAGTGACTTGTCCAAAGCCACGCAAACTACAGCGAGTAAGTCCACCAGGAGTGTGAATTCTGGCAGAAGTCGGAGTCCAGATGCTACAGGCCTTACTCTACCCCTCTGGTTTCCTACCATGCACGCTCCATGTGAGGCTTAAGGTCCCCACTCTCAAGGGACTTCTGACCCAACAGGAAAGGAATGTCATTTTTTGAGTTAAAGTTGAACAACCCACAAAACCCAAAAGGGAAGTGACATGTGAGAGTCACAGCTGCTGAGAGGAAGAGAACCAGGAGGGGGATCTTGAAGGGGCAGCATCGGAGACCCACTTTGAAAGGGGGCAGCATTTGGGTAGATGAAGATCAGAGGAGATTCTAGGCAGGGACATGCGACGTCGGGGCTGGAAGCCCTTCAGAATGACAGGGGCTGTGGTCAGGTGAGCAGAGGTGGGATCGCGGCTGGCCTGGGGCAGTGGAAACACCTGCTGCTGCCTGGCAACCTCTGAAGGCTGAGCAGGTCAGGTCTGAGTTGTGGCTGTGCTCCAGGAAGGCCGCAGGGGCGACCGTGGGTGGGATAGGCGGAGGGGAGAGCGCACAGGAAGCAGGATCAGTTCTGCTGCCATCCTGGTCCAGGCTGAGCCAGGAGGGAGGAGGGGCCTGACCAGCAGAGAGATGCCCCACAAACCAAATCATCCCCGTTCTTGGAGCCGGTAACCAACTCCAGGCGGTGCCTTTAAAATGAGACTACGGGGCTTCCGCGAAGTCAGGTTACCTTGTCACGGCGTCAAAGGGTTAGTTTTTGGTCCCCAGATGGCTGACATATCTGCTCTGGGATTTACAATTTTTCTAGAAATACTCAAGTTCCTGGCATTCTTAAAGATTTCAAATCCTTCAGTAATTTTTTTTTTTTTTTTTTTTGCGGTACGCGGGCCTCTCACTGTTGTGGCCTCTCCCGTTGCGGAGCACAGGCTCCGGATGCGCAGGCTCAGCGGCCATGGCTCACGGACCCAGCCGCTCCGCAGCATGTGGGATCTTCCCGGACTGGGGCACGAACCCGCGTCCCCTGCATCGGCAGGCGGACTCCCAACCACTGCGCCACCAGGGAAGCCCTTTCAGTAATAATTTTTAAACATTAAAATTTTCTCCAGCAATTTCTTCCAGGCTTCATAAAGTCAGCTATGCTATTAGGCTCTCGGAAGAGATATAAGAGGGTGGCCTGTCTTCTGAATAATCACCCAGCAAATCTCAACCAGTGCAACTGTCTCTCACCAGGCTCCCATGTACCTAGTTTTCTATCTTGTCATGATACGTCTCTAAAATGAACAGGCCCACAGAAGATCTTAAAATGAATGCTCAGTTCCCCATACACATCTTTCCCTCCTTCCTACCCTAGAACAGGTCTGGCAATAGATGATTTAGGAAAGTTTTCTATTGTCTTGGCGCACACTGACATTTGCCTTGTGAAGCAGGTAAGTGCTTTTTTCCAAGAGGCATTCAGAATTTCATGCTGTGTTTCTTAAAAGCTGTGATTAGATTGATGGGTGGTCAGGAGCCCACCTCTCAGGACTGTCTCCCTGCCTGCCGGGCAAGGAGCAGCCTTTATGCAGACCATTTGCCTCCCATTGAGCTGATCGAAGAGTCCAGTCCATAGGCTGGCCAGTGACTACGGGGGGCTGGGAGCAGAACACGGAACTGGGCCAATCAGATTCCAGCTCTTGAGAATTTGATCTGGCAAATATGGAGGAAATCAGGCACCAATATGAGCTGAAGTTGAAAGGACGTGATGATGGAACAAAGTATTCGGAGAGGGACCATGATGGGCCAAGTGGAAGACAAAGTTACGAGGCAGCAGAAGCAGAGGGCAGCCCACTCCCTAGAGCTGCCTTGGGTCTTGATTTCAGATTCCAGCTCGGGTCCATGTATATCCCATCAGTAAACCTTCTGCTTTTGGAAGTGCTCTCAGTCTGTGTTTTCTGCTCCCAAAGAATACCCCTTCAAACTAAAACCTTACTAATTATAACCTAACACAGTATCCCCTAACACAGCATGGGCTGAGCCCTACTCAGTCACCAGCTCTTCTCAGACCTGAATGTGAAAAGATCCTGTTATTTTGCAGATTCTGATTCAGCAGGTCTGGGCTGGGTGCGGCTGGGGTTCTGCTCCCAGGTGATGCCATTCCTGCTGGTCCTAGGTCCACAAGAGCCAGGGGATAGGTAACTGTTGTTACTTATTTGGAAAGAAAGAAAAACCTAAACCAAACAAAGCCAACAAAGACTAGGTTTCCAAGCTATCCAAAAGATAGGCAGTAAAGAAGCAAAATCAGTGATACTTTCTAGCCCTTTTCCTTTCTATGGCATTTAGAAAGAGAGTGGATGTAGATGGTCAAAAGTGACACGACTACAGGCCACTGAAGTTTCAGGATACTGTAATATTTGAGGCAATCTTTCTTTCTTTAATTTTTTTTTAGAGCAGAACTCTTGGGTTTTTAAATAAATCTGCTCTCTGGCATCAATAAATTCCATCATTTGCTAAACGGATTGGTTTTGAATAATGTCTATGACTCTTACAAGAAACTGTTACATTTCACTAGAAGGGAGTATGATGGAAGTTGGTAATCATTCTAAACTCAGCAAGTAAGTTTCCTGCTGCGTCATTTCCAACAATGCTGCTTTCCACTGCTGCTGAAGTTTGGGATCCATATTTTGTCATTGAAATTAGAAGGCTAATTCTTGACTGAATGCAAACATCATCTTCCTCACATGTATTTTCCTGTTCTAACTGCAAGATGGATCAAACTGCACACCCTCTTCCAACACCAAAAAGCCCCGCTAGGGTAGAGGTAATAGTGAGATGGGAAATAAAGGGAAGACAAGGGGTACATTACTGCAAACATGAAAGTCAACCTTGGAGCTGGTTTAATGAAATCCAAAAGCATAATATAAAAATGTGAGCTCTAAAAATATCCAGTAGACTACATACTTATCTTAAGGGGGAAAAAAGGACTTTGTCTCGGTGGTATCTTGGGCAATGGCTCTTTTAGTCCATTACAGTTGTGAGCCTTTACTGCCTGTGATAAGCTGGGGCCTCACCATGAATTTTTAGTGCTTCAGGTAGGGCGAGCACAGCTTTCCAAACTGTAAATTACTTTAGCAAATACTCTGGACAGAGGAAGTAAAACAGAAGACTGAAGCTGAGAGGACCGTTTTTTATACTCCCTCGACCCTGCTGCTTATCTGCATGGGACATTTGGGTAAAAGCAGGTTTATGCCACCCCCAATCCCTAATCTGAGCAGCCTTTGCAGTTGGATTTTGAGTAAACTTCAAAACCCTCTGTCACTCATGCAATAGATGTGAACACAACTCACCACGATGATAAACACAAGTGCATATTGCAGGCCTAAGCACCACCTTTCATGAGATCACATTTTTAAAATGTTTCTCTTGGCCTTACTAATCTACTTCTTCACTATTGAACCAACTTCTGCTTGAATCAGTCAACAACAGGGTCTTTAATCGACAAGGTTAGTACAAGGGTAAATGCTTTAAAATCTCACTAAGATAATGAAAAGTATGCAAACTATATAAACCAGACCATTCACATGTGGGACATAAGATCATTTTAAAGATGCTGCATTGATCATGTCCTCTGAATGTGAAATCAACGCACATTGTACAGCACACAGTTTTCTTAAGGGGACAACAGGACCAAATATTTGAAAGTGGAACTGAGTTTTATCGAGTATCTTCCATGGGTCAGATGCTTTATATATACTCTTTCATCTCATTTATTTCTCCCGAAAGCTCTATGAACTGCTTTTCCATTTCAAAAATAAGAAAACTAAACTTTAGAAATGTTAGTGTGCTAATACCATGCTGGGTTTCAAATATAAGTCTGCCATACTCCAAAGTCACTATTCTTTCCCCCGTCTCTCTAGCTGCCAAATAAAGGCAGCTCTCTCTTTACTTCTCTCTTCTCCCCTATTCCTGACCCCGTCTTCTCCTGGCTGCGCACAGTAGCTCTATTTTATTTTCTATGGCTCTATTATTTATTCTAGGATCATGTTTGTCTGCCTATGTACAATCATTTGCACTCCCTCTCCAATAACTAGGAGGGCTATAGGTAGCTAGAAGCAAGGATGGATGGATAATTTTCACCGGCCATGCTGTGCCTCCATTGACAATTTAACAGATGTAGGGAGCATTCAGGGGTTCCTATAGTCCTGTGGTAGCTCTTCATACCTTTCTCCCACCTCCAAAGCCAAACCTCTTCACCAGCTGACTCTGGGCCTGACAAAGCTTGGCTGGAAAGAGCCCGAGAAGGAGGCTAAAGCACAGAAAAGGCACCGAACCACTTGTCAACACTATAAAAACAAGCTAAGGGGCTTCCCTGGTGGCGCAGTGGTTGAGAGTCCGCCTCCTGATGCAGGGGACACGGGTTCGTGCCCCGGTCCGGGAAGATCCCACATGCCGCGGAGCGGCTGGGCCCGTGAGCCATGGCCGCTGAACCTGTGCGTCCGGAGCCTGTGCTCCGCAACGGGAGAGGCCACAACAGTGAGAGGCCCACGTACCGCAAAAAAAAAAAAAACAAGCTAAGATGAAGGAGTACACTTGTAAATATATCTCTGTGTGCTCAATTACAAATGTTTCATTATTTCTTTAAGATGCATTACTAGGAATGAAATGACTGGGTCAAAGCGTTTACTCTGTGGCAGGCACTGTGCCACGTGCTGCACATATATTGTCTTTTTAAAGCCTTTCAGCTCCCCCATAAGGTAGGTAATGTTATCATCCCTATTTTAAGATGAGAAAACTGAGACTGAGGGAGGCTGTCACCTGTCCAAGGTCACATACTAGGAGATAGTAAAGCAGGGATTCACGCTCAGGCCTGACCTCTTTATGGCCCAACCATCCTGCTTCAACGTTGCCATGTTAAAAGATGCAGGAGGTGAGTGAGGGAATGAAGGGTGGCTTTCATCATTATTTTCCAAAGTTTGATTATAAGTTTGTAAAATAAAGGTGGGTTTTTAAACCTATGTCGCTCATGTATATAAGCCCAGGAAAACGAGAATAAGCAAAGCTTCTGGCTTTCTGCTGCGATGGGTTTCCATGTTCCCTAAGCTTGGTGATTAGCCAAGCAGCACTTCAACGAAATGGGCCTGTGAGTCCAGTCGAAGCTTTTACCTGCCAGCATCCAGATACAGCCGTACTGGGACAGGGACGTTTATTGAGTATCTGCTGTAGGTCAGAGGCTGGGCTAGTGGTTTTACATGTGTAATCCTGATGCCTTGGAATTGGCCTTGGGGCCCTTAATAACAGGGGCTAAGCGTTGTTGCTAACTCAGGAGAGCTTCCAAAGCTTGGGGCAGCACCCAGATGGCGCCCCCTCAGGCTTCCTGAGACCTGGCAGACCTGCCCCACCACAGCCAGTCTGCTTCCCTCCAACCCCTCCAATCCCTCGTGCTCAGAGCCCATGGCAGCAGAGCCCACAGGAGCTTGGCTCTGTTCCTGGTGTTCCAAAGGAGGGGGAGTGTCAGAGTATTACTAATAAAAACTGGGGATGCTTATAACAAAAAACTGGTATCTCATTCATTCATTCATTTATTCATTCATTCTCCCAACAAATGCAGTATCTAGTGAGTCTATACTATGTGTCAGGCACTGCACTGGGTGGCTGGGACACATGTAACCACAACGGACCTTGTCTGCATGGAGCTCCATCCGGACATCTGCTCAGGCACTGGTCTTGCTGACCTGCCTCAGGCTGGCCTGAGCTGGGAAGAAGTGAGCTGGAGAGAGATGTCTATAGAAATAGGGAGAGGAGCCAGGATTCCCACTGTTGTGCGTCTAGGATGCAGGTGTTGCTACGTGTCAAAGACTCCTGAATGGCAGGTTGGAGCCTTCTTGTCAGTAACCACATAGAGGGCTCCCCCCAGGCAAGTGCACCTGCCTGAAAGACGCCGTCAGGTGTATTCCCCCGTGGAAGCTGAGAGAGATGTAGAAAAGGGCAAGTTGGAGGGGGATCTCCCTATGAGGAAATACTGTGTGTGTGTGTATGTGTGCAGGTGCAGGGGACGTGAGTGTCAGAAAAGGGACCCGTAAGGCCCTCCAAGGCCACATGTATGTTCCCTTGAGAGATACAGAATGTACGTGACCCAGCTTTCCTAAGGAGTACAGGTGTCTTGCTTGGTCGCAAATGGATTTCACTGGAACCCTCTCCCTAGCAATCTTCACAAGCAGGCAACTCAACAAGACGTCCTCTTCCTCCTCAGCCTAATCAAACCCATCTGGAGAAACACAGGGCACGGCCTCCCTTTACACCCCCTATCCATCTGAATTACCTGGACAGGACCTGGAGTCCTGGCCAAGTCAGTATGAAATTGTCCCCGGCCTTTTTTCTAACACTTCCCAGAGCTGGAACTTTTTTTTTTCCAGAGTTGAATGTCTCCAAGGTGACATTTATACGAGTGTGCTGATTTGATCTGGCTTCTAGGAAGCAGGGTAAGGTTGAGGTCCTTGGCCTTGACAAGGCCAGACACAGAGGCTGAAGGTTATTATTTAAACCCAAGTTCCCAAATGAGCAAGTTAGTGTCACCAATGTTTACAATGCTTAAAAGCATCTCTCATAAGCAGAACGACGCTGCTGCAAACCAAAGAAATAGACCACTGCCCACCGTCCATTCACTGCCGTTTTGGAAGGTCAGAGTTGAAAACTTCCGAAATCATTTCATTTTCTTGAGAAACTGTTTATTTTCAAAGTTCTCAGTTGTCTCTACTGAGCTGCCCATTTGTTATCTATTCAAGGATCAGAGTAAGCAAAGGTTTTCTTCTGACATTTTCTTCACTCCAAAATTTAAGGAGAGAAGATATTCTTGATTTCTGATAGCAAGGCAATTACTAGTTATTCTGAAAATCAAAAATAAAAGTACAGTTTGACTGATCAGAGGATCTTTTCTCTCTGGGAATACTGGTCTTGCCATCTCTCAAGCAAAGGGCTGCTAACTAGCAGAGATTTTAGAACATGTGTTTCCTTTCCTCTACTGTTCCCATTTCACCATAATGGTAGGCTCTAGAAGGTAGGCTCCGTGAGGGCAGGGCTTCTGTCTGCCTTGAGCACTGAGGGAGGGAAGCCCGGCCCATAGAACACAGCCTGACTCCAAAGAGGTCCTCCAGAAACTTTTGAAGGTAAATAAATATTTGTGGTCTGAGTCTGCAGCTCCATGTTACCTTTTCTGTGATAATTCAGATTAATCCTCCTTTATCTCTCAAATAACATAGAAAGGGAGAAAAGCCTTTTTGTAACCCAATTTTAAACTCATAACCTACATCCTTCATTATATCCTTCACAATTTGGAGCAAGCAAAACAGGTCATCATTTTCCCATTAGCTGCAGACAGCAAGGGTTCACTTTATATGAATATTCTTTCCCTTTCCCACAAAATAATTACCTACGATTTCTAGCTAGAAAAAAAAAAAATGGTGTAATTTCTAACCTGAAATGGCATCGCTCATTAAGGTTGAAAAAGTGACTGGGGCTTGCTGAATCCTATGCAAATCAGTCCTGATGAGCCCTTAACTAATCTGTTTACAAACCAGACCTGCTAGACAGGCCTCAGTGATTTTCTATCAAAGCAAAGCACTGCTCTTTATGGGCATCTGGCTGTCCCTGAATGGGGAGTTTAAACATAGACTCTTTCCTTCAAAGTAAGATCAAAGGCTTTATTACTCTTAAATGAGTGCATTATTTCCACTTACTACCTTCTTGTTTGTAATCTGTGTTTATTAACAGCACTGTCTCAGGTTTACTTTGTGAATTACTAGTTTCTGAAAACAGTAGAGCAGTTTTATGGACCACAGTATACATTGGTGGAGATTATGTAGCATATGATACATAGAATGGTCCATCAGATAGGACATTACGCAAAGACAATTCTCTGCAAAGATGACAATACCTGACCATGCAGAATTCATTTATGATTTCTTTTTTTAAGAGGAAACCATCTGGGGACTTCCCTGGTGGCGTAGTGGTTAAGAATCCGCCTGCCAATGAAGGGAACACGGGTTCGATCCCTGGTCTGGGAAGATCCCACATGCCGCGGAGCAACTAAGCCCATGCGCCACAACTACTGAGCCCGCGTTCTGCAACTACTGAAGCCTGTGCGCCTAGAGCCCATGCTCCGCAACAAGAGAAGCCACCGCAATGAGAAGCACACACACTGCAACGAAGAGTAGCCCCTGCTCGTTGCAACTAGAGAAAGCCCGCGCACAGCAATGAAGACCCAACACAGCCAAAAATCAATCAATCAATCAGTCAATAAAATTTAAAAAAAAAAAAAAGAGGAAACCATCTGGCATAACAGGGCTAACATAAGAAAAGATTCCCCAACTCTAAAGAGCTGGAGATTAGGTAACTCTTTGACTGCCTTGAGGAGAATTTTCTTTGAAGTTTAATTTCTTCCGAAGAGAGCAAGTACGCCAAGCTGTACCATAGATGAGGGATGCTATCAGTACTGTTCCAGGAGAAGCACAACCAGGTATTTTCAAAAGATAACACACAGATTGTTTTTAAAAACCAAAAATGCCAGCGTGTGACTGATATCACTAATGGAATCTTTCTTTCAGAGAGTCCTTCAAGCCAGCAGTCTCCCCAGGGCCCGAGTGAGGGAGGACAGAGGCATCTGCCCTCCCTGGTCTTAACATGGAGATTAGAACCCTGTCCTTCACTCCCACCCTCCAATTCATCTTAGGAGGATGAAGCTGCCAAGAAAATTGCATCTTTTAAGATTTGTGGTGACACAGGTATACAAGGTGTCGCTGGGTGTCGAGGGTGTCACTGACCTACAACAGGGGCCAGACTAACTGCTATGAGCACAGCGCAACTCAGGGAACATGCAACGTCGGAAGAGGAAGCTTTTAATGCCGCTAGTTGGACCAGCCAGAAATTAAATGGGATGGCCGGGAAATGCCATAATCAGGGATCAAGCCACTGTTCAAAGTCATATCAATTTTTAATAGTGTTTTGTTTTGGACACTGAAGCAAGCATAAATTCACAAGGATAAAAATACATTTGTCAGAACCCCATGGTCAGACCCCTACCAACCCAAAATGAGTTGGGCTGAAAGTGGAGAGGCGGACAACAGGGGAACTAAACCTATCGTAAATCTCTTTAAAAGTCTCTTCCTGCTTATCACTTTCCAAGCGTCCTTGATGGCCCAGGTATGCCGCTGCAAAATTGAAAAAAAAATCAGATAACATGTATTAAAACCATGTCAAAAAAGCATTCCCGGGCCTCCCTGGTGGCGCAGTGGTTGAGAGTCTGCCTGCCGTTGCAGGGGACACGGGTTCATGCCCCGGTCTGGGAGGATCCCACATGCCACGGAGCGGCTGGGCCCGTGAGCCATGGCCGCTGAGCCTGCACGTCCGGATCCTGTGCTCCACAATGGGAGAGGCCACAGCGGTGAGAGGCCTGCGTACCGCAAAAAAAAAATTAAATAAAAATTAAAAAAAAAAAAGCATTCCTGCACACACAAACAGGATCAGAAATTACGTTACAGAGACTGGAGAAATAAGACATTCAGACCGCAAAGTCGCAAGCACAAAATTATTTAACCTGGAGACATGACTCCTACAACTCAGAAGAGGAAAGTGGTTCTGCGAAACTGCACATTAGGGCGTAACTGCACAATAAAATATGTTCTTAATGAACGTTTGTACTGTTATCTATAACATGGTACACATATTTGTGTGCAGAGGCACGGAATACAAAGACTCCCTCCTTCTCCAGCAGTTTGCTTTATCTTTCATTCCTGGGTAGTGTCTGTCTCCTGACTGGCTTGTTAATGTTAACTGTTTGCATCTCCTTTGTCTAAAATATGGACTTTTCATCTCTGAGACAAAGGGTCAATTCTAGGCAAAAGTAAAAGCCAAATAAATGAGTTAGGAGTTAACTAGTAGAGCATACTTATATTAGCACAAATAAGCTATCAGGTCTCCCCTGGTCATCTTGGCTCATTAAAGGGACAAAACTAAATCAAGCAAGGAGAATGAATCATGTTTGGCACTTATAGAGAGCAGGCTTGGGGTCAGGGTTAAGGTCATTAAGAGGAGAGAGGGATTAAAGCTACATTTGCCCTTAGGGTCTCTGAGATTGGAACTCTAATGTGAAATTTCTGGAGAAAGGCTTCAAATTGTCTAAAATTACCATAGACTATTTCAAGTTCTATCCATAAATGGAATGAAAATTAAGTTCAACAGGCATAAAACAAATGCAAAATAGCGAAATTGATATCATCTGAGCTCTGCTCAGAGGGGCTGAGAAGCTCCATCTGGAGGTGAGTTAACCCTTTCAGGGCACAAAGCTATCTCTTCTTAGAGTCAGGAGGAGTAATCCACCTCCAAAAGGGCCAGACCGTACATTTTTATAAGGAGAACTGGTGACAATTATGCCTAATTCCCTATGATTTAAAGGGAAAATTATGAAGGATTTTTTATTTTCTGATTTGACAATGTCAGTGAGAAGTTTTCTACTGTAGGATAGCGTTTGGTCCTGAAACAATATTTGTTCTAACCTACAATAATCCCAACTCTCAAGCATTTTAGGCATTTATCATTTTTAATGACTATAGCAAATGCCAAATTTTGTCCTTTTGAAGATAAAATGCTACACTCAAAAAGTCACGAGATTTGCATATACAGCCAAGGCTGAGAAACACACCCCAAACCTGCCCTTTGATTTTATGAGTCTGGCTGTGAGGAAGGTTTCCATAGTCTCTCCCTCTGCCAATGTCATTATTTTACAGAGAGGCCTGCCAAAATGCAGCTCGGAGCTAAGCGTGTGTGTCAGGTTTATTCAAGTGGTTCATTCTAGATGAGCTCTCTTGCCATCTCTTTACCAGGCATGACGGACTATCATTAATAAAAATGTATTGATCTCTGAATCTATTCCCAGCTATATATATATTAAAAAAAAACCCTAATACATGAAATGGCTATATGAGCAATAAATAATCCCTAACCAGACAGAGTCCAAAAACTGTCAGAAGCACATGCCTCACATTTGCTTAAACCCTTAACTAAGAGGAATAAGAATTTTAAGCTAAAACAAACCTCGGAGATCAGTGCAATGCCCTCATTTTCAACAGAAGGAAACTGGCCCATGATATTGGGCAGGTGAGTGCTGACCCAGGGCTAGAACGCAGGTCTCCTGTCTCCCAGCCAGGGGCAACTCTGGGAACCAGGACACTGGAAGTCACTCCCTACAGGCTGCTTGCAAAGCGCCTTAGCTTTACTGTATTTTCCTATTAACATTCTGAGAGAGTCAAATTCTAGTCTGAATGAAGAAGTCTTCATCCCTTTTAGGTATTCTTGAATTATTAAATGATGAATACAATTAAATAGTAAAAGGTCATCTTCAATCTCTCTGCCACCGACGAGAGACGATTCCCCGTGCACATCGGCGCGATGGACGTGCTGGTTTATGGGCCTGACACCTTGCATGGAACGTTACAAATCCCTATGATGTCCTTAAGCTCCCTCTTCAATTGAACTGAAAGATGGCTAAAAACCCTACTCAGGCAGATGACTCCCCATTGGCTGGTCATCTGAGAATGCTCAAGGGGGCAGTTACTGCAGCTGAGGCTGGTGGTAACCTGTGCGCTTTTCCTGAGCAGCAGCAGGCTTCTGACAGTAGCCTGGGTAGGATTTATGCACCTGGATAACACCGCCCCCCATTCTCTGCCCGCGTTTGCCTTTCTCTCTCACCCCACCCCCACCCGCCACAGGAAGCAGACAGACCGCACACATTTCTGAGTGCTTAGAAAACAAGTCAAGATCAAAATCCCTGCAATGAGAAGAATGGCCAAAGAGTAGACCCAAACCATTTGGGGTTCCCTTACTTATGGACCCAGCTGTGCCTGAGCATATGCTCCATCAACATGGTGTCAGATCACTAGGATGGCAGAAGAGTCTCTCAAACACCTAACTATTCACAGAACCCCTTGAATAAATCAAACTTGTGTTATTATGAAATTTACCTTATGCCTCAAGGCCTAGGCAGCACGGTATAAAAGATCCCATTCGGAACTGCTGTGCTCCTTAAAGGGGAATATGTGTGCTTTATCTGCACGCAAGTTGACGTTTAAAGTACATAAAAACATGAGACTAGGGCTTCTCTGGTGGCGCAGTGGTTGAGAGTCCACCTGCCGATGCAGGGGACACGGGTTCGTGCCCTGGTCCGGGAAGATCCCACGTGCCGCGGAGCGGCTGGGCCTGTGAGCCATGGCCGCTGAGCCTGCGCGTCCAGAGCCTGTGCTCCGCAACGGGAGAGGCCACAACAGTGAGAGGCCCGCATACCAAAAAAAAAACAAAACATGAGACTAAAGCTTGCTATCAAAAATGCGTATTTTGACCCCATAAGTTTCTTCAAACAGCATACGCTAACCTTTTGACTAAGAAACCTTTGTAAAAGATCCCCACTCTGCAAGCCTTCTGTGTCTAGCAAACTGCATCATTTATAACCCAAAGGAAAATAAACTTGATCTGCTAAGGAAGCATCTTTCAGGGAAAAGTTCATGCAGTTTGTAGTTGACCTAACACAAATGCAATGCCGCCGCTTCCACTCACTTGGTCATTTATTGAGCTCTTATTCAATGCCAGGTGCTGTCCTCAACAGGGGGACTCAAAGCTGAATAAGACACATTCTGTGCCCTCAAAGAGCTCACAGTCTGTTGTAGAAGACAGATGAACATAATGCAAACATAATGTAAGAAGTCCTATGATGCAGGCTGTATCAACAAAGAGCTATGGAAACATAGGGGAAGTGACTCAGCCTGAGGTGGCCAAAGAAGGCCTTTCAGATGATATGGTGCCTGAGCCAGTCGGCCAGGAGTGGAGGAGAAGGGCGTTTCAGGTGAAGGAAGCAGCACATGCAAAGGTCCTGAGGTGTGAGAAGCATGGCATGCTTGGGAAATGGCAAGTGCTGTGATTCACAACCTGTTGCCCACAGGGTACCATAGAGGAAGCAAAGGGCAACAGCGTTGGTGAAGTAAAACAGGAGCCAGAGCGTGAAATTGAGGGGTTCACACTGCACCCGAGACTAAAGTTTGATGCAGGTGAATTTCAGCCTTCCACTTCCCTTGCAGCAGGGTGAAAAATGAATTGCGGAAGAACCAGACTGGTGCCCAAGAAGCAGCTGCGAATCTACAGAGGCAGAAAGATCAGTGGTTGCCTGTAGCTTCGGGGTTGGGGGAGGGAGAGAATGCGAGTGACTAAATGAGACTTTTCAGGGAGGGGGTGGCAGTGATGGAAAACTGGATTGTGGTGATGACTGAAAGTCACTAAATCATACATTTAAAAGGAGCAAATTTTACTGTATGTAAAATTATACCTCAGCGAAGCTCTTAGGAAAAAAAGAGAAGCAACAACACAGAGACACAAGTATTCTAGACAGGAATCCATGACGGTGTGAAGTAGGCACCAGAGATTTAGAATTCGCTTTGGAGAGTGGGTGGAGGAGAGAGCGGAGTCAGGGATGGCTCCTGGGAACTTGGATGGGACAGGGACCAGGAGGAAAAGCAGGTCTGCTGGGGAGGATGCAGAGCTTGGGTTCTGACACACTGAGTTTAAGATACTTGTGGAATATACACCTGAGCAAGGTTTCTCACACTCCCTGTTATTGACATTATTCTGATTGAGGGGGCCTGCCGTGTGCACTGTAGGATGTTTAGCTGCATCCCTGGCTTCTACCCACTAGATGCCAGTAGAATCCCCTCCCCCAATGTCTCCAGACATTGCTGTATGTCACCCAGGGCAAAACCTGGTTGAGAACCACTTATCAATAGAGAAGGATCTTAACTCATGACTTTTCCTTAGTTTTTCTTTTTCAAAGTTATTTCACACACCATAAAACTCGCCATTTAAAGTGTACAATTCCGTGGTTTTCAATGCATTTGCTAAGTTGTGCAACCATCACTACTAATTCCAGAACATTTTCATCACCCCAGAAACCCCATACCTAGTAGCAGTCACTTCCCATTTCCCCCTCTCCCCTAGTCCCTGGAAACCACTAATCTACTTTGTCCCTGCAGATTCACCTTTTCCCCGACAGTTCGTATAGAATCACAGTATGTGGCCTTTTGTGACTGGCTTCTTTCACTTGGCATCTGTTTTCACAGTTGATCCATGTTGTAGCGTGTATCAGTACTTCAATAAATTTATTTTTTATTTTTGGCTGTGTTGGGCCTTTGTTGCTGCATGCGGGCTTCTTCTAGTTGTGGTGAGCGGGGGCTACTCTTCGTTGCAGTGCACGGGCTTCTCATTGCTGTGGCTTCTCCTGTTGAGGAGCATGGGCTCTAGGCGCGGGCTTCAGTAGTTGTGGCATGCAAGCTCAGTAGTTGTGGCTCGCAGGCTCTAAAGCGCAGGCTCAGTAGTTGTGGTGCATGGGCTTAGCTGCTCCGCAGCATGTGGGATCTCCCCAGACCAGGGCTCGAACCTGTGTCCCCAGCACTGGCAGGCGGATTCTTAACCACTGCGCCACCAGGGAAGTCCCTTCATTCCTTTTTATGGCCAACCTTCCATTGTATGGATATACCACGGTTTGTTTATGCACTCATCAGTTGAGGGATGTTTGGATTGGTTTCCACTTTGTGGCTATTTTGAATAATGTTGCTATGAACATTCATGTACAAGTTTTTGTGCAGATGTATATTTTCATTTTTCTTGAGCACTTTCTAGGAGCAGAACTGCTGGATCGTATGGTAACTCCATGTTTAACCTTTCGACGAACTGCCAAAGTATTTTCCGAAGTGGATACACCGTTTTACATTCCTGGCAGCAATGTATGAGGGTTCCACTTTCTCCACATGCTTGCCAACACCTGTGATTGTCTTTGACTCATGTTTTGTTTCAAGTTTCCAAAAGAGCACTTAATATTACGCTACACTGTTTATGATAACTTTATACATGAGAAAACTAATGGTCAGGAGGGTGACCTACAGGGGTAAGGCTTAGAGGTCAGTAAAGTACTTTCCAGCACTAAGATTTATTATTCTCTGTTGAAAAACTGTATAATTAATTACAATACCACTCTATCATTCATATAAGATGCTGGCAGCTTGACACATGATGTCTGTGCCGGGTTTTAGTTTTTAAAGCTCCATCCATGCTTCTACCCTTCCTCTCCCTACTCAAAGATCCCACTTAGCAAGTATCCTCTTTTGTGCATCATTGCTTTTTCCCTCTATGTGATCATTCCACCTCCATCAGCATAACCCCATAACATCTCCCATCCTAAAAATATAATTAAACTTCCCTTGACCCCATGTTCCCTACCAGTATCTATCCCATTTGTCTGTTTTCTTTTTACAGCAAAACTTGAAATTTGTCTCTCTTCACTTCTTCCAGTTTCTCTCCTCCCATTCCCAATCTCGTTTCTAACACTCCACCAAAGCACCTGTCAGAGTCAACGACTTCTATTTCACCAAATCCAAATGACTGATTCTCAGCCCTTATATTACTCAACTTATCAGTAGCTTTTGATACAAACTTGCATTCCCTCCTTAAAGCCTGTCTTCATTTGGCTTCTAGGACACTGTTCCTAGAACTGTTTTTTACCTACCTTACTGGTCACTGAGTCTCATCTGCTGGTTCTGCCTCATGTTCCCAACCATTAAAAGCTAGAGTAACACAGGGCTTGGTCCTTGGACCTGTTTATTAGGCACCTCTATTAGGTGCCTAATCTATTAGGACGTCTATTAGGCACCTCAAATAAACCCGATTTTTTTCTCCTATACCTCCCCCGATCCTCCCTCAATTCTTCTCCTACAATCTTGCTCTCACAGGAGATGGTCTCCTTTCTTCCACCTTCTCCACCAACCTTGGAGTCATCCTTGACTCCTCCTTTTCTCTCTCTCCTCATCCATCAGTTAGTGGCTCTATCTTTTATGTTCAGAATCTGACGACTTCTCGCCTCCCATCTTTATCATTCTGTCCCAGCCACCATCACGTCTCACCTAGATTATTATAACTGCCTCCTACCTGGCCTCCTGCCTTCCACCCTTGCCTCAGGGTCTATTCTCCACACCACAGCCAGAGTGATCCCCCTAAAAAGTAGCTCAGGGCACATCAATCCTCTGAACAAAATCTTCCATGGGCTGACTGTGATATTACGGTGTTTGCAAAATCGCCCCCCTACTGCCCCCTCTGTGTCCACACTCTTACGTAGTCCCTGTCCCATGCTAACTCTGGACTTGGCTAGGTGACTTACTTTGACCAATGGGACAATAGAGCCATAAAGCAAGCAGAGGCTTAAAAAGCGCGTGTTCATTTGGTCTTGTCCTATGTTGCTGCTGGGAACCTTCTGCCACCAGGTCAGCAAACTTGGGTTAGCTTCCTGAAGGATGGGTGACCATGTGGACAGAAGCCCCAAGCATTCCAGCTGTCCCTGCTGAGCGAGGCCAAACTAGACCCTTCAGCTCCAAATGAGTTAGCCTAGTCAGATGAATAACACGGCCCACCTTGAGAATCTTGAAAAATAATAAACGTTTGTTATTTTAAACCACCAAACTTGGGGTGTGGCAGTGTATCAGTTAGCTTTTGCTTTTGGTAACCGACACACTGCCTGTTTCACTCAGAATAAAAGCCAACATCCTAACATGGCCTCCAAGGTCCTACACGATCTGGCCTCCCTCATTTTATGGCACTTCACTAACAGCCTCGTTGGTCCTCATATCTGGTGTTATCCTACCTCAGTGCCTTTGTACTTTCTGTTCCCTATGCCTACAGTTTCTTTCCCCAGATATCTACATGGCTTGTTCCCTCACTTCCTTCCTATCTCTGCTCAAATGCCACCTTACAAAGATAACTTCCCTTACCACCCTAATAAAATACCCCAGGACTCCCCATCCATCCCCCTTACCCTGCTTTATTTCTCCTTTTAGTCCCGATTATTACCTGACATACACATTAAACATTTATTTCTTGTCTGTCACACCTCCTCACACACACACATGCGAGACACCAGAATTTATGGTCTACAAGGGCAGGATTTTATCTGTTTTGCTTATCACTGCAGCCCCAGCACTTACACTAATGCCTGGAATTTTTGATCACCAGGAAAATGATGGACATAGCAGTCCTTCTGCTAAATCTGGTACCTAGGCCTATCGCCTTAAGTATTTCTAGGGGCTGTGGTGGGGAAAGCGGCGACTATGCTCCCTACTGGGACATATTTCATTTATTGCAGGCCAAATTCCTACAGCACCCACAACCCAGAAAACACTGAAACAAATTCTCGTTAAGGATGCAGGCAGAGCAGTAGGATGAGGGCTGGCCACCGGTCAGTTCACACTCGGTTCCTCTCGACCTCCCCGCTCCCTTCCCTTCCTTCTCATCCTTTCCCCGTTAGTCTGCAACACCAGTTTGTCAGATCATTTGACTGTTCACCAAATGGTTAGGAAGACACAAAAACTCCAAGAAAGTATTATCAGCATAGAAATTTATTTGAATTCAAAATAATATGGTTATATTTAGGATAATATAATAATTATCTACAGCACATATCATCGTAGGCTCTGAAACAGTTCTAAAGATGCCATTCTTTTGAAGTCAAAAAATATGTAGTAAGAATGTACAAGGAAGCAAAAATATAAAAAATAAGTTTGCTGAGTATTGGGAGTTGTTACAA
The DNA here is from genome assembly GCF_949987515.2 of Delphinus delphis. Classification (NCBI taxonomy): domain Eukaryota; kingdom Metazoa; phylum Chordata; class Mammalia; order Artiodactyla; family Delphinidae; genus Delphinus; species Delphinus delphis. The sequence goes on from NC_082691.1 coordinate 59,049,950, forward strand.
GAGCGGCACACCACGGTAATGTAACAGAGTCCAAATTACACAGCATGCGGCAAGGAGTTCTCTTGCTTTATCAAGTCCTGGAAAATAAACCAGTAACCTCAGAATGCAAGAATACCACCACTGGGTTAACAGGGCAAACTTTCTGAGGGACACAGCGAGTAATTCACTATACTTCCCCTTTCTCTAACTCCTTTCCTCACACCCATTTCTTTTCTTTCCTCCAGGAGAGGTTTTATCCTGTGGAAAAAAAAAATTGGTTTTATTTGTAAAGTGGAGTAAACAATATCCTGATTGAAGTAGGCAATGTTTTAGCTAATGATGCTCAGGAATCAAACTTCTGAAAAAGGTCAGTCAGCGAGCTAGCAGAGCCCATCAGCGGCTCGCAGAAAAAAAACAAAAATTCAGATAGTATGTGTTTGCTAAATAGGTAAAAAGAATAAGCAGTTAAAAATGGGTGAAAAATCCCAGGGTTTATTGTGAACTAGACAAACAAAAGCAGACAGATGACCTTTGATTAAGTCCATTTACTTGTGGAGTGAGCTATAAGAGGCTCCAAGATAGAGTTTGGCTCCCAACAGTGTCCACAGCCAAAGGGCAAACTCAGAACGTCTCCTCCTCTCGTAGAAACTGGAACACGGATGAGAAGTCTTTTTTGGAGTAGCCCTTCGCACACATCATCCTGTAGATCTGATGGGCCTGACTGCCCAAAAGGATTGGGCTCTTCGTGCTGGTAGCAGAGTCTTGTGCTAATCCCAGATCCTAAGTCAAACAAGGGCGGAGGGAATACATTGAGGTTGGTAGTTAAGGCTCACTTCAGAACTGTGGCTCCTAATGCTTGGGTTTCAAAGAAGAAAAAATGAAGCCTGAAAAAATAAGATACTTACAAGCACGATGTTAAGTTATATATATATTTTTTATACGCCCTTTCTTAGCTGCAAAACTGCTCCAGAGAGAAAACCTTGATTTCTGAGTGGCCTCTCCACTCCTCCACCCTCCACAAAACCTATCTGTTTTGTTTTGACTTCGGCCAGGTGTTCCTATCCAGGTGAGATCACACAGAGAAATGCTTTTTCAAATCTACAGAAGCCTGTAAGCCTAAGACAAACCCCATTATGAAATTAAGCATGATGAAATTATCAATGATGAAAATATCCATTCAATGTCTTAAGTCAACACATATTTAACAACTGCTGTGTGCTGGGCACTGTTCTAAGTCCTGGTGATATGCAGTCATGATAATAAAACCAAGTCACTGTTCTCAGGAACGTACTATCCAGCGTTGAAGATAGACAGTAAAACAAATACTAAACTTCCAGACAATGACAAGTGCTCTGGAGAGAAATAAAGCAGGGTAAGGGGTCAGAAAGTCATATATAGCAAGGGGTGGGGTGGAAGGAAGAGAGTTCTGATTGATGAGATGTTTAGGGAAGACCTCCCGAGGCAAAGACACTTGACCTAAGATCTGAATGTGAGGGGGCAGTGAGTTCTTTGGAGAGCTGGGGGAAGAGAGTTTCAGGTGGGTGGAAGAGCAAGGGAAAGGCCCCCTGGGGGGGGCATGGCTTGGATGCTCAAGAAACAGTAAGAAGGCCAATGAGGCTGAACTAGAATAAGCAAGGGGCTGGGGAGGGAATTGAGACTGGGGATGGCAGAGGTGCAACATGGAAGCTTTATGATGTCTGGAGACGAAGCTGGATTTTCTTTCAAGTGCAACAGACAATCAGCTTCACAACAACACTTTAACATCTCTGAGCGCTAATGTTTCATTCAGAGAGTTTTGGAAAACTTATTATTGTCTATTGTTTAAAAACAGACAAAAGTTAACATAATGAATCTTTTATAGTTAAACTGTAGTTAATGGTATCCTCTACTGTAAGAATGGAATCTTGTCCAACCTTGAAATATCTGGGGGTAGATGGAAGACAATGGAGGCATGGTTAACTGAAACAATATTCCCCACATTTCATTTGTGATTAAATAAGTGCTGCAAACAAGTGGCAAAACCAAGACTTCCTTCTTACCATTACCATCTTCATTTCCTCCACCAGTGGAAAAGCCAACAAGCAATGAAAGAGGAAGACAAGAAGCAAGATGAGGCCTATTTGTATTCTTTGAGGAACACCCTTGATAACGGAGTAGTTACTGATACCATCCACTCAAAGGAGGAAATGATTCAAGGGAAAAACAAGCAAAGTTTAAAGAATGGATTAAATCTCTAGCCTCTTGGATATCTATGATGCTATAGGTGTTAACAGTATTTTGTGCTTACTTGTAGAATTTTCACATGTAAACCCACAGATTTGGAAAATCTACGTAACCTTAAAGTCTTCTACGGCTTTCACTAAAAAGCAAGTTTAATTACTACCCACACACTTCACAAATGTGGACAGCTACATTATTGCTTATACCCAGACAAGCAGATAAGCCTCTTCTGTCAACGTCATTTTGCTGCACATCTGCAAGATGCATTTATGTAAAAACGACAGAAAATCTACATAGAAAGACTGTCTATCATTTTTAACCTAGTAGTATAACTAGAACATAAGAACCTAGAGTAAACACAACATATCGAGGAGAAGACAATGCTATTGAGAAGAAAAGGCTATTAGAGGTTTTCAAAGGGGCAAGTAAATATCCCAAATAAGAGCTAATAAAACCAAAAAGGGGAAGCTAAAATAGCTTTGGTGGCTGCTACCTTAAAGGGTGGACATTCTAAAAAGAGAAAGGTGATTTAGTCTATAAAATCCTAAGTGGCTTGTCAATCCTGAAATGTTAGAAAAGAAGGTATCCTTTGAAGCTTGTAACATATAATTTAAAATAAACAAACACCCCACTTCACTAATCAAATAAAAATATTTATGAATTCTGAGCTCAGTGGGTGGTACAGGAAAAAAATACAAAACAATTGCAAAAGGTTTCAACAAATTAATAGAGGACCAAATCGTTATGTATTACAAGGACACAGGTACACTGGGTGAGTAATAAGAGTGGTCATAATTTTCCATAATTTGTTCCTTAGTGGCCATCAGAAACAGACTTCTAGGTTGTGGGGTTTAGAAGAAAGATCTAGTTTTTGTATTGATTATGTTCTGATTATATACACACTATATATTAGAATTTTATGATGTTAAGACATAGAAATAGGGCTTCCCTGGTGGCGCAGTGGTTGAGAGTCTGCCTGCCGATGCAGGGGACACGGGTTCGTGCCCCGGTCCGGGAGGATCCCACATGCCGTGGAGCGGCTGGGCCCATGAGCCATGGCTGCTAAGCCTGCGCATCCGGAGCCTCTGCTCCGCGATGGGAGAGGCCACAACAGTGAGAGGCCTGCGTACCGCAAAAAAAAAAAAAAAAAGACCTAGAAATAAATGTACAAGCCTCTACTTCAAGGACACATTAACATTATCTCCCCCAACACAATGAGATCTAATGGTAGTTGAGCAAAATATCTCCTAGTAAGTAAAGGCCTGATCTGCCCAAGCAGGTATGATTGCTTTAATCAATGTAGCACTGATGGGGACTTCTTTAATCTCTATCAATTTCTGTACACAAGTCTAATTAGTTACGGTATGTTTTGCTAACAGCTATCTGAGGTGATGAAAGCATTTTTTAAGTTCCTTTCTAAATGCTTTCATTTTAAGCAAAATTCAGAAATCTTGCTCTTTATAAGCGAAATGACAACTTACAAAGAGCAAAAGAGAACAGGAATGTCCATATGTTTTACTACTGTACTGTCTTATGCTATCTTTTATTATCAAGAAAATAATTTTAAAGGACCTCAACAGGAGCAGATTCTTCCTGGGCAGGGACACTGGAGAAAATGATGGAAGTAAAGGTGTGACGTAGAGGAGAGTCCCCAAATAAAGCCAGCACTGCTTACAGGTTACTTGTCAGCTGCTTCCTCTGTTGGAGCCATTAGCAGTATTTTAGGAACCAAATAAGCTAACAGGTCACAACCCACTTCATACATGTACGTAAAGCAAACTGGGCATAAATGCGATTCTTTCACTCTTCTGCGTGCCCTAATAAACGACCCTGCAGCTTTGTGAAAACAATCCACTTAAGGAGCTACTTTCTGTTTGCAACAAGAGCAACACAGCACAACTTACAAAAGCCTGTGTGGAGGATACGCAAACCTAAATACAAGGTACAGATCGGCATAAAAATAAATATTTTCTTAAATGAAACACGAGGAGAAATAAAACTACAAAATAAGAAACGTAGTTTCAAACATTGCTTCATCCAATAAATATTTAAAGTGAGCCAACAATGCGCCAGGGGTCTGGCCGGAGGGGCAAGGAAGGAAGAGGCAGGCTGAGGGAAGAGCAGGCGTCGAGGGCTGCCAGGGAGAGGGGACAAGAGGCCAAACGAGTTCGGTGTGGCTGAAGCAGAGGAGGCGGGTGGGAAGGCAGAAATGAGCTGGTGAGGAGAGCAAAGGCCTTTAAGACAATGTGCAGAGATGGACTTCAATCTACAAGTAACTGGAAACCATGAAAGAGACTTAACAGGAGAGATGACATAACCAGGGTTTTACATTTTAGGAAGTCCACTCTTTACCGTAGAAAATGAACTGGAGAAGAAGATGAGAATGAAAGGCCAGGAGACCAGTTAAGGGCAGATGTTGTAGAAGCTAAACAAGGTTCAGCCGGGGTACTGGTAGTGGTAGAGAGGGCAAGTGGGTGAATTCAGGGCACAGCCGAGAAGCAGAATGGATGAAACATCCTGGGAAATGAAGGAGAGTAAGCTGAATACGGTATACAACTGTACATATTCTTACTCTGTCAAAAAGTAAATGGCAGGGGTGTGGGGAGTGGGGTAGGGAATAAGCTCTCACAAAATCTGCAAGTCGTTTGTCTAAAAAGTATTTTCTAACGTTGAGATCACAAATGAGAGGAGGCCAACAATTTGCTTTTCAAATGACTTTATACATAAATGTATACATTCTTAAAGTAGGAAGATGTATTTAGATATCTAGCATCATGCGAAAGGTCCTCTCTTCTTTTGTGATATGTATATCCAATGTCATTATACTATTAACCGTCGGAAAATGCTTATTACTGCTTCCGTTCTAAGGACTTGGTAAATAATGTAAATTTAGGATGAAGAACAACATTTTACCGGCTCACATTACAAACAAACCCCAGCACAAAAGAAAAATCCCAGCCTATTCTTCTCATCTGAAAGGCCAGGATTAAAAATGAACAAGATAAAAGGTTTTTATCCACGCTAAGTTTTAAATAATTTCCAGTGACTGGGTCACTAGTTTAGTAATCTTGCCTTCTAGGATAGACGTATGATTTGTTACGAGAGGGGAGAAGTGGGGGTAGGCTGAGGTGGGGCGACTGAGAAAGGAGGGAAGGAGAACGAAACCACTAAACATTTCCCTGCTCTCTTGGGTAGTCTCTGCATTTACCATACCTTAGCCATGAGTGTTGTTCCGAATCCACCCTGATAGTTATTAGCCGAGGGAACTCCATCCATCACCCCAGGTACAGGATTATAGGTGTCACTTGACCAACATCGTCCTGAGCTCATATTTAGGATTTTAGCCAAGAGTTTTGGGTCAAGCCCTAACCTGTCAAAGAAGGTCAAAGAAAAGAAGTGTTAAATGCCAAAATATACAAGTCACGTGTGATTATTTATGTGTGAGGATGCTCCATCTTCTCTCTCCATTTATGATATGTCTTCAAATATCTAAGCAGACTGACTAGAATGAAGAATCCAATCTTAAATTATAGGGTATTAAAAGCTAGTGATTAAACATGTCTGAGCCAGGACATTTTGCACTGAGAGAAAACCTTCTGCACTACCCTGCTTTTAAGAAATAACATACGACTGCATAAAAGTATTGTTGGTTTACCACACACATGGGTTTTCTAGTCTTTTGGACATTATTGCATTTATGTGTCACGTAAGAACCTTAAGCCAAGATGATCATCTAAATTCTACAGTCTTTACTCACAAGTGATGTATTTCAGAAAGAAATATTGACAGTTAAATTATGTATCATGGGAGTCCATGTGGATGCATTTATATGTATGTTTATTCCTTTAGCTCTTATGAGAGAATAAATGCAAGAGATGAGCCATAAGCAGTAAAATGAGCTTCAGGGAAGTTATCGTTATAAAAGAAGACATTTCTTGCTGGAAACTTTTCCTTATTTATTAAATCTTCATTAGACATTCTTGCTTATGAAGCAAGTCTGCACAGAGTTGTGACATATGCTATCTATTCAGAGACATGCATTATAGTTCTGGGTCAACTGCTGATAAGGTTACTGATCCTGATAAAACAAAGCTTGCCCAAGCGGAAACATCATTTGTTCTATCACTGAGCTGATGGCATAAACGGCTGTTCAATGTGGACCCAGAAAAAAAGTAGAATTAAAATGCTCTATTACTTTATTCCAAGTATCTTAGTGAAGCCTGGGAAGCACAGTTTTGCTACGTATCTTTGAATCAAGTTTCAAATAAAACTTTCTGCTTTTTCTTAAAACCAATCCCTTTCAGAATTAAAAAAAAAAAAGATTAAACAGAGACACATGTAAATATTAAACGAACTGTGCATTTTGGGGTGCTGTTTAGTACTTGTGTGTTCAAAATTGTCTGTCTATTTCCAGATCAGAATAGAATGACCAGTAAAACCTTTTTCCAATGCTCGAGCAGGGTCTAGGGCTAACAGCCAGGATGTGTACGGACTCACCACATAACACAACTGTTATGTAATCAGGCTTTCAAGGAGCAGCTGTGGTTCAAGCAATACTATATGGCATGCCATGAAGATGAACTCACATGGTAGCCTGTGTTATAATGAGCGGTTTTTACTAAAGATTATAACAGATAAAGATTCCATCTAAATCAGCTGTCATACATTCTGTTCAACTGTACACTGCTGGAAAGAAACCTGATGGTTTCATTCATTCTTTTATAAAGATCCAAGTTTGTTACATGTATAATTTGCTACTGATGCTTCCTTTCCCCTTTCAAATATAATTAGGCTATCAGGATGCTATGGTAACAGATGACTTAGGAAAAGATAAAGTCAATGCACTTAGGCAAAAACTGTGAAAAGTAAAATCACAAATGAACAACTAGTTAATTTGCTATAACTGCAAATATATTGTCTAAGCACAAATATGCAAGAATGTATATGTCTAATGTGCTCTATGAGCAGAGGATATTTTTAAAGACCCCAAAACACTGTCTTTACCTTCCATTTGGAATATAATTCAGGCTTCCTAATTTAGATTTTCTTTTAAAATGGCTCATTACATTCAAAGCAGCAGAGATACTCCCCCTCCTTATAACCTACCAGGTTAGACTCAACAGTGCCTCACGACACTCTTTATTGCTAAAGAAATTCATACTCTGTCTATAATACTCACCAAAATGGGAGCAAAGCTTATTATCCTTTGTAAAACGCTACATTTCATTTTTCTTGAATGTTCAGGGAAAAATACTGGCGCTGATTTATGGAACCCTTTTTGGTGAACATATTACTATTTAGAAGCATCCTGAGGGGCACACACAAAAATGAGGTGGCAGTTGTTATGGGCTCACTTTTCAAATCTGATGCTTCCCCACCATGCTGATTCTCCTTAGGAGATGGCTACTCCCTCTCCAGTCCTCCCCAACCCCCCAACAGCAAAGTGTATCATTAAAAAGTCAAGTTAGAAGTGTTTTGCATTTCATCTTTCTGAGGATTCTTTCACTGGCATATATATAACTGACAGTTAAAATTAGACATGATATTAAAATCAGTTACTGAAGTCCTCTGTCTTCCACTGTGCCCAAGGCTTGTAATGGTCTGAAACCAGCTAGAATACACAGTAATTGTCATTCAGGGAGTCTATCCTAGAACGTCATGCTTCACTGGAGAAGACTGAGTTTCATTTGAAATCAACAAATTAATCCAAGACAGGTATCTGAAAGGGCAAGTTTAATAGGAAGCAGCTACTGGGCTCTCAACCATGATAAAATGTTATTGCTGTTTCCCTGTAAATTGGCTGGGAACATATGATACTTTCTGCATAAGAGCCCCATTGCCGTTCAGGAGATATACAGCTCAAGCCATCAAAAGGATGACAGTCTGTCAGTCCCCATAATAACTTGCCACTGGATGTGGTTCGAGAGTGTGCGCATGCATGCATGTGGCTTTACAATTGCTGGAATGTTCTCTGATATAAACAGAATGAATTCATTGCTCTGACCGCATATATAACGCAACTCAAATAAACGTCACTGTGTCAAATCTACTCACCTTTAAAACACAAGAATTTTAAATGAACTTTTGGGAGAAGTAAAAATGATGCATAAACTATAAGAAAAATTAAAGAGAAGCCAAGTGTTTGCCTTCACTGTAACCAAGGCTTTTAAGGGCCAAAAAAGTTTGTTCACCTTATAGTCTCTGTAAGTATCTATACTGTCTGGTTTTATGTAAGAACAAAGCAAACAATGTCCCTAAACTGAGATGTTTGTATCACAGGAACCGATCTGGAAATGAAACATCTAAGACTATGTCAACTTAAATCAATCATTCTGTTATTCACCAATGTTTACGCAGACCTGCCATCTAAGAAGAGGCTGTGCCTGCCCTCCAGGAGTGGGCCAGTTAAGACGCCTGCCCAGTAACGTTTACCTGAGGCAGGGGAAGAGCCCCCCAACCCCCACCTCATTCGTCTGACAAATCTTCATTGAGTGCCTATTACATGCCAGGGATGTTCTTAAGATAAAGTGGTGAGGGACTTCCCTGGTGGCGCAGTGGTTAAGAATCCACCTGCCAATGCAGGAGACATGGGTTCGAGACCTGGTCCGGGAAGATCCCACATGCCACGGAGCAACTAAGCCCATGCACCACAACTACTGAGCCTGCGCTCTAGAGCCCACGAGCCACAACTACTGAGCCCGCGTGCCACAACTACTAAAGCCCACACACCTAGAGCCTGTGCTCCGCAACATGAGAAGCCACCACAGTGAGAAGCCTGAACACCTCAACGAAGAGTAGCCCCCATTCTCTGCAACTAGAGAAAGCCCGCGTGCAGCAACGAAGACCCAATGCAGCCAAAAATAAATAAATAAATTTATTTAAAAAAAAAAAAAGATACAGTGGTGAGCAGACAAAGCTCATAGAGCCTGCATTCTAGTTGGGAAGACAGACAATAAACAGACAAATAAATATATAATGCTAGCCAGTGAGAAGTGTTATAAAGAAAAAAAACATTAACGTACAATTCAATTCAAATACCAACCACCACCACCATCACGTCAATAACTACCATGTATTGAGCACCTACTATGTATCGGGCACTGTTTTAAAAGGTTTACATGGATGATTTAATTTACTGTTCACAACAGATACTACTGCTACTGTGGATAGATACTATTATTTTTGTCACTTTACAGATGAGAAAAGCTTAAGTCTGTGGCAGAGCTGGGATGTGGTCATCAACAGACACCCACACTCACTGCCCTGAGTCTCACTGGGTCATATGGGTAGTCACTTAATCAGCCAACATGATGGCATCCTATCAGTTTAATAAGAAATTGGGCCAAACCTTTATTATAAACCTTTTGCCATATGTTATATCTATCAGGGTATACAACTAAGAGGTTTCAGTCATCACCTAAATGAAAAGGCAACACCTTCTTAGGGAAGTAACCAGGAAGCTAAAATTATGCTTGTGGGAAAGTTCTCATCTTGAACGGCCTTCCAAAAGTTTGACTGTTTTAAGCTTCTTTTGGTGGAAGGAGACAATATGGCTGTTGCTAGAGGGGCCTGGACCCTGTTGGCAATGCAAACAACTTGTTATACCGCCCATATTGAAAAAAAAGCAAACCAAACAAAAAACATAATTTCTGGCAGAACAAAAATGAAAACAAAAAAACAAAACTCATATTACCAATGTTATTCTTACGTGGTGCACAGGAATAAAACCTCTCTAACGCAAGTAAGGCCCTTTCAGTACCATAAAACTATGTTCTGAGTCCTAAATAGATCCCAATTAGAAGGCAGAAAGTTCTAGTAAAAAAGAATTTCTAAATATGTTGTATACCAATATTTTTTATGCGTTACTTTTTCATAGCATTTAAAAATCTAACATCCATAAACACTCATTGTAAAAGATCATAGGGTCAACAGTTTAAAACTATAAGGTTTTATTCTTCTATTTATAAAAGGGAAACGTCAGTGTTCAAGAAAAGACACTGACTTATGAGAATGAAATTAATCAGAAACGATCACTTCATGGGAATAGGTAACTCAATTTGTAAATGTTGACATTAATTCTCTAAAAAAATTTTTACTTCAGAGTGAACAGAATATAATGTGGCTGAACCACTTCGATGCTATACTACTTTGTGGGAATTTACTACTTGGGAATTTATGCTTGCTGATGCCAATTTTCTCTTTCACCTTGCAATGCTCAATAAATCGTGGCCGCTCTCTATACTCTATTAGACAACATTCCTGTCATTTTAAACCATGTCTGTAAACCATGGAGAAAAGACAATAGCAGAAGCAATCATTTTTAGGACTTTCAAACCACTGAGAATCTCTGTAAGATAAACCGATAAAATCCTAATGTCATGAAAATAAGCAATTCATTAGTACAATGTAGAGCACCATAAACTTACAAATTATTGTAACAGTTAAGTAAAAACAATGAGTTCCTGCTTTGTGTTCAGACATGTGTGTGTGTGTGTGTGTGTGTGTGTGTGTGTGTAAATATTTCATTTACACACATATACATCAGTAACAGTAATAGAGTTTTGGAAAAATTAAACATTGAAAGTTTCATATTTCTAAATATTGTTTTTGTCATAGTGGATCAAGGCCAACAATAAGGGAAAATCTATTTATTGCTTCTGCTCTTAATATTGCTGTTTGGAATTTTATCACTTTCTTTTCTCTTTGATAATAAACTTACTCTAGTAGCCAATGTATACATTTCATTGTATACATTTTATTCATTTGATTCAACTGATTTTCATACTACTCTTCATTAGCTGGCTTTTGGAGTTAGACTTCCATAAGCACTTACTGTACAAAAACTTCATTTTAGAATGATCATCTAATAAGACTTTTGCTAGGAAAATTATTTGAGGAATGCTAGAGGATGCCTAAGGAACATTCTGATCCAGTGACGTTTAAAGTAAGCAGCAGAATATAAAATAAACTGGCAAAAAGAGAGGGAAACTTCAGTATAGTATAACCTAGGCTTTTACTTTTTTTATTATATACTCATTTATATCCAGAAAAATGAAAAAAAATTCTAAAGATGCAAATGCATACTAATGCTCTAATCCTACTGTCAACACCAATTAATTTTGTATGCAATTTTGGTTCCAGAAATTTACATTTTCCTCCTCCATAAAATTAATCTAGAGGATGAACATAAAAACAAGTTACTAGTAACCGGTTTTTCAATTATGATAAGTGACCCATAGCCTAAACTGGCTACAATACAGACATAACACCCTGAACAGCTTCTTATATACCACCAGTTTTATTAAGGCTTTGTACAAATATGCCTTACCATCTTACAGACATTCAATTTTAAAATGTAAATGGTACAGGATATTGATAAACCAATTAGCGCTGATGCAAAGCAAATTCCTCTTTTGTCTCAATTACAACATGACAACTTAATAGGTCAAGACAGTTTAACATCTGAGACAAGGGCAATTCAATAAAACAACAGCATCTTGATATGGTAATTAAGAGGAAATGTGAATCCATTACTGTGTTTTAAAAAATATCTCAAGCACTTTGGCTCTTTTTATTGCTTTCATCAAAAGCTATGGTATGAAACACTACTCTGATTTGTGATATATTTGGCAAGCAGTTTGGGGACGTGTGAAGAAAACACCTCAGTAAAAGCATCTTTCTCATTAAGCATTTTCTAAAGTAAGAAATGTATATTTATTATATTCATGAAATGCAAAACACCCCAAAAATTAATTAGGTGATTAATCATATGTAGCATTCCTAACCCAAAAGATTAAAGGCTAAAATTAAGACATTAACCTTAAGCATTCTAAAGGATGATCACCATCGTAGGAAAAACTGAATTCCTGAATCACTTTCAGCAAAGTATGAATGCCATTTTATTTCAATGAAAAGATATATCCTTAATGTAATGTAACAGAACCCTAGGGAAGTTAAAATGAAAAGAGTTATGCATACGAGTTTCGGCTTTATGAATGCCATCCAGTTTATCCTGAGAATAAACAACCAAGAACCCTTTTAGTGTAGATTTTGGGGACTATATTTAAAATAGATACATAAAACCAGTCACATGGTAGCATAACACCTGAATTCACTATACATTAAAACTGTATTTTATACAAATGTGTCCTACACTGCCAGAGATTGTTTAAATTTTATAGTAAAAGTGTCTCTTGCCTTTCGACATAATAGAAGAAATGGAGCTCCCATATAAAAAGGATAATGTAACTTCAAATATAAAGCACAATACATTTTATGGCTTATGGCAGAGAGCATTCATGCTCTCCAGGGTCCTATTGGTCGTCCAATAAGCAAAGTCTATTAAAGTTCAATAATGAAATACTTTCACAATGTTCCTAGATCAACTGATTTATCTCTCATGAACATTTGTTTTCAACATCAGAAAATCAAAACGGAAAGCTCATAAAAACTGTTAGTATATGAAAATGTACTATTCAACAAACCTGATTCCCAGATTCATAGCTTCAGCGGTTCCAATCATACTAATAGCTAACAGCAAGTTGTTGCAGATCTTCGCAGCCTGAAAATAAATTGAGTACATATTAAATATCTTTATTTTCAAGCTATAACTCACAGGAAGATTTCTTCACCCTATTCCACGTCTCTAAAAGTAAGAGCATCCAACTTTTGATTCTTTCAAAGGAGGAAAGGCACTTGGTGCTGCAAGCCTCCCTCTGAGCCTAACACAAGATCCCAGAGCAGACTGGGAGGGGGTCCTCTTCCCCTAGGGAAGAGCTCTGCGGTGTGGCAACTGAGCTACTCCTATGGGCGCAAGCACAACAGGGAATACTGATTGATGTGGCACAACTGCTCCTTCAGGAATGAGGCTGACATTCTAACTAGGGAAACAGGAGTAACACACCAAATGAAAAGGCAATGAACAAGCCAACACAACTAAGTGGTAAACTGTATGGTAGAAACTGTAAGACAGAGACAGGCGTTCAGAGAAACCAGATCACTGAGGACAGGTGCGGAGAGGAAGCAGAACCTGAAACCATCTCTCAGAAGGCCAGGCAGGATTTAAATAGGCAAGAGAGGGAAAGAAGGAGAGCAGGGAAAAAAATAAATACGCAAGGGCATGAGATACTCCTGAGAACAGTAAGAAAATGGACTCATGTGCAGTGGTTTTAAGGAATGAGGAGAAGTTTGATAGTTAAGACTATGTCAAGAGCTACGGAAGCTAGTGTCCACATTTGACGTGGTACGAAATAGGGATCTGTGCAAAGCGTCAGATCTGGGAAACCTATGATGATACAAGCATCTTGATGGAGTTGGTTTTGGTTACAATGTTGGCAAAGTGGTAAACCTGGTATCCAGAGATCTACTAGGTCCAGTGAACAGTAAACAAGGTGTGAGATAATGAAAGATTGAACCAGGTAATGCGTGGAATGAACAAGATAGCCAACAATGAGAGCCACTGAAGCAAAAATCAATAGAACCTGGAGACTGACTGGACCAGGGAATGGAGACAACAGATATATCTAAGATCACACCAAAGTCCTGAATAAGATAAAGCTGGTACCAGTGACCAGGACAAAGCAGGAAGAGGAGTGAGTGATAGTGTGTGTGTGTGTGTGTGTGTTGGGTGGGAGGGGGACAACCAGTTTAATTTCAGAGTTCATTGTAGTCATTCACCTCTACCTGATCAGAGAATCGATATAACACATTTCTTAATGAAAATGATCTGGTTTTTTAAGAAAAAGATTAAAGGGCATAGGTTACTTCTACCCGACAGTACTACAAATAGAGCTGTGGCGAGCAGTTACAAAATTAGAGGGAAGATAACAGCAAATCAGATAACACAAGCACTTCATATAGAAGCCATTTTAAGGATAATTTCTGTGGTCACTGGGATAAGTATGTCAAAGTTTGAAATGATGGAACTTTTGATGTCTTTTTAAATTACTGGTTTATCTCTGCTTACTTCCAACAGGAATGATGGAAAACTAACTCATTCCAAATTAATTTTAGAAAATCTGAGCAAACGAAGAATCCACAGATTGAACAGTAAGGAGGAATCAAATTGTGGTCAGGAAAGAAAAATGAACATTAGTTGATTCTATATCATCAAGTCAGTGTCACTGCTGTACAAACGTTACCTGCCCAGTCCCAACGGCTCCACAATGCACCACATTGGAGCCCATGCACCCCAGAAGCTCTTGGGCAGCAGCAAATTCTTCTTCGACTCCTCCCACCATAAACGTGAGGTTCCCAGACCGAGCAGCTCCCACACCTGAATAGTTTGGGGGGTAAAGGGATAGAAGAAGAGGGTTACATTTCTTCAAGTGTTTAAGTATATTATAAAATTAGAGAAAATCCTCAAACCAAATGAAAACACCTTGCCTCCAAGTTATATTTATGTCAGGCATAAGCCTCTCTTGGAATATTTTAATTGTCAAGTATCATGCAGGTTACTTATAAGCCAAAGGGGACATTCAGATTCAGTCAAACTCTGCATTCATCTCAAATATTCTGGCACGATCATGGAGTACCATGGGGATTTAAAATGTGAATTTTATTATTCCCATGCATCTCTTATTCTCCTGAGAAACCTATTCAGTAATAGAAAGTATATTAAAAAGATGACCTGTGCCCTGACCAGCACGGGAGCAGCCAGAGGGGTCAGCTGCCCGAGTCTGGATCTGGGGTCTCTGGCTCACTCGCTCGTTCTCTGCACACTATGTACAGATGAGATCTACAAAGAGAGGGACTTGTCTCTTTCTCCCGTAAACAAGTAGGCGTTTCAGATGGAAAGATTCTTTGTAGGTAAAGATTCTTTAAGGTAGGGCTTCCCTGTTGGCGCAGTGGTTGAGAGTCCGCCTGCCGATGCAGGGGACATGGGTTCATGCCCTGGTCTGGGAAGATCCCACATGCCGCGGAGCGGCTGGGCCCGTGAGCCATAGCTGCTGAGCCTGTGCGTCCGGAGCCTGTGCTCCGCAACGGGAGAGGCCACAAGAGTGAGAGGCCCGCGTACCGCAAAAAAAAAAAAAAAAAAAAAAGGTTCTTTAAGGTAAAGAAAACAGTTGCTTAGCTAGACTGATTACTCTGATGTGCACTTTCTAATATTATTTGATTTTTCTTTTCCCTCCTGCTATACAGGCACACATAGCTTGAAGATTTTGTGGGGTCAGTTCCAGACCACCCCCATAAGGTGAATATTACAATAAGGTGAGAGTCACATGAATACTGTAGTCTATTACATGGGCAATAGCATTATGTCTATAAAAACAATGTACACACCTTAATTTAAAAATTCTTTACTGCTAAAAATGCTAAGCATCATCTGACACCAAGGTTACCACAATATTTGTCTTTTTAAAATAAATTATTGAAGTATAGTTGATTTACAATGTCATATTAATTTCCACTGTATAGCAAAGTGATTCAGTTATACATATATACATTCTTTTTAAAATTATTTTCCATTATGGTTTATCACAGGATATTGAATATAGTTCCCTGTGCTATACAGTAGGACCTTCCTTGTTGTTTATCCATTCTATATACAATATAATAGAAAAACCCAATATTTGTGAAGAGCAATAAAATGAGGTATGCCTGTACACCTTTTGGGCAATTCATTCTTAGTGATATGTCAGGAAGAAGAAATAAACTTTAACATTGGTTTGGTCACTCCTTAGCAAAGGTTTGATGTATGTTCACTAATGGAAATGATTGGAGAAGCAACTTCTACTTCAGCACAGAAAATATGGCCTAGACTTGTCTTAAAAAGGAAGTGGGGGGGGACTTCACTCATCTAAATTTTTATTAACTATAAAATAAAACCAAGAGCATTATTACTACTTTTAGCATTAGAGAAATCTTCATTTATAATTTTCAAGTTAGGTTTTGTTGTTCACAACCAGGAAAGTGTGTGGAAGAGCTATATTAGTACAATTTTTGCCTTTACAACTTATTTATAGTACAGCTAGGAATAAAGAAACCATAACTGGGGCTTCCCTGGTGGCGCAGTGGTTGAGAATCTGCCTGCCAATGCAGGGGACACGGGTTCGAGCCCTGGTCTGGGAAGATCCCACATGCCGCGGAGCAACTAGGCCCGTGAGCCACAACTACTGAGCCTGCGCGTCTGGAGCCTGTGCTCCGCAACAACAGAGGCCGCGATAGTGAGAGGCCCGCACACTGCGATGAAGAGTGGCCCCCGCTCGCCGCACCTAGGGAAAGCCCTCATGCAGAAACTAAGACCCAACACAGCCAAAAATAAATAAATAAATTTATTTTAAAAAAAGAAACCATAATTGTACTATGTATCAAACCTGGCCATTCGAATATACACAGCTGCAAGTAATGGCCTACTTTTGAATTTAATTTATTCAATGAATACACAGTTTTTAATACATAAAAAGCCAAATGAGGAGATCCTTATTTCATTCAAATTGTGAATATTTTGCTACTGCCAAACCAAGTAGCCTTTCTATTTTACAGTTCATGCTATTTTTAACTAATTATTGAAAGCAAAAGAAGTCAGCATTATGTCAGCCAAACAGTGTTGGTAGAGGAAGTGCCCACATGTTTTGAAAGCCTGAGATGCTTATATATGGTTAAATTACATTATTTCACAATATTTTCAGACACTGTGGAACTGGTTATGTACAAAAACCCAATTATAAGAAATGCTTTTAATTAACTCATCTGTGTCATTTGAACATTCTGATAATGTTGAAGTTTAAGTGACTGTCATTTCGTTAGTTTCTAATTTACTTCACCAAGATGGTGGGATCATTATGTTTTACAATTATTTTTGCTCAATTTCTATGGCCATTTTAATTTGAACCACATAACCAACCTCACTCTAAATCCTGTTGCTCCGACCTGGAGAAATTATGTAGACGATATAAGTCAAAGCTTACAAACAAATCCAGCACCATCCATCATAGGTCAAGAGCTTTGTATCTAGATTACAGGCTGCTAAGTAGCTTCAGAGAGTCATTTATTAAAGGAAAATTAATGCCGACAATGGTTCTCAGCTGGTTAATCTTTTGACAGGTGTACTTTCTCACGTGTTCAAACATGCACTTCAGAAAGAAGAAATAAGTTACTTAAGAGAAGACCACAAAAGAATAATTCATCTTTTAATTCAGAAGTCTGTGGTATTTCCACTCCTTCCTCCGCTCATTATGGTGGTGTAATTATTTCCAGCTTTATCATAATCTACATTCAAATGTAAGGGTCTGACTAAACTGGGTAATTCTGAAGCTTTGGCATTCCCTGGGACCAAATTCTAACTTTTCATGCATATTCAACCATATGACACTATCAAGGCTAGTCCCATTGCAAAGGCAAAATTAAGAACTAAGTTATCCCCAAATAAATGCAACCATTTTGAGCTTTGAAATAACATATAGAAAGCCAGAACGCGAAAGCTGTGTTAAGACATCTCATGGACTTCAGAAGACATTGTATAGAAATATTTTGATGTCTATGAATAAGAAACCATAAATTACACTGCCACGCCATTTTAATTCAGGTCCACTCCCCAAAATAGGAAAATATAGAATATATAATTAGGCAGCTGAAAGAATATTGGGAGAAGTATTTATTTTACCTTATATTTTAGTAATTGTACATACAAAACCAAAATATGTCCTGTGCTTAATTTTATTACAGCATTTATACACCTTATTAAATTAAAATCTTTGACTTTCTTACCCAATTCCTCCGTGACACCATAAAGCACTCACAAGGTGAGCATTGGGCCATGTTTATGTCAGCATTCCCTTATCTGTCACAGTGCGTGAAACATTCAATAAATAGTTGTTCAGTAAATTAATTTATGAGCATGGAACAAACAGTAAAGGATCTGGAGATGAAATATCTGGTTTTGGGATGTGCTGGCTATGTTATTTGTTATTATAAACAAATTACAAAACGTCTCTGAGTTTCAGTGTATAAAATAGGAAAAGCATTAATAACTTCTTCATAGAGTGGCTGTGAATATATGATGCTGTAAAATATAAAATGCTATTTAAATGTAAGGCCTTACTACTTTATAACCCGAATCTGCAAAGTGGGAGTTTTATCCTCACCTATATAATGTCTTGAGTCCTTTCCTATTTGGTTACCTAAGCCACTGTCTTTACCATGATAATTTTAGCCTCTCTGGCTAAACACTGGCTGGCTTGAGCCAATCCTATAAATAATGGAAGCAGACTGGTCCAGATTAAGAAATACAGGACTTCCCTGGTGGCGCAGTGGTTAAGAATCCGCCTGCCAATGAAGGGGACGTGGGTTCTAGCCCTGGTCTGGGAGGATCCCACATGCCGCGGAGCAACTAAGCCCATGCACCACAACTACTGAGCCTGCGCTCTAGAGCCCGCAAGCCACATCTACTGAGCTTGCATGCCATAACTACTTAAGCTCACGTGCCTAGAGTCCATGCTCTGAAACAAGAGAAGCCACTGTAATGAGAAGCCCGTGCACCGCAACAAAGAGTAGCCCCTGCTCAACACAACTAGAGAAAGCCTGAGCGCAGCAGTGAAGACCCAATGCAGCCAAAAATAAATAAATAAATCTTAAAAAAAAGAGAAATACTAAAGTGGTCCATAGCCAGTGATATTAAGATTACAGTGAAGACCTCTTGTAAAACCTTTCAAAAGCATCATAGCATGGGAAAATGACAAGAATGCTGCATTTGTTTGGTTTTATTCATTCAGCAAAGTTAATCTACTAAGAATCAAGCCCATGGTAAGCCCTAGGATTATAGATGAATAACATATGTCACTGATCCTTAAGTTACACATCCGTGATCCAGCCCCTTCTCTCCTTAGCCATCACTACCACCTGGGCTGAGCCATCACCATCTCTCACCTGAATTACTGCAATAGCCTCCTACCTTATCTCCCTTTAGCTCTTGCCTCCAAAGTCTATTCTCCATACAGCAGCCAGAGGAATCCTTTTAAAATACAGCTGACCCTTGAACAATGCAGGGGTGAGGGGCACTGACCCCCCGCACAGGTGAAAATCTGAGTCTATTTATGGTCAGCCCTCTGCAGCTGCAGATTCAACCAACCATGGATCGTGTAGTACAGTAATATTTACTATTGAAAAAAATCTGCATGTAAGTACATCTCCTGTTGTTCAAGGGTCAACTGTATAAATCTAGTTCATGTTCCTTCCCTACTCTCCAGACTCCAAAGTGTCCCATCACTATCATGTAAAATCCAAAGTCCTACAAAGTGGTATGTGATGTGGCCCTTGGCTACCTCTCCTATCTCATTTCATACCATTCTCTTCATTGCTCTCTGCTTTCCAGCCATCCTGGCCTCCTTGCTGTTCCTGAAACAGGTCAAGTAAGTCCCCATCTCAAAGTCTTGCACTTGCTATTCCTTCTGCCTGGAATGTTCTTTTCCTAGATAGTTATGACTTGTTTCCTTTATTTCATTCAGGTTTCTTCTCAAAATTCACCTCTTTAGAGAGGCCGTCCCTGACCCCTCAACCTAACAATCTAAAATGGCATCCTGCCACTCTCCATCCCTTTTTCCTGATTTAATTTTATTCACAGCATTGATTACCACCTGTTTATATTAACACCTCTATTTGTTTCTGATCTGTATTCCCTACATGAAAATTAGCTCCATGAGAGCAGCGACTCTGGCTTATTCACCCCACATTCCCAGTGTCTGGTACATAGGAGATGCTCAGTAAATACAGTATGTATTCCAAGAGAGAAGAGGAAGCAACGGTGAAGGGAAGAGCAAGGAAATGAGTGACTGCAGTATGTGCGAGAGCTGCTCTCCTAGAGACACGAACAAAGCATTTGTTGTTCTAGCAAGTTTTTTCACCTATAAGGTGAGATGATTAGACAAGATTATCACTGAGTTACTTTTAAGCTTTTGAAATTCTGTAATTTGGGATTCTCATGTTCACATACATACACTTTCCCACATCATATTAATACACAAAACTGCAGTACGCTTCATTTTATGCAAATAATATATAAAAAGTTCCAGATTAGAGAAAAGAGATAGAAAATGAATTTTCTCATGTAACGACGGTAATTAAATCTGACAAGCCTAAAGACTTGTGGTTGCCTTTAATGCTTTATCTAACGCTTTCCTGTGATGATGCCTCCCGTGTTTCTCTCTCATGACCCTAGAATCAGAAAAACTGAACTCATTTGTACAGACAAATGAAAAGGCAAATGCCCAAACCATTCAAAATGGGTGGCGGACTACCCTGCTTTTAAAGTGATAGACATCTATCACTTCTCTTGGTAGCAGTTTGATTTCAATCAAGCACTTTAAATCTAATCTAAGTCTCTAAGTCTCTCCTCCCCTTTATAGAAAAGGTATCACAGGGAGCCTCCATTATCTAAACTACCTTCCTTCTTTCTTTCCTGCCAGTCCTACTAATAGTTGACATAAAAAATGTGACCTTTCGAAATCCATTCCTCAGTGGTTCTCAACCCTGAGAATGACAAAGAAACAGTCCTTGCCCTCAAGGAGTCTGACAACTAGTGTTTGTGGTGGTGGCAGTGCGTGGGTGGGTCTGTATGGAGATGGGAAAAGAGATAAGGAAAACACACAAATATGATGAATAATAAAAGACTGTTGGGTTTCCCTGGTGGCGCAGTGGTTGGGAGTCCGCCTGCCGATGCAGGGGACACGGGTTCATGCCCCGGTCCGGGAAGATCCTACATGCCGCAGAGCGGCTGGGCCCGTGAGCCATGGCCGCTGAGCCTGCGCGTCCGGAGCCTGTTGCTCCGCAACGGGAGAGGCCACAACGGTGAGAGGCCCGCGTACCGCAAGAAAATAAATAAATAAAATAAAATAAAAGACTGTTAATGCATGCTACAGGAGAGGTATACACATAGTTGTAAGGAGGTTCAAAGAAGAAAATATCAGCAGCAAGTATCTCTTCAGTGCCTTTAACAACTTGCTAGATCTCTGTGCTAGGTACAATTATTCAGGGAATAAGCATATTTTCTAAATCAAAAATTAGGACCCATTTTCTGGTATTAGGAGACTATCTATCTGAAACACAACTATTCCAGAAAGTCCAAAATGTAAGGTCATGATAGATATAAAACACAGTCTTTGCCCTCAAAAAGTCTAACACATAATTAGGAAAAAGAGACATATACTCAGAAGTAAATGCCAAAAGGTAGCGTCGTATACCAAGTGCCAGGTGGATGAGGACAATCTCCGCCATATCCCGATTCCCCCTTTCCTTCTGTTTTTCAACCTCTATCATCAAAAGAATAATGATTCGCAGAAAGAGGAAGGGTGAAGAAGCAAATAAGAAATTGTTCTCGGAGAGTAATGGTCTTACTGTTAACTGTCGGTAGGTTTGTGAAAACTTTGATAAGAATACAGGTATTATGAATCCACTTGTAAATTGTGTTCAGAGCAGTTTCAAATAACATGAAGTGAGCAAATAATTTTGTCTGTTTATACAGACACTGAATTCTGCCTGTTATCTAAATGTACATAATACCCTACCTCTCTTTACAACAGATTTGAGTTTGCTTACTAGAACAAAACAATCAGAAAACTGAAAATCAGAATTAAGAACAAATACCAAAATGAAACCATAAGATTTCACAATGAATTTCAAATACAGATCTCAGTTTTTTGGCAAACCCTATTTGGGAGAGAAATAAAGCAGTCTCAAGGAAAACATAACTTATCCTTGAACTAAATTACATGCTTAAAATATTATTTGGAACTTTATGCAGGTGACAGTAAATGAAGTAATGGACAATGTTCTTCATATTTTTACATCGAAAGCAGTGATAATTTTTTCAAGTTAAACTGAGCTAAAACTCAGTTCCCACTTTACATCATTTTCTGGCTAATCTTAGCCTTGTACCTATAATATAAGTCAATATTAATAACCTCATTCTAATATTTACGTTTATCCTAATCTTTGGCATTTTTATTTGACAGAAGAACCAAAACAGGCTTAAGTCTTAAGTTATGCATTAACATGAACGTGACCAGCAGCTGAAGACATTATTCATTATTCCTCACCATTTCTATATAGTCTCACAGTTTCTATTTTTTCCATTAAGTTATTTTTTCTGAAGTACTTAAATGTTTATGTTTCGGCAAAAAAGAGACCTACATAATTCACTGTATCTTCCCCCCTTTTCTTGAGTTGCAGGAAGCAATAACTTTCTCTTCTTTCTCCTTAAATGGTTTCTGATAATTTCATTTTTAATATTCTTCTCAATGAACTCCAACCACTTCTCTGGTTTCCTCATCTACCCCCTGCAACAAAACCCACTATGCAATGCATACTGAAAACCATTTACAGTGGCTGTCATGTGCAATGACTTTGCATGCATCCATGCCTTTCCTGGGCTGTTCCCTCGTAAGAAATTCCCTTCCCTTTCTTCTTTGCCTAACTCCTGCTTACCTTTCAAGACTCAACTCAGGTCAACTCTGAGAAGCAGTGCATGACCATGACCCCCTTCTTCTATTCTTATAACATTCCTAGTGATATCTCTAGTAAAGCACTGATACTAATCAATGATTCTTCTGGTTTCTTGATAAGATCCTTATAGGCATGAGCTGTTTGAATCTTAGCATCCAGCATGTGTCTGATAAACATTCATTGTCTTTTTAGGAGGTAGGCAGAGAAGAAATCAATGATCAATAAAATGACCAAGAATAGTAAGACAATGTTTTCTAGCTTATCAAAAAAGCTCAACTTTGGAGCAGCATGATTCTCCACATGTGATAATAGCATTTTCACTTATTGCTGAATAAGCATGCGTGAGCGTTAAGTGCACACGTATGGAGACATTAGAATGAAGACTTAAAAAATGAACTTGTGATCTGAGTTGTGACCTGGAGTGAAGGTCACACCACCTGGACCAGTTACAACACCTCTCAGTCTTGGTTGCTCCATCTACAAATGGTGATATAAAAACACCTGCCATACTTAATTTGAAGCTCAAATGAAAGAATACATTGGAAAGATATTTTACACAGTTATTACCCTGGTGTTATAAAAAACTTAAATATAACAAAAAGTAGATCTACTCAGCTTGAACACGTCGAAGAACTTAGCCAAGCAGTAGCAAAGAACTGAAATATAGAATTTAGCCTTACTGAGAAGCTGAACCAAGGGATTTGACAGAAAAACTATTATGCAAGTGCAGGTAACTTAGAATAACCATTTATAAGTCACAAATAAGGAGATCATTTTCGATCCTATGACTCTTGAAAGAAGTCTTCAAATCCAGAGAAGGAAGAGATGGAAATCTAAAAAGTACAATCGAGTTAGATTTGTCTTTAATACTGTAAAAATCCTGCCACCAAAGCACTCTCATTGATATATAGCAAAACATAGTAAATCACTTAATTTACTCAAAAGAACTTAAATGTTTTAACCAGTCTGCCATCAAAAGAGATCAAGAAGAGGGCCAATGGGACTTGGGCTGCAATGTGAGCCATCTTTAAAATGCAATTGTTCTAATCATTTTCTACAGATGCAGCCTCACAAGGGGCTGCTGTCACAGGGACCATTTACGACTTGTTATGGTGTCTCTATTGTTTACCAGCGACATTCGCTGAAAAAGGCGACAGCTGGGACAGAAAGCTGCTACTCAACGAACAATATAATCTCGTGAAAGTAATCAACAAATTTAAGGGTGTTAATTAACTTTACACTTTATCATGTTCAATTAGTTGTCCTTTCTAGAAAAGATTGCCGTGCACAATCAGTTTAGAGCGTGCCATGTTTGATTTGTAAGTGATCACTGTTTCTGTTTCAGAGTCCATGTCAGATGTTCTCTTGGGTTTTGGTGACACAGATGAATGGCTCTGCACATGTTAGGGGGTGATCTGGTTTAACATAAGCCAGCATAACATAACCCCTTGTTAACACTATTTCTGGCATTATCCAGGCTGGAAATGGAAAAGCAAAAACGTTCACTGCACTAAACAAAGTTTAGTTCGTTTTTTCCTGAAATAAACATAGACACAAATACATGGAGAAATAATCAATTTTTCATCATTATTTTTCAAAATAAGACTTTTCTTTTGAGGGCATGTTTGGGATCATTTCCTCCCAGCAAGATCTCGAAGCTCTGCTACATTATGCACAAAGCACCACTGTATCCTCAGCCTTTACAAAGGCAGATAGCCTTTTCCATGGCAGGTGAACAAATGCTAGGGATGTGTTGTTAAGTACTAGCTGGTGTTAAATTCTAGAATGTGACTTTTAAATCCAGACGCTCTATTTTATAAGTGTGGGAAATCTGCAAGGGAGTATATTAATCTATGAATGCAATGTGTTTTTCTCTTACCTTTAATGCACCTGTTCCTACTTGCTAATAGCATAAGGAAAAGTTCATGACGCAGTGACAATATATTCAGTACTGCATTTTAATGAAAGTCACTGCAGTTCCTCTGAACTGATAAATAAAGCTTCGTTATCAAAATATTTCATAAGTCACTGATGCAGTGAACAAAACCCAAATCTGAGGTTTGGCAAAAGGTGTCCATCTATAAGAAAACAGAAGCAACGGACATGCATCTATCTCTTTAAAAACAAAACAAAACAAACAAAACACCCATCTACATAGGATTTTGAAACATCTTCATAAAGCTGCACCTTGCTCTTTCAGGCTAGCTGTTTCCCACATAATACAAATTAAATGCATACAAATAAACTACAGCTGGTCAGCTAGTTATAGCACACACAAGGACAAAGCTGAACTTCTTCAAAATAGAAAAGTTGTTAACTCTGAAAGCTAATAATGTCCTAAGTTAAATATTAAAGAAGGAAATTATAGGCTCTATCTGAAACAGCTGAAACCACAATACACAGCAGCAGAAAACATTAGTTTTCTGCAGAAGATCTGCAGGGAGAAGGGAAGTGGTCGATAGATCCTTAAATTGGAAGCAATAGCCATTCTTCTATCCCAAGTTGGCAGCTGCTACATTTGCAGACCTGGTTCATTATTTACCCATAATGACCATCAAGCTGCAGTCAAAGTCAGATCACAACAACTGTCAGCAGCTCTTTTAATTAGCCTTGTTTGAATTCAGATAAATATCACAATAGACCTGCTTATGCTTAAAGAGCAACAGAATGTTCCGCATGGAGCTGGGCTGGTTTGAGAAGGACCAACGCAGAAAAGAAGCCATCAGAGTGGGGTTTTTAAAGGGTGGGGTAAATTGGAGAATGAAGTGGTTTGCTTTTATTTTGAAAATCACTTTAAAAACCAATTCTCTGACATCCACCCCAGATCAAGATAGTACATAACATTGGATTTGCTATGAAACTCTAGCCTCCTAAAAGCTACATATCTGGAGCCCAAGGAGAAAGTTAATGATGTCTTGGGAGAATGTAATTTTTAAAACTCCATCTTGCAGATAATGTATCTTTCAGTTTTAAAAAAATCATTTTTAAAAGTCAAATAAGAAATCTGGTATTAAACAGCTTGCAGCCTTTACGTCCTTTTATTTTACTTTCTTTACGAGTTGCATAATTTGCAACATTTTTCTGTGATAGGAGTCAGACACTTCCCTGTACATTTTCTATACATTCCTTGCATTCAGCATTAACAATCACAAAGTATAGCAAAGGCTAATAATCCAAATTGAGTAATCCCATCACTGCCATATTCCACAAACCTCTGGGGTTCCCCTCCATCTCCAGCTTGCTTGAGAAGAAACACAAGCATAATGATCATCCGCCCTCTATTTTTTTTTTTTTTTTTTTTGCGGTACGCGGGCCTCTCACTGCTGTGGCCTCTACCATTGCGGAGCACAGGCTCCGGATGCGCAGGCCCAGCGGCCATGGCTCACGGGCCCAGCCGCTCCGCGGCATGTGGGATCCTCCCGGACCGGGGCACGAACCCGCGTCCCCTGCATCGGCAGGCGGACCCTCAACCACTGCACCACCAGGGAAGCCCCCCCGCCCTGTATTTTATAGAGAACTGATCGTTCACATGAGTTCTGCTATAACTTTGGGGGAAGGTAAAAGAAGTGATGGCTGACAAAGAAGGGAGGGTAGACAATGAGGAGGAATAAGCAAAAGGCCAGGTGATAACACGGCAGCAAATCAGAGTAAACTCAGGATAGCAAGAAACTAAAGATTATGAAGGCTGTGCTAACAAGCTACACTCAGCTAACTGGGAATTATCGCCTCCAGAACCCACTGGGGAGTCCCTTGAGAACCTGGACTCTGGAATTGTGGGGCAGGCATAGTTGAAGAGGTGGCACTTCCAAATGTAAGCCAGCCGTAGTCCACTCTGCCATTCTTTCCAGCCCCTTAGTTATTCAGTACCCTTTTGCCACCACTTCTATGTTGCATGATATCATATTAAGAAAGGGTAATGATCAGATCTGCATGAGGATCAAGGACACATTACTGTTTATACAGAGTTTAGATCCCACTTACTATTTCCTTACTGAGTAGAGAAACAATCCTATAGGAAGTAATAAAAAATTATTATATTTGTGGTCAACTTCAAGCACTAAAACCTACAGAACAAAACTTTTACTGAATGCTGTGAGACCAAATATGTGCTAAAGGCCACTACTGAATGCTGACGATGTAAGTGGTATGAGAACTCTGCACTGGTTTCATGAGAATAAATCATGGCAGAAAGGAATGTTTCTTGCCCTACCTTTTTTTTCCCTGAAAGTAAAGAATAAGCCATTATACATCATCCTATCACAGATGACACGACAGCCTTCTCCCTCCTCACCTCTTAATACAAACTACCTCCTGACTACACTCACAGCCAGCAGCTTCATTTCGTTCAGGATGCTGAATACAAAGTCAACTTGTCAGTTCCAAGTCTGGCTCAGCGTACCTGAACCAGGATCTATTCTGTAAGAATACCAAAGAAAACCTCACGTCCGTTAGGATAGCAACTCTAAAACAAAACAGAAATATAACAAGCAATGGCGAGAATGTGAGAAATTAGAAACCCTATGCGTTGTTGGTGGGAATGTAAAACGGTGCAGAAGTACAATGGAGTATTATTCAGCCTTAAAAAGGAAAGAAAGGGGCTTCCCTGGTGGCGCAGTGGTTGAGTCTGCCTGCTAATGCAGGGGACACGGGTTCGTGCCCCGGTCTGGGAGGATCCCACATGCCACGGAGCAACTAGGCCCGTGAGCCACAACTACTGAGCCTGCGCGTCTGGAGCCTGTGCTCCGCAACAAGAGAGGCCACGATAGTGAGAGGCCCGCGCATCGCAATGAAGAGTGGCCCCCACTCGCCGCAACTAGAGAAAGCCCTTGCACAGAAACGAAGACCCAACACAGCAAAAATAAATTAATTAAAAAAAAAAAAGGAAAGAAATTCTAACACATCCTACAACATGGATGAAACTTGAGGACATTGTGCTAAGTGAAATAGGCCAGTCCCCAAAAGACAAATGCTGTATGAGGTACCCAGAGTAGTCAAATTCATACAGACAGCAAGTAGATGGGCTTTCCAGGGCAGAGGGGAAGAGGGAAATAGGGAGGTACTGTTTAATGGGTACAGAGTGACAGATTTGCAAGATGAAAAGAGTTCTGGAGATCGATGATGGTTTAGTATTTGCAACCACTGTACGTTTAAATTAAATAAGTAAATTAATTAGAATACCAAAGAAAATTTTTTAATTGGTGGCATTCTGATTCTCACATACTCCAAAAGATCAGAGTATTTCAATGAGATGCTATTAACTTCAATATAATGAATTTTACAAATCATTAATGCAGTTATGTAGAGAAAATTGAAGACTAGAGTCTTATAACCTCCATTTAAAAAATACACAACAGTTAACGGGAAATAAATAAGTGTACACAGTTGAGCCAAATGGCTCAAAACTAGGATCCTCTGATTTTCAATATTACGCTCATTCTACTAGGCCAAGTTGCCCCCCCAAAGAAAAATGCACAAATTCTGATGAGAGGTCAGCTAGGAGTTAAGGTGAAAAAGGACACTGATCAAAACACAAGGTCTAGGATCAAGAACTGGTTAAACTAAAAGCATAGGCTAAAGAAAGAAGCAAATGATTTTAAGTCCATGCAGATTGGTACTTAAATTTAAACCACAAACATGGGAGCAGGGAAAAAAAATCCCAATATGTTATACATGGCATATATACACATGCCATCATACATAAAAATAACACCTAGTGGCTTGACTTAGTTGGGGTGAAGGGCAGGTATGTGGAACATGAGAAAATATAAAACAAAGTGAAATGGCTTCAAGATTCAAGAGAAGGCAATCATCCCAAAGATAATACTACTTGGAAGCAGAGTGACGGTTGTCTGATTTGCCTAATTATGAAGCCAGATTTAGGCCAATGGGTTAGGGTTATTTAATCTTCTTCTAACCCAAAGGCATGAGACATGATGGTGCCTTTGTGTGAACTGTGAAAAGGTACCCTTCAGGGCAGATGACCCAGAAAAAGGCAGCCCCTTTGGGTGGCCAAATCAGAAAAAGGCTTCACCTTAAACAGACAGAAGGAGGTGAGAACACCAAGTTTGGCACGTGGAGAGTACACTGAATTTCACCCCCAATTCAGGTCTCCTCAGCAGGGCACGACCTTCAGAGCGTAACACCTTGAGAAGGCACGCCAGACCTATGTTCCAGCTCCAGTTCTGACAGGACAGGGTTATTCTGGGTAAATCAATTGCTTTGAGCCTTAGAGCCCTCTCCTATAAAATGAATCTCATCTCCAACTGTACCAATCTGTGAAAATGACAAGTTAATCACAGGTAATCCACATATCCATTCAGCATTACTGAACTCCTACTACACTAGGCTAGGCAACTTCAAGGCAGGGTTATAGTCCCTTGGCCCCAAAAGCTTCCAATCCAAAAAAGTCCAATCTAACGAGCTCAGCCCTCCTCTCACACAGACCCCAACCTGGTTCTTCCTTCTGCACGTCCTTTCGCAGTTAAGACATTACTACTATCCGCATACACTAGAAACCCCACGGCAACATTTCTCAAGGCCAGTTCCTCAGAACACTACTTCTACAGGATGTTTTTGGATGTTTACAGTCATGTGGTAGCTATGTTGTTTGTTTCTGGCCAGTAAGGTTTCCCATTTTCCTTCTGTTAACAAATCCTGCCTCTCTGGCCAAAGGGTTGGGCTCATAGACAATAAGGGTGCTCCATCCTCAGGAAAACAGTACCTAGTCCATGGGGCCAAGGAAATACAACAAAACCAAGAGTTCTGTCCTGGGTTGCTAAGCTAAGGTTACTGAAGGC
This sequence comes from Delphinus delphis, assembly GCF_949987515.2. Classification (NCBI taxonomy): domain Eukaryota; kingdom Metazoa; phylum Chordata; class Mammalia; order Artiodactyla; family Delphinidae; genus Delphinus; species Delphinus delphis. The sequence continues at coordinate 59,079,382 of NC_082691.1, forward strand.
CCAGGTGAACAGTGTCTGCAGTAAAAGATAATGAGGTTGACAAGCAAAAGCACAGCAGAAACTAGCAGATAATAAAGACAAAAAAGAGTATTTTAGCCGCATGAGGTGCTCATTCTAGTCACTAAAACGCTGGCTCTTGAAGCTCTTCTTTCAATTTGAGAGCTACCCCAGTAATTTCCTACCCTCCTGCCCCCAGTCTGTCAAACTGATTAAAGGTTCTGTGGTAAAATACATACTGGGTTAAACAAAGTTAAACAGATACCTAAGAATTTAAGGGCTTACTTTAATATGCAGATATGCACTTTGAATAGTTCCAAAAGGGGGACAAAGAATGCATCATTTCTCAAATTTATTTGAATACAAAAAAAGAGACCTCCTCAGAATTAGTTTTCTCAGGAAATGCTACTTCAGTCATCTGACTTCTTTTTAACTGTCTATATCCAGCTACTAATTTCTGTCGATTCTGATCTGAAATTTCTATTTTGGTTAATATTTTCTCAGTGTGCTTTCTCTCCCCTTAATGTTTAATCTTTTTGTATAGTTTTTTTTTTCTTACTTTCTTTCCTTTTTTTTTTTTTGGCCACGCAGCTCGGCTTACAGGATCTTAGTTCCCAGACCAGGGACTGAACTTGGGCCCTTGGCAGTGAGGGCATGGATTCCTAACCACTGGATGCCAGGGAATTACCTGTTTTCTTTTTTTAAAAGATGTTTGGTACATGACTCTTTTTGAATTATGGTTTTCTCAGGGTATATGCCCAGTAGTGGGACTGCTGGGTTATATGGTAATTCTATTTTTAGTTTTTTAAGGAACCTCCATACTGTTTTCCATAGTGGCTATATCAATTTACATTCCCACCGACAGTGCAAGAGGGTTTCCTTTTCTCCACACCCTATCCAGCATTTACTGTTTGTAGATTTTTTGATGATGGCCATTCTGACTGGTGTGAGGTGATACGTCATTGTAGTTTTGATTTGCATTTCTCTAATGATTAATGATGTTGAGCATTCTTTCATGTGTTTGTTGGCAATCTGTATATCTTCTTTGGAGAAATGTCTATTTAGGTCTTCTGCCCATTTTTGGATTGGGTTGTTTGTTCTTTTGATATTGAGCTGCATGAGCTGCTTGTAAATTTTGGAGATTAATCCTTTGTCAGTTGTTTCATTTGCAAAATGTTCATTGCAGCTCTATTTACAACAGCCAGGACGTGGAAGCAACCTAAGTGTCCATCAACAGATGAATGGATAAAGAAGATGTGGCACGTACATACAATGGAATATTACTCAGCCATAAAAGGAAACAAAATTGAGTTATTTGTAGTGAGGTGGATGGACCTAGAGTCTGTCATACAGAGTGAAGTCAGAAAGAGAAAAACAAATACCGTATGCTAACATATATATATGGAATCTAAAAAAAAAAACAAAAAACAACTGGTCATGAAGAACCTAGGGGCAAGACGGGAATAAAGACACAGACCTACTAGAGAATGGACTTGAGGATACGGGGAGGGGGAAGGGTGAGCTGGGACAAAGTGAGAGAGAGGCATGGACATTTATACACTACCAAACGTAAAATAGATAGCTAGTGGGAAGCAGCCACATAGCACAGGGAGATCAGCTCGGTGCTTTGTGACCACCTAGAGGGGTGGGATAGGGAGGGTGGGAGGGAGGGAGACGCAAGAGGGAAGAGATATGGGGACATATGTATATGTATAACTGATTCACTTTGTTATAAAGCAGAAACTAACACACCATTGTAAAGCAATTATACTCCAATAAAGATGTTAAAAGAAAAAAAAAGATGTTTGGGTATGTCTCTTATGGGGGTAGACAGCTGAATTTTTAAATTACAATCTCATGAGAAATGAATTTAATTTGCTTATATTTATTGTAATTAGATTTATTCCTAACACATTTTTTGTATTCACTTCCATTTTTCCTTAATTTTTTTTTTTTCCTCTTCTCTCCCCTTCTGTTGGATTGAAAAAAGTTTTCTAAGATCCTTTTCTTCCCCCCTGTGGGCTCTGGAAGCTATGAATCACTTTTCTATTCTTCTGATGATAGTCCTCAAAAATTTTACAGATACAAAATTAACTATAAAATTTTCTAATAATATCTGAAGGTTTTCAGTGTTTCTATTCTCTTCTCAATTGTGAACCTTAGCATGCTTTAAGCCAGAGGACACCTCTCTACTCCCCCACCACACTCACACCTCAAATCTTAGTGTTGTCCAGTTTTAGTTTTATCTTTAACACACAAAAACAGGTTTTTTAAAGTCAGTTCTTAAAGTTTGTGATTTGATTTTTAAAATCATTTCGTGTTCATGGTTGTTTCTTTTTTTTAAATTAATTTTTATTGGACTATAGTTGCTTTACAATGTTGTGTTAGTTTCTGCTGCACAGCAAAGTGAATCAGCTATACGTATACATAAATCTTTATATCCCCTCTTTTTTGGATTTCCTTCCCATTTAGGTCACCACAGAGCACTGAGTAGGGTTCCCTGTACTATACCGTAGGTTCTTGTTAGTTATCTATTTTATAGATAGTGGTGTATACATGTCAATCCCAATCTCCCAATTCATCCCACCCCCGACCCTTCCATCTCTGGTATCCATACGTCCATTCTCTATGTCTGTGTCTCTGTTTCTCCTTTGTAAATAAGTTCATCTGTATCATTTTTCTAGATTCCATATATAAGCGACATTATACGATATTTGTTTTTCTCTTTCTGACGTACTTCATTCTGTGTGACAGTCTCTAGGTCCAATACATGTCTCTGCAAATTGCAGTTTCGTCCCTTTTTATGGCTGAAGGTTGTTTCTTATATTTTATGCCTTTCTCCTTAGATTCATTTTTAATTCTTACTGAAGAATATTTAAAAATAAGTTCTTAGGTAAGGTTATTATTATGATTATTTTCTTTCTTTACATGTGTAGAATTCCAGTTTGCAGGCTCACAAGAATGAGAGCTTTTTGTTTAATCCCTACTCCCCACCCTCCCACCTCTCCCTCTGGCCATCTGTGCTCACTTCTCCCTGTATATTTTATAGTTGACTCTTTTGGCCTCCCAGGCCCCCAGTTTAAGACCAGTTCTTACACCGGTGGGGGTTGGAGCTCCTGCTCTGTGGGATATTAGGGACATTTCAGAACCAGGCATGGAGTCAGCAGGCAGCTTGGTTCAGTGCCTGGTCTTACCATTGTAATTGTGTCTTCCCATGTCCTAGGTTCAGAACTTGCTTCTGGACTCAGAGCTTAGCTGGCTGATGGCTGTAGTGCCACTCAATGCACTCTATTTCCACTCTATTTTTGGTCCATGGAGACACGTATCTTATCTTAAAGCACAACTATGTCTTACTGACTTTCTCATATATTTGATTACAATATTCTATTATTTTCATGCACTTGGAACTGGTACATCAAAACATGAAGTTAGGGCTTCCCTGGTGGCGCAGTGGTTGAGAGTCCGCCTGCCGATGCAGGGGACACGGGTTCATGCCCCGGTCCAGGAGGATCCCACATGCCACGGAGCGGCTGGGCCCGTGAGCCACGGCCGCTGAGCCTGCGCGTCCGGAGCCTGTGCTCCGCAACGGGAGAGGCCACAACAGTGAGAGGCCCGTGTACCGCAAAAAAAAAAACCCACAAAAAAAAAACCCATGAAGTTATTCTACCATCTTAACAAAATACATTTTATTTTTCTCTAATTGCTCTTTTCTTTCCATTATCATCTACTACGCTATGACTCTGTTCATCTCTCACCTAGAATATCACAAAACTTAGGTGGTCTTCCTCAGTCTGCAAACACTCCCTTGAATCCAATTCTCACCAATTCCATGAGAGCCATTCATCTTATTTGTCTCCTTGAAATCTTTCAATCTCTCTAATTTACCTCAAAATTGGAGTTTTCTTAGCATGGCATGCTAGGTCCTTCAAGGTCTGGTCTCGCTCACCTTTCTAGATTAATTTCTCAGCCTCTGACACCCAACGCCTGAAACTCTAGCCAAACCAGATGACTCTTTCTTTTCCCCACTAGAAAAGATGAACATCTTTCTTGCCTGCCACACTCATGCTATCTCCTCTTCCTGGTATGCTGTATCCACATGCACTCCCTACTCCAGCACCCATCTCAGGTTCTGCTTAGCCAGCAAAACTCTACTTACTCCTCAAAGTTCAGCTCAAGGGCTATATCCAACCACCATCCCCTAAAGTACTCAGTAAGCCTGTCTATGCATCCTCCTCAAGTGCTTTATTCATCCCTCTGTTCTCAATCACATCACTGTTATACTTGTTTACCTGTTTGCTTGCCCTAGACCATGAGCTCTTTACATAATGGCCGTTTAACAAACTGACAATTTTTCAGCAGAGAGGTAGAAGAGGTCTTATAATGTAGAAAATAATGACTAAGAGAAATAATGAATAGCATTTTATTAAAAAATTTTTTTCTTGATTTGTCAATGAAAACAGAAGGTGAGGAAAGCCATGGAAATCTGTATGATACAATGTATAAAATACTATTGAGTTCTGGTCACTGTAATATCAGAAAGAAAGTCATTACATTACCTAAAAAGAATAAAAAAAGAGGGTTTGCTCTAGCACTGTTCGTGGGAATGTAAATTGATACAGCCACTATGGAAAACAGTACGGAGGTTCCTTAAAAAACTAAAAATAGAACTACCATACGACCCAGCAATCCCACTACTGGGCATATACCCTGAGAAAACGATAATTCAAAAAAATCATGTACCACAATGTTCACTACGGCTCTATTTACAGTAGCCAGGACATGGAAGCAACCTAAGTGTCCATCGACAGATGAATGGATAAAGATGTGGCACATATATACAATGGAATATTACTCAGCCATAAAAAGAAACAAAACTGAGTTATTTGTAGTGAGGTGGATGGACCTAGAGTCTGTCATACAGAGTGAAGTAAGTCAGAAAGACAAAAACAAATACCGTATGCTAACAAATATATATGGAATCTAAAAAAAAAAATGTTTATGAAGAACCTAGGGGCAGGACAGGAATAAAGAGAAGATGTAGAGAATGTACTTGGGGACACAGGGAGGGGGAAGGGTAAACTGGGATAAAGTGAGAGAGTGGCATGGACTTATATATACTACCAAGTGTAAAACAGATAGCTAGTGAGAAGCAGCCACGTAGCACAGGGAGATCAGCTCTGTGCTTTGTGTCCACCTAGAGGCGTGAGATAGGGAGGGTGGGAAGGAGGCGCAAAAGGGAGGAGATATGGGGATATATGTATATGTATAGCTGATTCACTTTGTTATAAAGCAGAAACTAACACACCATTGTAAAGCAATTATACTCCAATAAAGATGTTTAAAAAAAAAAAGAGGGTTTGGTGTTAAAAAACCAACAAACAAACAGAATTTAACTGAATAAATTTTAAAGAACTTATTGGATTTATCCAATGCTTCATCAATCAGACAGCAACCAATCTAAAAGACAGAAAGGAGTTCTAAGGAGCTATACAAAATGAAAGATTTTACAGGAGGAAGGGAGTGGGAACAAGGAGCTTATACTAGACAAAACAGTACACTGGTTTTTGGAAGGTCATTTTCCTTTAGGTGCTATCAGGGGTGTACTGGGCAGATTACCTAACTAGTGCTGATCAGGCAATTCCTGATGGACTGGTTTAAGTTTACATTTCTGGGAGAGCTGAAACTGTAATGAAGGTTAAGTCTCAGTTTGGAGATGTGGGGCTTCGCATAAGTGACTCCATTTTGGGCCTGTTGTCTTGTTTTTAACAATTGTTAATCGTAGGATTAAAAAAATAAAGAAAAAAAAATTTTACCCACTGAATTTAAAAATACCTACACACACACACACAAACACACATATATAAATATATACAACAAGAATTAAGTACACTGTTCAGGAAAATATTTTTTACCAAAGAAAAATGATAAAGAAGCCATATGTCATAAAATAATCAATTGAATGAGTCCTCATCGAGCTTCCAAAAGCAAACAAACAAAACACTGGAGCATCAACTGAAAGGCAATTCAATAAATATTACATACCAGGAAGTATCCACTATGCCCACATCTAAAAAGTGATTTAAGCAGTATTCACCAAAATATAAATACATCCTTGCAAAGCTCATGTTTATCTTCTCAAGTCAAATACATGTGTGTATGTGTTTGTATGTCTTGAAAGCCTGACTAGAGGGTGAAACCAAGAGGCACATGATCAAAGGTGTAAACTGCATTTCTTTCCTTGCCCTCTTCAGGGACTATACTAAATTAACACCAAAAATGTATTCTGAAAATAAAACTTATATTAAAGATAACCATAAATTAGAGAATATATAGTTTCAATTTAATGGAGAAAACAGTCCACTCTCCTTCCATAAGCTGCAGTATTGGAAGAAATGTCCATCAGTAAGTTAGTTCACTAATCCTAAGACTCAGTTTTCTCTTTTGTTTCTTTTTTTTTTTAATTGGAGTATAGTTGATTTACACTGTTTTTACTTTCTGCTGTACAGCAAAGTGAATCAGTTATATATATATATATATACATATATACACTCTTTTACATTCTTTTCGCATACAGGTTATTACAGAGTATTAAGTAGGGTTCCCTGTGCTATACAGTAGGTTCTTATTAGTTATCTATTTTATATATAGTAGTGTGTATATGTCAATCCCAATCTCCCACTAACACTTGTCATTTTGTTTTGTTTTTTCCACAGTAGCCATTACAATGTGTGTGAAGTGGTATCTCATTGTGACTTTAATTTGCATTTCCCTAATGATTAGTGATGTTGAGCATCTTTTCATGTGCTTATTGGCCATTTGTATACCTTCTTTGGAGAAGTCCACTCAAGTCCTTTGGCCAATTTTAAATTGGGTTTCCTATTATTGTTGTTGACTTAACTTTATTTTTCAAAATGTGTTTTGAAAATTAAAAAGGAATTTAGGAGCTCTTTCCTATACTCAGCTTGCTTCCTTATAATATACTTTCAAAATCTATTCAAAATTTGCATTTGCATTCTCCCAGAAGTCTTACTTTAGCTGCATCACAGTTGAATATATATTTTTTCCATTATTGTTGAGTACTATTCTTTTTCTCTCATATGACTTCTTTGAGTAAAGAATATGAACTCTTTAGAAATGTGATTTTAAATTTCAAATGTATAGAAGGTTTTAATTGTAATTAAATTGCATTGCTGTTAGACAATGCAGTCTATAAGATATAGATTCTTTGGAGTTAGAGACTTGCTTTATAGCCAACTTTGTGGTCACTTTTTAGTACTTTTTCCATATGTCTTGAGAAATACACTTCTTCTTCAATTTCTGGGTATGAGGTTCTATACACGTCCTCCAGATCAAGCTTGTTAATTGTGTTACTCAAATCTATTGCATCTTTTTTTTTTTAATTGATCAATTGCTTAAGAGAGGTATACTGAAATCCACTATTATGGTGGACCTTTACCAATTTCTCCCTGTGGTTCTATTCTTTTTTGCTTCACAAATTTTGGACGTTACTTTATTACGTGCAGTACATAATGTTTTTAAAGTAGGTCTGCTGGAGATAAATTCTTCTAGTTTTCCTTTAGCTGAGAATGTCTCTATTCCACCTTCATTCATGAAGGATATTTTGCCATACACAGAATTCTGGTTTCAGCACTCTAAAAATGTTGTTCTACTGCCTTCTGGGCTTCATGGTTTCTCTGACGTCATTCAAATCATTGTTCCTCTGTAATGCATCACTTTTCTCTGGCTGCTTTCAAGGTAATTTTCTTTTTCTCTGATTTTCGGCAGTTTGTTTATGATATATCTGGGCATGAATCTCTGAGTTTATTCTGTTTCAGGCTCACTGAGCTGACTGGATTTATAAGTTTGTCTTTTGTCAAACTGGGGGCCCTTTCAGTCATTTTCTCAGTCATTTTTTTCTTCAAATATTTTTTTCTGCACCACACTCTCTCATCTCCTTTGGGAACACCAATGGCACAAACATTAGACCTTTTGATGTGATTTCACAGGATCCTGAGGCTCTGTTCATTGTTTTAAAGTCTTTTTTCTCTCTGTTGTTCAGAACAAATAATTTGTATTTGTGTCATTTCTATCTTTGAATTCACTGATTCTTACCTTTGTCATATCCACTCTGCTTTTGAACACTTAGTGATTTTTTTCAAATTTCTAGGTACTGTTTTTTTCAGTTATAAAATTTCAATTTGGTTCTTTTTTAGAGCTTCTATTTCTTTACTTCTTGAAACATGGTTATGATAGCTATTTTAAAGTCACTGCTTGATATGAAACATCTGGGTAATCTGAGTTGGCATCTTGATTGTCTTTTCACTTGAGAATTTATCAGATTTTCCTGGTTCTTTCCATGTCAAGTAATTTTTCATCATATCACAGATATTTGGAATATTATATACTATGGGACTTTGGGTCTTGCTCAAATTCTATGGAGAATACTGTGTTTTGGTTTTTGTCTGTCTGTTTGCTTTAACAGACAATTGGCCAGGTTAGGGTCAAGCTGCACACTGCAAACCTTTTGTGGGTTGTGGTTTCAATGTCAGTTCAGCTTTCAAAGTCTCAGTGGTGCTATTTGAATTATACTACATATGCATTAGCAGGGGCCAGTCTGATACTTAGGAGATGGTCTACCCCATAGTTAAGTTCTTAAAGCTTTTGGTATGCTGCTTAGGGTGAGATCCATGTTGTATGGCTCTGGGATGGACCCAACAGAACAGAAAGGTAGAGATTCTTGGCAGAGAAATATAGACTATTAAAAAGGACTAGGGCTTCCCTGGTGGCGCAGTGGTTGAGAGTCCGCCTGCCGATGCAGGGGACACGGGTTCGTGCCCCGGTCCAGGAAGATCCCACATGCCACGGAGAGGCTGGGCCCATGAGCCATGGCCGCTGAGCCTGCGTGTCCGGAGCCTGTGCTCCGCAACGGGAGAGGCCACAACAGTGAGAGGCCTGTGTACTGCAAAAAAAGAAAAAAGAAAAAAAAAGAGAACTCCTGTATGATATACAGGAGTAAATGATTTATGTCTGTTTTTATGCCAATACCATAATGTTTCGATTACTATGGCTTTCTAACAGTTTGAAATCAGGGAGTGTGATGCCTCCAGCTTTGTTCTTCTCAAGATTGCTGTTGCTATTTGGGGTCTTCTGTGGTTCCATACAAGTTTTAAGATTATTTGTTCTACTTCTATGGGAAATGCCGTTGGAATTTTGACTGGAATTGAACTTAATCTATAGATTGCTTTGGGTAATATGGATATTTTAACAATATTAATTCTTGCAATCCATGAACATGGAATATTGTTCCATTTATTTGTTATCTTCTTCAATTTCTTTCATTAATGTGTTATAGTTTTCAGTGTACAGGTCTTTCACCTCCTTGATTAAATTTATTCATAGGTATTTTATTCTTTTCAAAACCATTTTAAATGGGATTGTTTTCTTAATGTGCTTTAGGTATAAAATGAACACCAGATTTTAAAGACTTAGTGTGGAAAAAAAGGATGTAAAATACTTCCATAATTTTTATATTGATTACATGTTAAAATGATAATATTTTAGGTACACTGGGTTAAATGAAATATTATTAAATTATGTTCCCATGTCTTTAATGTGAGTACTAGAAAAATTTTAATTACCTATATGGCTTGCATTATATTTCTATTGGACAGTGCTGTTCTCAGAGTTTAAACCTAAAAGTTAAAAAATCTGATACTGTAGCACACTATAAATAGAGAATCAAGAGGAAGAACTTGTTTTATAGAAAAGATGAGCTTGACTGAGAAAATGAGTTTAATTTAAGGAGTCCAATAGATTAAAATGCAGGTCTAGAAAGTAAAAAACCTGTGATGGAAATACAGAATTAGGAAAACACTTCAGAGATGAGCTACTTAAATTTTGGAAGAGTAAATAAATGCTCATAGGAAAAGTTAGAGCCCACAGCTTAGAAAGAGGAAGAAGCAGCAGTAGGTAGATTTTCTCAAAGGACAGGAAGGGCTGGCATCCTGGCTGGCATTCCAAGCTGGATCTCTGAAATCACTTCCCACAGAAACATGATACTAATCGTAACTTAGGAATATTGTGTTGACTACATTTGAGGTAGAAAATAGGGACCTAAATATATTAGAAAATGTTTCCAAGGAAAAGTATATTCCAAATTCAAACAGGTAACATTTTACCTTTTTATAAACACTCTGCAAGTTAGTGTCTATCATAATAAAGTACATACTTTATTCCTCTAATAATATGGAATTTACATATGTATTCAGTCACTGGAAATAATGATTGAAAAGAGCTGGAGAATACAGTTCAAGTTCAAAATGCACATACCCTCCAACTTTTTAAAATTTTGATAAAAACACAAGAAATTCGTAGCTGTTATAAGCAAAAGGTTATTATTATTTTTTTTGCATTACGCGGGCCTCTCACTGCTGTGGCCTCTCCCGTTGCGGAGCACAGGCTCCGGACGCGCAGGCTCAGCAGCCATGGCTCACGGGCCCAGCCGCTCCGCGGCTTGTGGGATCCTCCCGGACCTGGACACAAACCCGTGTCCCCTGCACTGGCAGGCAGACTCTCAACCACTGCACCACCAGGGAAGCCAGCAAAAGGTTATTTTTAACTAAACTCTCAATCTCTGTATAAATAGAGCTACGCAAATATGAGAAACATCATTTCAAAGAATTAAATACATTTTCCTCTCCCCTAGGTGACTTAATAAAGAACTATTTGTACTTAATAAGAACTGTTTGTATTTTAGTACTTTTATTTGCCAATTTACTTGCCAAGAATCCTTGGACTCAATGGATCTGCAATGTAGCTGAGGAGAAAACACAGGTACACAAGCCATTACAATGCAAGGTGGGATAGTAAGTGCCCTGTATGTTACGGTGGTTCACAGGAAGGGTGACCTCTACCTAAGGAGAGTATCACAGGAGGTGGCATCTATGTTGGGCTTAGAATTTGATAGACAGGAAATGAGGAAGAGATTAAAATCCCAGTAAAAGAAAAGTATGAACAAGAACCGGAGACTTGAGTAAATGAAGTATACATTTAAGAAATAGTCAAGGGTCCAGTTTGGCCAAAAGTTAAGGCATGTGAAGAGAAGTAGTAAGAAACAAGAGTAGAAGAGTTAGTTGGCTCCAGACTGTGGAGGACCTTGAATGGCAGGCTGAGAAGACTGGGCTGGCCTGGGTGAACAATGTATCAGGTGCAGACAGACGCAACCCTGACAACACTGAGTGGATACAGGTGGCACCTCCTACCTGTGAATGCGGAAACTCGGGTACCGAGGACCGACTGTTCTATGCCTTTTATATAAGAGACTTGGGCACAGGTGGAGTTTGGTAACCTCAGGGGGTCCTGGGACCAATCCCCTGTAGATACTGAGGGCTGACTCTATAAGCACTCAGCAGTTGCCTAGGAGCAGGGATAGTAAAGGCAACAAGAAGCAGAGGAAGTCTGAGCAGCAAAGCGCTGAGGTACCTGCTTTCTAAGCAGAATGCACAGAATTGTTTTCAAGGAAATGAAACACGTGTGCACGTGTTCCCTTTTCTTCCCTGTGGTTAGGAGGCCTCCTCTTGGGCAACCAGCCTCGTCTTTAAGGAAGAAAACAAATTTTTATCACATGAGCAGGGAAATCTGCCTTTTCCTTAATGGATTCCGAGCTGGACAGGCTGAGGAGAGACATCTGCTTGGAGCGGCGGTGGCGGTGGCAGCAGCAACACAGCACACTTGCTCACACGCATACAGTCTTCCCTTTGCTGGCTGGCTCAGTCCAAGTCGCCCACCCTGGGATGCCTTTAATATATGCAGTGAGAGTCACATTCTACTACTCACTGAATCAAGGCTGGAAAGCTTGAGGAGAAACAGTCACTGAGTAAATAAACCAGCTGAGTCACATTAAAGTAGAAAAGGAGCCCAAAGGAGGGAAGAAAGAAACCAGGTGAGACAAAACAGAGAGCAGAGATGGGATCAAGAGAAACCAAGAATGAAGCATGAAGATTTGAGACAGGGGAAAGAGGGTGGAATGGATCAGAACCATTACATCTATGATCACATAAATGGATCTTTCATTTACAGTGGAACTTTAGTTCAAAAGAACCTTTGGTCCATGAAAGGGGTGAAGGTGATAACAAAGTTAATTACATCTCATAATTAGTAATTAAGACTAGATAACAAAGCCTTTGGCAATACTACTCTAATGATGGAGGACCAGCATCTCAGAAATAGTATATTAGCATAAGCACATATGCAAACTACATAGAATCACTGCCACAGTTAACTTGTCATTGAATGATTAAATATGAATTCATAATTAGAAAAACCCACACTGTAATTTATTGGCTTTCCTGACTGTTCTGGTTCATTAAACGTTGATTACTAAACAGTGACCTCTAGTGGCCTGTAATTTTCTAACGCTATGTTTCTCTTTGAGTCAGCATAGATTCCAAGAACGTGTTTATTCTAAATAAGGCTGTTACTTTAAAGATGTTAATATTCCTTTTCCCTATAAAGGGAAATATTTCTTTTACCGTCCCTCCTTAAAAAACATTCGTGTGACAAATACAAAGTGCTAAGTAAGTTTTTCTGCTTCTGCCCAAGTGTCACATATTCATTAACAAATAGTTACTGAGCACCCATCTATATATGACCCTGAGCTGGGTGTTTGGGGTATTTTATTACTACTTGGAAACTGACTTCATTCATTCTACACTGTCTAATCAGAAACTAAATTAACATTAATACAATAGTAATGCTACTACTATTCATTGCCTATACACACACGGGACATGCTGAAAACACATTTTAATTTAAAACTCAAAGAGACTAGTAACTTCAGATTCACTGCATACTGAACTACTGAAGTTTATCTTAAAAGGTAGTTGCTTAGCAGCTGTTCTTTAAAAATCTAGCCCATTTCTTAAAATTTTCTTTAAAAATAGGTTTTTCTAACAATGACACTTCTCAAGAAATCTACTTCCATAGTACATAAGTGAACTTTCCAAGTATCATCTCTCCCTTAAAATGAATACATCTTTTAAAAATATCCATATGCCTAAAATTTAAAATTAAACCCAACTTACAAGACTGTAAACATACTTGCTTTTATTAGTTGCTATGCAGGTATACTCACTCTTCAGACAGGTTCACAATATGAAGAGAAGACTTTGGGTATGTTATTAAAAGAATTCTACATCCCTTTGTCCCTTCAGATCAGTCAAAGTATTGATCCCGGTTCTCTAAAGTAGTGGCAATGCTGCAGCTTCTTTAGAGAACATGATTAAGCCTCCAATAAATTTAAGATGTATCAATAAACAAAAGAAAGACATACTTCCTCATCTACTATTTCTACAGAACACACTGGTGTGGGATACCAGTTGTTTTCCATGATGATTTAATATAGTAGCTGGATAATGAGTTGTACCTTCTGCAACAACCGAATCACCATTTAATGCTATTATCAACAGTTCATGACCCACCAGCAAGAAATGTCAACCTGATTAATCTAAACACTGCTAACCTCAATAAAAAAAAAGGAAAAAAACTTACTCCCCACTGTTATTAACATCTACTGTTCCTCAGTATGAAAATACAGAAAACAAATCTTTAGACGAAAAAAGTATTTTTAGAGAATGTGGTATGCAAATTTTGCTAAGTGAAAGTTAATAAGAGTTCTGAAAAGGTAGAGCTGAAGACAATACTTAAATATAAACATTTGTTACAACTGAGGGAACTATTTTTTTGGAGATACCTGTTTTTATAAGTTCAATATGTTATTTAAAATATTTGCTTTATTTTCTTAAACAGAGAACATCCTAAACCAGGGTTAGAGTAAGAAGTCATTTTGGTTTTAAAGTTCACTGTTAAACTCTTACTTCTTATATACAAGTTTCAAAATTAACCAGAGACAAGCCCAGAATAATCTAAAAATACAGATTTTGGAATGCCGTTTGCTCCCATGAGCATAAGGTATAAGAGTGCTGGTATGAAATACTCATTTTCTTGGTATTATTGTAGTATATCCGCTTGCATTTCAGCCTGTTTCTGTTTTACACAATGGGCATTTTTGATGGGATGTAAACCTGAAAGGGTTGCATTTCAGAAGAATTTATTTAATGCTGCTGTTCTAAGATTTCTATGAGGTAACAGAAAAGCACACACCCTACCATCAGGTTTCAGAAAGGTTCATTAGATCACAAATTGGACAGCTGATTTTTGCTTAATAAAAAAAACTTTCTTCTTCACAATATGCCAGGTTTTCAGTATCTACAAAAAAACAAATTTAACTGTTGCTTCCTTGTACCTGACTGAGACGCTAAGGAAAGCACCTGAGAATAGGCAGAACAAGTCAAGATTCTCTACAATTGAATGTCAACTTTTTTTTTTCAAATCAAGCCCTGTATGGTTAACTAAAAAGGTTTAACCTGAGACCAATAATAAGGAAATAATCAGACAAATCCAGAATGAGAAAAATTTCCATAAGATGACTTATCTGGACTCCAAAAATGTCATCATGAAAGTTTTTTTTAAAGGAAGAATATGGGAACTGTTCTAGATTAAAGAAGGCTGACGAAACATGACAATCAAATGTAATACATGAACCTTTATTAGAAAGTGGATCACAGAAAAGGAAAAGCCCAGTTATTTGGGGGAGTAATTGAGAAAATCTGAATATGGGCTATATATTAGATGACACTGAATCATTGTTAAATTTCTCAGATGTGATAGCAGTCTTGGATTTATACAGAATGTCCTCGTTCTCAGGAGATTTATGCTAATGGTTTTTAGATGGGAGTGAATGCTTCAGCCAAAAAGAACAAAGTATGGGGGGCTTCCCTGGTGGCACAGTGGTTGAGAGTCCGCCTGCTGATGCAGGGGACACAGGTTCGTGCCCCGGTCCGGGAAGATCCCACATGCCGCGGAGCGGCTGGGCCCGTGAGCCATGGTCGCTGAGCCTGCGCGTCCGGAGCCTGTGCTCCGCAACGGGAGAGGCCCGCGTACCGCAAAAAAAAAAAAAAAAGTCAGGAGGTGAAGGAGGAAAAATTCTGATGGAAAGACCAATGGAGGTAAATACTTGCATCCTGATTTACAAAAGATACTTTCCTAAAACATCTGAGTCAAATTTCTATAAATGGAGTAATTCTTCATTAATTTACATTATTATATTGCTGAGTTACTCTGTATCTCCATTTTTACAATCAGGTTTACATATGTGCTTTCTGTCCCTAGTAGCTCTGAGTCTACCCTGGCAATAGCTTCCCAAGTAAATGACTAACCACACTAATGGCATTTGTTCTAGGCTATCTACCACGGCATACATATAGAAATTACCTGAGTGCCATTTTATGTTTGTTTTACAAATAAACATTCAACTGCCAAAAAACAAGCTAGTATCTTTATCCTAATATTATCTGACTGACATCAGTAAGTAAACAGGGCTCAGGGACTATCTCTGTAACATAGTGCCATGCTGTTGAGTTGCAGCCCATGAAAATCCATAATGCTTGCTTCTGTACTAAACCACACGCATGTACATTGCACATGTACATTTTCAAAATACACACAAGTCCGAATAGCCACATTTCTATAAATTAGTATTTAGGGAAAAGAGATATAGAACAAATTGAAATATGTGTGGCTGTTTTTCCTATGAGTTTCATGAAACAGAGGTGTCAGGAAAATAAACACTCTTCTTCTGATGTTAATCAAAGAAATTCAATCAATTAGATTACGGCCACAATAGAATCTGCCTCCTCAACAGGAGAGAAAAAGGATGGAGCAGGTATTTGAACCCAGGCCTTCTGAGCAGCAGATTTCTACACATCCACTCATTTGTGGAACTGCCACCAATGAAATCCATTTGCAAAGGCTTGAGCACTTAGATACCAGAAAAACCTCAGCTCTCAGTAACCGAAAAATATCCAAATAACTAGAATTATCTGCAAAAAAATTCTAGGAAAAAATTTCAGATAAGCATATTCGTAGGATCTCAGTAGAAAACTCTTTAAAACAATTATTTTTTGGTGAACAGATCTGAACTTCTAATTATAAAACATAGGGAAAGATCATTTATTAGGTATGTATGTTTTGTCCTTTTCAGAGCTTATAATTTATATCTTTCTTCTTTCTAGAAAGATTCATTTATCCATTCAACACAAGTCTGGGTGCATAACTATTATGTGTTATGTACTGGTAGAAGCACTGAACAGAACAGAACAAATCTCTGCTCTCAAGGAGCTTATATTCTAATAGAGTAGTTCTTAACTGCAACTGCAAAGAACAACTGCTAGAGATTCTGATTTAATTGGGGAGAAAGCAAGAGGGGTAGAAATCAGAGCAGAAGTACAGAGGTAAACTTTAGATAGAGCCCTCAAGGTTCATCCACTGCGACAGGAGGGAAGGCAGAATATATGCATAATATGCATGTAGGTTAGTAGATGTGGTGCTGGGATCACGTGGAAGTTCTTTCAGGATTGTCTATTTTCTCAGTGAAAGTTAAGAAGGAAGCTCACTAGCTGACGTTGGGGAAGGGTCCCAGAAGTCTGAAGAGAGACGAGAAGGTAGGAAAGAATTGTTTAGGTAATGGAAAGGGTGGATGAACTAAGGAAATGAAGACCTGCCAAGCAGCCTTAAGGGCCCACTTGAGATTAGCGATAATTACTCAATAATTTAAAAGTGAAACCAGGCCAACATGGGTATCCATTTATTCCAACCATGTTCAGCTCCTCAAGGGCAAGTGAATGGCAGAACAGTTGGATTTGGCCAGGGATGGGGTAAATTCAACAGAGGGAAAGAGGAGCAAGGGCGCTGATCGTGTAAAATCATGTATCATGGCACATAAACTGAGTAGGAAAAGGAGTGAGACTTGAGGAAGACAGGGATAAAGAATAGGCTGTTTGGGGCTTCCCTGGTGGCGCAGTGGTTGAGAGTCCACCTGCCGATGCAGGGGACACGGGTTCGTGCCCTGGTCCGGGAAGATCCCACATGCCGCGGAGCGGCTGGGCCCGTGAGCCATGGCCGCTGAGCCTGCGCGTCCGGAGCCTGTGCTCCGCAACGGGAGAGGCCACAACAGTGAGAGGCCCGCGTACGGCAAAAAAAAAAAAAAAAAAGAATAGGCTGTTTTACTATTCTGCTTCAGTTCTTGGTTCCACCAGGCACAGCCAGTAACTATATTGCTTGTCTTCTCAACATCTGAAACTCCCTTCTTTTAAAATTACTCAATTCTTTTTCTTTTACAAGAGGTAAATTTCTTGAATACTACTGTTTAGGAATAACCAAACATAGCCTATAATCTTAGTCTTTTTTACAGGTCAGGAGAATTTAGTATTTGCAGGTCTTTCAGTACTTAAAGACCGAGACACAGAATATCATTTTTCCATTCTCACCAAAAAAGAGAGGGAGATATTTTTTTAAGGGAGACTTCCTTTTAATCATCTCAGTGTGGAAAAGGTCTTTCCAACTATGACACAAAACCCAGAAGCCACAAAAATTTATTTTACTACACTAAAAAATCTGCATAGCAAAGTTAAAATGATAAACCAAAGAAAATACTTACAATTTACATCTTGAAAGGCTATTTTTCCTTATATGTGAGTCAGGTACCAAAAATGAAATGGGCAAAGACAAGGACAGTTCACAAAAAAGAAGACAAAGAGCTCTTAAACGTATGAAACAATGCTTGAGCTCTTTTGAAAGAAAAAGATATACAAATTAAGCCTTCACCAAGACACCATTTTCTACTTAGCAGTTTGGCAAACATAGAACAATCTGGTACCTCACTGATTGGTGAGTGTTCTGGAGAACAGCCTTCACATGCCCTGCGGGAGGTTGGGGGGAAGGGCAGTACAGGCAGAGCCCCAACAGAGGGACATTTGTCAAAGTTCCTCAAGATGACAATTTTGACTTGACCTTTGGCTGAACAATTCTGCTAGGAATTCACTCTGCAGGTATCTTTTCACATTTGAATAATGCTGTTCTTACAAAGTCTTTGTTACTCTCTGTAGCACTGTTTGGAATAGGAGAAGTGTGGAAACAAATGCCAGTCAATAAGAAAAAAGACATATTATAGTACATCCATACAGAGAAATACTATACTGCTGTCAAAAGGAATGTGCAGACAAGGAACCATGGGGGGGAGAGGGGGAGGGAGAGAGGGAGGAGGGGGAGGGAGAGGGGGAGAGAAAGAGAGAGAGAGACGGAGGGAGAGAGGGAGAGAGGGGGAGAGAGAGGGGGAGAGAGAGGGAGGGAGAGGGGGAGAGAGAGAGAGAGAGAGAGGGAGAGAGAGAGAGAGAGAGAGAGAGAGCGCGCGCGAGCAAGATTCTATTATAAGAATCTGGAAAGAAGAGACCAATCCAAATGGGTTTGGTTTCTTGTGGTTTTTTGATAAAGGCAGATCCTCTAGATGAAATACTGTACTTGAAGCATATTTATATGAGAGAAGATAAAAGAAGTGGTGTTTGTTTTCTTCTCTTTGGATACAACTAGTATCTGAGATTAGGAGCAAAAAAGACTTACTGCTTTTGACTTAAGATGTAGGGTCTCTTTTGAACAGAACAACCACTTGACTGTTCCTCAGTTGGTAAGGAAATCTATGCTTCTTTATTCTCCTTGAAACATTATATTGTATGCTTTGAGTCCACAATCCCATCCCTACAACTCTGTTCTACAAAACCTCTAAAAGCAAAAGGTTTTTTCTTCACTCATTTGACAGCAAAACTTTACCTGAACTGACGTGAGGTTATTTATATATTTATAGTCTTTATTTATCTCTCCATATTAATGGCACATATTATGCTTAGTGTGAATATTCATATATTTCACTGCAGAAATAATGTGTTTGATTACAGAGGGTGGCCCTGCCCTGCTAGGGATGTTACGTAATATATGGTTAAGTATATAGTATTATCTTCCTAAAAATTTTAAAACAAAACTCATGGTTCCAAGAGTTTCAAGTAAGGGATTATGAACTTAAAGTGGTATTTTTTTCTTTTCCTATTTTATGACCAGGAACCAAATTCTGGCTTGGCCATGGAGTTATATCAATAATAATTCACTTCCATTTACTGAATGATTATGATGTACCAGGCACTGTTTTATATATGTTATTTTAATTTAATTGAACACTGGGGAATAAGTCTTTAAGACCCAGAGATCTTGAAGTTTATGAACCTTAATCCAGGTTTTCCCCACCTCAGAATCTCCCAGAGTGAGGAGCTAGGCTAGCTGTTGCTGTGTTCATCCGGTGGTTTTCATTTCTCTTTTATCAGAGGCAGCATATTATAGTGTTCAAAGCACAAACCTTGTACGTCTGAATTTACTCCACCTCCACAAACGACTGAAGACATGTTCTGTAACTTCTTTGTTCGACCATTTCTACATCAGTAAAATGGGGGTAACAACAGTCCTTACTTCAGAGTTGTCGTGAGGATTAAATGTGATAATGTCTGTAAAGCATCCGGCTATTCAGTACCTGGCTGAGGACTTACGTAACTGCAGCTCATTAAATACTAGTTTCCCTTACCTATCTTTACCAAAAGGCATGTGTATGATGCTATTTACTTTTTGTATTATAGCTATTGGTCCACAGGTATTTTTTTTCCACAAAAATGACAGTCACCTGATATGCTCTTCTTGTTTTCAAAGGACCCTTATTTTGACTTCAAAGGAAGATTCACTAGCCACTGAATGTCACCGATACACCGCTGGCATACAGAATTTTAGACCTGAGAGAAATGTTAGAGGGAAGTAAATACATAGGACAACTATCATATACCAGGCATTATTACCTCACTTAATTCTTTCAACAAACTTGAGAGGTAGCTATTATTGTCCTGATTTTTAAAATAAAGGGAAAAAAAGATGTGGCACATATATACAATGGAATATTACTCAGCCATAAAAAGAAACGAAATTGAGCTATTTGTAATGAGGTGGATGGACCTGGAGTCTGTCATACACAGTGAAGTCAGAAAGAGAAAGACAAATACCGTATGCTAACACATATATATGGAATTTAAGAAAAAAAATGTCATGAAGAACCTGGGGTAATGCAGGAATAAAGACACAGACCTACTAGAGAATGGACTTGAGTATATGGGGAGGGGGAAGGGTAAGCTGTGACAAAGCGAGAGAGTGGCATGGACATATATACACTACCAAACGTAAAATAGATAGCTAGTGGGAAGCAGCCGCATGGCACAGGGAGATTAGCTCGGTGCTTTGTGTCCACCTAGAGGGGTGGGATAGGGAGGGTGGGAGGGAGGGAGACGCAAGAGGGAAGAGATATGGGAACATATGTGTATGTGTAACTGATTCACTTTGTTATAAAGCAGAAACTAACACACCACTGCAAAGCAATTATACTCCAATAAAGATGTAAAAAACAAATAATAATAAGGGGAAAAAATTTCAGGTTAGGTAACTTGGTCAGTAAAGAACAAGATGTTTTCATCAAAAGCCAGGAGGAAACAGTATCTCATGATGCAGCCTAACATTCTTACAACTTTTTTAGACTTTTTCTACCTCTTTCAACTGCTTAATACATGAGTGTTACAGAATACATTCGAAATAAACATATTATATATTTATAATGATTTTTAAATGGAATATTGTATACATTGTTTTATAGCCTGCTTTTCTTACCTAACAAAATACTGTAACATTTTTCCACGTCAAACATTTAACATTTTGATTCATATTATGTAATCTCATCAATTCTCCCCTACTGGACATCTGGGTTATTTCCAAGTAATCATTATTTTAAACCAGTGATTCTTAAACTTTCTGGCCTTAAATATTATTGAGGACCCCAAAGCTTTTGCTTACGTGGATTATATCTATCAGTATTTACTACACTAGAAATTAAAATTGAGAAAATTTTAAAATATTTATTCCTTAATTCACTTAAAAACAACAATAAAGCCATTACATGTTAACTATTTTTATGAAAAATAACAAGACTTTCTAAAGCAAACGGTGAGAAGAGTAGCACCGTTTTACAATTTTGCAAATTTCTTTAAATCTGCCTTATTAGAAAGCAGCTGGATTTTCATACCAGACTAAATGCAGAAGCAGATATATGTTGTTTTGGTTGATGAATATAAAGAAAAGTGGGCTTCATATGGGTATGAAGTTAAAAAAGGGAGGAGTATTTTAAGAACCTTTTCAGATAACTGTGGACATTTTTCTTTGATAGTAAACCAAAACTTTGAAAAATCATTGGCAACGAATACTTGAAGTAACAGGCTCACTTTGTTCTTTTTCTGTAAAATGTCTTATCAGTCATTCTTTTAAGTAAAAATGATATTCGACAGAAAAACAGATAGTTCAGCTGGCAACTCAATCACAAAAGTACTTTTCCTTAAGACAATCACAGTACCTGTTATAGCAGAAGTGTTTTATGTATGCTTTCCATTTTATCACATGGAATATTTGAAAAAACACATGTATTCAAAGATCAAGATTTAACAAAATTAATAATTTGTATTGCTTCATCAAGGCCATTCTTATGTGAAATTGCATGCAGGTGGCAGCGAAGAACATGATGCCAGTGTCTGGATTCATGCTGAGGGCCAGTACTTCTACCCACCGTTCCTTTTGCACTGTAATATTAGTATTACTACGAAAATAATTTTGACCTCATGGTCCCACTTGGGGTCCACGGATGGCACAACGGGAACCAGTGTTCTGAACAGCACTAAACGTGCATTCTCACAGCTAAATCTTTACATACATTCTGAATTCAGGGGGATACATTCTTAAAAGCAGAATAACTAGATAAATTACTTTACATACTTTTATTAAGCTTTTGATGCATCCAGCCAAACTGTTCTCCGAATTGGTTGAAATAATTTACATCCCCAATAGCAGTCAGTGAGGCTACATATTTCCCGTCTTAGCTAAGAACAGACTTTTCTATCTTTGCTAATTTGAAGGTTAATATGGTAACCTTCTGGACTGTTTTTACTGCCATAAAGTCCAAGTTGCTCCAGTATGAACTGTGTTGTTTCACTAGAATTCGGTTGTACTGAAAGTAAATGAACTTGGGGCTAGTAACAGCAAATTTCTCATTTTACTGAAAAATGCTTCTAAGTAGAGTTTTCCTGCCCTTAAAAAAAAGTTGTATTGTCTAGTTACATGATTTTTTAGAGCAGAAGCGTTATAAGATGGCAAAATTCTCAAGAACACAGATGTAAACTTCATTAATAGCAAGCACAGAGCTGGCCTTCCTCCATGTTTGGTCTAATCTGAGAAGATGGGTGGTTATATAATTCTTCCACATAAATGCAGTCCACCTGGACATAGGACCGGGGGCGGGGGGGCGGGCGGGAGGTGGCCTAAACAAACTAACTTCATACCAGTTCACTCACTTTCTCTGCAGCTTATTCTTGAAACATATGGTTTTTTCCTATAAGCAATAAATCCAAGATAAATCATTAAAGTATCACCAATTTCCCCCCAAACAAATATACCCTTGTTGCAAGTATGAAAAGACAGAGGGAAAACATAAAAAATAATATTCTCTTCCATCTCGACTGACAGTCAACACGTGCTCCCAGGAAGGTGGCCACCTTGGTTTCAAGGTTTTAAGAATACAACATAATCCAGAATGACTGCAGTCTAGAGCAAATGTGTTTTTAAAAAAAGCCTGTCCTCTTTGAAAAGGAGGGGAATTGCCCTGGGAGGCGTTAGCTTTGCGGCTGCAACGGTGACCACCTCTACTTCCCTGGGACAGATTTCTTCAGCTTAACAACCCTCACTGGTGACTTGTGACATTCTCCTGCCAGTCCCTGCAGGTCCCGTACCCTGACAGGCCATTATGAAAAGGCTCTCTAACAGGGCCACTGGCTGTCAGAAGCCACCAGCTGGCCTGCCACAGCCCTGCAGTCGCCAGGGTCCAGCTGCCAGTCTGGGCGGTGCTGTCCATGCTGAGCAACGTGCCGCCCAGCTGCTGCGTGGTCACGTCCATCTGGAGCTCGCTAGCTAGACAAATCTCTATGCCTGTCAGATCTCCTCAGCAAGCCTTATTATGCAAATTCAATTACTCAAGTGTGCCCTATTACTGCTGGCTAACTGCTCATAGAACCAAGCTCACACTGACAGTCAGTTCACATTTTTTGCTCACCAGAAAGTACCTCATTTATTCTTGCTTTGCTATTCCCTTGTATCATTAAAGCTGAACAGCCAAAGTCCACGGTATTCTAACCTCTCTGCAGTGGGCTACGGTTCTCCACAAAAAGCTCAGAGGAAAATTAATTATAAAAGGAAACCTTCTAATCAGACATGAAGTGGTGTTAAAGCTATAGCCTCCTTACACTTGACAAGGATGATTTTACTACTAGAAATGTGAAATTTAAATCTTAATGACCGAAAGAAAAATCTAGTTTAACAAGTTATACTGGGCCAAAAAAAAAAAAGAATTATTAGGAGAAAAATGCTGTAGTAGTACTTTTACTAATATCCACTTTCAAATAAAAAAGAAAGAAGTGACAAGAAATTTCATCAGGTACAGTTCATGTTGATGGCTCACTGCCTTGTCTACATTCCTCCCTCCCCAGCCAGGCACCCCGGAGACATGCACACCCTCCCTCCTTTGCCTGCACCCTCTTCACCTCCCCTTTCAATTGGGTTTCTTTCTCTTTTAACACCTCTTTTTAACCAAGCAATAATTTGAAGATTATTTGGGATGTGAGTATTCAAGGGCATTTAACTATTTCTAACCCTTTCAAAAAGCACCTGAGAAAATATTCCACCAGGCTAAAGCTATAGTTCAGAGAGTCTCACCCAAGTAATGTCATTATAAAATTAGACATTTTAAACAAGTGAGAAGGTAAGAGAAAAAGATGAGTTTATCAAGTAGTTGTACTTCCAAACTAGTGGTTTCTATGCTCTGAGTACAGCAGTTTGGGAGGCAGAGGGTCTAAGTAAATGTTTGTTTATGAATCATTCAATGGTACAAATACCAACAGAAACTTAGCTAAAACAGATATTGCAGAGTGACAGAATGATATTTGGACCTCAGTCCCCAAGGAATGTTTCTGGTACAAGAAAGTTTAGGGTCTTTACTCTGAAAATAACAATTTACTGTTGACTGCAAAACTGAAAGAATGAAGACACAGCTGGCCAGGCACAAGCCACATTTAAAATGTATTTCAGGTTTAAAGCCTAAAGACAAGGGAGGGAGGGTTACTACTGGGTTGTTTTTTTTTTGATTTTGGGTGGGGTTTTTGCTTCATTTTCTAGCTAAGTAAGGAAATAAGGAAAGACAGTCCAAGATAAATGCAAGGCAATATTTTGGTAACTATTGATACAGATATAGTATTTTTAATATCAGTTTTACAGTATTTTTACATCGGTATATACACTATTTTCAATATATATAATAAAATATATAGTACTTTAAAATATATCTCAAAACTATCTTGTTATCTGATAAGATGATTTAATTCATAATTCTCTAGTTTTGCTTCTAGGAATTACTAACATTTCCTTAATTATAGCTGAAGAATAAACACTCTAAAAGCATATAATAGGGAATTCCCTGGTGGTCCAGTGGTTAGGACTCCTCGTTTTCACTGCCAAGGGCCCGGGTTCAATCCCTGCTCAGGAAACTAATTCCGCAAGCCATGTGGCGTGGCCAAAAAATTTTAAAAAAATTTAAATTAAAAAATAAAAGCATATTATATTCTCTAATTATTTTTACTGCTTTACCTGTTCTTGATCAAATGGGGAAAGCACAGTGCCTATATGCTTGGCCTTAAACCCCTAAAAATGTATTGCTTAAAAATCGCTTCTCAAATGCTTCATTTGTCATGATTTTAAAAATCAAGTATCTTTTAACTTCTGAGAGACAAATTTCAAAAGAAATTTACAAAAGTTAAAATTGCAATGGGAAACAAATGATTTCACTGAAGTATATAAAAGTATAAATATATTATGTATGCAAATTAGAAACCATTTGTATTCGTAAGAACAAATAGCTATCCTATAGTCATGACGTTAAAAATAAACACTCTAATGGCAATATTAGGAAATAAAGGTAATACTGAAAATGTGTATTTTTATCTAATGAAACGTTTTTATCAACATGCTATATTTCTACTTATAAATTCAAATTAATAAAAAAGGGTAAGTATATTTCTGTTACATTTAGAAATCATTAAAATGTATATACTTTGATTAGGAGAAACCTAAGATTTATTTTAGTTGTTTTCATTTTTATGGTGGTGATGGGATTCAGAACACACTATCCCAAAATATGGCACCCTGATACACTGAGTATTTTAAACTGGAGGAATATGAGAACAGCAGGTATAGGAAGGACTCTCTGACCTTCCCTTTTCCCTAAAACAGATTGTAAGACCCTCACGTGAGAGATGCCCTCCCTATATCCAGAAGAAAAGAGCATCTTTATCTCCAAAGACAAAGAGACACAGAGGAAACGGAATGAACAGGCTTTGCTACATTTACCCCAGTTTACTATCCTTAACTCACACCTTTTTGTCCTATCATGTTTCTCTACGATTTTCCACTCTTCATCAAACTTAGTATAAAAACAATCAGGTTTAAACACTTCTTCAGGTCTTCATTTCCTCATGAAGGTTCTCTATTTCACAAAACTGATATTAAAGAAATGTTTGGGACTTCCCTGGTGGTCCTGTGGTTAAGAATCCGTCTTCCAATGCAGGGGACATGGGTTCGATCCCTGGCTGGGGAACCAAGATCCCACATGCCACGGGGCAACTAAGCCCGTGTGCCACAACTAGAGAGAAGCCCGCGCACTGCAACGAAGAGCCCACGCACCTCAACGACAGATCCCATGTGCCACAACTAAGACCCGACACAGCCTAAATAAATAAATAAATATTTTTTTAAACAAATAAATAAAGAAATGCTTATGTTTTTCTCTTGTTAATCTGTTTTCTGTCAGTCTCATTTACAGGGCCCCAGCCAGAAAACCTAGGAGGGTAAAAGGAGAAAAAAAGACATTTTTTTCCTCCTCTATAAAACCATTTCCCCCAAATCTTTGTATACAAAGTAGAAAATCAGTAACTTGGATTCACCCTTAAACTACTCTGCTCAAATTCTTATTAACTAAATGAGAACTTCACCTTTTTCTCCTAATACAGAAAGTTCCCAGCTTAGTATGGTTCGACTTAATATTTTTCAACTTTACGATGGTGTGAAAGCAATATGTAATCAGTAGAAACCGTACTTCAAATTTTGAATTTCTATCTTCTCCCTGGCTAGCGATATGCAGTATAACACTCTCTTGTGGTGCTGGGCAGGGCAGCAAGCCACAGCTCCCAGTGAGCCACTTGATCACGAAGGTACACTAACAACCCTTCTGTACCCAAACCACAACTGTTTTTCACTTTCGGTATAGTATTCAATAAATCACATGAGATATCCAACACCTTATTATAAAATAGATGATTCTGCCAACTGTAGGCTAATGTAAGTGTTCTGGAGACATTTAAGGTAGGCAAGGCTAAGTCATGATGTTGGGTAGGTTAGTTGTATTAAATGCATTTCAAATTATACTTTCAACTTACAATGGTTTAACGGGATGTAACTCCATGTAAGAAACATCTGTGAAAGATCTATAATTCCAATGTGATTTTAATGATAATAGGAGTAACTAACACTATTGAGCGCAACTATGGACCAGGCACCTTTCTCCAGAAGCAACCCTATGTGGTAGGTATTATTTATAACATCCATTTTATACACGAAGAAACCGAGGCACAGAGATATTAAATAACTTGCTCAAGGTCATATGGCTAGCACGCAGCAGAGAAACTGACCCTAAACTTCACTACCTCCAATTTATTGTAGAAACTAAGAGAAAAATAGAAATCAACCACCTGGTGTAAGACAATCCTAAAAACGTGATCTGGGGAAATACCCCTCAGCACATAAATTAAATTGAAAACAGTTATGTTCTCTGAGCAGTTTTCTCTATGGCAGAGATTTTATGGTTCACTTCTGGAAATGTGTGAACTTGAAGTCCAGACATCTAGTAAGCAACCTGAACTTGAATCCTGAATCCAAATCCCGTGAAATTTCCATCGCACCATGCTCCCTCTTCTCAAAGCTCTAGAAGTCCTGTTTTGGGAATCGGAGTCAGATATCTGATTTGGGATACAACATACCCAAATAAATAGTAACGTGTATCCTTCCTTCCACTCTGATTACATTAGAACATTCTGGTAAACGTGACCCTGAAGTTGGAGTTTTGGTGAGGAAAAAAAAAGGGAAAGACAAAAATCTCATTATTTTATTTTCACAAGAACCACAGACCTTAAAAATGGCATTACAGAAAGGAATGTGCTCACTCTGGAAATTCATTGGTTTTATTTTTATGGACCAATAAGAGTTTTCATCTCATACAATATTTCACTTAAGCCTCAAAATAAATAACATATATAGACTCAGTATTAATACTCTCACCACTTTTACATATACCCAGAAAAGCCGAGGCTCAGAGAAGTCAAGTTATTTTCCCAAAGCTACACTACAGGTGGTGGAAACAATGGAACTTAAACCTGTCTTCAGATTCCTCCTAATATAAGTGTTCTTTCCACTATACCCAACTCGCTTTCATACTGTTATTAAATACTCTGCTGCTCCACTATAGTAAATCAGAATTTCCTTTCTATGCAAATCTGTCTACTTTACAAAGCAAAAATACTGGTCTGCAATCATCTGAATAGTTTCTTCTTGATTCTTTCATAAGCATAAAGGTTTCCCACAGAATCAAGTCAGCAAAAAACAAGCACCATTCTTAAAAGACCTCTGGTTTGAAGATTTTAAAAGGAACATCTGCTATTACTTAACTACCACCAATCTGATCCCTTTAGAGCTTTACCTCTATCTATACCTCAGTTGTAGAGCATTCTGAAAGTATCTGTTAATTCCTTCAGAGTCCTAGATAAGGATCTCACTTAATTCTGTAAACTAGCAATATCACTTTCTTCAAAGTCTGGGCATAATACTAGCACCTGGAATTAGAAAAGTATTTTCTTATCACATTTAGAAGATACTACGAGAAACAGTTAAGTGAAATTATATTTCCAGCCTTTCAGTGAAGCACTCTGCTAGTATCAGTGCTTGAAGAGCTCTTTCAAGGAATAGAGAAATGGTTAACAGGAGAAAACAGCTCAGGAAAAGTGCTAATACTGCAAGAGAACTGCCTTAGTTTTCCTTTTCATAAGTGACTTAAATGATAACACCATCATATTTTGGTATCAAATGCTCTCATCTAAGGTTAAATTTTTTTTATAAGCTTAGCTTTCATTTTTTCTGAATAGAGGCATTATCCAATTCGATTAACTGAGTAGAGTCAAAATTAGCATTTAAAAGACTCTCCACAAACCTCAAGTCTCTCCAGGCCCTGAGCCCTCTCAGCTCACTCAGATATCCCTGAGCCCACTGCAAGTTCTAACTGCGTCCAGTCAACGACACAGGCATTCTCATTATTTAGTTTTATTACCTGCAAGCATTTATAGTTAACACAGCATAAGGCATTTACAAAGATGATATTTTCTACAAAATACAACGAAATGTGCCTTCTTGAAACTCAGTTTAACAACTTACTTGTTAACTAGGTAAAAAGACATTTTTTAAAATGAAATCATGGGGCTTCCCTGGTGGCGCAGTGGTTGGGGGTCCGCCTGCCAATGCAGGGGACACGGGTTCGTGCCCCGGTCCGGGAGGATCCCACATGCCGCGGAGCGGCTGGGCCCGTGAGCCATGGCCGCTGAGCCTGCGCGTCCGGAGCCTGTGCTCCGAAACGGGAGAGGCCACAGCAGTGAGAGGACCGCGTACCGCAAAAAAAAAAAAAAGAAAGAAAGAAATCATGAGCTTCTAAAAACAAAATATTTTGTTATGTTAATTTCTCAGCTAGCCTCTTCTACTCCCCAGTCAACACAAATGCTTTTCTGAATGCAGTGATTCTGGAAGAACCTTCGCGGTGAATGTCTTGCCAATCTGGCCCATTTCATCTCTTGCCAATTCCCCCTCCATTTACAACCAGAAACGCCCAAATCCAGAAATATCAAACTGCCCTGTTTCAGTAAAAACACTGTGCTATTTCAAGTTTCTGTATCCTTGCACATGCTATATATTCCCTTTGCCTGTTCTCCCCTGGCAAATTTCTATTTATCTTTTAAAATGTAATTTAGACCTCACCTATTCCAAAAAGCCAACCATGAGCTCCTCCCCACCAAAAAGGATCAATAACTTCATTTTGCATGTTTTATGTTACATTTAGTACAATGTGTTGTTTTATGAATATGCGTCTGCCTCATCTAATACATTATGATGACTTTGAGGGCCCACTCATCTCTTCTCCCAGCACCCAGCAGAGAACACAGCACATGAGGTGCTCAATAAATGTTTGCCAGATGAAGAATGCTGAAGAATAAAGGAGAGAAATCTGATGAAAAGAGACTGGATTTTCAAGTCAGGAAACAAAAGAGTGAAGATGAGAAGCAATAGAAGACAAGGATAGAAACAAAACAAACCACTGGGATGAACATGGATATTTTTTATTCAAAAGCTGCACCTCCGCCTCGCTTCCCCCATCCTGAGTTATTCTTGGTGAATTTTATACACTGACTTCTTGTAATGCCTAAATCTAAGATACTTTTAGGAACACAACCAAATGAACAATCAATTAGGTTACCATTTTCTCTAACTCCACAACCACAACTCTAGTTCAAACTGCAATCCCCCTGTGCCTGGCCTATTGCAATAGCCTCCCAATTAGTCTCCCAGCTTTTACCCTCACCCTGCCTCTAAAATATTTTCCACACTGTAGCTATTGTGATCCTTTAGAAATCCAAATCCGATCGCGCTGCCTCCCTGCTTAAAACTTTCAATGGCTTCCCATTCTCCTGAGCATAGAAAACAAAATGAGTAGCATGACTGAAAAGGTCTTGATAAGTCCAACCTAACTCCTCTCTCTTCAGCAATGTCCAACACCATGCTTCCCTGCAAATGTGCCACCCTCTGCTTGGAATGTTCTTCCCCTGTGCCCACTTAATTCATTCCCTTATCAAAGATCACAAATCAGTGACTACTTTCTCCAACAAGAAAATCTCCCTATTTATATACTCCTATAGCCCAATGTATCCCCACTGCACCACAGGAGTAAAAATACTGTACAGCTTTTTGTGATCATATGACTAACATCTGACTCCCCTCAACTAGATTATAAATTTCGTGAGGGCAGGGACTGTGCCTATTCTGACTGCTTACTTTCCAGTACCAACGTAGTGTCTGACCCACACTAGAAACATAATAAATATCTGTTGAGGAAATGAATAACGAAAGCACACATTAAAATAAGAATGATGGAATACTTCCCTAACATAAGTTTTTCAATCCCTCAAACCAAAAGCTACCACTGTATTTACGATCAAATCCATAAAAGCATTCTCATTAACGTCAGAAACATGACAAGGGCACCTGTTACCACTACTGTTATTCAAAACTGTTCTGGAAGTATTAACCACTGTAATTAGTTAAGAAAGAAATAAGAGATCCGAAATTTGGAAAAGAAGCAAAATTATTATTTTAGAATTGGAAAACCCAAAAGAACCAACTGAAAAACCACTAGAAACAGTAAAAGAATTCAAAAGAGAAGTGAAATTCAAATTAATATATAGAAATCAATACTTCTCATATTTATGAACAAGTTAGAATTATACAAAAAGAAAGGGCTCCATGTTTGCCAACAACAATAACAAAGATAAAAAGACTTTGGAGGGACTTCCCTGGTGGTGCAGTGGTTAAGAATCCACCTGCCGATGCAGGGGACACGGGTTTGATCCCCCGTCCGGGAAGATCCCACATGCCATGGAGCAATTAAGCCCGTGCGCCACAACTACAGAGACTGCTCTCTAAAGCCCGTGCTCCGCAACAAGAGAAGCCACCGCAACGAGAAGCACACGCACTGCAATGAAGAGTAGCCCCCGCTCACCACAACCAGAGAAAGCCCGTGCACAGCGACGAAGACACAACACAGGGAGAAAAGTAAAAAACGACTCTGGAATAAACTGCATGAGAAACATTTGGTGCACAAATAGAAAACTTTAAAATCCTAATAAGAGACATAAAAGAAGAAATCAATAATGTGTAAATCTTACTCTTCAATAGTTTCGTAACTATATTAATTTTTCATAAATTCATCCATAAACTCAGCACAATCCCAATCAAAATATTAACAGAATGTTTTGGGAGGAACATGATAAAATGCCTCTCATGTCTATTTGGAACCATAAACAGGCAAAAGTAGTCTGGAAAATTCTGAGAGGGGAAAAAAAAGACTAATGAAAGAAGACTAACCTCCTAGACAGGAAAATAAAGCAAAAGAAAGTTAAAATGTCCTACCTAGGAAAGAATCAACAATAAGGTATCAACAGAAGAGTATAGAGAGCTCAGAATAGACTCAAATACATATGGGAATTTAGTGCATGAAATTAAGAGTATTTAAAATTAATAGGGAAAGATGGATTTTTCATTAAGTGAATTAAAAAAAGTAATTTGGATCTCTACCCTCATTCCCTCCACCATAATAAATTCTAAATGAATCAAAGATTTAAATTTTTTAAAAATGAAATCGTAAAATAACTAAAAGAAAAATGTGAAATTAAAAAAAAATTTTTTATAATCTTGGAGAGGGTAAGTCTTTTTTAAATAGGACATAGGGAATTCCCTGGCGGTCAAGTGGTTAGGACTCCACGCTTTCACTGCCAAGGGCCTGGGTTGAATCCCTGGTCGGGGAACTAAGATTCCACAAGCCGTGCAGTGCAGCCAAGAGAAAAGACAAAAGAAAAAGAAAAAGAACTAGGACATCAAACTCAGAAGGCATAAAAGGTAAGACTGACAAATTCAACTACATGTAAATTCAAAACTTCCATATTTCAGAAAGTACTATAAACAGAATGAATAAAGAAAGGACAAACTGGCAGAAGACATTTGCAGAATATGTATCTCCCTACACATATTCACACTCATTAAAAATATAGCCTAAGAGCATGTGTGTGTCCACACACATGTGTGTGTTTTCTCATTTATGTATTCCCAGGCCTGGACTAGTACTTAATATATGGTAGATGGTCAATAAATATTTGCTGAATAAATGAACGAGCATCTGACATTCATACATATCAATTAGAAAAGATCAATGCCTAGCACAGTGCCCCACACCCTCTAAGTACTCAACAAATAGCTGCTGAAGGAATGAATCCAATAAAAACATGCCTAAAGGACAGGAAGAAGCAATTACTGGAAAAAAGAAAAACAAATAAATGGTCAATAAACATTCTTAAAATGCTCAAACGAACTCATAATTTAAAAAAAAGAAGAAAGTAAGAAAATCAAGGCCACACTATGACATTTTTAAACAGATTAAAAAAGAAATGTAAAGATAGTGTTGACAAGAGTGTGAATAAATACTTTCCTACATTGTTGGTGGAAGTACAAACTTTGGTGGAAAAACTGGCAATGTCTAGCAAAACTGAAAAGACACATACTCTTTGACCTAGCTATTCCATTTCTTAGAATTTCTCTGATAAATTTGCATATACTGGAAAAGACCAATGTTCAAGAATATTCAGAGTAGCTTTTTTGTAATAGCAGAAGTCTGTCCACATAATAGAATACTTTGTAGTAATTAAAGTGTAAAATAAATCTATTACATATTAAAAGATACTAAATTACATTAAATTAAAAATAAGTTGCAAAAAAAGAATCCCATTTTTGTTTTTTTAACAAGTGTGCATATGCATATACATGCACTAAAATATTTTTAAAATATTAAGATACAGTCTTCAATTACAATATACAGAAGCTTTGAGAAGAAACGGGAGAGAGCCTTCACTTTGTTTTAAAAAACTGAGGGGTAGGGGATTAGGAGGTACAAACTATTATGTATAAAATAAACTATAAGGATAAATTGTACAACACAGGAAATACAGCCAATATTTCATAGTAACTGTAAATGGAGTATAACCTTCAAAAATTGTGAGTCACTGCACTGTATACCTGTAACCTATATAATACTGTACATCAACTATATAACTCAGTAAAAAAAAAGAATAAGAAAAATAAACATTTTTATTTTACCTTTAAAAAATAAATAAATAACTTAAGAACAAAATAAGCAAAAACTAGAAAAGGCAGGAATAAAAGTACACAGAGGAAGATTTTAAAAAGGGAGTGAGAGAAGTGATAAGAAAACCTTATGGCCCTGAGTCCATATTTATGACTCATATCCTTACTTCCAAAAAAGATTTTGAGATAGTTGATAAAATGACACAAACACATAGATCATAAGCACTAAGAGTAGGGAAAGCAGGTCTCTCATGTTCACCATTGTATTCCCAGTGTCTAGCAGCAGACAGTACGGACCAAATAAATATGTGTTAAGCTAAAGCTACAAGTGAGAATGGAAACCATATGGAAGAAGGGAACATTGGGGAAAATAATGATTACCACTGGGTACCTTAGCTCTGAGTCTCCTTGCAACCTCAGTAAAAGGAAAAATATGATGCTGCGAGTCAATAATCTTCCAACAGGTACATCACGGTGGGAAGTACTGCCAGGATCCCCCAAACCAGACTCTTTTGCATCCTATACCTCAGATGCAGTAACCATAGTCAGAGACCTGTGTGCACTCCAGACACCACTGAGACCACCTAGTATTCTTATTCTTTCCCCCAATACCAGCAAGAAGAGGGGCTTAAGACTGTGGACACCCTTACTATTATGCTTTGATATGTTGCTCCGGACTATTGAAGCTATGAATACGTTAAGAGGTAGAACATAAAAGATAAAGGAGCTGGAAGAGGGAGTTTCAGATCAAAAACTACAATCTATTTTTAACTTCCTATATTAATGTAAGGAAGGAAGTATTAATGCAAATAACTGAAATGTGAAGATAATAAAAATTGGCAAATTGCCCCCACAGACTCAGTTCAGGCTCCAACTTTACTCCCAGATGTGTCACAGCCAATCTAGAGTACGAATCACCCAAGAAAGAAATAAACTGTCTTCATTTTTTTTTGGCCGGGCCACACAGCTTGCGGGATCTTAGTTCCTGACCAGGGATCTAACTCGTGCCCTTGGCAGTGAAACTGTCTTCAAATGCCAGGTAATTTGGTTAGAACCTCCTATGTGTTTTTAGCTACAAGTTTATTCGTAAGGAGGATTCAATCAATCAAAATTTACTTCAATACAGTAGCTAGGTGGTGGACAACATCTTTCAACTCCACTGTAGATAAACCACAGATTTGCATAAAAGCGAGAACTACACAATTATCTAAAAATACTACTAGTCTAATTAATCAGAATTAAACTAAAAAAGTTGTGGCCAAAGAGGGAAATAAATGCCTCTTACAATATTAGAAACAAGCACCAGGAAGTCTTTTTAGCCATAAAACTAAGGATAGCTATGCTATAAAGACTTCAACACTGTCCCATGAATAATCTTTCTATGAACACAAGAGAACTGCGTAACTGCTTTGCATTCATTCTTCTTTTATAAAACAGGAACAATCCTTCATTACAGCCATCTCTCCCTGTAGGCTCTGAGAAAAAAAGGTTTGACTATTTTTACCACTTATTTTACTTCAGACAAAACTGATCATCATGTCTAGCTTTTATTCCTAAACCTTCTTTTTTAAGGGAGGGGGAAAAGCCACAAGCATCCATGAAAAGTACACATTATTACTGTTGATCTGCTGATGGGCTTGTTTGCTCAAGGGTTTGAATACTCTTGATTCCATTTTCTTCAGGAAACTGAAAGAAATAGTAATCTTTCCAGATCAAACTTCCACCAAGCAGTTTTAGTACAACATTTATCATACCTAGCAAAACCACCAGAGGACAACTCCATCTGCTACAACAAAACAGAGAAAGATAAAGGTCTCCCAACACTTAATAGCACTTTCCAAAAAAAGGGCCATAAACCTAACACCACTGAAAGAGAAATGCAATCTGCACTTTGCAGACCTAGACAGGAATTGCTTCAATACTATCTTTTTCCCTCTTCCTCGC
Source organism: Delphinus delphis (assembly GCF_949987515.2). Classification (NCBI taxonomy): domain Eukaryota; kingdom Metazoa; phylum Chordata; class Mammalia; order Artiodactyla; family Delphinidae; genus Delphinus; species Delphinus delphis. The sequence continues at coordinate 59,114,443 of NC_082691.1, forward strand.
CATAAAAACTACCCACCCCTAGTTGTGATGTACAAATCTACATCCCAAGGCTCTTAGGAGATTAGGAACCCGCAAGCACCAACAAAGACAGGAAACAAGGACTTCTTTCCCACACAAGCTTTATCACCATTTCATTTCAATAATTACGTAGAGTGAACATTGAAAAGAAAAGCAAAAACTGTGCCCACTTAGAAGCATAGCCAAGACAAAGTGGGTACAACTCAAACTGGACATACAACATAATCACCCCTGTCAAACAAAGGTTAGATGCAGAACACCTTAAGAGAATCTGAGATTGATCCCATCCATTTTAGATCATTACTGAGAAGGAATCATTAAGGAGCCCTTCAGAATCCAAACACTGTATCAAAGATGTGTGTTCAGATATGAGTATATATACACCAATAAGTCAACGTTTGGGGTCCAGAGGAAAAAAGTTAATGAAATGCCTTCCTTGGGTTTAATTTAAAGCACGGTTAAAAGGAAGGAAGTTTAAGAAATTTCAGTAGAAAAAAACAGATGCAATTAGATAAATTTTTCATCCTAAACTTTATTTTGAATCCTTTACATTTACATTTTTAATTAGTTTTTTAAATTATGATTAAAATTAAGCAGGAGAAAGGATAATAATGCAAATAAAATTAAATAGCAATGACTCAAAAGATCAGGGGGTTTTTTTGTTTTTGGGAAGGTTTTTGAAAAGTTTTTCCTCAAAAAAGGTTTGCATGAAAAAATCATACATAAAAAAAAAAAATCATACATAGATGCTTGTTCCTTTCTTTGTAATTGTGCACATTGTGGTATCATCATACAAAAAAATTCAAGTACATTTAAAATTCAGACATAAGTAAAAGGAAGGTATATCACCTTCATTTTTGTTGCCAAGGGAAAAAAATTCAGAGTTTAAGTTACTAAAAGATGTGGAGGACATAACAGAGAAAAATAACCTCTTATTTCTTGGACATTCGGAAATAATATTTTAATTGTCTTTATTTGGCCAGATAGGGGAGAAGAACCAGATGAAGATGCACATCCACACAGATGCACATCTATCATTCTCAACGGAAAGTAAGTGGGAAATAGTAAATGGTTAGGGCATGAAACCACAAACAGCTCATTTTCACAGTAACTTTTCCCAAAACTCATTCCCCAGTTGTGACTCTCATATCCACATGACACATACTACAAATTAAAATAAAAGTCAACAACTCCTTATTTTGGAATTTATTTGAAGTTTATTCTGGTGTTCAACTGTACTGCAAATATACTTAATAAGGGGTAGACATCAAAGTTACCATTACAATGCTATTTTTCTCCTCTTGTTAACTTTACATCTACATATAATTGATAATATATACAAATTCCCTAGTTCTCTCCCTTCAACAACAGAACAGAATAGGTATTGTTCCTTTAGGTTCCATATTATTCTTTACCTTATTACTACAGTTTTTCCGTATCACCTCCCCTTCATGAAAACACTGTCATATGTTCACATTAGCATACTTCCTGAAATATCACAGTTCACTCTTTTAAAGTCACAACCTCTATCTTCAAAAAACACATCACCACTTAAAACTGATGCATAGATAAAAAACAAGAATTCTTCATTTTTTTTCCATGAAGAATCTCATTATCACAGGCTGCTTTGGTTAGAAAAGATAACATCACTGAAGTCAGGCAAAGCTAATCCTGACCTTAACCATAATCAGATGATCCACTAAAGGTCCCTTCCAGTACAACCAACAACAGGAAAAGAGAGAAAAACCACACAAAAGTTACATTTGACTAACTTCCAGTTTTCATCACTATCCAGTTGGACAATTTTCTGACCAGCAATAATCATTATTCCCTTGGAATTTCAGCCCAGTAAAGAGCAGAGTCAAAATATCCTTAAGAAAAAATTTTTTCCAGAAATTTCTTGCCAGTATTCTCTACTCTGCCTTTTCTATCCTTGCTTTTCACAGCAATCCACCTAGTATGCATTTCTGGAGACAACTGGGTAATCCTTAGAATAAGAACAATCTGAAAAGGAAGAAGCTTCTCATATGGCTTCCAAAATAACCCGGGAACTGGTACAAGGCTCTTCTTTAGTGTTCTGAGCTATAGTAACAAGAATGGTCGTTTGTTTTTTCCCTGTTTAACACACCAATATAAGGGGAAGAAGGGCCTACTCATCACTCTTCTTTCCAAACTACTGCCAATCATGCTTGAAGCTAGAAATCTATGAGGATGAAACCAGACATATCACACTTGAAATTCTCACTCTTAGCATATGCAAAGTAAGAGGTTAGGCGAGGTTCAGTTTGTTTTCCAAATATATACTAGCATTTTGCACTTCAGCACACTTGATCTTTACAAAATTCAGAGAGAAACTGGCAAAGCAAAATGTCATAAACATCGTATTTTCTTATGGCTTTCAATGAAACCTATGCTTTATACTTAAGCTATGAGGAGTACGGGTTTGTTCATTTTTTTTTTAAACTAATCTGAATTAGGTACAGAGTTAACTTTAGAATAAAACTATCAAAAGACACAGACAAACACACACCCAACACTACTCCTAAAGGCCTTCTATAAAAGCTGTTGGGACAGATTTCTTTTAATAATATGACTGAAGAACTGTGCATATTGAGAGGGGTTAAAAATATGACAAGATAAAAACCATTAACTCCCGATACATTATAATTCTTTCAGTAAAACACATAATGATAGTCATAATGTCAAATCAGACTAAATACTGTACTTTATTATTATCGAGCAATAAACTTTGATACACTGTTAGTCGTTAAGTCTTAATGTTGAATAATATAAGCATACTAAAAAAAGTATACATGAACACTGAAACCCATTATTTTTGTAAAGGCCAATTTTGGGTATTTAAAAAGTTGTAAAAGTGCATTTAAATAATTTATTTTTGAAAATAAAAATTTTAAAACACAAGTTAAAAGAGTAAACACATGTGAAACTGTCCTGTGTACTCAATACTTCAACTCCATAGCTAAAAAGATACCCTCTGGCTCCTTTTAATATTCCAAGGAGGTTATTTTAGAGGGTTTAAAACTTCTGGTTTTGCATTTTCTTGTCCCTTTTATTCTTGTAGTTGACTAGATTCAAGCATACAAGACCAAAATCAAAATTGGTTTAAATTACCTAAGTTGACTTTCAGTTGGTTAATGATTCCTCCTATATCTGGGGAGGTGAGGGGGGGCGGGGTTGTCACTGAATGGTGATAGCAATGGAGCATGAAGAAGTATTTCTGTTGATTTTGTTTTTAAATTACAAAAAAAAAAAAAATCAAAGCCTTCTTCGTTATTCTAGCAACCAAAGAAATTCCAAACTTGAAGGTACTGCTCCTTTCATAATATCTTAAAATCCTCTACCTAAAATGTTTTCTTTTTTGCTATGTATCAGGCTAATTCTTATAATAATTCCATGTTGTCATATCGTCCCTTCCTAAATGAGCCTCAACTTGCACACTAAAAAAATGAGGACAATCTGCATTTCATGAAGTTGCTATAAGGATTAAATGGTTTAAAATACACAAATCACCTAGCATGACAGCCTGCCACACCAAAGGTACTTAATAAATATTAGTTGCCTTCTTCTAAAAATTTCTGTATTATGAATTTTAAGGTGATTAAAGATATTCTGAATCTACTTATCGATAAGGCTATGTGCACTTTTATGCTTTCCACTCCATTAAGATTGTCAGGTTTTTTCTAAGGAAGGGGGGGAGGGGAAGCAGCAGACAAAAACTGAAACAGAAAAACAACACAGATGCTATTGCCCTTACTTTCATTCTCATTTTTTTTATAAACTTTACTTTTTATCCCTCTCGTCTATTTTTTCAAGAAATAAAATTTTTCTTTGTCTTTTTGTTAAGAAATCAAGTCTACAACTAGGCTGACATTCTATGTCAAAAGTACACCTAAAAGTGAGCATGGTATATCTTGGTTGCTGAATATTTTATACTGTAAGGGCCTCATGCAGTCTCTTAAAAAAAAAATCACACTGAAGATTACTGACGACTAAGCATTCTCTCTCAGTTATGAATTATTTCACACCACTTGAAGGTTTCACTTGATTAATTTTATATGAAACATACTTTCTCCTTCTTTACTCTCATTCCCGTTGTTTTTTAAGCCACAGAATCCACTGATGACTAAACTCTTTGCATTCCAGTTCATTTCTCAACACCCCAACACCCACCCACCCCAGGAGATGCCAGCATTGTTTGTGAGGAGTTGGAAACAATACACTTCCACTGCTGGTTAATTTACATCAGATTCAGCCAGGCCTGGGGAGCAGTGTGCGGTCTTTTCCCCCTCTTCCTCCTCCCGTTCCCCCCTCCCTTTTTTTAAATTTAAATTACTCTTTTTAATTTAAAAACTTCTGGATGTTTTATTACCTTGGCAGCTTTACTTTTTCTCTGGATAGACGAAAAAGGTAAAGCTTAAACAGTTTTTGTCAGGTTAATGTCTTTTCTTTTTTTTAACACATGTATCTGACATCCAGAATCCATAGTGTATAAAACTGCGATAATGATGTTGCATTTTCCACACTAACTCATGTTTGGCACAATTTCATTGGTTTTTATAACATAAATATCAGCAGCCTCTTTTTCAGCAGCTACACATGTGCTCCTAAACGATATAAAAGGATCTGATGCTTGCTTTTTGCGACTTTCATTCTTTATTTTAGAAAACCACACAATATTATACATGCAAATACAGTAAGTCATTGTTTCCTTGACCAATATTTATAGAAAAGTACAAACTTCTTTAATTAAAAAAATCTAATATTAAAAATACTATGAAGTCTAAAAGCCAGCTTTTCTTTGAAAGCCACATTAACTGTCTCCTTGTCAGCAAAGTTATGGTTTAAAAAAATTTTTTTTCAGATATCTGGAAAAAAATTATGTTAAACTCTTTAATAAAATTTATAATTAAAGCCATCTCAGAGACTGAAATCCTAACTTTCAACCAAAAAATTTCACTGAATTAAATATTTTATCTAAAAATCAAGTAAGTTAAACATGTTCCATCAACACAGTTTACAAATAAGGTAGGCAAAGACTCCCCAACATATGCTAGTGATACAAATAATTAAGAATCACATTTCATCCATTTAAATTTTAAAATACTTCCACCTATGAGACTCCAAAAGTATGAGTACATGATTTTAACTTTTCATATTTACTTTCTGCACTACTTTCTCTTCCCTTCTTATCCTAGCTCCCCCTAAACCCCCAGCACATACAGAAAATAGATCATTTAGGCCAGTGGTATCTGAGTACATTGCCCCTCCTCCTCTACTTAGACAGTCTTGCCTTTTATATCTACGTGGAGGTTCCCATGGCAACACTCACTTACACCAACAGTATTCCAACTGAAATGAGAGAAGCCAAAATCTTAATGCTTCATTACTAAATTACACACACCCTAACTAGCAAGGATTTTTTTCCATTATTTTTAATAAAAAAGTAGATTTCTAGAATTTCAGCAAAAAAAGTCATTTAATATTTTAGAAATAAGTAGAAAAAGTCACTGTAGGCAATTATAAATATATATGCATATTATTACATGAGATTTGCATGTGCTTATTCTTATTACATAAAAGCTGACTCAATTATAATTATAAATGGTAAGTATAATTTTTACTAATCCAGCCTACTGTATCAAATTCTTTTTTTTCCCCCTTAATGTTGGCTACATAGCTCACAAAAACCCTGGTGAGAAATTCTAACAAAAAAAGGCAAGAAGCAATTCATGGACAGCAGGAGGCAATTCCAGAACACAGGCACAATCTTTAAAGAAAAACCACTACAGCTTTTTGATGTTAAATAAGTAGAAATATCAGCATACAACAAAGCTAAGAAGCAGACTGTTGTATCAAGTTTAAAAGTAAAATATTCAGTGTCAAATGTCACGAGCACCTTTGTCTAGACTACTTTCAAATGTGAAATTTTCCTGATTTTTAAAACAAAGTTTTCTTTGTAACACCAAAGGTTCGAATGTATTTAGTTTTAGTACAACACACATTACAATCGAGTTATTCAAAATATAGGGAAGGGGAGGGTTGAGTGTGTACAAAAGCGGGAACAACAAGGTGGGAGGTCAAACATTTACTTTGAAAACATATACATTTCTTAATCAGGCTGTACACACTAAGAAGCCTCAGAGAAAGAGGTGAGAGTATAAAATGAGCAACATTTCATAAAGCTTTTTGATAAATAATCAAAGCTAATCAAAGCTAAGCATTAAACATCTCTCTGTACAGTGAACACATTTTTTAAAAGGATAAAAATCAATAGAATGTACACTGAACCTTATTTATTCTGACAAATACTGTAGCACCTGAATACTTGTATTAAACAATGTTTTCTGTACAGAGTTTATTAACTTATATATGAGTTCATAAAATAGAACATTAATATGTATTTTAATGAAAAAATCTTTTTTATTAAAATTTATAATGAGCCTTTTTTTCCTGCTTTTACATTATCACTTTCTTAAAATGAGCTGATTCAAAAGACTTCCTCAAAACCAGTACAGGAAACTGCAAGAATTTACTTTCCCAAAAACAGCTTTTAAGACATGAACATGAACTGCCTAATGAATCTCATAGTTAGGCTTGTGAAAAGGACCAACTTGCACCTTTCAGAGCTCTTTCCCTCTTTTTAAAAATTCCCATACAGTGAAACCTGCTGACACTTTTTTTATAAGGGCTGGGGCGGGTGTTGAGGGGAGTAGGGCAGTGATTTGCTGCACTGGGGTGGTTTCTGCAACATTTGTGAGGGTTTTATAGGCAGGATCCTCTCTCGAGTGTTTAGACAAGTAAAACAAAACCAAAAAAATAACCAACTGTTAAATGTTCATTTTATTTAATAAAAAAAAAAAGGCAATCCTCTGCAAATGTTTCAACATTTTAATTTACTTTCATTTCAGTATTAACCACCTAAAAGCAAACACTTGCAGACTTCAGAAATCTTTTTCAGTTCTTTGGAGAGAGACATTTAATCAACCTTGATATTAGATGTATTTTTAAGCTAACTTAAAAGCAAAATCTAGAAAAAGTATTATGACCTCTCCTGAACAAAAAAGAATGTATTTTAAAATCCTCCCTTTATCACAAGCAGGTTTGGATGCAATGCCACCTGGTGGCACAGAAAAAAAATTTTTTTAACAAGGCTTAGGTTTTTAGAAACTGAGCTGTTCTATGAAACACCAACCATCCCTTTTGACTACTCTGCCTTCCTCCTAAACAAGCTATTCATCCCATAGTTTAACAATAACAGCTAATTTTTATTTTCAAACTTTAAAAATTTTAAGCAATTAACTGCATGCGACAATTTCCTTAGTGTTTAAATATCATAAAGGAAGCAAAACATTTTTTTTCAAAAACCTAAATTGTACGAAAGCTTTAATTTTTAAAAGGTGAAATTCTTAAGAATCGGGGGTATAGGGACAGAGTAACCAAACTGCTTTGTAAAATTACACTGTATAATTAATTCCATGGTAAGAACGTTTTTATGGTGTGTTTTGGTGACCTTTTATTACCATCAAGTTCACAATGCTGGTGGGCTGCCTTTTAATCCCTCCGCAGACAAAGGCCCTAAATAAACACAGATCCCTTCCTGGGAAAAAGTCCACTCTGGTTAAATGGTAAGGAAATGAGTAAATCATTAGTAATCTTTAAAGCCAAAGCTATAAACTCAAGTTACCTTAAGTTGAAATGAAAGTGTCCTGCAAGAGTTTCAAAGTTCTGTCACAGATAGAAATCTCCAGCTCTTGACTCCAGACTAGGCGCCAGCTGATAAACAAACAATTTAAGTCAAGAGCTGGAGAATTCCCAGCTTTTTCATTTAATGGCTTTGGCCCAGAGTATTTACTGCCTCCAGTTTTATTCTCACTTAGCTCTAAGAGGAAATTTAAACTCATCATTATCTTAAAGCCCCATATGGGTAGCAGTCAGCTCACCTGATAGAGCTCCGCTTACTCAGTAGAAGTTTGAGTCTCAACTAGAAGTGATGTCATAATGTAAACTAATTAACTAGAGTTTTAGGTTGACTTTTTAACAGGCTAAATAAATTTTGTTCAATATAGTTTATATTCCCACTTGGGGTAGTAACAATTCCAAAAAATTTAATTCTGCAGTTTTAATCCAAACTACCAGCTAAAATGGAGGACAGCGTAATGGCTTTCTCACTCCCCGACAGGGGCGCCCACCCTGCCTCCCTCTACCGCCACTCTCACCCTTGTCCACTAGCCCTTGAATATTATATAAAGCAACTTTTCTGCATAAAATATAGACTATTCCTATTAACTTCAAAATACCCAGTGTTGCTGGGTGTGTTTCCTAACAGAGCAGTGTGTAAGATTTAAGATGTAAATGCTCAATCATGAAAAGCTGTTGATTTTATACGAGTACTAATAAGAATATAAAAGTACAGCCCAATTAAAGCCCATGAGATACCATCAAATATTTCTAAATGCTGTTTTTAAAAGTTTGCTACTAAAGATTATAGATCTCAAAGTCAGAACTATACTGTTGCTCCTATTCCTTTCTCAAAATTATCATTTACTTTTAGAGAAAAATCTCATCTCTACTCAGGATTTTATGTCAAAATAATTCTTTCAGCTATCTGAGTGTTTGCAGATATTTGACAATTACAATAAATCAACTATCCTTCCGCTAGCTGCTTATCTAATGAAAAAATGCTGCAAGAAAATTTTTATAGCCTAAGGTAAAGGGTTAATGTGGCATTAATGCAAAGAAAAATTCTTTCCCACTTCTTAATCTTCAGAAAGTTTTATAAACCTACCTTGGCTGGAAAAGCAAATTAACTATTTCAGTGTCTGCCAAGACTATTTTTCTACTCTTTAATATATGTACATCGTACATTAACAATGTTGGCTACTTGAGACCAAGTATTACCCTCACACGTAAGACTTAGTGGAAATGAAATATAATTAATGATAAAATCACTTGTATGCCTGGCCTCATATTATATTTCACTTTAAAAAAACTCCTTACGAACAATGTTACCTTAGAGACTGCAGTGGATAAACATTCTGATGACCACAACTAATAGTCAATAACTCAATAAAAAAAGATGTCAGATACAAATCTTAAAATTCTTAATACTCTTCTAAAAGAGTCCACATTTCTCCATCGCTGGAGGTAATCTCAGCTAAATACAAAACAATAACAAAAACCCTCCACCTTCAGGTCAAGTTAAATTACTTAAGGCAGAAGGGAGATGGCGAGTCGGCTATCATACCTTCATTGGCCACGTGGGGAGGATGGCTACTATGAAGTGTGCACGTATACTTAAATTTTTCACAATTAAAACACCCCAAGTAAAACAGAATTGTATGGCAAATATATACAGAGAAGGACCTAACCTCAACTTAACATACTTTTCAACTGCTAACATTATCAAACTTTCTTTAAGAAAATCAGACATCTAAAACACTGCAAGTAAGTCTGATAATGGTTTGATTGCGATGACAAGGCCCTTGTCAAATTCTTAATTCCACTGCATCCTCCCACTTCACCCCCAATAGCTATCCAGGGATCACAAACAAAACACAATAAAGACATAAGGGATACTGGAACTAATTTCACACTGCTTAGGCATCAATAGATGTTAATGAAAAATAAATTATATACAATTAATAGCTTTAGAAGGTTTATTTACTAAATCTACTTCACCTTTATATAAATACTGCTAGGCAGTCCTGAACTATGTGACCAGACCCAGTTGTGTCTGGTCTGACTTACATCCTGAATGGCAATGAAAGGACATTAAAAATACCCTGGGATTACTTGAGGCAGGACCCCTGCCTTATCCACGCTCTTTCCAACAGACCCATGTGAGGAGAACCCTCCACCACAGGACAGAGCCTGGCAAGAGCAACTCTGGTAACGGTTACTTGACTGGAAATTGCAATGCAGTTAAAATCTGGCCTGCAGATTTGGAGATGAGGGAATCGCAAACTGCAATAGAGTAAATTCTTAGAAATAAACTAGGTTCTTGTTAGCAATAATATCACTAACAATAACTGATAGCAATAATACAAACACTGAGTGAAGTGATCACTTTGCCTTCTCTAGCCCACTCTTCTACTATTTTCTGAGGAGACAAATTATTAAAGCTGCCTCAACCATGTTATCTTGGGCAGTGAGTCAGCAGTCTTCTCTAAACATGCTAAGAACTCATTAACACCTTATGCAGGGACTCTTGTCCCTGACAACTGTTGTAAGGGAGTCTCAGGCACGCCAAAGAATGTAAAAAGAGGTTTTTATGGGCACCTCTTCTTTGGGACTAATTTCAAAGAAATCCTTGGAATTTATTTACCAAACATTTCTGAACCACTCTGTGCAAACTGGAGAAAATCCCAGGCAAAATGTATTCTCCAGAGACAGAAAGGATACTTAATGGATCAGGGTGATAAGTAAAATTATGGTTAAATGTAAGTGGATATCATAATTAACCCATTTCTGGGTGTACTGGTACTGATGAATCTTATGTCATTTCTGAGGAAATGGATTTGTCCATTAAATCAAGTTAAAGAAAATTTTAATTACTTGAGCTACTAACGCTTTAAATACCACAAATCAGACCAAGCAGAAGCTCACTTTAATATTTTTCAAGATAGAATAATCCAAGTCTCTGAGACAGAAGTCAATGCCACAAAGTACTTTTAAATTTTATAATAAATAACAGAATCGATCATTTTAAAAGCATCATAGTAGTACAATTCTTTAAAGGGAAGAACCCATGAAAATGAATTATCTTAATCATGTTAAATCAACTTATTTCAAATCATTAAAAAAAAAAATGTTACTGATGTAAGACTAAAATCTAAGAATAAATACTGCACACAATACTGCTGTGTAATCAAACAGCTTGTGAGAGCATCAAAGACCTATTGATAGCCCGTTCCCCTCCATACATTCTAAACTATGGCAAATTCAGTTATATGAAATTTGATAAAAGAATCTGCTTTTGGACAGAAATAGCAATGTTTCAGCCCAAAGCCAAGTAAAATTGCCAAGTTATAAACCTCTCTAAGAAAATGTTTTAATGGAAATACCAATAGACCTTTAACCATAATGCTGTTTGGTGCCAAAATATAAATAATTTTTGTTTTTGTGCTCCCTTTACCATAAATTAGGTACAGGTCAAGTGGAAAAACAGTAGGTATCCAGCTCAGTGAGCAGTTCCCGTTCAAGGCCAAGACTTGCACACTTGATTTTAAAAACAATAATGGAGTCTATATGAGACTTTCATTGAAGAATTTAGCAAGCAAGTCTATCTCTCTAAGAGAAAGTCCTTAATAGGTTTTGTGCTTACTATTCCATATTCTAAGAATATCTCAAACAAATTACTAAAACTTAACCCAGCCAAGTAAGTAGAGTATTAAATCTGGTTTCCTGGTAGGGAACTGTTATACAAACACATACACACAAGTTCAATTATTTAATTTTGATATTAATCCCTAACCGGAGCAATATTTTAGCAAATCTATGAGGCTTGCCAGCACAGAAAGCCTGGGGCTAACTACAAGGGCCACTTCAGAGTCTCTTCAACTCAAGGTTTCTATGCAAACCTACAGACATACTAGGCAATCAGTGAGCTTATTCTTCAATTATTCAAGCACAGTTAAGTGCTATAGTTATGCTCTTGGAGCAGACTGAACAGTAGTCATTAGTCTCAAACAATAGTTTTTAATTTGCTTTATGTCTAGCATTCATTATACAAGAGAGCTAATCAAATTGGAACTAACATTGTGATAGCAGACCCATTCCATACTAAAAAAAAATGCATGTGTCCAAATTGGTGTGACTAAACATTTCACGTTAAAGGATTACAACTTTCATAAAGATGTGATTTACACAAGACAGATAAACAGATTAGGGCATCATACTTATGAGGCCAGTGTCATGGGCTACTAGAGAGCCTGGTTAGCTTTAGTTTGAGAACCACAAACGGTTAAACAAAGGCACGGTATTAGACATATGGGGAGTCAGTGTAAAGATCATTCAGTTTAACTAACTCCGAGTGAAACTACCTGCTAAATCCTAGGGATACAAAGATAAATGTTCCACAAACATACCAAGCTTGTCCATGCCTCAGAGCCCTCACAGAGCACCTCCATCTACTGAGAACACTTTCCCTTGACTGCACATTCAGATCTCTGCTTAAATGTCACTTCCCCAGAGAAGGCATCCTGTCCACTCTATGTAAAAGAGCCCTCCCCATAGTCTCTGTCTCCTTAACTGTTTACTCTGTTTTTTTCCTTCATAGTACTTATCATTGAAATTATTCTTGTTTACTTGTTTATTCTCTCTATTCCTACCAAATCATAAGCTCCATGAGGCAAAAGATGTTCACTATCTTTAAAGCTCTAACTCTAGTACCTAGAACATACCTAGTATATAAGTACTCAATAAATGTTTATTATATGAAATCAGCAATCAAGGTGCTCTCAGCATAATAGGATTAGAATGTATAATCAGAAAACAGGATATAATCTTGTAAGAATTATATAAATACAATAATTTAAGTATAAGACATTTCATTAAAGAAAAAATGAAGACCTTCATTTTTAGAGTTACTTTTAAAGTTCCAGGCTCTCCCTAATATCCAAGTAAACTTCTTTTAACTTATTAACAGAAGTACAGCAGAAAATGAAACTAAAGGTGGTAGGAGAATTATAGGAACTAACTAATTTCCTTTCTTCCTTGCTTAAAGAATATTTACTAAAGAACCATCAAATCGAATTCCAAATTCCACTGGTTCCCCCTCGGATATAATCAGGAATCATCTATAAGATTTCTAGTTGATCTTCAACATAAATTTTCCATTTCTAGAACTAAAAATCCTTCTCTAGCCCTAGAATCGGCTGTATAAATCAGATCTGGTGTTACTCTCTCTCTTTAAATATCCATAGAGGTGAATATAAGATAAAAGTCAAATTAAGTATTAATAGAGCAGAAGAAACACACAAGGTAACAGTAAGGCTCTATTTCTTAAACTGGGAGGAGAGTACACATGGGCCTGATGTATACTTATACTTGGTACCTTTATAATTTTATAAATATTTTGTATATAAATTCAATATTTAACAAAAATTGAAAAAAAAATGTGTTACTCCCTGCACTCAAAAAGCTTAAATTCTACAGGAGGAAGTGAATCAATGCCTATAAATATAATGTAATGTGGGCTTTGATAAAAGCATGTACAGTTTGACAGCTTCTAAAGGAAGCACCAAATGGGCTGAGGCATGATCTATGCTACAAAGTGTTAACTGTACAAGTAGAAAAGTTACTCACATTGGTTTCAGGATGATAATGATAGCAGTTTAAGCATCACTTGCTTTTGATTTTTTTAAAAAGTCACATGGAATTTAAATAAAATTATATTATTTGTAATAAGGATGATGTATAAAAAGCTGCAATAATGAAACCTGAGGAAAACCTTCAATGTATTACTCCATGGGCTAGTAAAATGATACAGTAAAGATTCTTTTCATTGCATTCCCCAGAATAAAAGTTAGTAGAAAGCAGAAGAAGGGGCTGGACTAAAGAAATGAATCACTATCTCAAAAATCTATGCAACTTCAAATTCATCTAGGTTAAAAAAAAGCTTGTCCTTAAAATGCTAACCACAGAATAAGGAGTATAATATGTTCCTATTTTAATTTTTAGAATACTACTGTATTTGTAGGTAATAGCTGTATATAAATACACAAAAATGCATTTTTTTTAAATCTAAGATAAGGAACAAATGAGGGGTGAGGGAAAATGGACAAACATGGGGGACATTTTTTAAGGTTTTATTCAAATTACCTCAAATAATCCATGTTTAAGACTGACAAATATAGAACCTCTATAAAATTGTGGTCCCATCTTGGGTATCTAACTTGGGTATCTATGCTTTTTCCAGGTCCCTTTTCCTTAATTTTATTTAGTTAAAATATAATGATTTTTAAACCAGTCAACTCTAACTTACAGAAAGTTTCCTCTATTTTATTTTAACTGAAAAAGTGGAGACATTTTTAATCCATCGTATTAAAAATATAAAGATAATAACTATGAGAAGACAAACATAAGCTTCTATTATATACTGGCTAATCTCATAATGATCGTGTCAACCGATAAATTATCACAAACCACCTCTACACAAAGCTTCCAGTCTATAAGCACAGATTCAAGTATTCACTATTACAAATTAACATTTTTGCATTCTTAAACTACAAAAGTGGGTTTAAAAACAGCTTGATAAGAACAAGGAGTAATTTCAAAGTTTTATCCCAAGGAAGACTATATTATTTTTAAAACTTAAAATAACACTTAAAAAATCAAGTTGGTATTCTTCATTATCAAATGATAATTTCAGGCTATACTCTTGAAGCAAAAGATCAACCAACAGCAAGATCATATGTACCATGTATCAATTTTTTAATTAAATCACAGAACCACTCAAAGAAGAATTGTTCACTTTATTAAAACCATTCTACAAAAAAAATACCAACACCAAGCTTAAAACTGCTTATTAGTATTTTATGATCAAAGATCCATACCACATTATAAACCTTTACACCCCAAATCCTACTTAACCAAGTCAATATAACCATTATAGGGGCTAAAAATTATTTATACCTCCACCTATACTCAAATGTGGTTTGGGATATAAGATACCTTTACAAGACCATTAGGTTCTTTATGAAAAAAATAAACTGATTTAAATCATTATATATATATATATATTTTTTTTTTTTCTTGCGGTTACACAGGCCTCTCACTGCTGTGGCCTCTCCCATTGTGGAGCACAGGCTCCGGACGCGCAGGCTCAGCGGTCATGGCTCATGGGCCCAGCCGCTCCACGGCACGTGGGATCCTCCCAGACCAGGGCACGAACCCATGTCCCCTGCATTAGCAGGCAGACTCTCAACCACTGAGCTACCAGGGAAGCCCTATTTTATTATTTTTGAATCCCAAAGCCAACAATCGAGTTTAATATAATAGGAGTAAAATTGCTACTCCATTGTATACTGCTATATTGCTATAATTACATATGTATGTATGTGTATATGTATACAAATACATATGTGTGTATGTGCATATATATTATATTCGATCTTGCTATTAGTATTTTATATACTATTAAGCTTTTAGAATTTTATTAGTGGGTCTCCTTGTCCTCTGATTGAGATGATGATGATTTCTAAGTATGTCAATGTTGTGAAATTTATTTATTTATAGACCTTCTAATATTAAGCCATCTGTACATACATGAGATAAACCAAACTAGGTGGTAGTGTTTGATCTCTTTCATACGCGGTTGGATTTAGTTTGCTAATATACTTTATAAAGTTTTTACTTCTATATTCATGACTGATGTAGACCTACAGTTTTTCTCTTTCATAATGTTTCCGTCTGGTTTAATTATCAGAGTTATACACATCTTACAGAGTGAGTTGGGGAAGCATTTCCTCTTTTTGTATTGCCTGGAAAAGTTTGTATAAAATTGAGATGGGGTTCGAGCCCTGGTCCGGGGAGATCCCACATGCCACGGAGCAACTAAGTCCATGCGCCACATCTACTGAGCCTGTGCTCTAGAGCCCGTGAGCTACAACTACTGACCCTGCATGCTACAACTACTGAAGCCCGCGTGCCTAGAGCCAGTGCTCCGCAACAAGAAAAGCCACTGCAATGAGAAGCCCACACACTGCAACAAAGAGTAGCCCCCGCTTGCCACAACTAGAGAAAGCCCGCACGCAGCAACGAAGACCCCACGCAGCCAAAAATAAATAAATTAAATAATTAAAAAAAAAAATTGAGACGATCTGCTCCTTGAAAGTCTGGTAACACTCACCTGTAAAACCACCTGGGCCTAATGTTTCCCTTACGAAATTATTTTTTCTTTTTTGCCACTTCTTCAGTTTCTTTAATAGTTACAAGATTATTCAGGCTAATTATTTCTTGAATCTGTTCTGAAAAGTTAAAATTTTCTAGGAATCGATCTATCCCTACCCACAGTAATTTGGACCAAAAATTCATAGCTCTTCAAAGCTGTAATATCCTATTATCCGAATTTAGAAAAAGCATTGTATTTTAAGAGTATTAAATAACATAAGTCAGTTTTGCTTTGTTTTTATTTTTAATGAGGAAATTGAGAATCTGCAATAGCTCTAAAAATAACTGGATATATCTTGGGTAGCACAAAATCATAACTGTTACTTATGACAAACAGAATAGATGTGCATATATTTTAGCTACCACTTACCACCAGAAACAGGGGCATCCATGAAAACTGCTCCCATTTTCTCAACTTCTTTGGCCAATTCTTTTGAAACCATAGGATCAATAGTACTGGAATCTATTAATAGTGAGCCTTTCTTCACTTTTCTAAGTAAATGAACAGAAATATAGTTTTTAAAAACTATAGTTTTATAATTTGAAAAATATAGTTTACAACTCTGAATAAGCATTTCATGCAACTACCTATATCAGAATCTGCTAAAATTCACCAGATATCAAGGAGGTCTTTGGTTTAATATTAAAAACATTATTAGAACTGGTTCAAAATCTCAAATTCATTTTCAGATCAATTATAGTTCAAAGTAAACTCGAACTATTTCAAAGAAACCAAAATAATCTAATAATCTATATGGTATAAATTCTGGTTTCAGGTGAAATACTAACCATAATAATATAGGTAAGCTAAGATGTAAGCAATTTAAAACACCTATTAACTTTAAAAGGGCTATTTAGTAGGATTTAAATTTTTGTTTGTAAAGTAGCTGGGTCTCTTTAAAAAGTAATTTATTTGTCTTTAACAAGGCATATTGCAAATTTCACATATCCATTTTCATTTCCACTAGGTAGAATAAACATAAGCAGTTAAAATTTAGCCATTTGCTTTAGGATGGCATATTCTTTAATAACTGCAACTTTGGAAAGACAAAATAAGACATCAAACAGGCAGAAAGGAAAACACAGGAATGGACCTATAAATCTCACAGAGACTTTTTGTTCTTTACAGTAAATTTATATACAAACATTGGTAAAAGGGGGAAGCAGTCTTTTCATATATCATATTTTACATCAATAGTTAAGTGGCATTCTTAAAGTAAAACAGTTCTGTTTGCACTATAAGTGCAGACTATATACCTTACAGTCTATAATCTATGCCTATCTTCACCGGCTTGGAAACCGACCTAAATTACAATTTATTTAAAGGGCTATGGCTAACCTTGAATTCAAACGTCCCAAAATTCTTACTACAGGTAAACTAACCCAGAGGACATTTAATCATAACCATGATTGGAAAGTTAGAACTGAATAAATAAAAATATTGAAGGGGAAATAGAAAATCATTGCTAAAAACTATAAAAAAGAAATTTTTTTCTACAGAAAAAAATAGCACGCAAAATGCTTTAAACAACAATTTTAGACATATGAATTGATCTGGTCCAAATGCAACGGCTGGGTATGTTCCATAGAAAAGAAATAGCACACTCTGTTATATAGATCACCTCAGTATGTGGAATTCCACTTTACATACCCTAAAATATAAGAATTAAGTTTACCAGTCTTCTGTGATATTAATATTTTTAAGATCTTAAAGCTTTAAGCAAACGGGAAATGGTCTCAAAAATTATACACGCACAGGGTGTGGGGAAATGATCCAGACCCAAAAGAAAATAAAGAACTACCCATGAGAAGCAAATTACACTTCAATGTAAAGCCAAAATCTTTCAAAGCACTCCCTAGACAAAATTGCCCTGGTTGTTGGCCACCATATTCCGAGTAAAGGATATTAATAAACGTAGGATTTTGTCTCCACAAAGTTTTTAGTAACTTTTTCTTCAGAGGTAAAACACGGCCATAATTGGAACCGACTAGGTAATGAGACAGCTAGGTCACCTCAGGACCACATACACACTGTGGGCCTGAGGGCTCCATCCAAAATGAGAATCTTTCAACTTTCCCTGAAATCTAAACATTTATCTTATCAGTTTTCTGCCTAATATTCAAGTGTCTGTTGCTTCTAAATTTGCTAGTTTTCCAAAGCAATTCAATTTCCCAAAACCTCAAATTTCATGTATTACAGCTTCAAGAAATTAAACCCTTTCTTTTAGCCCTTCATGTGTCTACAAAGCCTACCAGTTTGCTCTAGCTCTCTGCTGAACTTCAACAACAAAACAAGTTAGGAACAGGAATCAGTAAGACCAGAAAACTAAATTCAACCGCTGTCATCCTAACATAACCACAAGGGTTTTGGCAATAGGTAGCAAGTAGCCAAAAGGTTCTCAAAGCCAGGGAAGCTAGTTACTGGGTAGGAAACTCTGACCTAAATTATATATTATTTAAAGAGCTACTGCTAATCTTTAATTCCACCCTCTCAAAGTTCTTACTACAGATGTACTAACCCAAAGGACATACAATAACTTTTTATTTTATAATAAATTTTAAATAATGGTGTTCTTTCCAGTGCTTCGTTTCATTTTTCATAGAAATCTCTTCCTGAATTTCTGTAAACCGTAAGAAAATTATGCTTGTAACATTTGTACAGTTTAAAATGCAAGCTTTAAAAATCTCTTAAACAGGTTACCAATGTAAGTTTAACGCAAGATTAAAGGGAAGAAACAGAAAGCAAAAAAAATGTATTCCCGAAAGTCACATACTTGACTTCACTGAAAAAATAACCCTTTACAATGAGAGAAACCACACCATTCACTTTTAAGACATAAAAATACAGTACAAGAAGGTTTAACAAACATAATTGTAATTTCACAATAGTTCTAACAAATGTGAAATTCATAAACTATCATAACAAGAACATATCTACAGTTGAGAAATACATACTTTAGAATTCCATTTGCTCCAGAATAAGCTTCTATTGCATTGATGCTGGTGGGCAACATTGTAATAATTCTGTCAGCTTTTTCAGCTACATCTGCTGGGGAAGACACTACCTTTAAAAAAAAAAATTGCAACGGCACATTATTTAAATTAAATGCAAGCAGCTCCTACAGTACAAGTAGGATCCACTTTTTATGCATGCCCATAATAGTGACAGTGAATAAAAACTAATCCTTGTTTTCAAATGACAAAAACAAAAAACGAGCAAAAAAACCCGTTACTGCCTAAAATAGAGTCCATTCCTTCACACATACAGATGCAATTTCTATGGAATCACATCCACTGTTTACTTTAAAAAGTGTGAAGTGAGTTGAGGGGGAAAAGGGCAAAACCC
Organism: Delphinus delphis; assembly: GCF_949987515.2. Classification (NCBI taxonomy): domain Eukaryota; kingdom Metazoa; phylum Chordata; class Mammalia; order Artiodactyla; family Delphinidae; genus Delphinus; species Delphinus delphis. Next base: position 59,133,719 of record NC_082691.1, read on the forward strand.
AACAGGCCTGGGAACGGACACACTTCTCATGGATTCCTCTAAGTTGGATTCTTAAACAGCATACTTTTTGGTAGATGCTCTAAGAAAACATTCTCGTATATCAGACTTGGTAGCTGAACTACAGGATACACCAATTAATTCATGGGCAGCAAAATCCACAAGTAAATTCTCAGGCCCCCATTACCACTATCTTCCAGCCTCTATTTTCAAGAAAAAAAAAAATTAAGCCTGTTTTATAAAAAGTCAAGACAAGGACATAAGCATGCACTGCACTGAATGTGAGTACCACCATGAAGTCTGAGAGCATGAGATGTCAGGTCTCCTGTGGAAACCATATATACAACAACGACATACGAACAGGCATCAAGGTACGCTCTCTCTCTCAGAAGTCAGAACCCTGACTTCTGCTTTAATGATGACCATGAACATACTGTACAAGAAAGCTGCTCTGCCCATCCTCTGTACATATGTTTACAAGTATGGGTGTACATACCCTCACTCACATTTCCCCCACCCCCTGCTCTCTCGAATATATACACCATGATACACCTGGCCAGCTGGTCAGCAACCAAAGAGGCCAGAAGAGACCAGGAGATCACTTCTTGACTGAAACTCTCCTTTAACAGAAAGAATCTATCACCCCAATTATCACGAAAGCTCCTTTCCAAAGCCTTTTCTCTCTTTAAAGAAAAGACAAGGAACTATCAGGAGGATAATCAAAACTTTCTCCATAGGAGAACTGGCACATAAGCATCTTAGGAATGGGAACGCCTCTGCTTTTCATGTGGTGGAAGTAAACGAAACACTTTCTTTCTGTCTTTGATGTACAGCTGATGAAAGAATGAGAAACCAAACACAGTGTGCAATCTAAATATTATGAGCTAGAAGCAATTACATTTCATTCTTCCGTAAGAGACTATCAGCTTCTAAATCAAATTCTACATAAAGGCAGTTTTAACATAATTTCATAAGTTGTATTCTAAAATTTCGGATAATCAAGTATCCTGGCACTTTGTGTACTAAGTGATAATATTAAACACCTCAGACTCTAAAGCCAAAAACAACAAAAAAAAGACAGTCTCTCTCATCTAAAGGCAATACAGCATTTTAGAGTCTACAAAGTGGCACATTCAACAATATGTATATTTTGATATATAGTGGGGATCGGCCACAAATAATTCTGGAAAAAATTTTTTTCCATCAAATTACAAAGTAATACTTAAGTTAGGTGAAAACCTTTCTTACACTCAAACAAATACTGAGATTTGAAAAGAGGCAACTATTTCCTGGCAAACAATTCAAGTTTCCTTAAGAAAAAAAACAGCTCAGTAAGATGAGAAGAAAAGGAAAAGCTATAGGAGTCATAATTCTCTACTCTTGGACTGTGTCAAGAATATGGGTTACATAGAGAGCCCCATCTGTTCATCCTATTTAAATGAAGTAATAAAGGCATGCAAAATGGTGGCATACCTTTCAGCTGCCTTTCCTTCTATCTCAGCTCCATCTCTCTTGATCTTTCAGGGACTGTAGTAAGCCAGCCCTGAGGTCTAAGAGTCAACTTCAGACTTTCTCTTAGGAATTCAGAGTCTCTTCCACTGAAGGAAATTCAATTCCATCTAGATAACTCCTTGAGACATGCCCTCAGGGGTACCAACAATTAGCTCACAGATCTAGGAATACTTCACACCTCCAAGCTTCTTGTGCCAATTCATGCAACTGCCAAGTGCATGGGGTGGCCAATCAGCCCCCTGCATCCCTAGCATCTGCTTCTTGGGATGCCTGGGTTGCCAGAGTACTGCTAACCCCTCAAATATACAGGAAAGTAGTGTCAAAGCTCACAGGTCTGGAAAAAAACACACAATGATAGTGATAGCTGGAATGTCACCACTGTACTGGCCACAACTGCTCCATATGTAACAACTATATAAATTTGGTACATTATTCTAACAGTCTCTAATTTGCACTACAGAAGGCGTGTTTACTAGACAGACAAGTGTGTCCAGTTATTCAAATCATCTTGCCTTCCATGTGATGACTTCAAGACTCTGAAATAACTGACTAACAAAATTTGGCCATGACTCAAAAGCTGGCAGGAAAAAAACAAACCTTATTGCCAGTCTGACACTCACCACAAAAGCCTTTAGGAGCCAACTTAATTAGAGTCCCTTCAGTTACATTTGCTAATTGAATGGATAAGCAAAGACAGCATGGATCAGGGAAAGGAACACTAATTTGGGAAGCCAGAGACTGGGTTTAGTTATAGCTCAGCCACTAAATCATCTGTGCTTTTGTGCAAATCACTTAACCTCTCTGGCTTCAGTTTACGAATCTACAAAATAAGAATAGTGATTTGGATTATCTTCAAGCGTTTCTATCTCCAAAGTAGAAAGGAAACTTAGCCAAGGGAATTTTTCACATTTAGTAACCTTAAATTTTAGGAAGGCACAGACTCTGTGAAAAAGGGCTGATGGTATAGGGAAGCATCTGCAATGACTCAGTACAAATGTAAAGCATTAGCAGGACTCTTCTACACCTCCACATGTGTGGACGGTCACTGACCTGGCTGACCCTGGAACCTGGCTCTGCTCTGATTGTCATGGCCATCCCAGAAAAATCTCTTGACAATTCCAACTGCCTCATTCTTACACCATTGTGAATTAAGGTGACCCTACTTTTCCATTATTTTAATTTTGATTACAGGAGATTGGTTCCCTTCACAATATCTACAGTCATTAAGAATTTCTGCAACTAGATTCATCTGTATGCTAGTAAGCACCAATGGCAGGTGTACAATATAAAGATTAGACAACTGGACAGATTAAAGACAAAATCTGCTTTGCTGGGTGGGTGGCGGGAGGAATGATGGGGGCATCAGGGCCCAGAGCAATCTGAAGTAACTGCACCTCTTTTTTACATATCCAATGGAAGGAGACAACAGTTAACCTAGTTGTTTTACATAAAGAGAAAAATCTCGCTGTCTCTGCTAGACAAAACAGTCACAAAAGTGAAGCTCAGCATTGCTTCCACATAAACCAAATGGGTAAGAGAAACTTGCAAAGAAACAAGATGAACATGACCTTGGTTAAACCTGCCACTCGGTGTATTTTAATCTTTCCAAGTAGAAATGCATACTGTTGCTTCAAAATTGCACTACCCTTGGGCTTCCCTGGTGGCGCAGTGGTTGAGAGTCCGCCTGCCGATGCAGGGGACACGGGTTCATGCCCCGGTCCGGGAAGATCCCACATGCCGCAAAGCGGCTGGGCCCGTGAGCCATAGCCGCTGAGACTGCGCGTCCGGAGCCTGTGCTCCGCAACGGGAGAGGCCACAACAGTGAGAGGCCCGCGTACCGCAAAAAAAAAAAAAAAAAATTGCACTACCCTTAAAAAACTGACCAAAACGGTTTTTGCCTACATCTTGAAACATGTGGTCAACAATGATGAAGCCCACTCAGCAAGAGACTTTTAAAGTTCTCATCTAACAAAACCTGAGTGGATGCCAGATTAGATCTCAATAGAATTACTTAACCAAACATGTTCAGCCTTATAACCCAGGAACAAGATGGTTCCCAAGTTTTTAGAGAGAAAACAAGAGAATCCAATTAAGCCTAGTTCAACCAGAAAACTCATACAGAAATGCTGCATAAGTCCCAAGGCTTTTGGCACCACTCAGAGGCATCTCCAAGGAAATTCCCACACAATGAAAATGGAAACGAAGCACAAGTCACATGCCCTGGATGCTACCGCTTAAAAAGAGAAATTGGTATCTTCTGTAAAATAAAAGGACACAAGGGACTCTGCAGAATATGTTCTTAAACAGGGATGCAGTCAAATCACTTTATCTCCTAATTTGGTTTTAATTTTTATCATCATTCTTTCATTTAAAAATATGTCTAGGGCTTCCCTGGTGGCACAGTGGTTGAGAGTCCGCCTGCCGATGCAGGGGACGTGGGTTCGTGCCCCGGACCGGGAGGATCCCACATGCCGCGGAGCGGCTGGGCCCGTGAGCTTATGGCCGCTGAGTCTGCGCGTCCGGAGCCTGTGCTCCGTGACAGGAGAGGCCACAGCAGTGAGAGGGCCGCGTACTGCAAAAAAATAAATAAATAAATAAAAATATGTCTACAATTCTATTCCAAACAACTCTGGACTCAGTGACTCAGCCAACACAGTGGTGCATTTATATGTGTGGTGTTGGGGAATGCAGATTTGGGAGAAATATGGTATAGATACTAAAGCAACAACCATAACAGTAGTAACAGTGGTGGTAGTAGTAACAGCACTTTCTATGTGCCAGGTTCTCTAGGGCTAAGAGGAAGGTACTATTACTACTGCCATTTTATAAGATGAGAAAATTTAAGTAGAAAGAAGTTAAATAATCTGTCTAAAAGTCACACGGCCAGCACATGATGGAGCTGAGATCTGAGCTCAGGCAGCCAGGTTCCTCCTGGGTTTATGCTTTTAAACCACTACATTCACAATTTATTGATTCATGATTTCTAATACCCAAAGGCCTGATAATTATCATGGGTTACATTCTTAGAATAGATGCTAGAAGTTGAAATGATGCATTGTATGTTAAACCCGAGTTTCCAACAGAAATAAAGATATAATAAAGGGATACGGAGAGAGGAAACTGTAAATTTTTTATGGGAATGACCACAAGTAACATATTAAACCAATTATAAATGCCCTAATAGAATTGGTTAACATGTAAAGGTATAAATAAGTTCATTAAATACAGTCAGGCACGTGAAGCATTTTAACATGTCCAAGTTTTTATTTCCTTCATAACCCACGTAGTATTTTTTACTACTAGGTACAGCTGGAAGGAAAACCTCCAGGGTGGTAACACCCTAAAGCACTTCACCCAGAACTGCAGGTGGACCTTGCACCTTGAGGGGAGGGAGGAGCCAGGCCCGTGGAAAGCAGAGCCAAGAAGCAGACAGAAACGGATCTAATTACATCTGTGCCCAAAATTCGGCTGTGCCTGGGTTCAGGCCACTCCCCAACTCTTCAGTTACATGAAACAATAAATGCCCAGTTTTTGCTTTTAAAAAAACACTTCTTCAAGGAGATGTCCAAAGAGCTTTAGAACTATTGATTGCTTTTTGATCCAGATATGTCTAGTTTGGTACTTTCTCTCCCTGCAAATTTCCCACTGAAAGCACAGTTGACATTTGAAATCAACTAGCCATGTTTTCTGCAGACTTTGAGGGAAAAAAATTCTGTTTTCTTTGGCTGCCATTTCATCGATTTCACTTGTGATAGTAACATCAGGGAAAGGAAGGGACACCTGTCCTTAAAATATAAGAGTCAACTCAAATATACTTTGAATTTTTGAACTCTTAATCCATTCACCGCACTATTGTGCACAATGGCAAGAAGTTTCAAAGTTTTCACCTATATTTTTCCATTTCATCCCAAGTCTTCTCTTTGTCTTTTAGTAGTAAAATGAAACTCATTTTTTCCTTTATCAAACATTTTAAAACTAAATATAGCTATGAATTAGTACTACTGACATTTTAACACATCAGAAGTCACACATCCAAATTAACATTACCTTTTAAAGTAGGGGTCTTAGGAAATTACACTTGCTCAAATGACCAAAACGGTTTTTAAGCTGCTGGCATAAAAATCATTTATCAACAAATGTTTTCATTTTATTATGACAGAATATTTCCCCTCAGGCCCAAAGCTTTTTTATACCCTTTACCCTTCTCCTGTCATTTATCTCAATTTCACGTTCTCCTGCCCTCCACTGCTGTTGTAATCAATACTCAGAGGACCTCTTAGAGTCAAGACTCTGAGAGGAAGCAGAGCGGTGAGGGAGATGGGACGTGGGAAAAGAGGGTTCTGCCTTCCAGGCTCTGCCGCCCCAGTGTGAATCGCCCACGCAACTTTCCCACCGTGTGCTGGGAGCGGGGCAGGGCTGGGAGCTGTGGGCAGAAGCTAAGAGAGTCTCACGCTTCACTAATCTGGGACAGGCAGCCACCCAGAACCCATCCTCCTTCCTTCCCCACACCCACTTATGTATCTCAAGGAAGAAGAAAAGAAGGAAAATCTAATAACTGAGTCTGTGTCCTAGAACCCTCTGATTTCTATCCAGGAATCCAAGAGATCTCGTCTCCATGACCTTCATTTCAGGCTACAGCATTTCTGTTTGTAGGTGAGCGAAGATTAAGCACAATATTTATGTAGCTCTCTATCAGAAATGAAACGACTCTTAAGAGTTACTTATTATTTTTCCCCTCAAAACCTGCTTCAGCACTTTATTACTGTCAAAATACAATTTTAATAAAAACTCCCTTCTATTATTTAGTCTTGCCACCTGAGACACATCTAATACATTGCCACATCCAACTCAACCTGTTTTATTCTCCACAGCACTAGGTGGACTGCTAGACACATGCAAGGTACTCAACCTGTATCGGTCGACCTAACGTAGAAATCTCTAGAAACCTGGAGAGGCTTCCACTTTTAAAGAAAATTGCTCCTTTGTCCCCATTCTTCACCTGGATAAATCCTTATTCTTGTGCTATCTACCTAAATGTCTAGTCTTCAGAGAATGTCCCTGACTGCCCTCTCAGCCAACGTAATGCAGATTTTACTGAAAACTGAAGAGACTCTTCTTCTTTCCACATCACAATTTGGAATCACGTATTTGTGTGATGTGATAATCTAACACCTCCTGTTGGTCCCCAAAGGCAAAGACTGTAACTGTTTTGTTCTGGGCTATATTCCCAGTACCTAGCACATAGAAAGTACTCAAGAAACATCAGTCAAATTAGTAAATTAATGAACGTCCTATCCCGTTTTGCTAAGAGATTCTAAGATAGCCTTAACCCATAGTGATCAAAGCAATAAAAAGTAACTTTTCTTCACAAAGAAGTGAGAGACTCTGACATTGTCATGTGAATAGAAAGCATTAGAAAAGGAAATAACAGCTCTGTAGAGCAGAGGTGAAACCAAGACTTATGGGAACTTACTTAGAGCTAACACACACACTCCTTACTGTGCCAAACATCATTTTAAGCTCTTTACATATATGAATTCATTTAATCCTCGTAACAACTCCCTGAGAAAGGTTATTATTATTATCCTTATTATTTTACACATGAGGAAACAGATATAGAGACACTAAATAACTTGCCTGAGATTGCAGATACTAAGTGGAAAGGGCAGGTTCTAAACCCATTTTGTAGATTCTAGCTGTACTGGTTTCCAGTGGCTGCCGCAATGTTACCCCAAGCATGGTGGCTTAAAACACAGAAATGTATTCTCACAGCTCTGGAGGCCACAAGTATGAAAGCAAGGTGTAGGCAGCACCATGCTGCCTCCAAAGGAAGATCCTCCTTTGCCTCTACTAGCTTCTGGCTGACCCTGGTGTTCCTTGGCTTGCCACAGTATAACTCTGAAGACTGCCTACGACTTCCCACGGCCTTCCCCTTGTGGCTCTCTGTAAGGACACTCATCATTGCCTTTAGGGCCCACCCGAAATCCAGGATGACCTCATCTCAAGATCTTAAACCTAATTCCATCTGCCAAGACCCTGTTTCCAAATAAGGTCACTTTCACAAGTACTGGGGGTTAGAACTTGGACATTTATCTTTTTTAAAAATCACCTTATTGAGATATAATTCACATAACATATAATTTGCCCACCTAAAGTATATAATTTGATGGTTTTTAGTGTATTCACAGATATGTGCAACCAACACAATTTTAGAACTTTTCATCAGTTCAAGAAAAAAAATCCCATATCCATTAGCTATCTCTCCCCTATGCCTGCCTCCCTCTTTCCCCTCCTCTCCCAGCCAGCACTAAACAGCCACTAATCTACTTTCTGTCTCTACAGATTTCTCTGTTCTGGACTTTCATGTGTCAGTGCTTCATCCGTTTTTATGGCTGAGTAATATATCATTGTATAGATATACCACATTTTGCTTACTACTGATGGGACATTTAGGTTGTTTCTATCTTTTGGCTGTAATGAATAATGCTGCCATTTATATACAAGTTTCTGTGTGGGTATGTGTTTTCATTTCTCTTTCATATATACCTAGGAGTAGAATTACAATCTCATCAGCAGTGTGTGATAGTTCAATTTCTCCATACTTCTTGTTATCTGCCTTTGTAATTCTAGCCAACCCAGTGGGTGTGGAAATCTCATTGTGGTTTTGATTGCATTTATCTGATGACTAATGATATTGGCATCTTTTCATGTGTTTATTCAGATCCTTTGTCCATTTAATTGAGTCACTTGTCTTTCTGTTTGAATTGTATGACTTCTTTATACATGCTAGATACAAGTCCTTATCAGATATATGATTTGCAAATATTTTATCCCATTCTTTGGGTTACCTTTTCACTTTCTTGCCCTTGTTCTTTGCAGCACAAAAGTTTTCAATTTTGATGAAGTTTTATTTTTAATTTTGTTGCTCATGATCTTGGGTGTCATATTTAAGAATCCTTTGCCAAATTCAAGGTCATGAAGATTTACCCCTATGTTTTCTTCTAAGAATTTTGTAGGACATCTTTTGGGGGGCCACTATTCAACCCACTGTATACCCACTCACTATACAATCCATCATAATAGATAACTATTATTTAATTCCAACAAATTTCATTGGTGCAAAACAACATATTAAACAAGGGTGTGGTATATAATCATTACTGGCCTGACATTAACTGATCCAAAAGAAATCTAGGCACTTCGTTTTCTAGTAGACTAGTTTATAAATAGGTAACAGGTAGCTACATTTCAGAATCATCAGATGTCACACATACACTTAAAAATGTCTCATACATAAATTTCATTAATTAGTGACTACACATCATGTAATTAAAAGAGCTAAAGCTCCAAAGTCAAAGACAGACCTTTGTTCAGATCCTGGCTCTTGCCATTCACTCACTGTGCAACCTTGGGGATGTTATTTAACTTCTCCAAGCATCAGTTTCCTGAAAATACTTCTGTTACAAAGATAAAATTAGATAATATGTACAAAATATTTAGTAAAAGACCTGACACGTAGGAGGTACTCATTAAATATTAGTTTCTTTTCTCTCTTTTAAAATGTAAATGTCTCCTTCACTCAAGTGTAAGTCTTATTCTTAAGGTGGCCTTCCTTCACACCTACCTAAAATTAGCAACACTAAAAAAATAAGAATTTTGTTAGGAAATGGAGGTAAAAGGATAACTTCAGAATATGAGGCAATTCAGGCAGAGCATCAGAAAGCTCCAGAAATCTGGCAAGCAGCAGAAAAGAGATTCACAAAGGGATGATGACCATTTCAGTTCTCCATAGGCAAGTTGTTAAGTGCTACAGGAATAGAGGGAAGAGTAATGGCATTGGTCACAATTTGAAAGGCCCTAAGCTTCTGCTTTGCCAGTCCAAGGTAAATCAGTTTCCATTCAATTTCCACCTCTGTATTACTAGAAGGGGTAGAAAGAGGAAGAGAAATTCATGTGATCTTTCATAAACACACACACACATGAAAACTCCGGGAACATTATTCTCCAAAATGCCAGAAGAATATGCTGTTATTACTTTGATTAAATTCTGTATTTAATTGAAGATATTTCCTCTGTTTAGAGACCAAGTACCGTTGTTACTCTTACAAATAAATATATAAACCACTGAAAAATGCCAACATCAAATAGATGTGTTATCCCAAAAGGTAATATCCATCTCCTCAGAAAAACAATCCATCCCAGACTGAATATCAGCTTGGAACTCCTTACCATCCTTGAAGATGGTAAAGCCATCTTTCCCAGAACAAAGAATTGATCAAACCTCTCCAACAAGTCTAAGTCCCTAAGCTACTTAAGCTACTGCACTGGTGGTACAGTGTCAATATTCAGAGATTATATGGGCATAAGCAGCCACAACCCTACCCTGAAAAGTTCCAAGATGATACTCACACATCCTCAAACAACACTGCTGCCACCCCCAGATGGCATACAAACCATGATGGAGAAGGAGATGGAGGATATCCAGATCTGCAAGTAGCCTCTAAGTTGCTTAAACCTGTTCTTTATGTAGGCATTGCATTTTCTCAGTATTTATTTCAAGCCTATTACCTAGAAGTTGACAATTTATTTGTTCTCTAACCTTTTTCTATACTTCTCAGGAATTTTTTAGTATTCACCCAGTTCTGGGATTACATTCAGCCCTCAATTACCACTCTACAACTTGTACAAGAAGAATTTCCTTCATATCTTGAAAAAAAACTCTAAATTCAGTTACTAGTAAACGGTCTCGTGTGTGTGTGTGTGTGTGTGTGTGTGTGTTTGTACACATATTTTACATATCATATAATATACACATGTATAATATTACATATAGAGAAATAAAACTAACAAGTTAACTTTACAAATCCATTGTGTATACTTCTAAGAAGATGTCACTTATTTGAATGTGGAACATCAAAATCTAGAAAACATTTTTAAACATCAAAATCTAAAAGAATCGGGGGCTTCCCTGGTGGCGCAGTGGTTGAGAGTCTGCCTGCCAATGCAGGGGACACAAGTTCAAGCCCTGGTCTGGGAAGATCCCACATGCCGCGGAGCAACTGGGCCCGTGAACCACAACGACTGAGCCTGCGCGTCTGGAGCCTGTGCTCCGCAACAAGAGAGGCCGCGATAGTGAGAGGCCCGCGCACCGCGATGAAGGGTGGCCCCCGCTCGCCGCAACTAGAGAAAGCCCTCGCACAGAAACAAAGACCCAACACAGCCAAAAAAATAATAATAATAATAAATAAATAAAGTTTTAAAAAAAATCTTAAGAAAAGGTCTTACCTGTTCACCTGCATCTAGAAACTCTTTGCATGCATCAGGGAACACATCATAAATAATGAGTGGATAGCCATGTTTCATGAGATTTTTTGCCATTGGATTCCCCATGTTGCCTACTCCAATGAATCCAACTGGAGTCTTAGAAGCCATTGACCTAGAACACACTGATTTCAATACATTAGTTTTAACAGGAGCAGTAACATGCTTTATTGTAAATATTCACTCAATATTAAGAAGTCATTGTGATTTTGATATTTTCTATCAAAAAAAACTTTTTAAAGATTAGTTTTAAACTAATGATCATTTAAAGATATCAACAATGTATAGGCAGACTAACTTCTGAGTATATAGTTCTCCAGGAAGCAATCATAGAATTTTAAGCATTCTCTCCTCTGCTTTCTATCTCTATAACATCCCCTTACTATTTTTAACAATAAACTTAATGTTATCATTTATTAAATACCTATTATATACTTTACCTGTTAAGTGAAGTATCCTAGATTCTCTTATCTATATTACCTTCTCTAATAATGTGTATTAAAAACTGGAAGTATTCAATAAAACCTGTATCTTGGACAAGGTCCAAGAATGGGAAAACGTTTTACCTTCCCACTTCCACATTTATAGAAACCATCCCCTCCAATGGTATAAAAAACAATCTTAATAAAAATGTTAAACCCAGAAGAATGTATTTCAACCAGAAGTCACCAGTTTATAAATGGGGTCCTAGGAGAGAGCAGGGGGACACTTCCATGGGCTTTCCATGGCCAGGGTAACAGTCTCGGGATCCTGAGATAACAACTCCGCGCACTTTCAGAGAAGGGGCATCTCCATTTACAGAAAAAGAAAATTGTTCTTAAAATGCTATATGCAGGGCTTCCCTGGTGGCACAGTGGTTAAGAATCTGCCTGCCAATGCAGGGGACATGGGTTAAAGCCCCGGTCCGGGAAGATCCCACATGCCTGCCGCAGAGTAACTAAGCCCATGAGCCACAACTACTGAGCCTGTGATCTAGAGCCCGCAAGCCACAACTACTGAAGCCCACATGCCTAGAGCCTGTGCTCCGCAATAAGAGAAGCTACCACAATGAGAAGCCTGCGCACTGCAACGAAGAGTAGCCCCTGCTTGCCGCAACTAGAGAAAGCCCGCACACGGCAACAAAGACCCAACACAGCCAAAAATAAATAAATGCACACACACACACACACAAAAAGCTGTATGCAGATTTTGTTTGATTTGATTTTCTTCCTTTTTACAAAAGGCTTTTTGAAATCACACTGGGGCATACAATTCAAGGTAATGCTTTTTGCAAGAGAGCAGACAGGCTTCGCATCACCATGAAAATAATATTAGACACGATTTCTCTATTTCTAGATTTAGAACTCCTCTCAAGTATTTACTGCATGAAGTACTATGACACAAGCAAGATGTGGTCCTTGCCCTCCAAAAGTTCACAGTCTAGTGAGAGAACAAAGAGAAATAACTCCACTTGCCCATTTCCGTATCATTTCCCGGCTTTATTTTTCCTTTCTCTTTCAAGGACTCCAGTTTTAAAACTGTGTCGTGCACCAACTAATCACAGTCACCCTTTTTCAGATCCTCCCAACTAATGGATCCCTGCTCCTCCTTCAACTTAATCTCAATGTAATGAGATTCCTAAAAGCAAATGATTTGAAGCCCTCGTGCTTAAGAAATAGAGGTCTTCTTGGGTCAGAAGCACATTTCATTCCTATGAACTCCACGACTGTCTCTAACATTTCTGTTAAAAAGGGTGTCATCCCTGTGCATCATCACCTTACCAGTTCTGAGTTTAACATGCTGGGTATGATAGGAGTCCTGTGCCTAACTTTCTGGTTCACAAGGGGTTTAATGACAGAGAAATGACACCTCACTGAATTTTTATTTTGATATTAAGCAGAATGAGAAGTATACTTTGTAAGAGAACTCTAATACTAACAACTAGCATGCCTGACTACTGTGTTAAGCTTGAAAAGGTATAATTTAACTAAGAACATTAGAAACTAGAAATATTATTATTTAACTGCAGTTAATTTTAATAGGCAACTCACTCTAAGTCAAACACTTAACTATGGCAAGGTAGAACCATAATTCATTCACACATTCAACAAATATGAAGCAACTATCATATGTACCATGGCAGATGCCATCAAAGACACAAATGACATACAGTCCTTGCTTTCAACCAGCTTAAAACACAAGAGAACGACTATGTACACAGACACTAAAACATGAAAGTGAAGGATAAAGTATGAAAAATAATGCTGATACTAAAGAACTCATCTGGTTTGGGAACTTGAAAAAGCTAGCATTTGACCTGAGTATTCTAGGATGGGTATAGGCTTTCAAATGGAATCAGAGTAGGAACAAAGGGAGCTCCATATAGTAAAGGAATGAGTATGCACATGAGTATATGCAAGGAAATAGGAAAGCCAAGAAAAAAATGAATAATAGTAAAAGTTAATATTTGTGGCAATTTTACTACATGCCAGACACTATACTCAGTACTTTATAAATAGCACTGTCATCCGATCCCATCATTAAGCCTGTCTTCCAGCTCAGGTCCCTGACACTTGGTTAGTTTAAATAAAATGCCCAAGACTTTATAAGGTTGTAATGCCAAGATTCATATTCAGCCAATCTGACTCTAGGTTCTTCATTTTTAAGTGCCCTCCACTCTTCCTACAGGACGCACAAAGAAACAAAACAGCAAGATTAAGATTGAAAGAAAAAATGCAACCATAATGTGGAAGGCTGGGAAGTATGCTCTAAACAATTTGAGTGTATTTTGTAAGCAAGTGGTGGTACCCCAGACTGAATGTTTGTTTGGTCCTCCCAAAATTTCTATGTTGAAAAAATAATTCCCAGTGTGAGGGTATTTGGAGGTGGGGCCTTTGGGCAGTGATTAGATCATGAGGGGAGAACCCTCACGAACGGGACTAACGCCTTTACAAAAGAGGCCGCAGAGAGCTCCCTCATCCCCTTCCACCATGTGAGGACACAGTGAAAAGATGGCTGTCTTTGAACCAAGAAGTGGGCCCTCACCTGACACTAAATATGCCAGCACCTTTATTTTGGAATTCCCAGCCTCCAGAACTGTGAGAAATAGTTCTCTGCTGTTTATAAGCCACCCAGTCTATGGTATTTTGTTACAGCAGCCCAAACAGACTAAGACAGGTAGTTACTGAAAGGTTTGGGCAAGAGAAATGACCTGACCAAACCCATGCTTTAGGACAGAAATGAGGCAGCAGTGTACAATGGATGAACTAAAGGAAGAGCCTGGAGGCAAAAAGACCAACATAAAAGTGACTGTCTAGGTCTGTCTTAGTCCATTCCAGCTGCTGTAACAAATAAACCATAGTATAGTTGTTATGATGACTTAAACAACAAGCATTTATTTCTTACAGTTCCGGAGGCTGGGAAGACCAAGATCAAGTAGGCAACAGATCCAGTATCTGGTGAGGGCTCACTTCCTGGCTTGCAGATGACCATTTTCTTGTATCTCTGGAGAGCAGAGAGAGAAGACAAGCTCTCCTTCCTGTTTTTAGGACACTAATCCCATTCATGAGGGCTCCACCCTCATAACCCAATTACTTCCCAAAGGCCCCACCTCCTAATACTACCACAGTGGGGATTAGGATTTCAACACATGAATTTTGGAGGGCTACAAACATTCAGTCCACAGTAAGGGCAGAGTTAATAAAGACTGGTGGCTATAGAAAAGACAGATATGAAAAATATTTCAAATACAGTAGTAAAAGGACAGAGTAATAGGTTGGATTATAATATAATTACAGAAGAAAAGGACAATGACCTTAAAAACAAAGCAACAGAAACTATCCAAAACAAAACACAGAAAAAAGAATTTAAAAAATAAAAAGAACATTAGTGAGCAGTGAGACAGCTTCAACCAGCCAAACACATAGCGAAATTGGAGTCCTTAAATGAGAGGAGAGCAAAGTGGGGACAAGAAAAATATGTGAAGAACTAATGGGAAAAATTTCCAAATTTGATGAAAACCATAAACCCCATGCATCCAAGCTCAGTGAACCCCAACACAAGAAACATGAAGAAAACTATACCAAGACACATCATAATCAAAATGCTCAAAAGCAACTGGCAGAAAAAAGACATTATGTACAAAGGAACAAAGATAAGAATGAAGGCAGATTTCCTGTCAGAAACAAAGCCAGTGAGAAAACAGGAGAGCATCATCTTTAAAGAACTGAAACAAAAAACAACTGTCAAGATAGGAATCTATCTAGCCAGTGAAACTGTACAATTATAGATGTTTGAGTATGTAGAGAGGCATGAGGAAACTGATGGGGGAGGGGTGAATGCATACATTCACTGTCTTGATTGTGATGATGGTTTGATGGTTTCACAGGTATATACACGTCAAAACTCATCAAACTGTAAATGTTAAACAGGTGCAAACTGTAAATGTTAAACAGGTGCAGTTTATTGTAAGTCAACTATATTGCAATAAAGCTGTTTTTAAAGAGTCAACATGTTTACAGAAAAAACAAACAAGAGAAGACATTTCTCAATCTAAAGATACTGAAGTGATATATCAACCGAATGCAACGTGTGAAGTTTGAATGGATCTGGATTTGGGTGTTGGGGGTGAAAGTCTTATGACATTCTAAGGAAAATTATGAAATTTTAAATATGAGCTGTATATTAGGATGATACCAGGGAAGTGCTAATTGTCTTAGGTAATGGTAATTTGGTTATGTAGGAGACAGTCCTTCTTAGGAGATTCACACTGAATCATTTAGGGTTTAAAGTGTCACAGTGTCTGCATTTTAATTTCAAATGATACAGGTGGGATATGAATATACTTGGAAAGAAATAAAGCAAATATGGCAAAAGGCTGGTTAACAACCGTTGACACTGAGCAAAGAGTACACAGATGTTCATGGCATTATTCTTTCAATACTTTGAAATTGTTCATAATAAAAGAAGGGGGAAAAACTTAGCACATCTCAAAAAAAAATCACAAACATGACAAAACACAAATAACTAGGAAGAACACTTGCAACACACGATAGAGATAGGGCTACTTTACTATATATGCAAATAACTTTAAAATCTGGAAGAAAAATGTAAATAATCCATTGTTTTAAAGTATGCCAAAATCACAAAATGACAGTTAACATAAAATATTTTTAAAAAACTTTGAAAAAATGCTCAACTTCTGTCATAACTAGAGTAATGCAAAACAAAGCAATGTAATACCATTTTCACCTATCAGCTGGACAAATGTGTTTCTTTGATAAACTCACACCTGGTTAGAAAGGACTGATAAAACATATACTCTCATACACTGTAGAATTGTATTTTACGTCATCCTTTTAGAGAGCAATTTGAAAAAAGGATCTACATTTGAATTTTATTATAAAATTTAAATTTAAAATGCACATACTCTTTGACCCAGTAATTCCATTTGCAGGAATTTATACTACACGTAAGGGGTCAGCACACTTTTTCTTAAAGGGTGAGGGGGTAAACAATTTCAGTTTGGGGCCACGAGGCCTCTGTCACAACTATTCAACTCATCCGCTATAGTTTTAAAACAGCCATACACAATATAAAAACAAGTGGCTGTGCTTGTTTTCCAATATAAGTTTATTTACAAAAACAGGGACCCAGCTATTGGGCCACAGTTTGCTGACCTCTACTACATATAAACTCTGAACAACACAAAAATATAGTTTACTATAGGAATGTTTGTAACAACAGAAACATTATAAATAACTAAATACACATTATTAACAGGGCACTTAATTTATAATAACTAAATATACATTAACAAGGTACTTGATATTTCATAGAAAATCAATACAATGAAATAGTATGTAATGTTCAAAAGAATGTGATATATCTATCTAAAAGTATAAAGAAAAAAATCTCCAGGACATGTTATTAAGTGAAAAAAAGCAAGACGCAGAGCATTATATATAATAACATACAGTATATGAGAAAAAAGAATACATATGCATTAAACGTTTTCAAGTTTCAGTAAGATGCTTAAGAAACAGCAGTTACAGCTAGAAAGTTGGACTGATGGGTCAGAGTTAGAGAAAAGACTCTTACTTTTCATTTTATAATCTTTTGAGTTTTTACCATGTGCATATAACTTTTATGACTACTTTTATAATAAATGAAATAAATAAACTGGCACACAGTGAGTGTTTAATAGTGTTATATGAATGAATTACTAACTAGAGAGAGCTTTCATCAAATGAGGATAAAAGTCAGTGCTGAAGCAAGAGTAAAGACAGTGATAAAGTGGATCCATCAAAGGTAATTTGTATTGCAGCAACCATTAAGCAAACGCTGCAGGTTGACTCTCCAATATCCTTTCCTCCCAGACCTATGGTGAAGTTCCAAATTACCTAAACCAATTATGGTACCTGCATCTCTCTGCAAATGACTGTTCACAGATTGGCAGCCCTAAGTAAAAGATTTAGAAAAATCTTTTTTAAAAATCTTTTTAGAAAAATCTGTGAAAAATCAGAGTATGTAATAGGAAATGAACTAGAGATTAAAGAAAAGATTGTATCTAATCAGCAAACTCTTGTGACTCTCCGTAACACTACTTAAGCGGCAGCCAGGAGGAAGAAGAAACTAGCCAGAAAATTTGGCAAAGTTAGTTTCTAAATATACAGATGTAAATTTACAGATTATGACCTTTTCTCCAATGGGACATGGACAAAGTTATCCATATCTTGGTAACATGGAGTGCCACCAAAAACCAGGAGACTCCAGGTTTCAAAATGCAAAAATTGGTAATAGGTTAATTACTTTACACTTCTAAAAGTTTTTTTTCTCTCATCAAAGTAATTCATTGTAGAAAACTGAAAAATACGAAAAAGTATAAAGTCATAAGGGAAAAACTTAATCTCACTACACAAAAATAATCAGTTAGCATTTTGTATAGCCCTTCCAGTCTTCTGAATGCATTTTTTCATTATGAGACTCTATACTGCATACACAACTTTGTGTCCTACTTTATCACATATTACGTAATAAGCATTCTTTTTGCTTCAATGCTAAGAGTTACTAAACTAAGGGTAGTGACTTACTCTATAAAGGCCTTTATTATTTGGGTCAAGTTATTTTAGAAATACAGTTGACCCCTGAACCATGAGTGGGGTTGGGGCACTGACGCTCCTCACAAAATCCAAGTATAATTTACAGTTGGCCCTGCACAACCTGCTCCAATCTGCAGGTTAAACCAACTGTAGTACAAATTTATTGAAAAAAATCCATGCATAAGCTGACCCATGCAGTTCAAACCCATTTTGTTCCAAGGTCAACTGTATTCTCCTTATGCAATTTCACAAGTTTAAGGTCAACTTTTGGTCCCCAGAACCATGTGCAGCTTTTCAGAGTTTCATGTGCAACCCTAGAAGCTAATGTAAAGAGGGAAAAAATGGCATATATTTGATTTATACAACGAGTTATGCTGTTTTGAAGGCAGAGTTCGTACACACACAAAGAGCCAATAATGAAAAAGAACTGTATTCCCATTTCTGTCTATAATGCTGGCTAATTTTCCCACTCCACTTTTGGTCAGGTGGTTGCTTTAAGATGATCTGTTACAAATTATTTTTCCTTGTACTTGTTAGTGAATCAAATGACTGTAGAGGGTCAACATCTGTCATTTTTTTGTCTGTACAAAGAAGTCTGAAACTAAATTTAATTACCTTTTAAGATAAAACATAAAACTTACTTTTATTAAATGGTGATGAAATAGTAATGTATGAAAAAAATAGTAATGTATGTCTAGTTTAATAGTTCTCATTTTTCTATTTCCTTTTCAATGCTTTAAATATTTTAAAAGTAAGACATGCTATTACCAGCAACTTTTAGATGTCATTTTTTTCAAACTGTAAATAACTGTATAGATCTTTATAATATTACCCTCCATATGATATAAACATCTTAAACATACCATGGAGACAAACATCCCACAGAATTCAGAACACTAAATAATGTTACTATTTGAACACAGTTCTTTCTCTTAATGTCCCTAGACTCCAAACTGGCACATAATTTTTCTTTTAAGACTCCAACATCAAAAAAGTTAACACTTTTGCAGTAAATTAAAATTAACAAAAATGTTTAAAACAATTCCACAGAGTAAAAACAATTACTGAAGCATTTTAAACAATCATCACACACACAAAAAAATTTTTTTAATTTGTCATAAATCTATATTCTTACAATGTATTTGGGTCAAAGAACAAGATCATATGCCAAAGTAGTCTACCAGCATTTCAAGGTAGGCCTTTCCAGTCTACAGAAGCATTTATTATAGTCACAGGCCTCAGACTCTTCTTCCATAAATTTTAAGAACTTTCCTGTAACTCTAAAAGGTACTTCAAGGGTTCATTAAAATACCGTTAGAACACCTTGTAAAACCACTAAACAGCACGTATGTCTTCCTTGACTAATCAAAACTGAAAGAATTGTGCATTCATGTGAAAACTGGTGCTACGTTTACTACTGCAGAAGAGTGATTTTTTTTAAGTATCTCCAATGTAGGAGGCATTTTTTGTAGTTCAATACATGTAGCTCAAACAGTGGTTACACTCAAGTTTGGCAATTTCTGTGAGTTTGTATCTCATTACTGTGATTCTGTATCAGACATCTGTTCTCTCCCATCATATGGAGCTTTCCCTTTTAAAGCCAGAGAGGAAATTCACTCTTCTGCTTAGATTTTTACTGAGGGGGAGGAAGGGAAGCTGTTAAGAACTCAATTCCCAGCCTTTTTTTTTAAAGTAAAGATCAGAAAAAATTAATACCAAGGCTTTTTCAATCTCCCAAGTATGAGCGTGCTAAATAGTGCATTTTCAAAACTAAAAATTTTACAGGAAGACAATGGCAGTTTCCCCACAAATCAACCTATTTTCCAATTAAAGAGGAATCCTGCTGTAGAAGAAAAGTGCAGGAATCATAAAGAATCAAGGACTACTTTCTAGATCCTGCTGTAATATCCTAATTCACTTATCCAAGGGGCTTTAGGTTCTTCCATCTGAAAAATGAAAGATTAGTTCTCTGTGGGTCTAAAAACTGCCTCTTCCTAAATCGATGGTTAGCTTCCATAACTTATAATGATATGAGGGGTGGGAGGGGACGGAAGCAGGATAGGTTCAGGCCACAATTTTGAGAACGTTGAAAGTATTCTGGTTAATAATTTGACAGAAGTGTCATCTTCAGGTAGCCCAGTTACAGAGAAGCGGTGGAAGCCCGCCTGGCCGGTCAAGGGTGACTTAAAACTTTGCTGGAAAGACTGATCACCTGATTCGTAAGACTTCACTTGTGTAAAAACATCAGAAACAATTAAGGTGATTAAAACAAAAATCAGGGCTGCGGCCGGAGAGCGCGCCCACCCGGGGCGCTGCAAGGCCAGCCAGCGCTGCAAGGCCAGGGGTCGCTGGGGTGGGTAAGGGGTAGCCCCTGGGGCTGGGCCCTCCAATTGTCCTCAAAGCCCTAACTCCAAAGAAGCAGGACTCGGACCCAAATACTCCTCTCTCTACCCCAAGCTCTTCCCATTCCTTCCTAAGTCCCAAAAGGACGCCGAACCCCATTCATCTAGATCTGGGTGGGGAGAATGGGGGGAAGCACTAGTGGCGCGGGCCGCAGAAGAGGCCAGGCCTTGGAACCAGTCAAAATGTTGGGTTTTAAGCCCCGATCCAACCGCAGCGCCTCCGGTGAAAAGACCTCTTCAGCCATCAGAGAGCGCGAAGCGGGCGGCCGGAGGAGGGACTGGGGAAGAAGGCGCGAGGTCCTTACCCGCTGCAAGGCTGGCCACTGCCGGTTGCTGCCGGCGGCTCCAGTACCGCAGGCCGGAGGCGGCTCCACGGAGCCGTAAGGAGGCTGCCATGCTGCCCCCGCCCCGCCTCCCCACGGTGACCTCCGCGGCTCCCAGCTCACCCACTGACTGCTAGGGTGCGTGGTGCGGCGGGCGGGATCGGCTGCGGCGTGGGGCCGCATGCGCACGCGCTCTGCCGCTCGGGGCGGGCACCTACCCGCGAGGGGAGGAGCGCGGCCCCGAGAGGCGCGGCCCGGCGGGACATAGGACGTCAATCCCCTTACGGACAGGGAATCAGACCAATCAGAATTCCCACATCCTCCGCCCTTTGCGAACCACGAATAGGAGGCCTTCTCGGAGTAGCACATCCGGAGCTCTGGCCCCGCCCCCAAGTTCCTCCTCATTTACAGACTGAGGGCTGGAGTCTCCTTGTTTACCAAAACGCAAAGGATTTGTGGGAGGCGGCGGCTGTCACTCACGACCGCCTCCTTGGAGCATCTGACCCTCAGAACCGCCCCCTTGGAGTGTTGTAACTGCATGTGTTGCTTCTTTGCAGTCAAGGGCATAACTTTGACTCGCGGCAGCTGCTCCAATAGTTAAGCAAGAGCAGAAATTCCCAGTCTTTACAAGTACAGGAATCCACTTTTAACCTCAGTAAAACGTGGGTCTCTTGATGTTAGCATTTGTATTTTTAGTGTCTGTTCGTTGAGAAACATTCACAGAAATCTACCATGAATGCAATAACTGTTTAAAATTATTTGATTTTATTTTACCCAAAAGTTTCTCCATGAACTTGAAAAATTGTAGGAAAACAACTTAATATTGTTTTCTTTGAAGGATAGAATTGCTAGAAACTTGCACTCTCTATTCCAGTATATATTCCTCTAATGTTTGAAAATCCTGCATCCATTTCATAAGTAAAAACTAAAGGTAAATGAAAATGCAGAAGGTAATGTATATGTATGTGTCAGAGAGAAGGAGACATTCATTTCTTGTATCTGTGCTTGGTGTACATATTTGAATCTTTGAACCCTTGGGCGATAGTTAGCGGGGTTCTCATCCTCTCTGAGCCCATGAAAGGGTTGGGAGCCATGGGCACACCAAAGAAAGACTTGCAGTTTTTACGGAAAGGTAGTACAGGAGGAAAGAGTGAGGAGTGGCTAGGGCAATAGGAACCACTCCCCTGAATTCATTTTATTTATTCACGTGCCTAGGTTGTTCTTAACCTTTTAATCTGAGTAGCAGAATCAACAGAGTTGACTTTAACCTTTTTTAACCTCTGCCCAGTCACTCACAGGTGTTGAAAGTACCTTAAGGAATTGGATAATTTCCAAGGAGGCTCTCTCAGTGTTCTTGACATGCTAGCAATGTTTCCAAAAACTGGTTCAGAGTGCAAGATCCGCATTTGTAACTGATAGAGAAACAATTTCCTTCTTTTTCTTTCTCTCCACCCTAAGCCTCTACTCCACACAAACCAAAACCGGAGGAAAGGAGGAAGACAAGGAAGAAAAAATTATTTCAGGTATTGGGGACAGTCTCCTAGATTTGGGTCCCTGCCCAAATCTATTTATTGCTTTCTGGAGCATTTCCTACCTGATCCTCTCTTCCTGGTTTATTGAGTTTTAGCTGGAATAGACCTCCTGCAACCAATAAATATAGCCCTACAGGTTTCTATAATTAACTGCTGAAATGCTGTCTGCCTTTCAACTATGTGAACCTACATAGCAGAGCTATTTACAACACAGGCCGACATATCAATTGATCTCCCAGCTCCTAAGGTTTATATCCCTATCCTCTTGAGATTTTATATCCGATCAGGTGGTTTTTGTCATTTTTATTGTGAGCTACTGTTTTTGTTTCTCTAGGTTGTTTATAGGGCTCTCCTCTCGAAAATGAATATTTCTTTACAAAAGTCTGCCTCTTATGAATAGCATTCTCCTAGGACTGGAAGGGGAGAGAAGAAGGAACTCAGAAAGTAGAGGAAGCAGAGATAAAGCTGCACATGAGGCCTTTTCAATTTGCTTTTCTTAAAAAACAAAACAAAACAAAACAGATGTGCTGGCTTTGAAAAGGGAGTGAGCAGCATTGAAAGTTTGATGATTTTGGCTCAACTAGGACCAGGGGATAAGTTACAATTTCTCCATGTTCCTACATCATGTGTTTTAAATATCTCCTCATGGTAGCCCTATATTGATTCATAAATTAAGGCTCTAAGATTTTCATAAAAGTTTTCTCGTAAGTATTATGATTTTTTTAAGTAACTGTTACTATTTGAAGATGCTTACAGATCTTATTGGATCTGAAAAGGCAGTTACTCCTTACGGCTGGCTTTAGTTGATTGCCTTCCTGATGTCTTTGTTGGAAAGGCCCTGTAACTTCTCCCTAAGTCACTGCCAAGTAGTTTTGCTTGAAATTGTGTTTCAACGCATTATAGGCGCTTTACTTCTGCTTCTGGGAAGAAGTAGTGGATATATTTTTCTCTGTTCCTCCCACTAAGTGCAACAAAACTCTGGACATTATATCTAAAATAAACATAATGAAACTGAGTCCCTCTAAAACCAAATTCCCTTAGTAAGTCTATGATTAATCTCTCTACGCAAACCTTTATTCCCTTTCTTGTCCCACCCCTGTACCCCTCAAGATTGAGGAGTATCAAAGAAAAAGGGGGGTTTGAAACTGATCAGAACCCTGAGGGGCCTTCCCAGGTACAAAAGCCCCTCTATGTCTTCCATTTCTTGTTTGTAGGAAAAAAGGCTTTAGTCTCCTAGGTCTTTCCTGTGTCCCAAAGAGCAGGCTCAAGCAGTTAATGATTAGGACTATAGAATCACAGGACTCCCTCCTAAAGGGATATAGATAACAATCTGATGCATACCTTTAAGTTGCTCTACAGACGCTGAGACCTTCACCCAGGTGGAGGATGGTGACTACACCCTGACGGCAAGCAGGTAGACCCCAGACTGGTTGGGATCAGAAAGCTGAGATTCCCAAAACATCATCTTGTTATTTCACCACCAACTGATCAGAAGAAGCTGGTCATGCGTTCCACAGCCCTCTACCCTAACTGTCTTTAAAAACCCTTGCCTGAAAGCCATTGAGAAGCTCAAGTCTTTCTGAGCATGAGCTGCCCATTCTACTTGCTTGGCACCCTGCAGATAAACCCTCACATTTGCCGCAAACACCCACCCAAGTCAGAGTTTGGCTTTCCGCACTGTGGGCACACAAGCCCTTGCTCTGTAACAATAAGAAGATTCTGAAAGGTGGAGAAAAGAAGGCATACCAGCTAGAGACCACAGGGTCCAAAGAGGAACACAGAGGTAAGTTCTTGGGTTTTCATTTAGCCTTTTAGATCACATACTAGGTACTGGAGAACCCAAAAACCGTAAACCCAAAGTTGCTAAGAGGCACAAACCAAAATGCCCCAGGAAAAGGCTACTCTCTTTAGCCAACGGACCAAAAAGGGACAGCCTAGCAAGACAGATAACCTTCAGAAAATAATCACACTACTGTAGACAAACACTGCATCATAAAAACCTATGGCCCCACTCCCACCCATGCCGGCAAAGGCCAAGTGAGGAGCCCGCTTCCACACGCTAAAGGCCATAATGAGACACCTCAACATCCTAACGCCTCCGTCCCCCTACACCTCAGTCCCACTGGTGTGGTATCAGAGAAGGCCACGTAAAGAGCCAGGACTTTTCCCATTTCTGGATGGTAACAAGTACCTATCCACACATACTCCCCACACCCCTGTCCCCAAGGAGTCACTGGAGACCACATGGGGAGCCTGGACTTCCACCCCCAACTGACAGCAATGAGGTACCCCTCCCTCTCCTGGCTAGGGTGGAGTCAGAGTGGCCTAGTGGAGAGGCCGGACTTCCTCCACTACCCTCCCCACCATGGTGTCAGTGGAGGCCACGTGGGGAATGCTCCTACCCCTCTTAGCTAGGGATGCGTCAGTGGAAGCCCAGTGAGGAGTTGAAACTGCCACTCCCACCCGCCAGTAATGAGAAGGCCCACCCCCACCCCATAGGTGTCAACAGAGGCAAAATAGGGAGCCTAGACTTTTATCCCCACCTGGCATTAACAAAGACAGTGCCGTGGGACTTCCCTGGTGGTCTGGTAGGTAAGACTCCACTCTGCCAATGCAGGGGGTCCAGGTTTGATCCCTGGTTGGGGAACTAGATGCCTCATGCGTGCCTCAACTAAGAGTCCGCAGGCAGCAACTAAGAAGCCCGCATGCCGCAGCTAAAGATCCCACATGCCGCAACTAAGACCCAGTGCAGCCTAAATAAATAAATAAAGACAATGCCCTCCTCCATGCCCTTGCCAGAGCAGTGTCAGAAAAAGCCAGCTGAAAGAGGGGATTAAAATAAGATCCAGAGTGCCGTAATATCTAAGACATCCAGGTTTCAATCAAAATCATTCATCATAAGAAAAAAAAAAAAATCATTCATCATGGGCTTCCCAGGTGGCGCAGTGGTTGGGAGTCCGCCTGCCGATGCAGGGGACACGGGTTCGTGCCCCGGTCCGGGAAGATCCCACGTGCCGCAGAGCGGCTGGGCCCGTGAGCCATGGCTGCTGAGCCTGCGCGTCCAGAGCCTGTGCTCCACAACGGGAGAGGTCACAACAATGAGAGGCCCACGTACCGCCAAAAAAATAAAAATAAAAAAATCATTCATCATACCAAGAACCAGGAGTTGTGTAAACTGATGAAAAGGAAAATGTCAATACAAAGGTGACACAAAAGTTAAAATTATCTGACAAATGTTTTAAAGCAACCATCAGAAAAATACTGTGATGAGCGGTTAGAACACACTTAAAACAAATGGAAAAAAAAATAGTCTCAGCAAAGAAATAGAGGATGTAACAAAGAAATAAATGGAAATTTTAGAATTGAAGACTGTAATAACTGAAAAAAAAATAAAACAGTGAATAGGAAGCTAGAACAATAGAAATTACCCAATCTCAACAACAGAGAGAAAATAGACGGGGGAAAAAAACAAAACAAACTAAAAAACATGGCCTCGGGTGAACGTGACAACAAAAGATCTAACATTCATATCCTCAGAATCTGGGAAAGAGAGGAAAAAAGACTTTCCCAACAAGGCCCATGCTATCTAATCATTTTTACATCTGTCCCCAAGCTATTATTCTTTTTCACTCACCTCCACGATAAAATGATACTATCTCCCTTGCCAGATCGCTCTGAACTCCCAGGCTCTCTCTCTCTCTCTCTCTCTCTCTCTTTCTCTCCCTTTCTTTTCCACCACAAGTTCTGGTATCCATTCTCTACCCCCTACTCTTTAGGACTCAGTTCTAAGTGACCTTCCTCGTACAAACTCCCAGTTATAAAATATTTCACAGGTATGAAATGTGCAGTGTGGGGAATATAGTCAATAACAGACCTTATGGTGACAGATGGTAACTAGATTTATCATGGTGATCATTTTGAAATGTATAGAAATATAGGATCACTATACTGTGCACCAGAAACTAACATGGTGCTGTAGGTCAATTATGCTTGTAAAACAAAGTCATAGAAAAAGAGATCAGATTCGTGGTTACCAGAGGCAGGGGGTGGGGGGTCAGGGGAATTGGATGAAGGTAGTCAAAGGCATAAACTTCCAGTTATAAGATAAATAAGTACTAGGGATGTAATGCACATCTTGATAAATATAATTAACCCTACTGTATGATATATATGAAAGTTACTGAGAGTTAATCCTGAGTTCTCCTCACAAGGAAAAAACTTTTTTTTCTTTTTCTTCTATTTTGTATCTATATTAGATGATGGATGTTCGCTAAACTTACTGTGGTCATCATTTCATGATGTATATAAGTCAAATCATTATGCTGTACACCTTAACCTTATACAGTGCTGTACGTCAATTATATCTCAATAAAACTGGAAGGAAAAAAATAAATTAATGACCTTCCTCAAGAAATTTTTTTTGGGGGGTGGGGGAACGGACAATAAGTAAGCAGTCAAGAAAATGATCGAGGGACTTCCCTGGTGGTCCAGTGGTTAAGAATCCACCTTGCAATGCAGGGAACTACGATCCCACATGCCGCGGGGCAACTAAGCCCTCAGGACACAACTACTGAGCTCCTGCGCCACAACTAGAGAGAAGCCCACGCACCACAAGGAAGAGCCCACATGCCGCAACAAAAAGATCCCGTGTGCTGCAACGAAGACCCGATGCAGCCAAAAAATAAAATAAACATTTTAAAAAAAAGAAGAAAATGACAAAGTTTGGTTAAGAAACTATATCTAAAGGTACTTTCAAAAATTGTACCAGTTAGCATCAGGTTTAGCTGAATGAAACAGAAAGGCAAATGATAGCAGTCTGGTTTATCGTCACATAAAAGAAGTCTACATGTAGACAAACCAGGGTCATTATGGCAGCTCTGAGTTATCAAAAACCCAGGCTCCTCTTTTTGTTTTACTATCTAGCACTGGTTTCTAGCTTCATGATTACTTCACCATTCATGGTAGCTGCTGGTGATCACAGATAACAGAAAAGGAGGAGAAAAGGTAAAGGAAAGGGACATGCAGTGGACTGTCCTCATTTTCAGAATTCTTCCTTGTAAGTCCCACCCAACAATTTCCCTTCCCCACTGGCCAGAACTTAGTCACTTAGCCATTCTTAGCTGCAAAGAAAGATTAGAAATGTAGTCTTTTAGCTGAGTGGGGCAGGGCAGGGGTTCGGGGGTGGAGGGAGGTGGAAGGAGAATGGATTTGGAAAGACAATGACCAATCTTTGCCACAGGCAGTTTCAAAAATATTTTGGAATATAAAACATTGATAAAATAATCGAATTGTGTCCCAAATTGAGAGTATATCTAAATACATACTGTTACATTTGTTTAAATGGATTAGAGGGACTTCCCTGGTGGCGCAATGGTTAAGAATCCTCCTGCCAATGCAGGGGACATGGGTTCCATCCCTGGTCTGGGAAGATCCCACATGCCACGGAGCAACTAAGCACGTGCACCACGACTACTGAGCCTGCACTCTAGAGCCCCGGAGCCACAACCACGTGCCTAGAGGCCGTGCTCCGCAACAAGAGAAGCCACCACAATGGGGTGCCCGCGCACCGCAACAAAGAGTAACCCCCACTAGAGAAAGCCTGTGTGCGGCAGTAAAGACCCAACACAGCCAAAATGGATTAGAGTTTGTTACATATATACATATTTATCAATATGTATATGTATACACAGGTTAGTATATACATATACAACTCCTTGTTCTGGCATCTGAGAGGGCTTAGAAACAATGATATTCCAGTAGCAAAGAGCATACCTAGTATTTTGTGTTTTCCAGCTACATGTCTACCTTTGACTGTGGTGGTCAGTAACTATCAAACCTTATAAATATGGGTTACACAAGGTTATTGAATAAATTTAATTACAAAGGTAGGTACTATTTTTTTTTTTTAACTCAAAGAAGGATGAAAAGCTACAGAGTAACAACAATGGCTGTCAACCTCAGACAGTGACGGAGCAAATTAATACATGAACACGACTCTAGACAGGTTACTAAACTGGAGCTCCAAGCAAAATATGGTCCCTAAAATGTACTACAGTGCTTGTTCATTTTAATTTAGTTTTTAAATGAAGTATAGTTGATTTACAATGTTGTGTTAATTTCTGCTGTATAGCATAGTGACTCAGTTATACACATACGTACATCCTTTTTTATATTCTTTTCCATTATGGTTTACCCCAAGATATTGAATATAGTTCCCTGTGCTATCAGTAGGACCTTGTTGTTTACCTATTCTATGTGTAATAGTTTTTTTTTTTTTTTTTTTTTTTTGTGGTACACGGGCCTCTCACTGTTGTGGCTTCTCCCGTTGCAGAGCACAGGCTTCGGACGCGCAGGCTCAGCGGCCATGGCTCACGGGCCCAGCCGCTCCGCGGCATGTGGGATCTTCCCGGACCGGGGCACGAACTCGTGTCCCCTGCATCGGCAGGCGGACCCTCAACCACTGCGCCACCAGGGAAGCCCTATGTGTAATAGGGCTTGCATCTACTAACCCCAAACTCCCAGTCCATCCCTCCCCCACACCCCTCCCCTTTGGCAACCACAAGTCTGTTCTCTATGTCTGTGAGTCTGATTCTGTACAGTGCTTTTAAAAACTGGCATCAGAATGCCTTTGAACAAGTCATGCATTCACCAACATTCACGTCATATGCTTATATAACCCACTGGCCCTTTTGTGACTGAGGATGCAGCACATCACCTTTGTTCTATATCCAATATATCAATTATAACAAAAATAACAGTGGTTTTCGGTTTTACTTTTGTTTATTTAGTTTTGCTTAAGGCTATAATTACCAGAGACCCATGACATAATTTTGGTAGCCTTTGGTCACTCTGTTTCCTAGTCAGATTATTTCTGTATGGTCCAGTTCATCTACGAAGATCATAAGGCCATGGTTTGGAGTCCCAAATGCATGTTAGAACTTTTCCAAAATACCAAAGCCCAGGCCTCATCCAAAAGCAATTTCTGGGGTGAGTCATTGGGCAATTGGATTTAGTTTTTTAATTTTCTCAAATAATTCTGCTGCAGAATGAGTAGTGAGAGTGGCTGCCATATAAGGTAAAACTATCTTAAAACATGAGAGATGCTCAGGAACTAGTCATGCTGGCAAGGACAGTGGGCATATGGAGAAAGAGACAGGTAGGAGAGATATCTGGGAGGCAAAATTGATAGTACCAGTTACTTCCAGAAGTTGAAGGAGACTTGAAAGAGAAGAAATAATCGATGTAGACTCCTAGGTTTTTGGCTTGGGTGACTGGGTAGATGAAAGTGCAATTTCCCAAAACAGAGAACTGGGTTATGCTGCGTTTGAACTGGGCGTGTCCGGGGCAGTTGGCCAGATGGAGAGTTGAAGTTAGGCGTATATAGTTGGAAGTCATGGGCTAATAGATGATAATGAAAGTCATGGGAGTAGATGGGGTCCCTCCAAACATTTCTACAGTGGATAAAACTCCAGAGAACACTCTAGGGTGTGGGTGGAAGAATTAGAGCATATAAAGACCAAGAGGGAGAGTCCAGAGAGGGAGGGAAATGAGGACAGAATGATGTCAGAGAAGTCAAAGTAGAACACTTCAAAGAAGGAGTATTTCCAGTGCCAGTTCTTATCAAGTGAGGGGTAAGATAAGCACAGAAAAGTCTTTGAAGGCTTTTGCAACTAAGAATTACTGTTGCCTTTAGTAAAGGAGAGCAGGTGCAGTGAAATGGTGGGACCAGATCACGATAGATCAAGGAGAGAATGACAAATGGCAAAATGGACAAACAGAGACAATGAATATTGTCTTCCCCCCACCCCCCCCAGGAAACTTGGCCTGTGAAGGAAAGGAGAAATTAGCAGGAAGTAAATTCAAGGGAGTTTTTAATTTGTTTTCATTTTTTTTCTTTTATTGAAGTATAGTTGCTCTACAATATTATATAAGTTTCAGGTATACAACATAGTGATTTACAATTTTTACAGGTTATACTCCATTTATAGTTATTATAAAATATTGGCTATATTCCCTGTGTTATATGATATATCCTCAGCTTATTTTAGATCTAGTAGTTTGTATTTCGTGATTCCCTGACCTCTAAAGTGGCCCTCCCCACTTCCCTCACCCCACTGGTAACCACTAGTTTGTTCTCTATATCTGTGAGTCTGCTTTTTTGTTATATTCACTAGTGTGTTGCATTTTTTAGATTCCACATATAAGTGATATCATAACGTTTTGTCTTTCTCCCTCTGACCTATTTCACTTAGCATAATGCCCTCCAAAGCCATCCATGTTGCTGCAAGTGGCAAAGAGATTTAAAGAGAAAAGAGATTTGAGTATATTTAAATGCTTAGGGGGAAGTCAATAGTGAGGCTGAGTTGAAGGAGGGGAGCTGATGCAAGACAGCTTTGGAGGTTATTACTGAACAATCCCCAGGATTCTTCCTCCTTAATTCATTTAACTTAAAGAAAAATACTTCCCCATTTAGTTTGTACATGTAAGACCTATAGTCAGAGAGAAAGCACATAGAGAGCTTCAGTTAATAAAGCTGTGGGTTTTCTTTCCAGCAACTCCACAAATTTGGAATGATACCAAAATATAAGCATAGTTATATATAATAATTTTTTAAGTACAGGTCAAGGCAGGAGCACACAAACATCCAAGATGACTATTTGGCAGCAAGAATTTTAGAGAAAGAAAGTTGCTGTAACTTTTTCTCCTATTACTGAGTCAGACTTCCTCTGTATATGGGTAACAGTTCACTTAGAGTTTGAATCAGAGGGAGAAACTAGTTAATACGTCTTGTTATCTCATGGTTCCCCTTTTCTAGTACCAGATGATATGGAAATAACCAGTAAGTTCAACTGAAGCCGTGGATTAATTAATGACCTTCTGCTTCAAGTACTCATCCCTTAATGAATCTTGACATGCAGTAGTAGCATTCTGTGTGCTCTTAAGCACGTTTCTTCTTCAGATCTCCGTATAACTTTGATCAAAGCACATATTGAGAATATGTTTATCCATTGCTCCAATTTTTTTGAAAAGCACTTTGAAAAACTTTTTAAAAAACCACACCCTTTGACCCAAAGGATACAACCTTAAAAATCGATCAAAAAGAAATAATGGTAGATATAGAGAGAGGTGTTCACAGAAGTGCTATGCATAAAAGAGGAAAACAATTCCAATGTACAAAAGGAAGGAATAGATTAATGCATTCTGTTACATGTACACTGCAGAACACTGGCCCCCAATGTCTGTTCTTCCCTTCTTCCAGAATAATAGAATTTCTAGCTAAAAATATGGTTAGTCAGCATTTTTTTTCAGATTATATTCCATTATAGGTTATTACAAGATACTGAAAATAATTCCCTGTGCTATACAGTATATCCTTGTTGCTTATCTATTTTATCTATCGTAGTTTGTATCTGTTAATCCCACATTCCTAATTTGTCCCTCTTCCCCTCCCTCTCCCCTTCGGTAACCATAAGTTTGTTTTCTACATCTGTGAGAATGTTTCTATTTTGCATATAGAATCATTTGTATTATTTTTTAGTTTCCACATATAAGTGATACCACAAAGCGTTTGTCTTTGACTAGTTTCACTAAGCATAATATTCTCTAGGTCCATCCATGTTGCTGCAACTTCTGTCTTTTTCAAAGTCACTGTTGTTTTGAGATTTGTGTCACTTGCAGATAAACCTAATTCTAACTAGAATAACATCTAGTGATAACTAGAATACATCTATGAATGTTTATGAAAACATTTAAAATATTGTTTCCTAAGAATTTTTAGTAGTATAGTTTAAGAAAAGTCTCATAATATAATGTTAAGTGAAAAAAATCAGGACACAAAACTGTTATTGCAATATTTTATAATTTTGTATTTTATTAAATGTATACATATATGCATAGGGGAAAAAAGTAGGATTATAGATATTTTTTCTTCTCTCTGCTTTTCTTCACCTTCTCTACCTCATTGTACACAAAACTCAATTCCAGACAAACCAAAGGCTTATATATGGAAGGCAAAACTTTAAAGTTATTAGAAGAAAATATGAGGGAGTTCCCTGGCTGTCTAGTGGTTAGGACTCTGCGCTTTCAGCACGGCCATAAAGAAAAAAAAAGAAAATATAGAAGGATATCTTCATGACTTTGGGATAAGGAAGAATTTTTAAACAAGTTACAAAAGCACAAACAATAAAGAAAAGTATTAATATACTCAACAGCATTATAATTAAGAACACCTGTTCATCAAAAGATACCAAAAAGAAAATGAAAAAACAAGCCACTGGGAAAAGATATTTGCAACATGTAAAACCACCAAAGTACATTTTTAGAAATTCCACAAGGCAACGTGAAACATAAGCAGCTAATAGAACAGAAAAAGGTGAAAATTATAAACAGGCATTTTATTAATAATCGTGGAATGCATATTAAATCATAATGAAGAGAGGAACAACAGGAACTTTCTTACACAGTTAGAAGGAGTGTCAATTACTCAATGACATTGGAAAATTATTTGATATTACTTAGTAAAGTTGCACAAACTTGGTACTTCCACTCTTAAATATTTAGTTTAGAGAAAAGCATTTATATGTTCATTAGGAGCCCTCCTAAGACCACAGCACCATTGTTCCAAATGGCAAAAAACTGGAAACAACCCAACAGAACAGGTAAATATGCTGTGGTCTGGGCATAAAATGGAAAGTCATTACAGCGGTGAGAATGAATGGAAGATAGCTGTTCTTGTCAACATGCATGACCCTCAAAAGCAATGTAGAGAGAGACACAAAAGAATAGATAACTTTATATAGAGCTCAAAACAGGCAGCACAGAAATTGTTTCTTTTTATGAATATATACACAGGTAATAAAGCTATATGAAAGCAAAAGAATGATTAACACAGATTTCAGGGTAGAGGTTACCTCTGATTGGGAGGAAGGGGAGGCAGAGGTGACTGGGAGGTACACAGGGACTGGCCAAACTATTAGCAAAGTGCTATTTATTAAGATTCATGATAGATACCAGTATTCATTTTATTATTATGCTTTAAACAATAATAAGGTTATTGTTATGTTGTTATATATATATATCGTACACTCTTTTGTAGGTATATTTTGTAATTTAAAAGAGTTTTAAAAAGGAACAACTCGGGGCTTCTCTGGTGGTGCAGTGGTTGAAAGTCCACCTGCCGATGCAGGGGACATGGGTTCGTGCCCCGGTCTGGGAAGATACCACATGCCGCGGACCGGCTGGGCCCATGAGCCATGGCCGCTGAGCCTGCACGTCCAGAGCCTGTGCTCCGCAACGGGAGAGGCCACAGCAGTGAGAGGCCCACGTACCGCAAACAAAAAGGAACAACTTGAGCTAATTTTTAAAAACTAAGCCACAAGACCATAGTGTGTCCCAGCAATGTAAATTTTTAACAAATTAACAGGTAGGACACATTTCACAGGGATCATTTACAGATTCTGACAAATTATTCAAAGAAATCAGTGTTTTGTATGTTTTTGGTCACAGGGCATAAAACTGAGCAGAACATTCTCAGTCCCTTTGGCAGCCAGTTATGGCTGTGTAACTAAATTGGGGCCAACAGGATAAGAGTGGAAGTGACATGCGCATTTCTAGGGGTTTTCCTTAAAGTTGCAGTCCCTTGCCCTGGATGTTTTCTTTCTCATTTCCCCAGACATGGAGGGGGCTGGTTTCCACCGTGCGGATAAAGACAAACTGCCAAGGGGATGGTGAAACAAGACGGAATGAACCTGGGTCTCTACATGAAACCTAGGCCTCTGCTCTTGTGGAGCAGGACCACGAGGCCAGCCCTGGGCTTCTTACCCTAGACTCTTGAAGTGACTATATTCTGGAATGTCTTTACTGCAGCAGCTTAGTTTGTACCTTGACTCGTAAATCCACTGTCATACTTTACGTGTTCCTTGTAAACATCAGTAGAGAGACATGACTCTGAAAATGGAACAGTAATATATGGTATTATCTACAAGAAAACCAGATGCCTCCACAGCCTAGAAATTTCCTTTTCTTCCACAGCCTAGAAATTTCCTTTTCTCAGTGTCTAGCAGTGATCAGGCCCCGAGACACTGGGACAAGTCTAAAATGCACAAGAGACCAAAGTAGACACCTGAATGCAAATTTATTAATTTACTGGGAGAAATAAAACAGCAACAGTCCTGTAAGCATAATTAACACATTCTCTCCCCTGTGATGAAACTACATAGAAATCCAAGTTATCAAAAGCCATTTCAGAAATGTTTAAAGTTCATGGAATCAACTCATTCTCTCTCTGTAGGCAGACCTATATGGAACTTAGAAGGTTGCTTCATGAGCATGAAATCAAAACAAGGAGAAACCAACGAATCAAATGTCTAGTGAATGTCCTTTCAACCTTGTGACCATAGTGACAGGAAGTACTCAAAATCAGATGCCTAAGTCTACTATATTTACCTTCGCATTAGAAAAGGTATTGCGGACTTCCCTGGTGGTGCCGTGGTTAAGAATCCGCCTGCCAATGCAGGGGACACGGGTTCGAGCCCTGGTCTGGGAAGATCCCACATGCCTCGGAGCAACTAAGCCCGTGCGCCACAGCTACTGAGCCTGTGCTCTAGAGCCCGTGTGCCACAACTACTGAAGCCCGTGCGCCTGGAGCCCGTGCTCTGCAACAAGAGAAGCCACCACAATGAGAAGCCCACCCACCACAGCGAAGAGTAGCCCCCGCTCGCCACAACTAGAGAAAGCCCACACGCAGCAACAAAGACCCAACGCAGCCATAAATAAATAAATAAATTTATTAAAAAAAAAAAAAAAAGAAATGTTGTTGCAACTGGGACAAGGAAAAGGTCAGAGACCGACAGTAAGGCTTCCTTTTCCCTGGAGAACAGGCACTACCAATGTTTTCCTCTGTGATCCTTCTTTTCTTATCCCAAGGGCTGGTCCAAGAGAGTGTTGCTTGTCTTTATATGAGATTTTCACCTGTTTTGGAAGAAAAGAAAAAAATATCTCCCTGGGCTTCCCTGGTGGCACAGTGGTTGGGAGTCCGCCTGCCGGTGCAGGGGACGTGGGTTCGTGCCCCGGTCCGGGAGGATCCCACATGCCGCGGAGCGGCTGGGCCCGTGAGCCATGGCCGCTGGGCCTATGTGTCCGGAGCCTGTGCTCCGCAATGGGAGAGGCCACAACAGTGAGAGGCCCGCGTACTGCAAAAAAAAAAAAAAAAAAAAAAAAATCTCCCTGGATTGGTGGACTTTCTGGAAACAATTGTGTTAATTCTGAGAATATGGTATTTATTAATTTTCGGTGGTAAACTTCTTTTCTTTTTTGCCATGATGGTGGCAGCAGACTGGTAGATCTTTTTCATGCCTGTCTTTGGTAAATTGAAAAGTTGGCAGCACTTCATCAGATCCTCCTTTTTTTTAAAAAACTGAGTCATAAAGCCTAAAGGCCTGGAACTACTGTTCTATCCTCCCGCAGATGAACAAACACTGTTTTTGACTGACACATTCTTAAGATATGGTAATGACTTCAAACTGGTTATACTGAAATTTTCTGAGCCTTCAAGCTATCCTTTGGGTGATTCATTTTTTATTCATTTTATGGCTCTAAATTCTTAGAGGTTTTATTTTATCTCATTTACAAGTTAGCAGGGCATATCTTTATAGCCCTCAAGTATTTAGAACATCCTATAAACTCACTTTCTAAGAGCACAAGAAGTATGTCGTATTACAATAATAACATCTACCATTTCTTGAGCATATACTATATCCCAGGCCCTGTGAATTCTTTTCTTTATATGGATTAATTTAAGTAGCCCTTTCACAACACTATGAAGTAATTATAATTATTATTTGCATTTTAAGATGAGATGATTAGGGTGTAAAGAGTTTATTAATCTGTCCAAGATCACATAGGTAGCAGCAAGACCTAGAACTAAAAACAGGCTTCTGATTCCAAAGTCCATTTTCATATATGTCTCTCAAAAAATCAGGGTCTGCCTTCTCATTAGGAAATTAAACCCTGGTTTCCTGTGAGATAGTAAAACTAATGAGGCCTAGTATATTTTTGAATATTTGATAATTTAAAAATATTTGGTGCTAAACCTAATTCACCCTATCCACAGAAATACATAAACGACTTGCATTTTCTAGGGAAAAAAATGAAAATACTTCTTAATAACTCCCTCTATCCTTTTTTAATCTTCTATTTGTGAACATTTTGTCCCTAAAATAACTTCTGACTGCAGCTTTATCAAGAACAGTATTTCTTTTTTATACATTTATTTGTTTATTTATTTATTTTTGGCTGCATTTGGGTCTTTGTTGCTGCGCATGGGCTACTCTTCGTCGCGGTGTGCAGGCTTCTTATTGCAATGGCTTATCTTGTTGTGGAGCATGGGCTCTAGGCACGTGGACTTCAGTAGTTGTGGCACACTGGCTCAGTAGCTGTGGCTTGCAGGCTCTAGAGCGCAGGCTCAGTAGTTGTGGCGCACAGACTGGTCATTGAGATGTGTGCTTGTCTTGGAAAGCCAGTGCCATGACAATTTTCTGGGCCTCACTTTATCCATTACCACAGCTTCTTTGGTGCCTGCCAATGTCTAATGTCTCCTAAGTGACTGACACAGACCCAAGCAACCTTTCAGAAGTGCATCTGTGGCTGAGGCTGGCTTCTGTGGATATTGTCCCCACGACACACAGCCAGCTGTTCTTGAAGAAGGGCCCCCTCCTCAATTCAAATCAGACTGCCGGTGTCCCATGCTCCTTGTGAAGAATGAGACCGTATTTCAGGAATTCTGTGACTGCACACGGTGACCACAGGGCACCTTTATCCACTAACCTCCTTCTCAGCCAGTATTAATGGGTCCCGAAAGGTTCATCAGAGAGTTGGGTCTCCAAGGAGGATAGAGCCTTGGGCATGTCTCTCATGCCCAAATAAAAACATTTTTCCAAACCCAATTCAAGCTGTTTGAGTACTGGTTACAAATATTACTACTGTTTTCTTGCATTAATTAAGGATATGTTTATGACTCTCTGGATTAATAAACTTCTTTGCTCCCTGGATCTTGCCTCGCATGAGCTGAGGTGCTGAAAGTCCTGGAATGAAATGGAGGCAGAATATTCATCTCTGGGCCAGTCCTGAGAAATTCACCTGTAGATGCCTTGAATGCCGAGGGAACCTCCTCAGACATGAGAAAGAGTCATAGATTTCGGATTTTCTAGGCTCTGGACACACTTTCAATAGTCTAACCATCTCCCTGACTTTCCTCAAGAGCAGTACCGTGCAAAAGAAATATGATGTGAGCCACATGTCATTGTAAATTTTCTAGTAGCCACATTTTAAAAGAGTAAAAGAAACAAGTGAAATTAATTTTAATAATAAATGTTATATAACCAATATTAAAAAATCATTTCCTCATAGAATCAATATTAAAAATTATTAATGAGATATTTCCATTCTTTTATCATGCAAAATCTTTGAAATTTGGGGTCTATTTTATACTTCCAGCACATCTCAATTTGGATCAATCTCATTTCAAGTGCTCGATAACCACACGTGACAAGGACCTACTGGATAGCACAGGGATCTATACTCAATATCTTGTAATAACTTATAATGGCAAAGAATCTGGAAAAAAAAAAAAGAATCACTTTACTGCACAGCTGAAACTAACACAACATTGTAAATCAATGATATTTCAATAAAAACTTTTTTAAAAACAGCCACGTGTGGCCAGTGGCTACCGTATTGGACAGTGCAACTCAAGAGAAAGACCAAGAGGTCACTTAGAATCTAGCTACTGCCAGAACAGTCAGGAGGCTGGAGATGCTGTAATGTACTCTACCCCTTGGTAGGGGTAATAGAGACTGATGCTTCCAATGCCTCTGTCCCAGGAAAACGCCTGGGCAGGCGCCCTGATATACGTTCAGTACTTTCACACAGTCTAATGCCACGTGAACTTAATTACTAGGATAGAAAAGTAGCTCCTCACCATGAAGTTCACCTTTAACCCCTAAAGACATACTTCATGTTAGTATGTTAGAATGACATACTTAGTAAGTTCAGAATGAAACCCTGAACAGCTATTGCCCTTAGAAATTAAGGGCAAGGCTTAATTCTTCCAACGGTTAATTTTAGGTTTGAATGTGCTTTGAGACCAAGAAGTCAGAAAGCTATCCCATCCCAGATCAGCCATTCAAAAACCTCTGTAGTCCTGAGAACTCAAAAGGATTGGCAAACCTCATCCAGTGCCACCAAAAGAAAATTCCTACATCTGTCCATGCTCGGCAGAACTCTGGGAACACCCTGACAGTTAGCGCTGTGAACTGGGAATAAGGAAGGCCTCCTGTGCGACTAGAGCCAGTTACATTTACATGTCCCTGCAGACAAGCTTGGATCCAGGCCTTTCTGCTGTGCCAGGATGCAAACTGATAGGGCCACTGGGGACTTTTCAAGAGAACTAATTTGACTCATTAGGGACTCTAATAGTCGCATATGCAACATAACTTCTTTCATTAATCAGACAAATGCAAAGGATACTCTCAGCCAAAAGATAAGTCAGTGATCCCCGAGGAGCTATTTTGTTCCTTTTCCTGCTCCCTAAGCCTGCTAGTCATGCAATTTAATCGTAAACCTTCCTTTTTCTCTGTGTCCATCTCAGGGTGATGGGGCTATTGTTGAGGAGAGTTTATATATCACCTGTGTCTGTTCACACAGCACCGGACACTCAACCATGTGCCTGCAAGATACCCCTGCATCACGCACCTGCAAAATGTGGTGGAACGGTACAGACTACCAAATACACTCCTTTTCTACAGAGCCCTTGGGGGGCACCAGACTTGTGACCCCTCCATAGGCATTTCAAATACAGGTCCAAGTCTACTTCTCATCACCTCTAAACTCACGGCCAAGAATCCATGAACCAAATACCAGACTATTTCAGATTCAGGCCATCTTACTAATAGGGCAGTTATCCCTAATAGAGCAGCCTTCACAGTATGAAATTTTTCTATGACTCTGTTCAACCAGTATTTAAATATCCACTACAGTTATGGGTTTCACTCGTTATTCACTTCGATTACCTCTCCAGCAACCTACCCATAAGAATTCCATGCAGTTCTGGAGAAACTTCAGGCTTTTTGAGACCTACGCAATAGGACTCTGAAGTCTGAAATATAGCGAAACAATAACTGTTTTGTAGATGGTACGCATGAAATTTTCAGGTTTACTTGCACTCTGCGGTCTCTCAGGAATATCATCTTTTGCTAGGCATACTATGAGAAACAGATAAGCCAGAATGTTCAGGATTGCTGTTCCTTCCCCTGAGAATACCAATATTTACTCTAAATTGGTTTAGATCTGGAAGAAACAGAATGTCCATAGTATTTTAACTTGATTCTATTATTAGCAAGGAAATATTCTGTTGCTTATTTGTCAGGCTTTTTGTGGGTTTCTTACTGTAACTTTTACATTGTTTCTTCTTTTTTAAAGAAAAAAAAATATATGGTGTGTTTAATTACATTTCATAGAATTATTATCCCTGAATCATAATTCTGTTAGTACACCAGTATAGAGATTATTTCTTAATATTTAGGTGAGAACCATTTCCTTCTGTTTTTGAGAATAATTCTCTAAACTCATTTCCAGTAATGGCACTCTTCCCCAAATCAAAGGTTTAACAAGGGAGATGCAAGCAGAATAATCATAAAAACACAAAGCAATACAACAGCAACAAAAAAATTCTAACTTCCAATAACAGCTCAATTTAGAAGAGAGTTTATATCTTCAGAACAAAAGCATTGCTCCTTGACTTTGTAACCAGTCAAAATCTGTGTATTCTACAGAAAATCTGTGGTTATTCCCAGAAAACTACCCTTTACTGCTTCTGCCTCCATTAGATTTCCTAAGCACTAGTGTTTTATTTTTTCCAACTTTATTGGTGTGTAATTTTTTTTTACATCTTTATTGGAGTATAATTGCTTTACAATGGTGTGTTAGTTTCTGCTTTATAACAAAGTGAATCAGTTATACATATACATATGTTCCCATATCTCTTCCCTCTTGCGTCTCCCTCCCTCCCACCCTCCCTGTCCCACCCCTCCAGGCAGTCACAAAGCACCGAGCTGATCTCCCTGTGCTATGCGGCTTCTTCCCACTAGCTATCTACCTTACGTTTACATTGTTTCTTTTCAGCCAATCATTAGTGAGGGAAAGTTAAGTCTGATGAATTCCACTTTGGAGTTTATAATTATTGTACATACATCATGATGAGCATTATTCTATATTCTCTCCAAGCCTGACATTCTTGAAGGATATAGTCCTATTCCCCCGAGGATTGTATTCTAAGTAATAGGATAATCTAACAAATGACCTATTCTATATCAAAGGGGAGAGCTTCCTATAAATTACATCTTTTTTTGTTTGTTTTTGGCCATGCAGCATGTGGAACTTCTCCAACCAGGGATTGAACCCGTGCCTGCTGCTTGGAAGCATGGAGTCTTAACCACTGGACCACAAGGGAAGTCCTAAATTATATCTTTTCAAAGGATATATCATGATCATTATGGCCAGGCTTTACTGCACTGCTGCAGAAGACTAATTTATTTTCCTTGACAATAATTTTATGAGTTAGAATAATTTGGGGAAGGCAATAGTAAAAAGGCTTTTGTAATAGCACTGAGGAAGATTAGGATGGGAGTAACGGTCATGGTTGTTTTCCTGCAAGACACCCATTTCCATTTCCTTCTCTCCCCTTCCTAACAGCATCCTAATTTGGGTACCAGTAAGACTCTTTTTCATGTACGTCAGGGGAAACCGTCACACCCAACTCCAGAGAAAAACTGTTTTGAATTAAGGATAATACTATGTCCCTTGTTATACTTACTGGTGCTGGAACCCAGGCCTAAGCTGATCTGCACATGGCATACCTCTGACCCCAGGGACTGGTTCAGGAAGAACATAGTAAACCTGTTTGGGCTGATAAGAAATGAGAAGAGACATGCAGAAACTTCTGAGAAAGAGTTTTCCTTGTTCTTGCAAGAGAATCACAGGAAAAAATACTCTTTCTTTGGACATTGAGGAGAGCATATGTGAAGGCAGCATTTTGCCATAAGAAAGCCAGTGTGAAGATGAATCCGACAAACAGTCCTAACAGGCTGAACTAGGCTGAACCTGAAGCCCACCCTTCTCCAGACTTCCATTATGTGAACCAATGAATTCCCAGTTACATGAGCCAATAAAAACTAAGTGGAGTCTGGTTTTCTGTTACTTTTGGGCAAAAGTATCCTAAGTGAAAAGGTGAGTTAGTTTTAATTTTGTTTCATTTTCCAAATGTTTAAAAGCTTAAAAACAATTTTTACAAGCAAGCATATGGTAAAATTCAAGCAGTGTAAAAAGACAAAGAAAATGTCCATCTCATTTCAGACATCATTCAACCTCTCCAGAGTCAACCACAGAATAAGTTTCACAGATGTACATGTGTGTGTGTTCTTGTTTCTACTCAAGCAGAAGCACAATGTACACATTTTTCTAACATCTTGTTTTTTGTACTTTCTATATCTTGGAGATTATTTCAAATCACACCTATAGATTTACCTCATTCTTTGTAAAGCCTGTGTGGTATTCTATTGTATAGATGTACCACAATTCCTTTAACCAATTCTAATTTTTTGCCACTATAAATAATGATGAAATGAACATCCATAAATTTAACTATTTGAACAAAGATATGAATATAAATCTGAGGATAGATTCCTAGAGTGGAATACCTGGGTCAAAAAGTGTATACATTTTATATCTTAATAGTTATTGCCAAAATTGATAGAACCTCTTTAGAAGGGATTTTGGTAATAGCTATTAAAATATAAAATGCATACATATTTGTATAGTCAAATACATTTTTTTTCCCTTGTACTCTACCAATTGCTCAAAATTATAGCGCATTTTAGATTGATTACTATTTGGACCACAACTATTTGTTTTCTCTATTTTTCTGGAGTTTTTAATTGCCTTCTATTTCTCTTGGGAAAAGGAATATGCCTCCTTCACCATATCCAAATAACTTCCAACACCTT
The DNA here is from genome assembly GCF_949987515.2 of Delphinus delphis. Lineage (NCBI taxonomy): Eukaryota > Metazoa > Chordata > Mammalia > Artiodactyla > Delphinidae > Delphinus > Delphinus delphis. Next base: position 59,175,942 of record NC_082691.1, read on the forward strand.
ATTTATTCTATCTATAGCGTGGAATTTATTCTTTTCGTATTACAGACATTCTTTTCGGTCCCCACTGAGTTCTTGTTCCAATTTGGAAAGACATTTCTAGGCCTTCAGTGCTAGCAGTCATTTGGGATTTCTGTTCATTGAACCCTGGGTTAGGTCCATGTTTTTCTGTACTCCAGGTCATTTTCTTTCTAATTTCCCTCGCTCCTGTTTTTTCTCAATTACATCAAGTAAATTCCTAAGAAAAGGAGTTTCTGAGTTCTTCAATTTCTTTACAGTGGGCCCTCCCTATCCATGGTTTTGGCATCCACCATTATGGGGGGCCAACTGTAAGGGACTTGAGCATCTGTGGATTTGGTATCCACGGGGGTCCTGGAATGAATTCTCAGAAAACCAAGGGATGACTGTATCTTGTTCTATTGCTTACTTGACAGTTTGACTCCAAGTTTCCAACCTCAGAAAATCTCTGAGGTTTTACTGGGCAAATTCACTCCTACTGCCACTGCAGCCCCTCCTGATTGTATCTGGGTTGTGGCTTCTTTCTCTCTGTTTAATCCATCACATGATTCCATCTCTTTTCTGACTTCCATAAAATTTTAAAAATCTTTCATCTCTTGGTGATTCTCTTCCTATTCTCTTCATTCATGTAATTTTATTTCCTTTTTTGATTTTTGTTCCTTTACTATCATTTTAATTGCATCCAGACCAAATACATGTGTACAGTTTGCCATTCAAGTGGGAAGCCTCTCCCTAGTCCTTCTTATTTTTCCGAGTCTCAAAATAATTTTGTTGGTTGTCATCATACATAAGAATTTACCTGTCTACTTTTTCCATGAAAAAGGAAAAAGTAGCTCATGATGAGATCTAACCTCTTATATAATTGTATAAATTTGAACTTCCAGAAATATTAGTCACTTAGCACTTCAGGATGGTTTTAAAATAGCACCATAGATGTCATAGGAATTCACTTGTCTCTTTCCCAACAAAGTACTTAAGGAAACAACTGAATGTGTATTCCTATTAAGTATTGGTAACAGCCTGAACTTTTTTGTAGCATAGATGGAGTATGACTCAGGATGGAATCGTATTGCTCTGGAACTAAGTGGGTGTGAGTGGAATGACGTGATGCATTATTTATATTTTGTAATTATTAGCGATTCATTATAAACACATAACCTATAAGCAGTAGTGTGCTAGTAAATGATAGTCAACTCTTCAGGGAAAAAGAGTGTGAATATATATATATGTTTATTGTAAATTTTTATAAAATAAAGAATGTGTAGCATAAACTTACAAATAATAATAAAATATACAGTACTTTTATTGTAACTGCCACATAGCCAATGGATTCTTACACACTGCTTTTGCCAAACTTTTGTATCTGTGGCCAAAATATGGTTGCAATTGAATTATGATTTGACAAATGGAGTTGCAGCCCAGTCTGCTAACTCTTTTCCTGATAAATCTATTGTCATTAAATCTGACATATGTAGTCAATTTTTCACGACGTTTTTGCTTAACAACGAGCTTGCAAAATTTCTAAAAATTTAATAATCAGCTCTGGCAAACTGGCACAAGCGAACTCCAGGACATCTATAAACTCCCCTTCGGGGGATCAAAATGAAGACCCACCTATTTTTGTTACCCAAACAATACTTCTCTGATATCATGAAAACATCCTTCTTCTCAGTAATCCCCACTCTCTAACCATTCCTCATCTCCCACCATATGAAATCCATACACCCCAGTGACTGAGAGGTTAGCCCCACTTAGGTCACCTACAGAAGAGAAAACTAGAAATTCGGCTGTTCAACCAAGGTGGCATATTAGGCTGGGGCTAAGCTGTTGCTGGTATCACAGCCACATGGTGGCACTATTGAAACACAGGTATTGCAACTGCCTCAGTACCCCTCCCCACACCACCCCCACCTCAGCTTGCTCCCAGTTATGCAAAGCTTTACAGCGCACCAGCCTACACCTCCTCTGAAAACCTAGCATCCCTCTCCCCTTTCACACACAGCTCCTTTCATGCAGGAAATTCCATCAAGGCAAACAAGCTGATGCACATTCTGCTTGTTAAAAGTTATATAACAGGACCTTCTGGTGGCGTCTGTCCCAGCAAGTTCTACTTGTTGACCTCTGGTTTTTAGACCCTGTCATCCATATGTCACTGGGAGCCGTCCTGTCTCAGATTTACCTGTGATGCAGGTAAATCTTTGACTACCAGTTCAGGGCCTGGGGAAGCTCAAGCCCTTTTTATAATGTATCTGTCCTTAACTTATTTGCATCTTTCTGTCTTTTGCTGTCCACTGTATCTACATGGCCTGCTAGGTTTCATTCCACATTAAACCCCAATGGAAATGCTCCATTATTTATCATCTTCCATAAGAAATTCAACAAAACTCAGCATTTTTGTGTTTGGGCGAATTGCCCCCAATTTCATGTAAATATCCCAGAGAGGGACTCTAATTGGCCCAGCTTGGGTCATGTGCCTACCACTGGGCCAGTGTATGGTCGGGAGGTTGGGATAGTATGACCGACCAGATCTGTATCACATGCCAGCTTCTATGATGGGGGCAGTATGAGTGGCAGCCCAGAACTGCACGGAGTGAGGAAAGGAGAACACTCCAAAGGAAATGGAGAAATCTTACCTGAAGATGAAAGACAGAAATGCTGAAAGAACAAAAGCAACAAACATTCACTCCTGGTAGAGATTCGACCCTTCCTCGTGGCTAGTTTGTCCTTTTTGGGGTGTTTTAACAATTCCTAGAGAACAACAGGGAAAGGTATTCTTTGTAGGAAACAATTGTAAAATGAAAACATATTTAACACAAAGCAATGCTGAAGGATGTCCTTTGAAGCATTCCTTTGAAATACTAGCTTATCTATTATGAAGTTTAGATTTTAATATTATTGGTGTTTCTCACAGTGGGGCATAAGTTTGCATGCTTTCCAACTCTCTGATGTGTGGAATTATTTTACATTTTCACTTAATGTGACACAATAATTTAGAACCTTCAGTGGTAACATTAAGAAGATCCCTTATGCTACTTAGGCAGAGGCAAAAAAGGCAAATAATCTCACTGCTAGTTACTTACCATGATTCTAGCTTTATGGTTTTGTATCTTATAAGCTTTTTCATCTCTTAAATGTTCTGTATTAAAATATGATTATATTCTGTATTAAAATATGATTGGAATGTGAGTGTTATGATAGGAAGCATTAACAAAGTAGTTCCCTTTGTCCTACTGAGTTTCTGGTATGCCTGTTGCCGTCTGAGTGTCTCACCATTGGAAGGCTATCTTGTATCTTGAATCTCTGTACCACATGTACTCTTCCAAATAGGGTTTAGAGCAGCCAACTTCAAACTGGGTACTCATGCTCCTAGGGTACGAGAAGACTCTCCCAAAACACATGGTGATTGGATAGTTTTAATGCAACCAATTTCCAGTTCTCAATTTCCACAGGTCCCTTTCCTGACAGCCCCCTCTGTAGGCCTGCCAATGTCTCCTTTTACACATTCACCCTTCTCCCCCCTCAGAGAAGACGGACACATCTCTCTCCCTACCTGAATCTTACCTTGGTGCATTGCTCCAGGCTATAAAAATTTCGAAGGCAACTCAAAAGGGGAAAATTAGACATGCGCTGCTCTTGAGGGGGCATCCTCCCATTCCCTACCTTCCCCCCAAAAAAGCAAAGAAAGCCTCAGTAAAAAGTACTGAAGTCTTATCTTATCTAGGTAACAACTCTCGGCAAGTCTCCATGCCTCCTCTATCTCCTGTCTCTGTTACGTGAAATTAGGCTTCAGAAGGATATCATCTCAATTGTTTAAATTTTAAAATGATTGACAGTAAGTCTGATTTAACTGATTGGTTTGACAATGAAGACTGGCTTCAAAAGTGTTATATTCATATATTGGACTTATTCTATAAACTGAATGAGCTAAACCTACAGCTCCAAGGATTTGATAAAAACGAAGTTAAAATATATGTTCAAATTACAATACACCTGAAAGTACGTTCTTTGCAATGATTTAAACTTAAAATGTTATAAAACAGTTTTAGATGTCAATGTAAAATGTTCAAGGGGCCTTATGTTTTTCAAAATTCTTTCAGGATTACATATGCAAAGAATTTTGAAGATCCCCATGTAAGAACCGACAAACCACCTCAAGCAAATTAAACTCTTCATTAGGGAAACACAACTATGCATACAACTTACAGCTATAATTAACTATGAAAAACATCCCTTTTAAAAGAAGGTTGTAAAAGAACATAACATCTTAGTAAAAATTCATACTTAACTGAGCTAACATTTTTCTTCTGTTGATTTAATTACTCTTGAGTCTAATCAAGTGTGGGTTTCTCCCTGTTAAATATAGAATTTGGCCTGAGGACATACTAAAGCTTTCCATCCTGGTCTTTCAGCCTGTTTGTTTATGCTGTAGGTGGGAAGTGGTTGGCGTTTAAACTCCATTTTCCCCGTATTTAAGCCAATAAAGTCTATATTTGCATCCCCACAAGACCAAAACTTTCTGATTACAGTTCTTCTGGTGGTGGTTTTTCCCTCCTCCACTAAATATCAAAGAAGAAAGTAGCCATTTTTCCAGACGCGGTGGATCCCATGACTGTTTCAACTCCATGAAAAACAAAATTACAAAACCACTACTAACTCTTACCTTCCACCTCTGCTGCTTAGATATCTTTAGGGTCTTTTACCACGATAAGATGCAAAATTCATTACTAAGGTGTGATTCTATTAAATTGCCAGACAGGTTTACTGACCCAGAGCCAAACTGGTTTTTCTGCGACCAAAATTTTCCTCCCTGTTTCTAATAACTGAAAAATGTTGAAACATATAAAGAAGTTGTAAATACTTAGAAGCACAGTTTTCTCCACAAACGTACCCTCTTACTCATTAATTAGCTGCCAATTGAGAGCAAAATTTAGCCAGGGACAGAGAGACCCCTGAGAGCAAGAGGGAAAGAGAAGAGGTGGCCACCAAGGGCAAAGGGAGCTGTTTGGAGAGTGTACCAGGGACAAACTTCCTATTGCACAAGCTTGCCCCTGGCCAGCCCAGTCCTTGAGGACAAGGCCCTCTTTAGCCACCACATTTAGCCTGGCATAACCTTGGCTTGGAGAGAAAGCCTGTGCTTTTTTTTTTAAAGTTGCATACTGTGCATATCCCATTTTTAAAAACCTATCAAAGGTAAGTTTTCCCAATAATCAAATATCCTTCTTTAGCAGTAAGTTAGTGGCTACCCTGTATACTATAAGTGTCATTTAGGATTAGATTTAGCTATAAAAAAATAACAGTGATTAAACACAAAAGTAGGCCGATCACAGATGGTATGTTGGCTCCAAGAAGTCAAGGCTGGCTACATAATTGTGGAGTCCAGTGCAAAATGAGAACGTGGGTCTTCTTGTTTAAAAAGTAGAGAGTTCTGCACTTCCCTGGTGGCGCAGTGGTTGAGAGTCCGCTTGCTGATGCAGGGGACACGGGTTCGTGCCCCGGTCCGGGAAGATCCCACGTGCCGCGGAGCGGCTGGGCCCGTGAGCCATGGCCGCTGAGCCTGCGCGTCCGGAGCCTGTGCTCCACAACGGGAGAGGCCACAACAGTGAGAGGCCTGCGCACCGCAAAAAAAAAAAAAAAAAAAAAAAAAAAGTAGAGTGTTCTGAAACCATGCTCCACAGGGTTAACAGAAACTGGTGACTAACAGAAATTCTTGAGCTTGTCCTACAGAACAGCAGGTAAGGGAACAGCTTGTTGAAAATCCCTCTGCTTGTAACCTGCTTTTCTGAATGTTTTAATTATTTTTGACTCCTTAACTACCTTATAGATAACACCTCGCTATTGTAACGGGGGGCTTAAGTTGTTTTTCAGAAACTTGGAGTCAGCTCTTGTCCAGTTCAAGCCAGCTAAGACTGGTTGGCACCATCGACCCTAAAACTGGACCTGCGCAGGTGTCTGATGAATGACCTTTTGATGTCAGAGGGCCCAAAACCCCACCCTCAAATCATGCTAAATACCTCCATTTTCGAACATGTATCCCATGAAGGAGCACGTAACTTGGATGCTTCGGATTTGAGATTTGTTCCATTGTCTTCTGACTTGTCTGCCTTGTGAATAAACTCTTTCTCTGCTGCAAATCTTGGTGTCTCAGCATGAACTTGCTGCTCGTTGGGCAAACGTTAAAAGTACTAAAATACAGGGGGAGACTTCCCTGGCAGTCTGGTGGTTAAGACTCTGCATTTCCATTGCATGGGTTTGATCCCTGGTTGGGGAACTAAGATCCTGCAAGCCATGGGGCATGGCCAAAAAAAAAAGAAGATTCTTTCATTTTGAGATCTCTTTCTTGATTTGTTATGGTGTTTTTTTATTTTCCATTTAATGTCATTCTAGGTAACAAAAAGATAAAATTTTAAGTTATTAGTATGTGTTGTACCCTTCATGTTTATATTGAGTAATGCCAATTTAAATGCAAATATAAGGGACTTTCCTGGTGGTCCAGTGGTTAGGGCTTGGTGCTTTTACTGCCATGGGCCCAGGTTCCATCCCTGGTCCGGGAACTAAGATCCCACAAGCTGTATGGTGTGGCCAAAAAAAAACCCCAACAACCAGTAAATAGAGGAATATTTAAATTGTATGTGGAATCACTAAAATCACATTCATTCATAATTCGTAGCGTGTACAAACATTTGTACCTTGTTCTTACCAGAACAACGTTGCACAAAAGGAAATCAACTGTTTTTATTTCAGTTCTTGACACACACACCTTCTACCAACGCTCTACCTTCAGCATACTATTGAGTAAAAAGGACTGAAATGAAAAGGATCTTTGGGTTATCTTCTTTTTTCCTTCTATGTCATCCTTTGCATAAGTTGTTGACTATTACAGGGAAGTAACATAACATGAGTAAGGAGTGATATAACAGGGTTCCTTGGTTGTCGTATTTCTAGGAACGCCATTGCCTTCTTACCGAGTAGCAAGTTCTGGTTCAAACAAAAAGTGTGTCCTCTCAGGGCTCTCAGGGCCCCGGCTTAATCAGCTGTATAGATGTAACACGCTTTCCTTGGACTCACTTTGAGTCTTGCTGAACTCTGGCTCATTGTGGGACCACGGGAATTCTGAGCTCACGCGGCTCATGCAAATGGGGCAACAAGGTACAGCAACCAAGCATATTGCATGTAACCCTCTTCTCACACACATGCTCCGTCATTCTATCAGACTTCATTTACAAAGCACAAGTTCAAAGAAAAAATTATTAAGAATTTCAAGATAGCCACAGTAGAAACCACCAATGCAGAGCCCTTCTGAGCAGGGTCCTCGTGTGATAGCATAGCTTGCATGCCCATGGAGATGCCATGCTCCACCAAGTCTGCAAGACTTCTTTTCTCTTTTTGCTCCTTCATCTTCTGTGTGGGGACTTCCATCCTCAAGGTCACTTCATGATCCAAGTTGGCTGCTGGAGTTCAACAACAGCAGAAAGGAGAAAGGGAGAAGTGCAAAAGGACCAACTCTTCCAGGCCGAATCAGTGCTCTGAAGGAGCCTTTCAGAAGGCCAGCTCTGCTTCCATCTCACTAATCAAGACTTAGTCATGAGTCTACATTTAACTCTCACATCGGCTGGAAATGTAATCTTTTTGCTGGATGCATTGCCACCCTGAATACCCGGAATGAAATCAGGTTGTTATTAAAAAATAAAGGTTAATTGACATGGATGGGCAACTAACTGTTCCTGCCATGACAAAAGATAATATATTTAATCAAACCTTAATTTTTATTTTTTATTTATTTATTTTTTGCGATACACGGGCCTCTCACTGTTGTGGCCTCTCCTGTTGCGGAGCACAGGCTCCGGACGCGCAGGCTCAGCGGTCATGGCGCGCAGGCTCAGCGGTCATGCCTCACAGGCCCAGCCGCTCCGCGGCATGTGGGATCTTCCCGGCCCGGGGCACGAACCCGTGTCCCCTGCATCGGCAGGTGGACTCTCAACCACTGCACCACCAGAGAAACCCAAACCTTAATTTTTATTTACGTGGGTTGTTTCTGATTTTTCACTATTATCAACATCATTTGAAAACTTTTAAATTACAATTTAAGTTTAAATTTTAAATTTACTCTAATTTTTTAAAAAGTATTCCTGTGGGACTTCCCTGGCGGTTCAGTGGTTAAGACTCGGTGCTCCCCGTGCAGGGGGCCTGGGTTTGAACACTGGTCGAGGAACTAAGATCCCACATGCCACATGGCGCAGCCACAAAAAAAAAGTATTCCTAAACAACTAGCACATTTCTTTGGAAGAATTTTTCCACTTATGAAGTCAAAATAAACAATAGGTACTTAATGAAACATGTAATGATAACAGCAGTAGAGTTTTTTGGATTTTGTTTTTTACAAAAACGCGGCGTGGGGGGCGGCGGGGGGGCAATTAAACGTTTATACTGATATGTAGTCCTGACATAAACACTGTGTGGGTCAAGGAATAGATAGCTAAAGATAAAGACGTGTTAAATTATGTGGCTTTTATGACCCTCTGATCCTGTACAGTATCGCTAATTTGTGTGTGACTAGATGACAAAAAGCAAAAATAATATAAGTAACATCTGAAGGTTGTTGATTTTGTGAAGATCACCTACTTCTACTGGAATCAATCTACTGTCAATATCTGGATACATTGTATCATCTTGTGTTAATATTATCTGTTTCTAATATTGACTGTCAAGATGCCTTCTATAATCTTGTTTTTTTTTTTTTTTTTTTTTTTGCGGTACGCGGGCCTCTCACTGTTGTGGCCTCTCCTGTTGCGGAGCACGGGCTCCGGACGCGCAGGCTCAGCGGCCATGGCTCACGGGCCCAGCCGCTCTGCGGCATGTGGGATCTTCCCGGAGCGGTGCACGAACCCGTGTTCCCTGCATCGGCAAGCGGACTCTCAACCACTGCGCCACCAGGGAAGCCCCTATAATCTTGTTTTAATGTTATCACATCTCTGATATTGAGTATCTGGATGCATTGTGTCATCTTGAATTAATATTATCTACTTGAAGCTGGCCAGAATACGACACCTAGGTGAGAACTAGCTGTTGTTCATTTTCCCATTAGCATCTGCATAGCATATAATCAAGCTGTTCTTTAATTGGTGAAAACTAGTTCTTTGTTCAGTGCTAGTAACTCAGGACTAAAATAACTTGAATGTTCTTAGCTCATTTGTTTGTCACATCCTTGCCAAGCTTATCAAATTATTTCCATATGAAATGAAGAAAATGTTTCACAAACCTCCAAAACACTTTTATTTGCAGTAAACAACTGTGAAAGAATTTACTTATTCTGTTTTTTAACCAGTTCTTAAATGACAAGAACTTGTAATTTATTAAGCAGAACAATACCTGCATATTCAGATTCTAATATGAAGTTTTTCCTGAATGAATTTGGGTACAATTAGATTTCAGAAATGGAACCATTAAAATCTGAGCAAACCTTATTTATAGAGTATAGTTCTACAAACTCTAACATTTTGTCCTTCACGTATAAATATCTCGGTACATGCACCATCTGAGTGTATAAAATTAAACTACCTGAACACCTTTAAAAAATTAGAGTAAAATGTAAAAATGTCTATAAAAAGAAATTCATTAGAGATTTCAAAATATCCGTAAGTGCTAAATACGTTTTCCAGAAATCAGTGATTATGCCGAAACGTGTCACAAGGGGAACTGTTAACAAGTGTTACTTTGCCGATGGTAGGAAGATTGCCAACCTTTAATTGGCTTTAAAGTTGGTGTTCTGTCAATGGTGTATTGTAAAAAGCAATAATGCCCACATTTATGATTTAAGCTTGAAATGGGAACTCTAGATTTGACTAAATGTGGCACTATGTACTAGTCCTTCTAATTAAAAATATTCAAATGCTTGCCTTTTAAATTTGATTAGGATGTTTATTATCATGCCTTTGTTAACAGCAACAACAAAAGATGTTTGTCTGCAGTTTATAATGTACAATGACCAGTCAACCCCCTCTTGCATTGCTGGGCATTAAGTGTTCTGGTTTTATGGAAATAACTGAGAATAGCTCTTTTGAGGCTGCTGGGAAGATGGAATTCTACTGAATTAAACAAAAATCTGGCACGGCGTCATTCTTTGGATTCTGTAAGGAAAGGTGTCCTCATTAATAAAAGCAAATGAGAAATCATACTATCTTTAATAACAGAGTAAACCATGCTCTGTCCATTGGCTTCTGGATTTCTAACTGAATTCCTAAGTACCTACTGACCCTGATCCTCCGGCATTGCATGCGAACTCATGAATAAAAGTACGTGAACAAACAAATACAGAGTAAACTTCCAGGCAAACCGTTAAGAGGGGAAATCTCAACAGAAAGATCACTTTCAATATGCGTGAGGCTTCAGAGAGTGGGGGAAAGATACAGTAAGGTCTTCCTGGGGAACACTCAGTGCTTAGTATTCACTATTCAGCATTCGATTACCCTGGCTGATTTGTCCTACCGACTTGAGTGGCTTTGTGGATTAGGGAGAGTTTATAACTTTTCTGACTCTTGCAGGCTACCAATTCATCAGCCTGCCTTTCTATACCAGCCAGATGTTTTCCACTCTCCTCTTCCTCCTACTCCCTGGGACATGGCACACTCCGTATTTTTGCTCATTGGCCATTAGAAACCGGCAAGGCACATGCAGTGGCCATAGCTACAAAGCCCCTGGGCAGACACCGTTGGCTGCCTTCCCAAGGTCAACCTCCTCTCCCTTGTCTTCCTGGCTGGCAGAAATGTCTCCCACAGCAGAGGCAGAAAATACCAAGTACTTGCATTCTCAGCCTCTCTTGTGGCCTCAATTCTGGCCTGTGATGTAAGGGGAAGTCTGCTGGGAATTTCTGGGAAAGAAGAAGAGAAAGAAAAGTTTATTCTCCCCACCTCCCATCCCCATCTTTTTTGTTTTTAATGTGATTGTGTGAAAGTGTGATGCTTGGAGCCCAGGAGACCATCTTGTGACAATGAGGATAAAGATCAAGAAATGGCAGAAAAGTCATCTTTGAGCTTTCTGGACTTTTGTTGTGTGACAAAAATAAGTTATTCTGGGGCTTCCCTGGTGGCGCAGTGGTTGAGAGTCCGCCTGCCAATGCAGGGGACACGGGTTCGTGCCCCAGTCCGGGAAGATCCCACACGCAGTGGAGCAGCTGGGCCCGTGAGCCATGGCCACTGAGCCTGCGTGTCCGGAGCCTGTGCTCCACAATGGGAGAGGCCACAACAGTGAGAGGCCCGTGTACCGCAAAAAAAAAAAAAAAAAAAAAAAATAATAATAATAAATCAGTGACAGCCACTATAATTCAGCAACCCCAAATTTGAAAACCTGTAGGGCCAATTATGTTCCAGAATTCATAAGATTTAGGGTTTTAAAATGGTAATTCTAAAATAAAATAACATAAAACGGTAATTGTATTATATAGTACCCCCAGGGGGTCTGGAGCAAAACCCTCTAATCAAGTACATTAATATTTCTGCAGTAAAACATATAAATAGTCACGGTAACTGGTTTATATAAAGACTTTAAATAAATTAATGTCAGTGCAGGTGATGATTCGCCACTAAATGAGTCCAGATCAGTATAAGGTTTGGGCATCAAATGCCAGCTTTCAGAGTTCCTTAGATTTCAGTTTCTGAAGAAAACGTTGTGGACTTGAATTAAGAATACGAGGTCTTTGCCCTGGGAACTGAAAACCAACAAACCAAGTCACTAGACTCTAGCAGTCCTCACTGCCGACTCCCAACAATGCATCATTGATCTGACCCTTTACAAAATAAACTGTGCTTCCTTTGACCCATTCATGTTTTACTAAGCTAGCTGAAAACAATGCCCTTTCTAAGTGCATCGATTGTTCTACCACTTTGGCAAAAGTACTTGGTGTCGAGCAGACAGGCCTCTTAGATGACTATAACAGTGCAGAGATTTATTAAATGGTGCCCCTCTAGTTAACAAGCATTCATACAACTCTGAAACATGCCGAATTATAACCAGGGAGTGTCAGGCATAAGGCTGAGTTCATTGGAGATTTTATCCACCTTAAAGAGTATAGAGTACACCCCTTAGTTATTAGTCCCTTTAAGGTATTATTTTCTGGCTACTGTCAGTTGATTATACATGTCATGGACTTTGGCCAACCTCCTTCTACTATTGAATGGCTGATTTTTTTTTTAAGTTTAAATAAAGGTAGAATAAAAACTATAAATTTAATCTAGAGTCCTCAGTTTTCTTACATTTATTCTTGGGCTTGAGATATTTACTATCAATTAATTGACTTATTTAAAATAATACAGTGTAGAAAGCTTCATGTGATGCTAAAAATATTTTTAGTATTAACTTATTAGAGCAATAAGAGATATTTTTAGCACAATGTCAAAAGTGCCCTAGGGCTTTAGAATTGAAAGAGTATGTTTGTAACCTCCACAGGTTGGCATGAAATGTAATTTTCAAGAAATACACCAGATGTTAAACGTTCAATTCAGAACAGTAGTTATCCTTGTAGGAAAGGGAATGCAATCTTTGAAGGGGTACATAGGAGCTTACACCTGTAATGATAAAATTTTATTCTTTGAACTGGATTAAGGGTAAATGGGTGTTTATTATTCTTTATACATTTAATGCCTGAAGTATTTCATGATACATTAGATATACCTGTACAGTTTGCATTAATTCATCTAAGCTAGGGACAGAGAAGCACGAAATATACTTCTATGTTAAATATCTTGAGAATGATGAACTGTTTACTATTCAGCCATCCTTCTGTGGATTAGCTTCTTGTGTCCTTTGATGTTTCTTGATCATTGAATGCCCTTCATGCTCAGAATTCTTTGTAGGAATTAGCTGGCAGATAAAGAGGAAGGCTTGCAGACAAAGTGCCTGTGGAAAATGATTCCTTTTTTTTTTTTTTGGCCGCGCCGTGCAACATGCAGTATCCCAGTTCCCAGACCAGGGATGGAACCTGCACCTCCTACGTTGGAAGCACGGAGTCTTAACCACTGGACCACCAGGGAAGTCCCCCATGATTCCATTTTGAATGTGAAGTGTGACATTTTAGTCTTAGAGGGAGATTGAAAGCACTGGAGGAACTCCTGGCCTCCTCCAAGGCCACTGCGATCACATTCCTGCCCCCTCAGTCATCTCTTGCATGTCTCCTCCTAGACTTACCTTTTTTTTTTTTAATTTTTTATTATTATTATTTATTTAACTTATTTATTTTTGGCTGCGTTGGGTCTTTGCTGCTGTGGGCGGGCCTTCTCTAGTTGCGGCGAGCGGGGGGCCACTCTTCACTGCGGTGCGCGGGCCTCTCATTGTGGTGGCTTCTCTTGTTGCAGAGCACGGGCTCTAGGCGCCAGGGCTTCAGGAGTTCTGGCGCACGGGCTTAGCTGCTCCGCGGCATGTGGGATCCTCCCGGACCAGGGCCCGAACCTGTGTCCCCCGCATTGGCAGGCGGACTCCCAACCACTGCGCCACCAGGGAAGCCCTAGACTTACCTTTGCATGGCGCAGAAGTTGGTCATTCGTCATGCTCTCTGCATTTTTGGTTCTGTGCTTCCTTTCTCATGGAAACTATTGAAAATAAGGCATCATTATTACATGGGAGAGACCTTTCCCAGAATCCCAGTCTTTTTCCCATAAAAGTTTACATGTAAAAAAAGCTAGAGTCCACATTAGTCAGCCTTAACAAGATGTGGGAATCTAATCCTGGATCTATTTGGTAGGCAGAAAAATCTTCTTGAAAGCAAATGCTAAACAAGCATTATGAAAGTGCTTATTTACACAAACTTTACTATATTTAATAATTTCTCCTATTAAAATTTTGTTCTCCTTTTAGATATCATCCCAACAGTTATATAACTTTCCATTATGAATGTAGTTCGGATAAGAAAGGTCTTTGATATCATGTACATATGTGTTATGTATAATGCTTGCAATAAGATTGTTCTTAGAATCTTGGAGAAATATGTTTATTTTCCTGAAGTAAAATATGCTAAATTTGAAATCCTCAAATAAACTCATGCTTTTCAAAATTTCTTGCTTCAGAAAGAGGACATCTAAGTTTTGCTGGTGACATTTACCTTCTGCCTGTGGGTTGGTCTTTGTGGAATGGGCAGCTTTAAGGCCTGCTGGCTCAGTAAGTGTCTCTGCTGTTAACCTCCCAAAAGAGGTGTGGGGAACAACCAGGAGGGGAACCAAGGAAGAGCGAGAAGTCAAAGGCTGCTAAGAGTGTCCATTAAATAGGGTAAAGGAAAGAGAACTAGGGGCATGGATCCCGCAAGTCTCTGTGATTTGGGGAATGAAGCCTGGACCCTGGGTTTCTCAGTTCCATGGACAGTGGCCAGGGTCAGTTTCACGTGAATGTGCACACCTGGTCCTGAGAAGGCTCTACAGCTGTAAGGAGCCCAGAGTAAATTCACTGCTATTAGAAAAGCAATCCAAAGCATGGAGTGATTACATATCTTCCGCAAAAGGAGACTCCAGTGTCCAGTTGTAGAATATCCTAATGGTCTGTTTCTAAGGCTTAAATTAGCCAGAATACATTTGCCTGTAAGCAGTTACCTTGATAAGAGCTGATTTCTACGGCAGAAGATTTTCTAAGACATTGCAGACCTGGTGACTTCAGCATAGTGATCTAATAATTCCTTTTTAGTGCCTCCAAACTGTATTGGGAATGATGATAACAAACCTATATAGCACCTTAGCATTTACCAAGTGCTTTCTCCCATCCTTAAACGCAGGAGTAGAACTCTGGACAGAGGATCAATTGGTAGTATATAAAGGAACTCTGCATAGCAAGAATTCTGATCTGGCTTTGATGGGGACTGTAAGCTGTGTAACATGTACATTCATTCATTGGTTATCTCTGGTGTTTCTCTTACATGCCAGGTGCTGTTCAAGGTATGGAGACTGCAATAAATGAAACAGAGTCCCTGTCCTAATAGAGCCTACATTTTTACAAAAGAAAATATGGCAGGGACTTCCCTGGTGGTCCAGCAGTTAGGACTGCACGCTCCCAATGCAGGGGGCCCGGGTTCGATCCCTGGTTGGGAAACTTGATCCCACATGCCGCAGCTAAGAGCCCACGTGCCGCAAAGAAGATCCTGCATGCTGCAACTAAGACCCAGTTCCGCCAAATTATAAAAAAAATATATATGGCAAATACCAGTTAGTGAGAAGTACTCTGAAGAAAAACATAGGAGGATAAAGGGCTAGAAAAGTAAAGCAAGAGAAGAGGGATGCTGTCTTGTGTAAAGTAGTCAGAGAAAGCACGTCTAAGGAGATGACATTTGAGCAGAGACTAGCATGAATCGAGGAAGGATGCTATGTGGCTGTCTGGAAGAACAACATTCCTGGCAGAGGTAACAGCACGTGCAAAACATATTCTGAGGCAGAGGTACATTTACCTCAGTTTTTACTTTTTATTATGGAAACATTTAAACACATACAAAAGTAGATGGAATTGTAGAATGAACCCCATGGATCCATCACTCTGCTTCTATACTTCCAGCCAATTCACCAGCCTCCCCCCGCCTATTGGATTATTTGAAAGCAAATCCAAGACATCAGATAAATATTCAGTATGTATTTACAAAGGTACAAATACTTTTCTTTGACTTGACACTATATCATTATCACATAAAAATTATCAACAATTCCTTGATATCATCCGATATTCATTAGTGTTCAACTTCCCCATATGGGCTCATATATATTTTTACTAACTGGTTTGTTAAAATCAATTTTTAAATGCGGTTATCTGGAGTGTCTGAAAAATAGCAAGGAGTATAGTGTGGCTGGAAACAATAGAACTCAATACCATGTCTCACAGCCCGTTAAAGTAAGTGAAAGAAGGTGATCAGAGGTTATCAGGAGAAAATGAACAGGCTGGTGTTGGCCGGCAGAGATGCACAAGCTTCTGTTTGCATTTGTGGGGAGTATTGGTCTGTTTGCCCAGCCTCCAGAAGGAGCCATCTAGGAGATGAGATTGCCCCACTCCTGAGGTCCTTGAATTTTTTGCTCGCAGACACTCCTCAAAGTGGCCAGGCAGGAGAGAATACCAACATTTCTGCTCAGCACTGAACTGGGAACCTTTATACACCAGCTCTTCATTCTCACAATAACCCTGCAAGATACCAATTCTTATTTCTAAAACATGAAACTGAGGCTCAGAGAGGTCAGGTGTCTGGTACGGTGTAGAGAACAGAACTGAGCACTGGCCTATATGACCCCAAAGCTGGTCTTCACTTCCTGATACTATGTATTATATATGCATTTGTTTATTGTTTGTCCCCACCCCACCACCGGAATATAAGCTCCACAGGGGCAAGGATCTTGTCTGTTTCATTCAGGCCTAGATAAAGTACCTGGCACATAGGAGAAATTAAAAATATTAATTCAATAAGTAAATGTACATGTTATATACTTGAGTCTCACAGGAAATGCTTTTGCAAGGATCATCTCTACAAATTTCAGGGTCTTCATGGCTCAGTACGAGACTTTCCACCTTCTCTCTACCTTCTTCAATTCCTTCTGGATCCACAGCTACATGCCACTGGTGGGAGTGTGAATTGATACAATCACTTCGAAAAAGCTTGGTACTAGCTTCTAAAATTGAACTTGCTCATCCTCTGAGGCTCAGCAATGCCGACCTCTACCCCTGCATTCCTAGACCTTATTCGTAGAGAACTTGTAACTGTTCACCAGGTGACACATTTGCAGCAGCATTGCTCATAATGGCAAAAAAATTAAAATAAAAACCCACTAAGCAACCCAAACATCCAAGGACTTTAGAGTGAATTCATACGTTTTGCTATCATCAAGCAGCAACACAGATAAATCGTAGAAACATAGCTTTGGGTTAAAAAAAAAAACAAATGAAGTGGCAGAAGACTAATTCAATATGATATTTTAATAAAGCACAAAACAAGGAAAATGAAACAGTACAAAGTTTAAAGATATATACATATGTGCCACAACTACTTTTTAAGTATTGGAAAAATAAACACAAAAATTGAAGATTGTGGCTACCACTGAAAAAGAGGCAGAGGCGAGGTAGGAGAAGAACATGTAAGTAGATGCAAAAAACCCCCAATAATGTTTAGTTCTTAAGTTTGGGTGGTGTGTTCATGGCTGCTTATTAAAATGCCTCAAATCTTAGCTATAAACGACATGACTTCTTTTATATGTATCGGCTATCAAATAAGTGCGTAAATCAAGCCAGCCCGCCCAGGATGGAGCTGTGTGTGAAGGCACTATGTCTGTCATCCACATAGACATCTGCTGGCTGCTGTCAGGAGTATACTTTGGGCATCTGGAAGCTGTTGTTTACTGCATCATTGGCGCCAAGAGGTGAGCTGAATCCCATAAGTGAGAAATGAAACACTCAAACTTGGAACTCCTAAGTACACATCTAGTAATTATGCACCAGAGAGGAGACTTCATTCAGGGAAAGAATAATTTATTTGTATCTAAACATTCCTTTACTGTTTGACAAGGTGGTGATCCCACCGAGAGGTACCAGGGATTCAAATGTGTTCTTTTATAAACATTTTTCTTCATACCCATTGTGTTGTATAAAACTGCCAATGATCATGCCTTAGATTCACTTGGACTCTTCTCCACATACAGGGAGGCACACAAACTCTCAACTACATATGTGGGATTAATGTGTCTGATAACACTTGCCTCATGTGAGAAAAGTCACTGATTTCATCACTCTTTCTAGCAGTTTCAGGACTCCTGGCAGCTCTTGCAATCTATAAATGGGGTAACTTCATTAATTCTAATTAAGTGTCAGAAATGAAAATCAAAAACACACATTAAGACTTTTCCCTTGATAAGGAATGTTAACAACATGTGACCTTAGCTGTGTGACAAAGACAATGCTCGTACTGCACTCTACGGTGTCAGACTCTTGTGGAGAATATTAAAAGTGCTCTGAAAAGGAAATTTCTTCATTATTTTTAATGATAAGTTTTAGACAAGAAAAATCTATAACTAGGCTTACTTTCTTCATAATGAAGATGAAGATTTATAAATCACCCAGAAGATATGATCAATGTAAATAGGCTGGTCATTTAGATACATTTGTTTTTTGGTTTATATTGTCAATGAAAGTGCCTTTATCACATGAACCAGGTAATTGCTAAATCTTTACTTTACTTTCTTCAGACAAGACACAGTGTCAATCATTGATCTAGGCTACAAGGCAATTTTCTTACAAAATTAAAAATAGCTTTTTAGTGGGATGGAGCAGCATGGCACAGGGAGATCAGCTCAATGCTTTTTGATGACCTAGAGGGGTGGGATAGGGAGGGTGGGACGGAGGGAGACGCAAAAAGGAGGGGATATGGGGACATATGTATACATATGACTGATTCACTTTGGTGTGCAACAGAAACTAACACTGTATTGTGAAGTAATTATACTCTAAAAAAGATCTATTTAAAAAATAGTTTTTAATAAACCAATTAAAGAAGGCTATGTGTGTATGCATAATATTACATATATATATACACCACATATATAATATACATACATATATATGAAAAATGTATTTTTAAACTGCCCACTATTCTTAGAATAAGTAGCAACAGGTTTATAAAAATAGCAAACTGATTTTCTAGTAAATGAATTCACATGTAATTTAAAAAAATTATGGTCATCCAAAAATGGTACATTGCATAGAACATGATATACAGCAGTTATTTTGTTGCTTAAGGATCTGGTCACTTTCCTGGGACTATTTCTTACATTGTTATTAGTATTGTCCTTTATAAACTTTTGATTTTTAGGCATCATGATAATACAATATCTGTCCATCCATTCATTCAACAAATATTTATAAAATGCCAGGCATTTTGCTATGATAATGATTAAAGAGGATGCTTTACCTCACAGAACTTTCTACTTAGTGATGGAGAAAGATGTTAATGAGATATCACAAAAAGAAACTTACAAAATGTGGATAAAGAAAAGGTATATGGTGCTTAAAGATTATAATAGGGTGAATACACCTTATTTAGAAAGGATCTCAGAAGGCCTCCCCCAGGACGTGATGTTTGATGGAGGAAGCCCAGATATATAAAATCAATGATTTGCATCTTATTTTCACTAGAATTCCTTTTAATGCCTGGTGTTTTGATAGAATCACTCTCAAAGATATATGATTAATTTTAATCAAATCTGCAAAAATTGATTACTTTGTGACAGGTAGCATGGAAAAGAACTAAAATAATGAAAGTTCTTGCCTTCAGTGAGTTTACTGAGTAGGGAGAAAAGCACAATAGGACAATATAAAACAAAACTTGATAAGCAAAATAAGTGATATACAAGCAAAAGCACAGAAGAAAAACTTTCTTCTAGTTAGTAAACTCTAAAATATTTTCAGCCACTGTGCGGCATATACTTTGGGCCTTGCATTGTAGGTGGGAATTTGAAGATAGACATGTGAGAGAAAGCATTTCTGTTAAATGTACAAATGGGAAAACATGAAATGTATTCTAGAAATTGTGGGTCCAGTTTGAGTCCTGTAAGAAGAAGTGGTGAGAGTTGAGGCCGGAAAGTTAGATTCGAATCAGCCTGTGACAGCTCTTGATTGCTATGCTGAGGTTTGTACAAGACTCAGAAAGTAGCAGAAGATAAATTATTGGACGCGTGCAACCAGCCCTGCTCAGCTCTCGCATTTCATAATGTAGCTCTGAGCCTAGGACATGATAAACTCTGACATCCCCTGTTTCTATCTGTTCCTTAAGCTGATTAAAACAGAGACCAACTACTTGCATGCATTTGGAGAAACCCAAAGGGCTTGTGTCTTTGAGGTCAGGAACCTAGTCCTATTCATACTGTTATGTCTAGTACGTCACATAAGCTTGACCTGAGATTAATGTTTAATCATTGTTAGTTCCTGTATTTATCTTCTCAATCATTAGGTAGAAACCAATAAAAGAAGGACCAAAGCTGATAATATTCCCTTATATTTTTAAAATTACATTTAAAAAATCTGAACAGACATAATCAAATACAATGTACTGTATTAGGCTTTGGCTTGAAAAAAAAACAGGTGAAAAAGGCATTTTGGGGACATTTGGGGAAATTTGACTGTGGCCAGATATATGAGGATACTGTGGAATTATTATTCATTTTCCTAGATGCTTGCAACTAACTTTTAAATATTCAGCAAAAAAAATACATATATACACACACATACACAGATAAAGCAAACATACCAAAACATTACAAATTGTTGGATCTGGGTGAATGATATGCAAATGTTCATTTTAGTATTCTTTTAACTTTATTATATGTTTGAAATTGTTCATAATAAAAAGTTAGGAAGGATTTAAATTCCAAAGATATATTCCACCAACACCTGAAATTAATATAATCTTATATCAACTATATCTCAATTTAAAAAATCACACACGGGCTTCCCTGGTGGTGCATTGGTTGAGAATCCACCTGCCAATGCAGGGGACACGGGTTCGATCCCTGGCCCAGGAAGATTCCCACACGCCGCGGAGCGACTAAGCCCGTGAGCCACAACTACTGAAGCTAACACGCCTAGAGCCCATGCTCCGCAACGAGAGAAGCCACCGCAGTGAGAAGCCCATGCAGCACGACGAAGAGTAGCCCCCGCTGGCTGCAACTAGAGAAAGCCCGCGCACAGCAACGAAGACCCAACACAGCCAAAAACAAATAAATAAGTAAATTTATTAAAAAAAAAAAATCACACACACTCAAATATACTTCATCAGTCAGCGTTCTTAGTTTCTAGTAAAGAAACCAACTCTGGCTAATTTAGGAAAAAGGTTTTTATTAAAAAGGTAATGGGTAGCTCACAGATTTGGGGACAGCTTGAAAATCATACTACCCCACACATCCTGTGAACTCCTCACTCTGTCCCCATCGACCTCACAACTTTTTCTGCCACTGATGCTGCAACGGCTGCCTTGTCTTCCTCTGGAGACAGAATATAGCTGCCATTGAACTGCTGCCTCTCCTGGGCCAGAATGGATTTTGTAAGCACCTGACTGGGGTAGCCCATGCCCTGACCACAAGGGAGTCTGAGAAAGCACGAATCTTACATTTCAGTTTCTATAGTCGAATGCTTAGCCTGCTTCATTAGGTGGGGGATTCTCCAGAAATAGCAAGGTGGTTCAGATATTGAATGGTGAAGAAGAGTAACAAAAGCCAACTGCTTCTGCAACTGATATAGAAGTCGGTGTTATTAAAGGTGAAAGTTACACTCCTTCCCAGAGGAAGTCACAATTTAATATGTATGTACGTATCTGTCTATCTATCTATCTATCTCTCCATCTATCTAAAGTATTGATAACATACACAGACTTTTTTACATAAACAATAATAACATTTACTGACAATTGCCATGTACCAGATACCACTTTAATATATGTTTATATGAATTAACTAATTTAATGCCCACAGCGACCCCAATGACCCTATGATACAGAGACTAACATTATTATTTTTATTTCCCTTTGAGGAAACTAAAGTTCCAAGGTTAAGTATATTTAAACTATCCCAGTTCCCAGACATAGTAAGGGGTGGAGCCAGGATTATGAATCCAGATGGTGCTTATGCTCATTAAACACAGCTTCTCTGGTATCATTGTTTTATTATTTTCTTCATTCACTTATCAGTATATGATTGTCCATTTCATTCTGTTAATGGCTGAGTAATAAGGGCAATCGCAATTAATCTAATCATTCCCCTATTGATAAACATTCAGGTTGTCTGATTTTTCCCTAATTAAAACAATATTTCAATAAATGTCCTCTTAGACATTTTCTTTGTGCATATGTATAAGTATTTCCAAGAGTCCTAGAAGTGCAATTGCTGGGTCAAATTGTACAAGCATCTTAAAATTTATAGATGTTGCCAAATTGCCTTCTAAAAACTTTTGTACCAATTTACATCCCACCTCTCTAACAGAGTATGAGTATCTGTCTCTCTTAACTGTTTTCTACATTTGTGACAATTTAATAGTGAAAAATATTTCGTTGTGATTTTAGTTTATATTTCCTTGATCATAGTAAACCTCAGCACCTTTTGTGTGTTCATTGGCTCTTTATATTTTACCCTCTATGAATTGCCCATTTACATTTTTACCTTGTTTTCTCCATTGGATAATCTTTTTCTTGATTTGAGGGTGTGCTTATATAAAAATCCTTTGTCTGTCATATGTTATCAATTGGTAAACTTTAAACTGAAAACTGAAGAATTTAAAAGCAATGAAAGTGTGTTACGTGTGTGTGAGTATGCAAACATGCACACTTCTCTATGATTAAAAATCAATCTCAGAGGAATTCCCTGGCGGTCCAGTGGTTAGGACTCTGTGCTTTCACTGCTATGGGTGCGGGTTCAATCCCCGGTTTGGGAACTAAGATCCCGCAAGCCGCGAGGTTCGACCAAAAAAAAAAAAAAAAATCTGGGATGAAATCTGAATGAGGCCTGTAGTCTAGTTAAACAGTATTGTGCTAATGTCAGTCTCCTTGCTTTGATACTGTTAAATTAAATATTACCATTGGGGGAAGAGGAATGTTGAGTTTCCTAGAGCTGCTGTAATAAATCACTACAAACTAAGTGACTTAAAACAACAGACATTTACTCTTACATTTCTGGAGGCTAGAATTCCAAAATCAGGATGTTACCAAGGCCATGCTCTTTCTGAATACTCTAGAAAAGATTGCTTCCTTGCCTCTTCTGTTGCTTTTAGTGGTTTGCCAAGAATTCCTGGCATTCCTGGGCTTGTAGATACATCACTCCCATGTCTGCCTCCATTGGCACATGGTGTTCTTGTTGTGTCTGTGTCTGTGTCCAACTTTCCCTCTTCTTATAAGGGCATCAGTCATTGGATTAAGGCCCACTCTAATCCAGGATGACCTCATTTTAACTTGATGTGAAAGGATGGTTTGAAGCCAGAAGCTGAGAGACTCACTGGAGATGTGTGCATTTATCAAGGTAAGAAGAGACCTGAGCTGGCACACAGGTAGGGAACGGCAAGGAAGGTATAAATGTGAGAAACATTCAGAAAGTAACATGTACAGGATTTGGTGACTGGTTGGATATCACAGAGCAAGTAAGAGAGAAAAATTGAGAAAAACTCCCAGGTTTCTGGCTAGAGAGCCTGGATGGTTGCGATGCCATTCACTGGCATGATGTGCTGGTGATTCTCCAAGTGCCCCACCAAGCTATTCTCCACCCTTTAGCCACTGCTTTGTGCCCCAGAAAACTGACCTTTGTGGACTGAATCACCTGGGAACTTTGACCTCTGGTTTCATGGAGTCTCTATGATCTGCTTCATCCCCATCCAGATCCTGGTGGGCAAGACACATCTGGTCGAGTGGTACATGCAGTTTGATGACAATGAGAAACCAGAGTTGATAGAGGAGGTGCACGCCACCAGAGTCACTGTTGGAGATGCCAAAACACCAACTTTGTGGAGTTCTGGAACTTTAACATCATTTACTGAAACTATGCCAGTCTCTACTTCTGCATCTGGGTGGATGTCCATGACAACAACCCGGCTATCTACCACTTTGTGGAGATCTTAAACAAATATTGCAACAATGTTTGTGAATTGTCTGCTTTTACGTCCAAGGCTTATTCGGTGACAGACTTGATGTTGGTGACTAGCAAGATCTGGGAGACCAGCCAGGTGAAGGTGCCGAAACGGCGGCTGAGGCTGCAGTCCCTGGAGTCCATGCCTGGGGACCATCTCTGACAGCCCCTCCTCAAGTGCGCAGGAGGAAGGCACCCAGCTAGGTCTGGGTCTCAAGAGAGGAGACCGCACCCTACTGCCTCCAGGCCCCAGATGCCCTTAGAGGCCACCTTTGTGTGTACTGAGTAACTGTGCTGTCATTGTGTGATACTGTCAGTGTGTGTGTACAGACCCCTAATAAACTTGTGGTCCCTGCCTGAAAAAAAAAAACAACCTGAAATCAAATCAGGTTGGATATGGCCACAGCTTCTGTTAGGCAGCTCTTCCTCCACAGGCAGGTAACATCTCTCTCCTCTGGCCCCTTGAGGGCATAGCAGGGATAACAGCTTCTGTTGCTAGAGAACCCTTATTGAATAATCTCTTAAACCCTTCACTAAACTCTCTTCAGTGACTTCTTGAGCGTATTATCTGTTTCCTTGATTGGTACGGAAGGTGAATAAAGGGGAAGGTGGGGTGAAGTGAGGAAAGGATTACAAATTCACTTTAAGAAACACTGAGTTTAAGGGAATTCCTTTTCCTGATGCTTCCACTGCAGGGGGCACAGGGTCAATCCCTGGTCTGGGAACTAAGATCCTGCATGCCACATGGCATGGCCAAAAAAATTTTTTTAAATAAATCAAAAAATAAGAACATTGAGTTTAAGGTGTTTGTGTGACATCCGAGTGTCAACGTCTATATGGAACTAATGCCAGGAGGAAAGCCTGGAGTGGGATATCGATCTGGTAGCCATTGATAAAAGTATTAGTATATTTGGCAGTTGAAAATAAGTACTAATAATAGGAAATAATTTAAAGCTCAAGGGACAGAAGGCTAGACTCAGGGAAAGATCAGTATTTAAAGAGGCAACTGCGAAATGAGAAGCCTGCAAATGAAATTGAGAAGGAGCGTTCAGAGAAGGAAAAGAAAGATGAGGATGCAATCCTGTCATAGAGGAGAGGTAAGGAAAAGTTTTAAGAAGGAAGGAGTGAACAGTAATATCAAGAATATCAACCAAAAAAAAAAATATCAACCTCTTGATTGAAAAGTTCTGAGAATTGAAAATTAGGCTGGGAAATCTTAGGGTTATGGATGAGCTTATCATGAGAACTTTCAGTGGACTGGTAGGGTCTGAGCATACTCCATGGTGTGAGGAATGAATGGCCAGTGAAGAAGTTGGGCTTGCAGGGTTAATGAACACATAGAGTATAAATATTAGCTCAAAACTCAAGTCTGTAAAAAAATGTGTTTGAAACTGTGCACCTCAGATTGGGACTTGAACCCATGTGTTGGGACTTAAACCCACCCTAACTCAGATTGGGACTCGAATCCATGCAGCCAGGACTCAAACCCGGCCAAAACCCATGGTCTTCCAACTGAGATCACACACCTGGCTTTGGGACTTAGTGAAGCTCAGGTTCTTGATATCTCATCACAGAAAGAATTCAGTGAGAGTCAAAGTGATAGGTAAGAAGTGGATATATTTAGAGAGAAACACACTCCACAGACAGAGTGTGGGCCATCTCAGAAGGTGAGAGCAGCATCAGGGTATGGGGTTGTCACTTTTTATAGGGGTGGGTAATTGCATAGGCTAATGAGTGAGAGGAGTATTCCAGCTATTTTGGGAAGGGGCGGGATTTCCAGGAACTGGATCACTTTTTTGATCATAAGAATCACTCTTTGAACGTTATGGTCAGCCTTGGAACTGTCATGGTGCAAGTTCCAATGATGTGGAACTTGATGTGTCATTTAGCTTGCTGATGTGTTACAATGAGCATATGCTGAGGCTCAAGGTCTAGTGGAAGTCACTTGTCCGCTATCTTGGACCCATTTGGTTCTAATCAGTTTATGTCATGTCCTCTGGCTATGTCATTCTTTCAAAGGTGCCCTGCCCCCTTCCCTCTGTTTTCATATTGATACATTCCACCAATTCAATTTCTATTTTGAATCACCCACTTTCAGTTTTGTCAGGATTTTGGAAGATTACTCAGTACAAAGATAGGGGAGGGGATATTTGGAGACTCAGGAAGGTTAAACAGACTGGGTGGTTTTGTCCACCTAGATATACCCTTCCACCTTTCTCCAGCCCAGAGAAACCTATTTCTAGAGTTGGGGAGGACAATGCCCCCTGTTCTCCCTCCATCTTTATCTCCCTGCCCCTTGCTCCTCTTCAAGCCATTTTCTCTGTGGCCTAAGTTCTCTCCCCATCTGAAGGCTTGAAATTTTGAAAACAAATGGCAGAAAGATTTTCCTTCTCTATCCTTCCCCAAGGCAACAAACTTAATAGATTTGATAGGAAGCAAGATCTGGGAAAGTGGCAAGCTATAGAAGGAGAAAATACCAAGAAAAAAATGGGTTAATATCTCAAATATATTATCTTGTCTTATAGACTGGCCTTTAAAGAAGCTAAGTTGGGAAGGGAAGAAAAAAATAGGGTGATAGTTGAAAGAAGATATGGGGTAAAAGAAGGTTCTCCTGGAATGACTGCAATTGTGATTTTAAAAGCGCAAGGAGGGTCCCTTATCTAAAGAAATCTTCCCCATGGATGCAAGAAAACCTACCATAACATTCTCATTGCTTCATGCTCACAAGTTTTATTTTGAGAATCTCATACTTGGATTAAGTCCCTCATAGTCACAGAGATTAATTTATTGACAATCAGTTTTTTTGTTTTCCTTGGACAAGACTGTTTGTTGCCTGAGGGGTGTGGGTTATTGAGCCTGGGAAGGGTGGGGAAAGTATTAAAAAGGAAAGATTTAGGAAGGGGAATTTTGTCTACTATCAGCTTCTTAGAACTTGCTATATCACACAAACCAATCACAAAAGTAAATCTTCACAATTTACTAATAAAATATATTATAAATCACTTTCTAAAGATGCTCAACATTCAGTACTTTGTAATAATTTCATTTTTTCCTTTTGTCCTCATGGCAGGATCAGCATGGCCATGATCTCTTCTGGGAATAAAGTCATTTCTTTTATCTAGGAAACCCAATGCTAAATAGCAATAAATCATCATTCATTGGACTTCCCTGGTGGTGCAGTGGTTAAGATTCTGCCTGCCAATGTAGGGGACACGGGTTCGAGACCTGGTCTGGGAAGATCCCACATGCCTGCCACGGAGCAACTAAGCCTGTGTGCCACAACTACTGAGCCTGCGCTCTAGAGCCTGCGAGCCACAACTACTGAGCCTGCATGCTACAACTACTGAAGCCCGTGCACCTAGAGTCTGTGCTCTGCAACAAGAGAAGCCACTGCAATAAGAAACCTGTGCACCGCAATGAAGAGTAGCCTCCACTCGCCACAACTAGAAAAAGCCCGCACTCAGCAACAAAGACCCGACACAGTCAAAAATAAATAAATAAAATAAATTTAAAAAAACATCATTCATTGAATTCTACAACCTAATATGTTACAGAAGAAATTCTAACCCCTGCGCATCGTAATTAACATCAAGTAGCAGTCCAAAATTGCAGTATAACAAAGAGATACATGGCAATAGCCCTAGCTGGTCAGAACTAAAGTAACTCACCAAGGAATTACTTAAGGAGAAGGAAAAATAATCTAGGCTGATGAAACTAAAGGAAAGGTTATAATTGTTGCATTAGTCTGGGTCCAATCAGTAGAGAGAAACCACACAGTGATTTGTGTTTTTTTGTAAATTAATTAATTAATTTTTGGCTGTGTTGGGTCTTCGCTGTGGTGCGTGAGCTTTTCATTGCAGTGGCTTCCCTTGTTGCAGAGCACAGGCTCTAGGTGCGCTGGCTTCAGCAGTTGTGGCACGTGGGCTCAGTAGTTGTGGCTCGTGGGCTCAATAGTTGTGGCTCGCGGGCTCTAGAGCGCAGGCTCAGTAGTTGTGGTGCACGGGCTTACTTGCTCCGCGGCATGCGGGGTCTTCCCGGACCAGGGCCCGAACCTGCGTCCCCTGCGTTGGCAGGCGGATTCTTTTTTTTTTTTTTTTTGGCAGGCGGATTCTTAACCACTGCGTCACCAGGGATGCCTCCCACACAGTGATTTGAATAGAGAAAGTTTATTGTAAAGAATTATTATCTATAACAGGGGATTGGAGTAACTAAGCTAGTAAGGAGGGAAAAGACCTGTAAAGACTAAGAATAGCAGATATAAGGAGCAGACACTACCCCCATGACTGAGATACATGCCCAGTAAGAGCACTTTCAGGGCTGAAATCCAGACCTTGGAGAGGACATGGCTATGGGTCACTGAATGAGGAAGTCCCACAGACAATCTTACAGAGAAGTCCCTGTGTTGCTGAGGTGGTGGAACCCTCTGGAACTTGCCAGAAATTTATCTTGAAATTTACCTTCTGGACATATACGTGGAACTTGCTGAAAATCTGCATTCTGCATCTTCCTGGAAATCTGGCTTTTGGAACTTGTCGGAAATCTGCCCTGTAGGGTCTGGGGAAAGTTGTTCATGAAGAAGTATTTCACTGCAGGCACTCCACCACTAAATTGCCCAGAGGGGAACACTGGGTGCTGGCTGCTGCCAGCTTCCATGCACTGCAGGAATCAGCAACAGAAAAAATCCCCTGCACCACAGGAGCTGGACACTGGGAAAGCTGAGTGGGCTGCAGAAGCAGGACACTGAAGTCGTAGGCTCTGCAAGAGTCTGTTGAGTGGGTACATAGGAATGAGGAAGCAGAATCCTCTCCTCTTTTCTCCTTTTTCTGTCTGTGCCACGCGCATGTGGGATCTTAGTTCCCCGACCAGGGATTGAACCCGTGCCCCCTGCATTGGGAGTATGGAGTCAACCACTGGACTGCCAGGGAAGTCCCAGAATCCTTTCCTCATGTCCCTCTAGCACTTCTTACCGACAAAGCTTAAATCATTCCAGGTGGCAACGGAAAAATATTGAAAGGACTTAGTGCATGCTCACAGAGCAGGTAAAAAGGGTGAATTTAGAACTGAGAGGCAATGCATTGATAATTTACACAATAATCTCCAAATTCCAACCCCGCCCCCAATTTCTGGACCCCTCAAAAATGTTTTAATGTCGTATGAAGCAGGCTGAGTATTAATCAGGTAAACAGCTGAACTCTCCAATCACGGGCAAAATTCAAATTCCTTTCCATGGATCTCTTGAGATGTAGCCAAATCATGGGATGTGACCAGATACCAGGTTAGCATTGGTGGGATGTGCATGAGTAGTAAGATGGATTTGCCTGTCTAGAGCACAATATGCACATTATGATATTAATGTAACTACTTTTGGTGTGATGGGGGCAGCATCCAGAATTAAGTGGGGTAGGGAAAGGATGGGAAATGATGGAGTGAAATATAAACAATTCTTTTCTTTCTTTCTTACGCGGGCCTCTCACTGCTGTGGCCTCTCCCGTTGCGGAGCACAGGTTCCGGACACGCGGGCTAAGCTCACGGGCTAAGCCGCTCCGCGGCATATGGGATCTTCCCTGACCGGGCGCGAACCCGTGTCCCCTGCATCGGCAGGCGGACTCTCAACCACTGCGCCACCAGGGAAGCCCTAAGCAATTCTTTTTAGTGAGAAGTTTGGTTGTGAAGGTGAAGACAAAAAGACAGTAGTAGCTGGAGGGCAACATGAAGCTGGGGAATTAAAAACAAAATAAATGATAGAGCCTTGAGCATGTGGAAAAGACAATGGGAAAGATCCAGTGGAGACAGAGGGCTTGGCTATAAGAGAGATAATGTAGACTTCCTGAGAAGGTGGGAGGGGACAGGCTCTATGGAAATAAAAACACATTTCAGCTTAAAACTTTGATTCAAAGCTTATTAAAATTAAAACTTTAAAAGATTATTTTAGTAACATTTTCTTAAAATAACTTTTATTAATTTTAAGTCTCATTGTTATGCAAGTGACTCAACAAATAAAGGTATGTGATGAGAAACGCAGAGGAACGGACCTTGTTGACATAAGTACTTTAAGAATTCAAAGTACTGTGCTGGCTATTCCTCTTCTCAGTAAGATAAGGAAGAAAGGTTAGAGAATATTTACATACCAGTGAGCTCATTGCACAAGGAACAAAGAATACTGTCAGGAGCCAGGTGGGGCAAAGGTCTTCCTAAAGTATAAACCACTGCAGGCTCTGTTTCTTAATATCATAAATTATATAGTTTCTCTCTTTGATAGTGATACCGAGCAGGGCCCTGTGGGGCTCCTGGGCACAAAAGCCTTTCTGTCTCCCTCATTTCTTTGATTACAGGGAACAGGCTTCATTCAGCCTCCATGACCTTCCCAGAGTTCCAACGAGCAGATTCAGGCAGTTGTTCATCAGGGGAGGGAGGGAGGGGATGCGAGACAAGGGAGAAACAGTCAAGAGAAACAATAGTGCAGCCTTGGGACAAGGTCCTGGTTCCTCATCAAGGGATACACACAACGTCTTTGAGCTGTTATGCAGAGATGGAAAATCCCACCAGGTGGGAGAAGTTAACGGTTAACGATGGTGTGCTGCCCACAAGCATGTAGACCCCAGACCAGTTGGAATCAGAAGGTTGATGATGCTGACTCCCACTTAGCTCACCACCAACCAATCAGGAGAATGTCCACAAACTGATCATGCCCTCTTTGAACCATTACTATAAAACTTCTCACTACCCTCTCCAAGGTGGGACACAGTTTTGAAGGCATTAGCCAGCTGTGGCCCCCTTTGCTTGGCAAAGCAATAAAGCTATTCTTTTCTACTTCACCCAAACCTCTGTCTCTGAGATTCAATTCGGTGTCGGGGTACAGAGGCCAGATTCAGCTTCAATAGTGCAGAAAACTTCCCCAAACACTCGATTTTACCTTCAAAGTTTTTGCTTCGTATTCCCAGACAAAACCTTTAGTGATAAAACATATGATGACCAGAGTCTGTAGACGTGTTTGTTATGGGAAATTGTACTTAATCTGCAAGATGAAAAATCAAGGGAGTTTGGGGTATCCAGAATAATGTTAATAAAATGATAGTCCATGGACTCTGGGTTGGATAATGAGGGAAGTATTAAAAGGAGAAAGCTTAATGGATTAGAGATCCTGATGAGTTTGAAAAATAGTTACTGTGGCCATATTTTATAAGCAGGTTAGAGGAACAAGAGGTTGTCCCCAGAGCAGGATACTTGATTTTGAAGGTGAAACAATTATGGGTGATGATAAGGTCCAAGGTACGAACATGGAAATATATGGACTAGAGTGGAGGAGATTATTGGAGACGAGGGATTCAAGAAATTAAAAGGCCAGGATGTTAGCCTTTTAATTTTAATCTCATCCAAGTAGACTCTGAGGGGCTTGGAATGGAGAGGAAGACTATGCACTTGGTAACAGTCTTCAATGAATGAGGAAGAGTGACCTGGAGATCGACAGATGACAGCAACAAAAAGGGAAAAGGGGGTTTAACTTGTTGGCATGCAACTCAGAGGAGCAAAGTTTTATTCAAATATCTGGGAGAGTAATGGTAGGCAAGCTATAAGGAGCAAAGAGTACATCGACTATCTTCCAACATAGGGTAAGAGGAAATAAACCACCCTACTTTAGAGTGTTCTGAATCTTCTCTTTCTCTGTTTATCCAAAACATACCATTATTCAAATCTTGTCTTTAAAAGCACTCTTTTTTAAACAAACGTTCACATATCTATTATTTTTTAAGGAAAGAATCATTTCTAGCAATAGGAACATTTAATACAAACTCTAAAGAAAGCCACTGTTTCAAAAGATGAGGACAACTCATTTTATATGCTTTCAAAACCTGTAATGATACTTCTATAACGTGCCTATGTGAACTTATTTTTTTCTGATTTTCAACCCATGTCGTATTACCTAATTGTCCCATTTGTGCCCTTTTAATTATTCTCTCTACATAAGCCCTTTCTATACCTTTTCAGATCCTGTTACTCTTTCAAAGCTTAGAGTCCAGTTTCTTTAGCAAATAATAATAATTCTGTATCAATCCTTCTTTCCACTTTACTTCTCAGAGTCCATTTCCTACAAAATCTAACACTTCACTGTCCCATCTTGTAATATCTCAACTAGATTTAAAGCAGCTTTAGAGAAGAAACTGTGGTTTATACTTTGTTTTCCCCAGAGTACCTAGTATAACCCAGAGCACATAGTAAATGACCAAAAAGCACTTATCAAGAAGCAGCATGGCTTGGTGGAAAATGCAGGAACTTTGGGAGTGATAAATTTGAGCTCAAGTCTGGTTTGCCCTTTTTGGGATTATGGGCAAGTTATTTAACTTTTCTGAACCCACATTCCCCTGCAAAATGAGGATAAAACCTTACAGGATTTTGCTGTGAGGAGTGGAGACAACCTCAAGTATCTACACAGTGACTGGAAAGCACTGTGTACTCCACAGATAGGAATTATTATTGTTTGTTAACAATCCTCTCCCTACATGCCTCCTTTGCCCTGGCTCTTATATCCTGACTTGAAGTCTTCTTCCATGTCTTCATCAAAACCCTACTTAACGGTCTAGGCCTACCTCCACCAAGAGAAGTGTATTGTTCACACAAGCCTATAATTAGTTCTCCCATCTCTGAATATCTTATTTTATACTTTATATTTATACTATATTTTATACTTTTGTCACCCACATTTTTCATGAATTTATTTATTTTCCTCCCTTTGCTGTCATAAGTTCTTCTAATAGAGGGTGTCTTTCAGATATTTTCCCAGTCAAAACACAGGTGAGATAGTTTGTGCTAGGTTAGGACAACTGCTTCAAAACTGCTTGAAATTGTGATTGCTCCAGAAATACCACGGGATGCTGAGGGAGTTTCTTTCCAATAGTTCTTTGATCAGGTCTACAATCCCTCATTCACTATTTCGTAATCCAAAAAACTTTGAAAATCAAATGTTTTCTTAACATTTGGTGGCAAAACCTATCCTGACCTGAACTCAGTTGTCAATAAAACGTGACCTGAACCCATGAGGGCAAAGTGGCAAAACCTGATCTGAAAAACCTGCTCTGCGCTGAAGATTATATGCTCTATTTATCCTACTTAGTGGTGTCATATTCATAATTTGTCCTGAAAAAAATATTAACTTGATTATGGAGTGCTGCCCCAGACTTGTGGAATATTATGTAAGTACACTTCTCTAAAATCTGAAAAATTCTGAATTCTGAAATCCTCTCTGGCCCAGATCTTTCATATAAGGAATTGTGGATCCATATCCCTTATACTCCTAGTACACTGTTGTACATATAATAGGCTAATTTAAAAAATTCAATTAAGTACTTAAGGGATATATATTTACCTTGCTGGGAGAAACACCATCTAAAATTCATGGGATCATTATTAAAGGGATTAAAGCAAGTTAAAATTCCTGAACTAATACCTTCATGGGGAAAATAAAGTCTAAAAATTCAAGAAATTCCTAAAAATAACAAAGTAAAGTAAAAATACCTGCACAAAAAATATTTTGCAATTATGGCTTTTATTAAGCATACTGTTTCCCTGATTTCATTAACTGAAAATTGGTGGTAATGAGAAATTTATTACATGCAAATTATCATGTGATTAAAAAATACAAAGAGTGACACTTCTGAAAAACTGTGCTTATAAAGTTCACTGCTGTGTTTACATTTTAAAAAAGAATTTTTTAAAAAATTAATTAATTAATTTTTGGCTGCATTGGGTCTTTGTTGCTCACCCAGACCAGGGCTCAAACCCTTAGCTCCTGCATTGGCAAGCAGATTTTTAACCACTGCACCACCAGGGAAGCCCTATATTTACTTTACCTAAGAGACACAGACTACTACTAGAAGGTTGCTAACAGTAACACGAGTGATTACTGATATTATCACACCATTTTCTTCATCGGTAAAATACGGAGATTGGTACTAAATGATCTGTAAAGAGTCTTCTGAAATCTATGATCAAATATGATATACAGAACA
The DNA here is from genome assembly GCF_949987515.2 of Delphinus delphis. Lineage (NCBI taxonomy): Eukaryota > Metazoa > Chordata > Mammalia > Artiodactyla > Delphinidae > Delphinus > Delphinus delphis. The sequence continues at coordinate 59,209,552 of NC_082691.1, forward strand.
ATACATAGTTCAAAGATTTCAATATACAGGGAACAAATCAGTCAGCAGATATTAAGAACCTATATTATCAAAGGCATTGTAATCTTAAAATATGTGGAAGTAAATTACATTGAAGAGGATTTTGTATGTTCTGAATTTAGAAGATGCTTCAACGTTTAACTTGATCTAATTTATTATCCTTCCTTCATTGATGATGTTGCAAATTTTATCAGGGCTTTACGGCAACACAGGAACATAGTGAATTAGAACAGAACACACTTACTTCCGAGGAGTTAGAATTTAAACTGAATGCCTACTCTAAGGAGGGTAAGATGTATAAAAGAGTGACTTCAGAAATTATCATTGAACGGAGAATACAGGGCTAAATTCATGCACACAAAATAACATAACAAAAGGATTTAACAACTCATAGAACGAGGTCAGTGCTGGAGCAAGCAGAAATAGAATCACTGAGCATTAGAACCGAAAATTTCCTAGGAGAAACCGAGGATTTACAGAGAACAAAACCTCGTAGTTAAGCAAGCCCCGGACTGGATGAACCAGGACTTGGGAAAGAGCCCAGGAGTGAGCGGTCGCCGCCCCAGCCGCGTGATCCTCCTTTGCTTCTATGGTTCTCTACTTTCCGATCCACAAAATAAATGGATTCGCTTAGATAGATTTTTAAAGATCCAGGCAATGACATGGTACTAATTCATACACCTCAGGGCTACCCCTTCCACTTAACTGGTAAGTTACTTAACTTTCGGCCACAGTAATAATTAAAAAGTCAAAAATGCATTATCCAAACGGACCCTGTTTGGTTGCCACAAGGTCTCTGAGCGAAAACGGCGAAGAAGAAGAAAGAGAAGGAAGAGCCGAGCCGAGGGAGAAGGCCGGTTCGGATCTGTTCGGATCCAATGGCAGGGCGTCAGGAGCTAGGGTGGTTAAAAGACCGTGCGACCAACTTGGCGTTTCAGCGATTGGCCCAGACCGACGCAGCTCGGCGGCGGCGGCGGCGGCGGCGGCGGAAGGGGCCGGGCCGTGGACGGAAGTGACATAACGCCGGCTTTTGGCCTTGTGGGGAGGTGTAGCAGGTCGGTAGAGGGAGACTGTGCTGGCGGAAGAGGCTCGGCGGCTGATGGCGGCTCAGGCTCGGAAGCCTCTCTAACATTCCCCTCTCCTCAAGAGTTCCTCACTCGGTAAGTGCCTTCCTCGGCCCGCCCCAGCGCCTTGTGCGGGGCGGACGCCCGCTGGAGCTATCTGGGGGCTCGTGATACGTCCCTCTGCTCTAGCGTCTAGGGGCCTGGTCGGTCTCGGGAACGGTCTCCGTGGTGACGGTGCTGCCGAATGACGATGCTTTCCTTCCCGACGACAAACCTTTCCTCCCGGACTGCGATTGTGACGGTGGTGTGGGCAACTTCGGTTAGCAGTGGAGTTGGAAAAAGCGACGGGTGGCCGCCCCACACGGTGGGGAGGCCCTGGATAGGCTTTCGCTGTTTGGGGGAGCCGTGTGGGACGTGGGCCCTTTGGCGGGGGGGGGGGCGAGTGACGCGGGGGACCCCCGGAGAAGAAAGTGCCTTGCCCGAGGCTCCACTCTAAGGTGAGTATTTGGAGGGCAGCGTGTGTGCTGCCGGGGCAGGTAAGCTTGGGAAAACATCTAGGTCGTGTCGTGATGGGACGCTCGGGTTTGCCCGTGCATAGTGAAGCCCAAGTGTTTTGGTTTGAGTCGCCATGGATTAGGAGGCGGAGACTGACTGCGGGCCGTGGGCGGAGTTAGCGGTTTGGGCTGGTTCTCCGACTTCACCTGGGCTGCAGAATTAGTGAATGCTTTCTTGTCTGTTCATAAATGGCCTTACGCCTAGTGCTCGAGGGATCTTAAATATTCCGAGGAGAGTCACGTTTCACTTTGCTTAGGCAATTTTTCTTGATTTCACAACTGCCCCTTCCCAACACCCCCGGAGGTCCGCAGGTTGTGGACAAGTCCCGACAGGCGCTTGTCGTTTCGGGGAATCTTTGTTAAGAGATTAGTGTGCGTGTGTGTGTACTGATAAACATATATTACCTTATTGGTAATAATTTCGTTTGAGAACGCCGTGACATTTGACTTTCTACATATATATATTTTTTTGATTTTGATTTTTTAATTTTTTTAACATCTTTATTGGAGTATAATTGCTTTACAATTGTGTGTTAGTTTCTGCTTTATAACAAAGTGAATCAGTTATATGTCCCCATATCTCTTCCCTCTTGCGTCTCTACATATATTTTTAGGTTTCACAAAGTAGTTATGAATTGCTATTGTGTCAGGGATGGGAAAATAAATCTTGTTTTCGATTCTTCATTCCGCTCATCGTAGAATTTCTACAAGCTGCATGCAACAATTACTAATTATAGTTTTGGAGCTCAATTCCCAAAGTATTTAAAGAGATCATTTGAGTAACATGTTAATCTAAAAAAATGGGCTGATTACCCTCAGAGTGCTATTTGGGTATAGAAAAGGGGCTGAGGCCAGGCCTTCCTTTCGTTCTTATCAAGGATAAACTTGATTTCTTGAAGGATTACTTGATTACGTTTTCTAGTCATCACATTGTTAAATTGCACACCGCTGTTTACAATTATGGCTGCAGACGTTTGTGTAGACTTAACCAGTAAATATCTTTTCCTTAACAAAAATAACAGGTATTTTGGAATTAAAATTTCAACCGTTTTAATGATGTTAAATATTTATGAAGGATCGTAACTATGCTCCTTTTTTACTGCTTTGGGGGAATTGCCTCACGTGAAGTTTATTGGATTGCATTCTTTTGGAATTTGTATGTTACTAAGTAAAATTTTGGCTGTATCCACTTCTAGCCTTTTAAAGTTTATTTTGCCCCAAATAAACTCTTACAAGAAGGTAAAGATACCCTCCTCTCTAATATAATAAAAAGCCAAGATCATAGCTTTTTAGAAACCAACTTTTAAAACAATCTAAAAATTAAAGTGGTGTGAATGACACCTGGGCAGAGTGTAGTGGTACTCAGTTGTAAATCATTCTGGAGATTGGGAGGACTGTAAGAGTGCAAATTGACAGATTGGTGGATTTGCTTCTGCCTCCGGGAAGGATTGCTGATAATATTTTTCTGGTCTGTAAACCAGCTGATAGTCTTTGAGCTGAAGTATAAATAATTGGAAGCTATTAGAATATCAGATGTATTTTTTCCCTTCAGATGTTCAGTTTCCTCCAGGACTGAAGTTCGGAGATTAATTTAAAAGTTCATATAGTTTAAACTGAATATTTTAAAAAACTTTCACTAAGTTTGTCAACCATTATGTGTAATGTGTTTCTATTGCAGAAGGTCATATGTGAGTTTTTATTACTAATTTTTGTCTACTTTGGTTTTACTAACTTTTATTATGGAAATTTTCAAAATACCCAGAAGGAGAACAAACAGTTAAAGGAACCACTATTTTGCTAACCTTGGTTTATTACACTGTCAGCACATTTATTTTTTCCCCTGGAGTTTTTAAAGCAAATCCTGGACAACAGGATATTTCACCTATAATTAGTTTACCGTCCGTCTTTAACTGGTAAGGACTTTAAAAGAAATACAGTCACCATAATAATATTATCACATAGAACAAAATTACCTTACTTCTTTTTGAATTCTAAGTGTTAGAATTGACAAATTATATACAATATTTATCTAAATTAAAAACCTTAATTTGATTCTGGACATTTAATGCACAAATTCTTAATATGGTCAGTTTCCTACTTTATTTGATTAAGGCTTACACATTTTGAGCTAGTTAAATAAAATGTGTATCAGGAGCCACTGGAAAAATACTACCACAAAAGCCAGATCTGGTTTGGGCTTGAAAAAGTTCCAAGAGGAAGAAGTAAAGATAACATTGAAATCCTCACCCTTCACCCCCAAATTTATTCTAGCTACTTAACTGAGTGACCACTGCATATTAGTTATTTTTTCCTTAGGTATTGATGAATCCTCAAAAATAACAAAATTGGACTGTAGACCAAAGTTTACAGCATAACACATAAAAGGAACTCTAGAGATGTTAGAACTTTGGGGAATAAAGTAGGAAACATGGGAGAGGGCACTGCAAGGCAGCATGTATTTCAGACTTTGTTTCCCAGCAGCCAAATCTGTCTGGTCCTTTTTTTTTTTTTTTTTACTGTTCTCACATATCTTTGTTTTTTATTTATTAATATTTTTAATTGATGTAACATTGGTTTATATTATATTAGTTTCATGTATATAACATTGTATTTCTACTTCTGTATACACTACAGCATATTTACCACCAAAACTTTAGTTTCCATCCTCCATCAAAGAGTTGGTACCCTTTACTTATATCCGGCCCCCACCCCCGCCCCGCCCCTACTCTTGTTCTTCGTATATCCAGGTTTGGTTTCGTTCATTTATTTTGGGTTTTTTTGTCTGTTTCCTTAATTAGAAAACTTTTACTAATTCTTCGCTTACGTCTTAATGTACGCATGTTTCTAGAGGTGTACTTTACTTTAGAGAATGGGAAACAAAATTTGATATGGTAAAGCTTGTTCCACTTCCTTTTGTGGTGGGGGCTATATTTCCTGTCTCCAACTGAGGCAGTTTTTTCTTTACTCAGGATGTTAGTGAAGCTACACTTCCCAAGCATTACCACAAGGTGATGCAGTGACTTTGTGTATTACTTCTCCACTGGGTGGTGTGTGGGTCTGTGTGTGTGCGGGTCTTTGTGTGTGCCTGTGAGCATGTGTGTAGTGTATAAATCTGCCTGTGAATCATCTTGATACATTAGCATTCTCAGTGAATTTCAACATTTTTATAAGCTTGCCCATCTTTTCACTCTGTTTCCTATCTGTGTGAAGAGTGAAACAGGAACTGTATGGGAATTAGATATTTTACTGTTTAAAATAAGTTGATTCATGTTGTAATTACATTCAGATTACATTTATCCATGTTAACTTTTTTATGACTAGAAGCTGTATTGGAAAATTAATTAAAAAGTAATAATGAGAATGGAATGACTTTTGTAAAATATTTCTATAGTTATAGTTGCATTGAAATGTTTAAAAAGGTTGGAGTGTTGGTGAGAGATTAATGAAGGTTATTAATGGGATAATTACAGATTATCATGCTATAAAGATTTGTAAGCATCGTGAATATATTTAAAGTCTGATGTTAGGGTTTTATATTAAAAACTTGAATTTTGGGGAGAGGGTTTAAAAATGAAATTTCATGTTGATGTGTTTATTTAAAATAATGAAAAGAATACATTAAATATACTGGTAAAAATTCAGTCAGTTGAGTTAAAAGTTAAGGTCCTGTTAAGTTCTCCTTTCACACATAGCCCTCATGAGTAAATATTGTATGATGTGTGCTTTTTGAGTCCCTTTTGATGCATTTATAAGCATGTATACACATGTACATATATAAATACATATGTGTATACCTTAATGCTATTTTATACCTTAAAAACTTTTCAGTGAAGTAAAAGTCTAAGGTTGGATTATCGATTTTTAAACACTGTTGTAATTGAGGTTAAACAAAAGTTTAAACTCCACTACCTTGTTTTATAACAAATAATTACTGCTTTGTTTGTTTAGTTTACTTTAGGAAACAAGTTTTATGAAAAAAGTTTCATTCTTAAATGGCTTTTAATTAAAAGCATGGGAAATTCATCCTAAGCTAGCCTTATTTTCTCCTTACTGAATATGTCTCAGAGAAACTTAAATATTCACTCTCTTCATACAAAAACATTACTGATTCACTTGCCTCAGTTTTGGTAGTTGTTATCTGAAAGAGTTTGGTTCATCAGTTAACTATAGTCTCTCTCGGGTATTTTATAACCAATAGTGAACATTTTTTTCAAAACCAAAATCAAGGGTTTTTTTTTTTTTTTTTTTTTAAGGAAGCCACTGACTTGAAAGGAGATTATCATTAGTGACTTCATTAACATCATGACATCCCCTTGAGCCTATATTTGCTCAGACTATTCAAAGAAACAAAGTAGTAGAACTCTTCACTTACTTTAGGCAGTTTCTACCGTTTGTGCTACCTTTTCACTTTCCTGAAGGCTTTGGGTTACCAGCTGGAGAGTATTGACTGTTAAGTCCTTCTGTGAAGTAGGGTCGCTGGTAATAAAGCCTTTTTGTTAGTGCAGAGGTACAGGAGGTTTATTACTGAATGCATTCTCTTTACCTTGGAATCCTGGCAAACCTCAGGTGGGGAGAGGCTGACAGACATCCAGCCTGGAATTCTACCACAGTGGCTTCCAGGTTGATGATTGACTGTCTCTTTATGGGATGTCTAGTATATTGTGTGTCCTGTAAGTACAAAGCAGTATTTTGACCATAACAGAAGCAGAGAACACATAAGAGGAAAAGTAGACATTTTTTAAAGTGTTTATTTCAGAACTTTAAAAATTTGCCTTAGTATTTCAAACAGATCAGCAAAAGAAACATTTGTAAAAGCATATTGTCTTAGATTTTCCTAGCAATAAAGACTTCTTAGTAATTGTTAAAATGTGAGTAGTTTTGGGAATTCCTTGGTGGTCCAGTGGTTAGGACTCGGCACTTTCAGTGCTGTGGCCCAGGTTCAGTCCCTGGTCAGGGAACTAAGATCCCATAAGCCATGCAGCGTGGCAAAAAAAAAAAAAAAAAAGTGAGTAGTGTTACTTCTGTGCTTGTCCTGTAGAAAATTCATAGATTTGTGAAGTAAGTTAGAATAATTTGGTCAGCAAATTCTTGTCCCAGTTTTTCTCATTGTTTACAGAGATTCCTGTTTTGATGACTCAGAAGTTAAGTGCCATAGTGTCAGTGTCATTGTTTCTGATGTGGTACTGTAGGATCAATGACTGTACTGAGTCTGTGACACACTGTACAGAGATATATTTTTTGAGTAAATCCTCAGTTGTATCATTTTTCTCAAAAGTAGAGCACAAGATACGGAAAACATTTGGGTCTTGCAGATTTTTATAGGCGACTTTTACCATTCATCTGCTAGCTGGTGCTTGGTGTTCACTAAACCAGTGAGCATTCACTGAATCTATAATAGATTCTCAACAGTATGTGTTTCATTTACACTATACATTTAAAAATACATTTATTTTTAATCAGTGAATGTATGGAAACTGTACAATAATACTGGAAGTCAAGGTAGGATGAAAAAGTAGAATTGGTATAGGTAGAGAGGAACAAATAGGCTCTGAACTATTTCAAGTAGACCAACTGAGATTTTACATCATTTGAGAGATTTGAACAAGTATGAACCAGAAGCCCAAGAAGACAGCCTAGGTCTGGGAATCTAGGTGAGATTTGCTAATGGAGACTTAAATTGTTGGGTTGGGTCAGAGTCTAAGTAGTAGTTCTCTATCCTGGCTGTATACAGGATTGAGATTACTTGGGGAGGCTTAAAAAAAAATGCTTGGATATACACACACATGCATGTGTGCGCCCAGGTCCCATTTCCGGAAATTCATTGTCTTTTCTTTTTCTTTTTTAAGACCCCTAATGATTCTGATATCTAGCCAGGGTTGAGAAAAAGCTGGTCCAGGCGATCATGAGCGTGGGTCAGGAATGCAGGCACAGAGAGGTTAGCATCAATTACAGGAGCCTAGGGGAGGGACGGGATGGATCAGATTAGGGAGGAAAATGATGAAGTTCAAGAGTTCAACATAGAAACACTGCTGGCTCATTTGGTTTCGGTTGCAAAAGAAGCAGAGGGTTAGGCTTTGCAGGAGAGTTGAGAGTTTGTTTTTGATTTTGGTTTTTAAAATTTTTTAACTCGGGACTTCCCTGGTCGAGCAGTGGTTAAGAATTTGCCTGCCAACGCATGGGACACGGGTTCGAGCCCTGGTCCAGGAATATCTCACATGCCACGGAGCAACTAAGCCCGTGCACCACAACTACTGAGCCTGCGCTCTGGAGCCTGTGAGCCACAACTACTGAGCCCAATGCCACAACTACTGAAGCCTGCATGCCTAGAGCCCATGCTCTGCAACAAGAGAAGCCACCGCAATAAGAAGCCCACGTGCCGCAGCGAAGAGTAGCCCCTACTCAACGCAATTAGAGAAAGCCCGCGCACAGCAACAGACCCAACGCAGCCATATATAAATAAATAAATATTTTTTTAACTCATGTAACTTTCTGAGCCATATTGTAAGTTAGTTACTTCTCAGTTTGTATTTTTATATTTAATCACATTAAAAAAAATTTATTTATTTATATGGCTGTGCCAGGTCTTAGTTGCGGCATGTGAACTCTTAGTTGTGGCATGTGGGATCTAGTTCCCTGACCAGGGATCAAACCCAGGCCCCCTGCATTGGGAGCGTGGAGTCTTAGCCACAGGACCACCAGAATTCCCTTTAATCACATTTTTAAGAAGGAGTTCCAGTATTAAATATATTATATTTACAATATAATATAAATATAATATAAAAGTATGTCTTTTCAGTAATTATGGTATGAAAATATCCATGTAATTTGCATTAAATGTTATGTATTTTCTGAAGGTATGAGTTTTTTCTTAGTTGGTATCATTAAATTTGTATGATTTACTTGTTTCAGATTCGCAATGACATCCTTTCAAGAAGTTCCACTGCAGACTTCCAACTTTGCGCATGTCATCTTTCAAAATGTGGCCAAGAGCTATCTTCCTAATGCACACCTAGAATGTCATTATACCTTAACTCCATATATCCATCCCCATCCAAAAGATTGGGTTGGTATATTCAAGGTAAGAGGACTTTCTCCATATTTCTTCCATGTAGGTACTCTTTATTTTCTTCTTAAGAGGTTGACAAGTAGTTTATACTAGTCTTGTCTTAACTCTACTTTAAGGGTCATTTTTGTAAACATCAAATGTAAAACATTGTGTAAACATGAAATATTTAATAGTGCAGGGTAGTGTACAACAAATGTTATGACCTTCAGTTCAGCACACTTTCCTCTCTATGATTAAAAGGTTCAACTTAAGGTCTTACAGAAATTTTTTCAAATCTTCTTGTTTTTTCTTCTTCTGTTTTCTCCATTCCTTACCTAAAAAACATGATCTTTTCCTTTGGGTTACTATATCATTTACTATCTTGTCATTTGTAATTAATTTTGTATAGCTCTACAACTATGTTATTATCTCTTCTATTGTCCTGCATTGTTTAAATATTCCTTATATTGTCTTATGCTTTTATAAGAGTATTCTGTTTTACATGACTAAATAGTAAATTCTTTGATAGCAAGAGTCCCAGTTCTAATATTTTGCCAATCATTTTGTGTACTATATGCTTGAAAATTACATTGAAATGATCATTAAAGTGTTGGAAGTTTTTTGGCAATTTCAGTTCCTGAGGATGTAATGGAGAACCAAAACATACGAAGGTCCTTTGAACAGTCAAAATAGTGTCATAAATGTCTAAACAGTAAAACTTACTTTTCTCCTTGGTTACTTTAGATTCTCCCTGAGAATCAATTTATTTTATTTTAGATGTGATTTATTAAAATCAAGACCATTAGGTCTTGAAATTTTGATTGTGTGGTCTGTATAAGTTAAATAGCAAAGTAGAAAGAAATAAGAGTAGCCGCTAGAATTAGGCACATGTAAAGTACTTAGAAGTGAAAGTCTGGCCTAATAGAGTGAGGAGGGCAGAAAAACTATATTGGACAAAACAGAGTTTTGGCATTTAATGATATTTCAGTTCCTTTTTTTTTTTTTTTTTTTTTGCGGTACACGGGCCTCTCACTGTTGTGGCCTCTCCCGTTGCGGAGCACAGGCTCCAGACGCGCAGGCTCAGCGGGCCCAGCCGCTCCGCAGCATGTGGGATCTTCCCGGACCAGGGCGCGAACCCGTGTCCCCTGCATCGGCAGGCGGACTCTCAGCCACTGTGCCAGCAGGAAAGCCCTCAGTTCCTTTTTGAATTGAATCCCTTATCCCTGGTGTTGCTGGATAGATGAGTCATTTACTCTTTATTTAATTTTTTTTTTTTAAGGCTTGTTAGATTCCAATGTGGATTCCAGTATGGATTCCAAAAGCTTCATTGTAAGCTTTTTATGAAATCAGTATCAGTTTAAATTTTATGTAAGAGATGAATAGCAAGTTAAAGATACTAAGAATTGGCATTTTCTGCAAGAATGAGTCAGAGAGGAAGAATAGAGCAGGGTAATGAGATTGAGGGAAGGGAAGGGCATTCCTGGCAGGAAAATGGCTTAAGCAGAGGCACCAGGGTGAGAATGTTCATGAGAATGAATTAGTTTAACTAGAACATAAACGTAATTTAGGGAAGTGGAGGGAGATGAAGTTAAGCGTCAGTCTTGCCATGGAGGATCTTCAGTGTTAGGCTAAACAATTTGCAGACTTTTCCATGTGGGCAGTGGGAAGTCTGCATATGTAGGTGTGGAGGCTGATGTGTGATAAATTGTATTTCAAGAAGATGAATCTTCACGGTTTTCTTTCAGACTAATTTATGTCTTCCTTTTTTTTCTCCCCATTTTTAGTTAATGGCCTATTGTTTAAGCCAAAAGCTTATGAATTTCTCTTCAAATCCAGCCAAACACCAATTCTATCTATTTTCCTGCCTACCTATTAATGCATTTTTAATATCACAGCCCTAGTTCATGCCCTCCTTATTGATTTCTAAGATGATTGCAATAGGTCACCTGTTTTCCCTGCTTTCTTTCATTCTTCTATTTGTTCTTCAAACTGCTCTATATAAACTATAATAGAAAATGAAAATCTGAACATATCTTCCTCTTGTTTAAGTGGTTCTTCATCCTCTATGGGATAATGGCAAGACCAACTAACTTAGTGTGCCAAATAGGGCTCCTTTATACGACTTGATTTATAGCTTCCTTTTTTGTCATTGCCTGCTTATTTTTTGGCTTTGATAACGTTAAACTATTATCTCTTAACTTGTGTACTCCAAGGACCGTAACTTTTCTCCAAGCAGTAATACTTACTTATGTAAGTATTACATACATGATAAATAAGTTTGTATAGAATACCCTTTCCATCTTTTTTGCCTGGATAATACTTAAAACTTAGTGGGAAGTTTAAGCATGTACTAAAAATTTTGAAATATACAGGAAGACTCAAGGAAGAAAATAGATCATGTTTTAATACTATTTTAATGCTTACCTAGAATAAGCATTGTTAACATATTGGCATATATCTATAATTAATAATTATACACATACTTTGTATGTAATAAAGTATACACACATGCTGTTGATGCATTGTGGAATTCATGGAAATGTTTCCAAATGTTTACCATTAAACAATGCTTAATATAGATCTCTGTATCTGTTTTTATTTTGTTTGTCATTGTATTTCATAGGATAAGTTCTTGGAAGTGGAATTGCCATGTTTATAGCATTGAATTTTTTTTATTCTTATTTTTTATTTTTTTTGCGGTATGCGGGCCTCTCACTGTTGCGGCCTCTCCCGTTGCGGAGCACAGGTTCCGGATACACAGGCTCAGCGGCCATGGCTCACGGGCCCAGCCGCTCTGCGGCCTGTGGGATCTTCCCAGACTGGGGCACGAACCTGTGTCCCCTGCATCGGCAGGTGGACTCTCAACCACTGCGCCACCAGGGAAGCCCGGCATTGAATGTTTTTTTTTTTTTTTTTTTTTTGCGGTACGCGGGCCTCTCCCTGTTGTGGCCTCTCCCGTTGTGGAGCACAGGCTCCGGACGCGCAGGCTCAGCGGCTATGGCTCACGGGCCTAGCCGCTCCATGGCATGTGGGATCTTCCCGAACCAGGGCACGAACCCGTGTCCCCTGCATCGGCAGGTGGACTCTCAACCACTGCGCCACCAGGGAAGCCCAGCATTGAATGTTTTTAAACACTTGACATGTACTGCAAATTGATTGCTGTCCAGAATGATTTTGATAGATATGATATTGACAAGGTAGGCAGGGAGAAAGTGCCCAGGTAGTAATTTTAAGGGGAAGGAATGAAGGGAAAGTGTGTTGTGTGCTTGAGAGAGTGTTAAGGAATTTAATTTTCCTGGGACAGGTACCAGGTTTAGAAAATGGGAAAAGTTAGTTTGGATCACGTAGATTGCTTTAATATTTAGCTGAGGAATAATTTTTAAGCAGAGAGTAATAGAGTTTAGAGGTGAACTTTAATCTTCTAGTGCTGAATAAGATAAATTGGAATTAGAAAAGAATGGAGGTAGAGAATGGTTTTTTTTTTTTTATAAATTTATTATTTATTTTTGGCTGCGTTGGGTCTTCGTTGCTGCGCGCAGGCTTTCTCTAGTTTTGACGAGCGGGGGCTGCTCTTCGTTGCGGTACGTGGGCTTCCCATTGTGGTGGCTTCTCTTGTTGTGGAGCACGGGCTCTAGGTGCACGGGCTTCAGTAGTTGTGGCACTTGGTCTCAGTAGTTGTGGTTCGTGGGCTCTAGAGCACAGGCTCAGTAGTTGTGGCACACAGGCTTAGTTGTTCCGTGGCATATGGGATCTTCCCAGACCAGGGCTCAAACCCGTGTCCCCTGCATTGGCAGGCGGATTCTTAACCACTGCGCCACCAGGGAAGTCCCAGAGAGAATGTTTAGACCATCTTCATTTTCTAAGTGAGATCAAGCCTTAGAGAAGGGAATCAGTTGTGGGTAATAATCTGTAAGAGGCATCTATAGGGTTTGTCAGCTATTAATTGAATGAATTGGGACTGGAACTCATTTATTGAGTACACTCAGTAATGAGGAGCAAGGTCATGTGCTGAGTTGGGGAGGACTTGAGTATGGAGAAGATATGGTCTTTCTACTGTGGAAGAATGTCATAGGGAATTGGAGTAGGTTAACCAGGAGATTTCTGAGCAGCCATTTTGTGAGTTTGTCTAGAGAGATTGAGCACCTAGAATTGAGTGAAGAATTCCAAAAGTGGGTATCATTCAGACTGGGAATTTGGGAAGGGAGGTCAAGAGGACAAAGGATACTAGGGTGGTTTTGGGTGCATTATTATTGAAATGATTAATTGACCATGAAGTCCAAGTTGGGTAGGGGAATGAGTGAAGCCAGGCAAGGGATGTAGACTGTGTTGGAGATTTTCTTTTCTTTTTTTTTTTTTAACATCTTTATTGGAGTACAATTGCTTTACAATGTTGTGTTAATTTCTGCTGTATAACAAAGTAAATCAGCTATATGTATACATATATCCCCATATCCCCTCCCACTTACTCTCCCTATCCTACCCCTCTAGGTGGTCACAGAGCACCGAGTTGATCTCCCCATGCGATGCAGCTGCTTCCCACTAGCTATCTATTTTACCTTGGTAGTGTATATATGTCAGTGCTACTCTCTCACTTCGTCCCAGCTTACCCTTCCCCCTCCCCGTGTCCTCAAGTCCATTCTCTATGTCTGCATCTTTATTTCTGTCCTGCCCCTAGATTCATCAGGACCACTTTTTTTTAGATTCCATATGTATGTGTTAGCATACAGTATTTGCTTTTCTCTTTGTGACTTACTTCACTCTGTATGACAGACTCTAGGTCCATCTACCTCACTACAAATAACTCAATTTTCTTTTTTTTATGGCTGAGTAATATTCCATTGTATATATGTGCCACATCATCTTTATCCATTCATCTGTTGATGGACACTTAGGTTGCTTCCATGTCCTGGCTATTGTAAATAGAGCTGCAATGAACATATTGGTACATGACTCTTTTTGAATTATGGTTTGCTCAGGGTATATGCCCAGTAGTAGGATTGTTGGGTAGTATGGTAGTTCTATTTTTAGTTTTTTAAGGAACCTCCATACTGTTCTCCATAGTGGCTGTATCAATTTACATTCCCACCAACAGTGCAAGAGTGTTCCCTTTTCTCCACACCCTCTCCAGCATTTATTGTTTCTAGATTTTTTGATGAGGGCCATTCTGACTGGTGTGAGATGATATCTCATTGTAGTTTTTTTTTTAAATAAATTTATTTATTTTATTTATTTATTTTTGGCTGCATTGGGTCTTTGTTGCTCTGCGCAGGCTTTCTCTAGTTGTGAGTAGGGGCTACTCTTCGTTGAGGTGCACAGGCTTCTCATTGCAGTGGCTTCTCTTGTTGCAGAGCATACGCTCTAGGCGCAAGGGCTTCAGTAGTTGTGACACGTGTGCTCAGTAGTTGTGGCTTGGGGGCTCTAGAGCTCAGGCTCAGTACTTGTGGCGCACAGGCTTAGTTGCTCTGCAGCATGTGGGATCTTCCCAGACCAGGGCTCGAACCCATGACCCCTGCGTTGGCAGGCGGATTCTTAACCACTGTGCCACCAGGGAAGCTCTCCTTATAGTTTTGATTTGCATTTCTCTAATGATTAATGATGTTGAGCATTCTTCCATGTGTTTGTTGGCAATCTGTATATCTTCTTTGGAGAAGTGTCTATTGACTTCAGACTATACTACAAAGCTACAGTAATCAAGACAGTATGGTACTGGCACAAAAACAGAAATATAGATCAATGGAACAGGATAGAAAGCCCAGAGGTAAACCCACGCACATATGGTCACCTTATCTTTGATAAAGGAAGCAAGAATATACGGTGGAGAAAAGACAGCCCCTTCAATAAATGGTGCTGGGAAAGCTGGACAGGTACATGTAAAAGTATGAGATTAGAACACTCCCTAACACCATACACAAAAATAAGCTCAAAATGGATTAAAGACCTAAATGTAAGGCCAGAAACTATCAAACTCTTAGAGGAAAGCATAGGCAGAACACTCTATGACATAAATCACAGCAATATCCTTTTTGACCCACCTCCTAGAGAAATGGAAATAAAAACAAAAACAAATGGGACCTAATGAAACTTCAAAGCTTTTGCACAGCAAAGGAAACCATAAACAAGACCAAAAGACAACCCTCAGAATGGGAGAAAATATTTGCAAATTAAGCAACTGACAAAGGATTAATCTCCAAAATTTACAAGCAGCTCATGCAGCTCAATAACAAAAAAAACAAACAACCCAATCCAAAAACGTGCAGTTCTTTTAAGAATTGTATAGTCATTGACTCAGTGTTGGAAGGAAGGAAGTGGAATTTCAGAAAGTATGAGAGTATTTTATATCCTGCTAGGAGGAGAGTGAGTAGTGTCCTGGTGGTTAAGAGCTTGAACTTCAGGTTCAGATTCTGACTCTGCCATTTACTAGTTTCTTAATTTGTAAGATGAGGGTGATATTTATTCCAAAACGAACAGTGAACTGTATCTGTTACTGCTATTCCCAGTGCCACTTGAATCAGGTATCTATAATTCTGACATTAGCAGTTTTGCATGTCAGCCATCACAAATAAATGGTACACTTAGCATGTCTTTTGACCACCTGGTCCAGGTAGAGCCTTAGGGAGATTTTTTTCAAGAAAGATGTAGCTCTGGGTAGTATTGATATTCCTTTCAAGACCACCATATGGACAGGGACAAAGAATGCAAGGTATGACTTGTACCAGGTGTATCTTTTGGGAAAAACTTCAAATAGGCTCCTTTTCAGGAGATGATAGAAGCACTGGGGGATATGGAATGAGAGACAGAACATTTTAGAGTCAAGATCACTCTCCGTAATACATTGTGTCCCCTTGGGTATTAATGAATGGTAACGTTTAATGAACACTAATGTGCTAGGCACTGTGCCAGGTGCCACTACGGTGCTGTATCTCATTTAATACACGTATAAGCCTTTATCTCCATTTTAAAGAGGAGGGAACAGAAATAACTTGTCTGAAGTCATTTTAGCCAGTAAGTGATCTTTTTTGGCCGTCTGACCTTACTTCCTATGCTCTTAATCACTGCAGTATACTGTGCTTGCAAAAACTACCATTTATGGAGTGCCCATCAGGGGTCAGGCCCTCTGCCAAGTGCTGCTTTTATGTTCATCATCTAGTGTAATCCTTCTAACAATCCTGAGAGAAAAAAACTGAGCCTTAGGTCAGGAAAATCACTTACATCATGGTTTCCTCAAGCTTCTCATCTGTAAAGAGATGAATAGTGTCTTTCAAATGTTTTTGGCCATGACACGCAGAAAGAAATAAAAATAATATGATTCTGTGATTTGACCTAGCAAAGTTGCATGCAGATACACCTGAAACAGATTTTCATGAAGCAGTACTTAGCCTTCACGCCCTCTGATGCTTTCTAATTAAAAAATAAATGTGGTTATGAACCACTAAATTGATATAATGTTACCACTTACTACTGGGTTGTGACTGACAGTTTGAAAACTCTCCTTTAGAGACTAAAGATTACTAAGATTCTTCCAGTTTCAATATTCTGGACCCTCTAATCCTAAATTGATCAGAATTATAGAACATATGTAATCAAACCTCGTGGATAATGCATAATTTCTTGTAATATACTGGCAAATGGATATCTAGTACCTGTTTTAAACATATCTAATATTCAGTATTTACCACAGTACAATTCATCTGGAAAATAAAGACTGAGATATGTAATGTATATATTCATGTTGTAAGGTGGAAATGTTTTAGAGATTGGTGGGACATAGGTGGTCTTTTTGTATATATAAACACCTTAGGAATAAAGGTAAAAATAAATTTTTACAAAATTTACCATTGCCTGTAGGCAAGACTTAACTAAAGATGACAGACTAGTGAAGTTTAATTAGTGGATTTAAGGAGGAGGGGGAAATCTAAAAAAAACACAGTTAAATTCAAGGCATAAAATAAATTTTAAAAACTTATGTTTAGTGCAATCAAATTTTAAGTGCAGCATGTTTTTATATTTGATCATATGTGTACTAAGGTTTTCCTTGAGAAATTGGATATCAAGTTGCATTTTAATACATAGTAGAAACTCTGCTGTTATAGATTTTTATAGCATTAGGTTATAGCTTAATAAAAAATTATAATAAAAATTTGACGTGATTGTTAAAATGCTCAGGATTTGTAAACATTCATGCATGCTTTAACTTTAGGATGCAGTGAAAAACAATATGCTATAAGATATCACTCATATTAAACCACTTACTTATAATATCCATGTTTTTGTTGTTTTCCTTTAGGTTGGATGGAGTACTGCTCGTGATTATTACACGTTTTTATGGTCTCCTGTGCCTGAACATTATGTAGAAGGATCAACAGTCAATTGTGTGTTAGCATTTCAAGGTGAGAACTGAAAAGCAGAACTAGATGAAATTAGATGTTTTATTGCCATTAAAAATGTTGTACCCCATTGTAATGATCTACTTAAGCATGTCTAGTGACTAAAGTTGAATGAATTAGTATCTTATCTTTCTTTATCAGAAGTCATAAGAATGTAAATATCTAGTGTAGGTCACATGATATTTTATGTAGAGAAAGGTTTTTTCCTTATTGTCTTTCATTGAAGAGCAGTCTTTTGATGATCTTTTTTTTCAAATGAGAAAATAATGCTGTTACTGATATTAGATAATATAACAAATTAGAGGTGAGAAAAATATTCCGTATGAAAATCACAAAGATGATTAACAGGATTTATAGAGTAGAAATTCTATAGGGAAAGTTGCTTATAAAATGGATGTGAGTAATATAAAATTCATTTTTGTCTTAGCATTATATACAGATTTTTAAAAATTCTCTTATTTAAAGGAGAAGATATACCTGGTATTGCCCCTCCCCCCACATTCTGCCTTCACAAAGGTGATGGCTAGAGCTTCAGCATCCCTCCTGTGGCCATGAGGGGAAGGCATAGACAAGAACATATATGTCTGTCCTGACATGTCTGAGCCACTGAATCAAGGCCAGCAGGCAACTGCCTCCAGATTGCTTGTTATATGAAAAAAATACACCCTGTTGCTTTAAAACAAAACACAAAAATTTTAGTTAGAAATCTATAAAGGCATTTGCTGTAGAGTGATTTTTGTAGTAAAATTATACTGACTTTGGATTGTATTAAAGCAAATTCTTAGTCTTGTTTATACCATGGACTGTTTTTGGTCTGGGGAAGCTAATGGACTCTGTCTCAGTATAATATTTTAATATACATGAAATGCCCAGAATTGCAAAGGAAACCAGTTATACTCCATTGTATGGATGTAACACAGCTTATTCATCCATTTGTCTGTTAAAGAATATTTTGGGGCTTCCCTGGTGGCACAGTGGTTGGGAGTCCACCTGCCGATGCAGGGGACACGGGTTCGTGCCCCGGTCTGGGAGGATCCTGCATGCCGCGGGGCGGCTGGGCCCTTGAGCCATGGCCGCTGGGCCTGCGCATCCGGAGCCTGTGCTCCACGGCAGGAGAGGCCACAGCAGTGAGAGGCCCACGTACCACAAAAAACAAAAACAAAAAGAATATTTTGGTTGCTTCCAAGTTTTGGCAGTTGTGAATAAAGCTGTAAAGCTGGTATAAACATTCATGTACAGGCTTTTGTGTGGATATAAGTTTTCAACTCATTTGGATAAATATCAAGGAGTATGATTGCTGTATTATATGGTAGGAATACGTTTAGTTTCATAAGAAACCACCAAACTCTTTTTTACAAAGTGGCAAAAACATTTTGCATTCCCACCAGCAGTGAATGAGAGTTCTTGTTGGACTGCATCTTTACCAGCATTCGGTGGTGTTAGTGTTTTGGATTTTGGTGGTTTACTTCTTTAAAACTTTTTATTGCGAGGTTTGTATATGTTTGGTGTGAACATCAGTTGGGAATGTGATCACATGGAGCTTGCATATACAAAAAAGTTTCTTTACGTACTGTGACAAGAAACACATATTCAGAGAATAAAATTTGTACGGTAATATAGACAGAGATTTAGGTCCTCATAGATGTTTTATAGATTAAGAAAGTTAGAAATTATATATGTAGTTTATCTTTTTTTTTTTTTTTTTTTGCGGTACACGGGCCTCTCACTGTTGTGGCCTCTCCCGTTGCGGAGCACAGGCTCCGGACGCACAGGTTCAGCGGCCATGGCTCACGGGCCCAGCCGCTCTGCGGCATGTGGGATCTTCCCGGAACGGGGCATGAACCTGTATCCACTGCATCGTCAGGCGGACTCTCAACCACTGCGCCACCAGGGAAGCCCTGTAGTTTATCTTTTAATTCATAGCCTTTTTTTAGATAATCAAATTCAAGTGTGTATATTGGAACTGATTTTGTTATTAAGATATTTGTTCTTAAAAGTTGTGGTTTTATTTCCAGTCATTCTTTTTTTTAATCTACTTTTAAAAATTCATTCATTCATTTATTTATTTTTGGCTGCATTGGGTCTTTGTTGCTGCACGCGGGCTTTCTCTAGTTGCGGTGAGCAGGGGCTACTCTTCGTTGCAGTGCACGGACTTCTCATTGCAGTGGCTTCTCTTGTTGCGGAGCACGGGCTCTAGGTGTGCAGGCTTCAGTAGTTGCAGCATGCAGGCTCAGTAGTTGTGGCTCGCAGGCTCTAGAGCTCAGGCTCAGTAGTTGTGGCACACGGGCTTAGTTGCTCTGCAGCATGTGGCATCTTCCTGGACCAGGGATCGAACCTGTGTCCCCTGCGTTGGCAGGTGGATTCTTAACCGCTGTGCCACCAGGGAAGCCCTCCAGTCATTTTTAATGTGATTAGTTTTCTTATAATAAGAAACTTACAGAATTTGTTATAGTGACTGATGAATTTGCTTATTTATGACAGCAGAAAGTTTCAAAGCAGTTAGAAAAAAAGGAGAAAAGCATCCAGTTTATTTCTGTTCATATTGTAAAAGCATTTTCATGGGAACTAAGTTTTACATGTTTTTGAAAAGTCATCATAATTTTTACTTTGAAATTTAGAAATAAAATCTTCTGCCTGCCTAGAACTTGTTTGTTATATAAGGAGCTCGGGATAGAGTCATGAAAAATTTAGTCATAGAGAATTAGAGCCAGAAGGAATCTTAAGCATGATCCAAACAATTTTGCTCATTTTGTGGAGTAGTCATGAGAATCCTGAAATGCAAAACTCAGAACAACTAATAAAGTGTACATAAATGTAACTTTTCCTAAATGGACTCTTATTTGTTTACTATAATTTGATTGCTAATGTTACAGGCTATAAAATTTGACTTGGAGTTTGGTTTTTACATTTTCCTATTTTATTTTCAGTTATACTGATCTGAGGAGAGCTATTTCTAGGTAGCTTTAAATTTCAGTTCTGAATAACTATATCTTGTATCTCAAATGGTATTTGAACCATAATTTTTAGTGAATTATTTTTGTGAGATTTAAAAAAAATCAGACCTCGAATATCTAGTTTGTAGAATTTCTAATGCCATGATACCAGAGCTGATTAGTCAAACTATATTTTTCTTTTCTATTTAAACTTTAAAAGTAAGTGTAGTGGCCTTTGCAAAGTTACTCAGCCGCGGATTTAGTAGTAGATAGTAGGAGGATGGGGTTTTTAAAAACTTCAAAAATTTATTGCTAGATGTACCTTTAATTACTTTTTTTTGGCTGTGCCTCTAGGCTTGCAGGATCTTAGTTCCCCAACCAGGGATCGAACCTGTGCCCCCCTGCAGTGGAAGCACAGAGTCCTAACCACTGGAAAGGACCGACAGGGAATTCCCTGTATTACTTTGTTTTAAAACTTTGTATTTTGAAATAATTTTAGATGTAAAGTTGCAAAAATAGTATACAGAATTTTCATCTACCCTTCACCCAGCTTCCCATAATGTTAACATGTGGCATAACCACAGTACATTTATTTAAAAGAACAGGAATTCAACATTGGTACAACACTGTTGACTAAAGTACAAACTTTATTCAGATTTCACTAGTGTTTCCTGTAGTGTTCTTTTCTCTGTTCCTGGATCCAGTCCATAATCCCACATTGCATTTAGTTGTCGTATCATCATAGTCTTCTCCAGTCTGTGATAGCGCCTCATTCTGTCCTTGTCTTTCATAACCTTTACATTTATGAAGAGTACTGTTCAGTTTTGTTTTGTTCTGGTAGCATGTTCCTCATTTTGAGTTTTTCAGGCAGCTTCTCATGATTAGATTGAGGCTATACATTTTCAGGAAGTATATCATAGAAGTGATGATGTATTCTTTTCAGTGCATTGTATCAGAGAGTACTTGATGTCTGATTGTCTTCTTAGCAGTAATATTAGTCTTTTTAAAAAAAACTTATTTATTTATTTATTTTTGGCTGTGTTGGGTCTTTGTTGCTGCGCGTGGGCTTGCTCTTCGTTGCGGTGCGCGGGATTCTCATGGCCGTGGCTTCTCTTGTTGCGGAGCACAGGCTCTAGGCACGCAGGCTTCAGTGGTTGTGGCACGTGGGCTCGGTAGTTGTGGCTTGTGGGCTCTAGAGCTCAGGCTCAGTAGTTGTGGTGCACGGGCTTAGTTGCTCTGTGGCATGTGGGATTTTCCCGGGCCAGGGCTCAAACCCGTGTCCCCTGCATTGGCAGGTGGATTCTTAACCACCGCGCCACCAGGGAAGCCCGTAATATTAGTCTTGATCACTT
Organism: Delphinus delphis; assembly: GCF_949987515.2. Taxonomy (NCBI): domain Eukaryota; kingdom Metazoa; phylum Chordata; class Mammalia; order Artiodactyla; family Delphinidae; genus Delphinus; species Delphinus delphis. Next base: position 59,230,902 of record NC_082691.1, read on the forward strand.
GGTTAAGGTGGTGTCTGCTGGGTTTCTCCACTGTAAAGTTAGTATTTTTCCCTTGGTGATTTAACAGTATTATGGGGAGCAATTTTGAGATACCTTGTTTCTCCTGAAACTTTCACCCACTAATTTTAGTATCCATCAGTGGATCTTGCCTACAGTAATTATTGTTGTTTTTGCCTGATGATGCTTTTCTATTCGCATTTCTTGGACATTATTAATTGCAATTATTATGTTAGAAAGAGTCATCCTTTTCTCATTCATGCATATATATTTTCTTCTGTGGAATAAAGTTTAATGCTATAATTTTTTTGTTGCTCAAATTGATTTAGCTTTCTCTGGCTATTGGGAGGTCTGTCAAGGGGGCTTCTGTGTTTTTTGACTCCCCCACCCCCTTCTTTTTTGACAGCTTCTTTCTTATTTTTAAGCACCACAGGATGTTTCAGGCTTATATTTTCTCTGCCCGCTCCCCTCTGTGGACAAAATTCAGCTATTTTTTAAAGAATGAAGTCAAGTGAAATCAATATCATAATAATGAGGCTAAAAATTTCAAGATATGAAGGAATAATAGGCATAGTGAATGCACATTTCTGGGTAGATATTAATATCCAAGATAAGGGGAATATATTCACCTTTGTGTGTTCGTTTCACAGTCATTGAATGCTTCCTTGTTTCAGGTTATTCTGGGGGGAATTCCAGAATGTTTATATTTATTAATAATCTGCCCTCAGTATTTCTGAGTTCTGGATGTAGGCTATAAAGCATGTGTATAATGGTAATGCAAAGTACATGGTGGAGGATTTTTTTTTTTTAATGTAAAAAATACCATGGGAGCTTTGGAGAGGATTAATTTTGAGCTGGGATTTGGAGAGGATTAATTTTGAGCTAGGATAATACAGCAAAATTTAAAACAGGGTAACAGTTGAGCTGAAGAGAGAAGGAACAAATATTGAACACATATAATTTGTCAGATAGTGGGCTAGATGATAGAACTACATAATCCATGGTACTTTGGAACTTTGAGATAGATGGCTTCAAATTTCTTTTATAGATAAGAAATTTGGGCTCGGGGAGGTTAAGTAAATAATAATTAGTGGCAGAGCTGGAATTCCAGAATAAATCTGTGTGGTTCCAAAGCTTATTTTTGTTCTGCATCAGTAGACCTCATCCTCTTTCTGCCCTTACACAGTGCATATGTGCAGTGTATTCCGTTTGTTAATATCTCTCTTATGCATTTAGTTAATGTCATATTTGAGGGAACATTTCTTTAAATGATGTATTCCAACCCCTGGTCCTCCTAGGCTTTTATGCTGGTTCTTCCATTGTTCCGCCTTCAGCCTCTTTCTCATTGAAAACTGCATACTTGACTCTCCCAGATAAATTGGTTTTACCCTAGTGAAGATACAGGGAAAGAATATTCTGAGAGTATAAGCTTAGACCTAAGATAAGAAAAATATGGGCATATTTAGGGAAGAAAGAAGAGTCTAGGTTTTTTTTTTTTTTTTGCGGTACGCGGGCCTCTCACTGTTGTGGCCTCTCCCGTTGCAGAGCACAGGCTCCGGATGCGCAGGCTCAGCAGCCATGGCTCACGGGCCCAGCCGCTCCGCGGCATGTGGGATCTTCCCTGACCGGGGCACGAACCCGTGTCCCCTGCATCGGCAGGCGGACTCTCAACCACTGCGCCACCAGGGAAGCCCAAGAGCCTAGTTTTGATAGATAATTTGTGAAAGATAGGAAAGACATATCCTGAGTGCTTAGAAACAGGGTCATAAATGAGAGGATATGGCAAGATTTGTTAAATCCAAGTAATTTTATAACAGAAAATTTAATACTTTTTTTGTTTGTTAACTTCCTCTTAGGATATTACCTTCCAAATGATGATGGAGAATTTTATCAGTTCTGTTATGTTACCCATAAGGGTGAAATTCGTGGAGCAAGTACACCTTTTCAGTTTCGAGCTTCTTCTCCAGTTGAAGAGTTGCTTACTATGGAAGATGAAGGAAATTCTGACATGTTGGTGGTGACCACAAAAGCTGGCCTTCTTGAGGTTGGTACCAACAGTGAGCTGGTGATTCATAAATTTATATTATGAACTGGATTATTTTGTTATGAACTGTGACTTAAAAATAGTGAATGTTTTAAAAAAGACAAATCAGTCATAGATAAATTACAAACAGAGCTCATGTTGGTTGGCATTTTAAGAATTTTTAGGTTATGCAGGAGTATAACCTGAAAATCAAATGCTTTTTAACTAAAATAATAAACTTAGAGTGTTGTTTTTGAAATACTTAAAAAAATTTTCTGTCACAATTATGTTACTGATTTCACTGTGGCAGGGACTGTCCCTAGGCTTATCAGTATTTTGTGCATAGTATATCTGCAATAAGTAATTATTGAGAGAGTTTAGACCTAAAACTTCCTAATGTTCCCTCCCCCTAACCTTTCTTCTTTAGGGATGGCCTAATCTGTTGATTGTAGAATAATACAGATTTGGGGGTGAAGCTGATGGTAAAGTGGTATGAAGCAGTAAGTCTAACTGTAATTGGATGTGAACTTCATTTCACTATAACACAAGCATGCTCTGTCTCACGTGTGGCAGTGAATCAGTGAAGCGTCCCAGTCTCATAATTTAGGTTCAGCGTTTTTAGAATGATTTCTTTTCCTGTTTATTTGATCAAATGAATAAGCTGGATTAACCATAATTTTAAAAAAAAAGGTGAAAAAGTTTCTCACTCTTTTTCACTGAATATTTTGGAGTCATTGCACTTGCATCAAAAGAAATTTTCTGTGTAGATGGTCTAATAATGCCATATGTCTTAATTTTTAGTACTTAGTGAAGGAAAAAAATAGAACAGCATTCCTATTTCAAGATATTTCTCAATGTCTTTACCCTAAACCTAAAAAATTAGAATGTTATATTGAGTTTCTGTGAAAAAGATCTTCTTTAATTGGTTCAGTATACATTTTTGGTTATTTTACATTCCTATTTAGCCTATGGCGAGTCATTGCTTATTCTTTATACTCGGATGTTTTTTATATGTAAACATTTTATGCCTCTGATTTTATTTATCTTAAAAAACAGACTACAGAAAAAAGAAAAGAGGTTATAGATATTAGACAGTCAAACTAAGAAGGTTAGAAGGAACCAGTAACTTACTGTGAATTTTTCTGTATCTTTCCTTTCCCCTTCCAGAAATTCCTCTCTTATCTTAAATAAAGAAATGTAACTTTTATAGGGTGACTAAAACATTTTGTGGTGACAACCGCCTGATGATCAAGGTTTTTAGCCTGGTATTTGAATGCTAGTCAAAGATGCTGAAACAAGCCTAGATCTTATGAAGAATGCAGTGACTGTTTATATTGCAGTTTTTTGGATACTTGTTAGACCACCCTGATTTTAGGACCTCCAACAGAAAAACAACAGGCATTTTGGCATCTACCTATCTTTTGTGCTCCAAGTAAATTGGGACATTGCACAATTTAGTTCTCTTCTTCCTACTCATAAAATGTATGCTGTCTCTTAGGTAAATGTTTCTGAGATAAGGTATTTATATCCTGATCAAGTTTTTGACGAGTCTTTTAAATTTCCACATTTATCAAAATCTTTAATGATTTTACTAAAAATGCACCAAATTAGTACAAGTGTGAGACATTATCTAGGGCACTGTTGTCATTAAGAATGATTGAGCCACAATCCTTCAGTTTGTGAACCTTGGTTGTATCCTAGATTTCTAAAAAGTAGATACTTGGGGGTAGTGTAGTATATTTTAACTGTGGACTACCCTTTGGGTGTTATAAAATTATTGTTAATTTTCTTAGCTATGATCATGGTAGTGGTTAAATACAAGACTACTTATTAGGAGATGCTTGGCCTGTGCACTTAGGGGTGAAGTATCTGCAATTATGTTTCAAATGCTTTAACAAAAAAAAAGAAAAAGAAATAAAACTTAGGTATATAGAGGGAGAGTAAATATGGCAAAATATTAATAATTATTGAATTTAGGTTATGGGTGTTCATAGTACAATTTTAACCTTTTTGTATGGTCGAAAGATACCAGAATACAAAACTGGGGACAGGAATTAGACTTGTATACACTTTCATATAATTTTAATTCCTTTTAAAAATTTCTACTTAAGATTCAGTGAACTCTAAAGTATGTGTCAGTTAAATGAATCACTGGGAAAAAATGGTTCTTTTATAATGTTTCTGTTGTACTGTGTCAAGGTGTATCTTTATTTTTAAGTGGCCAGAAAGTTTAGAGCCAAAAATGATTTTTTAAAAAATAGGTAAGGTAAAAAATTAAGTGAATAAGTAAACTTTTTTCTTTTTTTTCTTTTTTTTTTTTTTTTTGCGGTACACAGGCCTCTCACTGTTGTGGCCTCTCCCGTTGCGGAGCCTGTGCTCCGGACGCGCAGGCTCAGCGGCCATGGCTCACGGGCTCAGCCGCTTCGCGGCATGTGGGATCTTCCCAGACCGGGGCACGAACCCGTGTCCCCTGCATTGGCAGGCGGACTCTCAACCACTGCACCACCAGGGAAGCCCAAACTTTTCTCTTTTGAGGGCATTTACTCCTGTCATTTTCATTTAGTCTGATGGAAGAGGTAGATGGGTCATTTAAAAATTTTACAGTTCTTTAACTTTCATAAGAGCCATTTTAGAGTTTAATTAGAGTTTGATTCCATGACCCTGGAAAAGTGACTTGGGGTTTATTGGGGGAAAACATTTTATTTTAGCTAAATGTATGATGCCTCCTTTGTGAAGTTTTCCCTCTGAGTCTCCATTCTTCCCTTGTTAGAATCAGACTTCTTTTTTTTTTTAATAGAATCAGACTTCTTGCTGTCAGAGAAATCTTAACCATTTTATTTACTATTTTAGGTCCCTTAATTTGGTAATTTTTAGAATACTGGAGTTTTAGATTTTCCTGAACTAAGTAACTTAGTGTTCATGTAAGAGTCAATTATATTGTTAATATGTTACAATGTGCATTTTTGTCCTAAAATTTGCATTTACTTACAAAGTTTCTTTTAATTTAGCTAAATAGAGGCCATTTTATACATATAGAAACTTATTCCTTAGTACCTTATTTAAAGAACTTTTCACAGTAATCCCATAGATGAAGGCCTATGTAACACACAAGGAAGTTCTTAATAGATTCAAAGATTTCCCATAGATTTGCATTCAAGAAGAGGTACACATTTTTCTCCTTGATTATTACCCAAAATAAGAACAGCCCAGAATTAAGTCACTTATGAAACTTAATATGCCTCATTTTTAGTACTGATTTGAAAAGTGATTAGCAGGCAACTTCATAATAAAATTCATTACTTTTATACCTTCTTGTAATGTTTTTTTCTTTGCCCAACCAAAAAATGGTTTAAGTTTATGATTCATGAATTTTTCTAACTGAAGACTAAAAGAGTCTGATTGATATGAAGTAGATAGTATGTAAAAGTTCTTTCTGCAAATTTCTTCACTATTTTTTTGAAATGGAAAACTGAATTAGTAATGTATTATAAGATTATAAAAAAACAATTTGAGTTTTCTGTTTTATAGTTGAAAATTGAGAAAACCATGAAAGAAAAAGAAGAACTGTTAAAGTTAATTGCTGTTCTGGAAAAAGAAACAACACAACTTCGAGAACAAGTTGGAAGAATGGAAAGAGAACTTAACCATGAGAAAGAAAGATGTGACCAACTGCAAGCAGAGCAAAAGGTTAGTTGTGTCCTATGTAACTGATTGGAGTTATAGTATATTGTCTGAAACCCACTTTTTTCAGGAACTGAACCAGTTAAAATGAGTGAAGACCACATGTTGAAAAAAGTAGCATTTAGATAGATGTTTGTATGAGAATAGGTCAGAGCCTATCAACCTTCTGTCATAGCCTCTTTTATGTTGTAAATGGTTAAAATACTTTAGATTTTTGGTATCAGGCTTGTGACATTGTCCCCGACAACTGTTTCTAGATGCTTTACGTCTAATTGTAGGATACTTGATTGATTCGGGGGAGAGGGGTTAGAAATACAATTAGGAATGATAAACACTGAATAAAGGGAAGAATAGAATAAAGTAGTTAAAATTACTCTTCTAAAAAGCAGAATTTAGTGAAATAAGATGTAATGTTAGAATTCTGAAATCCTTGATGTGAGAAATGCAATAAATTATACTGAAAACCACCTAATTAAAAATTGGCACAATTTCTTAATCTAAGAAAAAAAGAAGTATAAGTGTAAAACAGTGTGGCTTGATTAGAGATACAAATGGATTTAAGTCAGTGGCCAAAAACAATGGGAAAAAACAATCACTTAATTTATTTAATATTTTCATAAGAAAATTTGTTAGTTTTGACAAACTTGCACAGATTATGATTATACATACCACAGTCTCACATATGTTGTAACTAGTTGGATATGCTAATGTCCATTGACAGGATTGATCTATTGTTCCCTAAGGATGGGGTCTGTTCCATTATTCTTTTGTGCAGCAAGACCTAGAACAGTTGCTTAATAATTGTTAATTGAACCATTAGTACAGTGATTCTTAATAGGTTTTATACTCCAGTGAAGTGGTTGTATATTGCACACCTGAGCAGAGATTAAATACAGCTGGGCTCAAGCTGAAAAGATTTTTTTTAGCCTTATTCTGTTTGTTTGAGGATTGCTTATTTGAGTTAGAGGGTAAACATAACTTATAGCAATGTATACAGTTGTGAATCTCCTTATAAACATCTGTAAAGTCTTCTGTCCTTGTTACCATTAGCCTTTTTAGTTTAAAATACAGTTATTCCCCCAATTTTACTCTTGGGGAATACTTGCAGTCCTGCAGTAGGAGTATCCTACAGTAGGAGTAAGATACTCTATTTGGTTAAGAAACCACTTTTTTTTTTTTTTTTTGGAGGGGGGGTGGGTACTGTGGGGCATGTGGGATCTTAGTTCCCCAACCAGGGATTGAATCAGTGCCCCCTGCAGTGGAAGCGCAGAAGTCTTAACCACTGGACCACCAGGGAAGTCCAAGGAACCACCTTTTTTTTTTTTTTTTTTTATTTCCGGTGCACAAGCTTCTCACTGCAGTGGCTTCTCCTATTGCGGAGCACGGCGCGCGGGCTTTAGTAGTTGTGGCCCAGCTGCTCCGCAGCATGTGGGATCTGCTCGGGTCAGGGCTCGAACCCGTGTCCCCCGCATTGGCAGGCAGACTCTCAGACACTGCACCACCAGGGAAGCCCTCAAGGAACCACTTTTTAAATTTGAACTTTTTAAGCAGGTGTACCAAATATTATATTATAAATGTTATGATAAAATCTCATTGTATGTGCCTAGCTTGACTATTAGGACATTCAGCTAAATTTTTAATTCAATTGTTATAACTCCTTTGCTATCCTTTGTATAATTCTTACCCTTCTCTTTCTATTCTTCACGCATTTCTCTCGATGTTTGTACCTGGATTTGATAGTTTTCTAAAGTGGCCCATTACAGCATGAACTTAGCCCATGAGATCAAGAATACCCTGAAATATGGCCTTTAAGGTTAGACTCTCATCACCTTGAAATCCAAGGGAAGAAAGGTTGATTTGCAAGAGTAGGAATGGCAGAATGAGAGGCCTTTAATTGCGAGAAATACTGATGTACATTAGGCCATTTCTCTGGTTCAGTCGAGTATTAGCTGAGATTTAAACAGTCTCAGGTTCTCTCTGCTGTCCAGGTGACAAGGGGTTAAGCACTACAGGCAAGACTAAAGATTATTCTGATAGACTTAGGTTGAGAAAGTGGTAGATTGAGGTCAAGGGATTAATGAAGCAAAATCTGTAGGAGATTGTGGCTGTGGTGCCCAGAAGAGATCTTTGGAAGTTTTTATGGCAACTCATAAATCTTGATGACAGTCACTAATCTTGAAAGGCACTTCTTCCTTGCTGCTATCCTTCCATTGGAATATACTCTCTGGGAAGATGAAGTATGTGGAAGTGATTTTTAAAAATATGTTATACTGTAGAAAATGGTGATAAAAGGACCTAGAATGGTATTGGTTACGTAATAGATGCTCACTAACTTTAAGTAGCTATATTGTTGTATTACCTTTCATAGTGATAGACCAGAGAATCATCGAGGAAGAACTAAAATATGAAGAGTGTCATCCAAGAGGAATAGAAATTGACAGCCTTTTCCCGAGATTTTAAAAGTATTGATAATACTTTTATAATGTTACATATAAACAATTATGAGTTATATTTTGGCAACTGCTTATTTCTGGGGATAAAATAACATGCTTGCCAGGAGAGAGAGTTCTTCTTTGTTCCTAGTTGTGGGGCTTCTAGTTTTTTATGAATTTGCTTTTTACTTCCAAAATTATAGTCTCCATCTTAATCAGGGAGGCCTGCTGGGCAGTTAGAACAGCTCAGGAACTTTCACACCCGGGTTAGTTGCATGGCTTATTAAATCTGTGACATTTCTTGGCATCTGTTTAAAATCTATTCCATGGTATGAATTCTGAAAAACGATCTTCATACAATAGTCCTAAAGGGCTTCTCTTTGAGGTATGAGTATATAGCCTCTGAATATCTGAAGGACTATTAAGATATTTACCAGTCATTTAAAATTTTATAATAGTATACTAGGAATGATCTGTAGAGAACTTCAGTTTCTTCATGGTAGAAGAAATATATTGCATTTTCATTGTTTTATAAAATATGATTGATTAACTTATTACCCATTCAATACTTGACAAATACTAAAACAGTTAAATGTTTATAATAATTTAATGTTTATAAATAAAATCTTCCATCTTTTGTAAACATTGACTTTTCTCATTGTAAAATACCACTAGAGGGAACACTCATTTTGTAAATTAAAAGAGTTGGACAAGTTAAGATTATCAAAACCAATTGGTATAAGTGATGCGTTTAATTACATTTAACGTTGGCTCCTTGAAGGTATAAGGTAGGATTACAAAGTAGATTAAAACTGAAACCAAATAATATTTATAAATTGAGAGCTATAATTTATATATTGTATTTCCCCTAGATTATTTTAATGTGATATGTATGTTCCATTATTCATGTACACTCTAAATTTAAAAAGTAACAATTTTCATTAAGGGTAATTTTTACATTCATTTTTAGTTCAACTTCAAAGAAGTGTGGATTTTTCTCTCTTGTAAAAGGCTGATTAATAAGAGTAACGCATATAATACTTAATGTAAGCCAGGTGCTATTCTGAGTGTTTTTATGTCTGTTAACTCTCTTTATACTATGAAGTGTAGGTTACTTAACCTGCCTACAATTGAACAGTTTATATAAGTGGTACAGGCAGGCAGTCTGGCTCCAGCCAGTGCTCTTAATCACACTGTATACTATACCAGTGTTCTTAATGACACACTATACCTACTGCTGAGGGCTTATCTAATTGATCTTTTTTAAAAACAGCTTTGTTGAGATGTAATTTACATACCCCCAAAGTTCATCACTTTAAAGTATAAAATTCAGTGGTTTTTATTATATTTATAGAATTGTGCAACCATTACCATAACCTAGTTTTAGAACCCCCAAAATAAATTTTTTTTTTCTGAGCACTTAGAACTATTTTATTTACAACACTGAAAATAACACACCTACCTGTGTCCTGAACAAAGAAATGAGTGGAAATTTCTCTAGTGTTTTAAGAGGCAGGTTCCACTCATAGAATTCAGCACCTGCTAGGGCTGGCACTTCTGCAGCCCCACAGGACAGCAGTGGCCAGCAGGGACCTCAGCGTCGGGGACCCCTGATCCTTGGGGCCCAAGGGGGGGGAATCCACCTTTCATTCACACTGTGACACTTCAGTCAGAAGAGGCCCCTGCTCAGGGGCGGAAACCTGGTCCCTGTGTGCCTGCTCAGCTCCTTGAGAACCTGCTTCTCCTTCTGGTACCGCTTCTGCCACTCGGCCTCCGTGCTGTGTGTGAAGCTCAGCAGGTGACAGAGCCCGTGGGTGGCAGTCACAGTCAAGATGTCATAGGAATCTTCATTTTCTTTGCAGTGCTGGAAGATATACTCTACTCCCAGGAAAATGTCTCCTAAATTATAGTAATCTGGAAAATCAGGCTGGGCAATTTTGCCTGTTTTCAGATCCTCGTGAAATGGAAAGGAAAGCACATCTGTTGGGGTATTTTTGTTTGTGTAGATTGTATTAATCGGCTGAATCTGTTGTCGACACAGACGACCCCCAGGTTGAACCTCTGCACCCACAGGGCTCTCCGCACTGCCTGCACCTTCTCACGGAGCCGCGCCCGCCTCGGGCACTGCCCGCTGCAGGTTCCTCAGCACCAAGCTCATCACCCGCCCCAAAAGAAATCTTGTACCTATTTGTCGTCACTCTTTATTTCCCACAAGTCCCAGGCAGCCACTAATCTAAGTTTCCGTCTCTATGGATTTGCATGTTTTGGACATTGCATACAAATGAAATAATATGTGGCCTTTTGTGACTAGCTTCTTTCACTTATGTTTTCAAGCTTCACCATTTTATAGTATGTGTCAGCAGTTCGTTCTTTTTAATGTCACATAATATCCCATTGTATTAGGTTTTTAACCCCCAACTTTACATTTATTAGACTTATGTAAAAATTAGCAGGTTGTATGTATATTCCGTGTGTTCTTGTTTTTGTTTTGGAGTGCTAGATATATACTTGAAATTAGAAGATTGAAAACTAGATATATATTTGAAATTAGAAGATTGAAAATTGAATGGTATTGAATCTTGTTTTCCAAGTAGGACTAAAATGGGCTGTGATCCTGTTAAGTTTTCTAGTTAGTTTAGTTTATAATTTTTTGGTGCCTAAACTATGAATTGAGTTTTTTCCATAAAGTAAATTATATTCTTAACTTGAATATTGGTAACTTAAGATGTACTTCAAGATAATTTAAAACCAATTTCTTTTGTGGGGTACTAAGTCAATATTGCTTAAACAATATGAGGAGCATGTTATGAACTATTGTATATATTCATATTGTTTTGGTTCTTAAGTTTCACAAACTAGGTAGGGTACCTTGAGACATTACCAGGCATTTGGGAGTTATCATAGGTATAGGAGTGAGAGAACATGAAAGATCTCTCATTATGATGGTGGCTCTGGCTAGTGTGGACCTCTTCAACTATCTTTATATTTTTGGCTTTCTTTTTCCTTGCGTTGGATACCTGGTTTTGGACAGAGGTAGTTTAAGGCATTTAAACTGCTTAATGTATGGATCGCCCCAGTTGCTTATGTCTATCTATCTATCTATCTAATGTGTAGAATTGCTAAAAACCAATTTTGAAGTTAGGATATCATTGAATTTCTAATTCTCTTTTACCGGTTTTTTATTGAGAAAACACAAAGGCTTAATTTTAATGAGTAATTTAATATATTTAGCAATACGTTTCTTTAAAGCCAATTACTTTCATTTTGCACCTGATTTGCTAAGTAATAGTTTCAGAAATTCATAATACTTTGTTTCTAAAATATATTTATATACTTTGAACTAGCTCATAATCTTGTATAGACTAATACAGAGGTGTAACATGAAGCATTGTTTTTTAACATCTTTATTGGAGTATAATTGCTTTACAATGGTGTGTTAGTTTCTGCTGTATAACAAAGTGAATCAGCTATGTGCATACGCATATCCGCATATGCCCTCCCTCTTGCATCTCCCTCCCACCCTCCCTATCCCACCCCTCTAGGTGGTCACAAAGCACCAAGCTGATCTCCCTGTGCTATGCGGCTGCTTCCCACTAGCTATCTCTTTTACATTTGGTAGTGTATATATGTCAGTGCCACTCTCTCACTTCGTCCCAGCTTCCCCCTCCCCGTGTCCTCAAGTCCATTCTCTACGTTTGCATCTTTATTCCTGTCCTGCCCCTAGGTACATGAAGCATTTTTTATAGTTTGTTTCACAAGACTTGTAGCATTGAGTATTTTTCATTCAGTTCAGGTGTAATTGATGAAATTTTAAGATATTTAAAGTGTACATAATGATGATTTGAATATGTATAAAGGAAAGGATTGTGAAAAGAATCCTTGTGAAAGGATTCCTCCCATCTAATTAATTAACACATTTTCAACTACATATTTATCTTTTTTTTTTTTTGGCTGCCCCCCATGGCTTATGGGATGTTAGTTCCCAGACCAGGGATCGAACCCATGCCCCCTGCAGTGGAAGCATGGAGTCCTAACCACTGGGCCTCCAGGGAATTCCCCTATTTACCCTTTGTGTGTGTGTGTGTGTGTGAGTGTGTGTGTGAGAGAGAGAGAGGAGAACATTTTTCTCTCAGCAAATTTCACTTATACATTATAGTGTTGTTAACTGTAGTCACAATGTTATACATTAGATCCTCTGACTTTATTCATCTCATAGCTAAAACTTTGTCCCCTTTTATCAACCTCCCTGCTCCCCACCCCTCAGCCCCTGGCACCCACTTTTCTATTCTTTTTCTATGAGTTTGACTTTTTATTTAGATTCTTCATATAAGTAGATACCATGCAGTATTTGTTTGGCATATTTCACTTAGCATAATGCTCTCAAGGTCCATCCATGTTGTTGCAAATAGCAGGATTTTCTTCTTTCTCATGACTGAATAGTATTCCATTGTATTTATGTACCACATTTTCTGTATCCATTCATCCACTGATATACATTTAGGTTGTTTCTTTATCTTGATTGTTGTGAATATGCTGCAGTGAACATGAAAGTGCAGATAAATCTCTTCCATATCCTGTTTTCATTTCCTTTGGGTACATACCCAGAAGTGGGGTTGCTGAATCATACGGTATAGTTTTCATTCCGTATTGGCTTTTGCATGGTGCCTGCACCAGTTTACATTTCCACCAACAGTGCACAAGGGTTCCCTTTTCTCTACATCTTCACCAGTATTTTGTTATCCATTGTCTTTTTTTTTTTTAATTTTTATTTATTTATTTTTGGTTGCACTGGGTCTTTGTTGCTGCTTGCGGGCTTTCTCTAGTTGTGAACGGGAGCTACTCTTCTTTGCGGTGCACATGCTTCTCATTGCGGTGGCTTCTCTTGTTGAGCACGGGCTTCAGTAGTCGTGGCACGCAGGCTTAGTTGCTCCACGGCATGTGGGACCTACCCGGAGCAGGGCTCGAACCCGTGTCCCCTGCATTGGCAGGCGGATTCTTAACCACTGCGCCTCCAGGAAAGTCCTATCCCTTGTCTTTTTGATGACAGCCATTCTGATAGGTGTGAGCTGATATGCATTGTGGCTTTGATTTGCATTTCCCTGATTTTGAGCACCTTTTCATGTACCTGAGCACCTTTTCATGTGCTTGTTGGCCATTCATGTGTTGTATTTGGAAGAAAATGTCTTTTCCGTTCCTCTGCCAATTTTTAAATTGGATTGTGGGGTTTTTATTGCGGGGGGTGGCTATTGAGTTGTGTGAATTCTTTAAATATAATTTTGGATATTAACCTCTTATCAGATATTTGATTTGCAAATATTTCCTCCAATTTCAGAGGTTGCTTTTTCATTTTGTTGGTGGTTTCCTTTGCTGTGCGGAACCTTTTTTAGTTTGATGTAGTCCTGCTTGTTTATTTTTGCTTTTGGTATCAAATCCAAAAATTCATTGCTAAGACCAGGGTCAAGGAGCGTATTACCCCCTGTGTTCTCTCCTAGGAGTTTTATGGTTTCAAGTCTTAAATTTAAGTCTTTTATTCATTTGAATTAATTTTTGTGTATGGTTTAAGATGGTGGTCCAGTTTCATTGTTTTGCATGTGGCTGTCCAGCTTTCCCAGGACGATTTGTTGAAGAGAGTACCCTTTTCCTATTGTATATTCTTGGTTCCTTTGTTGTATTGATTGATTGATTGAACACATATGCATGCGTTTATTGCTAGGTCTCTTTTCTGTTCCATTGATCTGGTGTAAAGTAAATCATTCAATTTTAATTAAAAAAGCAACTTAATATAAGTAAAATTATACCATCCTAAATTTTTTCTTCTTCTTTAAAAACGTATGTGAAACCCACCATTAAAAGTTACTTGTCGGGACTTCCCCGGTGGCGCAGTGGTTAAGAATCCGCCTGACAGTGTAGGGGACACGGGTTCGATCCCTGGTCTGGGAAGATCCCACATGCCACGGAGCAACTAAGCCCGTGTGCCACAACTACTGAGCCTGTGCTGTAGAGCCTGCAAGCCACAACTACTAAAGCCCACGTGCCTAGAGCCCGTGCTCTGCAACAGGAGAAGCCACTGCAATGAGAAGCCCGCGCAGCAACAAAGACCCAACACAGCCATAAATAAATAAAAAATAAAAAAAGGTACTTGTCTGTGGAATGTATACATGTTCAGGAAATAACTTAGACATTTATAGATATATTTGTAGCCTTTATTCCCTCTCCTTTTTCTACTCCAACCAAAAAAATTTAATCCTTTGGATCTGGAATTCTCTTGTAAAGCTAGAATTTTTTTTTAACCATTTATTTATTTATATTTAATTTTTTTTTAATATTGGAGTATAGTTTTTTTTTTTTTTTTCTTTTTGAAGAGCGCAAGGGCCGCGAGCGCCCGGGAACCCCGGCCCACCCCCCGCGCCGAGGGTGGCGGAGGACCCGGATGCGGATGTGTCCGCCGCCCCTCCGGCCCTACACGGCCCCCCCGGGAGAGGGGCCTGTGGGGCTGGCCCTGTGACATCCCCCGCCTCTCGGTCCGCACCCGCCCCCACCTTTCTGGAGTATAGTTGATTTACAATGTTGTGTTATTTCAGGTATACAGAAAAGTGATTCAGTTGTACACACACACACACACACACACACACACACACATATGTATTTATTTATACATTCTTTTTCAGATTCTTATCCCATATAGGTTATTACAGAATATTGAGTAGAGTTCCCTGTGTTCTTCAGTAGGTCCTTGTTGATTATCTATTTTATATATAGTGGTGTATGTATGTTAATCCCAAACTCCTAATTTATCCTTCCTCCCAACATTTCCCCTTTGGTAACCATAATTTTTTTTTTTAATTTTATTTATTTATTTATTTATTTTTACTGTGTTGGGTCTTCGTTGCTGCACGCGGGCCTTTTCTAGTTGCGGCAAGCAGCGGCTACTCTTTGTTGCAGTGCGTGGGCTTCTCCTTGCAGTGGCTTCTCTTGTTGTGGAGCACAGGCTCTAGGTGCGCGGGCTTCGGTAGTTGTGGCATGCGGGCTCAGTAGTTGTGGCTTGCAGGCTCTAGAGCACAGGCTCAGTAGCTGTGGCGCACGGACTCAGTAGTTGTGGAGCGCAGGCTCAGTAGTTGTGGCGCACAGGCTTAGTTGCTCCACGGCATGTGGGATCTTCCTGGACCAGGGCTTGAACCCGTGTCCCCTGTATCGGCAGACGGATTCTTAACCACTGAGCCACCAGTGATGTCCCCATAAAGTTTGTTTCTGAAGTCTGTGAGTCTGTTTCTGTTTTGTAAATAAGTTCATTTGTATCATTTTTTTAGATTCCACATATAAGTGATATTATATTTTTCTTTTTCTGACTTCACTTAGTATGATAATCTCTTAAGTCTGTCTATGTTGCTGCAAATGGCATTATTTCATTCTTTTTTATGGCTGAGTAATATTCCACTGTATGTATATATGTGTATGTGTATATATATATATATATATATATATATATATATCACATCTTCTTTATCCATTCCTCCATTAGTGGACATTTAGGTTGCTTCCGTGTCTTGGCTATTGTAAATAGTGCTGCATTGAACATTGGGGTGCATGTATCTTTTCGAATTATGGTTTTCTCTAGATATATGCCCCGGAATGGGATTGCTGGATCATATGGTAGTTCTATTTTTAGTTTTTTAAGGAACCCCCATACTGTTCTCCATAGTGGCTGTATGAGTTTACATTCCCACCAGCAGTGTAGGAGGGTTGCCTTTTCTCCACACCCTCTCCAGCACTTATTATTTGTAGACTTTTTGTTGATGGCCATTCTGACTGATGTGAGGTGATACTTCACTGTAGTTTTTTTTTTTTTTTGCGGTACGCGGGCCTCTCCCGTTGCGGAGCACAGGCTCCGGACGCGCAGGCTCAGCGACCGTGGCTCACGGGCCCAGCCACTCCGCGGCATGTAGGATCCTCCCGGATCGGGGCATGAACCCGTGTCCCCTGCATCGTCAGGTGGACTCTCAACCACTGCGCCACCAGGGAAGCCCCATTCACTGTAGTTTTGATTTGCATTTCTCTAATATTTTGTGATGTTGAGCATCTTTTCATGTGCTTTTTGGCCATCTGTATGTCTTCTTTGGAGAAATGTCTATTTAGATCTTCTGCCTTTTTTTTGGCCGTGCAGCTTGGCTTGTAGGATCTTAGTTCCCTGAACAGTGATCGAACCTGGGCCCTTGGCAGTGAAAGCATGTAGTCCTAACCACTGGACCATCAGGGAATTCCCTGCCCAGTTTTTGATTTGGTTGTTTTTTTGATACTGAGCTGCATGAGCTGTTTGTATATTTTGGAGATTAATCCCTTGTTGGTTACATCGTTTGCAAATATTTTTTCCCATTCTATGGGTTGCCTTTTCATGTTTTTTTTTTTTTTTTTGTGGTACGCGGGCCTCTCACTGTTGTGGTCTCTCCTGTTGCGGAGCACAGGCTCTGGACGCACAGGCTCAGCGGCCATGGCTCACGGGCCCAGCTGCTCCGTGGCATGAACCTGGGTCCCCTGCATTGGCAGGCGGACTCTCAACCACTGTGCCACCAGGGAAGCCCTTGTTTTTCTTTTTGTTTGTTTGTTTGTTTGTGTGTGTGTGTGTGTGTGTGCTGGGTCTTCATTGCAGTGTGCGGGCTTCTCTAGTTGTGGCGCGCGGGCTTCTCTAGTCTCTAATTATGGTGTGCAGCCTTCTCTGGTCTCTAGTTATGGCGTGCAGGCTTAGTGGCGCCATGGCATGTGGGATTTTAGTTCCCCGACCAGGGATTGAATCCGCGTCCTCTGAATTGGAAGGTGGATTCTTAGCCATTGGAACACCAGGGAAGTCCTGTCTTTTCGTTTTGATTATGGTTTCACAAAGGTAGAATTTAAGTGTATTTGCTCATAGCAGACTTTTGATAGTAGAAGTGGCTCTTATTACATTTTATTGTATTTAAACTTTGCTCTCTTGGAATATGGACAATATTCTCCATGGAAATTGTCTTTTTTTTCTTTTCTAAAAATGTATTTATTTTGGCTGAGCCTGATCTTAGTTGTGGCATGTGGGCTCTTAGTTGAAGCATGCATGTGGGATCTAGTTCTCCAACCAGGGATCGAACCCAGGCCCCCTGCTTTGGGAATGCGGAGTTTTACCCACTGGACCACAAGCAAAGTCCCTTCATGGAAATGTTCTTAGTGCAATTTTTTGCTGTTGTTGTTTGAATAAAAGTATAGGGTTTTCTTAAGATAAATTTGAAGTTTATTACCGAAGAGGTTATATGAATATTTGTTGTTTAAATTCAGAGATCTAAAGTACTGCAAATTGAAATATGCTAAAGTAAGTTATGGTTTCTATCAGGTTAGTTTACAAATAAAAAATTTACAAATAAAAAACAAACAAAAGCTGTAACTGAGGGACTTCTCAGGTGGTACAGTGGTTTAGACTTGGCACTCCCAGTGCAGGGGGCCTGGGTTCGATCCTTGTTCCGGGAACTAGGTCCCACATGCATGCTGCAAGTAAAAGTTCGCATGCCACAGCTAAGGAGCTGGCGAGCTGCAACTAAGGAGCCCACCTGCTGCAACTAAGACCCGATGCAACCAAATAAATAAATAAATATTAAAAAAAAAAAACTAACTGAAACTTAAACAGGTTGTTTTTATGGGAGCAATGTTAATGAAACAGTTAATTCCCTAGTTATTATTGTTATTTATTTATTTTGCCTTTTAACACATTATTTTAATGCCATGAAGATAGTTTATTATAGTACATTGTTGTCAGTTATATATATATATATATATGTTTTTTTTTTTTTGCGGTACGTGGGCCTCTCACTGTTGTGGCCTCTCCCGTTGCGGAGCACAGGCTCTGGACGCACAGGCTCAGCAGCCATGGCTCACGGGCCCAGCCGCTCCGTGGCATGTGGGATCTTCCCGGACCGGAGCACAAACCCATGTCCCCTGCATCGGCAGGCGGACTCTCAACCACTGCGCCACCAGGGAAGCCCGTCAGTTATATTTTTGTTTGGTGTATTTCTAGGAACCAGAGAAGATACATTTATATTCTCTAGAACTATCTACATAGCTTGGTATTATAGTCGATTTCAAGAAGCACAGTGTTTGAGAAAAGCCAATTACCTCAAATGAGTAAGATTTATTTTAAAATCTTTTAGCAATTTCCATAAATGACATAATCCTTTTGCCAATGATTTGCCATTTAGAGTATTCAGGAACTAATTTACTAAATTTTCTTGCTGTATGTTTGAATCCAGAATATCATCATACTTTTTTCTAGATAATTGTCAGTGATATTGTATCTGGTTTCTTTACATGTATTCATTTGTAGTCAGAGTTAATTTTGTCTTTATTTAACATAGGAATAAATGTGTTGTTAAGATATTTTTAGTGCATGTTTAGCCACATAGATGATTCACAGTCTTTTTATCTGGTTGTTCATATTTGAGGGTTATGACTTGGGGGGATTGGTAATAGTAGGTCATGGTGACGTGATCCTTCAATTTAGGAGGAGGGGGCGAAGTCTGCTGCATGAATCTGAAATGCCCAAATCTCTTAATCTCCTTTTGCCACCACTTTTGTTACTGTTCTTATCTTGGTGCACGGTGTAGCTGACTTACTCAATCTCTAAGTTTTTCTCTGTTTTAATATTAGAATTATGGTGCCCTTTTGACATATCTTGCAAATACTGACCAAATGAATATTTATTCCAAATTTCAAGTGTTTTTCAAAGACTATGTTGTAAATTTTACTGTTTTAAAAATGTTATTATTATTTTTTTAAAGAAAACATGTTTCTTAGTTATTTGTATGTACACTAAGGGCTTTGATGTCATTTTCATGCTAAGGAAACTTAGACACATTGAAGATGCTTATCCTTCACTCAGATATGAGTGCTACAGGCCTGAAGAATAATCCCCACTTTAGTATTTTCATGCCTTTTGCAGTGGGCTTGGATGCTGAGAAGCTATTGGTTGCTTTTATAGGTACCAACAAAAGATTCCAAGACTCTCAAGTATAGTTAGAATTAATTTGCGACTCACTATAGAGTTAACTGACTCATAGATAAAGCAGTTAATGTTTTGTGTTTAGTTGCTTATGAATCTTTTCTAGTTATTCTCTATGCATTTTCTTTAGAATGCTATTTACCCACTATAGAACTTCATTAATTGCAGAATCAGAAACTAGTTTTTGCCTCTGGGCAATCTAATCTTTTTCCTAGGAAGAAATACCTGGATTAAATCTGTAGCCTATTCACAGTACCAAGAGAGCATTTGGTAAAAATAAAAACTAAAAAAAAAATAGTAAAAAACTATTTAGAAACCTCTCTGACCGTCCTTATAAATCAGCTAGACAAATACTGAAAATGTGTCAAATATTAAAGGATCATTGGATAGTGACAACAATTATGGGAGAGGGAGTAAATATCACCTGCTTTCTCTGGTGTTGTGTAGAATTGAAATCAGAAAAGCATTTAGTTTTGCATAACAGTCTTTGGTTTATGTTGCAAATTCAGTAAGGCAAACAGTTGTTTTGAGCAAAAATAAAACCAATAGAGTGTATCTGACCTCTGTTGTGATAAGCTTCTTAATGAATTACGTTGTTCTTAGATGCAGTTTAGTAATTTTCATATTCTAGCAAGATATTTAAAGTGATATTCTACCTATAAGTAAAAAATTTGGCTGTTACTTTATGAAAGTCAAAGTGGCTTATAAATACTTTGTAACATTTGATACATTTAAATTGGCAGAATGGTGATTTTCTTTAGTTTTCGTTGTTGGGTTGATGGGTGGTACTATTATTTTTTTTTTGGCTGCGCCACAGGGCATGCAGGATCCTAGTTTCCTGACTAGGCATCGAACCCATGCCCCCTGCAGTGGAAGCACGGAGTCTTTTTTAATTTATTTGTTTGTTTGTTTGTTTGTTTATTTGTGGCTGCGTTGGGTCTTCGTTGCTGCGCCCTGGCTTTCTCTAGTTGCAGCAAGTGGGGGCTACTCTTCATTGCGGTGTGCGGACTTCTCATTGTGGTGGCTTCTCTTCTTGTGGAGTACGGGCTCTAGAGCGCAGGCTCAGTAGTTGAGGTGAACGGGCTTAGTTGCTCCATGGCATGTGGGATCTTCCCAGACCAGGGCTCGAACCCGTGTCCTCTGCATTGGCAGGGGGATTCTTAACCACTGCGCCACAAGGGAAGGAGGAAGCGTGGAGGCTTTTTTTTTTTTTAAACATCTTTATTGGGGTATAATTGCTTTACAATGGTGTGTTAACAAAGTGAATCAGTTATTCATATACATATGTTCCCATATCTGTTCCCTCTTGTGTCTCCGTCCCTCCCCCCCTCCCTATCCCACCCCTCCAGGAGGTCACAAAGCACCGAGGGAAGCGTGGAATCTTAACCACTGGACTGCCAGGGAAGTCCCGGGTGGTACTTTCATTAGTGGGAAATTGTAAAATTATTTTTTTAACAAACACAATTTGTCTTAATTTATCAGTTCTTTTGATGTATAGTTTCCCATAACTATGTGGAAACCTCCAAATGCACTGTTATATTTGGTTCTCATAATTTTATAAACGAGGCAGAAAAGGCCTTATTATCTCCATTTTACAAATTATAAAACAGGCTTAGGGAGAGGCTTGATCGAATTCTCATAAGTTACTTAATTGTCTTAATTGATGTGATAAAAATTTTTAAATTATCTGTTTAAAGTGAAATTCATCACATTTACTACCTCTTTTATATCCATTTCAGTGTCTTTAAATATTTGTTCCAGCCTCTTGAATCACAGTGACAGGAGCTTTAGGAACATGGCTTTAGGCATATATCTTAACTTAGTGCTTTGGTATAATTATCAGTGGCACTTAGTGATTTATGCTAGAAGAAGTTGGTGTTAACTTTGTTTAGTATCATGAAACTTGTTTTGTCATTAGGGTAACATTGGAAAGTGAGATGTAAAAAGCAAAGTGACTAATTTTTAAATTTTTTCCTCACTTCAGTTGCCTGCCCTCTGGTGGAGAAGTTAGTGAAATCAGCAAACAGTGTGTGAAAAGTCCAGGAAAAAAGTTAATAATTGATTTAGTATTTGAAAAGTTTAATGTATGTTACCATTTCAGGTTTAGTTTTTAGTCTTATAAACTTTGGAGGGGGGCTTCCCTGGTGGCGCAGTGGTTGAGAGTCCGCCTGCTGATGCAGGGGACATGGGTTCGTGCCCTGGTCCGGGAAGATCCCACATGCCGCGGAGCGGCTGGGCCTGTGAGTCCTGGCCGCTGAGCCTGTGTGTCCGGAGCCTGTGCTCCGCAACGTGAGAGGCCCGCATACCACCAAAAAAAAAAAAACTTCGGAGGGGACAAATGTGGGATTAAACTTTTAACCATAAATAGATTTCTAGAGATATACAAATTTGTATTTCTAATTATGTTTCTGTGTTTCTCAAAATATTTTGTTATTGTTTCTAAGGTTCTTTTTGAAGTCTCACAAAGTTTAAAAATGGAAAATGAAGAATTTAAGAAGAGTTACAATGATGCTACATCCAAAGCCCTCCAGCTTGAGGAAGATATTGTGTCAGTCACACATAAAGCGATTGAAAAAGAAACTGAATTAGACAGGTATTCATGATGCTTTAAAAAAGTATCTTCGTGTTTTAAAACTGTTTTAAGAAAGTTGTTTTTGTCTATGTTAATGTTATTTGACTTTAACTCAGTTTAAAGGACAAACTCAGAAAGGCACAATATGAAAGAGAACAGCTTGAATGTCAGTTGAAGACAGAAAAGGATGAGAAAGAACTTTATAAGGTAATTTATTCTTTACATTTTTATTAGTTATCTTTTGCTGTGTAACATGTTACCCCAAAACTTAGTGGTCAGGAATTTGGGAGCAGCTTAGCTGAGTGGTTCTTGCTCAGGGTCTCTTGTGTAGTTGCAGTCAGGATGTTTGGCAAGGGCTGCAGTCAGCCAAAGGCTCAATTAGAACTGGAAAATCTGCTGTCAAAGTGGCTCACTCACATGACTTTTGGCAGGAGGCCCTTCAGTTTCTTGGAATGTTGCCTCTTCAGTGGCTGCTTGAATGTTCTCACAGTATGGCAGCCAGCTTCCCTCAGAGTGAGCTATACAAGAGAGAGCAAGGAGGAAGTCAGTGCATTTTATGACCTGGTCTCCAAGTTGTACACTGATGCTTCTTTATTTTATTAATTAGAAGCAAGTCACTCCAGCTGATACTCAGGAGAAGGAAATTAGGCTCCACTTCTTTAAGAGAGGAGAATCAAAGGTTTTGGGAGTATATTTTAAAGCTGCCTCATTGTGTATAGTCCCTAATTAGTTTTCAGGGAATTAAATTGCTGGTGTTTTAGATACTTAGCAGGTAATGTATAATAAGTCAAAGAGTTGTAATGGTAACAAGATACCTGTTTATCAGAATTTGTGCAACTAATTATTTTCCCCTTTTAAGAATATATAAACCTTAAGGAGAGCATTAATTTACTTCAGTGATGATCATGTTTTGGAGTTTGCCTTTTGGAATAATAATAATAATCTTCAGAGACTGTCATTTTAAAAAAGATCCTGTTGACAAATCTTCACCCTTTGAAGTTTTTTCCTCCTTTCCTTTTTAAGTGACTCTGCAGTAGGGTAGTGAGCTTTAGTTGTCAATAATGTCGTGGATGCATATTGGGACTTACTTATTTTAAGTGGCTCATAAGCAGTCCTGAAGGAAGTTCCAGATGAGGAATTTCAAGAACAGTCTGAGCTAAGTCAGTATTATTTGGATAGATTCAATCTCTTTATTAGATTAGAAAAGGACAGTACTCATTTATATATTGATATTATGGTATATATTAAAGATAAAACATAAAACTCTGCATATATTCAGTATTTGAGAGTCTCAATTTATACTAAGAAACTAAAATATGATTTATTATGTTACCAGTGGGTTTCTTCCTCCTTCTCTTTAAAAAACAACTATTCATTTATTTATATACATTGATAAGCTAGATACCAACATTGGGTACCCAAGTATGAAATTTCAAATCTGTTCTGAGGATCACCTCTTTTTTCTTCCATTTTTATTGAGATATAATTGACATATAGCACTGTATAAGTTTATAGTATACAGCATAATGATTTGACTTGTATACTTGTATACATCATGGAATAATTACCACAATAAGTTTAGTGAACATTCATCATCTCATATAGGTATAAAATATTTTTTTCCTTGTAATGAGAACTCTAAGGATTTACTCTCTTAATAACTTTGATATCAATATATAACATACAGCAGTGTTAATTTTAGCTATCATGTGGTACATTACATCCCTAGTACTTACTTATCTTATAACTGGAGGTTTGTACCTTTTGATTACTTTCATAATTCCCCCCTTCCCCCCACCCTCTGCCTCAGGTAACCACAAATCTGATCTCTTTTTTCACGAGTTTGTTTGTGAAGTTTAATTGACCTAGTTTCTGGTGCACAGCATAGTGATTTGATATTCCTGTACATTTCAAAATGATCACCACAATAAGTCTAGTTACCACCTGTCACTATACAAAGGTATTACATAATTATTGGCTATATTCCCCATGCTGTACACTTCATACCTGTGACCGATTTTATTTTGTAACTGGAAATTTGTACCTCTTAATCTTCCTCACCTGTTTCTCTCATCCTATCCCCTGTAGTCCAGCAACCACTTGTTTGGTCTCTTCATCTATGACTCTGTTTCTTTTTTATGTTTGTTCATTTGTTTTGTTTTTTAGATTCCACATGTAAGTGAAATAATATGGTATTTATCTTTGACTTATTTCACTTAGCATAATACTGTCTAGGTCTGTCCATGTTGTTGCAGATGGCAAGGTTTTTCTTTTTTTATGGCTGAGTAATAGTCCTCTCTGTGTGTGTGTGTGTGTGTGTGTGTGTGTGTGTGTGTTTATGTGTATGTATGTACACACCACGTCTTCTTTATCCATTCATCTATTGATGGGCATGAGGCGGGATGAATTGGGAGATTAGGATTGACATATATACACTATTGACACTATGTATAAAATAGATAACTAATGAGAATGTACTGTATAGCACAGGGAACTCAATGCTCTGTGGTGACCTAAATGAGAAAGGAAATCAAAAAAAGAGGGGATAAATGTATACGTATAGCTGATTCACTTTGCTGTACAATATAAACTAACACAATATTGTAAAGCAACTATACTCTAATTTAAAAAAAAAAATGATAGGCACTTAGGTTGCTTCCATATCTTGGCTATTGTAGGTAATGCTGCAACATAGGGGTGCTTATAGCTTCTCAAATTAGTGTTTTGTTTTCTTCAGAGAAATACCCAGGAGTGGAATTGCTGGATCATACGGTTCTATTTTTAACTTTTTTTTTTAAGGTCACACTGTGTGGCATCTTAGTTCCCCAACCAGGGATCAACCCTGTGCCCCCTGCATTGGGAGCACAGTCTTAACTACTGGACCACCAGGGAAGTCCCTATTTTTAAATTTTTGAGGAACCTCCATACTGTTTTCCATAGTGACTGCACCAATTTACATTACCACTAACAGTGCAGGGGGGTTCCCTTTTCTCCACATTCTTGCCAACACTTGTTATTTGTTGTCTTTTTGATAGTAGCCATTCTGACAGGTGTGAGGTGATAATCTCATTGAGGTGGTATTTGATTTCTCTTTTCCTGATGATTAGTGATGTTGAACACCTTTTCATTTGCCTGTTGGTCATCTGTATATCTTCTTTGGAGAAATGTCTATTCAGGTTCTCTGCCCATTTTTTAATTGGGCTTGTGTTTTTGATGTTGAGTCGTATGAGTTCTTTGTAGATTTTAGATATTAACTCAATGTTGGTTGGATATATCACTTGCAAATATCTTCTCCCATTCAGTAGGTGGCCTTTTCATTTTGTTGACAGTTTCCTTTGCTGGGTAAAAGCTTTTTAGATTGACATAGTCCCATTTGTTTTATTTTTGCTTTTGATTCCCTTGCCTGAGGAGACACATCCAAAAAAATATGCTAAGACTGATGTCAAAAAGCATACTGCCTATGTTTTCTTCTAGAAGTTTTATGGTTTCAGGTTTTACATTTAAGTCTTTAATCCATTTTGAGTTTATATGTGGTGTGAGAAAGTAGTTCAGTTTGATGATTCTGCATGTAGCTGTCCAGTTTTCCCAATACCATTTATTGAAGAGGTTGTCTTTTCCCTGTTGTAATATTCTTGCCTCCTTTGTCATAGATAAATTGCTTATATAAGTGTGAGTTCATTTCTGGGCTTTCTGTTCTGTTCCACTGATCTATGTGTCTGTCTTTTTTTTTTAATTTTTGGCTGCATTGGGTCTTCGTTGCTGTGCGCGGGCTTTCTCTAGTTGCGGCAAGGGAGGGCTACTCTTTGTTGCAGTGCGCGGGCTTCTCATTGCGGTGGCTTCTCTTGTTGCAGAGCACAGGCTCTAGGTGCGCGGGCTCTCAGTAGTTGTGGTGCACGGGCTCAGTTGCTCTGCAGCATGTGGGATCTTCCCGGACCAGTGATCGGACCCGTGTCCCCTGCATTGGCAGGCAGATTATTAACCACTGCGCCACCAGGGAAGTCCCAAAGTTGTTTTTTGGGGGGGGTGCGGTGTGCCTCGAGGCATGTGGGATCTTATTTCCCTGACCAGGGATCGAACCCATGCTCCCTGCAGTGGAAGCTGGAGTCTTAACTACTGGACCACCAGGCAAGTCCTAGGTGTCTGTTTTTTGTGCAGTACCATACTGTTTTGATTACTGTAGCTTTGTAGTATACAAAGTATAGTTAATGTGATATACTGCATTAAAAAATTGAAGGATAAAGATCGTATGATCATCTCAGTAGATGCAGAAAAAGCTTTTGACAAAATTCAGCATTCATTTGTGGTAAAACCTCAAGTGGGTATAGAGGGAACATACCTCAACATAATAAAAGCCATATATGACAAGCCTACAGCTAACATTGTAACGTACTCAGTGGTGAAAAGCTTGAAAGCACTTCCTTTAAGATCAGGAACAAGCCAAGGATGCTCACTCTGACTATGTTTATTCCACATAGTATTGGAAGTCCTAGCCACAGCAGTCACACAAGAAAAAGAAAAGGAATCCAAATTGGAAAGGAAGTAGTAAAACTGTCGCTGTTTGCAGATGACATGATACTATATACAGAAAATCCTAAAGATGCCACCAAAAAACTACTATTCCTCAATGAGTTTGGTTAAGTTGAAAGGTACAAAATTAATATATGGAAATATGTTGCATTTCTATATACTAACAACAAACTCTTGGAAAGAGAAATTAAGAAAACAATCCCATTTACAATCAAAAAGAATAAAACAGGAAAAAATCTAAGGAGTTACAAGCTCTTTACTGGGAAAACTATGAGACATTGATGAAAGAAATTGAAGATGACACAAACAAATGGAAAGATATGCTGTGCTTATGGACTGGAAGAATATACATTGTTAAAATGACCATACTACCCAAGGCAATCTACAGATTCAGTGCATTCCTATTAAAATATCTATGGTGTTTTTCACAGAACTAGAACAAATAATTCTAAAACCTATATGGAAACACAACAGACCCTGAATAGCCAAAACAATCCTTAGAAGAACAAAGCTGGAGGTGTCATGTTCCCTTATTTCAAACTATACCACAAAGCTACAATAATTTCCTTCTTATTTTGGGGGGGTGGTTAATTTTTTTTTAGTCTTAAATTTTTTGCCTTTAAAATAAAAAATTTGAGTCCACTGTGCACCTCATTGCAGAGCATAGATAGGAACATTTTGCATGTCATGGGTTATACCCATTCTGTTTCTTGGAACAGCCATCCCTGGAGCGTGAGCGAGTGAGTGAGTGAGTGTGTGTGTGTGTCTGTACCATCCCCGGAGCGTGAGTGTGTGTGTGTGTGTGTGTGTATACCATCCCCAGAGCGTGAGTGTGTGTGTGTGTGTACCATCCCCGGAGTGTGAGAGTGTGTGTGTGTGTGCGCCATCCCCTGAGCGTGAGTGTGTGTGTGTGTGTGTGCCATCCCCGGGGCGTGAGAGTGTGTGTGTGTGTGTGTGTACCATCCCCGGAGCGTGAGTGTGTGTGTGTGTGTACCATCCCCGGAGCGTGAGAGTGTGTGTGTGTGTGTGTGTGTGTGTGTGTGTGTGTGTGTGTACCATCCCCGGGGCGTGAGAGTGTGTGTGTGTGTGTGTACCATCCCCGGAGTGTGAGTGTGTGTGTGTGTGTACCATCCCCGGAGCGTGAGAGTGTGTGTGTGTGTGTGTGTGTGTGTGTGTGTGTGTACCATCCCCGGGGCGTGAGAGTGTGTGTGTGTGTGTGTGTGTACCATCCCCGGAGCGTGAGTGTGTGTGTGTGTGTACCATCCCCGGAGCGTGAGAGAGTGTGTGTGTGTGTGTGTGTGTGTACCATCCCCGGAGCGTGAGAGTGTGTGTGTGTGTGTCTCCCCCAGAATAGGAAGGAAAATAGTGAAGACTCACTGGTGGATGATTTTATGATTTGACTTTAAGGAAAAGTGCCCAGGTATAATGTTTGGTTTTTGAACAGTTGGATACAGTGTCTTTGTTTTTTTTGCTTTTTTTGCAAACTACTTTCAAATGCAGTTTTTTAAAGTTATAAAGGATTTTTTAACTAAATGAAGATTTTGCATCTGTAATAATTTTTTATTTAATGTTACTATGAATTTCAGTGATAATGTTTCAGTTTTGTGCCAGGAAAAGACCTGGGCATTATTTCTCTGGATAATTAAGTACTTTCCATGTTGTTTCTCTGTTAGAACAGTGGGAGATAATTGGGTAAATAGCATGTCTATGTTTTCAATCATTTTACTTCAATAATAAATTAAATAAAATGAATTCTGAAGGTATACTAGTTAGTATTGGGAAGGGTTTAGGAAGGTCTTAAGTAAACCAGGACCTCGTTTACTTACTTTTCTTACCTGGTTTAATGCTTGAGAGGTGTAATGATAATTAGAATGACTTATTTTGGAAAGAGGAAGACTTTTCCCTGAAGCTGTCACCTTTCCATCCTGCCTTTCTTTTCTCTCTTCTATCCTGAGAAACAGTACTTCCAATGTTTTGTAAAGGGTTGACAAGTACATTTTAGGGTAAATCCAGAATTTATTTTTCTTTTACTGCTCTAAATTATTTATTCCTTATATTCCTTTTTTCTTACTTTCTGCAAAGATTTTGTGTGTCTCTGTTGTACACCTGAATGACGAGTCCTGTGCCTAAGACTTGGGAGGGAGGAAGGGAAAGAACGAGTGTCTTGGGGGTTTATTCTTTTACAGTGTGCTAATATCTCCTGTTTTCTGTAAGAATTAGCAGTTGGGATCAAAGTGACTCTGAAATTTCCATTTGAATACACTCTCTCCCAACCTCCCAGTGTCCTGAACAGTATTTCATTTATATGCATGTATGCCGAAAATTGGAAGTAAAACTTCCCTAGGGATTTTTGTTTTGTGTTTTTTTGGCAAGGAGATTCCATTTACCGAGTGTGGTAAGACCTACTATACTGTTAATCTCAGAAACATACTTTCCCTTTCAAATTGTTCTCATGAGTAACCAAATAGTTTCCTTTGCCTCTCTTCTCTAACCCCTGTTGGATCATGTGACCCATCTCTGGCCTAACAGAATTTAGAGGGATTGGTAAAAAGTGCTTTCATGAGCTGATGATTATGAAAATTGGGTAGTGTTTTTAAATTGATGCTGCAAAGGTCTTGGCTGCTGATACCTTTAGATTATCTGGAGTTATATTCTTTCATTGTGAACAGGAATTAGTCTTCAGCATTGCATACATTAAGAGTAAAGTGCAAGAAGTATGTTAATTCATTTCTCTTTGATGCTCTTAACCAAAGCAAGGTACTCTTTATAGTGGAAACCAGATACTTGTACTCTTTATAATTTCAGTTATGGAATTTGATTTGTGTATATGCTATGAACAACAGCAGCCAAAGTCCCTGGAAGAATCAATATAGTTGGGTTAATTAATCAACAAATATATTTTTAGGCACACAGGAAGTAAATGACATAGTATTTTTTCATAAGTAAAAAATTGAATTGCTTAAGATGTTCTTGAATGTATTCCTTTAGTTTTCCAGAATCTGGTCTTTATATATGAATATGCCTGTAACGTAATGTTTCCCCAAAAGAACAACCAAATTCATTTGTAATTTTAAAGAGAACTAACTTAAAATCATCAAAGGAAAAGACTTTAGAGATCAGGTAGTGTTAGACCTTAGAATTAATCTCTTTGGAAAACTAAAACAGCAACAACACCTAATTCAGAAAAGCTGTGTTCTGCGCCCACGTACTTGGCTAGTCATTTGGCAGAATTTGGGTCTCCTGACTTCTCATCTAGTGAATCTTCCCTTCTCTTGGATCATATTTGGGTTAGAGATAAATAGTAATATTTTAAACTTTGAGTAACTTAGGTTATAGAGTTAGAAAGAATATTCTTGACATTTTCAAGCACTGTTTCAGGTACATTTGAAGAATACAGAAATAGAAAATACCAAGCTTGTGTCAGAGGTCCAGACTTTAAAGAATTTAGATGGGAACAAAGAAAACATGATTACTCATTTCAAAGAAGAGATTAGCAGACTGAAGTTCTGTTTGACTGAAAAGGAGAATCTACAGAGGGCTTTCTTGCTTACAACCTCAACTAAGGTAAGTACGTTTGCAATATGTATTTGAAGATTGTAAAATATTATCTCTATTAAACGTATACAGTATGGTCGTTTTTATTTTTAATCTTTCCTCCCCCAGCTTTTTTGGAAAAAGTTCAAACTTATAGAAGAGTTGAAAGAACAGAAAAATGAATACATATATATCCTTAAATATTTTGCTATCTTTATCTCCCCCATTTATATGCCTTCTCCTCCTCACCCCAGCCATTTGAAAGTCAGTTGCAGGCATTATGACATTTCACCCTAAATACTTTA
This sequence comes from Delphinus delphis, assembly GCF_949987515.2. Taxonomy (NCBI): domain Eukaryota; kingdom Metazoa; phylum Chordata; class Mammalia; order Artiodactyla; family Delphinidae; genus Delphinus; species Delphinus delphis. Next base: position 59,260,984 of record NC_082691.1, read on the forward strand.
GCATGTTTCTCTTATTAACAAGTACATTCTTCTGTATAACCGTAATACCATTATGACATCTAAGGAATTTTATATTGATATAATATTCATGTTCGTATATAGTTTTAGTCCACATTCAAATTGTCCCACGTGTATTTTTGCATAACCTTTAAAATTGCTTGATCCCTGGTAGTCAGAGATCACACATTAATGATTATTATTGTGTTCTTGGTCTGCTTTAATCTAGAACAGTGTCCCTATACTGTTTGTCTTTTATAACATTGATATTTTTTAAGAATTCAGGCTTGTCTGAGAGAATATTCCATAATCTAGATTTGTCTGTTGTTTCATGACTAGATTCAGGTCGAAGATTTTTGGCAAGAAAAGGCGTAGATGATGTTTTGTATATTCTGGTGCAATCACATCAAAAGTCATGTAATATCAATTCCATTCTTGCTGATATTAGGTTTAATCATGTGTTTAAAGTTATGTCTGGTTGTCTCTCCATATATTGGTGCCTTTCTCTCTTTGTGATTATTGAGTAATCTGTGGGGTAATACTTTGAGATCATGTGAACATCCTACTCCCCAATACTCTTTGACCCAGTGTTTTTTATCCCTTCATGATCCTTTCCTGCATCAGTTATTGAATTAATGATTACAAAACGGTGATTTTAAAAATTCTGTCATTCCTTTTATGTTTATTAGTAGGTATTCTTTTATTATAATGAGGTGGTTCCCTGTTGCCCTCTCCCCTTTTTTTATATCACTATAGACTGATTCTTTTTTGTTCAGTATATTATACATCAGCGGTCCCCAACCTTTTTGGCACCAGGGACCGGTTTCGTGGAAGACAGTTTTTTTCTCGGGGGTGGAGGTGGGGGTGGGATGGTTTGGGCTGATTCAAGCACATTACATTTATTGTGCACTTTATTTCTATTATTATTACACTGTAATATATAATGAAATAATTATACAACTCATCATAATGCAGAATCAGTGGAAGCCCTGAGCTTGTTTTCCTGCAACTAGATGCTCCCATCTGGGGGTGACGGGAGACAGTGACACCTGAAGTGTGTTGCTTATGTCCAGTCTACTCTGTAAGATGCAGCTTCATTGTCACTTGCCACTCATTAATAGGGTTTTGATATGAGTCTGCAAGCAGTTGATTTACTGTGGTGTCTGTGCAGTCAAGCCTCTCTGCTAATGATAATCTGTATTTGCAGCTGCTCCCCAGAGCTACCGTCAGCGCCTCAGCTCCACCTCAGATCACCAGGCATTAGATGCTCATAAGGAGCATGCAACCTAGATCCCTCGCATGCGCAGTTCACAGTAGGTTCGTGCTCCTATGAGAATCTAATGCCTATGCTGATCTGACAGGAGGCAGAGCTCAGGTGGTAATGTGAGTGCTGGGGAGCGGCTGTAAATACAGGTGAAGCTTCGCTTGCTTGCCTGCCGCTCACCTCCTGCTGTGTGGCCCGGTTCCTAACAGGCCTTGGACTGCTAATGGTCTGTGGCCGGGAGTTGGGTACCCCTGTTATACATCATCATTATTCTTTTTCATACTCAAATTGTCCTATATTTAGCTAGGGGGGAACCTTCTCAAACCTGCTCTTGTGTCTTTCTGATATGTCCCCCTAATGCTTTGAATGCTTCCTTGTTTTGTGGTAGAACTGTGTATTACAGTTTTAGTTTCGGCTCCAGATCTGCTATTACCCATTTCTCCAAAGAGCCTGATTTTTTTCATTAGTGAAGGGTATTTTGAAGCCAAGCCACTGGATCCTTTTGCTACTTTGCACTTTCAATAGACAGACACTTTAAGTCTTAAATTTATATTGATATCTCCAGTTCAAATTCAGTATCTCCTAGGGTTCTTCCTTATCTTCCTCCATTACATATTTATGTATCTCTTCTCCCAGTGTGAGAACCCTTGTTTCCAAAACGTATCTATTCATGTTTTCTAACCAGCTGTACATACCAGTAGTTTCAGAATTATTATATCAATGCCACTTCTAACAGTATGTCTACTGAATAAAATTAAGATCTTTTCCAGCTCTTTTATCTTAGAGTATTTCACTAAGGATGTACAGAGTACCATGTTCAAAGGTTACTTGAATTAATTTTTTTAACATATTTATGTTATGAATTTGTAATACAGTTCAGTTTTTTTGTTTTCTCCTAACCTTTTTCTTTAATTTTATTTTTTGAATATGTAAAATAGTTGTATCATTCACAGTCAAAATGAAACAAAAAAATTTACTCTTCCCTAAAAAACTCCTTTCTTACCTGTACCCATAGGTAAACATTTTCACTAGTTTCCAGTTTTTTCTTATGTTTGTTTTCGCAAAAATAAGCTTGGTGTATGTGTGTGCATGCACACACCCTTCTCTATCCCCTTCTTTCTTAAAAGTGCCATGCTATTTATACTCCTTTTCACTTTGCTTTTTTTTCAGTGAACAGTATAGACTGGAAATCATTCCCTAGCAGTTCATAGAGATCTTCCTAATTTTTTAAAAAATGGCTGTGTAATACTACATTGTTTAGATTTACCTTGATTTATTCATTAACTTTTATGGATGGAGTATTATGTGGTTTTTAGTAGTTTGCTAATAAATACACTCAGATATAGTTAATGTAACACTTAAAACATCAGATGTGCATGATATTTAGAATTAATGATTAAGACCCAAGTTACTTTTCAGGGTATTGAATATAGCAGATGCAGACAGGAAGGTGAAAAGCATGTTTGATTGTTTATTTGTTATTTAATAAGATGCTACTTAAGCAAGACTTCTGTGAGGAAAGCATAGATATAGAAGTACCTGGAGAAATTGATGCCTGGTTGTTAAAACTTTTTAAAAAATTATAAAAGCAATACAAAAATCATGGTTATAAAAAAATTTGAGTAGTATGTGAGGGTACAAGGTAAAAGTAACCAATATCATTTCCCAGATATATTATTATAGTAATTTTACTAGAAATCTGTGAATGTACATACAATATTTATATTTTAACAAAAATGAGAATATAGTGTTACAAAAACCTTTAAAAAATTTATGGAATGTCTAGACATCTTGCAGTATGAGTTCACACACAGATCTTCCTCATTCATTAGAACAGCTTTGTAGGGAATTCCCTGGTGATGCAGTAGTTAAGACTCCACGCTTCCACTGCTGGGGGCCTGGGTTCGATCCCTGGAACTAAGATCCTGCAAGCCGCGAGGCCAAAAAAACCCCCAGCTTTGTAGTATCTCTCCTTTATTTAACAGCTGTGTAGTATGCAATTGTTTTTAGTTTTAGTATACAACCTTTAGGTATTATAAGCATGATGGCAGTAAACATTCTTGTACAGATATCTAGGCATGTGTATAAATCTGTAGAATAACTTCCTCAAAGTGCAATTGCCAGGTTGAATGTTTACATTTTCAGTTATTTTCAAATTGCCTTTCAAAAAAATTAATGTATCAACAGGGTATGACATATACTGCTGCTAGTAATGGTTGCATAGGCTTTCATTGTGTGGAGGATATATCATAGTTTGTTTACAATAAATTCCCATTTAGACATTTGATTTTTAATAATTTTTCATAATCTTAATATTTTACTGGATCCCTGCAAAACTAAACCTATGTCCATACCCTTTAATCAGAAACTCATGAAAATTAAATTGATAGATCAAAAGCCATGTGCTTTTTAAAGGTGTCGATGATTGTTTCAAAAATCTGATAAGAATGGTTACCACTTATAGATTATATGAGCCCACATGTTTGTAAATGTGCCAGTTTTCCTAAACCATCCAAATATTAGAGCATTACTTTTTTTCAGTCTTTGTTAGCTTGAAAGAGGATGAATGGTATTTGTTTTACCTTCTTTATTTGAATATTTTAGTTAAATATTTTTTCTATGTATAATAGCCGTTTATTTTAAAGAAATTTCACGTTCATGCCTTTCTCCATATTTTTCCTTTTTTGGGTTTTTGTTTTTCTTTTCTTTTGCGGTACGCGGGCCTCTCACTGTTGTGGCCTCTCCCGTTGCGGAGCACAGGCTCCGGATACGCAGGCTCAGTGGCCATGGCTCACAGGCCCAGCTGCTCCGCGGCATGTGGGATCCTCCCGGACCGGGGCACGAACCTGTGTCCCCTGCATCGGCAGGCGGACTCTCAACCACTGCGCCACCAGGGAAACCCTTTTTTTTCTTTTTTGGTTTAAAATTTTTCCATTTCTTATTGATTAGAAAATCTATTTATATCAGAGTATTATACATTTTTTGAATATATTACAAATAATTTTCTTCTAGTTCTCTTTTTTGCTTTTTTCCCTTCTGATATATAGAAGCTGATAACATTTATATATTAGCTCTATTAGTGTTATACTTAGAAAGATTTTCTTCACCCCAGCATTACATAAATAATCATTTACATTTCCTTCTAAGTAGCTAACAGTTTAAAAACCGCGAATGGGTTGCACTTTTTGAGTTTACATTATTTCTAATACAGAGATAAAAATACGAATGTTAAATAAACTAGATTTATTGAGCTTATAATGTATGTTTAATATTAAAGGAAATAATTTTATCATGGCAATTTTTATTTTATTTTTTATAAATTTATTTATTTGGCTTTGTTGGGTCTTTGTTGCTGTGCGTGGGCTTTCTCTAGTTGCGGCGAGCGAGTGCCACTCTTTGTTGCGGTGCGCGGGCTTCTCCTTGCCGTGGCTTCTCTTGTTGTGGAGCACGGGCTCCAGGCACACGGGCTTCAGTAGTTGTGGCACACGGGCTTAGTTGCTCCGCAGCATTTGGGATCTTCCCAGACCAGGGCTCGAACCCGTGTCCCCTGCAATGGCAGGCAGATTCTTAACCACTGCGCCACCAGGGAAGCCCTATCATGGCAATTTTAACTTTTTAAAGATACTTTTAGGTTTGGTAAGAGGTGCTAATGTAATGGTATATTAATATTATACTGGATATGTTATAGGTTAGCTCATAGGAAACATTTTTTTAACCAACATTTTTGGAGTTACAAAGAAGTTTTTGTAATTATTGCTTATCATAAAAAATGAGGGTCAGCAGTTGTAGCTGGAGAGATTCTGGGGGACAGAAGCTTCCATTCGGGTCTCTATTTAGCTAAGCATTGGTTATGTTGCCTGACTTTCTGTACTTCAGGTTTGTCACGTATAAAGTGATAGTAGTGATGCGTAGGGTTGTTATATGGGGGTCTCTAAAACAAAGTCACATCTTAAATTTTTTATAGACATACATACTTCATCTAAGTCATGAATAGAAAAGCAATATTTAATTTAAAATTTTAGATCTGTTGAAATAGGAATAAATATCGTTTCTGCTTCTGTTTTTTACGTGAATGGTTTAATTACAAATATATTTATCTGCCTTTCTTCAGGAAGATACAGTTTTTTTCAAGGAGCAACTTCGTAAAGCAGAGGAACAGGTTCAGGCAACTCGGCAGGAAGCTGTCTTTCTGGCTAAAGAACTTAGCGATGCTGTAAACGTGCGGGATAAGACGATGGCAGATCTGCACACTGCACGCTTGGAAAATGAGAGAGTGAAAAAGCAGTTAGCTGATGCAGTGGCAGAGCTTAAACTAAGTGCTGTGAGAAAAGACCAGGTAAAGCGGGTTAATTTTGAATTTCCATTTTGGTCAAAAACTCACGATAAGCTTATGAAAGAGAATTGAGTTATGTTAAAATAATTGAGGTCAGATTCCTGGTCACAATTTTAAATTGCCATTCATTTTGTTTTAGTCATTGTAACTTCTTGGGTTGAAATTAATGCAGGCTTTAAGAAAAACTTCTGTAAGCAAATTCCTAATTGTTAGTAAAAATGCTCTATTATTGTTAATTAAACTTTCTGATATGAGGTATATATTGCTTTGTTTAGAATTTATTTACTAGCTGCATAAAATGGTACTATAGTTATTTAACAGGATATGCTTGCTTCTCAGGAGATAGAATATTCTTTTCAAGTGTTTGGTTTTTGTTTGTTTGTTTTTAATGAACCTTAGTCCTAGGAATATAAAGCTGGATTTGTTAGGAGACCTAACGTGACTCTGTAGCCAAAACTCCAAAACAAATAAAAACTAAGAGCCAGAAAGAAAAAAGCGAAAAGAAAGTTGGATTTACTACTACATTATGAGATATGAGATTTTTATGTTTCTCTTAGAGGAAGAGTTTATTTCTCTCTTAGGAAAAGACTGATACACTGGAACACGAACTGAGAAGAGAAGTTGAAGATCTGAAACTTCGTCTTCAGATGGCAGCAGATCATTACAAAGAAAAATTCAAGGAATGCCAGAGGCTCCAAAAACAAATAAACAAACTTTCAGACCAATCAGTAAGTATAATTGAATTCATCAGAGTAAAATAATTCCTTTATCAATATTTTTGTTTACAAATCAAATTTACAATGTTATACCCTTTGAATATAATTCCTCTCTGCTTCATTTCACATTACTGGCCTAATATTGTAGTGATAATTTTTTTAAAATCTGGAATTTTTATTTGTTGGAGAAATGTTCTGTTTTGTAACATTTAGGTCAGTTAGTAAAGTGATGTGTGTAACTTTAGTGTTTGTTGGGCTTTAAGACAGCAGCAGCTTTGTGGACTTTCAGGATTTATTTATATGATGCATGGTTGCTGAAGGAGGGAAGTGTAACTCATTTAACCATTGATTGTTAACATTTTGAATAGGCTAATAACAGTAGTGTCTTCACAAAGAAAATTGGGAGTCAGCAGAAAGTGAATGATGTCTCAATAAACACAGACCCAGCTACTACTGCCTCTACGCTTGATGTAAAGCCACCACCTTCTACAGGTAAAAATCTTTTAGACTTTTTGTATAAAGTGTCCTGCCTTGAAAAGTATTTATACTCATTTATACTGCCTGTTCCATGTGTCAGAATTTTAGGGAGCTTTTAAAAAAATCCTTCTAAGTGAGGGATTGAGGCAAAGGGAGAGTAAAGGTCTAAAAGCAAAGGGAAAGTAAAGGTCTAAAAGTAAGTAATGCATGTGGTGAATATACAAAATGTGAGTGTGAACTAGTATTTATCTTCGTGAACATGGTTAATCAAATGAGCTAGTGTTTGTAAGTGCAAATGCTTATAGTATTTGATCTATAGGAAGAGAGCCAAGAATTGAATTTTTAATTAATATTCTAACACTGGAATTCTGAACCATTTATGGCACTTTAATTGTACCATTCTGTGGGGGAAAACTTAAAAATCCCTTTAATTCTATTCATGTTTCTCTCTTTCTTGCCTTTTTTTTGTTTTTGTTTTGTTTTGGCTGCTTTGGATCATTAGGGTACTTTCCTCATTAGTGTACCTGTTGGTAGATAAGTTAAATATTTTATTAGTTTATTAACTTACAGAACAGATTAGAGAGACATAGTGAATACATGAACAACATGAAAATTTAAATTAACTCTAGGTTTTCAGTTGTCCTAATGTCTTTTTTCACCTTATGTTAAAGATTTGACAATAACAAAAATAAATACTAGAGCATGTAAGGTATATTTAATTGTGTAGTGTTTGGGGCAATTGGTGTTTTAGACTTTTTAAATGTATTATAAGTTTCCTATACTATTAAATATTTAGATTCAACTGCTGTAGAACAGGATCCTGCCTTCTATTTCTATATATCCTGTGTAGTACCAAGAAAGGTGTTATATTGACTTAAAGACTTATTGAATAGTAGCGAAGGACTAGAAAAATGATTTAATATGTATTCTCAAAAGAGTATGGCTTTCCTATATATCTATTAAGTATATAGAGAACAATTTCTGTGCCATTTTAGAACTATTTTTAGCTAGTTAAAAAAATAATGATTTTTCAAATTATTGAATGAAAAAATTAAAATTAAAAAAAATTCTCATCTAATGTTTATATTGTCCTCTATTTAGAGTATTAATAGATGGTTTAAAATAGATGTTTCTCTCCTTTAGTATTCCATTTATTATATTTCACAGTATACTGACCCTCAAGTTATTCTGACCAAGAAGATAATACAAGGATCAAAATAATTTTTAATAATCTTTTAATTTTCTTCCTTGTTATAGCTGAGATAGATTTTGACAATCTAACTAAGGGACAAGTCTCTGAAATGACCAAAGAAATTGCTGCAGAAAAGTATAATAAATGTAAACAACTCTTGCAGGTAAGCTAGCTCTCTTGTAAGATAAAGATTTATCAAATGTAATGGCTTAGCTTATCTTTATTGTTTTGATTGATGGGTATCCCAGGGTTTCTTTTTTATACCCATATGCTGATATTTAGTTTCACTTTTGAGATGATAAGTGGAGGTTGTTCTGTGTACCTGTTCTTGTAGGCATGTGTGTAAAATCATGATCCTTGGGAATTCCTTGGTGGTCCACTGGTTAGGATTCGGCACTTTCACTGCCGTGGGCCTGGGTTCGATCCCTGGTTGGGGAACTAAGATCCCACAAGCTGCACAGCATGGGCCAAAAAAAAAAAAAACACGATCCTAAAACTGTTGTTTTCTGTTACCCTGATGTCCTTCTCTTGATAATGGACAAGTGATTAATTGAGGTTGCTGTTGGATATTGTCTGTCTTCTTCTTCTGATAAGGATACATGAAAAATGTTTGAACTGCATAAAAGGGAAGTATTGTTTTTTACACTTACTGTAATAATAGCAAAGACTTTCACCACATCCTAAAGTGACTAGATTTGTAAAGTGGAAAAAAAGGAATGGTACCCAAATGAGTGGTTGCCTTTATGGTATTATTTTGATTATATTAAACTATTATTCAAACATTTAAGTTTTGCAACTTCCTAGTAGTATTCACTCCTGGAGTATTTAAAGGACAAAGGGAAACTACTTCTTATTTGTACCTGATTTGGGGAAGAGAGGAAAAGATGTTTTGTGTATGTTTTTCATTCGTTCAATTAAATATTTTTTTGTGTGTTTGTTTCTCTGTTCATGTGGAGAGGAGAGGGATAATTTTTAGAGCCATATAAGGAAATTCATATATTATTATAGTAATTAACTTAAAATATTTTATGTTACTGTCTTGATAATATTAGTTTAATGTAATCCTTTAATCAGACTTTGAACTGAACATTTTTGTTGCTTCAGAAGATCCTTCTGTAGAGGGTTGATTAGAACAGTTTTACCCTGAGGTCAAAGTAGTTGCTTATAAGGGACTAACCTATTTTTTAGTAAGTATGAAACAATTTTGGATGAATATTTTTAAAAATCTCATTATATAGTATTATTGAAAGGAAGATAGAGTATTCTTTCAAGCTAGAAACTTCCTCAAAGTAATTTTTTTTTTTTACAACTGTGTTGTAGTACAGTTGAAATTCAGTAAACTGCATATATTTAAGGTCTGCAGTTTGTTCAGTTTTGCTATATATATATATATATATATATATATATATATATGTATATACTTGTGGAACTATCACAGTGTCAAGCTAATGAACATTTCCATTACTCCATTAGCTTTTTTGTACTCATTTACAACTCATCCCTCCCTCTCTCACCACTCCTGGGAAACCATTGGCTTGCTTTCTGCCACTATAGATTAGCCTATCTTTTGTCCCGTTTCTATAAATGGAATCATATGGTATGTTCTTCTTTTCCTGTCCCCTTTTAGCACAGTTATTTTGAGATTTGTTTATGTTGTTGCTTGTTATTGGTAGTTTATTCCTTTGTTTGTTTGTTTGTTTTTTAATACATTTTATTTATTTAAAAAAATTTTAACATCTTAATTGGAGTATAATTGCTTTACAATGGCGTGTTAGTTTCTGCTTTATAACAAAGTGAATCAGTTATACATATACATATGTTCCCATATCTCTTCCCTCTTGCATCTCCCTCCCTCCTACCCTCCCTATCCCACACCTCTAGGTGGTCACAAAGCACCGAGCTGATCTCCCTGTGCTATGAGCTGATCTCCCTGTGCTATGCGGCTGCTTCCCACTAGCTATCTGTTTTACATTTGGTAGTGTATGTATGTCCATGCCACTCTCTCACTTTGTCCCAGCTTACCCTTCCCCCTCCTCGTGTCCTCAAGTCCATTCTCTAGTAGGTCTGTGTCTTTATTCCCGTCTTGCCCCTAGGTTCTTCATGACCATTTTTTTTTTAGATTCCATATATATGTGTTAGCGTACGGTATTTGTTTTTCTCTTTCTGACTCACTTCATATAGTTTATTCCTTTTTATTGTGAGTTCATCTTCTGCCATTTAAAAAATTGGGTTCATCTTATTATTGAGTTGTAAGTGTTCTTTATTCCAGATACAAGTCCTTTGTCAGATATGTGGGGTAAATATTTTCTCCCAGTCTGTGGCTTGCCTTTTTATTTCCTTAATGGTGTTTTTAGAAAAAATTTTAGTTTTGCTGAAGTACAGATTATCAATTTATTGTTTATGTGTTCTTTGTATGTTCTAAGAAAACATTTACTACTCCAACTTGTAATGATTTTCTCTTGTTTTCTAGAAGTTTTGTAGTCTTAGGTTCTTTTAGGCCTGTTAACCATTTTAAGTTTATTTTTGTGTATGGTGTGAGGTGTGGTATGTATAGTAAGGATATTTAATTGATCCAGCATTATTTGTTGAAAAGACTTTTCTCCATTGAATTGCTCAAAGCATAAAGCATATATTTTTTCTTTTCTTTTTTTTTTAATTAAAAAAAATTTTTTTATTGGCCTTGTTGCATGGCTTGTGGGATCTTTGTTCCCTGACCAGGGATCAAACCTGTGCCCCCTGCAGTGGAAGCGTGGAGCCCTAACCACTGGACCGCTGGGGAAGTCCCTTGTCATGTTTTAAAACTCCATTCTTTTAACATTCTGGGTTGTAGAGAAGAGCAATGTATAAGAAATCCTTCTAAAGATTGTCTTTATCAGGAAATCCCAGAGTTTTAATTATTAATATATGGAAACAATAGCATTATAAATATGTGATTTTTATTATGTCCTTTGCAAAAGTAATGTGTGCTTATTGTGAAATCTTACGGTGTTACAGAAATGAAAAATAAAGGTGGTAAAAAGTACCATTTTGATCCTGATCCCCAGATAAAAGGGCTATTAATATTTTATTTATGGAATTCCTTGGCAGTCCAGTGGTTAGGACTTCAAGCTTTCACTGCCGAGGGCCCGGGTTCATTCCTTGGTCAGGGAACTAAGATCCCACTAGCTGTGTGATGTGGCCAAAAAAATAAATTTGGTTTATTTTTTCTACATATACTACATAGACATCATATAAAATTATGTTAAACAGCTTGTAAAGCAGAAATGGGATTATACTATATATTCTGTTTTTGCAACTTGATATTTTCAATTAATGTATTTTGCCATTTTTCCTTGTTAATTTTTAGATCACTTTGTTCTTTTTCAATAAATATATTCTGTTCCACTGTATGGATATAAAATGATTTGTCCAGTCTTCCACTGACAGACATTTTGGTTATTTCAGTTTTTATACCTTTACAACAGTGTTATAATAAGCATTCAGCACAAGTATGTTTGTATAGATATTAGCTGTATATGGATTTAAAATCTTTTGGTAATTATACTTATTTCATTTAGGATGAGAAAACAAAATGCAATAAATATGCTGATGAACTTGCAAAAATGGAGCTGAAATGGAAAGAACAAGTGAAAATTGCTGAAAATGTGAAACTAGAACTAGCTGAAGTAGAGGAGAATTACAAAGTAAGTTTACTATTCGTATAACTTGAGGCATAGTACCTGATACTTTTGAAAATGTGCTATCTATAATTTGGTCAGTCTAATGTAAAGTTTCAACATGGGTAATTGGGATAGTATTTTCGTGTATAGATAAAAATGTACTATGTATTTAGTTATGTTGAATACAGTTCATTAACTATGAACTGAGAAAATAGATACCCATATGCATTGCCATTGTGGCTTTCATTTTGCAGATTCAGATGGCTGTTGAAATTATATCTTTAAATCATGCTTAGTTTTTAAGATGAAAGTCATCATTTCATATTCCTTGTTCACTTAATTATGAATGTGTTTGTAAAATTATTCTAGGGCCTTGGTGGTTTTTTTTGGGAGTGTAATAAGATAGGATCAGTAATTTTAAAAATTTATGTAAAGGTTTTAAAATTTATCACCAAAATGTGTTACTTGTGATCCTAAATGAGATACTGCAGAGTAAGCAATACAGTCTTAATTAATGAAGATTATTTTTGCCAATTTAACATTAGGCAACAAACAAGCCTGAATGCTAAATGATATTTGTAAAAATGTTGGAGAAAAAAATTAGTAGGCTGTCTAGCTAATTAATAAGTGGAAAGACATTTTCCCTCTAAGTAATAAAATGTAATCTTAAGTATTTTAAGGTATGTGCATGTGTGTATAATTGGCATTTTTTTGTGTGTGTGACTAAAGGCCTGGAAATTCTAAATGATTTAAATTTGCTCTGTCATAGCTGATTGTACCTATAATCTAATTTTAAAATATAACATTCTTAAAGACACCAAGAATTACTTTGTTTGGATTGGTACAGGCTAAGGTAATTTAACTGCTTGATCCTTTTTTATCTTCATCTGCTGTCAGAATGAAATTTTGAAACTTATTTCATGAGGTTTTTGTTGTTCCTGGGATCACTGTGAATATTGTTTTTATTGCCTGGGAACTTCTGTTATTATTAAAAAGTATGAATACTGAATTTATATGAAACTTTATTTTTGCAGATTGATTAGGAAAAACAATTTAGTAAATATTTATTGAAGCCTATTAAATATAAAGCACTGTTAGCTATAATGTGGGTGATCATATAAGTAAGACACAATGCTATGCTTAAGGAGTTTATAATCTAGTAAGGAGTGCTAGAAGTGTAATCATGATATTCAAAACTCTTTCACATTCACAACCTAGGTAATCATCTTTCAAACCCATGGGAAGCTAAATAATACTTTTATTTCATTAATGATAAAAATTAACATCGAGATTAAACAACATATTTAAGGTTGTACAACTGGTGATGGTGCTTGGCTTTTTGTTTAGTGCCTTTCCCCTTATTTTGTGCTGCTTAGACACAAATACCACGAGACAAGGCAAAATGTGATGAAGTTCTACATAAGCTGTAAGTCCAAGTACTTTAGGGCTGTTTCCAATGGAATATTTAGGAGTTAGGTATTATGGAGAAACTAGACCTGTGAAAGACCAAACAGGAGGGGAGGATAAACAGAGCTGGGAAAAGAAAGAAACATCTTTCTAAACAGATGGAAAAGCATTACAGGTTTGGAGGTCAGAAGTAGAGAGCATAATCTGGGAGCTGTGACAGTCTTGAGTAATAGGACTTCAGTATCTGTGATGGAGTAGATAGATGTGAAAGATAGGTTGAAGCCAGATTTGGGGGGACTTAAACTGGAATGTGGGTGCTATTTGCTGTTAAGAATTTTCTAGGAGAAAAGGGACCCAACCAGAGTGGGTCTTTATGAAAATAATTTGGTAGCACTGAGAGGATTTACAGGTGGGAAGGGTTTTTGAAGGTAAGAAAATTAGGTACAAATATTCTTAGAATGAATTGATAAAGGATACCTTCCCCAATCACCTACCATTGAATCTATCAAGGAAAGCCTTAGGGAAAAACCATTGAAGAATAGTTTTATTTGTATCCATAATGCTTATGCTGTAATAGGCAAATAATGGGTAGTTGTTGATAAATGAAAGACTTGGAGACTGAAAATGAAGAGTAGAGGAAGAGGAGAAGGAGTGTTTAATATAGTTTCCTAGCTTCAATCACAGTGGGCTCTGAGATTAATAATATCAGTTAACAAAAGTATGAAAGTAGGTTTGGGACATTTTACCCTTACAGTGCAGAAGGACAACAGTGAAAACATGTTTACCCATCAATTAAAAAGGCAGATTCGGATCTTGGGAAAGAGAGTGTGGCACATGAGTTAATATTTGTGGTTTATTCATATGAGCATGATTGTTGAAGGCATAGAAGAAAGGGAGTTTACAGAGAATGTAGAGAGAAGAAGCCAAAGAAGAAACTTTGGAGAATACCTATATTTGTAATGGTGAAGAAGCAGACTTTAAAAAAAGAGCATGAGAGGATGACAGTGTTGGTGCAGTTTCACATAAACCGGGGGAGAAGCTTTAAGAGTAAGGGAAGTTAGTCAATAATGACAGGTAATTCAGAGATGTCAAAGAATAAGAACAAGGAAAATACATGGATATGGTAATAGGAATTATTTTGATAGAATGGTATAAACTAACTCTTGAAGGGTAAGGAGAGAGTAGATGATGAAAAATAATGATAATTTCTTTCTCTCTTCAGCTTCAGTTGGCAGAGAAGGACGAAAAGATAAATGGTCTAACTTCATATTTGGAAAACCTCTCCAGGGAGAAGGTATTGAACAGTGTACTTAAAAAAAAGTTTCATATGACACTGAATGATAATACAGCTTTATGAAGGGACACACATTTTACAGTTATGTAAGGGTGATTTTTTTTTTAAAGTTAAATGACTAAAGAAAAGACAAACAGGTGTTAAGACTTAGGTGGAAAATGGTTTTAGTTAAATAATATTTAAAATTATTTTGTTAGGAGAAAAATGCTCAAGTGTTGAAACTTAGTTTGATTTTTGTTACATAGTTTGTATTTAACAAACAATTTTACAGTGTTCAAATTTAAGAGAACAGTAAACAAATTTAAAATTATGACTAATGTATTTATCTGGTTTTCTTTTGTAATAGGAAACATTTTAGAAGTTGTTTAATGATTTGTAGCGTAACCTAACATTCAGAGCATACATTTATAATACAAAATATGCTGTAGTGCAACATTTCTCACAGTATGGTCTGTGATCCTTTGGGGATCCCCATCCCCTTTCAGAGGTCTACAAAGATAAAACGGTTTTCGTAATATTACAGTATTTGCTTTTTTCCCTATTCTGTTACATTTGCACTGTTGGTATAAAAGCAGTGGTGGGAAAACTGCTGGTGTATTAATATTGAAACAAGGCAGTGGCACCAAACTGCACTAGTAGTTACTGTATTCATCCTAACCATGCGTTCACAATTTAAAAAAAAAAAAAAGTTTCACTTAAGATGATGAAACAGTAAAATACTAATTTTATTGAAGCTTGACCCTGGGGGGTGTTTTAAATATTCTGTGTGATGAAATAGGAAGTACTCCCAAAGCACTTTTGCCTAATGAAGTAAAGTGGCATTAAAGTACCTTTAAAGGTAAAGCACTGTGTGATTGAGTTCTAAGCTGAACTAGCCTCTTTTTACATGGCACATCATTTCTATTTTAAAGAATGGCTAATAGACAAAATTTGGTTATTCAGCCTAGGGTATTTGGCAGATATTTTCTTGAAAAGAAGGGAAGTGAGCCTGTTACTTTTTTTTTTTTTTTTTTTTTTTGCTGTACGTGGGCCTCTCACAGTCATAACTTATTATAAGCTAAACAAAAGTTAGCAGAGCTTGTGCCTTTGTGGGGAAAGGTCAACCATATATATAGAATGCCACGGACTAGATTATCTTGAATACATTTTTCACATTATGTTCATATAATTTCATTTAATATAGTTTGTTAGGGTACCACATTTTTTTTTAAATTAATTTTTATTGGAGTATGGTTGCTTTACAATGTATTTGTTAAAACACAGATTTCTGGCTTCCAGTCCCAGAGTTTCTGATTTGTAGGTCTGGGGTGGGGCTTGAGATTTGCACATTTGACAAGTTCCTGACGCTACTGGTCTGGAGACCACACTTTGAGAACTGTTGTAGTCACTCGGGCCTTACAACTCATGAATTGCTTTCTTGTTTCAGGGCCCTTGTTCATGTACTTTGCTAGGAATATTCTTGCCTACAATTTTTTGTAAACTTTTTTTTTTTTAAAGAAGAATTTTTTTGGCCACGCCATGTGGCATGTGGGATCTTAGTTCCCCAAGCAGGGATCAGACCTGTGCCCCCTGCAGTGGAAGCACGGAGTCTTAACCACTGGACCGCCAGGGTAGTCCCAGAAGAATTTAAACATATGTAAGAAGAGAATAATATAACGAACTCAGTTGTACTTCTCACCCAGCAATCAACAGATGTTACTTTGTGGCATCTTATTTTAATTTTCTTTAAGTCTTTTTTTTATTGAATTTGTTACAGTATTGCTTCTGTGTGTTTTTTTTTTAAATAATTATTGAGCACCTACTATATTCCAAGTTATTTATTTATTTTGGGCTGTGTTTGGTCTTAGTTTCTGTGTGAGGGCTTTCTCTAGTTGTGGCGAGCGGGGGCCACTCTTCAACGTGGTGCGCGGGCTTCTCACTGTCGCGGCCTCTCTTGTTGTGGAGCATAGGCTCCAGATGCGCAGGCTCAGTAGGTGTGGCTCACGGGCCTAGTTGCTCCGCGGCATGTGGGATCTTCCCAGACCAGGGCTTGAGCCTGTGTCCCCTGCATTGGCAGGCAGATTCTCAACCGCTACGCCATCAGGGAAGCCCCCTTGCTTCTGTTTTGGTTTTTTGGTTTTTTTTTTTTTTGGCCGTGAGGCATGTGGGATTTTAGCTCCCTGACCAGGGATCGAACCCACACCCCATGCATTGGAAGGCAAAGTCTTAATCACTGGACCGCCAGGGAAGTCCCGGTGCCATCTTATTTTATCTGTTCAACCATAATTCCCTTCTCTCTTCCGCCAGTGGTATTTTTTCAAGTATATCCCATAATTCCTATTATTTTCCTCTGAATATTTAACTATTCCTACTACTCTTGACTTATTCTTTAAGTCTCAGATTAAATCTCTCTTTTTCAGAGAGGACTTCTTTGACCTCAGTCTAAATTAGGTACCTTTATTAAACCTGGGAGCTATACTTTTATTTTATAGCACCATAATTTGTAGTTAATATTTCTGTGCTTATTTCTCTTAACAACTCCCTTTGCTTAATTGTAAGGTCCATGAAGAAGAGGGATTATGTTTATTTTATTCACCACTGTATTTGCAGGCTCTAGTACAGTGCCTGATATTTGAAGTTAAATATTTGTTGAATGACTAAACAAGTTAATGGGGCAAACATAATTTATAGCATTTGCTTATAAAAATATTTGGTAAAAGAAATGTAGTGGGATCAGCAGTTTTATTGTCAATTAATCCCCTGCCCTGTCAGGAATACAATAGAAGTAGGCCAGTTTGCTTTCTACTTCCTGTCTTCTTGAGTTACTCTTGATTTCCCTGCTACTGACACTGTAGTTTTATATTACTTCTAACGGCTCTATTTATAAGAATTTCTGTTTGCTATTTCAGCAACTTGCTTCATGTTTGTCTTCTCCCCCAGTGTTTCTCAGTACCCTCACTCCTACCACAATCCTCTGCAGAGTTAGAATTAAGTCCTTTTTGTTAAGCACTGAAACCTACATCCAGACAGTGCCTGGAATGAACCAAGTGATCATTAAGCATTAGTTGAGTGAGCAAATGACAAAATGGATATATCACCATCTAACAGAATGTGTATTTTACTTATTTTGTTTCTTGTCCATCTGCCCTGCTCTAGATAAAGACTTCACGTGGGCAGGAATTTTTGTGTGTTTTGGTTATTCCTAAATCTCTAGTGCCTGCTGCATATTAGATACTCAAAAAATATTGAACATATGTGTGGATAAAAACTCACTATAAAAAAAAAACTCACTATAGTTTTTTTAAGTAACTAGCTCCCTAATATTATAAAAATATATATTTTAAAAATAACTTTTAATAGTATGAAGTAATTTAGGATTAAAAACCCTACCAATTTAAATTTATTTAGAAACTTAATATACCTTAAAGTATCATATTTTTGCATGTCATTCCAAAACCACTATTTAGAATTATCATTTTCATACTATTTCAGATATTCTGTATAAGCCCTTTACTAGAAATATGAAAAGGGACGAGTAAAGAAAATAATAAAGCACAAACACAATGGCAAATAATGATAAAAATGATGGTGGGAAGTACTTTATTAACGATTACCAGAGAAAAAATTAAAATAAAAAAATTTTTTTAAAGTAAAACTATTTCAAAATGTTGTTTAACATCAGGTACCTGACTAGCGATTTTTCTGAATCATCATTTCATATTTCCAGATGATCTGCTTCCTTTTTAAGAATAGAAGAGTAATATTTGTATATACTTATAAATGATTAATGGAAGGTGTCTTGAGTATATCTGTGATGTTTTGTGGGTGACAAAATTAAAGGTACTGCAACTGTTGCTGTGTTTTTTTGCCTACATTCATAATTGAAGAAAATGCTAAATTTCAGTTAGAAGTTAGTGAAAAGATATAAACTTTTTTTTTTTCATCTAAGTTTATGGATTTCCTGAATTCTAAACATGGATCCTTTTGGAGTGGGGAGGCATGCACTGTGAATACGAATTTAAGAATCTTCTCTAAGTCAAGAGTTCAGTCTTCTAATTTGCCAAACAACCTAATCATAACTATTTTGTCCATGTTCCTGTATTCTGTTCACCCTGCCTCCAGTTTACCCCATGAGGAATCAAAGCTGCTTATTCCTCCTTTTCTTACCCTTATACTATTTGCAGAGGATTTATTTCATCTTTGATGGTAGTGGAGTGGAGTATGAACCTAGAGGAAACTCTATTAGGTTGGAATTCTCCATGAAGTTCCTTGGCTCTATCAGTGCATGCATAAATGTTTTGATGAAATCCTTGACTCCATTTAAGTAGTTTATTGTTTGCTTACAGAAGAACTTAACCATGCTCCTTTAAATTGATTTGCTTACACTTTTTTTTTTTTTTTTGGTGGTACGCGGGCCTCTCACTGTTGTGGCCTCTCCTGTTGCGGAGCACAGGCTCCAGACGCGCAGGCTCAGCGGCCATGGCTCACGGGCCTAGCCACTCGGCGTCATGTGGGATCGTCCCAGACCGGGACACGAACCTGCGTCCCCTGCTTTGGCAGGCGGACTCTCAACCACTGCGCCACCAGGGAAGCCCTGCTTACACTTTTGTAGAAGTATTTTATCGTCTCTTAACTCTTTTGCTGCTTTCATGCCCTTTTTTCACTTTTCTTGAATCATCTTTGAAATATTTTAAAAATTTACTCTCTCCCTTTTTCTCTCTGCACATTTCCACTTAAACATCCTGAATTATTATAGTGGTATGTCAGGGGTTTTTGAGTCTTGACAGGAGATGAGGGAACATCCATTGAGGGCCTGCTGTGTTCTAAACACTCCCCTCATTTCTCAGTACTCTGAGGCCTGGGAAAGGTAAGTTCCTCAGGGTTATTTGTGCTGGAGCTGATGAGCAAATTCTGGTCTGACTCCAATCAACCATGTCATGCTGCCCCCCTGATTATTTATTTCTACTTTCAACTGTGCCCAGTATAGTTTTGCTAGATTAACGTTGCTAAGGACCATTTCAGTGTGTTATTATTGTTCAAGAACTGTTAGGCCCATTGTAGTAAACTGTATGACACATCTGGCACATTTGCCCTTCAACCTGTGTTTTTAGCTGCATTTCTTCTACTCTTAACATGCATCCTGTGTTCTAAGTAAATCATTCACTTCCCAATCCTGCAATATGTTATATTTCATATGCCTTCTGTACTCTTTTCACGTACTTCGGAAGAACTTTTAATTCCCATTTCTCTTTTCAAACCTAAATTGACTTGCATTTTTCATGTTTACCAGTTTTGCTTTCAATGATAATGACTTATTCTATTTGAAGGCCACTTACTCTATTTTAAGGTCATTTTATAGGTAAAAATTTGTTAACATAGAGTGTCATCTCTACTCCCAAGGGATGACAATCAGCAAAACCAGCTGAATTTTACTTTACAGATGAAAATTTTCATCCTTGTATCTTTGGTAATATTTTTGGTTGAATTCTTTAATTTTAATTTTTCAAGTTTTTTTTTTTTTTTGGATGTGGACCATTTTTAAAGTCTTTTTCGAATTTGTTACAATATTGCTCTGTTTTATGTTTTGTTTTTCTGGCTGTGGGGCATGTGGGATCTTAGCTCCCCGACCAGGGATTGAACCTGCACCCCACCGGCATTGGAAGGCGAAGTCTTAAGCACTGGACTGCCAGGGAAGTCCCTGGTGCAATTTAAATATGATAAAATTCTCTCATTTTAAGTGCAATTTGATGAATTTTGGCAAATACATATAGTTCTCTACCATTACATTCAAACTATAGAATGTTTTATTTCTGCACATAGTTCCCTCATGCTCATATGTAGTCTATTCCTCCAGCTACCCCTAGTCCCAGACAACCACTGTTCTGCTTTCTGTTACTCTGTAGTTTTACTTTTTCTAGCATTTCACATAAATGTGGTCATACAGAATTTATTCACTAATTGATAGATGTTAATCCTTTTACCAGCTGATGGGCATTCAAATTATTTCTCATGTTTTGCTGTTACGAGTAATGCTGCTCTGAACATTCTTTTACAAGTTTTTTTTTGTGGACATGTGTTTTCATTTTTCTTGAGTAGATACCTAGGAAGGGAATTGCTGGCTTATATGGTATATAAGTGTATGTTTTTAAGAAACACCCAGATTGTTTTCCAAAAAGGCTGTACACTTTGCATTCCCACCAGCAGTGTGTGAGCATTCCAGTCACTAGCCCTTGGTATTGTCAGTTTTTAATTCTAGTCGTTCTAGTGAGTGTGTCAGGTTACCTCATTGTGGTTTTAGTTTTAATTTCTCCGACGACTAGTGTTTTTTTAATTATTATTTTTTAATGTTAAACTTAAAAAATTTTTTTAATTGAAGTATAGTTGATTTATAATATTGTGTTAGTTTCAGGTGTACAGCATAGTGATTCAGTATTTTTGCAGATTATATTCCATTATAGGTTATTACAAGATAATGGGTATAATTCCCTATGCTACACAGTAAATCCTTGTTGCTTATCTATTTTGTATATAGTAGTTTTTATCTGTAATCTCATACCCCTAATTTGTCCCTCCCACCTCCCCTCTCTCCTTTGGTAACCACGTTTGTTTTCTATATTTGTGAGTCTGTATTATTTTTTAGATTCCACATATTAGTGATACCATACATATAGTATTTGTCTTTGACTTATTGAATCAAGTGCACACACACACACACACCCATCTTCTTAATCCAGTTGTCTGTTAATGGGCACTTGGATTACTTCCATGAATACCTTTGCTATTTTAAATAGTGCTGCTATGAACATTAGGGTGTATGTATCTTTTAAGATTAGTGTTTTCATTTTTTCCAGATAGTCCCCGATGACTGACTGGTGATGCTCGACATCTTTTCGTATGCCTACAGGCCATTCATATATATTCTTTTGTGAAGTGTCTGTTCAGATCTTTCACCTGATTCTTTATTGGGTTATCTTTTTTGGATTTAAGAGTTTTAAAAAATATATTCCACATACAATTTCTATGTTATATATTTTGGAAATATTTTCTCCCAATTTGTGGTTTGCCTTTTCATTTTTAAAAATACTATCTTTTGAAGAGCAAAAGCTTCTAATTCTGAAGTAGTACAGTTTAGCAATATTTTTCTTAATGGTTCATGCTGTATGTGTCCTATCTGAAATTTTTGCCTAACCCAGGGTTACAGAGATTTTCTCCTATTTTTTAATCCAGTGTATTTTATAGTTTCAGTTCTTAGGTTTAGATTTATGATCTACTTAAAATTAATTTTTGTGTAAGGAATGATATGTAGTTAAAATTTTTTTATTTGTATGCAGATATCCAGTTTTTTGCATCATATATTTAAAAGAACATGTTTTTCCTCCATTGTATTACTTCTGCATCTTTGTTGAAAATTAATTGACAAGAGTATGGGTATATTTTTGGGATCTCTTTTCTGTTTTATTGATTTATATTAGGGGTCAGCATACTAAGGCCTACATCCAAATTTGACTTGTGGCCTGTTTTTGTAAATAAGGTTTTATTAAAGCATATTGCCATGCCCATTCATTTTTAGGTGTTGTCTATGACTGCAATAGCAGAGAGAGATTTGAGTAGTTGTGACAGAGACTATGTGTCCTACAAAGCTGAAAATATCTACCATCAGGCCCTTTATGGAAAGTTTGCCTACCCCCGGTCTGTTTATCCTTAGGCTAAGACTGTACTCAGTTGATTACTATAGCTTTATAATAAGTCTGGAAATCAGATTGTGTAAGTCTTGAAGTTTGTTCTGCTTTTTAAAAATGGGCTGTTCAAGGACCTTTGTGTTTCCATGTACATTTTATAATCAGTTTGTCAGGTTTATACAAAAGCCTGCTGGAATTTCGATTGGGATCGCATTGAATCTGTAGATCAATTTGGGGGGAATTCATAGCATAAAAATAAGTTTTCCAGTCCATGAATGTGGTATATTTCTCTATTTGCTGAGGCTCTCTTTAATTTCTCTCAGTAATGTTTGTGGCTTTTAGTTTATAGACCTTGCACATCTTTTGCTAAATTTATTCCTCAGTATTTAATTTTTATCTATGAATGTTACTATAAATAGAATTTTAAAAAATTTCATTTGCTGATATATGGTAGTACAGTTGGTTTTATATATTGACCTTATATACTGCAGCCTTGCTAAATTAACTCATTCTCCTAGTTCTAGTGTATTCCTTAGGATTTTCCACTTCTATGATGATATCATCTGTGAGTAAAGATGGTTTTACTTCTTCCTTTCCAGTCTGTCTGCCTTAATCTTAATCTTGCCTTAATCTTAACACTGTTTAGAACCTCCAGTATAGGGACTTCCCTGATGTTCCAGACTCTGCGCTCCCCCGTGCACAGGGCCTGGCTTTGATCCCTGGTCAGGAAACTAAATCCCGCATGCAGCAACTAAAAGATCCTGCACGCCGCAACGAAGATCCCGAGTGCTGCAACTAAGACCCGGTGCAGCCAAATAAATAAATATTAAGGGCTTCCCTGGTGGCGCAGTGGTTGAGGGTCCGCCTGCCGATGCAGGGGACACGGGTTCGTGCCCCGGTCCGGGAGGATCCCACATGCCGCGGAGCGGCTGGGCCCGTGAGCCATGGCCACTGAGCCTGCGTGTCCGGAGCCTGTGCTCCGCAGCGGGAGAGGCCACAGCGGTGGGAGGCCCGCGTACCGCAAAAAAAAAAATTAAAAAAAAAAAAAAGAAACTCCAGTATAATGTTGAATAGAAGTGGTTAGAACAGACATTTTTGCCTTAATATTTGATCTTAGGTAGAACCATTTAATTTTTCCCCATTAAGATTCACTGTAGGTTTTTATAGATGTCTTTTTTTTTAAATCATGGATGCCTGTTGAATTTTATAAAATGTTTCTTCTTGAAGTTATTGAAATGATTGTATGCTTTTTTCCTTTAGTCTATGAACGTGTGATGAATTACATTGATTTTTGGATGTTAAACTAAATTTGCATTCTTGTGATAAAACCCACTTGGTCATGATTTTTTTAAATTAATTTTGGCTGTGTTGGGTCTTTGTTGCTGCGTGTGGGCTTTCTCTAGTTGCAGCGAGCAGGGGCTGCTCTTTCTTGCGGTGCGAGGGCTTCTCATTGTGGTGGTTTCTCTTGTTGCGGAGCACGGGCTCTAGGCATGGTCTTTAGTTGTGACACACGGGCTCTAGAGCGCAGGCTCAGTAGCTGTGGCGCACAGGCTTAGTTGCTTCGCGTCATGTGGGATCTTCCCAGACCAGGGATCGAACTCATGTCCCCTGTATTGGCAGGCAGATTCTTAACCACTGCGCCACCACGGAAGTCCCAATGTATTATTTTCTAATATTGAATTTGATTTCTTAATTAAGTTAAGGATTTTTACATCAGTATTCGTGAGGGTCTGCAGTTGAGGTCTGCCGTTTTCCTGTGATGTCACTGGTTTGGGTATCAGGATAATACTGGCCTTGTAAAGTAAGCTGAGACTTTTTTTTCCTCTAGTTTTTGAAAGAATTTATACAAGATTAGTATTTTTTAAAATGTTCGATAGAGTTTACCAGGGAAGCAGTCTGAGTTGTTTTTTGTCTTGTGATTTTTACTAATAGCTAAGTTGTAAGAGATTCGCAATTTCCTCTCAATTAGCAATAAAAAAGGTACTTTATTGGCACAAATAAATTTGAAAATATATTGGGCTTTATCCTGCTTTCTGATTTTGTTAGATGTGGAAGGGACATTTATGAGAAGTTGAGAACCAGCCTTTCCAACTGTGTACTTTAAATATAATAGGGAAATCATTTTATTGTTATATTTTGGCTAAATACTTAATGCTCTTCTTGTTAAAAATATTTGGTTGCTTATTCACCTTTGTTTTTGTTAATTTTAGGAACTTAAAAGGAGTATAGAAAATCAAGCAGAAAGGAAATTGGAGGGTCAGAATTCCCAGAGTCCTCAGCAGATCTCACAGTGTTTCAACACAAGCTCAGAGCAAAATGGTCATGTTCCTGCAGTGCCAGATACACAACCAGTTCTGCAGTTTGGTAATCCTTATGCAACACAGGAAACAAGAGGTTATTAAAATATTTTTGGTTGGGGTTAGCTGAATGTGGAGGTTTTTTTTGTTTGTATCTTCCTGGGATTAGAGAACTGTTGGTTATGATCAACTCTAATAGAAATCTTGCTTTATAATAAGCAGTTTTAATGTTTAACACTAACTGGCTTCATCTAGAAGCAGTACACCATGAATGAGGAGTCTATTTGCTTATTGCACATAGTTCTTATTTTTAAAGATCATTTGGGTTAAAAAAAAGACATTTTTTGGATACACTAAAGTGGTTCTTTATATTCTGTTCATCATAGCTATACACGGAGATTCTAATTTTAGTACCAGGTTTTTACCCTACCCTTCCAAAATTTTTATTTCAGATGGAGCAGATGGTGCTTTTTACCCAGATGAAATCCAAAGGCCACCTGTGAGAGTACCCTCTTGGGGACTGGAAGATAATGTTGTCTGCAGCCAGCCTGCCCGAAATCTAAGTCGACCTGATGGTTTAGAAGACCCTGAGGATAGTAAAGTAAATTGAATTTCTATTTTCTGAGCCTGTCCCTTTTATTTTTTGTCCTGTGTAGAGAGTTATGTGTGTGTAGAAAGAGAGAATGTGTATGCTCGTGTGTGCACATGATTGCTTACTTGATTTTTTGAAAAATCTGCTTGTATTTAAATTTGAAAAATCAACCATTAATATGCTTCAGACTTATACTGTAGGATTTATTGAGAGAATGACCTTAGAATATTGTAGTTATAAGATAGTTTAATTTTAAAAATTTTTTAAAAGTTGAGCTATAATTGACATATAACATGTTTCAGGTGTGCAACATAGCGATTCGGTATTTGTGTATATTGCAAAATGATCATAACAAGTCTAGTTAACATCCATCATCATACAGCTATAATTTTTTTCTTGTGATGAGAACTTTTAAGATCTACTCTCTTAGCAACTTTCAAATATACAATACAGTATTAACTGTAGTCACAGATAGTTTAATCTTAATTATCACAGAGTAATTTACTATATTCTTTTGATTGTAGATGTACCAGGTTGCAAGAAGCAAAGCGTTAATGACAGTGTTATGCTTTGGTGTGCATCTTTTCAGTTTTGCATTTATATCCCACTTTAAGTTATAAAGTGGACTCTTCGTTATCTTTAGCAAGAAAAAGGAAGAAGTGTGTGTATCATAGTTTTCTTTTTCAGAGAAATACTCTTGTAGACATCATTAGTATTTAATCTCTCAGCAGTACAGTACTGATGATAATTGAATCAGTTTACATGGCATGGCATTCTTTTTATTTCATTTAAGAGATTTCTTCACCATTTAATAGATCCTTTTCCTCATAGCTTTTTGGATTTTCTGGTCATTAAGGTGTGTTTAAAAGAAATGCTTTATCATGCTCTTTGCAAGTACAGCGGTATCATGACCTGTTTCTCATTTAATCTAGTTTGCTGCATTTAATTGCTATTAACCTTTGCAGAAACTGATCAGTGTTCAGACAGGCATGATTTTAGCCCTAGTGCTCAACACCCATAATGGAGAAAAATGTATTTCTCTCTTCTGCCTTTTGGCCTCCTATATCCATTACTGGGAATAATTAGGAAAACTGTCAGAACTTTGGTAGCCTATATGAAGTCTAGAGTATCATCTTACTGCTTTATCACACCTTTACTTCACATTTTGCATATTTAATCTGATCATTCTTGGCACAGATGTTACATGTGACAAGCTCTTCTCTTCTGTAGTCATCTGCTTCAGTTTAATTAGTAGAGTGTTCTTTCTGATCTGTGTGCTTTGCCCTCCTGCAAACCCATGAGAAGCAGTGTTAGAGTCTTGTGCTCATTTGCTGACATGCTTAGATTTGGTAATGAGATGGAAGGGGTCTTAATAGGCACACCTTGGGTAATTGTATTTTGCTATCAGAGGATTTTTCACATTAGAAACTAATTTTTTTGCACATTCAGACCTTATTTTTTTTTTAAAAATTCTTGTCATTACAACAACAAAAATCACTTGCAAATGAAGTGTTTTAGTTAAGTAGTTTTAGTTAGAATATAAAAAGCAGCTCTGAGTTGACCTGTTCCTTTTCTCTGGCTCTTTGCCCTGGAAGTATTTAACAGCCTGGGACCCAGTGCCTTTCAGTTGGGGTTGAAGCGGCTGCACTTCCAGCCCCCTTCAGTCACACCTACCATATCTCCTCCCTTCTGTACCAAAAACTTTCTGTCTCACTCCCCTTCACCTCATAGTTGTAATTATGATGATAGTGATGGCAGTAGACATTTCTGTAGTTTTATTGGACAGCTAATGCTTAACACTTTAAATATATTAACTCTTCATAGCTGTCCTATGAGGTAGAAACTATTACTATGTTTTATAATGGAGGAAACAGAGACAGACTACCTGGCTTGCTTGAAGTCATACAGCTGGTAAGTGTACAGCCTCATCAGTTTGGCTATGGAAGTTGTGGTTTTACCACCTATCAGCCTACCAAGTGGCTAAACCACAGGTTCCCAAACTTTCTCAGTTAATGGCACCTTTAGCATCTCAGTAGCCTCCTGCACAGTTTTTGGAACCATGGTCTAAACTCTTCCTACACAAAAACATCATTTTTGGACCAACACTATTGGTATCTCCTGGGAGCTTGTTAGAAATAAGGAACCTCTGGCTCCACTCCAGACCTACAGAGAATCAGACTGCATTTAACAAAGTCTTTCGGTGATCATGCGCTTAATAAAATTTGAGTTGCACTGGTCTAAGCTTCCTAAGGCCCATCAGGCAAGGTTGGATTACTTTCTCTTCCTTTAACACATATCCCACTTTCCAGTTGTTTTTATGCCTTTGTATAATGTTTCCCTTTCACCTGACTAGCTTTACTTCTTTCCTTTCTCCTCTATCTCTGAAAGACTGAGGTTCACACATTCTGTTAATGTGTAGTTTGCAGCTTTCCACATGAATCCTTCACTATGAACCCCCCAATTGAAGACTGACAATTTTTGTATTTACATTTTTTTCTCATGAGTTTTTTAGTTTTTATTCTCAGAAGGATCTGTGGTTTTCAAAGGGGCTATGACTCCACAATTATTGGGAATCACTGCTTTAAAGAATCAAGGCCTGTTTCCCATTGTCATGACACATGGAATTTTTGCCTTTCTTAAATTTTGCCATTTTTCATATGTTGTCTTATTTTTAAAATTTTACTTTGAATATAACCAGTATGTTTTCTGTTTACAAAAGTAGTATATAATTACAGCCAATTCACTTTTATCAAGACTGCCAAGACATTTATTTAAAATTAATTAATTTATTTTTGGCTGTGTTGGGTCTTCATTGCTGTGTGTGGGCTTTCTCTAGTTGCGGTGAGCGGGGGCTACTCTTCGTTGCAGTGCGTGGGCTTCTCATTGCGGTGGCTTCTCTAGGTGTAGAGCATGGACTCTAGGCACATGGGCTTCAGTAGTTGTGGTGTGCAGGCTCTAGAGCGCAGGCTCAGTAGTTGTGGCGCAAGGGCATAGTTGCTCCACGGCATGTGGGATCTTCCTGGACCAGGGATCGAACCCGTGTCCCCTGCATTGGCAGGCAGATTCTTAACCACTGCACCACCAGGGAAGTCCCCCAAGACATTTCAAAGGGGAAAGAATAATCATTTCAACAACTGGTGCTGGGACATTTGGATATCCATACGCAAAAAAATGAAATTGGACTTCTACCTCATACCATATACAAAAATTAACTCAAATTGAACCTAAATATAAGAGCTAAAGTATAAAATTCAAAAGAAAACATAGAGATAGATCTTTGTGATGTTAGGCAATGGTTTCTTAGATATGACATCAAAAGCACAAGCAGCAAAGGAAAAAATAGATAAATTAGACATCATCAAAAGGATTACATGAGGGGCTTCCCTGGTGGCACAGTGGTTTAGAATATGCCTGCCAATGCAGGGGACATGGGTTCAAGCCCCGGTCCGGGAAGAGCCCACATGCCACAGAGCAACTAAGCCTGTGTACCACAACTACTGAGCCTGCACTCTAGAGCCCACAAGCCACAACTACTGAAGCCTGTGTGCCTAGAGCCCATGCTCCGCAACGAGAGAAGCCACCGCAATGAGAAGCCCGTGCACTGCAATGAGGAGTAGCCCCCGCTCACCGCAACTAGCCTGTGTGCAGCAACAAAGACCCAACGCAGCCAAAAATAAAATAAATTAAAAAAAAAAGATTACATGAATTCTATATGTTCTGTTTTTTGTTTTTTTTTAATACACACTTTGTTCTAGCTGATTGTGTATCTCTGGTTGGCATCTCTTTTTGTTTTTTTTTTTTAAATATTTATTTATTTAGGCACGCCCGGTCTTAGTCGCGGCATGCGGGATCTTCGTTGCGACATGTGGACTCTTAGTTGCAGCATGCATGTGGGAACTAGATCCCTGACCAGAGATCGAACCCAGGCCCCCTGCATTGGGAGTGTGGAGTCTTACCCACTGGACCACCAGGGAAGTCCCTGGTTGGCATCTCTTAATGCTGAATTTTACCTTCTCTATACCATATAGTACAATGCCTTTCATATACAGTAGAGTCTATTTAAATATTTGTGACTAACGATTTTAGCTAAAGAAATGCTTTTAATTATTTTTATTTTCTGCCTACTAATGTTCAGATCATCTTAGAAAGGTAATTTTTGGTAACAGCTTTATTGAGATATAATTCACATACCATACAATTACCATTTAAAGTATACAATTCAGTGGTTTTTAGTATATTCAGAGAATTGTGCAGCTATCACCACATTCAATTTTAGGACATTTTCCTCACCACAAAAAGAAGCTCTGTACCGTTTAGCAGTTACTTTGTCTCTGTAGAGTTGCTTATTCTGGACATTTATGTAAGTCAGATCTTATAACGTGAGGTCTTTTGTGACTGGCTTCTTTCACTTAGCATAATGTTTTCCAGATCCATCCATGTTTTAGCATACATGCATATTTAGCTTGAAGAATGTACTGCATTCCTTTTTATTAAATGCTGAATAGTGTGCTGTATGGATATACCACATTCTGTTTATCCATTTCTCTGTTGATTAACAGTTGGCTCTTGTGAATAGTGCTGCTGTGAACTTATGTACAAGTTTTTGTTTTGAATACCTTTTTCAGTTTGGTTATATACCTAGGAGTTGAATTGCTGGGTCATAGGGTAACTCTATGTTTAACCTTTTGAAGAATTGCATGATTCCTTTTCCATTGGCAGTGTGTATGTGTAAGAGTTCCAGCTTATCTACATCTTTTCCCACACTTGTTGTCTGTTGTTTTGATGATAGCCCATCCTAGTAGATGAGAAGTGGCATATCATCATGATTTTGATTTGCATTTCCCTGATGGCTAATGATATTGAGCATCTTTAATGTGCTGGTTGACCATTTGTATATGTTCTTTGGGAAAATGTCTATTCAAGTCCTTTGGCCATTTTTATATAGGATTATTTGTCCCTTGCCAGATAAATGATTTGCAAATATTTTCCCATCTGTGGATTGTCTTTATATTCTTTTGGTGGTATCCTTTGCAGCACAAAAGTTTTAAATTTTGATGAAGTCAAATTTACCTATCCGTTTTTTGCTTGTACTTTTGTTGTCGTATCTCAGAAACCATTGCTTTATCTAAGGTAGCTCTAGCTTCTAATTTAGGTCTTTGGTTTGTTTTAAGTTTTGAATATGGAGAAAAGTAACTTTTTTTGGTATTCTTTTCCATTATGGTTTATTACAGGACATCGAATATAGTTCCCTGTGCTGTACAATAGGTCTTTGTTGTTTATCCATTCTATATGTAATAGTTTGCATCTGCTAATCCCAAACTCCCAATCCAACCACCCCCCTCCACCGGCTCCCCTTGGCAACCACAAGTCTTCTCTCTGTGAGTCTGTTTCTGTTTCGTAGATAAGTTCATTTGTGTCATTATTTTAGATTCTACATATAAGTGATATCATATGGTATTTGGCTTTCTCTTTCTGACTTACTTCGCTTAGTGTGATAATCTCTAGGTCCATGTAGCTGCAAATGGCATTATTTCACTCTTTTTTAAAAAAATTTTTTAACATCTTTATTGGAGTATAATTGCTTTACAATGGTGTGTTAGTTTCTGCTTTACAACAAAATGAATCAGTTATATATATACATATGTTCCCATGTCTCTTCCCTCTTGCGTCTCCCTCCCTCCCACCCTCCCTATCCCACCCCTCCAGGCGGTCACAAAGCACCGAGCTGATCTCCCTGTGCTATGCGGCTGCTTCCCACTAGCTATCTACCTTACGTTTGGTAGTGTATATATATGTCCATGCCTCTCTCTCGCTTTGTCACAGCTTACCCTTCCCCCTCCCCATATCCTCAAGTCCGTTCTCTAGTAGGTCAGTGTCTTTATTCCTGTCTTACCCCTAGGTTCTTCATGACATTTTTTTTTCATATATATGTGTTAGCATTACGGTATTTGTCTCTCTCTTTCTGACTTACTTCACTCTGTATGACAGACTCTAGGTCTATCCACCTCATTACAAATAGCTCAATTTCGTTTCTTTTTATGGCTGAGTAATATTCCTTTGTATACATATATACCACACCTTCTTTATCCATTCATCTGTCGGTGGACATTTAGGTTGTTTCCATGTCTCGGCTCTTGTAAATAGTGTTGCATGAACATAGGGCTGCATGTATCTGAGAAAAGTGACATTTGAAAATAGAGATCTTACAAAATTATTTGCTTTCCTATTTTTAAAATACCTTTAAATTTTATGGAGTTGTAATTCAGTGATATTCCTTCATTGACATATTACTAGAAATGGATGTTTGGCTGAGCTTAAACAGTAACATCTCATAAAAAGAGAATGTTGACGAATTTTACTTAATAATACAGAGTTATAAGGATAAACATTAATTCTTTAGTTTTATATAAAAGTTACCCAGAGTCATTGGTACTCTGTTCTTAATGTGTTGATTTTGGCCTTAGCAAATGTTTCTTGTAGGATGCTCTTGAACTAAAGTAGTAATTATTAACTTAGTAAAAGTTCTATTAAGTGGTGGATCTTTCTTCATTGATATTCATTACTAGATCCTTAATGATATCTAAATATTTCAATTAATAATTCCTGGCAAAGGTGGAATCATAACACAGTTTCAGAAATTCTGATTGTCCGAATCCTAATGATTCAGATGGTGTAACTCAATCATTAGCTCCCGAGTGTGTATTGCTAGTTTGATCACAATTGCATTTTTTATTGTGGTTGAATACACATAACATAAAGTTTACCATCTTACTATTTTTTAGTACATGCTTCTATAGCAGTAAGTACAGATGACCCTTAACGCGAGGGTTAGGGGTGCCAACCCTCCATGCAGTTGAAAATCTGAGTATAACTTACAGTTGGTCCTCTACATCTGTGGTTTCTCCCATATCCACAGATCTGCATTCAAGGATCCAACCAACCTCAGTTCATGTAGTATTGTAGTATATACTATTGAAAAAATCCCGCATAAAATCTGCATAAAAGCAGATCTATATAGTTCAAATCCTCATTGTTCAGTGGTCAACAGTATATTCACATTGTTGTGCAACAAGTCTTCGGAACTCTTTTCATCTCGCAAAACAGAAACTCTATACCCGTTAAACAACTCCATTTCTCCCTCCCTCTGGCCCCTGGCATTCTACTTTGTCTCTCTGAATTTGACTATTCTGGATACCTCATATAAGTACAATAGAATCATACAGTATTTATCTTTTTGTGATGGGCTTATTTCACTTAATATATGTCCTCAAGATTCATTCATGTTGTAAGATGTCAGAATTTTT
Organism: Delphinus delphis; assembly: GCF_949987515.2. NCBI lineage: Eukaryota > Metazoa > Chordata > Mammalia > Artiodactyla > Delphinidae > Delphinus > Delphinus delphis. Next base: position 59,293,174 of record NC_082691.1, read on the forward strand.
TTCCTTTTTAAGGCTAAATAATATTTCATTGTATGTGTATACCACATTTTGTTTATCCATGCATCCACTGATAAACATTTGAGTTGTTTCCACCTTTTGGCTATTGTGAATAATGCTGCTATGACCATAGGTGTACCAGTGTATCTGTTTGAGTTCCTGCTTTCAGTTCTTTTGGATATATACCCAGAAATGGAATTGTTGTATCGTATGGTAATTGTATTTTTATGATTGATTAAATGTATTTTGTTGTCTAAGAGATTAACCAATTTTAATACTATTTCAGATGTTCAAACTGGTTATATACTTTGATAAGAAAAACAAGAATATTTTTTAGAGACTAGATTTTGAGTTGAGCATCTCATGAGAAGTTTTGGGTTTCAAACAGAGCTTCAGTTTACCGTAGCATGTTTCCTTTGCTTAAAAACCAGTTTGCAAATAGAAAGAGTATTGTGCTCATGGGTCTAAAGGTACATGAACAATGTACAGTGGTTTAGACCTTTGTGGAGATTAAAATGCTATTGAAAATATTTTCTTAAGAAAAATTTAATTATTTGGAATTGTTCGTAAATACATTTTAGTGTGGTATTCCCAATAATATTTGCTTACAAGATTATTTCAGCAGTTTAGCTAAAATACTAGGTACTTATACTTTAAAACTTGCTATTCAAAATTCTTTTGACTTGACAACTTTCAGTGCTAAAACTTGATTGTTTTAGTAGTTTTGGGTGGAAATCTTGCTAAAATAGAGTACTAATAACCTTGATGACTGAAGTTTATTAATTAAAAACTTAATATTGAATGATGTCCTCACATTCTTTTAAGGTGTATAGTAAAGCTGTATGATCCAGTGTTGAAATCCTATTTGATGTTTTGGGTTCTTGTCTGCTTTCCTCTTTTTTTCACCAGTAGCCATTTTTTGTTGCAGCAGTGAGCCTGCCTTAATAGCCTCACTTCCTGGGCTAATTTGTTATATGTAAACTAGTATGGTTTGGAAACTAATTAGCCGAGCTTGATGAGTAAAATGGAATAACTGTATTTGGGAGTGAAAATTTGGTCATTTTGCATGACAAGATCACCAGAGACTTTATTATATGAATTGGTTACTCAGATTTTATTACATACTTCTTGGTTTTAAACTATTCTCCCAGTAGGTGACTTCTTATTTCATGAGGACTTATGTCTCATTATTACATCTAGAATTCTACTCTTCAGTTCCTCTCCCCTTTTATTCTGGTAGAAGATACAGAATAATAGTTCCCTTACCAAATTATATATGGCTTAGAAAGTATAAATTGCTTTTTTTGCCCCCCTCATCCACATATTTTATAAGCAGACATATTTTTAACATGTCTGATAGGTGGTCTGAAACTAGCACCTTAGCTAGTTCCAAACTCTATTGTTAGCTGCTTCATGGAAGCAGTGAATTGGTGTGAGCTGCAGCTGTTGTAAAACACAGGGAAAGGTGGTTATGAGATTTTTGGTTCCATTATATTTTCGCCCCTAGAAAGTTGTATTGTACAATATTATAAATATGTCTCATCAAGAATTTTGAAAAGTAGAATATGAAGACCTTTTGTTTTATTCTTTTTCTTCAATAGCATTTCAAAAAATTTTAAAACATTTATATATGAGAAAATTTTGTTCATTATTTTATATGTAATTGTTTAAGCAGATTCATTTTCGGGTATTGTTGCTGGAAGGCCTAAGTATGGCAGCCAGAGTAATGTGGCACAGAATCACAATTTGCCTGTTATACATATGTAAGCTTAGCAGATTCAACTACTAAATCATCTTCCCTCTTTGTCCCTGCAGATTTAAAAACTGTCTGGATTTTACTTACTTAAAGACTTTTAATTTTTGAAGTATATGAAGTACTTCCCCCAACATTCCCCAACTTCTCAGTGCCCTATTAGGTTATTGATCCTGTTTTTCTTTTGCCCAGTTATATCCTAAGGGAATCATGTAAACAAAAGTGTTTTCTCATGTGATGCACATGGGAAAAAAAAGTCTCTCACCTCCTTTTTTGAGCTTTTACGGGGGTGGGGGATAACTGTCAGAATAATAGCTAAGTTACCACGCCTTCCCTTACTGTTCCTTCCCCCCCCCCCCAAAAAAAATTCAATTTATCTTTTGTTTGGTCACTTAAAATTTCACATCACATACACTTTTTTGGAACCTCTTCCTATGACAGACCTGACTTATGAGCCTATTAATAGTTCTGGGGCAATCATGACTACCCAGCAACATAAGGACTTTAATCAGTGCCTCTTCCACCTGTTGTGTGCTGTTAGTTCATGACATGAGAGAAGCTAACAGACTGCTTAGGGGAAGAAAGCAAATGGGCACTTCAGATGATGTGGCTGCTTTGGATATGAAGTGACAGTCTGTGCTTGGATATTGATGTAGCAGCAGTGTGCAAATCTATAAAAAGTGACTAGAGGGATGCAGGCATGGAAATTCAAACCAGCATTTTCTTTCAGATTCAGACTCAGATTTACAGGGTTTTAGGAGTCTTCCTTGATAATGTTAATCAGATATTTAAATTTGAATCTGATTGTTTTACATTAGGGTTTTTGAGGCCTGTAGTTTGGTGCATTGCTTCACTTTAACATGGTTTTCCAGTTGGGTTTGCTTGTGTATTTGCCCCAAAACATACACACACACACAGAGTTTTCCTTTATTTATAATTTCTACGTATTGTGCAGTGGGTATATATTATCAAAGAAGATCCTGCCTATCTTACAGATTAATAGTCATTAAATGAGAATAAAAGGAAAAATAATGCAGTCTTAAGATTTTTATGAAAGTGGTCACCCAGTGTATGGAATGAAAAGTCGGTAAAGTTACCTACATATCGGTCAAAAAAGTCTATTGATCTCTACTTCATTCACACACACAGGTGTAGTATACTCTCCATTCCACTGAATACTGCTTTTTATTTCAAGGTATGACTTAGTCCATAGTGAAATACTCTCGAAAAAACAAAAAGTTACTTTCAAACATGTTTACATGAAAATCTAATTTAATGATAATAGAAGTAAATTTCTAAAAGTGTAATCTTATTTCCTTTATACGGTGCTTGATTGAATTAATTAATTGAGGAACTTCTATTTGGTTTCACTTTTCTCAAAAGTTGCACAATTATTGTTTGCCTAGGAAGATGAGAATGTGCCCACTGCCCCTGATCCTCCAAGTCAGCATTTACGTGGCCATGGAACAGGCTTTTGCTTTGATCCCAGGTAATTTTTCTCTTTCCTGTGTACAATTGGGATTACCTGTGGCTCTCAACGTATGGTCCTTGAAAATTTGCTAGAAATGCATATGGTCCAGGGCCCTAACTCAGATCTTGTTGAACCCCAAATCCTTGCTGTAGGGCCCAGCAGTACACGTCTCAGCATGCCTCCAGGTGGTTCTGATGCGCACCGTACCTGGAGGACCAGTGCTGTAAACACCTTTAGTTGTTAAACTGAATGAACACTGTTGGGAAGCTACAAGTTGTATGAATCTTTATAGTTTTACGAAAGGCATATTTTGTTAAAAATTGAAGAATTCTTGTCACTGAGCCTCATTTCACATAATGTGATTGTATTTTTTGGATTTTGATGAGAAAAAGATTTTCTTTGTCAATCTAATCGTAAAACTAAAATTAGAGGCTTTACAAATGGTTTACACAGTTGTCAATAGCAAGCTTTTAGGAGCAGAAAAAGAGGTTCCTGGCGTAACTGAAGAGTTTCAAGGTAAGTGTTAGTATGCATATCAGCTTAACTAGATAAATGTAACCTCACTGTATCTGAAGGTTACTGCTGTTAAAAATCTGTTTATTAGAAATAGGTAATTCTTTCATTTTATTTCCTCAAGCTTTGATGTTCAGAAGAAATGTCCACTCTGTGAATTAATGTTCCCTCCCAACTACGATCAGAGCAAATTTGAAGAACATGTTGAAAGTCACTGGAAGGTGTGCCCAATGTGCAGCGAGCAGTTCCCTCCTGACTATGACCAGCAGGGGTTTGAAAGGCATGTACAAACCCATTTTGATCAGAATGTTTTAAATTTTGACTAGTTAATTTTTATTAGGAGTTAATAATACAGTTCGGCAGTTGGGAAAAAAACACACCTCAGACCACTAAGGAGACCACAAGGTGTCACTTTCATGTACCCTCTATTGCACTTTTCTGACCAAGAGCTACTTTGAGTTTGGTGTTACGTAGTGTCAGGGTCAGTCCTTGGTTTATCACTTATCAATAAATATAATTTTAACCTCTGTTAATCTTACCTGCTTAAGAAGTTCTTGTGTATTTGTATCTTTATTTATTCCCCATTTTGAAAAATTATATGAATGAAGGAAACGGATTATTTTAACGTTACCACACTGAAAAAATAGGTATGTATAGTGTGTTATTTAGCAGAATATTTACACATCTCTGTTGACCTTGTTGATTGAGCATGACTACTAAAAGTTATGTAACACAAAGAATTTATCATAAGTCTTGCAAAGTTATTCTTTTGAATACAGAAACTTCATAATTTAGCCCATGAAATATTTTTTTTAACCCTCTTTAGAAGGGGAGCTGCATGTAGAATGAGATCACATGCTTCCAAGATAGCAAATATCCTTTTTATATTTGAAATGTTTGCTTTAGGAATTAATAGAATGCATATTTTGCTAATTTTATGACTAAAAAATTTTAGAATATCTGATTATTTTTAAGCCATCTTAAAGTTGTATTTCTATCTGATGGGGAAGTGGAACAAGATATGTCAGTGTAATTGTTTCATATTAAATGATCTACTAAACAGTGATGGTTGTGGCATAAAAATCACAGAAAATTTATGTCTTTTTTCACATTTTCTTGATGAGTATAACTTTGAAAAAATGTTCTCAGTAAGTGATTAAATATGTAATGCATAAACCCAAATCAAACTATCGTGTTCGTTATGACTCTGCTGTATATAGTATTCATTAACATTAAAGTAGACACATTTTTAGAAGTGTGTAATTTCATTGTCAAATTTATTTGTGATAGTTTTTCATTAAGTCTAGCATCTTGAATGTCTTTTTGGTCTGGGTCACTAAAAAAATTTTCTGAACTACAGTCCTTTCCCCTTTTAGAATATGAATGTTAAGGATTTAAAGTACTGACTTTTTGATTTTGCTGTTTTTGTGGTTATCAAAATATTTAAGCTTGTCTTAAGCAAACTAGCTATCTAAGATGTTAACTTAATATTCAGTGTAGTGGCATTTTGGGGTACTATATGTGAACCGCATATACACCATCTCACTTGTATTTGTTTCTAGGAGCAGAATTCATGTATCGTTGGAATCCTTTAAAAGGTGTGAGTCTAGGGCAAAACAGTATTGGGCAGTCAGATATCAGGACATGGCAGACCTGGGATGCAGCGGTAATGAAGACTCCATGTTTTAAGCTTCTGGATAGGTTATATGCTAAGCAGAATATATTCAGGTAAAATATGTTCAATGATACGAACATTTTTGTTCCATCAGTTAATAATTATGGACCATACTAACCTAAAAGTATCCTTTGAATATTATAGTGCTACTACCAGTGAAATGAAATTGTTCATCATACTAACCTAGGCAAAACATTGATGAAATCTACATGTCAGCTGAATTCTGCCCCCACCCAAAAAAGGCAGCCTTAGAACAAGGTACTGAATGGATATATTCGTTTCTGTGGCAAACTTGATACTGGTCTTTATAATGGATGCTAATGAAAATAAAGAGCCATGTTTATTTTGGGTCAGAGGCAGTTTATTTTAAATGTGATTTCATTTACATTTATAAGCAGCTTTTCTTGACAGCAATTTTGTTTCATTAAGTTGCCTTCAGTTCTAAAACAAACCTCTGTTGCTTTCAAACTTAAATGTGCTCTGTCCTGAACAAAACATATGAAAATATAATTTAAAGCACAGTTTTCACAGACACAGTACAATACATTCACTATACACGGTATAACAAAATATTCCCATCCTTACCTGTTTAGTAATACTGTCACAATGAATAAGTAAATAGAAACTGGAAATTTTTATAGTTGAAAGAAATTTAACATGCACAATGACTATTTTATGACTGTTTAGCTGTTGAACTACTGATCCAGCCTACAGTTTCTTGCACTAGAAGGAGCGAAGCTAAATAATAATTGCTGGCCTAAAAAAAAATTTGGTCAATTCTAGGTAGATATGAAATAGCCAAGTAGGGCCTTCTTATGCACCAACTGGTAGCTTCTCATGTCTGTATCACCCTTTAAAAGATAAAGGATAACACTGTATATTCAGGACCAAGACTACTCTTCAGAGATCTGAGGACATTTTTAGCGGGTAGTGTCTTTATAAATAACTTTTAAATCCCTCATTATGAGGGATTCACAATTTAAGAGTGTATTAATAGAAGCTTACCCATCTGGCTAACAGAATTGTCTTCCTTTCAAAACGTCTGAAAAACTGAGGAGGGAGGAACACCTGCTTTCCATCTGTAAGACTTTCAACAAATGGAAACACGGGAAGAAAGTTATTTTACAAGCATTTCGAGTTTGATTTTCGTCAGTTTTGTGGGCAGTTAGCCATCTCAAAGCAATTTTTATTGCATAATTAGGCAATTGGTAAACTCATGTTTAAGGAATAGCACTTGGGAGAAATGAACACTCAAGGCATGATGGTACTGTTGGTAAGAAAAACGTTAGGAATGGTCCAGACGTAGGTTATACTCTAATGGGTCACGTATTAGTCACTGACCACCTGCTGCAAGAAGCACTTACCTGTCAATAAGGCTCAATTTCATATTTCAGCAAAATGTCTTACAAAGCTAAACAGACATTTCCAGTGGGAATACAGACATCTACAATGTGATGGAAAAAGTGCCTTTAAAAAAAGTCTGGAAACACAATGAGCATGAGGAGGCAACAGGGGTCTTAACAAGATGCTCCTCTTTGAAACGCGCTTGGCATTTTAATTCTTATCTGCAACCCGCAGGTTGTTAGGGCAGTGGTTGCAAGAACTGGCAACACATAAAACATCACATCTGTTGGCAATAGAGAACGACAAAGTGCTTTAAAACTTCACCTAAAGATGAAGATAGAACTAAATTTCACACACACAAAATTTGCACTTAAGTATTTCAAAGTGTTTCCTAACAGATTTCAGGGGAAAGTATTTGAGGGGAAAGTATTTCACTAAACTGGTATCTTGGTCCACCGACATCAATAGGCATAAATTGAATCCCTTGCACCTAGCAGGCACTCAATGACTGTGTGTTAATGAGTGAACTGAATAGACTTTTTGTACAAAAATGCCATTTGTAACACTAAAATGATTGGTAAGTCACATGGCAAGATTTTCAGCTTTTTAAAGGTCTAAAGGATTTGCAAGATAATATAAAACACAGAAAGCACACCTTTTATGCATGTTATTTAAATATGAAAATATTTTTAGCATATTATGTTAAACATTCTTTCTTATTTATATTTCCGTTACCTAAAGTCTTTCTAGTCACAGGTACTAACTCACTCCATTATGTAAGGCATGGTAACCAGTTTGACAGTGAAGGTATTATTTTGGTTTTGAACACAATGAGTTGATGTGTTGAAAAACTTCAACCAATCACATTATAATCTTGGGGGAAAAACCCTCAGTGCTAGCCCCTCCTCCCCCGCAAATGATATCACTGCAACACAGCTAAACGATACACAACATGCCCTCAATTTCTGTCTTGTTTTGGGGGAAATGTGCTGAAAAACCTAGAGCTTTGTTTAGCACCTTATATCAAAGTAATGAAAATGGGTATGATGATTACATGTGCAAATGTACAAAATCATTAACTCTACAAAGATACATCATTCCAAAATTACAGAAAAAACTTAAAGCATGCATTTATTCTTTAAAGGGTTGCTGAATGCTTCCCCTGAAAAAAGGTGGCTGTTTTCAAAATCAGCAACTGCTGGTGAGGATTTCTTGGCACAGTTATGACCAGCATGTTACTGCTGCATCTTCCTGATAATGTCGGCCGACACCGGGGGATGGAAATTGATTGTGTGGTGCCGCAGGCCCTGAGCTGTCTTGTAACTCTTACCACAACGACACTTGAATGGTTTGCGGACACGAATCTGTGTTCTGTGGCCATTCTTAGCATGGTACTTTATGCCATTCACATTCTGTGGAGAGGACAAAAATATCACCTATTAGACGGAGTCACACAGTGTCAGATGGCGGGGAAAACCTCAGTGCAGGTCTGACTGCAACTGGACAGCTCCTGGATGGCAGCTGTAGACAGAACAGGCTTTTTCGCGAACTCGCAGTCGTGTGTTAATCGTGGGCGGTGCAGACTAGGTCATGTACACAGCTCACCCAAGGCAATTTCAAACACACCTCAGTTACCCTGAAAGTACTGACTTCTGACTTTTACATAAAATACGTATTTAAGACCCAGACTTTTAAAGAGGCACAGCTCCCTCTGAATCTTGTTTCTACTCTGAAGAATGTTAACGATGAAAAATTACATACAAATATCCTCAAGATGGCCCCGAAAAGAATCTAAAGAAAGAAAACATAGGTTAGGGTAATGAAGTTCAAGACGTGTATAAATTCTTCATTTGGAAACTCAGCTTATGTCTTGCTCCCAGCCAACCATGATAACCGCTACCTTATGTAGGGATTTTTGGTCCATTTTCTACTCTGCTTTAAGCCAGTATCTGTGCCCAAATCTTGCCCCAGCACTGTTGTGTGTGTTAAATAAACACCTATGGGCAGACAAGGCCCTACTTTTTATTTATGTATTATTCCAAACATACAGTGAACTTTAAAAATGTTAGGTTATTAAAGCCTCAGCAACAGAGAAGTTCCAAACTTCAAATTGGCCTACAAATCCTAAATGATAACATGAAATAACAAAATGCTTTCTGGATTTCTATCAATTGGTTTTGCTAGCTCACTTGCATATTCTATTTAAGACGTCATGCCTAGAATCACGCTACAGATTCAACCAAGTTAGTTTTGCTTATCCCAATTACATGGTGAGTAAACAGGCTCAGGACACTGAGTAAACTGATGGAAGATTTAAGTAAGAATAAATGGCAGAAGTGATGCTAGAGCATAGGTCTTAATTTCCAAGCCAGCTACTGTCAGACTGAGGAGTAAGGGAAAAGAGAAGATAGGAAGTTGTTGAGTACAGATCACCAGAAGAGTGGACTGTTTTCTAAAGTATTATCTGAATCTAGGCCCACTGAGGCCAGTCCTGTGCCCAACGAAAGGTTTCCAACATAGCCGTCTTCCACTTCGTAGGATGCCCTTATCGAGCTCCCAAAGAATAAGAACAAACTGCAGTTGTTTCATGAGCATCTAGCACCGTGCCTGGCACATAGTAGCTGCTCCACTAGTACCTGTGAATGAATGAATTTGTTAGAGCATGCCTCATTCTGGAAGAAATTGAGAGTTGCCATGAAACAAAGTATGTTCAGTGGTTATTACTATTTATATTTCCCTATTGGAGATTCACAGTGCACATTAATACTTTTCAAAAGTCCTATGGAAGAGAATCCTCTCGACTTTGTTGAACCCAGGGGTGACAAGGAGCAACCAGCTGTCTATGCTTTGAGTCTGAGGGCTGTCCAGTGAGTTGAACCACAAGGACAGACACGACTTCTTCCCTGAACGTCCAGCTGTTGGCCTTCTGCGCCTTCAGCCCTTGTCATCCCTGCATTAATCCCTGCCTGCAGGGCGACGAGGCACTTCACTGGTCTTCTAGAGGCATGCTGGGGAGTAGGAGGTTGCTGCGCTGGGATGTGGGGAGGGCAGTGACGGTGCAGAATCCGACCCATTAACAGAGATGGGTGGATACGCCCTGCCAGCCCCTTGCTGCTCCAACCATCCCACCAGGGGCCCAGGCACATGGGTAAAGAAGCCAACCTGTGTTATCTAGCCCCAGCTGGTACCCTACTGCAGCGGCATGAGAGACCCAGGTGAGAACCACCTAGCTGGAGCCAGGCAACAAAGATAAATATGAAAATATTTTTAGCATATTATGTTAAACATTCTTTCCCTCCTATGGGAGGGAGGGAGATGGGGAGGAAATAACTGTTTTATGATCATTAGAAAAAGACTGTCAACTTTCTAATAGTAACACTATGGTAGGAAGTCTCCTGACTCACAAATGCTTAATAATTTACATCTGCCTGCTTAATAATATTCCATTAGCTCAACAGATATTCACTGAGTACCTCAGTGAATGAAGGGTTACTAAAACATTCCTGTGGATGAAGCGCTACTAAAACATTTCATGTCCTCGCTTTCACCGGGAACTTGTTGCAAGATGGATCATTATAAATCCAGCTTACCCCTGTGCCCCAGTGCCACTCACGCCTTGTCAGAAAAGAGAGGAAACCAAAAATAATAAACATTTGAACAACAAACAAAAAGGCATATAGCAACTCCAACAGGACCAGGTCTTAGATATTCCATCCAGGCCCGAGTTCTTTGTTTGTTTTTTTTTTTTAAATAACTAATTAGGCGAGGGAAGGTTTGAAACCAGAAATTGCCAAAGCCCCCAGAAGCCACTCCAACATGAAACCAGATCTGGAGTTCACCAGGGGAAGGACACGCCCAGGGTTGAGTTGATTCCAACAGGTTCCGTGGTCAGTTCCCAGCTGGAATGTCAACACTGTGTTGTGCGTGGCTATGGCACTGACACATGTCAGCTTTATTACTCTGGAAAAATTAGGAAGCCAGTTGCATGTGTGGAAACACATGGCATTTCCAGGGTTGGCCAAAGAGCCTACAATAAACTACCTTACCATCTCTTTCTCTTTGTTGCTGTGATTTAAAATGTCCACAAGTGTCATGGGACAGCTTATCACAAATGTTAGTACAAGCTCTAATCAGACGTAAGATTTCCCCCATCTGTTCATTCACAGACAGCAATGGAAACTTCACTTTCTAAGACTTGAGGAGCTTAAAAAGCTTCACTGAAACTCCGAATTGCAGAGACCCTGAAATGAGTTTGGTCTTTCAAAAATATTAATAACAAAAATAAACAATGTCAGGCAACTTGAAAATGAAATACTTATTAAATCCTCTGGTCTCTGAAAGGGGGAAAGGGAATTAAGCTCCAATAGGACAAGGAAGGTCACTACAGTGAGAACTTTTCCTCATGCTGAGAACTTGATAACTACTGTCTTATTCAGTACTCAGGTTTTAAATAGAACTGACATTCAGGACTTTCCTGGTTGGGATAGTGGTTAAGAATCCACCTGCCAACGCAGGGGACACGGGTTCGAGCCCTGGTCCAGGAAGATCCCACATGCCGCGGAGCAACTAAGCCCGTGCGCCACAACTACTGAGCCCTGCGTGCCACAACTACTGAAGCCTGCACACCTAGAGCCTGTGCTCCGCAACAAGAGAAGCCACCGCAATGAGAAGCCCGCACACCGCAATGAAGAGTATCCTCCGCTCACTGCAACTAGAGAAAGCCTGTGCACAGCAACGAAGACCCAGCGCAGCCAAGAATAAATAAATAGATTAATTAATTAGAAAAAGAAAGAAAATGAGAGGTACTGAAGGAGAGCGGAGGGGAAGGGGGGCATTCTAGGCAGAAGAAATAACACGGGAAACAACTCGGAGACCTAGCTGTACTGCGGACCCTGCTCCCTTGCCCTACTCTGTATGAAGTCTGGGGAGTTAGATGCTCATCTTCTCCCAGTTCTGCAAATGCCAATGAAATGGTGAGAAGAGCTGATCCTCAGTCAGTGCCCAAGAGACTCATGGTTGAGAGACTCCCTGCCGACGGGGGCAGGGAATGAGACACATGTGAAGTCAGCCCTGGGCATGAACAAGATGGCAGCAGTTGTGGATTCTGCCCGACTCCACAGCACACCAAGCTCATTACGCCCTCCACTCACCAACACCCATTCCAACCATCACGCAGTAAATAAGATGAAATAATTATACCAGAGAACACCTGGTACACCCTGCGGCCAGTAACTTCCCAGCAGAAGGAGTTAGACTAAAACTGTAGGGAATATGACCACACTCATGTCAAGCACTTGGTCAGGAGAAGCAGTTATGCATTTGTTCCTGTCCCATGTGCACCGTTACGTGGCACTCTGGCTCAGAAAAGGAAACTCACACTTCCCTCATGGAAAGCAGGACCACTAATTGCCACCCATGTCGTTCACCAGTTAGTGGTACTGAAGCAGGCAGCCTCCGTAGCCCAAGGTTCACACAATTTTCTTTTGGCCTCAGATGGAGAAACAACACTGCAAAGGCCCCACCAACCTAGACACAGACAAACTGCAGGAGAGGAAACTGCTGGAAACTCAAGAAAAATAGAAGCCAAAGAATAATGACAAGAAAATAAAAATGACCAGGGGAAAAGGATGTAAAAAAGGAATGAAAGAGAGGTGGGAAAGACAGAGGGCCTCATCATAAAGGGTGTAGCTTATACCACCCCCCCCACCAGCTTTTTGGGGTTTTTTTCGGTCAGCTACAATCTGGGTCGTTACTTTGCTCTCTCTTTTAACATCGCTGATGTGCAAGACATCCTTTAGACAGTGTTTGGACCCTTGAGAGAAGGCAGCAAGACGGCAGAGCACAGAGGACCAGCTCTCATGAAGCATGGAGAGAAGGTGCATCTGGAGGTAGGCAGGGTACAAGGACAGCATCCCTGTCCAGCTTTCTCCACTTTGAAAGAAAGAAAGAAGGGAAAAATCTCTTTCTGCAAGCAGAGCTGTCCTCTGGACAAACTAGCTTGTCGAACGATTCCCCTGGGCTCCTGAGATAACAATTTTGTTGCTTTCTCACCCCTGCACCCACTTCCTCGCTGCCTTCTGATCCAGAGGAATGTACATGTGCACCTGGGGTACCCAGACAGCGCGTCAGGACACCCTGATGGGACCTCACATCTCCATCCTGGGGTTTTTCACTGTAGTTTAAACAAAGCACATCTGTGCTTCCCATGATAAAAATTTAACAGTATATAGATCAGGTGAAATCATGGGCAACTTACCTGTGATACATTTGGGTTTCATGCTTTTATATCAGAAGCAGGTATAAAAAGTATTGAAATAGATTTTTTTAGTGTTCAGAGACATACTGAAGAAGGAGCGATACGGGAAGCGCTTATGCTGCCATACACTTTTCAAGCCTTTCTTTAAAAACAGTCAGTCTGCTGGGGAAAGTAGCATCTCGTCAAATGCACCAGGTATGTTTTTGATTTTTACATTTCTATCTCACAGCTGGATTTTAAAGAACTGCCAACACCTCATGGGAAAGTTTGCAACTTTGTTTTTCGACATGCCCTCTGGACCCACACTTGAGTGCTGTGGGTGTCCTCACTGTTCTGTCCCTTTGAGTCTTCTTAGTAGAGAATTTGGCGCCCCCAGCTGCCCTGACACCCAGAGGCAGGCCTGAGAGACACAGGCTCTGCGCCGCCTACAGAGAGTTCATCGAAGCTACAGCGGGCGGGTTTGGTGAGAAAAATACCAAAGCCCCTTTTCTCTTTTCTCCCTTTTCAAGCAAGGGCTTCCTCAGCTGGAAGTAAATACCCTGCAGCGTTTTCCAAAAGGGCTCTGTGAACCGTCTGCAGAGCCGACCGCTGCGGAAGGTGTTCGGCAAATAAACAGGTGACGCATTTGATATTCTGACTGGTCTGACATGAATCTGAAGAATATCAAAGACATGATTCTCCCACCAAAAAAACTCTCTTTTGACGTACCGCTCCCACACAGGTCAGTGAAGGGGACAACACACCCAACGGCCAGAAACCAGGGACAGCACTGACCTGCGGGCAGCCTGGGCCCAGGCCTGGCTTTCCGGGGGGCCACCTACGCCAAGCGGGGTGGCACGTCTCTTACCTTGTACCTCTTCTTACAGCCGGGAACCGGGCAGGCGAAGGGCTTCTCCTCACCGCCGTTCATGCACATGGAGCTGAGGATGGCCTCGGAGCTGATGGCGCTCTCTGTGGTCCAGGACTCGTCGCTGTCCGACTCCTCGTAATCCACCTCCTCCTCATCGTACTCGCTGCCTGTGGGGCCAGAGGAGAAACACAAGGGCTGTCAGGACGCCCCGCACGGCGGCGGCTCCTGCTGCCCTGGGAGAGAGCGTCCAGGCGCCAAGGGGCTGCAAGTGCATCTAGTCCCCGGGACAGTCCTGGGGGCAACATATCTGCTTTCCCACGGGAGAGACCAGGGAAAGGGCTTCCCAGCGATTCATGGCGAGGAATGAGCTGTGCAAGAGCTTGGACGCAGTCTTCTGCGGGAAAGGTGATTGACCGCAAAGGTGCTGGGAAGGCTAAAACCAAAACTAACCAACTACGACAGACACACCCCTGCCCCAACACACACACGGACACGCACACACACGATATGCCTGACGTTACAATGGACAGAATTCTGTCCCCATAGTTTTATGCTTTATTGGCATGGTAAACACAAAATCTGTAGGAGGGGGTTACATTCTACACTTACTAGGTATTTACACTTCGGTGGGAATTAATTTCAGTTCTTTTTCTTTATAAGCTGAGCTGGGAAGACCATGAAGAAATTTAGAACTAAAAGGGTGTTACCCCAAGCTAGGGAGCAGGGGGACAGAAATGCCCAGAGCTCTGAGGACACAATGTCATCATCATCCTCAGAAGGCAGGTCCAGCTCCAGGAAGACCAAACGATTCCCTACGCACCTGTCCTCAGGGAATAGCACCTGCCTTTCAGCTACACAAAACCCTCCCTGGGAGGGAGGGCTGAGCCGTTGCAGCAGACAGCTCAGACAGACGAGGGGATTCCCTTGTATCCTGGTTAAGAGCTCTGCTCAGAACTGAATTAAAAATCTGCTGTGCTGACTTCTGCCCGGGACGGCAGGGATGGAGAACCACTTCAACAAGCAGCCCCTCTTTGCTCTTTCTTTAACGAGGTCCACAGCCGTTTATTTGGAGCTTTTGCACAATATAACCCTGAAGGACATAATTCTACAGATCATAAACAGTGTAAAATAATATGTTGACAAGTCCTAATGCATTTACAAGCCCCGTGGAATAAATAGGAATTACAGCACAACATCAATAAGAATTATATGGTAGCAATTACAGTTGTGAAATTCATCCCCCAGGTGTGAGGCTAAATTGCACCCGGGGCCTGCCTGGGTGCTCCACGGGGCTCCCCCTGCTACATCAATTATTTCAACACCAGATATTGGCATTTTTATTGGGTTTCATTTTAATAGGCATTAATAAGATTGTTTGAAGAGCCAGTTGAGCCAGGAACAAGGACGCCAGCCTCTGAGGCGAACACTTAAAAGGATCCAGGAAGGAAGGAAGGGACCTCAAGGTGAACGAGTGCCTCGTATGGTTCAGGCACACTGGCTGCATCAGCTCATTTAATCCTCTGGTGACCCTGTGAGGTGGGGTGTCACTTTCCTACACGAGAGGAAATGAGCCCTGTGAGGCTCGAGAGCTGCCGCATCCTCAATTAGCTAGTAAGGGAGTTACCTTTTCCCAGGTTGCCTCCCGGCCTCCAGTGCCGGCAGCTCTCTGGGGGTGGGGTGGGGTGTGTCTCTCTCAACCTCCATGTCGCTGGGCCTCCACCATCTACCGCTCAGAATTCAAAGCAGCCTGCTTTGAAGCCTGTTTAGAAACTCAGGCGGTACGGAAAAAACAATTTGACAAAAATGAGGCTCCCCGCTGCGCTTGGCTGGAGCCCCCAGAGACAAGAGACCCAGCTGGGAAGCGCTCGTAGGACACAGCACAGGGGTACCTGCTCTGCCGCGTCCCTCGGTCCATGAGCAAATCTGGAAACCTGTTTCTAAGTAGGGCACTGTTTAGGACGTTTTACTCTTAAACAAATGCCACATGCTGGTGTCCTTTAAATTGCTTGTTAGAAAACTATAAATACTATTTCGCAGAGCTCTTCCACCAGGACTTGAGAAAGTGAGGATGACTAATTTACCCATCTAACTGAGCTAATTTGTTAACCTGAATACCAGGAATCGCACAACGTTTACAACTGGGGGCAGCGCGAAAGCCTCAGACCAACCGAGGGCTTAATGAAGCCCAGCAGAAGATAAAACTGCAAAACTCTTCGGGATCAGAAGGGGCCAGGTCTGGGGGGTTAATGCTGTGGACACACTCGCCTGCAAACCATGCAGCATCCAGTCCCAAGTGGGGCAGGTAGGAGGACCACATGATCTACTGTCCGTGTCAGGATGCCTTTGCGAGTGAAAGCCAGCACGGGGACAACAGGCATACACAACTGGGCCCCACACACACACATCCTCGTCATCCGCACACCACAAGGTCCTTCGGGTGCTTTGTGAAACTGTCTCACCTGGATGGGGGTCGAGAAGGATCTGTTTCTATTTAGTTCTGTCCTATAACACAGCTGAGCGAGGCCCAACCCTGGGTTCATGACTTGGCTGGACATTGTCAGCTGAGTGACCAACCTACTTGGCCTCTACTTTCTCTTCTGTGAAATGGGAGGAAACAACTTCTTCCTTACAGTTGAAGGATTAGAATTAATGTTTATAAAGCACCTGGCACAGGAGGACCTGCACGTAGTAAGTGCTCAAAAAAACAGAAGACAGTATAATACTATTTTTGTAATAATACTATTTATAATATTACATGTAAAATAATACTATTTTTAGAAAGGCCTGTTGCGAAACCGAACAAAAAATAAGATAATTCTGATAGGTTTGGGCATCTCCACCAGAAAAAATACAAGAGGGATTCCATAACAAGAGAGGTGCTGTGCTGGCTGAGGACTGTTCGTGCAGATGCATCTACAGGGGCCAAGCTGGGAGCCCAGGCTGGGAGCCCCTGTGAGCCCTGGTGCTGCCACCGACAAACTGTGTGACCCCAGGCAAGTGATGTTACCTCTCTGAGTTTTAGAGTCCTCATCTGTAAAATGGGCTGATAACACTACTACCTCTTAAGGTTGCTGTGAGGAGCAACTGAGTTCCTGTTTTTAGAAGTATTTAGAACAATGATACATGGTAAGCATTAAAGAAGCATTTGGTAAATAAATAGGCAAAAGGTCACGTGAGCAGTTTACTTCATCCACTGTTCCCTCGCTTTCTCTTGAGGGTACTCACGTTTTAAAAACAGGAGTGGGGGGGGTCTACTGTTGCTTGTGTTCCTGTACCCCAAGTGCTACCCTGTCATCAAACAGGAGAAATGTCGCCAGCTGTGAGGCGGGTCCTGCAGCCACACGGCATCCTGCAGGTACAGGGGTTGCTATTGTCCCAGAAAGCCACACAAGCTCAGACGCTGGCATCCACTCGGTGCGCATATCTGGAAACCTTGCCAGCAGGGCCTGCAGTGCTCTGAAGAAAACAACCGAGGCCCCGAAACCTACTGCTCTTCCTCTCTTTTCACACATCTTTGAACCCTAGGAAATGCTAACCTGAAAGGAGTCATGGCTTTAGTTCAGAAACATGTGGGCCAACCCTCTCTGCTTTGTTTTATTCATGTCCTCATGCCTTTCGAAGGAGAAAAGTCAACCCCAACCTGGTTCATTTTCAATCTCTGCTTCACCTGCCATCTCAAAACTAACTTCTGAACGAAGGGATCTGCAGCGCTTGCCAGCCCTCTGCTAGAGATTTCCGCCCCCTGCCCCCCATTTAGGGAAAGCAGGATGGAGCGAGGCTGACTCTCCTAGCAGGGGTCTCCCAGCTTTTCGATCCTCTCCTACATCCCGGTCAATAAGAAATTGTGGGCACTGCCTCCCTGAGGGGGAGCGTGTGTGAATATACTGTTTATAAATGATATACATGTACTAACATATCACTATATAAAACAGATATGCAAATCAAAGGATGAGGATGAAATAGTTTAATAAATATATATATTAATACGAGAAATATTTTCCTTAGTAAGTGTAAAGATTTGATATCTCCTTCCTCCACCTCATAGATTGTCTTGCGCACCCACTTTGGAGCCCACTGCCCTCCAGGCCAGCTGGAGGGGTCAAACGGGCCCCATCACAGCCAGCTTTGAGGCTATCAGATATGATGAGCCTTTGGATTGTTCCAGGGGAGAGGTATGGCGCGTTAAGGATGGAAACGCTCATTCATTCACCCTGATCTTGAGTTAATGGGTGATCTCTGAGGCCCCGTGTGAGCCCCACCCTGTCAGCCTATCAGAGCGGGTGCTGGGCTCCAGCCACCAGACAGAGGGAGGATGCGGAATCAATTCAAGCTTCTAGTTCTGAGCGCCCATCACCCAGAATCCATAAAATGTTAATCGCCACATCAGTTTCTGAAGAAAAAAATTATAAGAAGTATTTCCTCTGTGTAAAAGAGGAAAAAGACCCCCAAACACCCTACCTGTAGTTGTAAGTAACTGGGGCAGGGAGGTGGGAGGAAAGCATGGGAGTCACAAGAAGAAATTTACCCCCCTGGGGCCCAGAACAGGTGTCTGGGGACAGGCTGGCAGGTGTCCTCCTAGCAAGCAGGGTTGGGGAACATTGAGTCGGTGAGTCGGAATTTTGCAACTAGAAGGAGAGGCGCTCCGCAGTCTATCCGGGCGGGCTCCCTTTCTCCAGGGCTACTGACTGGGGATTCTAGCAGGGAAAGACTACGCTGTGGTGAATACCGGTTCATCTTCGTCTCTCCCTTCTTCTCTCCACCTCCCACCCTTTCCTTCCTACAAGTCTACCCTAAGCCCTGGCAACTGAAAGGGACAAGCGCTCAAACACAAAACAGAAAACTTGCTGTAGGCCAACACCTCCTCCCCACACTGACCGTCTTGAAGAGTCCAGAGGAGAGCATTCTCACAACTAAAGAGAAAGCCTGAAGACCTTAATTAAGAAAAGCAGATGAAAACCCCATGGACGTGGCTTCTTTAGAGCGACGGTGGCTGGTTCTGTGGCTTCTAGAAGTGCCACCCTTTCCTCTGGGTTGTGGCACCTGGGGAGGCTGTCAGCACAGGGACACAAACTATAAAGACATTGCCCTTGTATTTGAAAACAAAGATTGACTGACTGGGTCAGATTTCTAATTTGGATGAACTTGTTCTCTTAGAAGAGAGAACACCTTCAAAGATCTGCATCTCAAGAACACAGAGGACAGAGGGCTGGGATGCTGGATGAACTGTCAGGGCGGATTTACAATGGGGATTCAGCCAAGCAATTATTTTGTTAGGATGGTTACTGTTTTTGCTGATGCTCTGGTTACAAAGTCCCATAGCTTTGAGGCTCTGTCCAACCTCAGTTCTCCCGTAAGTCCTGTTATTTTTACTGCACTAATGGGCACAATATGAAGATTTGAGGAATGCACAAAGGCATGATAGCCAAAATACCTGTTTTCTTTGATCTAGCCTCCTTTTGCTTTAAATCATTTGCTACTTAAATTCTTTTTTTTTTTTTTTTTTTTGGCGGTACGCGGGCCTCTCACTGTTGTGGCCTCTCCCGTTGCGGAGCAACAGGCTCCGGACGCGCAGGCTCAGCGGCCATGGCTCACGGGCCCAGCCGCTCCGCGGCATGTGGGATCTTCCCGGACCGGGGCACGAACCCGCGTCCCCTGCATCGGCAGGCAGACTCTCAACCACTGCGCCACCAGGGAGGCCCGCTACTTAAATTCTGGCACTTAATTCTCCATCTAACCTGACCTGTGCCTACTCGGATTTTTTTTTTTTTTTTTGGCTGCGTTGTGTCTTCGTTGCTGCGCGCGGGCTTTCTCTAGTTGCGGTGCGCGGGCTTCTCATTGCAGTGGCTTCTCTTGTTGTGGAGCATGGGCTCAGTAGTTGTGGCGCACGGGCTTAGTTGCTCCGTGGCATGTGGGATCTTCCCGGACCAGGGCTCGAACCCGTGTCCCCTGAATTGGCAGGCGGATTCTTAACCACTGTGCCACCAGGGAAGTCCCAACTTGGATTTTTTTTTTAAATAAAAATTGTAGCTGCCTAAGAGCGAGCAAATTTTGCTTTACACATGCATTTCTGGAAGCAGAAGGGGTTGGGAGATCCCTCTGCCATTTAGGTGGTGGGGTGGCTCCTGTGAGCCTGGCATGGGGACAGGTGTTTTCCATGGAACCTGAGGTTCAGGAGGTGAGGGATGTGCCCAAGGTCATCCAGCTAGATACAGGCAGACTGGACTGGTACTTGGGTCTTCAGTTTCAAAGTTTGTGCTTCTTTGATTTATTTTCAAACGGAATATCCCTGATCGAGGGAGATAAAGATTTGACACACAGAGCAAAGCCCTGGAAGTGCTGGGGAGGAGGGAGTCCCAGGCACATGTGGGGCGGGCGTGTGAGCGTGTGGGAAGCACAGGGCTAGCCTCGTACAGTCAGGCAGGGGTGGGCCCTGCCCTCCTGGGTGGTGGCCGTCCAGTGTTCCAAAGAAAAGCTCCATGAGGTGATTTTTTTCAGGCTCTTCTTAGTCTTAGTCACTAAGCAATTTAAAAATGACTTTCACCAAGGTTAGCCTTTCTACAAGAAAATGTCACTTCACCTTGCACGGTCACAGGTAGGAACGGGCAGGCAGTAATTTTTCTCAGGTTGAATTTTCCACTGTCATCCTCCACGGCTGCACAGTCCCCGTCGTGGGGGCCTGAGGCAGGCAGGACAGTGGCTAAGGGAAGTGCCTTTGGGTGGGCCCAAGAGCTCACAACAGCATTTCAGTGTGGGAAATGAGCAAACCTAGTAGGTAGGATTTCCTAGGGCAGGACTATAAAAGATTCTACAGGACTGCCGAAAGATTCCTCCTGGTTGTCGGCCAAGGAAGTAAAAATCAGAGCTGGTTTCATGAATCACATGAAAAGACAAGGGGGTCCAGAGTCCGTGTACACACGTCCATCCACATCCACCCACCTGGACGAGCCCACTTCATGGCCCAGGAGCCAGCTGAGTGTCTCCGTCAAGCTCACCCTCACTTGCCACAAGGACCATTTCAAACCTTGTTCACGCCCTCCAGCTTCTACCCAGCACCTCTGTCCTCTGCTCACCTCTTTTCTCCGTGAAGATGGCCCTGACCTATTTTAGTGCCTATAGGGTTCTCGTTCTTTGTATTTATAAACAGAGTGACACACAGATAGATAAAAATAAGTCAACCTTTTCCAGAAACCCAATATGCCACATTTTTCTTTCCACACAGATCATTAATATTCATGCAAAAGTGATAACTGCAGTGACAGCAAATTCAAACTCTCCTGGGGTGTCAAACTCTGGCAAGGACATTAGCAAAGAGTTGCCTTTCTGCCTTACGGACTTATCATTATAAATTAGCTTTAATTGGTACTGACCCACTTTATACGAGCTGAAGCAACAACAATCTAAATGAACTGACAATGTGTGATTACGACGGAAGACACACTGTTGTCTCTGGGGACCATCACCAAGTCTCAAAACTTCTTGACCTCCTAGCTCCTGGCTTCCGCTCATTCCTAGAATGTCACTCTCCCCTGTCTCCTCCTTAACTGTGGAACAGGTCCTGGTTCTCCAAGTCAGAAGTAATGCCTCCCTCACAGGACTAAACACTTTCTAATGTATTAGGAGGCTCTTGGTCATTACCTTTGGTAATGACCACAGTGCCCAGGGCAGTGCTTGCACTTAAGGAGCCAACAGACGTGTGTTTGTTGAATGAATGAATGAATGAGGGAATACACTTCACAGACTCTAGTGGTAGAAAGGGAGCCAAGATTACACAGTCTCTACTCTTGGCCTCCTACGGTCTTAAACAAAGAAAAGTAAATTAGATGATCTCAGTTGCCTGCTTAAAACCCTCCAATGGCTTCCCACAGCAAGGAGCAGATCCACACCCTGTCGTGACCTTACTCCATATCGTAGTTGCTTGGATCTTTACTATCTGGAGGACTTTTTTTTTTTTTAATAAGGAAACTTAACAACTACTTATGCAGTTGACCCTTGAACAACATGGGTTTGAACTTCATGGGTCCACTTATATGCAGACCTTTTTTCAATAGTAAATACTTAGTACCACACGATCCTTGGCTAGTTGAATCCATGGATATGGAGGAACTGTGGATGTGAAGGGCCAACTAAATCATACTCAGATTTTTGACTGCTTGGAGGGTTAGCGCCTCTAGCACCGTCCCTGTGCACACACACACCGGTTTTCAACAATTGTATTTGGTTTAGTGCCAAATTTTTACACCTATAAACCTATCTAACAAACATTTCTAAATATTCAGATGCTATTAAATAAATAAAAACATTATCTAAAAATAGACTGCACTTACACATTTAAGGGTTGGTTACAAACTTAGATTCTACACATTTCAACAAAACGATGCCAATTTACCATTTAAGTAGATAAGCTTAATATCTTAAAAACAGACAAATCATACAAATGATCACAGTGACCACAAAACCTCCATTTAACCTATCACACAAGTTGGCCTTACAGATTTATTTCTTCATTATTTCCATCCTTAGGTTTGGCCTTCTTGGGGTACAAGAATCTGGTGACTAAAAGAAACAGGAGCTGATGTTGGCCAGTGGAAGATGCGGGTTCCAAGTTATTGACCAACTGACCCTTGGCGAGGGTCATCAGGGCAACATGATGCAAGAGTGAGTCTGCATTTCCTGGGCTGGATGCCTAGGTCTTCTTTACTCAAGGTTTGCTCGTTCCACAACAGGATTTTTAAAGCCCCTGTCTTTCCTGCCACTTGACGTCTTCAGTATAATTCCCAGGCCTGCTGGAGAACTCACCTCCCAGGGGACCGGGGATTCCCTGCCGGCCACGCGGCTCCTTCCCCCATCTGGCAAGCCACTCCCACTCAGGACCTCTTCCCACTTGTTTGGGACCAGGGTGTTAGCTGGTCTTTCCTACTCTTGCCCCAGTTGCTACTTTTCCTGCAGCTATAAGGCTTACTCACAATTCCCTGCCAATCTGCTAACGGAGGTGGGGAAAAAGAACACCTATATTTTATAGACAGACATCTACTTCAACACAACCCCCACCTATGCCGACACTCCCAATTTTGCTGTAGCAAAATTTACAGAAATATAAATGCACACTATTATTTTCACTGTCCTTGTATTATAGCTGCTTTTGGGCACACTTTATATTAATTTCCCCATGCTAAGTATCATTTTGGACTCAATGGTTTTCACCAATTAATTACCAATTAATCAATTACCACCGATTTCCACCGATTCAATTAATTACTATTAATGGTAATTAACAGTATGATTAATTAATCATACTAACTTGGCCCGCAGAAAGCCCCTTTGGCCATGCCTCGCGGCATGTGGGATCCTAGTTGCCTGACCAGGGATCGAAGCCGTGCCCCCTGCAGTGGAAGCGTGGAGTTTTAACCACTGGATCGCCAGGGAAGTCCCTCCATTATCCTTTTTTAATGAAAAATTTCTTCTCTTTAATCAAAGCCATCATTGTACACAGTAAAAAAAAAGATAGATCTATGAGGCTATAATGAAAAAGAGGAGCCCTCTCTCCGGCCCGTTCTCCCTCTCCACTCCCCCACGGCAACCAGTCACGAGTCTTTTATCTGGATTTACTCCCCATTGCTAAATAACATGCCTCTATTGCTATTTTCTGATGTTCAGTTTTGGGTATCTATTGACCTCCCTACACAAGATAAGAATTCTGATCTTTCAGGTATTTCCCCACCCTCCTTCCATCCTCCCCCTCCTCCTAGCAGAATTTCATGATAATATTTGATTTCATTGTTATTCAATGTCTGCATTCTTAGGACACCAGGCCATGTAGCAAACGAGGATCACATTTTTGTCGTCCTTGCAGTTAGTAAACGCCACCGCCATGGGCTATTTGGCTGTTGTCATCTTTCTCACCTGCATCCTCCTCCTCTCCTCAGCCAGCATCATCGTCACGAGGGCAGCTGACACTCACCTGGGGCTCACCACGTGCCAGGCACAGTTCTAAGCGCTGTGCATCTGTTAACTCATTTAAACCTCACAACGGCCCTATGAGGCTGGTACCTACTACGATATCTTCATTTTACATAAAACGGAGGCTCAGAGAGGCAGAGTGCCTCATCTGAGGTCACAAAGCTCTTCCATGGCAGAGTAAGGGTTCTAATCTGGCCGTCTGGCTCTAGAGCTTGCCTTCCTAACTGAACCACGGTCCTGCTAACTTGAATTCATCCCCAGCTCTGGAAGTGTAACTCTCTCAGTACGTTCAAACCCCTCAGGTGTTTGGCTTTATTCCCCGTTACTTCTCGCGGCCCCTCCTCCCCGACTACTTCCTTGCCCTTTCTCCCGTTGCCATCCACCTCCCAGGCCTGCTGCACAGCTGTCACCCTGCATCCACTCCCCCTTCCTCACCACCACCAGGAACTCCCTTTGCCTCTCCCGATGGA
The DNA here is from genome assembly GCF_949987515.2 of Delphinus delphis. NCBI lineage: Eukaryota > Metazoa > Chordata > Mammalia > Artiodactyla > Delphinidae > Delphinus > Delphinus delphis. Next base: position 59,317,460 of record NC_082691.1, read on the forward strand.
GGGGGGCGGAATCCCTTTTTCATAGATTCCATGTCTTTCTCTTTCTCTGTTTACTTCTTGCTTGGGTTACGGGAGGTAAAATGTCAACTCCCTGGCCTGTCTGAAAATGTTTCTTCTACCCTCACACTTGATGGTAGCCTCTGAAGTTCATGCCCGTCTTCTCTCGGGATTTTGAAGGCATTGCTCCAGCGTTTCCGACTCCTTCGGGTGCTGCCACACCTGCTTCTCAGAATATGTCCCCCTCTCAGGAGACTCGGGACTTTCTTCCTTGTCCTCACATTCAGAGGTATCTGTCGCTCCAACTCTTTAAAAAAATATAGAACAGGGGCTTCCCTGGTGGCGCAGTGGTTGAGAGTCCACCTGCCGATGCAGGGGACGCGGGTTCGTGCCCCGGTCCGGGAAGATCCCACATGCCGCGGAGTGGCTGGGCCCGTGAGCCGTGGCCGCTGAGCCTGCGCGTCCGGAGCCTGTGCTCCGCAACGGGAGAGGCCACAGCAGAGAGAGGCCCGCGTACCACAAAAAAAAAAAAGATGAAAAGAAAAAACGAGCCTCTTTCTCATCAATGCTTTCTTATTATGCCTCAATCCTTTTCTCCTTTCTCCTTGAGACGTCAAAGAATCCCTCTGTACTTCTCTCACCTCATTTTGGAGTCAACCCCGCAGCTTGTTCCTAACTCTGAGTTTTGGTACCTAATTTCCCAGCTCTCCATCTTGGTGAGAGGAGAAAGAAAGTACCCCCAAAGCACAAGAAAATAGTGTCTCCATTACTGTTCCCACGTCTTGGCTATCTTTCAGGGAAAAAATGAGCAATGAGGAACGACAAAGTCCCTGCAGTACTGAGAGGATCTCAGTGACATCACTATCCCCCCTCTCCTCCCTCCTCATCGGCTCCACTATTTTATTATCTTTGCAGGAGATCAAAATGGCTCCTTTCCCCTGAGGCTTCCAGTTGCTGCTCAAGATTCATGGAGACTTAACATAAAGGTTTCCTGTGGCAACAGGCAACTCTTAAGACCTACTTCTGCTGCAGAAGTGTTTTCAAATTGCGACTCGTAAGTGGGTCGTGAAATCATTTTTGCGGGGCACAATCAGCATTTAAAAAAATAAAAGGACAGAATGGAATAGAAAGTATCAGAGTGTGAGATGTGTTTGTAACACTTGTTTCAGGTATGTGTCTCAGCGTAAAAATCACTTGGACCACAAGTCACAGGAAGAAAGCATAAAGCCATTTTTAACCACCAGCATCTCATTTACAGAACTTCTTTCTAAAAGAACCAACATTTCATCCAGAGGAAACAAATCAAACAATTGGAACCTACATTTAAATAGGGTACAGAACAGGCTGAAACAGAAGAGAAAGGTCGTCTGTGGTACCTGCCAATGAGGCATCGCGTCGGCTAGCAGGAACCTACCATGTAACGGGGAGGCAGGCTGTCAGCAGGCAGACCTCAGGGGCACCAGAGGGCACACACAGCGTCTCCCGGTGAAAGAGACAGGCACGTATGATGGAGAGGAAGTGTGAAGACAGTTCTTCACTGATGCAGGTGTCCTTTTGGACCATGACACTTCACATTCTTTTGGAACATTCTCCAGGGAAGCCAATCTTTGTTTGTGGAGCGGGCAAATCTGCTTCTAAGAAATGGCCCAAGTCGTTCAGGGCCCTCCTGCTGAATTACAAAGTTCCCGCAGGGTGCCCTGGACTCTATTACCAACTGTCATCAGGTTGCTGAACAGAATAGGTTCTCAGAGTTTCGAATCTTGCAGCTGAGCTAAGGAGCTAAGGAGGGCTGGCCAGCAAGCAGGTGCCTGTGAGGGGTGAGTGGCTGGACCCAGAGAATCACACCTGCCCGGCGCTGGGAAGGAGCTGCAGGGGAGCCGGGAAGGGGGAGGTCTGGGTGTGTCCAAGGCCGGCTGGCGGACTTGTCTTGCCCGTCACCCTCACGTGTCTCCTGGGAGATTGCCATCAGAGGGTGGGCTCCTCAGGCTGGGCTGTTCTAACTCCCAGCAGACCCCAGCACCCAGCATGGCTCAGCCAGTCTTTTTGGGATGAAGGGACTCCACGGCAGAGGCCCTGTGCACTGGAAGGATGGAATCACATGACATAATGCACACAGGTATCTGTATGTAACATACGTATTTTGTGCTTCGTAATTACGCTTATTTAATACACACTACAATTTGTATATGATAAAATGAGAGGAACAATGATGACGCCATTAGGGACCACAAGCTGTGAGATGCACGCACACAACGGCGCCATCTCCCATTAAACCCGATTAGCACAACCACAGAAACCAGCCGGACCCTGGCCAGAGGCTGTGTGTGAGGCAGGTAATTCAGGGACTTGGGAGCAGGTGCCTGTATTAGGATTCTGGCTCTGCTGTTACCACCTGGTGCCCTTAGACCTGTTATTCCACCTCTTTACACCTCCATTTCCTCATCTGTAAAATGGAAAAATATTAGAGCTAACTTCATGGGGCTGTTGAGAAGACTGTATGATTTAATATGTATAAAGTGCTTAGATTAATTTCCGGCACATAGTTCTGTACTACCTCAACTCTGGATGGTATTATTATTTTAATCAGTAATTTAAAATTGTCCAGACTTGAAAGAGATGGCCAGGTATGGACAAAGCCAGCGAGAAATCATCTGGTCAGAGTCATCCGTCTAAAACGCATGGACAAAAATGCCTGAGATGTAGTTTGCATCTCTAATACAATGGATGAGGGTACTGATTTCTAATGCTGTCCGAAATAAACAGACTGCCCATTCAGGCTTAAAAGCCTGAACTTATTCTTCATTAATTCACCCATAATACTGGAGACCTGGGGGTGAAAGAGACAAGCAGTCTCTCTGCCTTCAAGGTGTGCAGTGTGACAAGGGCCCCCCCAACAGCTCATCACACCGTGGGTTCCTCCAGTGGGGAAGTGCCCTGCTCTCAATAATGTGAATTCTGGAAGCGATGGGAGCAGAGGACTGTCTCTTGAAACAAGTGCAGCCTTCTCTGCGATACAGAGGCGCTTGCCAGGGCTGGGTATTGGAATGGTGTTTTCCTTTCTAACTATAAATTTAATGTGCTATATGGACAGACAGGATGGACATTTTTATGCCAAGAGGAAGCTCAAAGGGGAGGGCTGGGAAGAGGAGGAGGATGGATATCCAGAAAAATGATGCAATCATCAAGGTAAGAAGTAACTAGGGTCCGCCAGCAAAAACCGCTTTCTAGGGAAACAGAGTCATCGTCTCTTTCCACACCCAGCTGAGGACCTGAAAATGTGCCACCACAGAAAATACGTCTCTTCTCTGGGGAATAATGTCATGAGAGTCACTGTAAGTTCACAGAAATCTCGACGATCTCCCATAAAAGCTTTGTTTCACACTTCATCCCATGTGGAAACTTTAGCCAGGGCCACATGAAAAACGAGTTTTATGAGAGTACTTCTGATTTGTAAGAAGGCTATTTGGCTTCTGAACAGGGCAGCTTCCTGAAAGCCCCGGGAATGGCATTCTTACATATTGCACATAGCAGGCGGCCTTCATAATGATCAGGGCCGCGTCTAAATCTGGTGAAACGTTACGTGAGTGACAAACCTCGACCAAAGCAATTGGGAGAAACGGCAGGGCCAAGAATTTCCTGGTCACAGAGATTGTCTCAAGCATGATATAAAAATGAGTCTGACTTTTTGCATCCAGGCACGAGGGTAATGGCTCGAGTGAGATGGGGAGAACGTGGCTTTTCCCGCTCGTGGTCCTTTTCATTCCCTACATGATTGTTACCAAGCTTCTCCCCGGCCTGGTGTTGCGACAGGCCTTGAAGTCCAAGGTCTTAGTGTGACCGTCCAGTGACCTTGACAATGCTTTCGCCTGTATTTCTATTTCTTTGGCAATATCTCACGTGGCCACGAGCGCACGCTTTGGGGCCCCGACAGCCTGGATTCCAATGCCGCCTCCTTCACTGAATCGCTCAGTAACCTCGGGCAACTCAACTTTCTCTTTGCCAAAGAACCCACAGCAGAGAATTCAGTGAGTCAATATCTGAGTAAGTGCTTAAACCAGTACCTGCCACATAGCACTCTCTGCTGTTAGTTAGTATTTTCATTGGCTGAGCAGACACACATGATTTCACAAATTAAAGAGCCAACCAGGATGATGGATGTTGCTCAGTGGCTTTTTTTAAATCCAGAGTCAGTGTCAGAACCCCAGGAGCAGCAGAGGTCCATAAAGTTGCCCGATATCCCGTGGCCATGGCTGCTTCCTGCCCCTGTGGTCCTCAGGCTCGGCTACGATGTTCCACGTGGGGCTGGTTCCCGTTCTCACGCCTCTCCCTCCTGGCTTGCTCTGGCCTGTGTTTTGGCCACCTGGCCACTGCCTCCAGATTTACCTGCCCCACGTGCTGTTCTTGGTCAGCCTCCCTGGATTTTCTCACCTTGGACAAGAATGTGGGGTGGCTTGCTGTGGCCTGGCAGCCGGCTCCCTCAGTTACCCTGCCCCAGCCCATCCTGGCAGATGTTCTGTGACAAAGACATCCTCGGAAGACTGGCTTCCTTTCAGTTGGTCAGAGTTGACTTCAGAAGTGGCTTTGAGCTTTCCCTGTTGCTGTGACTTTCATACGCATCAGCTCTGGCCACGAGAGGCTGCCTAGTGATAGGAGCATGGTTCCTGGACTCAGATGCCAAAATTCAAATCCTGTTTGTGAGATCCTAGGGAACATACCCACCTCCTTCAAGTCCCGGTTACCCCACCTGAACGATGAGACCTGCAACAGGCTTTACCTGACAGCCGTGGTGCAAACTGAGCCGGAACACGGAAAAGGCTTTTTACGGCGCCCAGCAGAGAACATGCTCATCACACACCTGCTCACATGATAGCACGTCTTCTTCCCTCCTTGTCCAAAATAGAGGTGGTGGGCTCCTTCCTCTCCTCCATCCTTGCCCCTCTTCAGGCCACTTCAGGGTTCCCTGGACACAGGCATTGTTAGGTGGAAATCCTACATGTGCCAGCTGCTTCCTCTCACTGTGTTTACAGTAAGCATGTCATGCCTAACAGAACGATGCCATATAAATGCCACACGGCGATAAACAAGATGTTTTCCCACGGCTTAGTAACAAGACTAAGGGTTTATCATTAGACATCTGTTGAAGGCTGAAAACCGGAACAGTCCTGGCCGAATAAACCACACCTCTTGGTCCCCAGATGGGCTGCAACAGAAATAACAACAGACCCACCCACTCAGCCCAAACGCTCCCATGGAAATGTGATGGATGGTCTATTTATAGATCGGACTCCAAATCTCAGGTGCGTGAATTCTGTTCTGCCGGCACTGCCTGCGGCCAGTCTGGATGGGAATTTTTATTATAATGGATGAGGACGGACCAGAGATTTCTGAGACGTTAGACAGCTGTGTCTTGAAGGTACCAACCCGGAGACGCAAACATTGTGGCATCGACCTCCTTCTTCCCCTCCCCCCTTCCTCCCCCGTGTTTCCAAGACAGATTATCAAACTTCAGCAGGGGCTTCTATGTGGGTCGCCTCCTTGTGTGGTAATTCCACGGAGGGGATGGGTGCTGAGGGGCTGCTTCTGGCCTGTTTTCCAGAATGATCCGGGACAGGGCAGGCCAGGAAGACACCCCACCCAGCATTTCCAACATGTGGGAGGAAGAAGGCCTTGTCCATAAAGAACAAAAAATAGAAACCCAGTGACATAAGATACCATCTCACTGTCCTTTTGCCATTTCCTTCATGTTTATAGTTAGGAAATGGTATTTCTATACCAAGACCTGACACTCTATGCAAAGTGAAGGAAGAATTTATTTTGAATTTCTGCATCTCATATTCCTAGGCCTTCCATGAGCTGGTCCCAGCTCTCCAGCCTCATTTAAAAGGCCCCCCTGTTAGCTCTTCTGCTCTGACTTCACACCTCCCTCAGCTGCTGCCCTTCTACCTTTGCTCTGGTTTCTACCTGCCCCTTTCATGTACGTCTTCCAGGTCTGTTTTAAGTTCCAAGAGAGCCTGGACTCAGTTTTGTGCTTCTCTCGTACACCTACAAGTCCTGAGCGCACCGTCTGTACTTACCTCCCGACTGATTTTTAAAACACCCAAGCTTGACCTTTATAAGTTGTCACTACTGGGTCATAAAGTGATAACGTTTCAAGGCTGGAAAGGACCTCGGGTCTTTTGTGCCAAACTCCCCTGTTACAGGGGACAACACTGAGGCCTGGGGAGGTGACCTGTCCCTGGTCACATACTCAGCAAAGGTACAGGCAGGGGCAGATGTCTGATACCCAGGTCCTGGATACCTCCTCCTCAAGCTGATGTCCTGTCAGTGGATTCCCCGGGTCAAATAAATGGGAAACCCAGCATTTGCAAGCCAGAGGACAGAGACCTCCCTCATTTCACAGAGACTGCGCATTACACTGTCTAAAACTTGTTCGCCCAGTGGACACCCAGGGGTTCTCCCAGTGGACACCCACAGTCCTCCAAGGTTGTGTTTACCCACACCAGCTGCCTGTTTACTTTTCAGAATGTGAGGCTGAAAGAGTAAGTTCTGGAAACCCATGGCTATCTTTTTCTGGAAACTACAGGTAGCTAGCGATGCTTCCTAGGTAGTTTTGACTGAGTCCACGTAGCCCCCAGCCACGATCTCTATACACAGATGCAGCTTCATGAGTATTTAAGGAGTAGGAGGTCGGAACACTTCTCTCCAACTGTCACTCTAATGTCAAGGTAGAAGTTTGGTCCTGAAGGGAAGATGAAGGTGAGAATTTTCAATTCGAAGTTCTCACGCCACTGGACAACTTTACTGCCCCAACTTCCTCCCTCCATTATGGTCTGGAGTTTGATTTGTGGCCAGCCCTAAATCTAGATGGTCCATTTTTCAAATCCATCTTGGTGCACAGGCATAAAGGTGGACCTTGGAGAGGCAGTCAGTCCCGCGTGCCAAGGGGGTGACGTTTGTAAATGCGATTATTACAACCCTTAGTCAACCTCCTATTTTTCAGCTCAGGTCTACTAACTACTTCTTCATTCGCATTGGTTTTGCTCTGTAAGGAGAATGTTACTTTTTATCCAAAGGCAAACCAACCACGCTTTGCAAGTCCCATAAGCCATATGTCATCTACAGATTTCCTAATGGGAAAATCCATGTGTCACAGACTATAAAGGAAGCATTTTCCAGTGGCCTAAATGAGGATTAATGAACTGATATTCAGCGAACCTTTGAGGAGACACAAGAAAACCTCTGGAATGGGCAACGTCATCAGAGTCCAAGCAACCTGCACCGTCTGTATTTATAAATGGCCCTTTCAGACGACTTCAGAGACATAATTTTTAAGTTTTGGCATCCAAGAGAAATGCATGGCTATCTTTTTCTAAAAGGTGAAAGTGGGGAATTCCCCAGCAGTCCAGTGGTTAGCACTCCCCACTTCCACTGCTGGGGGCCTGGGTTCGATCCCCGGTCGAGGAACTAAGATCCTGCAAACCTTGTGGCGGCTCCCATCCCCGCAATAAATAAAATAGAATAAAAGGTGAAAGTTTAGAAAGCCAAGCCAAACGTAAATGATATGATGGTGCCAATCTTTTGGGGGTGGGTTCCAGAAAGAGAAGCGTGTGAAGCTGTGGTTCTGCCTCCGACGATCAAACAGGAACTCGTCAGGCATGTGCTCTGTTCAGCGGGATGCACTTCAGAAAATGCAGCCAAAACACACCTAGGGCCCGAAAGCGAATTGCTGTCATGTCCCTGCACTGGTGAGGCTTTCTAGCCAGAGTGCCCGTAGTCTCTGGAAGTCATTCTGCATTCTCACATAAATGCTCTCCTCCCCGCAAACTCTGTTCGCGGGAGAAAAAGGCCTTTCAATAATGAACAGCCGTCTGTTCCACAGAGCACAGGAAAAACACGACAAACCGAGTCACACGGCCTTGGCTGTAAATATATTCTTACGCGAGATTTCTACAGCTCCATGTGAAGGAAGAGAGCATAAGCTCTTAACCATTGCAGAACTACGACAACAACGATAAAAAATGCACTGGGTTTCCTGCAATTAAGCTGCAATGTTTTACAGTGCAATTTTATTTATACCTGAAAGAGAGTAAATAAATAAATATATAAAAGGTGGAACAGACCCCGCCGGCCCAAGGCTTAATCTGCAAATTAACTTTGCAGTAATAAAACCCCTGCCAGCTGGACTCTTTCCCCTGGTCCTCTGTGGCACAGGCAGTCAAAGCAGGTATATGGCTGAGAAAAAAACAAAGTAGGGCATTTTCCACCCTCAGCCAGGGATGTTAATTGAACTTTGGCGCACGTTTAAAGATTTCTCTCTTCATGTCCAAGAAAGGATTAAAAACAGTTGAGCTGGGGGAAAATGGACATCTGTTCCTGACTTACACTCAGAACCACAATGGAAAACATCCATAATTAAAGCGATTTTGTGTCCCTGCTAGTTAGAACTGTAGTCTTGGGTTAAAAATATAACTGTGGAGGGTCCTCATTGTCTTTGGGGCCTTCTTCTTATGGCTGCTTGTAAAAAAGGTAGTTTATGCTGGGTTGAATTTTTTTTCCGTTGGAATAACAATATGAGGAAACAGATTTGCGTAGAAAGATAGGGGATGACAGCACAGAGCACCTACACAATTGAGCCCCGTTTTATGGAGCTATGAAACAGTAGTCAAGAAGTGTTTTCTATTTGGGAGTTAAATACACTTTACAGCTGTGTAAAAAACCAGAGCCATTTTGGGCCGAACATAAACATTCCAACGTCTGCGAGGTTTACTTCTGTTGAGCAAGTGGGCAGGTTTCTATCAACTGGGAGGGACTCGTGGGTAACGCAGAACAGCGCTGAAAAGCCTTCCACATTAAGTCATTTCCCAGCCGACATGCAGAAACTTCATCAAGAAAACCAAATCTATTTCCATACCTTCACCCTGACTACGGAAATAACCTCCTCCCTGACGGACCAGCCCCCAGTGTCTTTCCCTTCCAAGTCATCTTCCTTCTGTTGCCTAATTAACATTCCCCCAAAGAGCCTCAATCCACAATATCACTCTTATTTGATCACATTAGTTACCTCTCTTATTAAAAATGGTTCCCCACTGCCAAGTCTATTAAACACAAAATTCCTTAACCTAGCAGTTAAGGTTCTTATACCCAGGTGTATGCTCTGTGAATCCAATATACCAATCAAATCGGTGTGTAAACCATCACTGGTCCCCAAACCACCTCTGTGCTACCTGGCTAGGTTTTGGGGGCTTGGAATACACAATCCCTACCCTCTCATCCTTACCTGCACTCATCCTTTTTTTTTTTTTTTTTAAATATTTATTTATTTGGCTGTGTTGAGTCTCAGTTGCGGCGCGCGGGCTCTAGAGTGCACAGGCTCTAGAGTACACAGGCTCAGTGGTTAACACAGAGCACAGAGGCTCAGTAGTTAACGCGCGTGGGCTTCGTTGCCCTGCGGCATGTGGGATCTTAGTTCCCCGACCAGGGATCGAACCCGCATCCCCTGCATTGGAAGGCGGATTCTTAACCACTGGACCACCAGGGAAGTCCCCTACACCCATCCTTAAAAGCCTCTCTCCAATGCTACTTTCCCCAGGTAATGAAATACTAATTGAACTGTTGCCAAGTAAAAGTGACTTCTCCTTCCTTTGACCATCACAAACTTAATAATTTAAGGCTCTCAGGTTCAGGGCCTGATGGGAGCTTTATTTGCACACTTGTCTTCCCTTGCAACTAGATTCTCATCTCCTTGACGACAGTGATTCTTTTTTACTCACCTCTCCATCCCCTGCAGACCTCAGCACTGGGTCTTCCAGCACAGTCATTAGACCCACCTCCCTGGTCGTCTGTTTTCTAGAGAGTTGGTATAACATTTTTTGATTCTTGTCTGATACGCTGCTAAGGTATACGCAGATGCTCTGGGGTAAGTATCACATGGACTAAAAATCAATCACACTTGCTTCCATCAACATAATGTGTAATTTGGTCAAACAGATTTGCCAGGCATGGGATCTAACTGGAATAGTCATCTCAGTCCCTTTTCTTGGTCGGGGCGAGAGGGAATGCATTAACATTGTTTTGGAAGAATCTTAAAACACAGTGTAAATGAGCTTATCTAAAGTTCAGCATCACTTTGCCTGCTAAAGGTCTAAGGCCGCCACTGCCTGAGGAGGTTAGTCCCATCTTGGAGTGCGTCCGTGGGCTCAAGCCAGTTCTGGCCCTGCTCCCACACCATGGAATCAGTTCAGGAGAGGAGATGAGGCTGGAGAAACCCCAGGGAGAGAGGCGGAGAGGGCAGAAAACTATTCTACCCTTAGCAGAACGGGAGGCTTTTTCTGAGGCTTTGGAAACTCGGTCTGGACAGTTTTCTCTCAAAGTGGTATTTGGTCCAGCACTCCTTTCCTTTCCCTCGCCACCCGCTCAGGAACGAAAACCAGAAGTGCTGAGGGAGCTGCGATGTTATTCCTGGCCCCAGTGCGCACGGGAAGTGCTATAAATCTCTCAAGAAAGCCCAGGCTTGTGGGATTTCCAGAACCATCATGACAGAGCTGGTTGATGATTTAAGATCATGTCTTGATTCTAAAAGAATTCTTGACTGTGTACCACCCTAGAAAACCCGCTCCCGTCCCTGCCCCCCGTGCTCAGGAACGGCACCACCATCCACTCAGCTGTGCAGCAAAGGACCCAGGAGTCACTCCTCTCTTTCCTCCTCCAGCAACTCATCCAGCTCCTCCAGGCTCTACTTCCAGAATATCCCGAGTCCATCCATGTGCCCCCACTAGCCTAGTCCCATCCCTGCCATCTCTCCTGGTACTGCTGCAGTAGATAACCATCCCCAACATTCATTCATCTGTCAGAATAATCTTTTAAAAATGTAAAGCCAACCTTGACATTCTTCTGTTTAAAACCCTCCAAAGGCTTCAGGTTACACTTACAAAACTGGGCAAACTTTTGTTGCCTGGGCATTTTTCTCCCTCCCCACCCATTTGAACCAGCCAGCCTCGTATACCCTCTTCTTTTTCTTCCTCTGACTAAGATGTGTTCATTCTAAAACTCCGTTTGGATATCATCGCCGCCCAAAAGTCTCCTGTGACTCCCCACCCCAAGGCTGTGTACACACCAAGCTTGTCTCTACCAGGGAACCTAGCATCCTGTGTGGATTTCATCGTCTGTCTCCCCCTGCTAGTCTCTGGGCTACCTGAGGACAGGGGTGATGTCTTTCATCTCTGTGCATACGTTTGGCATGTAGTGGGCACTCAAATGTTTGTTCTGTGTATGAACAATAATACCTCCAAGTGACACCTGAAAAATAATCATTCTAGGAGCACAGGAGGAACTGAGCACTTCTGAAGGGCACACAAACGAATCAGTCATACCTCACATTTTCAGGAGCCAGAGAGGACAGACAGCAGGAGTGGGCTTTGGAGAAAGGCAGACCTAGGTTAAAATCCAGGCACCCAAACTTACTGTGTGCCCTCGGGCAAGTTAGTTAACATCTCTGAACTTCTGGTTTCCATTCGTGTATAAAGTGGGGATATGAATCACGTGCTCAGCAAAGCACCCAACACATTCTAGGCGTCCTGACACAGGTGACTAACATTGTCATTCTTATTACTCCAGGCAGGCACACCACAGGCTAACTCTAATGCCCCTCACCAAGCTGGGGTAGGGACCAGAGGGGCTCTCCGCTTCCATAAATATTTTTTTCCATAAATCATACCTCTTGATTTGCTCTCCTCCTTAGGTAATCTCTGTTTTCACATTGTTTCTGAAACGCCAACTGCACTGGACTCAACACAGTTCAGTTACCTGATTTCACGCCTACTCTTAGGAGAGAATTTGAGGGGGCTCAGGACACATCCTGCCCTTTCTGCCCCCTTCCCTCCAAAGTGCACGTTTCCATTTTCCAGTCTCATCCTCGCTATTGTTGTAATAGCTGTCAATACTTCGCTAAGTACCGAAAGTGCTAAGAGCACTGGATTTGAAGTCTGAATCCTTTTCGTCTTTCTCGGGGTAAGTGATGCCAGTCTAGTTTCTTCAAATGTCAAGTATTCAAAGTGCTTTTATCGCACTAATAATAATTAGCTTTGGCAAACAAGAGAGTAAAAGGCACAGTTGGATCGTTCTCAAAAATCACTTGCACAAATAAAATCCAGGAGAGTGTCCCAGGTTTAAAATGCAAGGTGTGGGTGAGGCTGTGTATAAACCCAACACAGCAGAGATGGTGAGGGGTGTCTTCCCAGGGATGACGGAGGCGGCGGGCGACTTTCCATCCCTCTTCCTGGAGAGAGGTCTACGTGCTGGTGTGTAGGGCGGGTTTCCACAATGAGCGCTCTATACTGAAAAATCCCCTAAGACTAGGGGCAGGCTTTTCTATTCCTGCTCTGTAGCTTGGAAATCCCAGCTAGTGATGACTTTATGGGTTTGTACGGTCTAGACAAGAGGGTTACTCTTTGGCGAAATCGCTCCGAGGGGGAGGCCCCTGTGAAAATTCCTATCCAACTAATTACCATTCAGCGGGCAGGCAGGCTACCAGGAGGGCACTAGGCTCTGGTAGAGGCTGCAGTTGGAAAGCCATACTCCCAGCTTCATCACTGCCTACGTTTATTTTCCTTCCTGTCAAAACAAGGACAGGAAAGGGGAACAAGAGTGCTAATAGTCAGAAAGATCAACGCACGGTAGAGTAGGGGAGAACAAAAAATGAAGGCTGCCCAGAGCTCCGACTGAGAGGGAAATACCGACCATCTGTCTGCTTCATATTTTCTACAACAACTATTTCAGCTTTCTCAGCAACTTTAGATCTTTAGAAGCGACCATGTAAAGATACAATGGTCTCAACTAGGTACGGGGTAAGATGCTTCCAAAAATATCAGTGTCGTAGTGCTAAAACCCAGAGGAACTCACAACTATTTTCACCTCAGGTTTTACGGGAACTGTAGAGGGAGGTGGCCGTATCTGTTCCTTCAATATTTGGAAGAAATCCTTTTCACCTACCCCAGGACAGAGCCGAGAGAAAACACCTGTCTTGAAATCTCTGAGTTCTGGTGAGCTGGCTCTTTGGGAGGGAAAAAATGGCCTTCTGTGAAGGAAATGAAGCCTGCACTCCCCAAGGTTCACATCCAAACACAAAACGTCTCTGGTGGGAGATCACGTCCAGAAGCCCTTCCAGGCCACACCTGCCCCACACAGGAGCCTTTTTTGCCACTGGCACCCGTCTGCTCTCATATTATCTTGCACTAATATCAGACACAATTTTCTCACTGGTATCTTTGATGTGACACAGTTTCTTCTCTTTTCCCTGGAGCCCCTCAGGGTGTAGGCTGTATCTTTTCCCACCTTTACTTTATTCAGATGTATCTAATGATGGTCTTCGTGCTGAGCGCTCAGTTACTGCCTAAGATGGATAAGTGACCAAAGAGAAATCTCTACCAAAAAAAAAAAAAAAAAGGGCACACCGAAACATGAACATTTTTCTTCCTCTTTGTGGTTAAGCTCTAGTGAAGGACCCTGTGTTCTTTCTGGCAATGGGGAACCTGGGAACATTCCGGGATCTGCAGGCCCAGAAGAAATTGTATGGCTACGGTTTGATGAGGTCTCGTGAATGAAGAACTACGATTACAGCATAACTGATGATGAGAACACACTCAGTATTTTGCCTTGGCTGGAGTGTGACTGAGAGGAATAAGCACTAGAATGGAAATCAGGCAGGTTGGGTCTTGATACTGTTTTGACCGAATTGGGCCACATGACCTTGGGCTTGACACTACACTTGTATGAAAGGGTGAGTCTAGGTCACTGGCTTTCAAATTTTCTGACCATGATCTGGTAAAAAAATAAACATTTTATATCACCACTCAGAAAATAACACACACACACACAAAACTACAAGTTTCCTCAGATAATATTTATCCTTGCGAAGTGTGAAACACCATATTTTCTGTTTCTTTCTTTCCTTATTTTAAAAATTGCTGGTCATAACTTACAAATTACAATAGCTAAGGTGATCTTGACACATATTTCTGGTTCTAAAATTCCACAGTGTAAAGATCTCATGCTATTTTATGGCATGTTGTTTTTCCTCTGTTGCTTCCTTTCATCAGGAGGAGTTTGGGGCAGTAATGCTCCGAAATTCAGGGGTGTTAAGGAATGACAACGTAGCTAATGAAGCCACTCCCCCAGGAATCCTCTCCCACGGGTGGGCGAGGGGAGGGAGCTGCTCTCTGACCATCACTTTAAAGAGAGCAGGAAGTGGAACGGACCCCCTTCCATCCAAGTCACAGAATCTCTGCCCTCTCTCGGCAACAAGTACCAAAATGGTTTGAGGCCGCCCCAGTCTTAAGACATTGACTTTTACCAATTCGTCTTTGTCAGTCTCCTATTCTTTTGACTATTCTAAGGGCATTTGTACTGAACACAAGAGACCATGGAGATGAACATGTCACAGCAATACTGCTGCTCTGTCACTGAATAAATTGAGGCCATTCAGACTACTTCACAGACATGCACTGTGAGGGTTTTTTTTTAATACTGAAGTATAGTTGATTTATAATGTGTTCATTTCTGCTGTACAGTAAAGTGACTCAGTTATATACAGTCTTTTTCATATTCTTTTCCATTATGGTTTAGTCACAGGATATTGAATATAGTTTCCTGTGCTATACAGTGGGACCTTCTTGTTTATCCGAGTTGGTTTTTCTCATAACCGTATTTTTACACTGGCCTTGATCCTCTTGGGCCAAGCCAGTGAGTAAGGCAACTCTTTGGGAACCTGATTCACCCTACCTGTGTTGACCAGGCCTCCACCATCTCTTTCCTGAGAGAATTGAAGGGACTACGTTCAACCAGCCTCAAGGGCATGGTTCAGGGCTGGAGGACGGAGCCAAGTGAACCGGCCCACATGGGAATCAAACCCAGGACCTCAGATTTAGTCACCCCAGCCTCCGGTCCCTTGAGCCAACTTTAAGTCCTGGAGCTCCTTTGGGCGAGGGAAGTAGACTTACTACCAGCCTGCAAAGAAGCGGCATTCAGAACTGATTCTGTTTAGTATCTTGCTCTGTCAATGAGAAGAGTCAACAACAACTATTAACCAGGCACCTAAGTAACAATATGGTTTACTAGGTTAATAAATTCAGGCCACTCAGAGCACTTTCTAGACAAGAGCCTGATATCACTCTGAAGGACCAACAGATTGCCGTCTTCTGGAAGATGACAAAAGAGGCAAAATGTTCCGAGAAAATATCCATTCAGTTTTCAGCCCTGTCATCTTTCCAAAATATACTATTCTATAATAGAAAATACAGACAAAGTGAACAGAAATTCTAGGAGGCTGTGAGATGCTATTTTTAAAGAGGCACAGCTACCATGAAAATGAACCTACTTTCCAATATAGCATAATTCATTTTCCAGTTTGCCATTCTTGCTGGACAGAACTAAAATGACAATGTTCATTCAGTATGCCACATTTATAGCTTTAGCTAAAGGGCTCCTACATGGCAAAGGACAAGCTTTCTGGTCTTGGCAAACCTTCCTCTTTTGATGATGCCAGAAAATAGATCTTTATTATGAGCCAAAAAGAAAGAGAGAGAGAGAAAAAAATCTTCTTTGGAATATTTATTACTTACTCATTTAGGAAACACAGCCCTACAGATTATTTACAAATGGGTTAAATGGATTCTACTAAACTTTCCATTTGTTATTTACTTGCCAAGTACCATGTATTAGTTACCAACAGTATGTTTCTGTAATGCATGTTTATTATAGTTATTCCAGAAACTCTGATTAAAAATTATTTTTAATTCCAATTTTTATACTTATAGTTACTTCATAACTTTAATTTTATGGTTTTAGTTTCCAAAAAGGTCTTATTCATCTCCCAGGGAAAAAAACCCTCCAGGCTGAGGTGTGTTGTCCACAGGTGGCGGTAGGAACCCACCTAGCCCGTCACAAGCATCTCCAGGCGGGCGCCCTCTGGCACCTCACTCACAACGGAGCTGTAACATTTTAATTATATGCTTTTAAAAGTTCATCATTTGTCAAGTTTCGTTAGTCTTACGAAAATAATTTTCCTTTAGGTACAACATAGCATATTCTAAATTATATACACATATATTACTGAAACCAAGTGGCTCTAATTAAACATTTTTTTCAAAGACTGTTTCCTTTTAATGGCAGGGAAATACTGTTGGTAGCAACAACATACTCTGCCAAAATGAACTTCACCAGGTTGAATTTTAGGGAGACTGTCAACACAATAATGGCCTAGAACTTTATGCAAAGTTCTTATATTAGAAAGTGGTCATTTAAGGGTGTCACTTGGGGGCCTGTTCAAGATACAGGATCATGATCGTGTTTCAAAAACATCATCCTACATTGAATGCCTGGCATTGGTCCTGCTAATTGTTAGGGCCTTGGAGTTCAGCCTGGGTAACACCGTACATTTTTCTTTTCAATTTTTGAACTTATTTTATTTATTTTTTATACAGTAGGTTCTTATTAGTTATCTGTTTTATACATATTAGTGTATATATGTCAATAAAAATCTCCCAACACACCGTACATTTCTGCCTGGCAGACAGGAACTGGAAGAGGACAGCCAATAGAAAATCATGTCAAGGTTCTTTCCATCCCTGAGCTTAAGATTCTATACAACTGTTTTCTTTCTTTTTTTTACATTTCTAAATTTTATTTAAAAAATATTTTTGGCCGTGCCCTGTGGCTTGCGGGATCTTAGTTCCCTGACCAGGTATCAAACCCAGGCCCTCTTCAGTGAAAGCACAGAGTTCTAACCACTGGACACCAGGGAATTCCCTATGCAACTGTTTCAAGTCAAAGTTGTGACGAGGATGTTGACTAGGATGCAGTTATATACCATAGAGAGAGCTCGCGATAGCTCACGTGGAAAGTACCATTTTCATTATTTGCTATGAAAGAAATCTGCTTTACATGTATTTTTTCTTGTTACTTGAAAATTATGGTAATTTTGAAAAATCTATCTATTTGAAAACTAAAAATCCTCCCAGACCCAGGCTGCAAAGAGATGTCTTAGCTGGTAGGCAATGACGGGTGCCGTCTAGCTATTTTATTCAAAATTATTTGGACAAGAGGAAAAGCGGGTTCCCTGAGAGTGACTTGTTCTTGGACGTGTAAGCATCTGGAACACCTTGGCTACCTTTTTTGCCTTTAGGAAAAAAAAAAGTAATAATCGGGTATCTAGGTAGGAAACACAGCACATCATGGCACGATTAGATTTCAAATTCCTATATACGGTCTCCCAACCAACTTTAGATTCTCAGGGGTGACTTTCTATGTGTGTTTCCATACCAAAGAGAGCCTGAATTGGCTAGATTAAAGAAAAATTCAGTCCAATGGAGTATGAAACACATCTCTGATCTGATAAGATCAAGCCAACTTGTTGCTGTTTTGATGAATGTAAATTATCACCAGCATCCCGTTTCCCGAGGAGGAACTATGTAAGTTTGGTGGCAAGGGGCTTGAGTGCGTGGCCAGCATCCTTTCCTTTCCAGGTACCAGAAAGGTTCCAGCAGCCCGTTTCTCCCTTCTTGTCAGATACCACTTCCCTTCTAGTGCCCTTCCAAGGAGTATGAACCAAGCCTGGGGACAGAAGCGGGGAGATTCTGTACCTGGATTGTCTTTTTGGCAAGAACAAATTAGCTCAAAGCCATTCCCATTTTTCTGCAGATTCTGTCTGTAATGCGGTGCAGCTGTGTGCGCCTGGGGATCCTTTTATTGTTAAAAGTAGACCCACATGGAAAAGACATTAAAATAAGTTTGCTGCTATGATACCCACGAAGATGAAAGGGCTTCTCTGATTTTAATATGCTGAGTTTTAGACGGGAAGGAAAATGAAAGGGGTTCCTTGGAAACACACACATTTGGCTGGGCTACGAATTCATCAGGTGTTAAATCCCCATCACCTTCGCAGTAGAGGTGCAGGGCAGCGCTGAGCGTCTGCTTGTTTGTGTTTTCAGTGGAATCCGCACCGTTTTCCATGCTTACAATGGGTGGCTCTCTTTAGCACTCATATTTCGGTTCTGGTACTTGCTTCCAGAGGAAAATTAGTGAAAGTGTGTACTGATGGGAGCTGGCATACGAATGAGCTCTGGACCCTAGCTTAAAGTGACTTCATTCTTTTGGGGGGTAGGGAGTGTGCCCTTTAAAATAACTATCTTGTGATATTTCGTGATATTTTTTGGCCAGTGCAGAGACCCCTGCTGGGACAAAGAAAAAGCAACAAGGATCGGGGGGGCCAAAACCATGCCATGAACTATGTTTCTAGCACCAGGTGAAACATGACATAAAGACTGTCAAGATTTCTTGTGGGAATTAACAGTGGACATATTTTTATTGAGTTTGATTAAACAATAACACAGTTAAGAGAAGAGATGAAATTCACGTTTATAACTAAATGTAAATGATTAAGCATGGTATTGCCAAAATGGTAGGACTCGAAGATATTTTCATTAGAAGATAAACTGTTGATGCCTTTTTGTTACTGCAAATGTTAAATCTGAAGATAAGCTGTTATTAGGTGGCTGCCCATTATAGAAACGGGGCTTATTTAGAGTTTCAGAGGATGTGCCTGATGCAGGCTGAAACTGAGCAGCTTTAATTTTCTCTCCTGTAAAATTCTCACTGTCTCATGGAAAGCAAAATATTTTGGACACTGGAAGACCCAGATGCTATAATTTTCTATCGGAAACACTGATTCTGTGTCTTGAGACCCAGTGTCTGGCAACTAGTTCTTCATTTAATAAGTGTAGCAATTGTTTTATTTGACCATGCTATCGTTTCTGCAGAGTTCCAAAGCTGAGAATAAAGGATTCTGCTGTCTTTCTTCAACAGAGAGGAAATTCCAGAGATTTTCTTCTTAAACTACTGCGTGTATTTACTTCCTTTGTTCTTAAATGGCTTGTTTACAGCAGAGGAAATGCTCTTTGCTCTTTCAAGGAGTGAGTGGAAGTTGTGGGCTCCGGTTCCTCATTTCTGCCTGGGCCAACAACTTTTTTTTTTTTTTTTTAACTGAGGTAAATCCAATGCACAGATCTTAAGTGTCTAATTCAGTTAGTTTGATAAATGTCTACCTTCGTGTAACCAACATTTCAGTCAAGATATGGACTATATCTCCATCAGTCCAGATACTTCTCTTGGGTGCGACCCTTCCCCACATTCCCCGAGTCCACTGCTATTCAGATTTCCATCATTACGGATCAGCTACCGCTACTTGAATTTCATACGTACTCTTTGGTGTCTGGTTCCTTTCACTCAGTGTAATGTTTTTTGCTTTTAAATAAATTTATTTATTTTTGGCTGCGTTGGGTCTTTGTTGCTGCGCGCGGGCTTTCTCTAGATGCAGCGAGCGGAGGCCACTCCTCGCTGCGGTGTACGAGCTTCTCATTGCAGTGGCTTCTCTTGTTGCGGAGCACGGGCTCTAGGCACGCGGACTTCAGCAGTTGTGACTCGTGGGCTCTAGAATGCAGTCTCAGAAATTGTGGCACACGGGCCTAGTTGCTCCACGACATGTGGGATCTTCCCGGACCAGGGATTGAACCTGTGTCCCCTGCATTGGCAGGTGGATTCTTAACCACTGTGCCACCAGGGAGGTCCCCAGTATAATGTTTTTGAGACTCATCCATGGTGGTTTCTTTTTTTTTTTTTTTTTTGGTGTAACTGTACTTTGTTCTTCTTCTTTTTTTTAAATCACTATAAATAGTATTCCATTGTATGGACAGATCACAATTTGGTTATACGTGTACCTGGAGATGGCCTAGTTAACAGTCTGGGCTATTGCAAATAAAGCTGCCCTGTATATCCTTGCACCTGTCTTTTGTGGACGTATGCTTCCATTCCTTTTGGGTAAATACCGAGAGTGGCACTGCTCGGCCAACATCACTTTGGTTTTGAAGCCTGACGCCCTGGAGAACCTATATGACCTCTGTAGGGCTCTCCCTCCTTGGCCGGGTGGAGGAACAGTGACATCTGATGCCCTCTCCTCTCAGAGCAGCTTTGAGGATGTTTTCTGCCCTTCATAGGAAAGAGGGCAAGGAGTTTCCCGGACACTGTACTCAAAACTCACTGGTCCCGAAGACCTTGAGATGCCCTTTACATGGCTCTAAGACCTTGACATATCTTATCAGTGAGATGTTCAGTGGGGCATCTGACCGAGACGGTGCCTCCCCCAGATAGTGATGGCGGTTGGGCCTATGTGGGCGCATCCTTCAACAAGGGAGGGGAGAGAGCTCGTTGATAAGTGCGTGTATCTGCTAGAAACATCCAATATTCCATTTTCTTCACGCTCTGAAGTTCCACAATTAAAACGGTTATTATCGCTACCTTTACTAAAACAACAAGACAAACTATAAAAATTTGTAAACCTGCTAACGCTTTTACTTCTACCAGCTCTGGTCATAAAATGGTTATCTTAAAATGCTCCTGTATTTCTGATAACAAATAGTGTCATTTTTGTTCTCAGATATGACACTCCTTCCCCTGGAAAATATGCCCATGCCCAAAAGCACATCACTAGCAAATGCCACCAGTAATGCACATTCCTGGAATCAATCTTCTCTGAGGTTAGTACAGACAAAAAATAAACATGCACAAGTGGTCCTGGCCAGGGCTGGTGAAATACTGTCTAAAAGGGCAGGATTCAGTTAAGAGCACGAAATGTTTTCTTTGTTTTGAACGTGCTGTAGAGCTACTTCAAGAAGGCCTGACAGTCTGACGTGTCGGCCATTTCCACCACTGACCCGGGGGTTCCTGAACACACTGGGTGCCTCGGATGCAGAACAGGGCTTTCAGAGCTAATGTCCTTTCTAAATTGGAGGTTTAAGTAGAGACAGTGTTAACACAAGCAGTTGTTTCCGTCCCTGTCTTTATCACATTAATCCTCATGGGGAGGTAGGCATTGTCTCCAACGTATACATGAGGAGGCCGAGCTTACAAAGGTTTAAGGCCATCTACCTCTCAAGCTGCAGAAGCAAGATTTGAATCCAGATCCCTCTGATGCCGAAAGCTCTCACCACTTTACCTCTATGTTCCCAGGGTTTTAGAAGATGGCCCAGAAAACTCCAGGTTTACAGAATCCCTTTTGTCAACATATCTGGGTCTGCTTACGAATTCCCTAAGCTGACATACCATAAGGATCCTGCTCTAAAATTGTGTGCCCCCGATCACTTTCCCACTGATTTCACCTTATTCCAACTGCTCTGGAATTCACATTGCCTTACAATTTCTAAGACATTTTGTGGATGTGAATATATAGATTGTAACTGCACTACAACAGTATGGAAAGAATGACCCTATGTGTACCTCTATCTTGTCTAGCTAATCATCCATGCTAGTCATTTAGTCCACCTGTGTGTATGTCATGTTCATTAAGTGTCTGCTCTACACGTGTATAACCTGCTTCTACTAAGAGATGTAAGTTCTAATCCATAAGGGCTATGCCTTCTGCTTTTTTGTACTCCCAATGCCTGGAACGGTGACTATAACAAAATAGATGCTCTATAAATTATGTGAAATGAGAAGATACCCCATCCTGGTGCTGTGGAAAACAGGGCCACTCACTTAGGGACTGCTGAACTCAGGCCAGTTTTCACTTAGATGAGCCTCGATTTCTTTTGTCTTTAAAGTGGTGTTAATAAATGGTGATGTGAATGTATTTGTGCACTATAAAGATATAATCTACTACTGTTACAGATCGGCATCGATTTGATTGCTTTCTTCAAGTCAAGAAAATGTTTTGTTTGGGAAGGTCTCTTATGAGTGATGTAGTTGAGGAAAAATAATTGAAGTACTATCTCGTCGTTGCCATCCTTACTCTAACCAACGCTTTGAGTAGTAAGACATTAAAAATAAGCATCCGCATAATGCAGTGGGGAAGGAAGCAAATTAGCTACAAGACTGGACCATAACACTCAGGAAGCAGGATAAAAATTTTACAAGTCAATCAATGAAGAAGATGAAAGGCCAGTGATTAGAACAAAGCAGTATATAAACAAACAAGCAAACAAGTCATAGGCCAGGAAAGGGTGTGTTAGTGACCCTGCACATACATACGCAAGCCAGAGAGTACTGCACCATGAAGTCATTCTCCAGCTTAAGACAGCACGTTTATGTGAAAAGGGAAATATAAATCAAGGCCATTTTCTCAATGGGAAGAGTGTAGAGAATGTTTTTTAGGCATTGTCCACATACTTAACTCTTTAGGGCAGAATCTGTTAGAAATACCAAAGCCTGGCCTCAGGACTTTAAAAGTAGGTCACAAAATTCAGTCAGGCTAAAATATTTCAATTTTCTTTTTTTCCACCATTAAACAGGATGGGATTTATCTCTCTGAGCTTTTTCCTTCTGTTTCATTCTCTTCTTTTAGGTGGGTGGGGGGAATTATGTTAGTTTCGACCTCACCTTAGTTATCTTTTCCTCTCAGATTTTCTGCCTTTAGTAAGGCTGTTTAGGTGTATTTCATTTTCTAAAAATAAAGGGATTGGGGGGGAGTTCACCTCATCTCCACTCAGACAAAGCTTCTAAATGTCAAGCTAAATTCTGTCAGTTCTACCAGTCATTTCCATCCTGAGGGTAAAATTAATACTTTACTTTTTAAAATGATTTGCTGTTTATTAGTAACTCCGGAGAACTGCAAAATGTTATAATCTGAGCAACCTATTGCCAAAGCTATAAAGGAATGTTAGAGGTCTACTCTCAGGCCAGATAGCAGGAGACACAGGAATATGAAATGAAACAACACCATGCAGAAACTTAAATTACACATTTATAGATATAATCTGTGACTTCATGGTCGTTATAGGCCCCCTAAACAAGAAAACAAAAAAAAATTGGTTTAATTTCCTTTGGTACCTTTCTCTGGTTTAATACTTGAATTTCTCCCAAGTGGGCCAAAAAATATATGCAAATATTTTCCAGGAGAGACTGTGCAGTGCTATTATAACCAGAAATCCAGCCAACTCTTTCCACGGCTGCGCCACTAAGACATAAGCAAGCATTTGTTCAGTCCCATTGGACTCATGTCTGGAAGCTAAGCAAGTGGATTACAGTAACTTTTCTCCAAGCAAAGTGGAATACAGGTTAACCCAGGCAAGAAAACACACAGCTATGACAAGAGGGGTCCCATTTAAAAGCAGTGGTTTCCCAACTCTGGCTGTAGGTTGGAATTACCTAGAGAGAGGTTTTAAAAACCCCCAATGCCCAACCCACCAACTGGATCCGTGGAGCCCATGGACAATTTCAGGATGAGCTTTTAACAGCTGGTTTGCAAGCCTGAATATTTAATAGCTGGCTCCCTGGAGTCAGCTCCAACTCACCCTTAAAGAAAACCCTGACTAAACTAAACTGGTAAGTTCTTCAGTTCTGACCTGCTATTTGAACGATGGAGTGGGGGTAAAAGTGAGGGTTACTGTGAATGAAGGTGAACCACAGTTCCTATCTTAATGTATTTTTGTATTTTAGGTTTAGAAGTAGTAACTGGGGCAGCTAAATGGCTGAAGGTCTAATGAGGTTTTTTTGGTTTTTTTTTTAAAGACACAATTTATTCAGCGTCATGATCAGACTATTACATTTAGCAACCAACAGCATGGGTGCCAAAAAACAAACAAACAAAACCTACATTTAAACCCTTTGTTGGAAAAAAAAAAAAAAAACCCTTTGTTGGAATGCTTTACACTTTCCACAGAACAGAAACGAAAAGAACCTGTTATACAATTAGTCACAAATACAGTCCTCGAGTTTTTTGCCCATACACATGAGTATCGTCTAAAACATGTCTTCTTTGTAGCATCTAGGCCCTGCCACCACTGTGCTTGGCGGAGTTCACAAATCTGTTGTAGCCTGTAGCTTCCCCGTCACTTCCCTGGCTCCCCTCTCCTGCTAAGCTTTGTTTCCTGGCAGTAATTAAAGCCTCCTGCCACTGCCGTAGTTCCTGCTGCTGCTGGAACCACCACAGCCACCTTGGTTTCGGGTTTGGCAAAGTATTGGCCTCCACCACCACAGGGGCCAGAACTTCTGCCTCCAAAGTTTCCTCCTTTCACAGGTCCAAAATTTGCAGATTGATTGTTGTAATTGCCAAAATCATTGTAGCTTCCACCACCTCCAAAACTGATTCCATCATTACCGAATCCATTACAGCCATCCCGCTGCCACCACAGCCACCGCCACCGTGGCTGCCACCAAAGCCAGCTGGACCACTGATGTTTCCTCCAAGACCAAAGCTGCCATTCCCACCAAAACCACCGCCACGACCACCATCAAAGTTTCCAGAACCTCTTCGACCCCTGTGGCTGGATGAAGCACCAGCCATCTCTCGCTTAGATAGGGCTTTCCTTACTTCACAGTTGTGGCCATTCACAGTGTGGCGTTTCTGAATGACAATCTTGTCTACGGAGTCACGGTCATCAAAGGTTACGAAAGCAAAGCCTCTCTTTTTGCCACTGCCTCGGTCAGTCATGATTTCGGTCACTTCAATTTTTCTCATACTGTTCAAAATAATCTCTTCGGCGATGTTCTTCAGTGTCTTCTTTAATGCCACCAACAAAAATCTTTTTCACAGTTAAGTGGGCACCAGGTCTTTGAGAATCTTCTCTTGAGACGGCCCTCTTTGGTTCCACCACTCTTCCATCCACCTCGTGTGGCCTTGCATTCGTGGCCGCACCCACCTCCTCCACAGTGGCATACGTGACAAACTCGAAGCCTCTGGAGCGCCTGCTGTTTGGATCCCTCGTTACCGCACAATCTGTGAGCGCTCCCCGCTGCTCCAAGTGGCTCCTCAGACTCGCATCGGTTGTCTCAAAGCTCAAACCTCCGATGAAGAGCTTCCGCAGCTGTTCGGGCTCTTTGGGAGACTCTGACTTAGACATGACGGCAGTGGAGGGGGGAGACGTCAGCAGTGCTTACCGTGCGTGCACGGGCAGAAAGGAGTAATCTACTGAACGTATCTCTAATGAAGTTTTTGAAAAGGTGTTAATATAATAATGATTAATGTGGAAATAAAGTATGAGTACACTGGAAAGACCTCATTTTTGGAAGTGACAGACACGGGACTTTGTGCAAATTAACCTTATTAAGCCTCTATTTCTTCAATCTGTACATGGGAATTAATAATGCTGTCTCAGTGGGGTTGGTGTTAGGATTAAATAATCATACATAGGCATATATAGTAAAAAATCTAAGTTGCCTTTCCTTCTCAGTAGTTATACTCTAGATTATTATTACTTTTAAAGGAGAATGGTATGCATTGTTTTAATACTTTATTTTCAGGGAATTTAATCACGTTTATCTTTATTTATATATATATTTTTTAATTGAGGTACAGTTGATTTACAATGTTGTGATAGTTTCGGGTGTATAGCAAACAGATTCATTCATATAGATAGATAGATAGATAGATAGATAGATTTTTTTTCAGATTCTTTTCCCTTATAGGCTATTACAAAACATTGAGTATAGTTCCCTGTGCTATACAGTTAGGGCCTTGTTGACTATTTTATACATAGTGATCACATTTATCTTTAATTCTTTTTTTTAAAGATTTTTTTGATGTGGACCATTTTTAAAGTCTTTATTGAATTTGTTACAATATTGCTTCTATGTTTTGCTTTTTTGCCCCAAGGCATATGGGATCTTAGCTCCCTGACCAGGGATCAAACCCGCACCCCCTACGTTGGAAGGCGAAGTCTTAATCACTGGACGGCAAGGGAAGTGCCCTATCTTTAATTCTTTATCTCTGTGATTTAAACCAGGGTTGGCAAACTATGGCCTGTGGACCAAATCTGTAAATAAGGTTCCACAAAAACTTTTAGTGTTATGGAACACACCATGTCCACTTGTTTGCATAGTTCTATAGCTGCTTTCCTGCTACAGCAGCAGAGGTGAGCAGCTGAAACAGAGGCCCCATCGCCTGCAGAGCCTGAAGTATTTACTATCTGGTCCTTCGTACAAAAGATTCTTGACCCACAATTTAAACCATTCTAAGCTTTCCTTAAGTGAATACTTTTTAAAAGTACATTAAAAAAGAACACAAAAAAATGAGGATAGGAAATGAAAAAAATGAGAAAAGAAGATTCCCCTAGGGTTTAGAAATTGCAAAATAAATCTTAGTTCCAGAATCCTTAAAAAATACTTGAAACTCTAGGATGAAACTGAGATCTAATTCTGTCTAGTCAAGAGAGTATATATATTTTTTTATATATCTTTATTAGAATATAATTTAAAAAAATTTTTTTAATTTATTTTTTGGCTGCGTTGGGTCTCCTGTTGCTGCACGCGGGCTTTCTCTAGTTGTGGCGAGTGGGGACTACTCTTCGTTGTGGTGCACGGACTCCTCATTGCAGTGGCTTCTCTTGTTGCAGAGCACAGGCTCTAGGCACACGGGCTTCAGTAGTTGTGGTGCGTGAGCTCAGTAGTTGTGGTGCGTGAACTCAGTAGTTGTGGTGCATGGGCCTAGTTGCTCTGCGGCATGTGGGATCTTCCCAGACCAGGGATCAATCCTGTGTCCCCTGAACTGGCAGGCAGATTTTTAACCACTGCGCCACCAGGAAGTCCCTACTGGAGTATAATTGCTTTACAGTGTTGTGTTAGTTTCTGCTGTACAACAAAGTGAATCAGCTATATGTATACATATATCTCCATATCCCCTCCCTCTTGAATCTCCCTCCCACCCTCCCTATCCCACCCCTCTAGATCGTCACAAAGCATCAAGCTGATCTCCCTGTGCTATGCAGCAGCTTCCCACTAGTCATCTATTTTACATTTGGTAGTGCATATATGTCAATGCTACTTTCTCACCTCATCCCAGCTTCCCCTTCCTGCCCTGTGTCCTCAAGTCTGTTCTCTACGTCTGCGTCTTTATTCCTGCCCTGCCACTAGGTTCATCAGTACCGTTTTTTAAGTTTCCATGTATGTGCATTAGCATACAGTATTTGTTTTTCTCTTTCTGACTTACTTCAGTCTGTATGACAGACTCTAGGTCCATCCACCTCATTACAAATAACTCAATTTCGTTCCTTTCTATGGCTGAGTAATATTCCATTGTATATATGTGCCACACCTTCTTTATCCGTTCACCTGTTGATGGACATTTAGGTTGCTTCCGTGTCCTGGCTATTGTAAATAGTGTTGCAATGAACACTGTGGTACATGTATCTTTTTGAATTATGGTTTTCTCAGGGTATATGCCCAGTAGTAAGATTGCTGGGTCATATGGTAGTTCTATCTTTAGTTTTTTATGGAACCTCCCATAATGTTCTCCATAGTAGCTGTATCAATTTATATTCCTATCAACAGTGCAGGAGGGTTCCCTTTTCTCCACACCCTAACCAGCATTTATTGTTTCTAAATTTTTTGATGATGGCCATTCTGACCGGTGTGAGGTAATACCTCATTGTGGTTTTGATTTGCATTTCTCTAATGATTAGTGACGTTGAACATCCTTTCATGTGTTTGTTGGCAATCTGTATATCTTCTTTGGAGAAATGTCTATTTAGGTCTTCTGCCCATTTTTGAATTGTTTGTTTGTTTGATATTGAGCTGCATGAGCTGCTTGTATATTTTGGAGATTAATCCTTTGTCAGTTGCTTCATTTGCAAATATTTTCTCCCATTCTGAGGGTTGTCTTTTCATCTTGTTTATAATTTCCTTTGCTGTGCAAAAGCTTTTAAGTTTCATTAGGTCCCATTTGTTTATTTTTGTTTTTATTTCCATTACTCTAGGAGGTGGGTCAAAAAGGATCTTGCTGTGATTTATGTCATAGTGGAGTGTTCTGCCTATGTTTTCCCCTAAGAGTTTGATAGTGTCTGGCCTTACATTTAGGTCTTTAAACTATTCTGAGTTTATTTCTGTGTATGGTGTTAGGGAGTGTTCTAATTTCATTCTTTTACATGTAGCTGTCCAGTTTTCCCAGCACCACTTACTGAAGAGAGGCTGTCTTTTCTCCACTGTATATTCTTGCCCCCTTTGTCAAAGATAAGGTGACCATATGTGTGTGGGTTTATCTCTGGGCTTTCTATCCTGTTCCATTGATCTATATATCTGTTTTTGTGCCAGTACCATACTAAGACAGTATATTTTAAAGAATACTTTATAAATGAAATTTTCTGCAAGATGACTATTACTTCTGCACCAGGAACGCATCCTGAATATGAAACTTGGAAGAGTGAATTTAGAAGGCAGAAACATGGAAAACTACTTATAACCTGGCAATGAAAGTGACTGAAACCACATTAGTCAGGCAAAATAAGCCGCTCTCTCTAACTACAGGTAAAATAACATTTCAAACATTGAAAAATGTATACAGTCAAAATGGTACAGGGTAGGGTTTAAGAAACCATTTCCCCTGCTAATTTTTGATGTTTACATGGAATGTTATTCAAGCAGCAAATAACTTACCAATGATGCTGACAGACTGAAAATGATACATCTTTACCACAACATATATTAATTCTCTCAGTGGGAAATTGCTAAAATAGACAAGGTGTCAGAAAGATTTCTTTACGTCTGAAGGAAAGGAAATGATTCCATTTCTTCCAAACATTCTTACATGAAAAATAATAAACTCTCACTTTTAAAATGTCTTTATTTTCATGGGGTTCTAAAGCTCCCTTTATTAATTGGGGAGGTCATGGTTATCTGGTGCTCGCTATGAGTCAATCCATATTAAGTCAGGTATAGAACACAGCCAGGTATAAAACTGCCCCCATAATTCACATTATATATGAATAAATATTCATAGAAATACTCAGAAAAGAGAATTGAAGAATTACACTACACTATCATGGCATTCCTTAGATCTACACAGTAAATGTTACGCAGAGATGCTGGAAAGTAAATCTTCACGAAATAAAATGTAAGAGAAACATGATGGTCTATCTAAAGAAAGGGACAAATGCCCAACACAAATGAAACCAATTCATCCTCTATAGAATGACCTCCGATTCTGTTCCTGAAGCAACTGGTTGAAGACTCTGGACCACAGAGACGAACATTTACTGAGTGTTTAAGGCATGCATATCTATCACGTTTAACTCTCGCACAGAAACCTAAGTAATTGGTATCATCAGTGATTTGTAACGGGCGAAGTTCGGTAGGAACTCAGTCTGTCTGCCTTGCGCACCTATCCTGTCTTCAAAATGTCCAGTCCTGATGGAACACAGGGTATCTGCCAACCATGAGCCCCCAGAGATGCCCCTAGAAAAAGAGGTCCTCTAATCAAAGCGACTAAATTTGGAAAGCTTTCTAAACCCTCCTCTTGGAGAATAACAATGTATATATTAAAGTCCTGTATTGAAGAAACCAGTTTACTTTTGTCTAACCCAACATTTCCCCAAACTTATTAGGGAATCCCTTTTCCCAATTACTATTTTGTGAAAGTTATATTCTAAAACACTGAGAAATATGACTGCGGTCACCTCCCTTGATGGGAGATGGATAAAAGAAATACATAAACTGTAAGAGAAAAATAAACATTTTCACCCATGGTCAAGGGGCAATGCTACTGAAGTGATGGTGTGATTCTAAGTGGCTTCTTTTTGCTCTTAGGATGACACCCTAAGTGCCCTGGTCCCTGCAGACCTCCTTGGCCTCATCTAACAAACACCCCACCACCTGGCCGACCTTCAGTACCTGGGACCTGCCAGGCTCCCCATCATGGAGCCTTTGAAAAATGCTGTCTGCTTGGCTGGATGCGCCTTCTTTCCCTCTTTCCCTACTTACCTTTCAGGGAAGTCTTTCCTGACCCTGTCAAGCCCTTCTCTGTATGCTCTCCTATCACTGAGTTCTTCCATATAGCGAGTTTATGGTTACAATGTTATATTTATTGGTGTATTTATTGGATGAATGCCTGTCTATACCCCTATGGGAGTGAGGGGAAATATATTCCCTGTGCTCAGATGCAAAAAAGAAGAGGAGGGGACCTTTCCAGCCTCTTTCTACCATCTTCTATCACTGCTGACTTAACGGATCTCTTACTTGGGAAAAGGTTCTGAGCATGTTCAGCTCAGGGCCTGGGCGCACTCTGGTCTGCTCCCAGGCAGGCAAGCTTCGAAGGAATGTTTGGGAATAAGTTCAACTCAGGGAAGACAGTTGTTACAGATGCTAGCTAGCTCTATTCTGCAGTTTAGCCTTATGCAGTAATAAAGTTAATTTTAATCTTCACCTCCGAGTCTTGTTTTATTTTTCAAATTGCTTCCATTTGGGAGGGGAAGGCAAGAAGGAGTGTTCTCATTGGCCCCCTAAAATGCCAACATCTTCCACTAGGCCTCAGTCCATCGGGAAGAATAGGGAGGGGTCTCCTTGGGCTCACTACTATAGCTCAGGCCGGGCACATGGGAGGCACTCTAATTTTTTAAAATTAATCATCCTCTCATGGAAAATTTCTTAAATAAGCAAAAATAGGGAGAATGGTATGACGAACCCCTATGTATACGTCACCCAGCTTCAACAATAATCAGCACATGGCAATAAACAACATACAATCGATCTTGTGTGATCTACTTCTCAACTTGACCGAAGCAAATCCAAGACACTGCATCACTTCATACATAACAAACAGTAAAGGCTTGAAAACATATCTGTAAAACCATCATCACATGCATATTATAAAGGATAATTTATAAATATTTCTTCCATAATAAATAGATGAATGAATCAGCAAACGCTATAGGGACCAGTAAAGGGTCAAAGAAGAGGTGGCTCTGAATCATGATCTGTCCCCGGCCTCCAGCACACCGCGCGCGCGCACACACACACACACACACACACACACACACACACACACACTCCCCACGGGCCAAGCCACTCACCGGTTGGCGTGCTGCTGCGGAATGAAGAGGAGGGGGTGATGGGCGGGGTCACGGGGGGAGTAAGGCTTCCGCTGCTGTGGCGAGGCGGCGTGGACACATTCCCTCGAGACACGGAGCTGGACAAGGTCAGCGAGAGCTTCGGCTGAATCTTCTTCTTTAGGGACTCCTGCTCTCGGCGGGCAGCGTCTGTCATGAACCTGCAGCAACAGTGGAAGGGACCATGTATGAGTAACCAGGACCATATACAGAGCCGGAGGATTATGACAGTGAACTCAAGTTTGACAGGCGCTCCACCCTGGGAAAGGGGCTTATTCACAGGTCCCAACTTCAAAAACTCACAACAGTTGCCCTTTTCCTACATGATGAAATTATCTTCTAGCTCCTTGTTTTAAAGTTCCTCAAAGTCAGGATCCTTTCTTCCCTGGGCAAACCCTCTGTGCAGGAAATGGATACACATAGACTCCGTACTCACTACACTGCCTTCAGTTACAAGACTGCCTCTCTGGGAAGGTCCTCTCGACCCTCAGAAAGTACACCTGCTCTCGAAGTTCCCCAACCACCCCCAGCTCCAGAGGACTTCCTTCATCTGTAGGTTGGTAGTATTTATTGTTTGTGCCACTGAACATCTACGGCTTCATGAAAACTGATTCTTTTTTGTACTTTGGATTCTCATATCATTATTTGGGTTTTTAACACTTCCTAGGCTGACTGAAGGTCTTGTCTCCCCAGCCATTAGCTGAAAAGGAAGGACCTGAGTCCCTATCATCTTTGCTAGCACGCTGCCAGGCCCATCTTAGCAAACATTTATCAAATGACTGAACAGACCTGCCCAAGCAGATTCAATAAGAGGGTACGAGCACTGTACCAGGAGGAAGATCACGGAGAAAGATCTGTTCATGTTGTGATCTTATTACTCATAAAGGGAAAGGTGACTTTTCTTGGTAGTTTCACTTCGGAAACTTCAAAGTTGTTCTTTCAACACTTCTCTTATGCTAGTTATATTCAAACTTTGTTCTTTTCTCACTGTTTAATCTAGCATTTCATAAATTCATGTACTAAGAGATTCAAAACAATCTACGAAATGGTATCTCCTACCTAAAGAGCAAAGGTCAACTGCATTTTTGAAAACTGCGATGAAAAGCCTAGTGAATAGAGTATATGAAAATGTTTAGGTGAAAAAAACATACACTTGTGCCCACTGCCTAAGCGAAGAACCAGACCATAACCACACCTCTCAACTCCCCTCCGTACCCCACCCTCTCACCAACTGTGCTTTGACTATTTTAATACAATTCATCGTAAACTAATTCCATTGCACTTAAACATGGTATTTTACCCAACCCATTTCACATTCTGCCTACAAAATTCCTTTGTATTTGTCTTCATTACACTGCGGCATTTTGTAAGTCAGCAGATAGCTCTCATGCCTGGTAAAAGCTTTGAGTTGCTCAAACACCCAATGAAAAAATGTTACAATAGAGTTACAGTGTCTTAAAATGTCTACTTTTACACTTGGAACATGGCTGGCACATTTCTTAAAGGGCTTTTGCAATATAATCTATATGCATAAACTGGATTTTATATGTTGAACCAAACTGTAATAAAGCTACAAGTTTTGCCTTGAGCTCTTCGGTTTTGTGCTACAAGATGGTGATGATTTAAAAAGAAGAAAGGAATGACAATGTAAAACAGAATTGTTTGCACCCGGCAGCCACGTACTCATTTATTTTCAGATGTAAAGTTGGTTCTGTTGCTCTTAAAACTTCTTTTTTCCCTCCTCATAAATCTCTACTCAAAATCTGGACTATAGAGAAAAGCAGGAACGGGTGCTTTCGTTTATTATTCTAAGTACAACTGCTAACTGCCATACTGCTGAGCTTCTTCAACTGGGGTATGCAGTGCACCAGGGAGTGGGTGAAACCACAGGCTAAACATATTGCTTCTTCCAGGAAGACCAAGTGTTTTCAGTGTAGGTCATTCAAGTTAGGTTTTCTTTCCTCAATTTATTTAATTTATTTATTTATTTTTGGCTGTGTTGGGTCTTCGTTGCTGCGTGCGGGCTTTCTCTAGTTGCAGTGAGCGGGGGCTACTCTTCGTTGTGGTGCGTGGGCTTGTCACTGCGGTAGCTTCTCTTGTTGCGGAGCATGGGTTTCAGTAGTTGTGGCTCGCAGGCTCAGCAGTTGTGGCGCACGGGCTTAGTTGCTCCATGGCATGTGGGATCTTCCCGGACGAGGGCTCGAACCCATGTCCCCTGCATTGGCAGGCGGATTCTTAACCACTGCACCACCAGGGAAGCCCTAAGTTAGTTTTTTAAATAGGAAAATCAACACAGATATGCTATGGAATAGAAGGAAAAATTTACATCTTGCATCTTAGTTCAAAGCATGGGACTTGGAGTCAGGCAGGCCAGGGTTCAAATGCTGGCTGTGTGACTTACTATGTGACTCGAGGCAAGTTGATGAACCTCTCTAAGCCTCAGCTTTATTCTCTGAAAAATGGGACTAATAATTGTAGATAAAGGGTTACCATACCTCTTTTCCCTTTCTATAAGAGACTTTGATCTTTGGTTAACTCTGGTAACCTGCCAAGACGGTAAGTCAAACATGCTACAGGGCAACACTGCTTATATTAAGACTGACCCCCCCAACTGGTAAATGACATCTGGAGTGGGAGGAGCTAGAAACCATCTGTCCACACCTGTTAGGAAGCCAGAGCTCTGGGCTTCCTGAGCGCCGTGATCTTGCCCCTGAACATGCCCCTTGCAGAGAACTGGGGAGCGTGTCCAGGGAGCGTTATAAGAGCTTTGATTCCAGGGCAGCTCCCATCTTTGCCCGAGGGGCATCTTCCATCTGCATCTGGATAGACTGCCATGTGTACCAGTAAGGACTTCACAGAAGGTGTGACGCGGCCCTGCTGGCAGGCTGTGGCTCTGCCTTTTATCTCTCTGAAAAGACCCAGCGCCCATGGCGGCCTCTGGTCATCTTGTGAGTCTGAATATTCATGGTGGAGGAAGGTCACCTGCTGGTGGACAAGGCAATAATAGTGCTGACTTCAGAGGACTGTTGTGAAGATTAAACGAGGCAGCAGTGCCTGTCATGTAGGAAGTGGCTGTTATTATTATAGAAAGCTTCATAAATGTGGTCTTATCTGTATATTCCATCTACCTTACTCCAAGATTCTTGAGGATGCACTGCATGTCTATGGCTCTGAAAGCACCTGGTTCATGCCTCATGTACAGTAGGATAGGATGTGGAATAGCTGACCAGGAATCAGCCCAGAGAGTGCATAGAGAGTGTCAGAAAGAAACTCCTGCCAGAGAGAGAGAGTGAGCTAGCAAGCTTTGCAGGCTTTGCAGTGTCTTCTCTTACTCTGGTTAAAAAGTATAAAAGTATCACAGCTCACAGTTTTTACTGTAAAATAAATACTCTCCTACAGCTCAGAGATACAAACAACTATAAACAACCACGACAATGTGCACACACATATCCCTCACCTTCACCCCCTCATGGATTTGGTTGGCTATGGACAGCCATCTATTTTTGGCTTGTGTCTGCTAAGTGTTTTCTAGAAGCGAGAACGAGGCACCATGTTAAAAGCATTAAACATGAAACTCATAAAACACTTCTGCCAACCCTTCTCTCTCTCCACTCTCCCTCCTTCTCCCTTGGATTGGTGGTTATGAACTTGCAGCTATACCCATAAATCAAGGCGAGCTTGCCATACCAAGATCCACAGCTGCAGAATTTATTCCTGGTGACAACACACACACACGCATGGGCATAAGAACGCCTTTGGAGCGCTGGATAACATTCACCAGTTTCTCCCTTGGCAGTGTTGCCCTGTTCCTCTTTCACTTATCACCCATGACTTCACCTATTTTTTGGAGACTTGTTTAAACCTTAAAGTTTTCAAGCAATGTTCCATCAATACAGTTGTCTGTCAAAAGATGGGTGGATTCCCAATGGCAAAGAATCACCTGGGGAGACAAGTTTATAAAGAACCTGATGAGGCAGAATAAACAAAGGCTGTGACTGCAGCCAAGGACTGGACTTAAGTTGGCTCTGAGCATTTTCCACCTTCAAGGGCAGCTGCACTTCGACATATCCTTGAAGGACCAGAGCCCAGATCTTTCCTTCATCAGGATTAGAAATGTTTCCCCTGTATTCCCAGATGAGAGAGAGCTCAGGCTTGGGAAGCCACACCACTCTGTGGTCTGATGAGTTTTTCTCAATCGATTTTGACATGACTCGTGATCTTCTCTGAAGCCCTCAGTCATCGCAGCCCACATGGGGTTTTAGAGCAGCGAGGAACCTGGATGAGACAGGTCACCTCATCCAACCCCCTCATTTTTCACAGTAACTGGGAAATGAGGTGAAGGGGGCTGTTCAAGGTCACTTTGCTGGCTGGTGGCAGAGCTGGCATCTGAGAAGTCAGCCTTGGGACCCTGTCGAACGTTCCTGCTCTGCCAGGCTGCCACTGGCACAGCGAAGAACCCTGAGCTTTCTTGTGTTAGCTGGAGAGTCACGGTTAAGTTGAAAGGGGTTAAGGAGCTGAAGCTTAGGGCCTGAGGAAATGCAGAGGAAACCCCTCAGGGGTTTACACGTTGGAAGTGGGGCAACTGGAAGAGCAGGGGCCTTCATCCTCCCAGGGTCTGCCAGTTCTGCTCTGTGGGGTCCCTTGGCTCCTGGGGGCCCTGGATTTGTAGCCTCACTGGGCTGTGATGCAGGGAAGGCTCGCTGTGCCCACGTCCCTGAATTCTTTCTGCTTTGCAATGGCAACTCTTCTGAGTACTCGTGTGCCGGTGCGGGCTTATGCTGGCTCGTGAGAGCTGATCATTAAATTTTTAGGGATTTAGGCCAGTTGTTAAACATACCCATTATTAAAAATTAAATTATGTGATTGGGAGTTTGGGATTGACATGTACACCCTGCTATATTTAAAATAGATAACAATCGTATGATATCCCTTATATGCGGAATCTAAAAAGAAATGATACAAATGAACTTATTTACAAAACAGAAACAGACTCAGACTTAGAGAATGAACTTATGGTTACCAGGGGGGAAGGGATAGTTAGGGAGTTTGGGATCCACATGTACACACTGTTATATTTAAAATGGATAAACAACAAGGACCAACTGCATAGCACAGGGAACTCTGCTCAATGCTATGTGGCAGCCTGGATGGAAGGGGAGTTTGGGGGAGAATGGATACATGTATACGTATGGCTGAGTTCCTTTGCTGTGCACCTGAAACTATCACAACATTGTTAATTGGCTATAGTCCAATGTAAAATAAAAAGTTAAAAAAATAAAATAAAATAACCAACAAGGACCTACTGTATAGCACAGGGAACTCTGCTCAATACTTTGTAATAACCTAAATGGAAAAAGAACTTGAAAAAGGATACATGTATATGTAAAACTGAATCACTCTGCTGTACACCTGAAACTAACATCGTTAATCAACTAAATTCCAATACAAAATAAAAATAAATAAAAAATAAATTATGTGAACTTAAAATTAAAACAAGCATATTAAAAATAAAGGTAACAGGGCTTCCCTGGTGGCACAGTGGTTGAGAGTCTGCCTGCCAATGCAGGGGACACGGGTTCGTGCCCCGGTCCGGGAACATCCCACATGCCGCGGAGTGGCTGGGCCCGTGAGCCATGGCCACTGAGCCTGCGCGTCCGGAGCCTGTGCTCCGCAACGGGAGAGGTCACGACAGTGAGAGGCCCGCGTACCGCAAAAAAAATAAATAAATAAAATTAAAAAAAAATAAAGGTAACAATACACAAGGTTTATCAGTTCTTATCATCTTCTTTCATTTTACTATTATCTATGCTATTTAGGTTATTTACATTAATAATGTCATATTAATGTAATAATAATGTAATAATAATTATAATGTAATAATAATGTCATATCATATAATGTCATATCATATATGATGCTGTGTGCTCCTGCACATTTCTTCCCAACTCTGTTCAGCAATGTAATGTTGGTTGCTTGAAACTGGTCATGATGGGAGTACTTAAACCATGGAAACTGGCAAATATTACAAATCAGGGTTTTCTCCCCACCCCAAGAGTCAGTCGTTAAACATTTACCAGTATACCTGTAGTTATTATTATTATTTTTTTAATACGGAAAGAAAGCATTTGAACCAGGCTCCTTGCCTATTCACTAAAGGAGCTAATCGGGGAAGGGATGAAGGATGGATAAGGAAGCCACCTTTTCCTTTTTAAAAGTATAAAAATAAGACTTCTCATTAAAGAACACTTATAGAAAAATTTTTATAGATTTGTGACTTGTGCTTAAAAACATTTTTAAAAATTCGGTAATACACACACAACTGAGGGTACGTATTTACAAGCACAGTTTAAAGAAGAATAAAATGACACTCCATGTACTCACCACTCAGCTTATGAAAAATTTGTTTACCAGAACCTTTGAAGCTTGCAGATACAACTATGGTTGATTTTTCAGGGTATTTTCCTTCTAGTATTGCTTTTCTACACATAGACTGAACTGGATATTTCTTAAATAAAAAAAAAGTCACTTGAGGGTTCATTCACTGTTGACTAACAGCCTGCAAATCTGTGGTGAGGCAAAGTCATGTTTTCCTTTTGAAACTGAAACTGCCATAAGATTAATTTTAACCTTCCTACAAATCAGAAATGCCCAAGTTACTTTAATTTAATATGGTCATTTGCAGTAATATTTGTTATTGCTTGGGGAAGTACATATTCCTTAAGTAAATTTTCAAGACTCCATTATAAATCTTTTAAATCCTTAGACCACAATGTTCATTCAGTCTGACATATTAAACGTGGAAACATGACTATAACACCGCAGGGGGAAAATGTCAAATTGCTGGTCCACGGAGACCAGTTTCAACCACAAACTCAGGAAATTTACAGAGTTGGCTGGAGCCCGGGCAGAGCCCGCCCTGCACCTCACTCTCCGGCCAAACACCTGAGCCCAAGTGTCTTGCTGGGGCAAAACCACTTGGCTTCCGCCCGCTCTGGAGAACCCAGTGATGCAAGTGACCACTAGAAATTCGAGTCTGTCTCAGAAAAACCCGACAAGAATCCAAACTCTGAGATGCATGGCGTGGTTTGGTTGTTATAAGACTCTGAAGAGGCCGGGTAGTCCAGAGGCCGGAGCTGTGTGTCAGGAGGCTCGTTTTGGGGAGAAGAAGTGGGTGGCCTCTGGAAGTCCCAATGCTCCCCCCAACCCCCGGTCTGGCCCTGGTTTTTCTACTTGTTAAAACTGAGCAGTTTTGGTTTTATGGTTATAAGAAATATATCACCCCTATGTTCCTTCCCAGCTCCAACAGTCAATGATTCCCGCAGGCCGTGTTTCCCAAACTTTTTTGACCTCAATCCATTATAAGAAAGCCTGTACACACACATGTATAATTAGGTCCACAATCGGCAATTTTGAAATCTCTAGAGCTCTGAAAATTGGAAAGTTTCTTATGTTTGACAGCAAAACTCACGGGGGGACCAACCCTGCCATGAACTACTTAAAGGCTATTTACACACTTTATTTATTGTATTTAGTGTGAATATTTATATGCTTCACTGCACAAACATCAGTGTGTTTGATTACAGGGGGCTGCCCTGGACCCTGTAGGGAGAGTTTTGTAATAGGCAGTATTTGCACCATATTGTCTTTCTGAAATTAGAAGAACTATGACTTGTGAAACGTATCTGGGCACAAAGACAAAGCATTTTTTTTTTTTTTTGCGGTACGCGGGCCTCTCACTGTTGTGGCCTCTCCCGTTGCGGAGCACAGGCTCCGGATGCGCAGGCTCAGCGGCCATGGCTCACGGGCCCAGCCGCTCCGCGGCATGTGGGATCTT
The DNA here is from genome assembly GCF_949987515.2 of Delphinus delphis. Taxonomy (NCBI): domain Eukaryota; kingdom Metazoa; phylum Chordata; class Mammalia; order Artiodactyla; family Delphinidae; genus Delphinus; species Delphinus delphis. The sequence continues at coordinate 59,356,145 of NC_082691.1, forward strand.
CCCGAACCCGGGCACGAACTCGTGTCCCCTGCATTGGCAGGCAGACTCTCAACCACTTCGCCACCAGGGAAGCCCAAGACAAAGAATTTTTATGTAAACATCTGAAACAAAAATTTCTTGAAACAATCCTTACTACCTGTGATACACTCTGATATTTTTCTATTCTATTTGATTTTAACAAAACATCCTGGTCATGACCACCACACTAATTTCTTGACCTACTAATAGGTCACGGCCTGCTGTTTGAAAATATTAGTGTAGCAGTTAAGAGGTGGGCTTTGTAGGCAGACTGTTTAGATGCTAATTTCTCCTCTATATTCTCCAGCTATGTGACCTTGGGCACGTTACCTAACCTCTCTGTGCCTGTTTTCTTACCTATAAATGGTGAAAATAATAAGGGCTATCTTACAGAGTTGTGAAGATGAAGTGAATTAATACATGTAAAGCACCTGGAATAGGGCCTGGCACTCGGTGTTTGACAAATGTCATATGAACGACTCTTGTTCTGCAAATCCTAACTCACAAATCTTTCATTCTGACGCTTAACGTCGCAGTTTGGTTACTTCTGAGCTGAACTACTAAGTATTAGGATAAGTATTGCCATCATGAGTTCTGCTGATTCTGAAAGCAACAAGCCACCTTCACTGTTTCTGCATGCATTGATTGATTAAATTACTGCTTCAATCACAGGCAAATTTGAAAAAGGTAGTTACAGTAGCTGGAATACAAACAGATGGTTCCTCTCCTTAAGGACAACGTGCTGGGAGGTGGAGCATCTATAAACCCACACACCTCCTCTTCTTTACTTCTCTGCCTTGATTTCTTGAGAAGAAGCCAACTGTAGAAGGCCTTTCTAGCAGGACAGGCAACAGGAGCACAGCTACTTGATGGAAAGGTGTTTTTCTATGCAGTTATAGGCTGCCCTCTACTTGGTAGATTCATAAAGTCACACAAGGCTCAGATGTGGTCCACAACCAGACCTCTGTACAAAGTACCACATCCAACTACTTCATTTCAAGCTCAAAAGCTTTGATCTGCCTTTTCAATGGCCCTTTGGGCATTGCCATGTTTTGGTGAAAACCAGTTTGTGAAACCAAGAAAGCTTCTAAGGAAAGCTGCTAGGAGCTGGCAGATAGACCACAATTCTAAGCACTCGCAAATCTGCTAACTCATCGCTCCGGACAGTGGGATCTCTGACCTGACAAGGACAACAATCGATCTTTCCAGTGGAGAGTACCTTAGGGATTTTCCTTTTCTCCAACTATTACAACACGCAATCCAGGACAAGGATGGACGGAAAGCCAGTAAGGAAGCAGAATGATCCGTAAGACATTCGAATAGAGGCTATGGGAATAATGGCACATTTCATCATGTGATCATGTGTGGTCCACATGTCAGAGGACCTGGCTGTTCTAGGTCGCAAGGTAATGATGGCTTTCAGAACACACATCTGCTAATAAATTCATGGGGTGGCTCCTCTCATTTTAGCAACTTAAAGCCACAGTGAGGTTGAGGGGTGTTTGGTTAGAACAGCTGGCCAGTGAAACATGACCTGCTGGCAGCAAGTGGAGTGACTGCTTGTCTGCGCCCCTTCGTTAAGAGAAGGGCCTTTCCTGGTGATCACGGAACTTAACGAATGCTCTTCTTTTCAAATACAAAAGACAATTTGGACTCCCAAGTAACATTAATTTCAGAAAGTTTCTAGTCACGTTTTGAACAATCATATGTTTCACTTCTCATCCCAGAGCTATTTTTGCCTTCACAATCTGAGGCCTGTGGGGTGGATTTTGAAGCTTCATAAAATTTTTCGCAGTGTCACCAAAACTCAGAGCCTCTTTTAATAGGCTGCTGTTAAAAAGTTAATGCAAAATAATAAAACTAAAAGAAGCACCAGAAGAAAACCCACACCATCTAATCAGATCAGTTTGGCACTTAACTTGTGAGGGGTTTGTGTGTTTGTGTGTGTGAGATTTTCATCTGATATTCACATGGGTTGTGGGCATAACTTGTGAAGCACACCAATGAATCAGATTTGGTTCTTGGGTACCAACCCAAAACCAACAGATTTACTGCATTAAGTGAGACACCTTTTTTCTTCCTCCCTTTTCTTTACTAAGTTTACATGTGATACATACAGGAGGATATAGTTCCTGGACTTTGAGAAGTAGTTCCAGTCTAATTTGCACAAAAGAAATTAACACCAGGGCAAGCCAATTTCATATCAAACACTGTAGCTAGTTTATTAAGAGTTCACCTTATTTTGGGGGACAGAGAGAGGAGAAAAGAGAAGGACATAAGAAAAAAAGAGAAGAGGTGATCTTCCTCTTAACTACTCTCTTGACAACTGTATTTCTTTCTTTTTTTTTTTTTTATAGAGCAGCTATAGTACAGCTTGAGTATTCTAAAACTTTAAAAAGTATTTATTTAGGGACCTCCCTGGTGGCGCAGTGGTTAAGAATCCGCCTGCCAATGCAGGGGACACAGGTCGAGCCCTGGTCCGGGAAGATCCCACATGCTGTGGAGCAACTAAGCCCATGCGCCACAACTACTGAGCCCGTGCTCCGCAACAAGAGAAGCCACCACAATGAGAAGCCCGCACACCGCAATGAAGAGTAGCCCCCGCTCACCACAACTAGAGAAAGCCCGCACGTAGCAACGACCCAACTCAGCCAAAAATAAGTAAATAAATAAATAAGTTTATTTAATAACTAACACTCGGTTGCCCATTTCTATTGCCAAGTGGTACACCTTATCTACCTACCACCTACCATCACCAGCCTCTCATTAAAAAGAAAAAGCCATTGTAACATAAAATATAGAAAGGACATAATCTTGGAATAAAATAATCCTTTCATGAGAAAGACTGTCCTTTATTCTGAGATTATGGTAACAGTAGAACAGGGGAAGAATAAATGTACTTAACTTTTTTTGAGATGCAGAGAAGCTACAATATAAAATTTAATTTTATTATTTTGTAATCACATCATATGTACATTGTAATATACTGTTTATAATAATATGTTGCTTATAACTATTCTCTAGATACAAGTTATTAAAAATATCCAACTTTATTTTCTATCATGGCCATTGTTAAAAATTCAGTTTCAAGGAATGTTGACTAAAATGGAACTATTAAATTTAGGAGGAATCATTTGCAATATGCTGCAAACTGAAAGAAGCCAAATACATGAGCACCCAGACCCAGGGGCTTCTCCTTTCCCAGAGCTTGGAGAAACAACACACAGGGGCGGTGAGTGTTGGATGCCCCTGCTCCTGGGCCCCACACGCCCTAGGCAACTTGGAGACTGCAGACCAACAGAAACACCCTTATGAACAGCATCATTCAAAGACTAGTAGCTGTCTGTGAAGAGTACTTAAGAATTACTTTTTTTTAAAACCGATAATCTCTTTCCCGGAATTTTAGCGCTCAAATGAAATTCATGCATGGAGGCTAAGTAACTGCAGTAATGAACAAAATCCCATCCCTGAATACCATTATTTTGTATATTCCCAGTAAATACTGGGTATTTTCTCACAACAAAGGAATAATATAGTTAATCTACCTTAATGAAATCTCTGGTTCAGGTTCCAGCAATCACTACTTAAAGCCACAGGTCAGCGTAAATTATCAGTGAAGCAATTAATTTTGATTTACTTTAGCCCGAATAGAGTAAACTGTGGTCTCTTTCATCGTCAATGCCAAGAATAAAAACCACTTCTGAAAACGAAGCCCACAAATCTCTGGTTTGACGGCCAACTGGAATATCCCTCTGTTGGCAACTCTCTATCATCCTTTCCATTCCTTTTCTACTTTCATCGAATTGGAAATAACTATGGCTATTCCTTACACATGGTTTTCATTGCTAATTTGACATCCGTGTAAAAATCAATGAACAAAACAAAGAAGCTGTATTTTATGAGGTTTTGTGGTACAAAACTACAAATAGCTTTTGAGTTTCCTTGTTTTGCCTCTTCTGGAAGTAAATTAACTGAGTTATTTGAGGTTTCCATGTAAACTGCTAATGAGATGATGCATAATTCTCCTCATAAGCTGGGAAAAGTTTAAAAACTAAAGAAAAAAAAATTGGATTTAAGTCTCCAGAGTTTTAGTTCCAGTATCATTAACAGCTGTGAACACAGCTTGGTTGAAAGTCTAGCTTCTGGGGGCAAACTCCTTATTTAGGTATTCAAGCTTCGGCAAATTATTTACCCTCTCTTGTCTTGGGATCCTCATTTATAAAACAGAGGTAACCCTAACACCTACCTCATGGGGGTTATTGTCAAGATCTCGCTAGATAAAAGCATGAAGAGCACTTGGCTCAGCAAAATACTGCACATATGTCAGGAGGCTGCTCAGACTCTTGCTATTTCCATGGTGTTGGCCCTATGCCCCTGACTCTCACCCAGGAATTATGTCAAAAATGTAACAGTCATCTGACTGGATAATTCTTATGTAAGAGGTCATTTGTGCAGGGAACCTATGCAGTCCAGTCTACCTAAGATGGACTTAGACAGAAATCTAAGTCTGGGGTCAAAAGTCTCTGTTTCCAAAGAAAAGCACTTCTCTGACGCTGCCATGACCAACCCACTTAGGTCGGCTCTTCTGACCAAGTGGGCTGGGTGACAGTCAACGTTTAGTTAAGACAAGTGACTTGGAGTGAATCTAGAACCAGGGGATGGGGTGAACTGGAGCACTCTGGCTAAGGAGACTTTGGGTTGAGAAAGAGGAGAGGAAGCGTGTGAGATGGAAGAGGACTCTCAACGTCAGAGGAGATCTCACACAGGTAGGGTTTGTTTATGCCAGGGACGGCACGCACGGCGTCTCCAGTGTCACTTATAATCCACTCGGCCCATGAGAGCCATTGCAACTCCATCCCAGCCCTTTTCCCTGTGCTGCTTCTGGATTCAGCCTTAGAATCTTCCTTTTCACCAGCCCTAGGTTGCCACTATCCACTGATTAAGGTGATGTGTAAGTTGAAAGTTTGTGCCATCTCTGACTTACACATTTCCCCCAATATCCGCTGATATTTCCACTAATATTTCAGCTAATATCCCACCCGAGGCATATTCTAACTCAGTTGGTACATGCATTATCCATCCTCAGAGAATCAGGGAGCAACGATGGCAGACAACACACTTAATAGCTGAGAGAGAAAGCTGACTTTGTCCAAGATGAGAACTGTCCCCAAGTGAGGCACAGACCTCAAGTTTCATGGGCCTTGGAAGCTGATTATTTTCCCAAGTGATTCTTCTTTCTTTTTGTTGCAAGAGTTCAGTTAAGCTGTTTCTGGACTAAAGTGTTTGGTGTTCCCTGTTTTCCAGGAGGTTTGCACCTGATAAATGCGTTTAGGTATTGGATTCTTCAGGTAAGTACACACACATTTGAGGACTGAATAATCATTTTTTAAAAACTCAAAGGGGTATGAACGTCCCTGTGTCTTCTTCCTGCTTGACTTAACCCAAGGAGTTTGTGAATGCTAAAGATACCTGACAAGCTATAAACTGTGAGTAAATGCTGGAGGTGAAGAGGATGAAGGGGTTGAGGATGGTGATTATTTAAATTTTTTATCAGAGATATTTTCAAAAACACAAAACTAGAGAGGTTAGTGTGATGAACTGCCATGTTACCAACATTTTGCATCTTGGTTAAACCTTCTCCCCTCTTCCCTTTTTAGGTCATGATTATTATCCTTCACATATTTCTTATCATCCTGTGTTCATCTGATCGCTTGAAAAATACATAGGGATAAAATAAATGGCAGAAGAATAAGGGAGAAGGCAAGAGAGAAGAGAGAAAAAAAAATTTCTACATAGTCCCTGGGAAATATCTAATGAAGATTCAAAATTGAGTAAGATGGTTAGTGGCATAACTGCAGGGTCTCCCTCTGACACAGACACAGCTAAACTATAATGTCTGCAAAATTTGAGCACTATTATACAGAGTATATACTGTTGAATGACACACCAAAGGTCTATTAATATGGAAGGTCTGAGCCAATGGCTCCCAACTCTCAGCTATGGGGGACCCATTATAGTGTTGAATGGTGCACTGCTTTGAATATCATAATGGTACTGCTGGGGTCCTTTAAATTTGGGGAGAAAAGGGAATAATACAAAATTACTAGTCAGTACTGCTTCAAAATTAATTTGTATTTTACAAGATCCCCTAATCACCTTTCCCCCACGTGTTCCATCCCAAACAGGGACTTTACAGGTTATTTTGAAAAAAAAAAAAATTCAGGGTATGTGTGTGGGTACGTGTTTAAAATTTTCAAGAATGCCGCTGTATTGAACTGCTAATGAAGTGTTTCTTGGAGGGGCTTCCAGACCTTCAGCGGATTGACAATGAGCAGTCTTTATTTGCATGCCAAAAGCGTGCACTAATCCTTAGCACCAGCTGGTTCCCAGAAATACATGTGCCCCCCAAATCCTGTTTATCCTGCTGGTTTATTTAGCGAAGCTTTTCTTCACAGAGAGCACGGGCCTCCATTTCAGGCTGACCAACCTGTTTATTCCAAATCCCTAATGAATGTAATTAAAGCTTTAGTGGACTGCAGCCAGGATATAAACCACCCCCCCCCTTTAAACTTGTTGAGTGTGCAGGACTGGTCCACGGCAGAGGGCTTCCTGTGTGAGGACTGAGGCCCTGCTCTCCCAGAAGGCCCTGGACACCTCTGCACCCAATGCCCAGGCCATTTCTGATGCCCAGGGAGTCGTTCGTCAGGCTCACGCTCACAAACCGAACTGCCCCCCACCCCTCTGGTGTTCACCGGACCAAACGGGCTCTCTCTAAACATTCCCACACATGCTAGTCTCTTGGGGATTTTTCTACTGCCATTATGCCCTGGGAAACAAGGCTAATGTCCTAACTAAAATACTGAATACTTCCCAGCAACCTAGGAGAATCTTGTTAGATCCTGCAGAGACCTCTTGTATTAACCCGCCTGCAGAGAATCGCTCAGAACCTTTCCAGTAACCAAACCCTAAAGGTCTACAGCTTAAACCCAGAGTGCTTCTGGTGTTCCTACAAAGTGCAAACTGAGCCATAATGGCTCTGGTGAGTTCACATCATCTAAGCTTCAGGTGGATATCTGGAAGTTAATACTGGAGAAGGGAAAACGATTTACAATTTAAAAAAAGCCTTTTCAGTATGTACTAAGCTACGTGTCTTCTAACTATTGCCTTACTGAATCCTCACAACCACCTCGTCAGGGGTTATTATCAGTCCCATTTTACAGATGACAAAATTGAGTCTCAGAGACATCAGGTAGTTTGCCCAAGGACCCACAGCTAATAAAATGCTGCGGGAAAGATATAAGCAAAAACGCTCAAGATCTGTGATGCCCAATCCAACAGCCATTAGCCTATGAGGCTACTGTGCACTTGAAATGTAGCTAGTGTGACTGAGGAACTGAATTTTTTATTTTATTTAATTTTAATTAATTTAAACCTAAGTAGCCACATGTGGCCAGTGGCAACCATATTGGATAGCATGGAAATGGAATGTTTCCATCATCACAGAAAGTTCTGTTGGACGGTGCTGTTATAGCTGATAAAAGTTCAGTTCTGGATATGCTGGGTTTGAAATGGTGGTGGGACATCCAAGGCGGATAAACAAACAGGTTAGCAACCTAGACTTGGGAGTCATCCACCCAGAGAGGAAAGCAGGAGAGTACGCAGGGAGGGAGAGCAGGGACAAGGGTTGAGAAGGGAAACTGGGGGTGGCGGTGGAGAATGCCTATACATTTTAGCCAGCAAGAGGAAGAGGAGCCCCCAAAGTCACTGAAAAATGGAGTTCTTATACTTTTTTCAGGCTTAATAATTTATTTCTCCTCTTACACTTTAGATAAGCATTTGGGGAACAAATATTTTGCTTAAGACTGAAGATCCAACTTTTATAATTAAAAAAAGTATATGTATTTACTGTTTACACGACTGTTTGGTGCAAAGATATCTTCCCTTTGAAAGGTATGACATTTATGCCCTCCAGCTCAGAGCCGCGTACACTATGTGCAGAAAAATGTTAGCCCAAGACACAGCATCCCATGGTTTTGATGCAACGTGCAGGAAGTGGTTCAAATTTAATTGCAAACTGTCCACAAACTCCCTTAATAATGAGATCCCAACAACTTGTTGGAATAAAAGCTCTGATGCAGCTCCCTGCTGCGAAGGGTACTTCACAATGATTTTCACTTAAACCTCCCCTTTCAGTTGCCTGGGGGAAGCCTTCATGAATTTATCCGATCCTGTATTTCTTACTGTGTAATCAATGTTATCCAGAGGAAAAGTCTAATTCTTTTCCTCATTGGGAATGAAAAGTTCGCTCACAATGCCTTTACAGTAAGGAGTTTCACTTTGGTAAGATCTGAGACAAAACTCTCTTTTCCTTTGGTGAGAAAGATCTTGGGCCAGTCTACCCCATGCTCTTTATCCTAGTGTCTGGAGCACCCATTGACTTCAAAAGGGAATTTCCCACCCACCCCTGTAGATGGAGGTGGGCGATGCACAGAGGGAGGAAGGAGAGGGGGTAATGAGAAAGGCACGAGCAAGGCGATAAAGGAGCCTGCTAAGGTTAAGGTTAAAATTAAAACACAAATCTTGAAATTTAGAGTTCTGAAAAGCCCATTAAAAGATTTCCAACTTTTTCCTCTATATAATTTACAATGGGGCTTTGGTGACTACTCACAGCACAAGTGGCCCTAAAACACACAACGCAGAATTGGGGAGAGAGGAATTCTGGGGATTAAAATGCAAGAAGCATGCAAACAGAATGCCAGTGTTGCCTATTAAAATGGGGAAAAGATTGGAGGATGCCAAAATGAAGCTCCCATTCTCCCCACCCTTGCTTCTGATTGTCCTAGGTAGTGTTTGCAACCACAGTGCTGAATTTACATACAGCCGACTTCTGCCTCATTTATGCAATTAACCACAATTTCTCTGTGTGTGCATCACTCCCTGGGAGAACATGAAGAATCTGCAAGGAGATGTTATCTCTTTCAGGATAACTGGGAGCCATTTAGTGGGTAATTCACTGAATGGAACCCCAGTGCCTTTGAAAGAGTTGATTCATCTCCTGAGGGGCCTTGAGAATGTGCCTCATCAGGCCTAATGGAACCAAAGGGACGTCATTACAGAAGAGCTTGTATTATTTTCCTTTTTTTTGGTAACCAAATTGACTTTTTCTGATGTTTTTAATTTTAATTTTTAATTTTCTGAACAATGCATTGTTAAGAAAAAACAAAAACCAGAATAAGGCCACACCTTTTGGGCAAGTAGGACTGGGAGGAGAATGTTCTTTCCTAAGGCCTGGCTTCTCTCGCTCTCTGCCTGTAGGTGGAGGAGGGATGTGGACAGGGAGACCCCGTCGTGAACAGTGCTGGGTGGGCCAGGCCTGGGCAACCTCCAAGGGGCCTTGAGGATGCTAGACAGTGGGCACATTTACTGCTCTAAAGATGGAAACCACTTGTCCCCTTCAGGCTGCATCAGAGCTCAGCTCAAACCCTTCCTTTCCCTTCATCTCCTGCCTGATTGAAATTTCCAGAAGAAGAAATTCCAGCCCACCCACGGGAGCCCTTCCAGATGCCCCATTCCTCTTAAATGCAAGCAAAGAGATACTTTGGCCACTTAAATTCAGTGGCCATGGCTCATGGGCCCAGCAGCTCCACGGCATGTGGGATCTTCCTGGACCGGGGCACGAACCCATGTCCCTTGCATCGGCAGGCGGACTCTCAACCACTGTGCCACCAAGGAAGCCCTCTCATTCATTCTTGGTGAGGTTCTGACTCAGCAAGGGCTGTGGTGCAGAAAGACCATGGTGGGAACTGCACACAAGACCCGCATCCAGCTCTACCGCATGCTAATCCCATGCCTGTGATCAAATTTTTAAGCTCTCTGGGTTTTGGTTCTCTTATCTGTAAAATGGGGGTATGATTTACTCATTTCTTTCTTTCTGCCAGCTCTGGAAGAATGCAAGGTGGCTCTCCAGGATCCATAAAAGTACAATAAAATAGAATGACTGATAGGAAGGGCAGAAAAAGTAGGACAAACACGAGGCTGGGGACATAGCAGAGAGGCAGGGATGGGGCCAAAACAAATGGGGCTGAGAATGTCCACTGACATAGTTGCCATGTGGGTTGAATGTTCCTGAAAATCCTTATAATTTGGAAAATTGTGATCGAATGTAGGGAATTGCTCCTAACATTTGCAGCAGCTACTGAGCCCAGGACTATGTGTGCTGTAATTCTACTTAACAAGTATGTATGGAGGTACAAAGGCTGAGGGAGACGTGGAGAGGAGGAAGCCAGCAGCCTGGTGGGGGGACCTAGGGGAACAGCGCCAGCGATTCTCCAGCAGAACGTGGCAAGCACGTCAGGAGCAGGATGAGGCTTCAAGCAGAGGCGGGGCCAGGGTCTTGGATATTGAGAACTGCGTGCAGGCACCCTCAGCGTCTGTTATGTCTGTATAATTCTGTGTCCCCTCTGTTTGCAGACTGCATTTCCGACTCTCACGTGTTAATAAGCATGACTGCCAGGAAAGCAGCGCTCACATCTCTTACAAAAAATGGAAAATCCTGCTCACCAGCTAAGGGTAAGAGGGGTGTGTGGCCAACACTGACCTCGCCATTCTTACTCTGTCTCCCATATAGATGTGCCACTTCTCAAAAAGGACTGGATGATACAAACTTTCATTTTCACACAGGGTTCTCTGAGCATCTTTAATACCTGTTCAACCTTGACTCCATCTCATGTTCAACATCCCCATAGAAAAGGGGCCTCTGGATTTCCTAAGACATGCACAGGGCTCAACTTCCTTTTAGAATCTCCCCATCCCAACCCCCGTTGTGCTAATGGAAACTATTTTATTTGTGGCAGTAACCAGAGTGCCATTTACTTTAAAAATTTTAGCTGGTGAAGAAATGAGCCCTAGCTCTTAAAAGCAAGGATTACACTAGCCTCGGTAACCAATGAGATGGAACACCAGCCATTTTAGCTACAAACTTCTGTTAAGAGTTTATTATCAGGATGATCCCTTAGAGCAGGCCCTATTAAAAAAATAATCACCATCTGCTCGACTCCCTTCTTTTTTATTAAACTGGTCATTAATTACTGGTAACAACTAATTTCATCTGAATTTTATTGAGTAATTATAAAATAAACAGGGGAGGATATCAAGCTTCCTGCCTTGCTTAGGACAGGAATTCTTTATAATGTTATGTTTCAAAAGGGGGTGGTAATAAACCACCAAATTCCATTTACTATGGTAATTACAATTCTCAAAATTCATCCTTCCTGTGGTTAACGAGTGCCTTCTTTCAGGTTCGCTCAGCCTGACTTCAGCTTGGGTCATTAAATAGCAAACTAGTTTTCACCCACTGGTAACAACAGATCTTTCATGGCTTATTGCCTAATTAATTGAGGTGCATAATTTGATCGCTATAACTTTTTAAAAATTTCATATTCCATGTATCACATAGCAGTACGCTATTATTGTAGCGTAATTTAAAGTGGACTGAGTTTTAGGGTTTTGACTAGAATAGGTTCATTATCCTGGATAAGGTAAAGTGCAAAGTTTTACCAATGTTATTCAACTACAACATTTAGGTTAAAACATTTGCAACAAGTCATTAATTTAATAACGTGCTCATCCAAAACAAATCATAACTCATTTCTTTTTACTGCAAAAGTAATTGAGTAATGAATAATGAAAATCATCCTACTTAAAAGGGCAGTAAATATGTTGACTTTATTATTAATACTCAATTTTCATTAATAAGGCAGCTATTAAATTTCAAACATGATGGACTTGATTTATTGACTTATTCAAGATAACAGTGAAATATTATCTAGTAAATACCACGGTTCTTGCAAGAGAAGAGCTGATCATGAAATAAATGAATTCAACTTAAATTTCAGCTCACATTTTTAACTATTCAACCTCAAACCTCTTGTTCCTGTATCTCACATGTTCCTTAAAAGAGTTTTAATTGTCCGTGTACAGGTGCACACACGCATGTGTGTGAGAGAGGTGGGGAAGGGCCCTAAGACAGCTCTCCACATTACTGCACCCTGGTGAACTGCAACTCTCTGGTGAGTCAGTACTGGTTTGGTCACTCTTAGACTACCCAAAAGGAGTTCATAATAAAATACCAAGAAGATATTAGTTATACCTAAAAGGTGGTCTGTAGCCTAAGACTCAAACACAACATTTCAGTGATGGTTCAGGAGAAAGAGAAAAAAACTCATTCAATGTAAAGGGCACTAGTTGAATGTGTTTTTTAAACTCCTGTAAACAGAATTACAGTTGATTCTTCAGTTATTCACAGCAGTTATGTTCTATAAAGTTGCTGCAAACACTGAATTAGTGAAAATGGAGCCACTGTGTCGCAAGTACTGATTCTAAGTTTAAAAAGAAATTTTAGTGAGTAGGCGAATTCGCAAATACGGAATCTGCAAATGATGAGGACTGACTGTACCTTATACCACAAACTTATACTACTCATTCACCCATGTATTACATTTGCTTATCTGCTGTAATTCTCTTCACTTATAGGACAACCTCAGCCCTATCATAAGCCTTTTAAGCAATGGCATGGCCCAGAACATACATACTTTATTTAGCAAAGCCTGAAAAATTTCTGGGAATCACTAACTTTTAGAAGAATTGGAATAGTTAAAATTTCAAGTCATATATATTTTGAGGACATTTCATGTTCTTGTCAAACATTTTCTTATTTATCTGCATATTTCAGAGAAGGGCTTCATTTCACACTAAGAGACATTAAGTAACATCCTGGGTTTGTCTAGCTCTAACTCAACAGTGACTTTTTTAAAAAAATTAATTTATCTATCTATTTTTGGCTGTGTTGGGTCTTCATTGCTGCGTGTGGGCTTTCCCTAGTTGCGGCGAGCGGGGACTACTCTTCGTTGTAGTGTGCAAGCTTCTCATTGTGGTGGCTTCTCTTGTTGCGGAGCATGGGCTCTAGGCACATGGGCTTCAGCAGTTGTGGCACACGGGCTCAGTAGTTATGGCTCACGGGCTCTAGAGCACTGGTTCAGTAGTTGTGGTGCACGGGCTTAGTTGCTCCACAGCATGTGGGATCTTCCCGGACCAGGGCTCGAACCCATGTCCCCTGCATTGGCAGGTGGATTCTGAACCACTGTGCCACCAGGGGACCCCAACGATGACATTTTTGATATAAAAGATTCAACAAAAGATTTCTTGCCTGTTACCTTCATGGGAAGGATATTCACAGCTTAATCTTATGGGTAAGACCTTTATCTTATGGGTAAGACCTTAATCTTATGTGTGAGACCTTTATCTAGGAGAATTGAAATTCAATTAAAACTTTTTAGTTGTTATATAAGCGTCTGGACCAGAGATCACAAAATGATGGCCTACAGGATGCTGACTCGAGATTAAAAAATGAGATTTGACATGGCAATCCAGATTTCCAGATTCTTTTGGAAAATTAGCAGCTTTGGCATCACTGGGCCTGAATTCTTACACAGCAATGAGGTGAAAGCAGAGAAGCAAGCTGCCTCCCACATAAGGGGCGTGGGCTCTCAAGTTCACTCCCTAGTTTTCTAGTACCCAGCCAGCTCCACTCATTTACATCATCTGGCCGATATTCTTAAGCACCTAAGTTTCCTACCCTTTGCCTAGACGTGCGAAAAACCTTCAACAACATGTTCAACAAGTATTTATTAGATGGTCTGGCTTTCTGAAGATAGCCAGCTAAGACTCCCTCCAATTTGGAGAACTTGAACGAGGTAAGAAAATCAATCTAAACAAACAAAAAAGCCACCAACAGATCAGCAGTTCTCAGTGAGGGAAGGGAAGAGATGAAGTTTAAAAATGTACCAGAAGGATTTTGGTTGGCAAGGGCGGATACAAATGGGATTCCTCCATGAGGGAGTTGCACGTGTGCACGAGTGTGCAGAGGGGGGTGGGCAGACCTAAGGTAAAGAGCCACGATATGAATTGGTATTTGTAGGATGTACTGACTGTGAGAACATCACTTTAATTATTTGGTCAGGAAGAACTGGATTCACTTTGGGAAGGGTTTTTCTTGTACTGTTAAGTTGGACAGGGAGGGCCTCTTTGTTACATGCCTTTTTAAAAAATATACTAAGATCTGAAAGAGACTTACAGACACAGAAAACAAACTTATGGTTACCAAAGGGGAAAGGGGGATGGGGGTGGGATAAATTAGGAGGCTGGGATTAACACATACACACTACTATGTATAAAATAGAAAACCAACAAGGGCCTACTATACAACACAGGGAACTCTACTCAGTGTTATGTAATAACCTATAAGGGAAAAGAATCTGAAAAAGAATATATATATATGTGTATGTATGTATGTATAACTGAACCACTGTGCTGTACACCTGAAACTTACACAATATTGTAAATCAACTATACTTCAATAAAATTTTTTTTTAAAATATACTAAGATCCTGTGATGGGTTTTGAATAGCATTAAATAGTCCTTCAGGATTCATCTGCCCCTCGGAACATGTAGAGATCTACCTGCAAAGGGGCCAATTTACGCGCTAGTGACCGTGTCGTTGTTCCAGGTTTCACAGTTGACTTGGCTGACATATTCTCAAGCCTGTTCTAAGGAGGGCCTGGCTATGCAGCAGTGGGAGCAGAAACCGATCCATTGACACTCTGGAATTGAGCCAGTGGGGCTCGGACAACAAATTTGAGCTTGTTAGATATCCTTTTTTGAATCTGGAGCTCTCCCTAACACTAAGCTGACTGTGTAGAACAAAAGAGGAAAACTTTGATATATAGCTGGAGAATCAATGAGCTAACAGGGCTGCCTGCACAGCCAAAGGTGGTCTTAGGCGAGAACAAACCAGTAGGGGGCAGAGATTCAGGTCTCCCTGATCCCCAAAGAAGAAGGTGCCTCCTGAGAGCTGTGGCAAAGCAGGGAGAACACCGCTGGGGAATATAGTGGAACTTTTGTTCCATAGCTGGGATGCTTTTTGCTGCAAGTCACCTCATGAATATAGAATTTATTACCTATAAAGATGTTGGCTAAAGGGTGGTTCCAGGCTGATAGTTAATTCAGTAGCACCCAGGACTCAGGTTCCTTCTCTCTTTTTGTTTGATCATCCCTGGCATGTTGTCCATCTCCTGGTTGCCAGAAGGTTGCAGCAGCTCTTTTTATCACATCTTTTCCTGGAGACACAGTCTTTTTTTTTTTTTTTTTTTAAGTTGAATGAATGATTCTTTAAATTCTATAGTGCTTTACAATTTTCAAAAGTTTCACACACATGATATCATATAACCCCATAATAACCCTTTTTCCCCCCTACCCCTATATTGCCCCTCCCCACTTTTCTCTTCCCACTGGTAACCTCTAGTTTGTTCTCTATGTCTGTGAGTCTGCTTCTTTTGTTTTATTCACTAGTTCGTTGTATTTTTTCAATTCTACATATAAGTGATACACAGTATTTGTCTTACTCTGTCTGACTTATTTTGAGACACAGTCTTTTAAAAAGACAATGAGGACTTTTTCTTCACCCTCCCATCCAGCTTACTTCCCCTCATGTTTCATTGGCTAGACCTGCATCGCGATATTAACTTATGTCAATCAGTGGGAAGGAGAATGAATTGCCACCATTAGCTTGGACCAAAGTTTCTGATTCAGGTCTTGGGAAGAACCTTAGAATTTGCATTTCTAACGAGCTCCCAGGTGGTGCTAATGTTGTTGATGTGAGAACCTCTGAGCTTAGACTGTTCAAGATTTACCACCTGAATAAATTTAGGGCCCCTCCGGCAAATGAGAAGGGGAGGGATCGTGTTGGATGGAAACCAGCAATGGCAGCTACACATGCTCTTTATAGAACACAGGGTTTCTGCTGAAACACCGGTCAGGGTACTTGCAAGTGGGGAGACTGAGGAAGACTAGCAACTTGTATCCCCAGTTTCCTAGACAGAAGCTGAAACCAAGCAAACTAAAAATCCTCAGAAAGTAAATTAGAGATGCTTGCATAAGAAAGAGTTTTATTTCTGGGGTACGCCAAGTGTTGTATGCTTTCTAACGATTATACGGAAAGATGTGGCAGTCAGTGATGCTGTTCCCTAAGTATCTCTGGCTCTCCCATGTCTGGGCACGTGATAAAGCATGGCCATATGACTTGATTTGGCCAGTGAAACATGGCATGGAAATGACAGTTCACAGCGACACCTCCTCTTGCTGTAGTAATTACAGAACGTAGGTCAAGGTAAAGCCTTTATCAGACTAGGTTCCCGAGTGCCAGAAATTAGCAGAGCTTTCTTAATGAGCCATGTTGGACATATACAGTGAGCAAGAAATCAACTTGCTGTGTCATTGACATTTGGGGATTATCTGTTAAAGCAGTACAGTGAAACCCATCCTGATAAAGTATATAAAAATTTTATACTGCATTTAAATAATTATTATTTTTTTTAGCTCGAACACCCCTTCTTAAAAAACCCTAACAAGGAATTCCCTGGTGGTCCAGTGGTTAGGACTCGGAGCTATCACCGTAGTGACCCAGGTTCAATCCCTGGTCAGGGAACTAAGATCCCGTAAACCGAGTCATGGCCAACAAACAAACAAAACACCCTAACGATCCTTCAACACTTGGCTCAAGTTACATTTTCATCATGACTCCAGCCAACATTTATCTCACGTGGGTGCCAATTCCAACTATAAGAAAATCACAAGGTTCAATACTTGGCTATTTTATAATTACCCATGTATATTAATATCCCTTCACTGATTAGATTGCAGACTGAGAGCAGAGATCATGTCAAAGACGTCTTTATATCCTTTTGAGCAAAGGAGGGAAATTAGCAGCTTACAGATAGAATCTAGCTGAAGAATGGAGCTGTCAATACTTTACAGTATTTGAACTTTTCCATTTATTATTTGCACGCAATCAGGTGGTTAGTAGGCACTTTTTGCCTGCTCATATTGGAGTTACGTTGGAAATTTAAGAGCAGAGTTGCAAGCAACCACATGGCTGCTTCACTACATGGCTGCACTTTTCACCAGCTATGGAAATTTCCATTTTCTCTGAGCTATTTGACTATATATTGGCCAGTTCACGATATCTTCCCAGAATGAACTAAGAAATAGAAAACAGTGGTGGTAACTTAAGGAGAGAAATCAGCTAGTGGGGTTTAAAATAAAATTTGGTGAGCTCAAATGTGGGAAGTGACACTGATCATTGAAAAGGAATGCTAAAGCACGTTTCAAGTTTCATTAATATCAATAATCTGAATTTGGGACTCTGCAAAGTCACCTGGCCCAGTCCTCTGTCTTCAGATTTTTGCTTTCAAGCATGCAAAGTATTATAGTTCTTAAAAGCAGATGTTAAAAGGCCGACTGCGGATTACCTGCTTAGTAAATGATGGAGGTGTTATTGAAAGACAGATCCTTTAAATAATCAGCATAAGTGGCAGACTAGCCCATCAGGATGGGATATAAAATTACACTTTGAAGAATTACAACTTTTGAACTCTCAGGAGAGAGCAATATTTTGGACCTGGCCCCAAGTTGTGAATAGGAGCTAAAATGGGGAAATTTGGGAGCGATAAACCAATAAAGAATAGAGGTCATAAGTCAGTCATGCTCAAACCTGCAGTGAAAGTTTTAAAAATCTATCATTTAATTTTTCAAAGGTAAATGGATTTAATAGGTCTAGGGTGACACCTAATAATTTGCATTTCTAACAAGTTCCCAGGTGATACTGCTGTTATTGGTTTGAGAACCAGAGCTTAGACTATTCGAGATGCAAGCATGCCAACGCCTTAATGCTCTGTAGCAGCAGATTTTTTGGTCAAAATGTAACTACCAGTGCTAGTCAGAACAGAGCAAGCATGAGGATACATTCTGTGATAACATGGCAACAACACAAAATAATAGCTTCATAATTACTAAAGTAATACCAAATTTGCTGGAAAACATACGATAGGTTTGGGTGAAGTCTTAGAAAAGAGGAATGACTCAAGGTTACAAAAGGAAGAAGTGGGCTCAGTTTGGTCCTGTTTGACTATGAGGACTATGGACTCCACAAAGCTAAGGAAGATTCAGGACTCCAGGAGTCTAATTTCACCTAAGCCTCTTATTAAATAATTAAAAGCAGCTCATCAATTCAAGAAATACAAGTTGGAAGTAGGCTTTCACTCTAAATATCATTAATGACAACGCATAATTCACTTCTTATTTCCAACAGTTGAGTTAACTCTGAGTGGAAGTGGTATAATTGCTGGCACCTTAGAACCCTCCTTGAATGCCACCCTTAAAATCTAAGCAAATGGTTGCCTCACAGGAGTGAATGCCTAAAGGGAAGCACCTTTGGTGCTTGAGGTAGCAAAGGTCCTTGGCTCTGACCTAAGACTAGTCCACAGTATTGCAAATTATATCCAAGAGTAAAGGCGTTACGGTCGTATTTTCATGCACTGAGCCCTTAGCTTTTTCAAAACTTCAGCTTCATTTGGCAACCGATGCCTCTTGGGGAACAAAATTACTTACGTCATTAAAATTCCATCAAGTAATAATTTTATTATAGTTGCTAACAGAAATAACTGTAGTGAATAAGTACAGTGTGATCGATTTGTTCTTGATGTCTCAAGAGGGTCATTATTTAGCTCTGATATAAAGTCAGGACAGTATTCATTTGAATCGCAAACTGCATATCAACTACCCAGGTGGGCGTGTTTTAATGTGCTTTAGGGTTAGCGCAGTCCGTAACTGAACTATATAGCAGGTCTGCTTCAAAAATGAGGTCTCAGAACAGCCAAGTCTAAATGATGATGTGTCACATGGAGTGTCAGATGCTTTCCAGCTCTCCTCTGCCTCCCTTCCCAACACCAGGATGAAAAAAAAAACTGTTCTAACATAATATAAAATGAAATTCTCTTTTAAGATGGGGAAAAAAGGAGGGGGCATGTGAATGAATACGAAGGCGCCAACCCCCCACTTCGAAGTCCGCAGGAAGTCCCTTCAGCCCTGTTGGACCTGCCTCAGTAGCACAGGATAAACGTTCCATTAGATTAATGCCCACCTCCCCGCCTCATTCTTCTACCAGCAAGAGCATTAGAGTCTGCTTGGGCTTCCCTGGTGGCGCGGTGGTTGAGAGTCCGCCTGCCGATGTAGGGGACACGGGTTCGTGCCCCGGTCCGGGAAGATCCCACATGCCGCGGAGCGGCTGGGCCCGTGAGCCATGGCCGCTGAGCCTGCGCGTCCGGAGCCTGTGCTCCGCAACGGGAGAGGCCACAGCAGTGAGAGGACCACGTACCGCAAAAAAAAAAAAAGATAAGAGTCTGCTAAGATAGATTACTATAATATAATGATTGAAGGGAATATATAGGGTGGCACACAGAGAGGTCTAAATACCTGTAAGTGTAAAAAAGCATAAATTACTGCTTTAATTAATTTCCTAATGTAAAAACACAGCTGCAGTAATGTTGCCAAGTCTTGCCAGGCTGCTTTAAATTTGTGACATGAAATCATGGCACTTAAGTCTTAATGCACAAAAACATATTTTATTTACTTTTTATGGAATATCAGCATTTAAAGCTTTCTATTTATGTGTGTAAACGCTTTATAAATTACTTGAAATACTGAAAAAAAAATCTATTAATCAGCAGTTACAATTTACCCAGTTTCGGTTTCAATAACGAAATGCCTTTTTGGTGGACTCCTGCTGCTATGTGAACTAGCTCTAGGCTCTTAAAGTAATGAGTCCGGACAGAGTCATCCGATCTCAGGCTTTGTACAAAACTCAAGGAAAAGCACTTTGCCCACAATTCCTAGTCTGTTTACCAGACTGACTGCTGGAGCATTATAAAGTCTCTGGGCTTCCCCTTCCCCCTTCCAGCAAGTACCTTTTTTTTTTTTTTTTTTTTTTTTGCTTTTTTCCAAGCATGAGCTATGAAAACATGGTATTATAGAGCCCTCTTCAGGCCAGAAGGTTTGTAGGCGCTTAACCAGCAAGACTTTTCTTAGAGTGGCAGTAAAGGGGGAACCGTCCAAACTGCACACAGTGGATCTCACTGGAAAGATGTTTGTCATAAGGGCGGGCTGACACTGACTCTTCCAAAAGAACACTTTGTCAAATCATTTAAGGCATGTTGCCTTGATGGAAAAATTTCTGTAGGCCCCTGGGAACATGATAAGGCACTGCATAGCGTCAGGGACAATATCATTGTCTTCGCAATTCTTATGATTACCCATGAAGGATACGGGGCTCTGAATGGTTCACTTGAACAATGCAATTTCTAGCACATCTGGCTTTTTGAGGCCAGGAAGAAGAAACCAGGAGTTATTTATGCAGACAAACACCATGATTTCTTCAGCCAAGTTTTCATTTTAATGAATGAAGTGTATGCCTAGCAAAACTCAGTGAATTTCTCAAGTGTTTTAGGAAACTTAGTATAAATTTTTACAGGGCATTTTATATTGTGTTTTAAACTTTTTGGATGGAGCAGATGTAAATCACTACTGAAAGAAATACACATGTAAAAGATAAATATGAGGAAGTGTGCCGAAGACAGAACAAAATAAAACAAGCTCTCGTTTTCATTGAGACGATACTTTCGAACCACACTTTACGTGGGTTATAAAATATTTTTCAAGTCAGCAAAATAACCAACAACTTTTAATAGATTTTTTTCATAATATTTTCAAGTCAGCAAAAGGACTGACAACTTTTAATAGTGTTTTGTTTTTTTTCCCCCACAATGGTCAAGAGAGTATTAATTTAAAAGAGGAAGCATTTGACCAAAATATTTTCTTTTACTGCGTTTAATCTGTGCCAGGTAACTCGTATACTTCCTGGAGCACCCAGAGATTCATGCTTCTAACAACTTTCAAAGGGGCTGGGGCTGTCTCCTCAAAGCTCCTCTCCCTGGTAGCTAAACGTGGCAGCCAGGAGAAGTGGAATGAATGGGGAGTGATGTGACGATGAAAAGAACCTGATATTCCACACGTTAAAATGTCCTTCCTCAGGACTTGTGGTCATTAATAGGATCTTTCTGAAAGACCCGTAGGGAGTTACGAGGAGGCAGTGGCCTGGGGCAAGGACCAAGGACCACGGCTGCAGCTGTTTGCAGCAAATCTCTAGAGGATTCTCAGCAGTTCCCAGGGGATTCTGACGACAGTCTAACTAAGCCACCATGCATTCTCTGGTCGTCAGACTATCTGACTGTTGCTGTTCCCAGGAATACACACTCGGTATTGGAGGTTTTTCTTGTCTCCTCTACTCAGCGGTATAGACAAGCCCAGCAAAGGGTAATGTCAGCAAAGGTTTTGGTTCCAGTAAAACGACTCTTCCAAACGCAAACCCCAAATCAAAAAGTTGGAGTTTCCAGCTTTGTTGAGTTCTGAAACAAGTGCTCTCAGCATGAACTGTCAACAGCCCGAGCTACAAACAGGGCGGCTGCCGGCTCCTATGGGACCATCTCCGCACTCCCCCATCCCAACCTCACAGAGTTGAATGTCAGACATGACTTTACCAGGCCTGGAATCCGGCTGCCAGGCTCAGCCTCCTTGCCTGGGCTTATCTCCCACCGGGAGGTGGTGGCTGACTTGATGGGACTGCACGCTTCTCAGCAGATGTTGGGCTGCCACCAATGGGAGCGCGACCCGGCCTGGCGCCACCGACATTTACAGTCATGCCTCCCGCCCCTGCTTCCCGGCGGCCCCCTGCCCTGTCCCCCCAGTGCCAGCCTGTGTGCAGACTCGGCCCACTAGGAGAGGACAGGTGATGAGGATTAAGCCGAGCCTATTTGCATATCCTCAGGGCAGGGGAGGAAATTAACACCACAGTGACATGATTTAGTGGCTGAACTTAAACTGGAGAAAGCCCTAGACCTCTTTTGGAACTCGAGGAGACTGAGCGAAGGAGATGGAAAACGCAGCACATCTGGCAGGGATAGGCTAGTCCAGGGTTAATGGAAGAAACAGAAAGAACTGAATCAGTTTGGGTCCAAAGTGTTGCTTACAATTCACCCACAAAATACGAGCAGGCTTTACTCTTGGCCACAAGAAATGATTCCTTCACCTCCTTCTCGTTGGATGGGGGTGGAAAGGAGGGATTGTTCCCGGTCATTATCACTATCTGTCCAGGTAGCTACGTTATAGCTTTGAGAGGCCCTCAATCACATTCTCCACCATTTGCCTGCAGCCAAATTCAGAAACGGTCTGACAATTTGGTATTTCAGAAACTGAACACTTTATGGAATTCTTTTCACTATAACAGGAGCATAGAGACGTCTTAAAAATCTCTCACGAAAGTTAAGTAAAAGAGAAAAGAATGAATTAGCACCCGTGAAGTATAGTTTCATCGTTCTAAGGCTTTTTCTTTTGGGAAGGCCAGGCAGAGACGTGATTTTTTGAAATGATTATTTAGACAACTGTGTCATCTGATAATGGAAGCAGGTAAGAAGGCAGCTCATGTTATTTCACTTTGCTGTCATATGAAGGTATCTAGAAAAACGGACGCCGCTAAAAGTTTCTTCTCATTTTCACGAAGCCAGTACAGTGCTAGGTGCATTCTCTGGGCAAATCTGCAAAAGCTGCTTTACCTTGTTTTTTGCTAAGACAGCAGTGAGTTCAGCTCTAAGTAAGCAAAAATCTAGAACTGCTTAGGACACAAACACCACACCACCCACCACGAGCACAGAACTTGACCAACACAGGATGTCTAACTATAATGTAATCAGACTAATTTTAAGACAAATGCCAGAGCACATATAAAAAGATAAGGCTCTCATCTTTAAAGCCGCCACCCGAGGCGGCCATATGTATATGTACCACTGTACTGTCATTTTGCTATGCAAAAATATTTTAGACTTCCTCTTGAAGACAACCTTGGAAAATGCCTGGAATCCTGTGGAATATCACTGAGGGTGGTAACTCTGTATCACGGAGGGGCCAGAGGCCACTTGTAATCAAGTTTGGAGAATAAGGTGGGTGATCTGGCCCCTAAGACCTCAGGAGTAAAACGCACACAGCAGAACTCCCCCACATAAGGCCGTGGCCTTTAGAGGAGCAGCTGCAAACATGTTTTGAGCCATGGGAGAATCACTGAAATACACCTGCCAGCACCTCCCAGTGTAATGCTTTTAAAGGACAACACTCATTTGGATGTATACATTCTGGTATGTGTGTGTCAGAGGGCAAGCAAAACGCCTATCAGAGGCATCCTTAAAAATCATCGTGGCCTCTCCTACGTCTATGAACTACTGAGGTCTCTGAGAGGCAGATCATCTTTCTTCTGGGGCAGACACTTGAGTATCTTTATAACTTAATGTGTGTGTGTGTGTGTGTGTGTGTGTGTGTAAACATAACGTTAGCTATGAGGAAGTGTGTGCTAGAAACTTCAGAAACCTTACCACAGCCAGTCTGAACAAGCTCCTCAGCTATAGGGAGCAGAATGCTGGGGAGGACGTGAACCCCTCTGCATGCGCCGTAAGAGAGTCCCAAAGGGGAGTGATGTCACCATTAGGGCAGGAAGAGTATGGACAGATGAACCAGGCTCAAGACGGAGAGGAAGGGTGGTTTGGGTACAGCACGTGACTGTGTTGGAAGCACCTCTGTACCCAGCTTTCTGAGTGCAGCGCTTGGTTTTGGGGAAAACGATGGCTAAGAGTAGGATGATCAAACAGGGCTGTGGCTGGCGTCCATGTGGGGCTCTGCCTTGGTGTGGGCCACGCCTAGACCTGCAAGCTCACCCTAACATCGGAAGACTCGTCCTTGGACAATTTGTGTATGTTAAAAAGAAAACCTGACTTTCTGCTAATAGAATATGTGGTGCTCTCCCAACTCATTGGAAAAATTGAGAGATGTCACCATTATCAGAACTCCAGCCTCACTATTTTGTCGTCTTCTCTCATTTATAACCTTGTACATGTTAGGCATTCCATAAATATTTGTCTCTACACACCAAGGTTTCATGATCCTCACAGTAATTTCAGTGATATAAACAGGAAAAGTGTTATAAGACCCATTTTACAGACAAGGAAACTGAGGCAGAGAATGGCTAGGAAGTAGTGTTTTTGGATAAGGAGTTCAAGAAACCCTCCAGGCTGGTGCTCTTCCCAGTCCATTCTGTGCTGGGGACAGGAGATTCAGCAGAGTCCAGGCTTGGTGGCAGGGGGTAACACAGAAGTAGGTTTTCTGGAAGGGGGTTTTCATTTTGTAATGGACACACTTTTCCCTTTAATCTTCATAGTATTGCCAGGGTCAAAGACTTGGGTGGATTTTTCCGTGAACTGCTTCAGCTGACCCCCAAGGTCTCCTAGAAGTTGAGGGAAGCGGGGGAAAAGGAAATAACTTGGAGTCTGACTCCCTTCTTGCCCTCCAATACTCAAAAGTGTAGGGGTCCATGCTGAGTGGCAAAGGTTGCACCAGAAGATCCAGAGGCTGCTCCGTCTCCTTCTTCAGAGTTTCCCAAGGTTCCCAGAGGCAGCAGCTGCATCTTTCTTCCGCTCAGCTGAGAATTCCTTGTGGAGTCCCCACCTCAATGCTCTCTGTTGAAATTCTATTGTTAGTATTTACTAGAGAAATGAATGATGTTCTCGCTATTAAGAGGGTGCTTTAGAGGCACGTTAAATGGAGCATGGGCTCCAGCACCATTCTGCTGTGTTTGAATCCAGCTTGATCATCCCCTCTTCGTGTGACTATGGGCAAACTTCTTAACATCTCTGTGCCATTTGTAAAATGGGGGTAACAGTACCTTCCTTACACGATTGTTGTAAGCATGAAATGATATAACAGATGTAAAGCGCTTAGAACAATGGCTGGCACATGCGTACACATATATAAGTGCTCAAATGTATTACAGTATTTCTATGATCATAGAACCACATACTGCCTTCCACAAGTAGTGAAATGTCAATGCCTTCCTTTTTCCTTTCTCTTTTTCCCAACTACAGGTTTCCCCCACTATCTGAAAGTAGCGTCCCTATGAACGTAAGCCAACATGGCATACATCGAAGCAGCAATGACCAAAAGGCACATCTTGCAAACGAATGCACAAAATAAATTGAGATAAAACACAGATGCTCATAGACGCAGTTCAAGGATATAGCGGCCTGATGCTGAGAGGCTGAGTGTAGTTCCCAGGGAAGGAGCTTGGGGGTGCTGCTCTCACTGCTAGGGGTGTGTGCTGCCTCTGTGAACAGCTGGCTGTGAAACACACACTGAACCCTATTTTTGCTTCCCCCCCGCTTTTCGTAAAAGTGAAAAAAATCCTCTTCAGATCTCTTTTGGTTAGTGAACACAGGTAGTAATGTAGGTCTTTAATAAAAGTGAAGTGGTATAAAGCAAACTCTCAATAAGTGGGGGACACCTGTAAATTATAAGCCCAATGAGGGCAGGGACCATGGTGTCTCACAGAGAGCCATCAATCCCTATTTCTGTCAGAATAACTCTCTCAGAAGACTATCTGCATTTTAAAAAAGAACTATGGAGAAAAGTTACAAAAAGGGCATAATTCATAATGCCAGCCTTTGGAAACGCTCTTTGGGTAGGGGTCCTCAGCACCTTTTAAATCACTCCAAATGCTAACTAGTATTCTACAAGAAGGTCAGAACCAGTTCTGAAAGTAAGAGTTTCTTCCCCAGAATCAATTTTTAGGGACCCCGCAACAAAAACGTCTCACATTACATGTGATTGATAAAATGAAATAATAATTGCATCTGCGAGGCTCACACTCAACATGAGGTCATATAACTTTGTGTCAACATTATCAAAATATTTTTATTTATTTAATCATATATTTACTGAAAACACAGACTTGTACCAAATTGTGTCAAATGGTATATGTGATTGCTATACTTAAAATGTTCAGATTATTTTGAACAGAGGGATTTATCTTCTTCTCGTAGCTTTTGGAAGTCTGGACCTATCTGGTTTTAGTTAGGCAACAGTCTTTGGCCAGCATTTTCTGGTACATTTGAAACTGTTGAACAATGAAAAGTAAAAACACGTATGCCAGCACAGCTTAAGGCTAATGCAGATATAAACATAGTTAAGAGCACTTTATTTAGGCTCTGCTTTATTACTCTTAACTTTCATAGTAATTTTGAATCACAATGCATTAACAAATTTTTATTAGGTTTCCTAATGGAAAGCCAGTTGCAGGCAAGGACTTTTATGACTCCCACTAAAGAACGGCGCAGTTCATTTTCGATTTACCTTTTAACACAGGAAAAAACAGAATTGGTAAAAGCTTGCTTTTGTGAACTTCTAATTTAGTATGCTCTAAAGTACACTAATTCTTTCCTTTGCTCTTTGCTAGCGCCCTCCCTAGTATAGCACAACTACTTTCTTAACCATCTTTGAGCTGCAACCTTTCCACAGGGCACGTGGCAGTTAGCAACAGGGGGGCAGGGACAGGGCTGACCTCAAGGCCCTAAATCCAAGAACGGGCGAGGGTGGGGGGAGTTCAAGATTTGATTTCAACTGGCAGCTCAGTTTTCTTGCAACTGAAAGTATTCTAAGCAACTTCTCCCTCTGGACTCTTCTTCAAAGCTTACAAATAAAGCAGTCTTCCAGAAGCCGACTCCTTTAAAGGAGCTGCTACATTCTGTTTTATGATTTATTTAGTGCTTCAAATATTTCTCTGTGATTTAGGGTCAGGCGGCTCCAGTGGGCCAGCCAGGCATTGCCCGGTGGTCTGTGGGATGACCAGCATATTGTGTGCTTCGGCCAGCAGGGGGTGGGAGCAGAAGTGGCAGCCACCCTGAAAACTCCAGTGGCCCAAGGGCCAGGGAGTGTCTCTGAAGCCACGTGGCGGAGATCCAGGCTCGCAGCAGGAAGTGAGGGTCATTCTGAAATCTTCAGTGAAAACACTCACTACAGGGGGCACTGCAGAAGAACCGCTTTGACTAAATAGGACATTAACCACAAAGAAGTTCCTTAGCTTGCCAGTTTCAAACCCTGGCTTACTCACTTTAAGCAGAAGTTTACAGGCAGGGAGTACAGTGTCCAAGAGAGAGTTTAGGAGTGGGCTGTGTGACCCTGAGCAAATGATTTAACCTCTTGCGTCTTAGTCTCTCAAAATGAGGTTTATAATACCTGCACACCAGAGGGGCACGGTAAGGATGAAATGAGATCTCGCGTACAAAGCTGTCAGCAAAGTGCAGAGTCAAACCAAATAGTCAAAAAATAAATGGCAGTATTATTACTGTTCCTAAGAAAGCATAATAGTAACTTTTTTTCTTTTTTTTTGGCCACACCGAGCGGCTTGTGGTATCTTAGTTCCCTGACCAGGGACTGAACCCGGGCCCTCCTGGCCCTTGGCAGTGAAAGCGCGGAGTCCTAACTACTGGACTGCCAGGGAATGCCCCATAATAGTAATTTTTAAAAATTCATACAATATATATGAAAGAAAGCCTGAAAAGATATGTTAAAATATCAACAGTGGTTATCTCAGGGTGGTGAGATTATAGAGAATTTTCCTTCTATGTGCTTTTTTCCGTATTTTTGCATTTTCCATAATAAACATGTATTACTTTTTGATCAGTACAAAGTTAATACAATACTAAAATGTATTTCATATGAAAATAATAAAGAAATGACTACAAGGAAGAACAACATGAGGAAATGTTATTGCAAGCCTGACATTTGTTCTCCTGGGCAGCCTCTGGAACATTCCAGCCTCGTCCTCTGTTTCTCCCAAGAACACATCTCAAGTGGTCACACTGATGTTAGTGGAATAAGGCACTCTTGCAGTGATACAAAAATGTCAATACAACATATATATGTTCACTTTTTGATAATTCTATTGGGTTTGAAATATATTTAAGGAAAAAGAAAAGGTCAAACTCTTCTCCATGAAAAAATGAGTCAGTCTTTTTCTTCAGATGCGTTCATAAGAACTCAATATTGTAGACAGTTGCTCTGTCACCAAGAAAAGGTTCATAAACTCTCTGTTGTATATTTTTTTAAGAAAATGTTTGTATCTTACCACTTAATACAAATAGTCCACCTAATTTTCTCCTATAAATTGAGAACAAATTGAAAAAAAAAACAGGGAAATGCAAAGTGTTGAGGAAAGTATACGCTAAATATGAACAGAGTCATAACCAGGGCAGTGGCCTGACATCCAACACCAGATCCTCAAATACACATAAAGAGTAATCTGAAGTCTATCACTTTGTTCTCGGAAAAACAAAGCCGGTGTTAACAATCACATCTTTACAGAATGTGAAACCAGACCTAAGGGGATCAAATAACTTTGTCTACTGTTCCTGGGGTAGGTTGTGGCAAAGGAGAATTTCTCAGTGCAGCACTAAGTCTTTGTCTTCTGGACGGCCATCTATAACGAGCTTACTTATAGGACATGGGTCTGCAAACTTTTTCTATAAAGGGCAAGACAGTAAATATTTTAGGCTTTGTGGGCCAAATGGTCTCTGTTGTAAGTACTTAACTCTGCTGTGATGGTGTAAGACCAGCCATAGAGGATTTGTAAATGAGTGGTCGTGGCTGTGTTCCAATAAAACTTTATTTACAAAAACAGGGGGCGGGCCAGATATGGCTTACAAGCTTTAAGTTTGCTAGTCACTGGTGTAGAGAAAAAAAACTATTAAATTATAAAGCCATTCTTTAAAATGCATAATCTAAAACAAGAAAAACACATGACTATCATACTATGGGAGTAAACTCTGCTTGTGGGGCAAGAACAGATTTGGATACTCCTGTACCATGTATGTATGTTTGCACATGACGGTGAAAATCAGGTTTGGGTGACTTGCCTGGATGTGCTTGGGAAGAATTCTCCCTGAGTCATCACAGGCTGAGTCCTGAGTAGAAACTCATCTAATGCACAAAAAGTATGGGCTCTGGTGACTTTCTAAGAAGCGGGTAAGGGAGTGATAAGTCTAGGGAAAAGGGGGCAAGGACAGAGAAAAGATACCTGGGTATGAAGAGTGAGAAAGGAAGCAAAAGAGAAACCCAAGGTTTGGAAGGACATTTGGAGTTGGAGGGGACCAGACAGTTAGTTACCTGAGGCATTTCCCCCAATTGTTCTCAAGCCCCATCCTGGATAAAATGATGCACAGGTTGTGTCAGTCTATGGATACTTAGAATGCTATTTGTAGTAGCATAATCTTGGATCGATGGCCAGTCACAGTTAAGGAAAACACTGGCATTTTTTTTCTCTTTTTTTTTTTGCTGTGCTGCACAGCTTGTGCGATCTTAGTTCCCCGACCAGGGATTAAACGCACGCTCTCAGCAGTGAAAGCATAGAGTCCTAACCACTGGGCCGCCAAAGACTTCCCAAAAAACACTGGTATCTGATAGGCCACATAATAACATACTTTAAGATGGTTATTGCTATGTAAAATCAGATACCATCATCTGTAACACAGGTGCAGGTGGGAGAGAGGGCGTGGGTTATGTTCTTATTCATCTTTGAATGCAGCCTGAAACGCTAAATGAAACTCATGATTCCCAACATGAAATACAGACTTGAAAAAAAAAAGAACTTTAAAAATGAAGGTTTTAGTCACACATGGTTTATCCCAAACCATTTTAATGGGTATCCATTTACTGCAAACTCATCTTTTCTTTAAATAGCTACAGCTAGAGCTAAATCAAGACCAAAGATGAAAAATGAAGTCTTTCAAGATGTGAAAATGAAGATAGTAATGATATATTTAACAAGTCTCCTCACCCACTCTCCCGCAAAACTAAAAGCTGAATGATTTTAGAACCATTTCACTGTGGTTCTGTTAGGCTACAAGATTCTTTTCTTCTAGCTTTGAAGTTTACACATGATCCTACATTAAAAATTTTGTATTCTTCTTTATGCTGATGGTGTTTTGGATATTCTGGATAAATACGAACAGGCTGAGCCAGTGATGTACAAACCTGATCTGTAAGATCTGGTAACGACAGCTGTCACTCACCAGGCATCTCACCACACAGGCCATTCTACGAATGTTACCAAGACGGACATATTCCACAACCCTGTGATGGAGGTATTATTATTTCTATTCGCAAATAATGGAAAGTGGGCTCAGAGATGTCAAGATGCCCACAGTGACCCAGGTCCTATATAATGATCTGGGATTCGAACCTGGGCCTGTTTCTGACTCCAAAACCCATGAAGCCACACTTCCTCCTACTACAAATGGGATCGATTCCAAAGTGACTGGAGTACCAACCAAAGAAAGAGAAATGCCATATCTTTCGGTAGAATGATTTTTTCTAAGTTCATAATACTATACTCTTCACAGATAGAAACCTTTCAAAACCTCCCACACCCATTCTGGTGTAAGAATAAATGAACACTGTGCTGTGGGGACTTTGAAATCTTAGGGAGAAATACCTTTATCCACTCATCACTGGGGGATGATTAGAAATCTTCCCTGTATCGTCTCATTCTTCACAGCTCAGATGACTTCTCTGGGGAGAGTCTTTTGCTATTTTTTTTAATGCTTAGATTCATATCTTTGTTTACTCCTTTTCTCTTGTTTCCTCTTGCTTCCTAGCTTGGACACTTCAGAATCTCTCTCCTTGTTCTTTTCCTTACTTTTCCTAGAGTTTATTTTACAATTCCCCACAAACATTTCCATTTACTTCCCTCTCTAATTAAAATCTCTTTAGACCATCAGCCACATTCAACAAACTACTTATACTCAAGTCCCCATTTACTCATTAATATGGTTTTCTTCCTTGGTTTAGCACACATCATAAATTTCTGGCTACGTTATGGTTAGATGAGCTTTTGTGGGCTAACCTGGGGCCCTGGTCACCATGTATAACACTGTTTCTATGGAAAGTGCATTATTTTCTAAGCAATTGATTTCTAAATGGACATCTGGAATCCAACCCATTTGTAAGTCAGGAGCTACCGCTACACTGGAGGTACATAAAATAGAAGACGGCATTTTTGACTGTGTTAGCCTTCTATGCTTATGCTATTCAAAGCCTTCTCACACAGCCACGTTCCCATGTGCTAATGAAAAGCTCCTCCCAGCCCCGACCGTGGGGAACGGTCAGCAAGAGGACTCACAGGCACAGAAAAAAGTCCGAGGCGTGGTATGGGCCAAGAGAAAGCCACACTTCCATTATAACTTGGTGAAACACAGGAACACAAAAGCAGAGACCAAATTATCACCTTTTAAAAAAGACCATCTCCATCCCTCAAAACCCCACCTTCCTTCCTTCACATCACACCTTAATTTTTTTTTTTTTTTTTGCGGTACGCGGGCCTCTTACTGTTGTGGCCTCTCCCGTTGCGGAGCACAGGCCCCGGACGCGCAGGCTCAGCGGCCATGGCTCACGGGCCCAGCCGCTCCGCGGCATGTGGGATCTTCCCGGACCGGGGCACGAACCCGTGTCCCCTGCATCGGCAGGCAGACTCTAAACCACTGCGCCACCAGGGAAGCCCCCTTAATTTTGACTAAGTGGTGGCAGCTGTCTGCTCTAATTCCCAAGAAGACCCTGAGTCCGAAAAAGAATATACAATGAAAATTCATTATATAAGCTCCTAAGTAATATACTAAAAGAAAAGGCATCACAATCTTTTCTTGGTGCTTGTTTTTGGCTATAGCTTCTGCTCCAGGAGCTCAGTAGAATTCAGTTCCACAAACACTGAGTACTTACTTGGGGCCAGCTTTGTGGTAATCGCAGGTTAGATAGTGAAACAAACTTGAGTCTCTCACCTCAAGGAGTTTACAGTCCGATGGATGAGAAAAATACATACAAACAGAATATAATTCAAGGCATATATAAATAGAGCAAGGCTATTAAATGCTCCCTTCAAACACTTCCATTTTTGAAATTTCACTGTTTGTTTTTAGTAAACATACTCAAATTCTCACTCATATGATGTGTCTTTTACACACGGCTCAAAACCTTCCTGGTAACAGTAGGCCAAAGAAGATCAAATACTTTTTATACTGTCTTGGAAGCAGTGGTTGAGGATATAATAAAGATAACATTAAATCCAGTCTAAGTAGACAAGCGATGCAGCATAATAATTTTGAATTTGGTCAGAGAAGGCAAAAATAAGAAACAATCATTAGCTGACTGATAACTACTAAACAGATGTTTTTCCAAAATGACAATTCAAGCACTAAGAAGGTAAGAACCTACTGAAATGCAAACTCCAGAAAACCAGCAGAGCTGCTTCTGCAGTAGGAAATAATCTACAGTCAAATCTCTGCCGGATCCTCCGTTGGGACTCTCCAGCTTATTAAAAAAACAAAAAAACAAAAAAAACAAAAAAAAAACCCATGAATATTATGATGTTTCGTGTTTAGGAAAAGGTACAAAGGAAAACAAGTAGTCTGGCTGCAGATTTTCCTCCCTAGATTTAGAAGTTTTTCTCCCTGAATCACATTTCCAATAATAGAGTCATTCTAGCAAGCTGTATTTAACTAAATATTCTTTATGACTTGGGTGCTTGCGGATATACTGTATTTTTCCACACTTGTGGACAAGATGTTGGCTTCGTTTTACAACCAACATCTTGTCCACATCAGGAGAGCTTTCTCACACAGACACGCATACCATGTGGGCTACCTGCTGAGTTCTGGCACGCTTGGCAGATTGCAGAACATAATGGGAAGGCAGTTGAAGTGGAAAAAAACCTTCCTGGGAATTTTTTTAAGTGGTCAAAAAAAAAGGTATACCGTTTCCTAATGTCCCACACTGTGAATTGGCACAGGGAAGATAATCCAGGAAATGAGATGTAAAAATTGTACACAGGTTCCTTAACAGAAGAGGCATTTTGCAAACAGCCAATATGAAGAATGCATTTCTCTTTAGGAAGTCAACCACTTGAAAGTTTTACTTTTTAATTAGCCACATGGAAGTTGAAAGAGCTGGAAACAGTCATTGATTCCACATGGAGATCTTAACCAGTTGCGTTCCCCGTTCTCAGAAGCCAGCATGCTCATTTGACAGGGCATTCAAAGTAACTATGTTGGAGAAGTATATTCACTGGGCAGTGTTTTTAAGAATTCCAAATAGATAAGGAATATCAGGTTAATGTCATCTAAGTGCAATATTTTAGTCTTCTACTTTGGTGTAATGTTTTCTTCAAGTAAATTATGTGGCATACCAAAGTAGAAAGTAAATCCTCTTATTTTCAAAGCCAAAAAGAAAGAAAAAAGAAGAAATGCAATAGCACCACCTAAAGGGCATTTAACTGCAATAAAAACTAAACAAAGGTTTGATAAGCAGTAAGGACTTTTTATTTTGATTGAAGGTACAATGTATAAGATTGCTATGATAAATGCAGTTTGACAGATGGTACATTGTGGGGTAGTCTCTGGAGAAGTTATATTCTGGCTCTACATCCCATCTGAAAAACTGGACAAAACCAATGCAATCCACAGAAAAGATCATTTTGTAAAATTTAAAACTTGGTTGAATTAATTCAAGTGGATGATACAACTAAATGTAAGAGCTAAAATTATAAAACTCTTAGAAGAAAACAGGAGGAAATCCGCCTGACCTTGGGTTAGGCAATGATTCCTTACATATGACACAAAAGCACACGTGACAAAAGGAAAAACAGATAAGTTGACTTCATTAAAGCTAAAAACTTTTGTGTTGCAAACAGCGCCAGCAAAAGAGTGAAAAGACAACTCACAGAATGGGAGAAAACATCTGCAAATCGTGTATCTGATAAAGGACTTGTATCTAGAATACACGAAGAACTCTCACAGCTCAACGATAAAAAGATAAATAACTCAATTTTCAAAATGGGCAAAGGATGTGAATAGACATTTCTCCAAAGAAGATATACAAATGGCCAATAAGCATTTGAAAAAATGCCCAACATCATTTGTCATTAGGGAGCTGCGAATCAAAACCGCAATGAGATTCCAGTTCACACCCACTAGGATGGCCATAACCAGACAGACAATAATAAGTGTTGCTGAGGATGTAGAGAAATTGGAATCTTCATACATTACTGGTGGGAATGTAAAATGGTGGAGCTGCTTTGGAAAACAGTTTGGAAGATCCTCAAAATGCCACTGTACCTCAACTGATGAATGGATAAACAAAGTATGGTATATATCCATACACTGGAACATTATTTGGCAATAAAAACAAAGTACTGATACATGCTATAACATGGGCAAACCTTGAAAACATCATGCTAAGTGAAAGCAGCCAGACACAAAAGGCTACATAATATGACTCCATTTATATGCAATCCCCAGAATACATAAATCTAGAGACAGAAAATAGATTAGAGGTTGCCTTGGGCTGGGAAAGTCGGGGAATGGAGTAAAAACGAATGTGTATGTGGTTTCCTTTAAGGGTGATGAAAATATTATAAAATTAGATGTGGCCACGGTCACAAACCTCTGAATAAATTAAAACCACTGATATAATTTACAGAGGTGAAATATATGGTATATGAATGATATCTCAATGAAGCCGTTAAAAAGATTCGGAGTTTCCGGGCTTCCCTGGTGGCGCAGTGGTTAAGAATCTGCCTACTAATGCAAGGGACACGGGTTCGAGCCCTGGCCCAGGAAGATCCCACATGCCGCGGAGCAACTGAGCCCTTGCACCACAACTACTGACCTGAGCTCTAGAGCCTGCGAGCCACAACTGCTGAGCCCATGTGCCACAACTACTGAGCCCATGTGCCACAACTACTGAAGCCTGCGCTCCTGGAGCCCGTGCTCCGCAACAAGAGAAGCCACAACAATGAGAAGCCCGCACACCGCAACGGGGAGTGGCCCCCACTCGCCACAACTAGAGAAAGCCCACGAGCAGCAACAAAGACCCAACACAGCCAAAAATAAATAAATTAATTAATTTAAAAAAAAAGATTCGGCGTTTTCAACTGCCACTCAATCTGCAAAATGAAAGGTATTATTTATATAAAATAATATAAAACAGTAAAAACAGTAAAATCCCCATGGCCTTTGTGATCATGTAGTTTCCTGTAGTTTCCAAGCCCCTGCTACCACATTACAGGGGAGGACACAATTACCAGTTGGTGGGATCCCACTGCTGTCAGCAGCAGAAGTGGGGCTAGAACCTGGGCTGCCCGACTCCCCGTAGGCCTGGGACGAGGGTGAGGCACAACGCTTAATGAGGTGCCCCTCTTAGTGCCTTGCCTGTCTGGCCCAGCTCTGGGTTCCACGCACACTCTTTTCACATCACCTCCCTGGGAAATTCAAAATGAGAACATCTGTACATAGAAACACTATTGTTCAAGCTTCAACCCTCATTAGTCATTTGTTTTTCCTACAAAAGTCATTAAAGAAAAATACAAGTTTTTTCTTTCCTTTTACTTTAGGGGAAAGAGAGATGACCCAAAGAACAAGAGGTTAGGCAGAGCTTGGAAGGAAAACCAAGTGAGAAAAACTACAGGCTTGCCAAGAGGACATGTTTTCTTGGATGACGCAAACAAAGAGTACAGCTTGTTTCAACTACTTCCTTTAGCATGGTCTCTGCAACACGTCTCCACAGCTGCCAGCTCAACCCATACTCTGCCAACCTCTTACTCATGTCTGTACCAACGTGCTTCATTTCCATTGGCTGAATTTCTTTGTGAGTGCAATGAAGAAAGGTTTCCATTATGGAGAATACGGCTTATCAGTGCACGTGGTCTAACTGCTACAGTGCAAATGTGGAGTTACTGCTACTCAACAATCCCTTATTTTTTATTTGCACATTTAGGCATTCTCTCTAGAGCCAGCTCAGGACTCACCCTTTGGTTTATATCCAATGCACAAACTCAGGTATGAAGTATTCCTGAAAGAGTGTGTAGGCTTGCAGCTTTATTTTGCCCACTTGTTTATTTCTACCTCGATTCTGGTCACAGATGATGGTAGCAAAGATGACAGTGCTCTCCCACATCTATCGTGATTGCCTATCCTGCCTGTCGATGGCATAAAATGGCTCATAAGGCCAGCCTTTTTATTTACATGTTCTGATTTATTTGTTGTTGTCAAAGATTCCCTGTTTATTAGCCCCTCCAGAATGAACTGCAAACTTCAGCTAAACATACCTTCATACCACCTCCTGCTTTAA
The DNA here is from genome assembly GCF_949987515.2 of Delphinus delphis. NCBI lineage: Eukaryota > Metazoa > Chordata > Mammalia > Artiodactyla > Delphinidae > Delphinus > Delphinus delphis. The sequence continues at coordinate 59,392,158 of NC_082691.1, forward strand.
TCACAGCACCTACTTGAAATCACGGACATGCTTGGTAACTCCAAGTACAAGGATCCCATTACATTACACAGCAAGTTAAATAGATGCCCAGCTTTACTGCTCCAACGTTTAGTTTTGCTTCATTTGTTTCCCCAGATGAGCATTTCACTCATTCCTAAGTCTTCACATGGGGCTTTGCCAACACTGCTAGGGTGTCTCTGTGCACTTAAACTGCTTGGTATCAACTAGAGTTCTTGAAGCCTTGCCAACTGGACTTTCTGGGTATACCACTTAGAGAGCAAATAGATTTGGGCATTAGGAAGAAAGCTCTTGTATGCCCAAGTCATTTATTCCACAGAGAAGCAGTGAAGCTTAACGGTTAACAAGGACTCCAGAAGACTAACTCACAGACAAGGCTTGATACTCCACCACTTACTGGCTCTGTGCACATGGCTTATCCTACATCTGCCAAGTATCCCTGGGGACCAGGGACCAATATAACACCCATCCTGTCAGGCTGTTATGAGGATTAAATGAGGTGCATAGTAGTTACTCTGTAAAAGGCAGTGGCTATTTTTTGGCTGTTGAACTTCTGCCTTTAGGATGCTTCCATCACGTACTATTATTCTGGTTTGCTCAGAGGTAACCAAAACAGGATCCTTCTCTTTCAAGAGCATATGGGCTAACTGGAAAGTAAATTACTGACTTGAAAACACTCAAAAATCACTAGGCTTACTGCTTACAAATAAGAAAAAAATTAAGCAATAAGTGCTCTCGTTTTTATGGATATATAACAATAGAATCAATATGCCATGAAAAAGGTTTACATCTCATTAGGAAATCTCGTATACCTCACTGCATAGGACTGTCCATTAAAACTTGTTCTTTATGCCTTTATTTCTTTGGAATTCAAAGGCAACATATCTTGCCATAAATATCCAAACATTACAGAATTATCTATAACGTAAAGAGGAAAAGTTCTTACAGTCCCATCCCAACCACTGTCAGTTGCAGGGGAATACTCCAGATTGCATTTTTCTGTGTGTTTTCTTTATGAACTTAAAAAATATATATAAAAGATTGTAGCACTTTACAATTTGCTCCCCCCCCCCCTTTTAAACTCAGCAATACATCTTGGACATCTTTTAGGTCAGTACATGTGGATGTACCTCATGGTTTTAAACAGGATGGATACACTCAATTTATTGAACCAATCTCAAACTGAAGAGCATTTTGGTTATTTTCAGGTTTTTTTCCATCACAAACAACACTTTCACTGCCAAATTCTTAGCAGGTTCACAGCCTGACCGAAAGCTTTTCCAAGTTTCATCATTATCCTCTGGAATGGCCACATGCATCCTCAAGTGAACACTGCTATTTTATGTCTTTATCTCTTTAGGAAGTTTAGGTTATACTGTGCATAGGAACACGGCTTGTTTTGTCCTAACTTTCCAACATTAACTCTTCCCTAAAATAAAAACAAAAACAAAAACCCAAAGCATCTGTGTTTATGTTAAAATCCTCTGAAAACGCGTTTCTCTGTGCTGGCCCTTTCATCTGGTTCAGTAGCTCTTTCCTCTGCAGCAATTTTCATGGAGGTCCAGCACATACTAACCTCAGCTTCACCCCTCACTGGTGCTACAGCCTTGGGTAAGTTACTTATGATCTCTGGGCCTCAGATACCTCATCTCTGAAATGGGGATTATACAGAAGTGAGGATTAGATGAATTAATATAACGCAGAGTGCTCTGAGCAGTGCCTAGCAATAAGTGTTCAATCAATAGTAGCCATTATTATTAATAGTTGTGTGGTTGCTTTTAATGATTCTTTTTTAAAGACCTGAAAATACCGATTTCTGCCCCTTTGTGGGGAGCGTTTCTCACTCTTGTTTTTGTAATGGGATTCTGCCTCTTTCGCCTCCATCACCGTTTAGCTGGAACCCAGATGCTTGGGCCTTGTCCCTCAAACACCCCTAGTGATTCACAGCCAGGTAGCAGCTGGCCACGCAATGCGGCTGGAGGAGCACAGAGCAGACCTTTCCACTCCAAAATACACGAATGAAATGCGACACTTAGAGACTCATTACCTGGGGCCTCAGCAGCTATGTGGTTATCAGGAATTCACTGCTTAAAATACTAAGATTCCTGGGAGGAAGAATATCCTTTAGTTATCAGTTTTCTGCTTAGCCAAGACAGCTGTCAGGGAGCTAAGCCAAAATAGGTGAAAGTAATAGCTCCGGGGATGGGGAAGGGCTGAGAACCGGGCTGAGAAACAGCCTAGAAGGGGGGAAAGCTTCACCTACTTTCCAGGGTGCAGCTCCCAGGTCTTGCCTTAGCCCCCAGCACGCTGAGAGCACCAAGCCAGGCTTAGGGGGCCCCTGGACCCAGAGAGCAGGGGATGAACCGCGCATCCCTGGAGCAGACGGCCCTGTGCCCTGTCCTGCCAGCCAGGTAACCACAGCCTTGGGCTTATTTCCTCCTCCCTCTTAAGGCAGTTTCAGCCCTGAGCAGCTTCAGGCAAGAAATAAAGGTGGCCTTCTAAAGTGGGACGATCCTGCGTGTAAGGCCGCAGGCTAAATGCCACCAGCCACCCTGATGTGTTTTTTTACATTTGGCACCCGCCAGAGCTGCCTGCGTTTACAGTTACTCACTCACTGGCCGGGCTCCCAACTTCATGAGAAACTCTGAGGACTCAGATCTGTTTTCACCCCTGGGCTCCCATCACAAGGTCTACACACTACGTTTATTAAGATGAATCACTTGGAACTGGGGGCTCTGTTTTCCTATATGCCCCCAATTCACCCTTGCACTTTCTAGCTAAGGTCGAAAGCCTGTTACGTGGCCACCATGGCCAATGAGGAGGGTTCTGAGGATGAGGACTGAGGCTGATGGGGGGGGGGGTCCAACTGCAGGTGTGGGCGAGACCCCCATTGCAACAGCAACCAGCAGCTCCCAGTATCCTGGGAAGAAGAAAGGCTGCTTCCTGCCCACCTGTCCTCCTGTGCCCTCACCTGCTCGAAGCACCGGTCCCGAGAGTGTTGTGCCTGCCCTCTTTGTGCTGTTCGAAACGAACCCTGAACACAAGGTCCACTTGAGAGTTTATATTTGGTAAGTTCCTTGGAAAGGCTGGGAATAAGGCAATACCTTTCTGCTGCGGTTACCAAATGCCCTCGCGCCTTCCACAGGGCTCGCTTCCCCTCACTCCCCTCAGGGTCAGCCTCCCCCTTGCTGCTCCTGACCTCTGGACATGGAAAATACCCTCAGCCTGGTCCCCTCACTCTCTTATGTGCCCTTTCTGTGACCTGGACCCACCCCAGAGTCCCCTGCCTCAGTCTAATTCACTGTATTTCTACAACTTGCGTTTCCAGTACACAGCACACCCATCCCCAGCAGCCCTGTCTTAGGTGTCCACCTACATCCTTCTGCAGAGAATGACCGCAAGCACAACTAGGCTTTTAACCTAAGCTCTTTGATGACGGCGGTGATTTGGCTGAAATCCCTCAAGTCTGACGGCAGCACTGAGATGCCCACGATGGTCCAGGGCAGCCACTGGCCGCTGGCCCTCGGGTGGGGGATGGGCTCTGGCAGAGGCTGCCTGGGTCTTGAGTCTTCAGAAGAGTTTTACACCAATGCAGCAGCCCTTGAAATTAATTTTCTACTAAAATTTAAGCCTCTCAGTCTGATAAACAAACTGCACATTTGCTGTGGATTCTGTATCTGACCTTTTACACTGGTTTTGTCAACAAAATTTACTGTATTCATAAATACTAATGTTCTCATTTGGTTCCGTATCTTCAGTATACTGTAAGTTATCAGCAAGTACATAAATGTCTTGGCCTGGTAATAACAGTGGCCTGAAATGACTTCCTTTCTCCTTTAAAGACGTTGCATGTTTTAATGGTAGGTGTTTCTAATTAACTTGAAGTGTCATAAAATGCCCGTGTATGAATCAAAGACAAGCGAGTTGCATTAAATTAAAAGTGCAGTATCTGACTAACGCTAACAAATTAGGCACGCCTTCAAGATGCACGATTTCTCTGTTTGGAGTTGTCATCTTATTCACGCAGGGATATCAAGGCTCCTAGAGCACCCGTGCCAAATGAGCCTTTCAAAATTAATATTTTGGGCCATCAATTAGGAACACAGTATCAAGCTTTAAAAAGACTCCCCGCTCAGGCATCTCAACAGAGCACCCCCTTTCTTCTTCCTTCATAAATGAGCTCGATTTGGGGATCTGATCTTTTTGCCAATATAAGTCCAAATGAGCACTGTAAATACTGAAATCAAATGTTACTACTTGGCCTAATTTTCTTTCAGCCTGCAGTTAATCTTTATTCAGCCTTAATGAGTATTTATTGTGTGACCCTGACAGCTTGCTACTGCTGTGATAAATTATCTGACTCAAGTCCGATTAAAAATGCAACCCTGAGTGCTAATTATCTCAACAGACCTGCTTAATAACAGCATTTCTTGTCAATTATGGAATCGCAGCATGGGTGTCAATAGGAACAAATGCCCAGGCCTACCTTAGACGCTGACTTCCCGTAATGCCCTTTTACTTGCCATATGTAAATCAGAGGGCTTCTGTACCTGTGGTGACCTTTTATTAGCAAACTGTCAAAGTGATACAACTAGCCATAGCAAAACCCCTAGCACCATACAATTAGGGGTTACAGCTTAGGACAACAGGAGGTCCATCAGACATAGCTAATTATGATGCATCTTACTTATGGCCTGTCCAGCAGGAAGAATTAGCTGTTTTTTAAATTTATGTGAGCTTAAGCATGGCCCACAGGAGGGAAGCTACTGGAAAGTCAGGGCTGGGGAGGTGGAGGCACAGAGTTGCCCAACTGTTTTCGACAATTTTTCTGGAGTCAGATCTGAGTTCAATCTCAGCTCTGTCACTTACTTGCTGTGAATTGGCATAAATCACTTCGACTGAAAAACGGAGCCAACACCGTCCACCTCATTGACTGGGGGCCGGAGTAAGGATTAAGAGGCAACATTATAGGGCTTCTCTGGTGGCGCAGTGGTTGAGAGTCTGCCTGCCGATGCAGGGGACACGAGTTCGTGCCCCGGTCCGGGAAGATCCCACATGCCGCGGAGCGGCTGGGCCCATGAGCCATGGCCGCTGAGCCTGCGCGTCCGGAGCCTGTGCTCCGCAACGGGAGAGGCCACAACAGTGAGAGGCCCGCGTACCGCCAAAAAAAAAAAAAAAAAAAAAGAGGTAACATAGAAACACTTAGCATGGTCCTATCACATAGTGGGTGATGAATATCTGTTTACTGTCTCCTGTTTGCTTGTTTTTCTTCCCGTGACCAAGATAACAGATAATAACAATAGCTACAAGTAACATTTATGCAGCTCTCCCTATGTGCCCTGCACAATGTCTTAACGTGTACCTGTCATTTAATCTTCCTCCTTCACCACAGTCAGAATTTAGAAGAATAATGGGGATGTAACATACAGTGTGGGGAATACAGTCAAGAATATTGTGGTAACTTCGTATGATGATAGACTTATGGGGTGATCATTTCACAATGTATACGTCATTATCCTGTACATGTGAAACTAATATAATATTGTACATCAAAGATATGTCAATTAAAAAAGAATAGCTGTGGCTACCCCCCTATAGATCATTTAGTACAGCCCCCTATTTATAGGGGAAAATGCCTTAAACTATTCAAAACCAAAGACGAGCGTCTCCCAAAGATTATCTGAGGCAAACACTTTGCAACCTACCCCGGTAATAGTAAAAGGAGCAGCACCGATTGAACTGAGCATTTATTCCAGGCCAGTCACTGTGGGGAGTGCTCTACTTTGTTTAATTCACACAATATGCCTCTGATCAGCTTCCCTTTGGGGACTGGGAAATAGTGTAAGAGAGGTGAGTTGACTTGCCCAACACCCCATAACTGGCAGGTTTCAGAGCCCAGGCCTGAGTCGAGAGCCAAAGGCCCCACCTTCCCAAACTGGAGGAACCTGGCTGTGTTTTATGTACCTCAGCAAAGGCTTTTGGTGGAAAGGATGGGAGAGGCTGACACCAGCCCTAGGATGTTACACCACACCGTTACGTGGCACTTTAATTATAAGGAACAATAAATAATATTGTGCCTTTTCGGCTCTCTGCAGTGACAAGCCACAAAGGAGCAGGGCAGGGACCACGTCTGATACACACGTTCAGTCTTTTCAGGGGGGCAGGGGTGCTGGGGAGCAAAGTGAGAGGAGTTGCTGTTTTATCACATGACCTCAAGCATTTGCAGCCTTAGCTGGTGACTCTGGGGGCACAGACCTCCTCCCTCCTGGCTTCTGTGACTCCAGAGAGGCTTGCTTTTTCAAGTAGAAATGCCATCACTGTTCAATTCGGCCACATCGCCGCCTTCTTGACTTCTTACCTGCCCGCCCTTACCAGGCTGACCTGACAGGAACCCAGAGCCGTGCAGGGAGTTCCGAGCACAACCTGAAGCAACCTCCTTAAAACTGGCTCTGAATCTTCCCAGATTCAGAAGGCACCGTCTAGGCGAACCCCTATTAAAATACAGATGTTCACGTTCCCTACATCTGGACGATGTGGTCTCTGTGGGAAGGACAGAGAATCCACCCCGTTCTGTGAGGGGCCAGATGACGTCTCCCCCATGGCCACACCCAGGCTGGCTGGCAGGAAGGATTCGGGGCTGTGGGAAACAACGCTGGGAAAGGAAAGCAATGTCAGGCCTCACTGCGCCAGAGGCTGCGCGGCCCGATGGCTAATGAGGCCCAGATGAGGGTCTCTGGGTGACAGATCTGGGGAGATGCAAGAAAGGAATGCGATCATTTCCTTCTGGTATGTGTTGCCTCTTGCCCAGCACCTCGGGCCTACTTCATTACTTCCTTCACATACGATCTCAAGTGTTTCATAAACACTGTGTTGGCTAATTTTCTTTCCATGGTGCTCCAGTCAGCCATCCCCTGTCCTGAGCATTCGCGGTTTCCCCATAAAGTAAGCACACCTGCGTTTTCTTTGATGAGTGCAGCTAATTGTCATTTGGGGTGACATAGAAAGCTCTTCCTCTAGGGTATTAGCTGAGGCTTAACGCGTTCCACAGAGATATGTGGTGACCCCGTTTGCCACTTCCCGAAGCCTCTCATTGTCTTGTAAAGTCCAGGTAAACCCGATTTCGGTTGGGAATAAAACCTCCCTGGGCTTAAGTCTGTCTCTTGATTGTCACATTTCCTTTGATTCCTAAGACATCATGCAATGTTAATGTGGAAATTACTTTGTACCCCTTCCCTCCTCGGTGTGTCCGTAAACATCCACTCAAATTCCACATAAGGTTTTGCAGGAACTATGGAAACACATCCTCTCCAACAGGGTCCCTAATCCCCGGGCCGTGGACTGCTACAGGGCCGCGGCTGTTAAGAACTGGAGAGCAGGAGGTGAGCGGCCGGCGAGTGAGCAAAGCTTCATCTGCCGCTTCCCCATCGCTCCCCGTTGCTCCCATTACCGCCTGAACCATCCCTCCTACCCCGGCCCCCGTGGAAAAATCGTCTTCCATGAAACTGGTCCCTGGTGCCAAAAAGGTTGGGGACCGCTGCTCGACAGACAAGTTTAGCACAAAAGTTATTGCCCCGCTGGGCAGAGCCCTATGCTCTGGTACCGTTTACTGCCCTCTGAACACTCCAAAGAGAACTAAATCTTTTCAAACACATTAGTAATGAGGAATGTAAGACATGCGCCCAGTGTGCTCTTGGAGTCCTACTTGTATCCTCTGCATTCCAAATTGTTCTACGCATGAGTCCAGTTCAACACAAAGTGTGGCCCAAAGGCAGAGTCCACAGTGCGTGAGGTTTTAACGGGCCCCTCCCTGTCTGCAGGCCAATCCCTTAATCTTCTGGGTATCCAGCCATTTGCCGTTTGGCTTGGATATGCCAGTCGACACATCTCTACTGAAAAATCAAGTAATATGACAAACAAACTGTGACTTAAGTGGTGGACTCTGTTTTGTATGTGGATGCCAGATTTGAGCTGCTATTATCAATTTTTTCTTTTTATAATGATGACCACATCTTAAAAATTAATTATGCCTGCTATGTATTTCACAGTCCTGGTCTCAGGCCAACAGTATAGTTCCTTGAATTTGCCTGAAACATACGGACTCAGGATTTCATTTATGGTTTTTGGTAAAGTCACGTTCTTCCCCAAATCATGCACATGAGAATCTTGGGTGGGGTGCTGTCATTTGCCCGAAGCTGTTTCCATTAGCAACGACATTTATAAAAACACATGTCAGCAGTTAGCACCCCTGCAGAGTGAGTACAGCCAGCCCCAGGGAGCTTTATTTCTATTTTGGGGTCTCACTGTCCTTTCAAGGGGCAGAAAAAGATTTTGGAGCATTTGGCTGTACAGGAAACCTCTTGCCTAGTTTCTGTTTCTCCAAACCGCACCCTTTTGGGAACCTATCGATAACCAGCTACGAGGAGTCTATTATTTCATTTTGGATTTCAAGAAACAATCTGTGACACCTCCCCGTTTTTGCATTATCACCTTAAAACTATCACAAGACCTACAAGAAAACAGTCCTTCCATCTCAGATCTTTGAGGGATGTGTTTGAGAATCCACTTTGGTACTTTTGGGGCACTGAGTTTTAGGGAAAAAAAAAGCCTTTAGAAAAATCTTTCGGAGCCAGAGCTTAAACACACAGCTGTTGGGCGCAGTGTTTTAAGACAAAGTAAAACAAGAAGAGATTATTTCAAACAGAATTGAGTATGTGGGTACTGGCTTTATATAACATTATGACGGTACTAGTACATAAAATACTCGGTGAAGCCCAGTAGATGAGCCACACCTAGCACTAACTTTCTGGATTGTGAAGAGCTCTCCTGATTATCCCCACTGACCTTCTGTGCAGCATCTCCAACTTCTCGCCTTGAGGGAGACCAGCAGGGCCCTGTGCACCTCCTCTCTCAGCCCCAGGGCTCGTGGTCCCTATATGTCAGACTGTTTCAGCAATTCCTCCCCCCACTCTCTGAAATTACCACCACTTCCCCGACTAGGTCAGGTTACTCCTGTTAGCTTTTTTATAGTTATTTTATTCCCTCCAGAACAACACATCTCAGGGGTCTGGTTTAGCACGGTACTGTTTTTTTTTTTTTATTTTTTTTATTTTTTTTTCAGTACGCGGGCCTCTCACTGTTGTGGCCTCTCCCGCTGCGGAGCACAGGCTCCGGACGCGCAGGCCCAGCGGCCATGGCTCACGGGCCCAGCCACTCTGCGGCATGTGGGGTCTTCCCGGACCGGGGCACGAACCCGCGTCCCCCGCATCGGCAGGTGGACTCTCAACCACCGCGCCACCAGGGAAGCCCTAACACGGTACTCTTGCTAGGGGTCCTCAGGATCAGCAGCATCAGCATGGCCTGGACCCTTGTCAGAAACGGAGACTCTCGGACTCCACTCCAGACCTACGCGGTTTGTATGTAGTTTAGTTTGAGAAGCACTGGTCTGGAACTGATAGATGTTTCTGGATGCTACTAATTTCTCAGAATTCATCAGTGATCTCGGAACCTGAGGCAGTCCTCAGAGTATCAGCAACCCTCACCCCCCGCTACACACACACACTTTCCAAAACCTCACAGGCAGAGTGCTTATTCTATTTGGGCAACCAGGAGCCATGTCCAAACTTGAAGTAAAATGAGTTATTTCATCTAGAAGGGAAATTAAGTTTTCTAGTTCCCACAAGCACCAAATAGAGATCAATAATTTTGAAGAATTAACCTAAAGAAGATCTATCTAATATGCAACTACGAAGGCACTTTGGGACCTTGCAGGGACTCCTCTTCAGCACTAGCTGACAGAAACCAGGGACGCAGCTGCCTCTGTTTTATCTGAAGTTCTACCGGAAGAAAGAGGTGAAGAGTCTCCATGGATCCCCCAGTTACCAACAAAGTCTCCTTGAGAATGTGGAGTTCTCAATGTTTCCAAAAGCCAACTAGGAAGATGGGAATACAGATGCCTGGGCTGCATTTCATTCCTCTAGAGCAGAATCTCTTAAGGTTGGAGCCAGGGATTTGTGCTTTCAAGATCTCCCTAGGCGACTCCGAGGAAGGGATAGGAGCCATTGTTCTAGGCCGCTGAGTGGCTCCAAAGGTGGCTTGAATGCTGTTGCTATTTAACCTCCATCACAAACACAGATTTAAACACAGATTTAGACGAGGTAGAACTGTGAATCCAAAGGCAAAGAAGGGTTTTGCTGACTAAGTGTCAGTCTTTGAGGTTGCACTATATGCTTAGTAAGGTATGTTGGTCTATTTATTATGCCAAAACGCACACAGAATATCCCTTTAATTCATAAATATGTGGTAGCAACAAGTGCCACTGTCCTAAGGTGGGTGGGGTGGGAAGAATCCAGAATGTGCTGGGCAGCCATGCTATCTATGCCTGCTGCATTGAATCAGAAATGGTTCTGTATTTTTTGCTTTCAGGAAAATTTGGTTAAAGTCTAGATCATTTGAGAGTGGCATCCCGAAACCGTTTGTTTTCCCTCTCTGAGGTGAAAAGAAATACCTTATGTCTGTTACATGTGCCATGTTACCTAATAAAGCAAGTGATGTTATGTATTTTGATTATCTTCAGAGAGCCTACATTTTTCTTGCTTTCTAGTAGGGTAGATTATCTCATCACTATGCCCAAGGATGCGCATAATGTCATATGTTTGCAAAAATATGCTTTCAGATGCTTCCAAGATTAAAATAACTGTCTTGTATTATTTTGCTCTCTGTTGACAGTTCAATTTCATTTCATCACTGGACATACTCTTTCTGTAATGGATTTATAACTGCTACATCATAGTAACCGTCCATAAAGAACGACATAATAGGTCTTCCCTGGTGGTGCAGTGGTTGAGAATCTGCCTGCTAATGCAGGGGACACGGGTTCGAGCCCTGGTCTTGGAGGATCCCACATGCTGCGGAGCAACTAGGCCCGTGAGCCACAACTACTGAGCCTGCGCGTCTGGAGCCTGTGCTCTGCAACAAGAGAGGCTGCGATAGTGAGAGGCCCGCGCACCGTGATGAAGAGTGGTCCCCGCTTGCCGCAACTAGAGGAAGCCCTCGCACAGAAACGAAGACCCAACACAGCAAAAATAAATTAATTAATTAAAAAAAAAAGAACGACATAATAGGAACAATTAGTTTCCTAAGAATCTACCACTCACAGTAAGTGTTTTCTGTTTTTGGTATTTGTGGCTCGCAAGAGCTTCTGCTCCTTTCAAATTAATCTGTTTTAATATAGCATTAACTTCCTGACATTTCACATAACTTAGTCAAGTCCACACTTTGATCCCTTTGATCTGGGATGATCTGTAAAGCCAAACAAAAAACTATAAAATTCTAAATGTAGCAAATTTACTCTCTTTTCTCTCCACTCTTTCTATTTGGTTATTTACATCGCTAGTGACATATGGTAATAAATTGCTATCACCATCCACTCCTCACTGTGGATCAAAGCCTTGGAATGCTTGATGAAAATTTATTAGGCCTCTGCCCACCGATTCCCACCTGGCCGCTCACAGTACCCGCCGCCAGCGCTACCTTGGGCTGGAGACGGAGACTCTGATGACTAACAGCTGGGCATCTCAGCCAGCCAACCCTGCCTCCATCCTCTAGGGCTGGCCGCCCCTTGGCTTCCTAGTTCTCTTTCCTCATCTTACCTAAGTCAACCTGCAGCAGAGGCTGCCAGGAATGCCGGGGGAGAAGGGGGCAGGTGTGGCTTGCAGAAGCCTCCCTGCCAGTGACAGTGACCCAACGGGCAGCTCATCGATGTAGTGTAGACTGAAGGGATCCGGGGAGGCTGGGCAAAGAGAGAAACGCTCTGAGGGGCTTTACAGGGAGATTTATAAGACCCAGGGGTGTTTACACCTGCGCTCCGTTTTGAGCATTTTACTTACTGCTTCTTGCCTCGATGCTTCAGTTTATCACCACAAAGAGGGTCAAATAAAAACTACATGCTGGTATTTGGTAAAATTTATATAGAAGGCAGCTGTTTTATTTTTTCCCCTCATGTAAGTCTCATCTAGTCAAACAAATCTGTCAATAAATATTACAGTCTTTAAGGTACAAATGAAGCTTTTTTTTCCTACATTAATTTTTCCCACGACACCACATGCCTATGGAAAAAGAACACAAGTAGAAACTTTAGAAAGCCTCTCTAATGACTTCTACAGCGATAACTTAGCATTTGTATACCCCTGTATTGTCAAGGGGTTAGAATAATCCCAAATGTCCCATATTCTGAAGACTGGCCCCAGACACGTCAGAGCATTTATGGCCAAAGAACACAGTGATGGTCTGTATATACTGATGAGCTACAAGGGCTTGTAGACAGATTCCTTTAACTTTCAAAATACGGAGGAATCTAGCTCAGTCTTATTTATCAGTTCTCACAACAGTAATATTAACCAAGCTAGAGTCCTTCCTGCAAGCTATATTCCATCTTTTTGGTGATTAAAAACAGTAAAGAGACTCCTGGATTTAAAATACCATACTTGAAGGTAGTGGTTGAGTTTGGGAGCTCTGCTTTTGAAACTTTCTCATCTAAACCCACACCATAATTGTGTCAGTGTTCAACCCCAGGCCTGCAACGAGAAAACTTGGCAATTAACATCGTTAACTATTACCTGCCCTTAGAAGACACCCACTTTCGGAATAGCTGGGAGGCTATGACATATGCTAAAATGTGCATCCACAAGTTCACAAGTCTAGATAAGAGGCTGAGTTCAATGGCCCTGTTGTCAGCTGCATAATATCCCATAAAAGCTGCTCTCTCCCTCAGTTACATCCTTTGCATCCTTATCTGGATTGTTACTCTTTGCTTTTCTCCCCCCCGCCCAGGACCCTCCAATTCGCAGTCACATAAATCCTTCAGAAAACATTGTTCCATATCAGGATTCTGAGAGGCCAGAGACAGTTGAGAAGGGAAGGGGGTTTGATACAAGGCAATTCTCAACAGAAACATCCTGGGGGATCCTGATCCCTGACTGCCATGATCCTTTCGGTAGTCGTGCCCGCCCGCCATTGCGGGTTTTTTCCCCCCTTTTCCTCTTTGATAGCTGAGGCCCACACGCTGCTGGCTTCTCGGAATGCGTGCTAGTCCCAGGATCGAAATTACACACAGGGAAATGCTGCCATGCTCATGATGGGATGTTTAGCTTTGCCATGTGGGTCTTGACCCATAGAATGGGCTCTTGTGGTCATTTAACATGCTGCCTCCTAGCCAATGCCAGTCTTGAGGAAGCTCCACCTCACGGCTCTGCCAGCTTCGTAGAATGTATGTCCGGAGCCTCAAGTTTCCCCTTCACATTCAGGCAAAACTATTTCCCCACTGCCTCCTTATTCCAACTTAGAAACTTCCCAGGTTTCCCGACTACAGGATCCCCTCCTATTTACTGGTCACTCGGTGTCCAATCTACATTAGAGAGATTTCCTGCTCTCCGTGACACTTTTGACACAGCCTCACCCCCTACCGCGACCCCTCTTTTTTAGACACAGGTGTCCATTTGAGGTTCACAGACATCTGTTAACGTTCTCAAGGCTCCAGCCTTCATAGTACCATCAGGAGCACAGGAAATGAGATTATGTATACCGAAAGGTTTTATAATCTGTAAAGTACTACAGAAGTGGTTCCTTGGGTGAGCCAGATCTCACAATGTAAGACTTTTTTTTTTTTTGGCAGAGTTGTTGAGTCTATCCAGTTTGAAGTCACAGTAGGACACCCAGCTGCCACCCTAGACAGTTGACAGTGAATCATCTGCAGGCCTACATATGCGAAGCTGCCTCATTTTTAAGATGGTCCAGTGTCCTTAGGCATGTTTGGAGCCATGGCCTTGCAATTCCATCCCTCCCAAGAGGGGCTGGGATTCTCTAATGACCTCATCTAGTGGGATGAAAATACATCTATAGAAGACTATCCACAAATGGCCACTATTTTTTTTTTGAATTTTATTTATTTTTTATACAGCAGGTTCTTATTAGTTATCTACTTTATACATATTATTGTATATATGTTAACCCCAGTCTCCCAATTCATTCCACCATCACCACCACTCCCGCCACTTTCCCCCCTTGGTGTCCATATGTTTGTTCTCTACATCTGTGTCTCTATTTCTGCTTTGCAAACCAGTTCATCTGTACCCTTTTTCTACATTCCACATGTATGCATTAATATACGATACTTGTTTTTCTCTTTCTGACTTACTTCACTCTGTATGACAGTTTCTAGATCCATCCACGTCTCTACAAATGATACAATTTCGTTCCTTTTTATGGCTGAGTAATATTCCACTGTATATATGTACCACATCGTCCTTATCTATTCATCTGTCGATGGATATTTAGGTTGCTTCCATGACCTGCCTATTGTAAATAGTGCTGCAATGAATATTGGGGTGCATGTGTCTTTTTGAATTATGGTTTTCTATTTTCTCTGGGTATATGCTCAGTAGTGGGACTGCTGGGTCATATGGTAATTCTATTTTTAGATTTTTAAAGAACCTCCATACTGTTCTCCATAGTGGCTGTATCAATTTACATTCCCACCAACAGTGCAAGAGGGTTCCCTTTTTTCCACACCCTCTCCAGTATTTGTTGTTTGTAGATTTTCTAATCATGCCCAGATTTTCTAACCAGTCTGAGGTGATACCTCAATATAGTTCTGATTTGCATTTCTCTAATAATTAGTGATGTTGAGCAGCTTTTCATGTGCTTCTTGGCCATCTGTATGTCTTTTTTGGAGAAATGTCTATTTAGGTTTTCTGCCCATTTTACTGGGTTGTTTGTTTGTTTTTAATATTGAGCTGCATGAGCTGTTTATATATTTTGGAGATTAATCCTTTGTCTATTGATTCGTTTGCAAATATTTTCTCCCATTCTGAGGGTTGTCGTTTTGTCTTGTTTGTAGTTTCCTTTGCTGTGCAAAAGCTTTTAAGATTCATTAGGTCCCATTTGTTTATTTTTGTGTTTATTTCCATTACTCTAGGAGGTGGATCAAAAAAAATCTTGATGGGATTTATGTTAAAGAGTGTTCTTCCTATGTTTTCCTCTAAGAGTTTTATAGTGCTCAGTCTTACATTTAGGTCTTTAATCCATTTTGAGTTTATTTTTGTGTATGGTGTTAGGGAGTGTTCTAATTTCATTCTTTTACATGTAGCTGTCCAGTTTTCCCAGCACTACTTATTAAAGAGACTGTTTTTCCTCCATTGTATATCCTTGCCTCCTTTGTCATATATTAGTTGGCCATAGATGTGTGGGTTTATCTCTGGGCTTTCTATCCTGTCCCACTGATCTATATTTCTGTTTTTGTGCCAGTACCATATTGTCTTGATTATTGTAGCTTTGTAGTATAGTCCGAAGTCAGGGAGTCTGATTCCTCCAGCTCCATTTTTTTCCCTCAAGACTGCTTTGGCTATTCGGGGTCTTTTGTGTCTCCATACAAATTTTAAGATTCTTTGCTCTAGTTCTGTAAAAAAATGCCACTGGTAATTTGATAGGGATGGCATTGAATCTGTAGATTGCTTTGGGTAGTACAGTCACATTCACAATACTGATTCTTCCAAACCAAGAACATGGTATATCTCTCCATCTGTTTGTGTCATCTTTGATTTCTTTCATCAGTGTCTTATAGTTTTCTGAATACAGGTCTTTTACCTCCTTAGGTAGGTTTATTCCTAGGTATTTTATTCTTTTTGTTGCAATGGTGAATAGGATTGTTTCCTTAATTTCTCTTTCTGATCTTTCGTTGTTAGTGTATGGGAATGCAACAGATTTCTGTGCATTAATTTTGTATCCCACAAATGTACCCAATTGCATTGATTAGCTCTAGTAGTTTTCTGGTGGCATCTTTAGGATTCTCTATGTACAGTAGCATGTCATCTGCAAACAGTGACAGTTTTACTTCTTCTTTTCCAATTTTTAGTCCTTTTATTTCTTTTTCTTCTCTGATCGCTGTGGCTAGGACTTCCAAAACTATGTTGAATAACAGTGGTGAGAGTGGACATCCTTGTCTTGTTCCTGATCTTAGAGGAAATGCTTTCTGTTTTTCACCATTGAGAATGATGTTTGCTGTGGGTTTGTCATATATGGTCTTTATTATGTTGAAGTAGGTTCCCTCTATGCCCACTTTCTGGAGAGTTTTTACCATAAATGGGTGTTGAATTTTCTCAAAAGCTTTTTCTGCATCTACTGAGATGATCATACAGTTTTTATTCTTCAATTTGTTAATATGGTATATCACACTGATTGATTCACATATATTGAAGAATCCTTGCCTCTCTGGGATAAATCCTACTTGATCATGGTATATGATCCTTTTAATGTGTTGTTGGATTCTGTTTGCTAGTATTTTACTGAGGATTTTTGCATCTATATTCATCAGTGATATTGGTCTGTAATTTTCTTTTTTTGTAGTATCTCTGTCTGGTTTTGGTATCAGGGTGATGGTGGTCTCGTAGAAGTAGTTTGGGAGTGTTCCTTCCTCTGCAATTTTTTTGGAAGAGTTTGAGAAGGACGGGTGTTAGCTCTTCTCTAAATGTTTGATAGAATTCACCTGTGAAGCCATCTGGTCCTGGACTTTTGTTTGTTGGAAGATTTTTAATCACAGTTTCAATTTCATTACTTGTGATTGGTCTGTTCATATTTTCTATTTCTTCCTGGCTCAGTACTGGAAGATTATACCTTTCTAAGAATTTGTCCATTTCTTCCAGGTTGTCCATTTTATTGGTATAGAGTTGCCTGTAGTAGTCTCTTAGGGTGCTCTGTATTTCTTCAGTGTCCGTTGTAACTTCTCCTTTTTCATTTCTAATTTTATTGATTTGAGTCCTCTCCTTCTTTTTCTTGATGAGTCTGGCTAACGGTTTATCAATTTTGTTTATCTTCTCAAAGAACCAGCTTTTAGTTTTATTGATCTATGCTACTGTTTTCTTTGTTTCTATTTCAATGATTTCTGCTCTGATCTTTATGATTCCTTTCCTTCTATTTACTTTGGGTTTTGTTTGTTCTTCTTTCTCTAGTTCCTTTAGGTGGAAGGTTAGATTGTTTATTTCAGATTTTTCTTGTTTCTTGAGGTAGGATTGTATTGATGTAAACTTCCCTCTTAGAACTGCTTTTGCTACATCCCATAGGTTTTGGATCGTCGTGTTTTCATTGTCATTTGTCTCTAGGTATTTTTTGATTTCCCCTTTGATTTCTTCAGTGATCTTTTGGTTATTTAGTAATGTATTGTTTAGCCTCCAAGTGTCTGTGTTTTTTACATTTTTTCCCCTGTAACTGACTTCTAATCTCACAGCGTTGTGGTTGGAAAAGATGCTTGATATGATTTCAGTTTTCTTAAATTTACCGAGGCTTGATTTGTGACCCAGGATGTGATCTATCCTGGAGAATGTTCTGTGTGCACTTGAGAAGAAAGTGTAATCTGCTGTTTTTGGAAGGAATGTCCTATAAATATCAATTAAGTCCATCTTGTTTAATGTATCATTTAAAGCTTGTATTTCCTTATTTATTTTCATTTTGGATGATCTGTCCATTGGTGAAAGTGAGGTGTTAAAGTCCCCTACTATGATTGTGTTACTGGCAATTTCCCCTTTATGGTTGTTAGCATTTGCCTTATGTATTGAGGTGCTCCTATGTTGGGTGCATAAATATTTACAATTGTTATATCTTCTTCTTGGATTGATCCCTTGATCATTATGTAGTGTCCTTCTTTGTCTCTTGTAATAGTCTTTATTTTTAACTCTATTTTGTCTCATATGAGAATTGCTACTCCAGCTTTCTTTTGATTTCCATTTGCATGGGATATCTTTTTCCATCCCCTCACTTTCAGTCTGTATGTGTCCCTAGGTCTGAAGTGCATCTCTTGTAGACAGCATATATATGGGTCTTGTTTTTGTATCCATTCAGCAAGCCTCTGTCTTTTGGTTGGAGCATTTAATCCATTCACATTTAAAGTAATTATAAATATGTATGTTCCTATGACCATTTTCTTAATTGTTACAGGTTTGTTTTTGTAGGTCCTTTTCTTCTCTTGTTTCCCACTTAGAGAAGTTCCTTTAGCATTTGTTGGAGAGCTGGTTTGGTGGTGCTGAATTCTCTTAGCTTTTGCTTGTCTGTAAAGCTTTTGATTTCTCCATCAAATCTGAAGGAGATCTTTGCCAGATAGAGTAATATTGTTTGTAGGTTCTTTCCTTTCATCACTTTATTGTGTCACTTCCTTCTGGCTTGTAGAGTTTCTGCTGAGAAATCAACTGTTAACCTTATGAGAGTTCCTTTGTATGTTATTTGTCGATTTTCCCTTATTGCTTTCAATAATTTTTCTGTCTTTAATTTTTGTCAATTTGATTACTATGTGCCTCGGTGTGTTTCTCCTTGGGTTTATCCTGCCTGGGACTCTCTGCGTTTCCTGGACTTGGATGGCTATTTCTTTTCCCATGTTAGGGAAGTTTTCAACTATAATCTCTTCAAATATTTTCTCAGGTCCTTTCTCTCTCTCTTCTCCTTCTGGGACCGCTGTAATGTGAATGTTGGTGCATTTCATGTTGTCCCAGGGTCTCTTAGGCTGTCCTCATTTTCTTTTCATTCTTTTTTCTTTATTCTGTTCTGCAGCAGTGAATTCCACCATTCTGTCTTCCAGGTCACTTATCCTTTCTTCTGCCTCAGTTATTCTGCTATTGATTCCTTCTAGTGTACTTTTCATTTCAGTTATTGTATTGTTCATCTCTGTTTGTTTGTTCTTTAATTCTTCTAGGTGTTTGTTCTTTAATTCTTCTAGGTCTTTGTTAAACATGTCTTCTATCTTCTTGATCTTTGCCTCCATTCTTTTTCCGAGGTCCTGGATCATCTTCACTATCATTATTCTCAATTGTTTTTCTGGAAGGTTGCCTATCTCCACTTCATTTAGTTGTTTTTCTGGGGTTTTATCTTGTTCCTTCATCTGGCACATAGTCCTCTGCCTTTTCATTTTGTCTGTCTTTCTGTGAATGTGGTTTTTGTTCCACAGACTACATAATTGTAGTTCTTCTTGCTTCTGCTGTCTGCCCTCTGAGTGGGCACTACTGTGCTTGTGGGAACTTTAAGTCTAGGTAGGCATATATTTTACTAAAAAATGGGCTTTTTATAAAAATGGCCTCAATAATCATCAACCTACAGTAATTGAAAACTATAGATCAAACACTGGGCTGCTATTTATGAAGTCATTCTAACTTTGAACCAAACTTAGTTAACAAAACTTGAAATCTATATTGTCCTACTGAGTACTGACCATGTACCATGAGCTAGATATTTCATTTAATCCAGTCCTTGGCCTGCAAGGTGCTGCACAGAACTAGACCCAGTAGTCACCATATCCATAGATTAATTACTCCAAGGCCAATCATAGAACACAAAATAACTATAAAATCAATTCAATAAGATTCTATTAAAAATGCACTGATGGGGCTTCCCTGGTGGCACAGTGGTTGATAGTCCGCCTGCCAATGCAGGGGACACGGGTTCGTGCCCCGGTCCAGGAAGATCCCACATGCCGCGGAGCGGCTGGGCCCATGAGCCATGGCCGCTGAGCCTGTGCGTCCGGAACCTGTGCTCCGCAACGGGAGAGGCCACAACAGTGAGAGGCCCGCATATAGCAAAAAAAAAAAAAAAAAAAAAGCACTGATGGCACAATCTGTATTTCAATTATAAAAAAGACACAACCCTTGCATTCAACATAATTTATCCTTTCTAATTTTCTGCAAATACAAAATGAGGCCACTACATTTTCTTTTTTAAATGGTATTTAAATAAATGTTTGTATGTATTCTATAACCTTGTCCATTCTTTTATGATAATAAACCACCTAAACCAGACTAACTACTTCCATTTACCCATCTGACTCAGGAATCCTGGCTCAGTGCCTAGTACACAGTTAGGGCTCAATAAAGAGTTAAAAAAAATTTTAAATTAATTTATTATTTATTTATTTATTATTTTTGGCTGCCTTGGGTCTTTGTTGTGCACGGGCTTTGTCTAGTTGCAGCGAGTGGGGGCTACTCTTCATTGTGGTGCGCGGGCTTCTCATTGTGGTGGCTTCTCTTGTTGCGGAGCACGGGCTCTAGGCGCTCGGGCTTCAGTAGTTGTGGCTTACGGGCTTCAGTAGTTGTGGCTTACAGGCTCTAGAGAGCAGACTCAGTAGTTGTGGCGCACAGGCTTAATTACTCCTCGGCATGTGGGATCTTCCCGGACCAGGGCTCAAACCCGCGTCCCTTGCATTGGCAGGCGGATTCTTAACCACTGTGCCGCCAGGGAAGCCCAACAGTTAAAATTACTAAGCATATCTTCCCTATTGAAATACACTCTTTCATTTTAATCTGGGCGTGATAACTTCCCTGGAAGAATACTATTGTAGCTCACCCTCTAATGTCTTATAACAGTCCTTACTTACCCTGTGTTCCTGCATTCCTTAGCTCTGCTAAGCCCAAAGAATAATACTATTACCCTATGTAATATCAAGGTCTCTGACTATTTGGAAAGTGCAATTTGTCCCAGGTTCCAACACATCTGCTTTACATACAAATGAAAATAAAAGCACACATTTGAGATGTTAACGCCTAAGCTCTATGCTTACTTTTCTGATTCTGGTCGTCTTTCCTGGGCAACCATGCTTGCTTTGTCTCTACAAGAGTCTAAATGTGCCCATTCTTGTGTAACGAATTAATTCATTCTGCAAATGTTCCAAATTCTGATATTCAGGGTTCTCAATAAATAATTGTGGAATGAAAAACTGGTTAATGACAAGGAAAGTGGGGTGGGTGTTCAAAGCAACTACATTTCCAGCAGTTCAGTTCAACATAACAATGAGTTTGTGGTTCAGTTCCTGGGCTGTAAATATGAGTAAGAAACAGCCTCTGCCTTCAAACAGCCCCTAGTCTAGTAAGGAGGGCAGGTATACACATACACGGGTAAACATAACCGCTGTGCGCAAGGCGGAAGCAGCCCTTAGCACAGAGGAGTCATTAACTATAAGGCTGGGAAGGGTCAGGGAAGCGTTTTGGGAGAAGGTGGGTTTTGAGGGATCAACTGGAGTTTATTGGATGGAAAGGGGGATTAGGGCATTGATCCCGGTACCCAGTGAAATGGTTCCTATGCTTTACCTGTGTCACCAATCCAGATGGGGGCCCCTTCCCACTTTTCGTAAGAGGCTTTGCCAACTCAGACACAACCATGAGCACAAAATTACATTCTAATCTACTGATTCTCTGTTACATTCTTTCGTGGATCTCATAAGTGAAACCAACAGCTGAAATACAGATCTGGCTAAAAGAAATCAAATCCCTTTAGGCCTTCCCAAAGTGGCTAAGCTTTAGCTGGGAGTGGAGCTGTCTCTCTGGACTATGAATCACTGAGGAAAAGGAACTAAAGCGAACTGTAAGCAGCCACAGGGCTGGGAGAGCTACATGACAAGCATGTTCCCTTTTTATTAAAATCAGATGGTATCAACTTTAGTCCGTTTTCTTCTCTTTATAAGCACGGATGGAGAAGTGCATTTAAAACATGTTTAAAACATGTTCAGGAAAAAACACATTAAGATATTTTTTATTCTTCTAAGAGTATAAGCATGGTAGGGATTTGAAGGCACCTGCTATCAATATTCAATATAAGTCTTACCTATTTGATCCCTTAAATGTTACCAAATGGAACCACATCCTGATCAACAGAGAGCTTCATACTATTAAACAAAATCATCCTTAGCACAGTGGAAAAAAAAAAAAGCACAGTTTCTTTTTGTGGCTCCAAAGGCAGTAGCATGGGATATTAGTTACAGTATTAGCACAATCCTGAGCTTACTTTATTTTAAAAGCATGGAACAAACATTTGATGATGCCTCGAGTTCTAACTAACTCAAGTTTTTCCAGCTGGCAAACAACAGTCTGAAAAGGTAAGTCATACGAGGCCATATAGCCCCATGTACTAAAAATATTCCCCACCAACATTTTTCAAGCCCCTCTAATCCCACGTGTAGGTGGATAAATTTTAAGCTTGAACAACATTTTCAGGTGTTGGGCTTTGTGTTAACTTCAGCCAAGAGGTAAAAGCTGTCCAAACCCAATCCTGGCGTTCATGTGGAAGGTAACGTGTGAGATTAAAATTTACGTGTATAAAAAGGATTTACAAACTTAATGGTGAACCTAAAATGTGCTGTTTTAGTCACCAAGGCAAATGACAAATCCAGCCCTTTGACACTGCACTTAGCTGAAGGGCCTGCAGTTTACTGCAGCTCAGCTTTGAGGTGGGGAGAGAGGGGGAGAGGCTTCAAACGGCTCCACGGTTTGGCTGGTGTGCCTGACCTCAGACCTGACCTAACCAGAAGGGTTCGGATCCCAGGAATCTTTAAACAGGGCTCCAATTAGGTGACATGTACACATCCACGTTTTTTGGTTGGTTAGGGGAATGGGGAGGATTAAAAAAGATGAATCTTTAACTTGAACAACTAGAAAACAAACAGACTGAAATTGATGGGGTTTGTTTTGTTTGGGCAGCACTGCATGGCATGTGGGCTCTTAGTTCCCTGACCGGGGATCGAACCCGAGCCCCCCTGCATTGGAAGCTTGGAGTCTGAACCACTGGACCACCAGGGAAGTCCCTGAAATTGCTGTTTAAACCTCATTACAGATGAGACCAAAAATTTGTTAAAACTAAACCCCACAAAACCATACCCATTTAAGTTATGGGCTGAGTTTGTGAGAAGTTCATGAAATGAACACTGCTCCACAATGACCTGGGGAAAACATGGACCGTGAGAGCAGTCAGCTTCTCACTGGAGATTTCATCAGTGACGCTACAGCAACAGTATTAACACCGCCCCAGCGTGGTGAATAAGATAGTACGCCCTGGTGCTAGCCGCTGTGACTGGGGGCTCTTGGGACCTCCAACTCCTGCCTTGCCCTGGTGTCCCACCAGGCCCCTCGGGACAGTGTGCGTGCTCATCCCTCAGACGGCCTCTCCCAGGCAAAGATGAGGCTTTAAATGACTAACTGCCGACATCCCAGAGGCTTCTGACAAACATCCTTTGTCCCTCTCTGTTAGGAGTTCGCCTCAGGGGCCAACCCGTTACAGCTCCTATCGGTAAACATGCGGGTTTGTAGGTGCCACCGTGTTTTCCCTGCTTCCCATCACTGACTTTCCTCTGCAACTACTCTGCCCAGCCTGGCTGGGGGTGGGTGAGGTCCCAGTGATTATATGCAGTGTTGACGAAGATGGCCCTGAAGAAGCTAAGTGCCTGCAGCCCCCTGCAGAGGGATGCTGCATATGGGATGGGGCATGGTGGGCAGTGAGTGTGACCACTGAGTCCGGGAACACTTATTTAGAATGGTGGCTTTTGTGGGACCTCCTGGTCTACTTGCAATATCAATCCTGTCCTCCACCCCCCAGAGAAGAAGTCCAGCCTTGTACTCCAGCAATCTTTCACTGCTGTGACTGGTCAGCTCACATATGAAGGCCAAATTCACTCAAAGAAAGGTGGCTTCAGGTGCCAACCTGCCATGTATAAAAGTGACCACCGCGTGGAAATCAAATGCATGAACTCCAGGCCCATGGTTGGAGGACCCGGCAGGCTCGGCCCCAATCTGTGAACGAGACCACTCCCTCAGTACCACCCTTGACTTTCTGGGCTCACACAGGACTCTCTTAATTGACTTCTTCTAAATTTCATAACAATGAAGGAGGTTGACCAATAAATTCCTCCAGTGCTCTATTAGTTCCGTAAATGAGGCAAGCATGTCCCAAAGGGAGTTCTTCACAGCACTCAGCCCATGAGATGCTCTCCAGAAGAAGGATCTTGTGGCCAAGCAAGGATCTTATGGTTTGACCTACATATACTTCTTAAAATATATATTAGTCTTTTACATATGCAACGTCAGTCTCTGCCAGATTTGTGAAGTAATAGAAAAGAGCAGTAATAGGTGAAACACATCCTTTGTAGCTCATATGAAAATCAAGCCAACATGCATTCCCTGAATTCAATGTGTTTTTAGAAAAAGAGGTGTAATTTATATCATTTCATTTATAATGGTGCTAAATTAATGCTCTTGGCTGCTTTTGACAGAGACCTTTCCAAGGGGACTGGGATGATTTGTTTCCCTGAAACACCTTCAGTACTCAAGGACTTTTAATTAGCTTTCTAGAGAGTGTTTTCCTGACCTGACATTGACTCCCCAAAGCCCTGTAAGTTTCCTGGCTTCTAAAAAAAGAACAAGAAGTTGACTCAGATTCTTTGAGTTACAGGCTTTCTGTGGGTCAAGAACAAACTGTTGTTTTGTGAAATTGGGTGCAACCAATTTGGGGTTACAATTTTGGGACAGGCTTCTTTCTCCACTCTCTCCCCCACCCCCAGTTCCTGCTCAGTGACTTGACTGCATTTTTATTTTACAAATGATTGTGAGGGTGTCACTAAAAGGCACGTTTTTACACAGAAATATCAGCTTGGAGTGGTATTAATATGTGAGGCCACAATTAGGCATGACCTTGACCTAAAGGGTCACTTCCTAAAGGGTTCTACAGTCAAATAAGTGGAGGAATCCCAAGGTTAAACAGGGTTAATCAGATATCTTCAATGAAAAAAAAATTCTCAGAGGCTTTTAATTTTCATTGTGAACCCTTCAAACTTGCATCATGAGTAGGTAACTACGACATACACCATTTTCCAAACTTGCTTGGCCATAAGATCCTTTTCTGGAGAGCATCTCATGGGATGAGTGCTGTGAAGAACTCACTTTGGGACATGCTTGCCTCATTTACGGAACTAACAGAGCACTGGAGGAACGAGCAGAGGAACTTGTGTTCTGATTGGGTGGGTTGGGTGGGTGAGTAGGTGTAGTGTGGATGGAGTAATGGGAGGACCAAGAAAGGCCTTGAGTAGGGTGCAGCAGATCCTAAAGGCACTGCACAAGGATCAGGGCCTTTATCCAGATCTGAGAGCTTCAGTGAAGTCCAGCGTAGAAGGTGATATATGGGCTAACATGGTCCCTATATCCAGATCTACTCATTATCCTTGGTGTTCCCATAAGAGCACATGACCAGCGAGTCATATAAAACAAGGGGTCTTCTGACTCAATTACTTCTCTCACTCATTCTGTCATGTGTCCCAAGACCCCTACTGAGACCAAGATCTTTGGGGTTATGATTCAGGCATTCAAAAAATATTTTAACATGGGAATGCTATCAGGGAAGGTAATGTATTAGGCTGTGATTGTGCCCTTGAACCTTATGAGTAGCTCATTATTATTCCCTAATGCCCCCTCTACTTGGAATTGACATTTATTCTATCCCATTCTTCACCCCCAACACAGACTCTCAAAGCTACTGAGGAGAAAGTTTTTTTTCTCCACACAAAAATGCCAGGGACTGCTCTCTGGAGGAGAAGGCCCTTTGTGTAAGGGCTATTGGGCACAAGTCCAGAGGACCCCAGGAAAGTCACACAAAGGAGGAGGGGGTGAAAATGCAGTCACAGCAGACTTCAACCACCTCAGCATTTTGCTTAAGGCCAGGCCTGGCTGCCGCGGATGCAGGGGACCAGTGGGAAGAGAATATCTGCAAACTGTAAGTTCAGTCTCTTGGGGGGCCTGGGGACCCGAGGTGCAGTAGACTTTTGGAGTGCTACCACTGAAGTTAGAGTCTGTTTATCTGAGATCCCACAGAGTCAAGGCTGTACATGAACAACGGCAAATCTTGCTTTTGAGTTTTAACAGAATAATTAAGCGTGGTAACTCATAAAGCCTTTTGGTGATGGAAAGTGTGTGCTGCTGATTCAGTTCTGTTCTGCCCTGAGTCTGAATTTTCCCCTCCCTGTCCCTCTAGGTACAAAGGCTTGTCTGCATCTGACATATGAACCTCTGAATCTCCTGGGTAAGTGAACTGTACTTAAATCCTCAAAGCACTCCTCCTGTGACCTTCAGGAACAAGGGTTAGAACCTGAATCAGTTGGCCATACTTATTCCTGAAATTTCTAGCTTCTGTATCCTAGACACCAGACCTCACCTGGCACTTCAGAAGTAGTTTTCAGTGCTTACTTATTTTATTTACGAAATAAACCTATTTTGTGCTTTTTATTTTCTAGGGAATGGTGACACAAGGAATGATGCTCATGGTGGTCTCTGAGGAAGCGACATCTTAAGCTGGTTTAACTTACAGGTGTGCTTCTGCAGGATTTCAAGTCACGTCGCTGGTACGAAGTGTTGTAAACTTCCAGAACATCAGATATAGTTGTATTAAAAAATGGATGAATAAAAACTGACTCAAGGGCTTCCCTGGTGGCACAGTGGTTGAGAGTCCGCCTGCAGATGCGGGGGACACGGGTTCGTGCCCCGGTCCGGGAAGATCCCACATGCCGCGGAGCGGCTGGGCCCGTGAGCCACGGCCGCTGAGCCTGCGCGTCCAGAGCCTGTGTTCCGCAACGGGAGAGGCCACAACAGTGAGAGGCCCGCATACCGCAAAGAAAAAAAAAAAAAAAAAACGGACTCAAAAATAACTCCAAATGGGGTGCTTCAGGTTATGTGGAATATTGTATTTTCTTCCCTAGCCCAGCTCTATTGTTGTAATGTCCTACCATCTAGAAGATCCTCATATTTTAAGACACTGCCTTACAAATGCCCCTGGCTCTATACCCAGATTACTGCAATTATACAGTAAGATTAATGAATTCACAGGCTGTTTCTAAGGATTTAATGGCTTCTTGATAGAATAGGGTGCACACACAGCTAGACTACTATGACAAATCATAAAAGCTTCTTAATAAGAAACCTCAATTCGTTAATTAAAATTTGTTAATTGAAAATTCTAAGAATAGCATGTAAAATAATCCAGACCTCCAGATGCAGCAATAAAACACCTATCTAACATACCTGCCAGACAAGTTCTACGTATCTGTGCAGTAGGAGACCTTGGTCAGCGAAATAAGAAATGAGGGAGTAGGTCATCACACAGAAACCTTGAGAGTGGCCTAATGTATCAGGAATGAGAATTGGAAATTATTATTATTTATCACACAGAGCAGGTGCAAGGAATGGGGGTCACCTTTATCTACTCCTACATACCTACTCCTCTCATTCCTTTATAGATTCATTGCTCTGTAGGCATATTTAAGAAACAGTGCATGGGTTTTGCCAGTTTTGTATATCTTCACACCTTTTCCTGTTCTGAAAGGATGCATTTGATATTCAGGAGAGCTCGACAAGAAAATGCTTAAGATACGTATCATTAAGGTGGTTGATGCTTAGTTTCTATTAAAGAGCAGTTCAAATGTTGTAAGGGAAGGAATGCCTTCTAAAGCAAGTAGGTAGGAACTATTTCTTTGAAATGCCACACAACCAGCTCCAAATCAAGGGGAAAGAAGGAAGAGTGACGACAGAGCTGTCGTACGCAACCACCATCAGCGGGTCAGCGCAGCGTGCGTGCTGCTGGGCACGCGGTGCTGGTGCGCCATCAAGCAAGCTAGGTTCCGCAGCTCATCCGAAGCCCCCCTGGTGCTCTACAAAACGGCTCTAGTCGAACCGGAAGCCCAGTCGAGGTTCTCTGATCCCCTCCTGTTAATGAGCCTGAGGGTCCAATACTGTGTGTCTCATTATTCACCATAACTTTCGAGTAATGTCAAATGTTTTCGCTTTGAACTGAGTCTTGGAATTTGACTTTTTGGTCCAGCCTGCACCAGACCCACCCTGCTGTG
Organism: Delphinus delphis; assembly: GCF_949987515.2. Lineage (NCBI taxonomy): Eukaryota > Metazoa > Chordata > Mammalia > Artiodactyla > Delphinidae > Delphinus > Delphinus delphis. The sequence continues at coordinate 59,419,852 of NC_082691.1, forward strand.
TCCAAGTCAGGTCTCCTCACAAAGAATTTTGGGAGAGGAGAAGGGGGAATGGATGATGATGATGGGGTGGGGTGGGTTGGGGGGGAGGGACAATCAGGCAAAGAACGGGGACGCAACTTGCTGCTAGAAATCAGTGTAGTACTAATTGTAACAGTTATCGTAAAAGCAGTAACAGGAAAAGTAGAGGAGTGGTGATTAGCAACAGTAGTAGTGGTGGCAGAACAGTGATGGTAGTAGTAATATAAACAGTACCAGCAAATATTTGGGGAGATGCCTATTGAGTGTTCAGAACTGTGTAGACTTTTTATTAACTTCACTATACAGATGAGAAAATTGTGGCCCTGAGGTTAGGTAATCTAACCTAACTTCCATACAAACTAAACAGTAGACTTAAGATTTTAATTAGGATGTTCCTGATACTTTCTAGTCATACTCAGGGTCTACTGGACAAACCTCAGAAAATACCTCTGAGCCATTTATTCTTCCATTCCTTTTACATGTCATTCTCTTCCATTCCTTTTACATGTCATTCTCTTTCCTCTCTAGCTAGCCAACTCCTATTTATACTGCAAAGTCCAACTTAGTTTCTCCCTCCTCCATGAAGCTTCTCTGACTACTTCAATTCCTCTGAAGTCATAGCGCTGACCATCTGAGCTGCTAACTTGGCACAATATGCCCTGTGACATACTTTGCATTTTATCTAAGTTTCCATGTATGTCATCTTACCTGAGTGTACAGACCACATTTCTATTTCTCTTTGTCTCTCCTAAAGTACAATACCTAACACTTGTAGGCATATATTATCTTTATTTCACAGATGATAAGGCCAGATGACACCAATCAGTACTGCAATGTAAGGACAGTCCAAAGTGGGGCTGGAATGAAATACTGTAACCTCATCATCTACTTTACTCAGCTAAAAATGCATTTAAATTCCCCCAATTCTTCTCTTCGGAAAAGGTATACACCTGTGAGCAACTTTCTAACAGAAAAAAAAAAAAAAGCAAATTTCAAAACCTAAATTCCTAGTTCATTAGACTCATTGTGTTTATTTAACTAAACAGCCTTTCCACTGGAAATTTTTATATAGTTAACAATTCAGGCATCTCTCTTAAACCACATGACTGAAAGTACCCCAAAAGTCCAGTAGTGAGAATTTCTTTGGGGCGAGAAAACCTCTGGTTTCTACGTGCTAATTTTTAACCGGCATGTCTCTCCTTTCTCGGCGGGGGAACTCTGCACTTATCTTGCCTATGAAATTTCTGTAGGGTTACATTCATTTGATGAACAGCATGAAGACTTAGAAGAGGCCTGATGTAGAAACGTGACAACGACTGGTGGGCTCTAACAGTTTCGGGGGGGCTTTGCCACTGTTTCAGGTGGGCTTCTTTGTGTTCTGCAGCACACAAAGAAGTTACGCCGTGGTCTGAGGTGCACGTCAGCCTTCCTGTGCCCATGTTCTGGGTGGCAGAGAGAGCTGAGGCTGCTGTGGTTGTCCTGACAGGTGCAGGTTGGCATATCTGCAGAGTGAGAATCTGATACACCTGGTAGAAGGTAAAGCTGCAGAAGGGTGAACTCTGGAGGGAGAAAGCTTGGCTTCCAAGAGTGACTCAGGAGGCTGTGTCAGCACCTCTCCACCCCAAACTGTTCCCTCTACGCATGACCTGGCAGAAAAGTCTGCTGGGAGATGAGAACTGGTGGAGGGTAAGCAGAAAAGGAAGAAACCACAAGGGGTGACTCCCTGAAGGCAGGAAGAATAGACGACAGGCACAGTTAAGAACAAGAGGAGTCACAAAGAAGCATGACAGGCCAAAGACAGTAGGAGAAAAATTAGGCTGTTACGAAGAGAGCATGAGAAAGAAGGCAATGGAGCAGCTAACCATGTAAATAAAATCTCTTCATCAGGATGGAAACCTGGCATAGGAGGACTTACAATTTCAACTTTCTTCTATGAGAAACTTAGAGGACGGTACCAGCTATCAATTATATAGTGCTTACTACTGATACATGCCAGGCACTGTTCTAGATGCTTCCACGTATTACCTTATTTAGTATTTACAACAGCCGACAGGGGAGCTAGTATTGCCCCTATTTCACAATGAGAAAACTAAGTCACAGAGAGGTTAAGTAACTGGCCCAAGGCTGCATAGTGTATTAGAGGGAGAGATGAAATTTGAACCCAAGTAGTCTGTTCCCAGAGGCTGTGTTCTTAGTCATTCAGCTGTACGATCTCCCACAGACCCATGACAGGCAATTATAATACCAACGATTTGTATGTGTCATATAACTGGCTGAGGCAGGACCCTCAATTCTGACTGCTGCCCGAGGCTGGTGTCTGTGGGTGAGCGGCACAGGAGGTGACTTGGCCCCAGCGACTGCCCTGTACCACCTCATTAGTGAGAGAAACTGTTTACAGTTTGTCACCAAATACATGTCCAGGAATGCTGGTAATGACATTAAACAGTTTATCTTTCAGGAAGATATTCCCCCCAAAGAAAGCTGACTGTGAGATCCAGTGACGGCAGGAAAGATGGGTTTCGCCTGATTATAGAAGAAATCACTTTTGGATAAATTAAAGACTGGAATGCTGACTTTGATCAGCTCTACGATATGGTCTTGTCCATTAGACATTTTATATAAAACAAGGAAATGTTATCATGAAAACCGTCTCAGTAGGAGCTTGAGCCAGTGGAATGCTGTACTTTAATTGTAAGCCGGTATGATGGTATTTAAGAATCTAGGGATTCAGGATGCTCTCAGGATCTTTCCATCATGGGTAGCAAAGATCTACTGCAATCACCCAGAGGCAGAATGCTTTGCTGGTTCAGTGTTTTGGAACCTGAAAGACCCAAGTTCAAATCTCAGCCCTACTACTGGTGAGTAACCTCCTTTTAGCTTCAGTTTCATTTATAAAATGAAGATGGCATCTCAGCCATAACAACAGAGTATTTAAATAATAATCGTAAACGTTCCTGCTTTCTGCATATCAACTTTTGGTGGATATGAATTCCTGACAGTCCTCCACGTGCAAAAACATGATTTACCACAAAATGGACTGTCTCACTTAACTTGAGAATTTACCAGATACAAGACGAGTGGCACAGAGAAGAAAATACGTGGCGGTAAGAAGTATGAAATAATTTTTCTGAAAATTTTCTGATTGTGAATGTGCTTAGTTTTGTTGAGCCTATATTAGGAAATGGTAAGAGTGTTCATGGTGATATTGGGAAATTCCTATGAGGCCCATAGCCTTACGTGTTAAGAATCCAACTGGCTCTAATGACTGGGTGATTCACAGCCTTGCCCAAACCAGAGAGTCAAGACTTGCTTTTCTAAAAACAGAAGGCTTTCATGCTAATCCTGAAATCTCCGAGGGACAAGGGAAACCAAAGGGATCAGAACCGGTGGATACAAGTTATATTTGGAATCCCATACTGCAGGCAGAGCTAACAAATCCATAGAAGAAAGGCAGCAGGCTTTGCCAGGCCATAAATTAATTACCTTTAATGGCCAGGCTTAGAGTAAAAGCAAATCGACATGCAAAGCACTTCCCTATCTGCTGCCTTCATTGTGGTATTTAGCACTAGAGCTAAAATCACTTTTAATCAGCCAGAAAGGCAGTTGTTTTTAAAACAGTAACATGCTGAAGAGAGAACTTCCCCTGATATTGTAGGGAATTTGAACTTTGGCCTGGTTGTGGAATAAACCTACATATGCCTGTCTGGAATAAACTGCAAATCTTTTTTGCCTCCTTTAAATCAATAGGCTAAAGTTCCCTCAGAGGTGAGCATAAAGGATTCTCCCCGCCATCTTTTCTTTTAAAATATCATTGTAGAGCGTTAGCAGTTACCTCTTTAATTTAATAAACCAAGCAAACTGAAGCCCAGTGAAGCTTTCAAAACCAGGGAACTCAAATTCCAAAGTATATCGCGCTTTGAAGTGGAATTCTTTGGGGTTGATTTTCTGTAAATCAAGGTGAACACAGATAGTAAGACTGCAAATTTTCTGGGTAATATATTGTCATATACCCTAGGTGCGGTTTGGCATACGGCATTCTGCAAACTTAGTTTCTATTGGTTAAGTCAATGAGAATTTTAGAAGTACAAAAATAATCACCTTCCTCCCTATCACAGCTAAATTTCAATTAACCCCAAATTTGAAATGGTGTAGCTTCGTGGCTGTGCTTCTACCTGTTAAGAGGATCAGAGCTCATTTTTGTTTTCTTTTTGTTTGTTTTCGTCGCTGTTTTAAAAATTTTTATTGGAGTATAGTTGCTTTATAACGTTGTGTTAGTTTCTACTGTACAGCAAAGTGAATCAGCTGTACGTATACATATATCCCCTCTTTTTTGAATTTCCTTCCCATTTAGGTCACCACAGGACAGAGTGAGTAGAGCTCCCTGTGCTATACAGTAGGCTCTCATCAGTTATATATTTTACACACAGTATCAATAGTGTATATATGTCAATCCCAATCTCCCAATTCATCCCTCCCCCCACCCCTTGGTATCCATACATTTGTTCTTTACGTCTGTGTCTCTATTTCTGCTTTGTAAATAAGATCGTCTATACCAATTTTTTCAGATTCCACATATATGCATTAATATATGATATTTGTTTTGCTCTTTGTGACTTACTTCACTTTGTATGACAGTTTCTAGGTCCATCAACGTCTCTACAAATGACCAAATTTTGTTCCTTTTTATGGCTAAGTAATATTCCATTGTATATATGTACCACATCTTTTTTTATCCATTCCTCTGTTGATGGACATTTAGGTTGCTTCCATGTCCTGGCTATTGTAAACAGTGCTGCAATGAACATGGGGGGGCATGTATCTTTTTGAATTATGGTTTTCTCTGGGAATATGTCCAGTAGTGGGATTGTTGGGTCACATGGTAGTTCTATTTTTAGTTTTTTAAGGAACCTCCATACTGTTCCCCATAGTGGCTGTATCAATTTACATTCCCACCAACAGTGCAAGAGGGTTCCCTTTTCTCCACATCCTCTCCAGCATTTATTGTTTGTAGATTTTGTGATGATGGCCATTCTGATTGATAGGAGGTGATATGTCACTGTACTTGTGATTTGCATTTCTCTAATAATTAGTGATGTTGACTACACTACCCAAAGCAATCTACAGATTCAGTGCAATCCCTATCAAATTACCAATGGCGTTTTTCAAAGAACTAGAACAAAAAATTTTACAATACGTATGGAAACACAAAAGACCTCGAATAGCAAAAGCAATCTTGAGAAAGAAAAAGGAGCTGAAGGAATCAGACTCCCTGACTTCGGAGTATACTATAGGGCAACAGTAATCAAGAGTATGGGACTGGCACTAAAACAGAAATATAGATCGATGGAACAGGATAGAAAGTCCAGAGATAAACCCACGCACCTATGGTCACTTAATCTATGACAAAGGAAGCCAGAATATACAATGGAGAAAAGACAGCCTCTTCACTAAGTGGTGCTGGGAAAACTGGACAGCTACATGTAAAAGAATGAAATTAGAACACTCCCTAACACGGTACACAAAAATAAACTCAAAATGGATTAAAGACCTAAATGTAAGGCTGGACACTATAAAACTCCTAGAGGAAAACATAGGAAGAACACTCTATGACATAAATCACAGCAAGATCCTTTTTGACCCACCTCCTAGAGAAATGAGAATAAAAACAAAATAAACAAATGGGACCTAATGAAGCTTAAAAGCTTTTGCACGGCAAAGGAAACCATAAACAAGACGAAAAGACAACCCTCAGAAGGGGAGGAAATATTTGCAAATGAAACAACTGACAAAGGATTAAACAGCTCATGCAGCTCAACATCAAAAAAACAAAGAGCCCAATCCAAAAATGGGCAGAAGACCTAAACAGACATTTCTCCAAAGAGCTCATTTTTGGAGGATAAGACACTTGCTCTCTATTTCATTTCAAATTCTGAATTGCCTGTCGCTGGTTCCCTGTAGTAACTCCTCTTAAGTTAAAATGGTGGCATGCACGCGGCTGTCAATCCTGGGACCTTGCACATGTTTGGAGTGTATCATAAGTAACAGTACAAGTAATAGGAAATAGACTGGTGTTTGGAAATGACTCCATTTTTAATAAGCTGAGGTAGGTGTAAGGTTAGCCTCGCGTGAGCAGTACTTTCTCTAACATTTTTTAAGTGGAGAGTGATGCTTACACAGGAACTGGTTACTCACGTACACAAAAAATAGTGATGCCAAGTGTGAACTGCTCTAGGGCTCCACCTAGACCCTCCTCCCCAAAATGTTTTAGGATGTAGTAGAAATCTAAGTTTTCCCTTGGGAATGTGTAATGACGATAGTCATCCAATATGCACACTGGGGCAGAAGAAGGTGGAGGCTCAATGGCAAAGAGCATCCACTTCCGAGAAAAGTTCCTATGGAAATAATCTAAAAGGGAAAAACTACCAGCACAGTGAAAGATGTTTGCTTTGGCATAATCTATAATAATGAGAGCTTGTAAGTGGCCATCATGACAAAATGGATAGCATGTTTCTGTGAATTCTATGTTATGAAATATTATGTGGTCATTAAAAAAAGTCACTTTGAAGATGTGGCAACATGGAAAAATGCTCATGAAATGACAGTTAAATGTGTCTTGATACTAAGTGTTCATAAATGCCTATAAAATTAGAACGGGACTCAAAAAATGTAAAGGGGTCTTCCCTGGTGGCGCAGTGGTTGAGAGTCCGCATGCCGATGCAGGGGACGCGGGTTCGTGCCCCGGTCCGGGAAGATGCCACATGCTGCGGAGCGGCTGGGCCCGTGAGCCATGGCCGCTGAGCCTGCGCGTCCGGAGCCTGTGCTCCGCCAACGGGAGAGGCCGCGACGGTGAGAGGCCCACGTACCGCAAAAAAAAAAAAAAAGAAAGAAAAAAAAATGTAAAGGAACACACAAAGTATTGTGTTAGAAGGGTAGAATATAAATGATGCAACTCTCGTCCACCATCTTCAAAGCTTAGTCTAGGATTTCCTTAATAATTGAGAGATCCAGGCTTTCTTTAATGGTCTACACAGCATATTAATTTTTTTTTTTTTTTTAAAAAAAGGACCTAAGGGGCTTCCCTGGTGGCGCAGTGGTTGAGAGTCCGCCTGCTGATGCAGGGGACATGGGTTCGTGCCCTGGTCCGGGAAGATCCCACATGCCGCGGAGCGGCTGGGCCCGTGAGCCATGGCCGCTGAGCTTGCGCGTCCGGAGCCTGTGCTCCGCAACGGGAGAGGCCACAACAGTGAGAGGCCCGCATACTGCAAAAAATAAAAAAATAAAAAAAAATAATGAAAAAGGACCTAAGCAGGAGATGACTAAGGAAACCAAAGGAAAAAGGAACCAACCTATTCTGATGATCATGAATCCTACCTACATGGCTGGTTGGATCACCTTCAGATGCCAATGATGGTTAACTCATGAGTCTGTTAGTCCTTAAAATATTGGCTAAAATGCTTAAGCTAATCTCAAGAAAATTCATTTAAAAAAAAAAAGGAGAGAGAGAGACTTTCCCAGTATATCTTGTGGTCTGGAATTTATTGTGGTATCTGTGACTGTAAGTGTGTGAGTATGTTCGCATGTGTTTCTTTTTTCTAACATTATCAGCATGAGAACGACTAGAAAGACACTGTAGATTTTTCAGAAGAAGTCAAGACAGCTGTGACAGCTACAGGGTTTCATTTACAGGCACTGACACTGCACATTTCAGTACATATCAGACTCAAAGGTTAAAATATGTACATACTGCTCTTCAGCACGAAATCCAAGCAAAGATCATAACTCCTGACAGTACCAAAATGCTGCATTTCTTATTTCTTCAAGTCGCTGTACACCCAAGATAACTGCTCCATGATTTTGTTTTATAACACAAATAAGCAAACTAAAAGTTAGACATCTAATAAAAATGCATCCATTCTTTATGCAAAGTCTAAGATAAAGGAGAACTTGGTGACAGAATTCAAGGAAGGTGTGAACATGTTTATTTTCTTGCACAGCACAGATACATATATTTTCCTTATAGCTAATATCAACACACATAAATGCCTATCACTCAAGTCTTCTGACATCTCAAAACTACTGCTTGAGATGAATAAGGGCCATGAATCAAAACATCCTTAAATTTCCTCAAATTTGACTACACAAAGAAGACTGGCAAATGTGTCTCTGTTTAAAAAATGTTATATTTCTATGTGACACATCTTTCTAGACTACCTGTGAGAATGTTCGGTAGAAGGCTGATTAACCCTTCTTGGTCTTTACTCCTGACAAGAAAGCAAAGGTTGTTGTACTTTGTAAATCTTGAGCACATTATATTTTGGTAAGTCTAAAGACTAATGAAAAACGAAAGAGGAAAACAAAGCCAAAAATCATAAATCCTTCCTGACTAGAAGGATTCCTCCCTTATCCCTAAAAGAAATTCATTCCCTCACATCTTGTTTGAATTTAACTTCTGAAGTTTGTCTTGTTCTATCTCTAGAACAAGTCAGGCGGCAGGGTATAAAGATATGACTACATGAATAAAAACACATGACCAGTGCGGCCACTGCACATACAAAAACAAGATGGGACAGAAAAACATGAACTGTCAAGTGACACGTCGCTTGGACACAAATGTTTCTGCAGTTTGTCGTGAATGTTCAATTGGAAAGCTACTGGAAGGATCTGAATTCTCCTTCCCCTGCAATTGCAAAACATGGAAATGTAATCAGGAAAAGCTAATGCTTTATGAGCAGCATGCTGGCATCACTTCTCAGTTCTAGAAGATTTGCTAAAAGAAAAAGTATTCAACACATTAACACTATACAGTACACTCAGGAACTCTACAGGGAAGGGTAAGACTCCCGCTAACGCAACGCCAGGCTCTTCCGAGAAGGTACCTTGTAAAGATGCTGGGTTTGAGTTAAACTTGGGAAGAGAGTGATTTTGTTTTTCAATCCCCACCCACTCTTTCTTACACCAGTCTTACATAATTTATAGTATTCTTATTGCAAATATAATAATGAAACCTCACTTTGTGCAGACTGAAGTGGCGATGAGGGAATTGAGGTGGTCTGGCAATGGATGATGGAGGTGGAGAGTGAGATGTAAAATTCTATTCCTGTCACAAGTGAGAAAAACACAAGTCAAGGCTGACCCTGGACACAGTTACGTTCAAGGGCGGGGGGACGGGGGGCTCAGGAGGAGGGAGGAAAGACTCCTGGAAGGCAAGGGCACCAATGACATATGGAATGTGGCCAGAACTGTAATGATATGAAGTCCATAAAATGCATTATCCCTTCTCTGAGCCTCTGTAAATACAGAGGAGAAGCAGGATAACAGTCTGCCACAATCGTTACTGGTGGCCAAATCTCTCTAGTGGGAAAGGCACGTTTATTTTCACGCTTTTATATGAGTGGAAGCTTTTGAATAAACAAAATTCTTAGGAAAATCTCAAGGGATGATCCTGACTGTCTGACCTTCCCGTGGTACCCTGCTTGGAAAGTCCTTTCCAGTTCTTTCTTAATTCCTTTCGGGGTCTGGGATTCTGATCCGGTAACTTGCAAAGAAGCAGTGCAAGCAGCAAAGATGAGGTAGCGGCTTCAACTTCCAGCTGCTTAAGTTCAGACAAGAGAAGAAAACAAGCTGGGACACCCAGCTTAACTGCAAGATGGTATATGGACTTCACAGATCTAAGGAACTGGGCTAGTCAGGGTCTATTCCAAACCAAGAGATTTGAAAAGGCCCAATTACTATTTCTTACTTAGCTTCTCATCTTAGACTTCTGCTCATTTTGGGAAGATGGGAAGAAAGTGGGGAGCTGGAGGGAGGGGCTGTTGAAAAGAGAGAGGACCAGAAACCCGGCAGCACACTTATCTCCTTTCCACCCTCTTACATCTGGTTCTCTAACTCTTCTAGAACCTTTGTGATTTTCACAGACTGATCACAAATGGTGAGAAGAAAGGGGCAAATCTAAACACAGGATGATCTTTATTCCTCAGGAGTCACACGAATGTTCATCTAGTCATTCAGTTTCAAACAAGGGACTCTATAATGTACATGAATGATTTGATCATTGTTCTATGGGGTCTGGGGCTATAAAGCTTGGCTTCAAGCTGGATCTCATATTCAGTACCCTTTGGAAGGGATTCCAGAAGACAACCTGGAAATTCTACACTTCCTTCATGGGTTGAAAGGATCCAGCCCTCTTCTGACTGTGCCATTGTCCTGTTACATGAAAAACTGGGATCCATCATACTCGTCATTCATAAATACCATATGCCATGTTTTCCTTAACACTAAATCGGCAGAAGTTTTTTTAAATGATAATCCTTAATGTCAGCAAGGAAGTAGTGAAATATTCTTGTTCACTACTGGTAAGAATCAAAATGACTACATCCTTTATGGAAATACTTTGACACTCTGTATCCGTGTTAAAGTGTTCACAGTCTTGAATCCCAGTTCTAGAAACAGGTCAGAGGGAATCATGGCATCATTCAGAACACTGAAAAATATAAAACAGTCCAGTGGCCGGCACGGGAAATGGATGAAGAAGTTCAGCTGCCAACTGATTATTTTAAAAAATATTTAGAGACCGAAAAACACTCTAAATGTAGTTAAGAAAGTGAGGAAAGCAGATGAAGGAATTCCCTGTATGGTATCATTCTGGAAAAATATGTACAAGAAAAACAACTAGAAGAAAATACCCAGAAACATTAACCGTGATTAACTCTGGGTTGAGATAGTTAAGGTTTTTCATTATCTTCTTTATTTTACTGAGTTTCCACCATGACGAGAGAGTGCTTTGTAAAGAGAAAAAAACATCATCTTAATAAGATACTGAATCAAATAGGTGAGAATTATAGCAATGTTTACATAAATATGTTTTTAGGTGGTTACGTTTTTCATGCTGGCCAAGAGTCAAAAGAATCCTAATCCCCACTGAAGATAAGGAAGGATAGAACAGATTCTTAGACATTCTACGCTGGAACCCATTTCTAGAGGGTACTTCAGTGAAATTTCTCTAAATTTCAGTTGTACACATCTTTGGACTCAGCAATTCCCCTGATGGGTGTTCATCCTAAGGGAATAACTGGACTAGTGTGCAAAAGATGTAAATTCTGTTTGTTCATTGCTGTATTGTTTTTACATTAATGACAAAAAAAAGAAAAGAAAAACTACCTAAATGTTCATCAAGAAAGGGCTGGTTTAAATAAATTTATAGTAAACTTACACATAGGCTAATACATACCCATTTTAATGATAATATATAGCTGTGTTTATTAATATATAAATAGTTCCACAATGAAATTTGTTTAAAAAGGGAGGATTATAAAAACGGAGTATAGGGCCTCCCTGGTGGTGCAGTGGTTAAGAATCCGCCTGCCAATGCAGGGGACACGAGTTCGATCCCTGGCCTGGGAAGATCCCACGTGCCGCAGAGCAACTAAGCCCGTGCGCCACAACTACTGAGCCTGAGCTCTAGAGTCCGTGAGCCACAACTATTGAGCCTGCGTGCCTAGAGCCTGTGCTCTGCAACAAGACAAGCCACAACAATGAGAAGCCCACGCACCACAAGAAGAGTAGCCCCCGCTTGCCTCAACTAGAGAAAGCCCATGTGCAGCAATGAAGACGTTTAACACAGCCAAAAAAAAAAAAAAAAAAGAGTACAGAGTATGTTCCATTTATATATTATATTTTCTCTCCCTCTTTATATATATGTGTGTATATATATACACACACACATTTCATTGTGGAAATGTTCATACATTAATAAATGTGTATATATAAAACATAAACATACACATATAGAGAGAGAATAGAACACACAAAATCCTGGAAGGCATGGGCCAAAAAGTTAAGAGCAGTATTTCCTGTGCACGGTGGTGGAAATATATTTTCATTTCTCTTTTATATCGTTCATTGATATGTGAATCATTAATAATGAGAATGAACTGACTAAAACATTAAGATTTCAAAATGGTTTAAAGAACCCTGCAACAAAAACTTGTAAACCCACCTCCAGCTTAAGAAATAAAATGCTACCAACACAGGTGAAGCCCTTTCCCTACTCTTTCCCGTGGTACTCTTGTCCCTAGAGATAACGGTGATCCTGGCTTTTATAGTTCTCTATGCCATGCACTTCTTTACACTTTTATTATGTACATCCGTATACTTAGGCACATTGCATTTACTCTTAGAAAAAAAAGCTGTTCTCATTTTTTAAAAGAAACACCTTACATAGTTTCACTGTTTGGGCAGTGGGTCAAAGCCACTAGCAGAGCAAGATGCATACATGGGCTCTGGGGGAGCAGTGCAGTAGACACTACAGGTTCAGCTGCATCCTGTCTGGCCACATCCCTCCCTGAGGCATGGGCAGGAATGGCTCAGGCACACCTGTGGGGCTCTATGCTTGGGCACAGGAGGAGAAAATAGAATACAGTGACACTCCACAGTTTTCTGACTGTCTGCCCTTTCTTACAGTGGTAAAGGCAGGATTCAACAGACCCACGCTTTTATTTGTAAAAAGATGGACTAATGTCTTCTTACCAGCCATATTTGTGGCTTCACATTGCCAGGGTTTTTAAAAACTACTTACCATTGCATAGCAATCTAGAAAAACATAAGTGACAAAGCAAAATTTTAGAAAGAGTTTATCACAATTTTTAAACATATGTGTGGATAAACACTTGGAGGGAAAGATAAAAGCATCTAATTTGTTGATGAAGTCTGAGTGCTTATTTCTTTCCATTTTTAATTCCTATTATTTTAGCATTTTTATATACCAAAAATAAAGAGGTATGATGGACCAAAAATATATTGCTCCAAATACCACTAGACAACCACCAGAATGACTGAAACGGAAATGGCTGATAGTACAGTGCTGGTGAAGAGGCAAAACTACTGAAGTCTCATTCCTCGCCTGTAGGAGACTGCAGTGGTTCAACCACGGGCAAAAACTGTTTGGCTGCTTCTGACAGCTGAATACACACTACACCATGCCTCAGCAATTCCACTTCTAGAAATACACCAAAGAGAGATGCATGCTATATCCGCAAAAAGACTGTAACGAGAACGTTCACAGACTCTCTACTTGTAATAGTCAAAGATCGTCATTGGGAGAATGGATATGACAAGCAAAAACAAAACATGTGCTAACACATGCAATAGCACGGATGAATCTCAAAAACACATGGTGAGCCAAAGAAACAAAATACAATTAAATGGAAGCCCACATGAAGTTCCTGATTAATTTGCTTTGCCATAAACAGTATTATTCTATACGTAACAGAAGGAGTCTCGTAATTCAGTTCACGTAATAAACTTATTAACAGATGGGAAGAGATGACAGCCATGGGCAAAGCTCTTGTTATTTCGAAGATGGGGGAAAAAAGCCTTATCAGGTAGAATTCTAGAGCCAGGACCTGTCTTTTGTATTGAACATCTTTTAGGGGCTACAAGGATGTTGGGTGACCTAAGGGAGAAATTGAAGGGTTTACAATAGCTTTTCAAGTTTAAATTAAGATTTCTTTAACTTTGATATTATACACGAAGATGTGCCTGCCCCTTTAAAACTCTAGAAACTAAGATGTTGATGCCTTAGTCCTAGAGAAATCTATGCCAAAGACCATAAAAAAAATTTTAAAGGGTAAATGAACTAAGAGCATAATGTGCCTTTATTAATTAAAAGCATTCCAGCTTTGAGTTTTCAAAAATAGGGCTGACGTCTAGCAAAGATGAATGTGATACAGAAACCAGCTTTCCATCATACTTGTTTGGCCCAAGAGAATTGTACATCACTGACTGTGGCTGTTGCTGAACACAATGATAAAATGGGCAATAAAAGAAAGAGGAATGTTTGTATGGTCACAATGAAGAACAAGTCTAAGCAAATTCCCAGCTTATTTGCTCCAAATGAATCTGCCCCAATAATGAAAATGAAAAAATAAATCAAGTGTGCACCAACAATTGATTCTATTTTTCCTGGAAGACTGAAGTGCAGAGGAATCTGCAGTTCACACACACTGCCAAAGAACACTGTGCATTCTTTCTCTGGTTGTAGGGACGGTGACACCAATTATCCTTTCTGGCTAACCTCAGTTCGGGCAAAAGGCAAACCTGGGCAGTATCTGATATAAAGAGAAGGGCATGCAATTTGCCTTGGTGAGACTGCTTTTCGAGAGAACCAAGTATTGACAGTTGCTAAACTCTGAACTTGAAATGAAAAATTGAGTTGGCTAAGCCAGGAACAGTCAAGAAAAGATGTATACAGACACTGCTGAGAAGGCAGGGACAACGCCAAAAGCCAGAGGCAATTTCTGGTCTTGGCATGCTGAATCGTATCTCATTAGAGGAGAGAGGGAGTTGGCAAGAACTGATTGTACACTGGCCCCACCATCTGTAAATTACATGGGCCCATGTTGTCACCTAAATCTGCAGGGAAATTTTGGTGATCGCGAAAGGTGGAAGCCCCAGGAAGGCTTCTCTGCAAATCCTTCTGCTTGTCGAACATCACGTTTATGGCCTGAGCAACGGTGTAGAGTGAATTGACTGTCAAGGAAAATGCACTAACTGGCATCAAGCACGGGAGAAAAGCCCCTGGGAAAGAACTGACAGGAGTGCAATGACCAGAGACTAAATTACCACCTGCTTATTAGGGTGGAATGAAAAATCCTCCCTGCTTGTTGTTTGGGTTTTATCAGCAACTGGAGACAATGACATAAAATACAAGCTAGCACTTAAATTATTCAAGTCTGGTAACTGCACATGGTTTGCATGTCCGACTGAAGAACTATATGTGGGTAAATTCTGAGCTGTAGGTTTTTAGATGCAATGTGTATGAGGCAAGACAACAGACTGGAGATTAGGAGACATGGGACTTCTCCTGGACATGCCTGGATTCCATGTGGTTTTGGGAGAAATTATCTGACATCTTTTTACCTTGGTATCCTGGTAATCCTGAAGAATGATGAGACTACAGGACAAAAAGATCTGGGAGTTCAAATCCCGAGTCTGTCATCTAGCAGCTGTGTGAACGTGGGTAAGTCACTGAATTTCTCTGATCCTCGTAGAAAATAAGCTCAGAGAAATTGTTGTAATAGAATCATGGCTCAGTGGAGAAAATGTATGATTTCATAAGAAATCAGAATGCTTGGAATTATTTGTGGAAGTTCCTTGTTTAAAAAAAAAAGGTTTATTATATACATCTTAATTTTTATTATTTGTTTGTGCCATGACCTACCCCACACAGCAGTAGGATGATGAGTAAAATATGTGAAGTTTTTATGGAAAGCAAGGTAATAGTATGGGGAGGCACCACGACATACAAGAAAAAGCAACGACTTTGGAATTGCATCAGTTTGGATCTGCGTTCACCTCTGAAAGTTACTTAGTAACGGTGACACCTACCTGAGGTGTTCTTAACCTGGGGTATGTGGACCTAAAGAGACCACGGATAGAACTCAGGAGACCTGTGGACTTGAATTAAAAAATTACACCTTTCACTAACCTCTAACTGAAATGTAGCATTTCTTTCAATTATGAATATAGGCAACTAATCATAGTATTTTCGCAGTGTCTATGACTTCGCACCCAGAGATGTCACAGATATTTTGATACCACGGTATAATTTTAACAGATATCTCAAAATATTGTTTATATTCATACTAATTGCAAATTATGGAAACTATTCACCCAGCACCTAAGCTTTCTTATTTAAGGCCTTAAGAAGCACATATCAAAAATTCATAATTTTAAAATTTTGACAATTGCATTGGAATATAATTCGTTTTCTTTGTAATATTATATATTTTAGCTTATGAACTTAAAAATATTATTTTGGGAAATAGTCCATAGGCTTCTCCAGCTCACCAGAGGGGTCCAAGGCACTAAAAGGTCCCACAACCTCCCTGGGAATTCATTTTATTAGGGGTAAAAGGGAGAGCAGAGCTGTGAGGCAGAGTCATTGTGAGATTACGGATGACACAGTGAAGTGCATTGCCCTGTGCCCTGCACACAGTAGGTGCTCAACTAACAGAAGCCAATCTGTGTTGAAAATGATGAGACAAAGGAAGTAATTTCCTGTATTACACATTCCATTCTTCCTTAACATGACAATTTCAATAAAATTTAGCTTTGGTCTTCTAAGGACATAAGGCTAATGTTTTCTCATGACTTGACTGTCTTCTCTTATTCGGGCCGGATGGTCTTGTGTGGTGTTGCGGGGCATGGCCGTGTAGCTCTCCCCTCCAAGTCTGCATTGCTATTGCTGGGAACAACCTACGCACGGACCAGAGCTGAGAGTCTACACTGTGAGGCTGGTGAGGTCTTTCTGGGGCCATGGGGCTGACCCAGCTGCTCTACTGTGAGCCAACAGGCAGGGTCTTGGCCATCGTTGCGGAAATGAGAACAAGTTATTTAGAAACTGGGAACACGAAACTATTTTAAAGCTTGCCAGTGAAGGGGCCTTCAGAGGCAAGACTAGTCTTGAGGCTCAGCATAATGAACCTCAATATGAGAAAATTAAGTAATGTTTCAACTTGAGTCCCAAATCAACAGTCTCAGCAATATGAGAGCATCCAGCAAAGGGGAGTGCGCGAGAGCAACGGAGGGAAGATTCATGGCCTTCTTAATTAACTCCGAGGTGCTCCACATAAGGGGAAAACGATAAATCAAGTAGATTACTGCCAGCGATCTGAATTTCCAAATGAAATAAGAGAGATGTAGCGCCTTGAGTCATTTTCTAAACGTGTATGGTGGCAGGCGGAGGGGCATCTCCAAGGTCGTCCCTTATGTTAAAATTTGCCACCGCGCACAACAGCCCTTTGATTGCATCTCATACCATAGGCAAAGTACTTGCCATATAGTCAGGTGTGAAGAGGCAAGGAATAGAAAGATGAATAAAACACGTAATGGGAGGGCAACACAAGACACATACATATAAAACTACGATTGTTAGTCACACACTTATTCAGGACATATTCACTGACCACCTATGATGTAACAGGCCCTGTTCCAGAAGCTGAGGACAGAGTGATGACCAAGACAAAGTCCCTACCCCTAGGGAGCGCCCATTCTCCAGCAGGAGCCAGGTACCAAACAACAAAGCAATTAATTAAACTGTGATTTGAGGTGGTCATAAGTAACATAAAGAACAAGAGAGCAGAGTAAGGCCGACAGGGAACTATTTCAGCGGGGGGTCAGAGAAGGCCTGCTGTGCAGGTGACTCGTGACCAGATACCTGCAGGAGGGGAGGGAGGGAGCTGCGTGAAGCTCTGATGGGAGGGAGAGCATCCCAGCAGAGGGACTAGCGGGGACAAGGGCTGGGAGCAGGGCGATCTCACCAAGCAGGAGCTGTGCTGGTGAGGGGTGAGGCTGAGAGGTGGCGAGCGCCCCATCACAGAGGCCTGGTGAGCCATGCTGAGGAGTTTCATTTTGACTCCACATGAGACGGGAAGCCATTGGCGGGAGAGGGAGGTGATCTGACTTAGGGTCTACTAATGTAGAAACACAAGCAAAGAATATCAGCGTGCAGAATAAACAGGGGTTAATCCATGTGGCAGCCCTGTTATTAGTGGCAAAAACACAAACACGTGCTAACAAATCTGACAACAACCTGAATGTCCACCAATCAGTAGCGAAAGGGTTGAACTATTATACATCTGTTTCTTAGAATTGTATGTAGGTATTAAAAGAATGAGTTAGAGCTATTTCTAACTTTGACCCAGAAGAAGTTAAATGGAAATCAAAAAGAGAAGTGTGCAATTTATACACACACACACACACATATACACATACCTATATATATTTCAGGCTCCCATTTTTTATAAAAACAAATGTCACCAACAACCAAACCCCTACAATACATGTCTGCACCTGAGTACAAATGCAGATGGAGACCCACTATGATGTTGGTTGCTCTGGGGTAGGAGGCTTGGTGGGGAGCTGGGGAGAGAGGAGATAAGCTACTGATCTTAAATACATTTGTACACAAATCTAAATTTTATGAGTCAATGGTCACAGCAAAGTGTGTAAATGCTATGATTTTGGAAGAGGAACTTAAAGATTTCAACAAATCATTCTGGGATTGTGGGGAACCTTCATAAAATAGGTAGCATTAAAAGTTGATCTTGAAGAGCAAAATTGTCACAGCCAGGAAAGAGTGAAGAAAAGAGGAAGAACACGGCAAGCTGAGGGCAAAGCATGGAAGGTTTTTGTACCTGGTGCTGATGGACTGATACTTTTGACCAATCTTCTGATGGCAGCTGGCACTCAGGGTGGAGGCAGGCAGAGAGGTTCATGAGTTCTTGAGACAATCCGAAACGGAGTTAGAGTTTCAAGGAAGGACGGTAGCAGGGGAAATGTTCAAAAGGTGATGAGGGGGCTTCCCTGGTGGCGCAGTGGTTAAGAATCCGCCTGCCAATGCAGGGGACACGGGTTCGAGCCCTGGTCCCGGAAGATCCCACATGCCGCGGAGTGACTAAGCCCGTGCACCACAACTACTGAGCCTGCACTCTAGAGCCCGTGAGCTACAACTACTGAAGCCTGTGTGCCACAACTACTGAAGCCCACGTGCCTAGAGCCCGTGCTCCACAACAAGTGAAGCCACCGCAATGAGAAGCCCGTGCACTGCAACGAAGAGTAGCCCCCACTCGCCGCAACTAGAGAAAGCCCGTGTGCAGCAACGAAGACCCAACGCAGCCAAAAATAAATAAATAAAATAAATAAATTTATTTTTTTTTAAAGGTGATGAGGATGCCGATGTTACAGATTTGGTGCCTGGTTATTTGGAAATGGGGTTGAGAGAAAGTGGTGGGTAGAAAATAATTAACTCCAAGCTTCCTAGACTAATGAATGGGTAGGTATCATGAAACAACATTATGAATCCAAAAAGGAGAAGCCATTTTGGAGGGGGATGTGAAAAAATGGGCCCAGCACTGGATGAATTGAGCCTGTACTGAACATTCATGTACCAACCGGCAGTTAGAAATGAGAATTGGAGAAATCCTGGCATTAGGGGTTGGGAGTCCTCTCCACAGAAGTGAGAGCTAAACTCAAAGAATGGAGTGAATAAAGACGGAAAAGCAAAACTCTAGGGACAAAACTTAGGGAGAAGCCTCTATTTGTGTGGCCAAGAGGTAGGAGAAAAACCAGGACAGGATGAGTTTGTGGGTGCAAGGGAGGAAATGGTTTCAGAAACAGACAGTGGCCAAGGGCATCAAATTTGGTACGCCAAGTAGGGGAAGGTCTCAGGGAAGATGACGTAGTTATCCATGAAAAGAAAACAGAAAAGGACAGGGCATTCTTAGGATAGATCAGACCTTAGGATATATGAAGTGTGACTAAATCAAGTCAGATAATAGGGGGTTTAAGGCCACATAGACGAGAGATGGCTGTGGAGTATGGGCCTTGACGCCAGCTTTGAACAAGGGAGAGAGAGAATGAACAGAACATGGATGAAAAATCCAGATGAGATTGGAGACGGAAAAGAGAGAAGTTGAGACGGGATGCAGAAATGGTCTCCATCTTTTCTGGACAGGAACTGAGAACATCTGCTGATGAGGGGACTGGGAATTCCTTTAGGAACATTAATACAATGGGAAACACTTGAAACTGACTGTGGTAAGTTTAGCAAGGTTTTAACTTGGGATGAAAGGATTATGGGACAGTCTTGAGGGTCCAGCTGAGGTTGGAATGGTTGTGTTTGTGGTGGAACACATTGTGCTGTAAGGCACTTTTCTGTAGCGACCCCCAGCAGCTAGCCTGAGAAGCGAGGCACATCACGTCAGGTTGACCTGAGGCTGAGACTGGAGATAATGAGTGGGCAAGGGCCCTGGGATGAGGGATTAATCTAAATTGGTAAATTCAAAGCTAATGTCCAGCAACCAGCCCGAATGTGGAGGTAAGCAAGGAAGGAAGGGCTGAGATCCTAGAGGTCTCTAGGTAAATGTGGTGCCAGGAAGAGGGCACAAAAGGGAGGCGGTACTGGGGACTCTGACCCACAGGGAAATGTCACAGCTGGAGATATTGAAAATATAGCAGCTCTTGCTTAGGTTAAAGTCCAAGAAATGGGTTTCTACAAAGGGGAGAAGAAAAGGAAATCTAAGACTATTTCTAAATGGTTTCAATATCACCGAATCTCTTTCGACCAATAAGTTTGAAGATTTTGAAAAAATGTAATGCAGCTTTGAAATGGACTTAAAGATGCATAAAAAGAACAATTACAAATACTTATGGGTAGACATAAGAAAGACTAAAAAATGGCCCAGTATGATTTGAGTTGTATAAACAGCCTGTTTTAACATGCTGATTGCCCTAACTGTAGATGACAAGTAAGTTATACAGGGAGGCCCAGTACCTAAGAGGCGAATCATATCACCCAGCTCTGCCAGGACTCACCTCTCCCACCATGTGTTTTATGCCACCAGCACAAGCTAATTCTGTAGGCGCAAAAGCCAAAATGTCACATAAGGGCTCTTTCCAGCTTCCCAGTGTCTCCTGAGAGTACATGGGTCTTGAAGTACACAACGAGCAAGCCAAATCAGGTTAGAGATATTACAGAGAGATTACAAGGAGAATCTGGCAGGCAGCCATCTCGGCTTTGTTTCAACTGATGTCCATAAGAACATAGGCTAAGAAAATAGTAGCACAATGTCTGGTGTTTGAGATCTGACAGCCTGCAACATGTTTATGGCATACATTAGGCCACAAACTTCAGTCTGGGGCCCAGGCACACAGCAGAACCTCAGATCTAGTGGACAGAGGGAAATAGGAAAGCATGTCTTGTGCTGTAATAAATGATTGCTCTCAAAAGACCACAACAGGTGGTTTCATGAAAAAAAAAATCCACTGCTTTCAGATTAAAAAAAAAGTCAAATGCTTCAGGCTTGTTTGTATAAAATAAATAGAAGGGCAGTACACACTTGGCCAATTACAGCCTTTTTTATGAGGCCATGACTGACTATAATCTGGCAAAAATAAGTCCAACTGAAATAGCAAGAGTGAGGGTTTGGGGGAATTAGGTGAGGTTTGGGAGTGGGAATGAAAGAAAGAGGAAGAAAGCTTTCATTAAGTAGTTCAGATTCTGGTAGGAGAATTTTTTTAAAAAAAGCATCCAGACTAATTTTATTTTCATTCAAAACACTCTTATTTAGTATATTTTTCCTTTACGTCTTGAACACATTTTTAATGACTGCTTTTAAGTCTTTGTTTCCTAAATCTAACACCTGAGCTATCTCAGGGAGGGTGTCTATTGACTGCTTTTTTTTTTTTTTCCACGCTGAAGAGTAAGACTTTCCTAAGCCTTTCATGTCTAGTAATTTTTTATTGTGTATTAGACATTGTGTATCTGATTAATTTCTGTGAAGACTATTGATTTTTGTTCCAGCAGGCAGCTCAGTTTCAGGCTGATCATGTTGAACTTGTGTAAGCCTACATTTATGGTTTATTAAGGCCAATCTGTGAAAGCCCAAAGTGTTTCCCAAGACCTTCTAACTTGTCAGCACTCACCTCCAAACTGTCTCCTCTGAAAAACTTACGGAGTCTTGGTTTTAGGAGCTGTTAGGCTACCTCTAGAGCAGGCCACACTCTAGAACAAAGTCCTTATCTCTAATTTGAGTCTTTCTGGCACCTCAGTTGGAAGATTAGGGTATTAACAGGTTGTTGTTTCCACGCTGGCTGGGCTAGAATGCAATGCCTACCAGTACTGCTTGACCTCTGGTCTTGCTGTTCCATCCTTACTCCTGTAGCTCCTGCTCTTTGGTAAGACTCACAGTCTTACCCTGAACATGTCCACTCTCAGCCATGGACTCATGAAGGACCTTCATACAGACCTTTGTGGTCCCTTTCTGCACAGATCTCTCATCTCCAGTCTCCCTGTGCTACAGATTCCAGCAGCTTTAGTTGCCCTAACTCTGAGCCCTCTCTCTTTGGGTTCTAGCTCACTCGACTGCAGTAAGGAAATTGTCCTGTCAGTGAGCCAGATGACCACAGGGCTCACCTCCTAAGTCTCCTTTATCTCAGGGATCATCTGGTACTGCCTATTGTCCGGAGCTTGAAAACCACTGTCTCATCCATCTGTCCAGTTGTTTATGGTGGGGGAATTGGCAATGGCCACTGTTTAGCATACTTTATGCTGCATTCCATGTGAATACTGAATAAAAGTTGTACCCCACTCCATTTTTATCACATAGCCCTCTCAGTGCACATGGGAAGTAGAGGCTCCTGGTGTCTCAGAGAAGTGTCCCTAGAATCAATGATTTGTTCACTCTCTCATTCACTCATATGAAAATTCGTACTCACTCGTTTCCTCATTCAATAAACATTTATTGAGAGTCTACTATGTGCCAGATACCGTTCTGGGGGCTGGGGACACAGTCGTGGGAGATAGAAAGTATCCCTGCCTTCGTGGAGCTTCTTTCCTGGTAGGAACTGTTCTGGCCTGGCTCCAAAGCAATGCTTCCTCTGCAGTTGTTCCTCTAATTATTGACTTGATAGAGAAAAGGGAGACTTAGCATGAGCAGAATATAAAGAATAATAAAAGACCTATTACTTATACAACACTTCCTATGTCCCAGGCACTGACCGCTATATGTGCTTTGTTCACACTGATTTAATACCCACTGTTAGGAAGGTATTATTATTATCATTAGAGTTGAGGAAACAGAGGCTGAGACTTGTCGATTTGCTCACATAGCTCACGCATAGCAGAGACAGCACTTAAACCTAAGCAGTCTGACTCCTGCTCGCATGCTCTTCACCACTGCATTGCTCTATTCCTTAGAGAGAGAAGAGAATGACATTGGAGATGGGCGGGAAGAAACAGGGATCATTTCTAAACAAACAAAAAAAATTTATTTATTGTATTTTTAAATTTTTTTTATACAGCACGTTCTTATTACTTGTCTATTTTATACATACTAGTGTATATATGTCAATCCCAACCTCCCAATTCACCTCCCCCTGCACTGCTTTCCCCCCTGGGTGTCCATGTTTGTTCTCTACATCTGTGCCTCTATTTCTGCCCTGCAAACCGGTTCATCTGTACCATTTTTCTAGGGTCCACATATATGCGTTAATATATATTTGTTTTTCTCTTCCTGACTTACTTCACTCTGTATGACAGTCTCTAGATCCATCCACGTCTCTACAAATGACCCAATTTCATTCCTTTTTATGGCTGAGTAGTATTCCATTGTGTATATGTACCACATCTTCTTTATCCATTCGTCTGTTGATGGGCATTTAGGTTGCTTCCATGACCTGGCCATTGTAAACAGTGCTGCAATGAACATTGGAGTGCATGCGTCTTTTTGAATTACCGTTTTCTCTGGGTATGTACCCAGTAGTGGGATTGCTGGGTCATATGGTAATTCTATTTTTAGTTTTTTAAGGAACCTCCATACTGTTCTCCATAGTGGCTGTATCAATTTACATTCCCACCAATAGTTCAAGAGGGTTCCCTTTTCTCCACACCCTCTCCAGCATTTGTTGTTTGTAGATTTTCTGATGATGCCCATTCTAACTGGTGTGAGGTGATACTTCATTGTAGTTTTAATTTGCCTTTCTCTAATAATTAGTGATGCTGAGCAGCTTTTCATGTGCTTCTTGGCCATCTGTATGTCTAAAAAGCTTTATTTTTAATAGAAACCACCTAGGTGTCTGGGCAGGTTGAGAGAAGCAAATGGATCACTATTCAAACAGGCACAGAGTAGAAGTTGATGGAGTTGGCGTATAAGGGCAGAATTTTGTCCTTGTTCTTCCCAGTTGAACAGGAGGGAAATGGTAGTGTTCTGCATTTTGAATCAGAAAAAGACGAGCAGGCTGTCCTGAATAAAAGGCTTCATGGTTCCTTGGGGAAGTTGAGGATGTAAGTGGAAGTGACTGAATTCTAGCAGCCCCCAACTAGCAGAACTAGTCCCATCAGATGCTTCAAGAAAAAGTGCTCTGGGATCAGGTACATATGAAAATTAGACTATCTCTCTTGGAGACTTAAAATGCATATCAGCATAGGAGAGGATCTGATTAAATCCTGTGGTAAAGAAACCCATGTTATTTAACTCCAGATTTCCTCAAATCAATTGACCACAGAACTATTTGGGAATAAATGAGTTTTGTCTGTGTGTTTGTGTGTGTGTGTGTGTGTGTGTGTGTGTGTGTGAGAGAGAGAGAGAGAGAGAGAGAGAGAGAGAGAGAGAGAGAGAGAGAGAGAGACAGAGAGACAGAGAGAGAGGGAGAGAGGGAGAGAGGGAGAGAGGGAGAGAGGGAGAGAGGGAGAGAGGGAGAGAGGGAGAAGAGAGCTGGCAAACATCCATTGGAATTACTATTCTAGGGACTAGAATTTGCTGTTTAATAGCAAACACTAAGCAAATTCATTTTTAGAGGAGGTCATACCTAACTACTATTATGCCAAGTGGTGCAGGGAGTCTTACAAAGAGAATTCTAGTAGAGCTGTAGTTTAGGAATGAGAGAATATTCCATGTTTATTAGGTAGTAAATGACAAGAATTGAGTGCAGGAAGGTACCCATTTGTGCCTAGTCATGATATTCCTTTATAGTTTACACCAAAATTATATACACATTTAAAAAATTAAAAGTTAATTTGGAAAATTCAATTATTTTAATACAAACATATTTTGTAAAGAAAATAGTGTAATTAACAGCTATAGTCATGTCTATTATCATGTCTTTAAGTTATCCCAATTACCCATTTCTGGGGAGTCACAAGTTATTAATAAGCTATCTTGTCACCTCGAGGCAGCTACCTGGACTATATAACAATAACTTGAAGGAAATACCCAGATGCAGCCCAGCGCTTCTCATCAATCTTTCTAAGGAGATGCCTGACTTCACCCCGCAGCGCACCTATCATCTGCCTACTGGTGAGAGGTGGTGGTGGACATCCTTCCCCACTCTAGCTGAAGCCTGCTATGCTAGGTTGTGCCCTGCACGCTCAAGCCAGTTTCCTTGCAGCAATACATCACTTAGGAGCTCCTGGTCACCTTTCTCATAGCAATTTTTTTGCTTCTGCTGTCTCCTACTGTTTAATTTTATTAGGTTGTTACCCTCCAATTATCTACAGCACGGTAATTACTCTCATCTTTATGTCCTTCTGCATCCCCTCTGCCCAGCTGTCCTACCCGATTTTTTCATCATTAGTTTTCCACATTCTCCTCTTACTTTTCTAAGCTAGTACTTTACTCTCTGATATCCCAACAAGGCAGCCTGTAGAGCGATTAGAAACACAGGTTCTGGAGCCTAACTGTGCAGGTCTGAACCCAATACTCCACTTCCTACCAGCCGGGGACCTAGGGCAAGTCACTTAACGTCTCTGAGTCTCAACTTCTGAACCTGTAAAATGAAGATCATCACAGTACTTCTTTTATGTGGTCACTGTGAAGATTAAATGAAATAAGTAATGTGAAAAATGCTTAGCATAGAGCTCAAGACATAAAGAGTTATGTTTGCTCTTTCAGTATTATTTCTTCTATATTGTCTCCTCTATCCAAAATCTAGCTTTTCTTCTTGCCCTTTATACCTTTTTGCCAGGTGTATAAATATTATACAAACTAAGCAATTAAATTTCCTATTACATGAACTTGTCATTGTTTCTAACGTCACAAAATCAACAGAACTTCCTATCCTTAGAATCCATATCTATCTTTTTTCCCCTGGAACTACTCCTTCAACCCTCACTAATTCATTCAATTTCCCTCTTTCTCACTAAACTATTTTTATTTTAAAATTTGCTCAGGTGTTGTAACAGATGCGCTTTTAAAGGAATTAAAGGTTGTTCAACACATTATGTTCAAGAGAGTAAAGCAATTTAAAATAGGTATAAACAAAGGCTCTCCGATTTCCACGCAGTTCTTTTTTTTTTTTTTAATCCAAAAAGCTAGCTCCATTTTAAGTACCCTAACTCTGCAATTTCAGTCAGTGTTATTGCCAAAGAAAGTTTCAACTCAATTTTGAGGTGCCCAAAAGAAAATCAGAGTTGCATAAACAGATATATGAGCAGAAAAATATTAATTCTTTTCCTGTCTTCACTGCTCAGCAAAGATTTTATTTCCCCCTGAGGTTTAAGGGGGAAAAAAAACCTTATTTGTTCAATTTTTTTTTGAATAGTACTCTTTTCTGCAGTATTCAGGATATTGCCATCTAGCTGACTTTCTTTTATTATCTAACCTTGATTACTCTCTTCTTGCATGTTTACTGGCTTCATGTGAATTTCAATATGTTTCCCTTCTGGATCAAAGGCCCTTAAGACTCCTTTTTATCCCAATTTTTTTTCTTTTCTTTTTTAATTGAAGTATAGTTGGTTCACAAAGTTGTGCTAGTTTCAGGTGTACAGCAAAGTGATTCAGTTATACATATATATATGTTCTCTTTCAGATTCTTTTCCATTATAGGTTATTACAAGATATTGAATATAGCTCCCTATACTATACAGTAGGACCTTGTTGTTTATTTATTATATTTTATATATAATAGTGTATATATGTTAATCCCAAACTCCTAATTTACCCCTTCCCCCTCTTTCCCCTTTGGTAACCATAAGTTTGTTTTCTATGTCTGTGAGTCTATTTCTGTTTTATAAATAAGTTCACTTGTATCATTTTTTAAAGAAGCTACATAAGTGATATTATATGATATGTCTTTCTCTGCCTGACTTATTTCACTTAATATGATAATCTCTAGGTTCATCCATGTTGCTGGCATTATTTTATTTTAATTTTTTTTTGCGGTACACGGGCCTCTCACTGTTGTGGCCTCTCCCGTTGCAGAGCACAGGCTCCGGACGCGCAGGCTCAGCGGCCATGGCTCACGGGCCCAGCCACTCCGCAGCATGTGGGATCTTCCAGGACCGGGGCACGAACCCGTGTCCCCTGAATCGGCAGGCGGATTCTCAACCACTGCGCCACCAGGGAAGCCCTTATTTTTTACAGCTAATATTCTGAGTAGTAATTGAGGGACATTTAGGTTGCTTCCATGTCTTGGCTATTATAAATAGCTCTGCTCTGAGCATTGGGGTGCATGTATCTTTTTGAATTAGAGTTTGAATTAGAGTTTTCTCCAGATATATGCCCAGGAGTGGGATTGCTGGATCATATGGTACCCCTATTTTTAGTTTTTAGGGAACCTCCACACTGTTGTACATAGTGGGTGCATCAATTTACATTCCCACCAACAGGGTAGGAGGGTCCCCTTTTCTCCACACCCTCTCCAGCATTTATTATTTATAGACTTTTCGATGATGGCCACTGTGACCGGTGTGAGGTGATACCTCATTGTAGTTTTGATTTGCATTTCTCTAATAATTAGTGATACTGAGCATCTTTTCATGTGCCTGTTAGCCATCTGTACGTCTTCTTTGGAGAAATGTTTATTTAGATCTTCTGCCCATTTTTTGATTGTGTTGTTTGGATTTTTGATATTAAGCTGTATGAACTGTTTGTATATTTTGGAAATTAATCCCTTGTTGGTCGCATAGTTTGCAAATATTTTCTCCCATTCCATAGGTTGTTGTTTCATTTTGTTCGTGGTTTCCTTTGCTGTGCAAAAGGTTTTAAATTTAATTGGGTCCCATTTGTTTATTTTTGTTTTTATTTCTATTACTCTAGGAGACGGGTCCAAAAAAATATTGCTGCAATTTATGTCAAAGAGTGTTCTGCCTATGTTTTCTTCTAGGAGTTTTAGTGTATCCAGTCCCCTTAAGGCTCCTTTTAG
Organism: Delphinus delphis; assembly: GCF_949987515.2. Taxonomy (NCBI): domain Eukaryota; kingdom Metazoa; phylum Chordata; class Mammalia; order Artiodactyla; family Delphinidae; genus Delphinus; species Delphinus delphis. Next base: position 59,447,569 of record NC_082691.1, read on the forward strand.
CATTTTTTTCCCCTATGGCCAGACTTGGCTTCCTCCTTGCAGCTCTCCATTGCTCAGCTCTCTTTTCCACCTACCAGGTGTTTATTTATCACCTACACACCAATATCCAGAGTGTCTACCATGTGTTCAGTCCTGTTATGTACGCAGCACTGTCCACAGAGGGATCCCGAGTGAGAAGGGCTGTTAGTAACCTGGGCAACCTTCCATACACAGTCCTTCTCTTGACTTAAAGATCACGAATAAACATCTCAATCCCCTACATACGTCTGCTTCTCTACCAGCTAGGACATGATATGGCGAATTCTTTATTGTCTCAGACCTCTAAATACAATATGTCCAGTTCAAGACACATCTTCTCCAGATCTAACTTCCAGCTTATAGCAAATAAAGGACACAGAGGAACCTGCCAGATGGCCTCTTGGAGAAAACCTAAAGGAAACCCAGAAGGCGGATGTATTCTGTGGGACGCTGGCCCATCTCCTCAACAAGTCACTGTGCCAGATTAAAAGAAACTTGGGGGGCAAAACATCCAGGTGCAACAGGATGTTCTGGATTGGATACTGGGTTAGACAAACAGCAATAATGGACTTGTTTAGATCACCTGGGGAAACCTGCATATGATAAGGGTATTAGATTAGATGCAAATGTACTGAAAAAGTAGAGATCAGTGACACAACTGAGCAGGCTGCAAAAGAGTATGTAGAGCTTTGGGTTAAAAATTATATTGTTTTGTACGTATGTATATATGTATGTATGTATTTATTAACTAATTATTGAAGTACAGTTGCTATTATATAGTATTTTTTAAAAGTGATCTGAAAATGTGTGTTAAGGTATTACCAGTAGTGATATCTGGGTGGCGGGAATGTGATGTTTTAATAAAAAACAATTTTTTTGGACTATATTTTCTAATTTTCTACAATATACGGCTATAATAATAAAAGGTTATTTTTTTAAATGCTCATTTTCTTCCAGAAGACTCATCTCAGAAAGTCCACACTCACTGATTACACCCTGACTCTCTAGGGTTGAAGCACATCCTACTGCACAGTTTATACTAAACTATCACACTTGATTCAAGTTCTCTGGTGGGTTTTTTGTCTGTGGCCCTTGTCCCTATACTTCAACTTCACTAGAGTCCCAAATCACACCTGGCAGAATAGTTCTTTCTTTAGTGAGTGTAATGTCTGTGTAATTAGTAGATCCCTGTTGCCAACATGGCTGACAATACACACAGGAAGAATGAATGTGAAAATCTCACAGACTCTCATTAGAATAAGGCTTAGTAATACACGCGTTTGTATATACATAGGTAACATATTTTACCAAAAATACAATAGCCACACTATTAAAAAGTCCTATTCAATACCATAATTGATCTATAAGACTACTTATCCTATTCCTCAATGTTACTAGGCTAATTCACATACATCTCGTTCACATAATTCTAATGTATACTTAAAGACTTTTCAAAACTTGTGCTAAACTCGGGAAACAACACAGGTTTTGTGAGAAATCCAGATAAGCACATACATCTTTATTTGTCTCTGATGTGATTTTGAAGGTGTTCTACTTAAAACAGCCCCAAAATTATGGTTAATGAAAAACTAGATATTTTATCTCGCTTCCAGGAAAGGCTGATAAGTAGGAAACCCAAAGAAGATATGCAAATAGATGTTTATATTAATGAATCCTTTAAAAAACATGCTTCATAAAAGAACTTGAAGCTGAGCACAGTGGCTCCAATGCAAAGCCTTCTCTAGACAAGATTTAAGTAAATTTTCTGAAAAGTCATTAAAGTGAAACAGTACAGATAATTCATTCCCAGCTTTCCACCTCAGATCCCGAACCTCAGCTCTGGTACCAAGAAACCAGAAACACTCTTTGCCTTATATAAAAAGGGGACAGTCAATAGAAATTCAAGCACTGAGTTACGAGCCGAGAATTCTTCATTCCCATTGAAAACTAGTTTCGCTTTTCCTTTGTCTTTTTCTCATGTGGGGGGCGGGTGTTTTCCTAACATCAGTTGATTTCAGGTTCTCTTCAAAAATCCCTGTCTCCTTAATTATTTAAGTTGGATGAAACAACAAGTCCTCTTTTAGACCCGATATATTAAGTTCTAAACTGTTCTCTAAGGTCGTGCTCGCACGTTCAGTTTCAGGAAAAACTCGTGTGACTCAACACAGATGGGGTCGGTTGAGAATGTTTTTACTAAAAGGTGAACTGCTACTAAGTAACTTTGACATTAAATTATTTCAGTTTGTTATATCCTGATATATTCTGATATTCCAACAATGTTCTGAATTCATAAAGCACCTCTTCACTCCAGGGTTTAAAAGTTTCACTCAAACATAAATCCATTCATCTCCAAACTGCCCTATGAAGTCAAAAGAGTATATTCTAACTCTGCACGCAAACTACTTCCAGCATGAGCTTATAAATCAGTCATGTTTCGGCCTTATGAACAGAGAACTACAACCTGCCTCTCCCCATCACAGAAACAAGAAAATTCCATATAGAAGTTGATTTTAAATAATCTCCTATAAATAACTGAAGACTGAAAACATTTTTCCTACCCCGTTAAAAAGATACATTTAAAAAATAAACATGTGGCAGATATGAGGTTGCTATAAATTCTGAAAATGGCTTACCTATTGATGTAACTGAGGGCAACATAGGTTGGCTGCTGTAATTCTTGTTTTTCTAAAACACGTGGATCCGTATCTGAAACAAAAAGACAATTATGATTTTTCAGCTCTCACATCAGAAATATATGTGGCTACCTAACCTAAAGTAACAGAGGCTAAATGGAGAAAAAGGTGAATTCAGTAGACCGCTTTTTAAAGACAACGCAGTCAGCAAAGCACCATCATTTGTTCATTCATAAATAACAAGATATTGCATTACTTTTCAAGAGAATTCCAAACATCAACAGTGATAAAATGTCCATCTGTCACACAAACTCTTGCACAATCGCCCTCATAAATATTGGTTTTCACTGCTTACAGTTACAACGTTGGCATGGTTTTTGGTGGTTAATCGGCCTAAGAAAGAAAGGCTCTGTTAATTATGCTCACTTCAATGCTGGAACAAATTAGTTGCCATTGGAAAGCTTCATCAATCTGAAAATCTACTGAGTATTGTTCTCATTCACTGCATACTTTTCTGGGTTTGGATTCACATTCTAGAGGGCAACTCTTCTCCTTCTTAACTGTATGTTTATTATAACTTTTCTAGACTCTCAATCAGAAATTCTCATGCTGGTTCAGAATCCACAAACACCACATTCATCAGAGGGTTTTTTTCCCCCCTTGAAGAGAGAGAATTCAACACCAGAGCAAACTTCCCTAACAGTGCTTCTCCAACACAGCACCAAAAAATGCACTTTTAACAACTAGAAATATATTCAAACTTCTCATGTAGAGAAATGATTGTGCTAAGTATATGCAAAATCAATGTTTCTATAGTAAGACTATAAAGAAACGTGAACACATTTTTGTTTTCTTAGTAAAAGGTTCAGACATTTCACACAGATTTCATTACAACCTCGTTTAAAACCATTCTTCCAGCTGCACTTGGCAATAACACCTTCTTTGATGTAATGACAGATATTGTTTCAAGCACCTTGGCACAGGAAGTGTTTACTGCCCATGGTGGATGTAAGATACCCATGCTAACTCCAAAGTGCGTTAACAGGTGATGGGGTAGGGGGTACAGACACAGTGGCATAGAGCACAGGTGGCAAAAAATGACAGCATCAAAATCAATTTACAATGCTTTCCACTCCCAGACTAAAACTGGACAGTAGTGGCGATTTTTTTATTGGTGTTATAGTTAAGAATCTCATGTTCACTTTATTATTTTTCCTATGCCAAGAATTTCAGGGACACACTATTCAGAAATCCTGCTTCCTGGGTCGTTGCCATCGCAAGCCATGAAAGCCAAATTCTGAAACAAGAGACAAAGGTTCTCTGAATGGCTCCATCACATTGGGTCTCGAGGTTTTGGCAGCGCAAGTGAGAACAGATCAGTAACTCAGCATTTCCTCTGCCTCCTATGATGATTACATATGCACCTGACGCTGTTTGTATTGATAGATCCCTGGCCTCCAGAAACACTGTTTTCTTTGTTCCACCATCTTCCATAACCTAGGCTAGATTTATGCTCACATACCCTCAAATTATGAGTGGTGACATGGACTTCCAGAAGCTTCCAAATGCCTTTCCATAACAACAACAACAAAACCATCTGGAAGCACCTCAGGCAGGATTCTCCTGTTTTTCTAGAATGCAGACCCCGGTAACTGACAAGAAAGTAGAACTTCCAGACACATGTCCACCAGGCCTGAGACATCTCTTTCAGATTAAATGTTTCCTTGGGCAACCTTTAGAGCATCCATGAAAGCTTCGTGTTCTTAAAACGAAATTAGGTACTTGGTGCCCACAAATCAGGAGAAGCCTGCACAAGTGCTACCAGAGGAAAAGCATCAGGGCTGGTCGCGAATAGACATCAGTTCCGTCACCCGCCTCCTGGCTGACTGGCGTGCAATGATCATGACTCACCATTTTATGGATTTAATTATACTGTGGAGCACTTCGCATTCAGTAAAAGTATAATAGCCGCCTTCATTATTTCTCCCTCCCTGACCAAAAAGTAACTGTCTGATGCTAAAAACTCTACAGGAGAGGACTGGAGTGACAAGGGCCTCGGGTGTTCACAGCAGGACGATGACGTCCTCCTCATGAAGACGGAACGTCATTAGCAGAATGAACTGGAGAGAGTAACACTGTTCATTGGAAATTACTGACTACAACAAGAAGAACTTCTTTAAGCCACGTGCCACACCACCGAGACAGTTTTTGCACAAGTCGCTACAATAAGAAATGTGATATGAAGTGCAGTGGCCATAGTGCACAATCTCCCAGATATTTCTCTGGCTTGTTTATGGCACTGATCAAAAGGTGAACCTGGAACGTTGGCTACCATTGCCCAGAGATAAAATCCACCTCAGTCAATGGTCTGTGGGATAGAAACGCTTGAATTTTTCATAGCCACACGATGTTCCTTAAACTGGCAACTGGCAAGAAAGTAAAGCATCCCATACTGCGGCTACCTACAGCCCCATACAGCAACGCTCTACCACTCTTATATCAAGAAGGGACAGGAAGATGAACCTAAAATTTCTCAGCAGGGCAGGGCACAGCCAAAAAAACCCACTAAGAGTTGACTGTTTTCTGTCTCATATCACCCCTGGCACACTCACAGATTTCAGGCTGACTGAAGATAAAGGAATTCAAATATGAAAATGTATTTTAAGATACCCAAGCAATAAAAACCTATCAACTTCAAAGTTTCTAAAACATAGCACCCTCCACAGTAGACAGCAATGTGCTTCCTCTACCATTCCTAGTTCAGGGTAATAGCTTGAACACACAGTTCTACAGTAAGGACGAGACACAGAGTGGAAGCTTGCTGTAGCTCATCTGGTCCTACTGCCCTGTGGTTTTATAGAGTCAATTAAATGGCAAAAGGCTCAATGTCACAGCACCAGCTCCCATGACTTCTCAAGTAGTTAAGAGAAAAGCCAAGCAAACGGCAGAAATAAGGAAAGGACAGTCTTAAGACCCTTCTGGATAGGAACTAGAGTTAAACATGATGAAAGGAGGGCAAACAGCACACCTCATTCAATCAGGGAGGCCTGTGTTCATCAGCTCTGCTGTCTCTAGTGTTGGGAACCAATGTCCACCAAGTGCCCGGATTTGGGACCTAGGTTGAGTCTTTTGTAGCGCTATCTTCAAGCTTCCAGGAAAACTCTATCAAGGTTGTTTGCTGGGTTAACAGAAGCTAACTGAGGAGCTCATGGGCTCTGGCTGTGCTTCAGCTAGTCTACATCGCTGGGATTTATATGCCTGTATTCATTTCCAATTTAAGAATGTCAGAAACCAGCCATACTACCTCTCAACGAGACTAATGAGGCCTCTATCAGCAACGAGCTATTTGAAGGCTGGGAGGCAGCAGTGAGGGGGAGACAGGATATCACGCCGCCCCTGCCCAAGAAGGCCTTCTTCAAATTCTATATCTTCCAAATGCTGGGCTCTTTGCTCTGTGTGGAGGGCAACAGTGGGAGGCCTGAGATGACGTGAGTGGGAAGGCAGCCCCGGAAGATCCTGGAGAGGAAAAGGCCCACCCAGCCAGATGAGGGATACTGAAAGTCTGGGATGGAAACACCACTTTTCTGTGGACTCACTTGGTAATAATTAATGGGCACAGTCTGTTCTCAGTCTTCCCCCCAACAGCTGAACTCACAAAATCACAGAGTTTTAGTTTATTCAGCAGAGCCTTCCACAACATCCCTGGCTGAGCGCGTGCACCCCTCCTCCCTTCTCTGCATCACCTCATCCCTAGCACTGTCCCCGCACTTGTGTCACCATAGAGGCAGACGCTGGGCACATCCTTTCCCCTTCCCACATTTCTCAGAGATGAATCATCGCAATTTCTTTCCTCTCTGCAGCACTCAGCTCAGGGGCAGGCATGTAGGGGACGCATCATCATTATTAAATGGATACACTGATTTTATGATGAGAAAATGGAAGATTTGAGGTCAAACGTGGCAGATTGATCAAAGGTGTTTTTTTCCTTCACCATCCAAGGCCCCACTAAAGGAAGAAATAAAGGAAGGAAAACCTCTCCAGGGATAGAAAAAAAGGGGAGACATCAGCAGACAAGTGGTTTGGACCAGTGTTTTGGAAGATGGAAAACTCATACAGGAGTGACAAGTGACTCAGAAGAGTAGAGGAAGCTATAGTCTCAAGTGCCTGCAGTGGGGGAGATGCACGGGCCAGGAGGGGAACCCGCTGGGTTCCCCTCCTGGCCCATGCTTCTAGCCCCGAGAGGCCCTGGACTTGGAGAGGCCAGGTGTTGCAAAAGGCAAGGAAGGGAAGGTTCAGGGCTGAAAACAGGAGAATTGTTTAAAAGGTTGATTATCTAGAGACACTGAACCAGGAAACCAAGCACAGCGAAGATAGAGGGGGAGTGGGGAGAACACACGGCTGAAAACAAGGGGATTAGAGTGGAAATATACCTACTTCACTGTCCCAAGAACACTGGCAGGCAGGCGGGAGGATGCCTCTCTGATTAAGCTAAGACGAGACGAGATCACCAGATGCCGACATCTGGCAATTCCTTGATTAAGTGATTTCCCTGCAGATAAGTCTATGGTCAACAGAGCTCCATCCATGCCTCTATCCAGAGCCTCCCATCAGGTTTTTATTGCCTCAGTGTCTTAAATAGGAGCCAAGAACAGTCAAGGAGTGATCATTAGACATTTGAGGGAAAGTCTTGAACGTGAAAGGAAGATATACCAAAACAAATGAATGGTGGGAGACAGGAGCAAAGGAGCAGACAAATTGAGGCTTGGACAGTTAAGTGACATGCCTATTTACACAAACCCAGTTAACAGCAGGGCTAGGACCAGAAGCCCTGCGTCCTGAGTCCCATTAGGCCAGCATTTTGACCATTTAATGCGCATCCTCTGAAGTCAACTCATTGCTACCAACCAGTTGCAACACTGGCCTCCATACAATCTTTATAGCTTTCTTAAAAGCCCAGCAAAGTTCTGTTGCAACTTTCACTCCGCTTTTAGGACTGAGTTTTGATGAACTGACAACTTTTAATTCACAGTTAGTTTACTTCAGCTGCTGAAATAAATATTTCTTGCCAGCAATGGTCCTTTCAAAAATAAAAATAAAAAATCCTACAATTGCACATAACTGGCCTTTGAATGGATCAACTTTTCCTTCGTTTATAGACACGTCATTTGAAACTTTTCCCAAGCCATAATTTCCATTACAGGGCAGTCAGTGCAAATTACAGTGAGATTTTTGCCTTTCCAAATTCAATGTGAAATCCAGATGCAGTTAAGTGGTGCTGTAAACTTTATGAGTTAAGTATCTAAAAGTCAGGGACATTGTGCAGTACAATAACGCCATCTATTAGGAAAGCATTTATGTTCCCATTTGCAGCCTGAGTTTTCCTCCACAAGTGAATGAATAAACGTTGTTCAACCAAGAACCGTTTGGACAATGTTCTAGGAGGCTGATTTATAAACAAACACAGCATACTGCAGCCTTTTCAGTTTCCGGCATGACCAGAGGGTTAAAGTTATTAGAAATAGACAGTTCTGACCAGGATGCTTTCTAACTCTTCACTAACCCATCAAACTCCTAGGGTCATTGATGGCTGCTTGAGAGTGGTAGCTATTTTTCCCCAAGTATAAGATGTGTAGCCTTATATGTATGACACTCTCAGTCTGCACTCTTCAGCCAAATTCTCTACCTTGTTACCTGGGACAAGAGAGACTGTCAGAGTCCATCGTGGCTGCCTGGTATGCTTGTGCAGTGCACAACCTGTACATCTGTATATAGTGACCCTGAAGACTGGCGTGCTGGGGTTACACAACAATAAAATTCTTCCAAACAGGAATAAGGCCAAAACTTAGTCCCATTTGATCTTACAGGCATGTGTACATGTACACACAAATGGACGTGTCTGCTTTCCCCAGAAATGAACCTGATGATGGATCCAAGTAGCATGTGATACAAAAGACCGTAAAGGAGCTTCTATGTCACCGCTGCCCATGGGAAGAGCCTAAAAGCACGTATCTGGAAGAAAAGAGAGCTGCTGGTGGGTGAAGGTAAGTGACAAAAGAGAAGGCAGGGAAAATGAGGCTCTCGACATCCTCTCTGCAAGGATGGAAGGGCAATGGCTGTTCATGAAAAGAGACCTTCAACTCCTTCTGCCTAAAATTGTTTGCCCAAGGAAATTCTACCCATCTTCCAAGGCGCTGGCCTATGCACTACCTCTACCATGTGTTATGCCACACATTTGCCAATCTGTCTTAACACCCCACCAAAATGGAAGCTCCTTAAGGGACCAGATTTTAGAAGCCACAAACCCTAAGTCCAGTGCTTCGTAAATAATCAGTGAACATATGCTGAACAAATAAATGAATGCCCTAGGCATGCATAACACAAAAGACATAAAGATAAGCATTCAGCTCAGACTCTTCAACTAGGAGAGTCAGACGGACAGGAGAGGAAAACAGACCCAAGTGTAAGTGACTGCCAGTACAGAGACACTTATAAGAAAAATATATACCAGTAAGCACAGATGTGCAGAAGGATAGAAAATGATGCAAAATTCAGAATAACGAGAGAGAGGGGCAGAAAGGGCTAATCTGGGAAGGATTTACTGATGAATAGGAACTGAGTTGGGTTTTGAAGGAAGGGACTTAGGCATAGGCAGTGGTTCATAGGTGAGGTTAGGGATCTGAAAATGGCATGAAGTTTGAAACAGAAAGCACAGGTGAGAAGTCTGTGGGGAAACGTGGGCTGCAGAGCCGATATTCATTAGTTATAAAATATTTATAGAGATACTTTAAAACAGTTGCTCTGAACTGTGGGCGATTTTGCCCCCCCCCCCCAGCCCATCAGGATGTTTGCCAATATCTAGAGACAACTGGGGTGTGAGGATGCTACTGGCATCTAGTGGGTAGAGGCCAGGGATGCCGCTACACATCCTACAGTGCACACACAGGACAGTACCCCCCAGCCCCAACAAAAGAATTACTTGGCCGAAGATGCCAATGATGCAGATGTTGAGAAACCCTGTGTTAGAGCTCTATGAATATCATGAGGATGGAGCTATTGCTTCTAGATGATAATCTCTGTTATTTTCCGTGGTCTAAATCAAACGGCTGGTTAGGAGGCTACAGAAGATACAAGACGTTGTTTGGACTTACAAGAGCTCAGACTTTCTTCATGGAGACAAAGATACTGAGTTCATTTCAAGAAAGACATACTGCACTCTTGTCATGCACTAGTTGCAAAAGGGAAATTCTAAGTCAGTAGATTCACAACTGAGCGAGAAAGACAACACAATTCACAGTTAACAATAATCCAAGACAGACAGATCTGTGCCAACCTAGAGGACTACACCAGCTGCTGTAGAAACAAAACAGGATTCTCTGGGCGAATCAGAGAAACTTCTTGAAAGGAAATTTTACATGAGCTTTGAACTAAATCTCTAGTCAGAAAAGGTGAGAAAACGGTGAATCAGAATAGAAAACGGTCTGAGCATTAGCAGAGACAGGGGCAAGAAAGCCAGTGTGGCTGGAACTCTGCACGAAGAGTCCCACAATGCAGAGCAGGCCCACGTGCTGGAAGGCTTGAAATGTTCTCCAAGAGTTTGGACTTAACTCCGTGAACAATGGAGAGCCTCAGAAGGAGTAAACTGATACGGTCCATGTTTTAGAAAAATAACTGGTGGTGGTGTGGAGAATGGTGGGGAAAAGCTGGAATAAAGAAATATAAGGGGAAAAAAAAAGAAATATAAGATTTGGTGAAAGTAGAAATGGAAATACACTGTTTTTCTTGTGTTACAGATCTGAGGGCCTCATTACCAAAAGTAAGGAAGAAACTAGAAAGTGAAAAAGGTTTTGACAGGCAAGAAAAGGAGGTCTGCTTCTGATGTGTGGTAAGACATTTTGCAGAACCAAGAAGACTCAAAGGAAGAAGAGATAAAGGACTCAGGACACAGATAGGGACTGCAGCGCTGTAGATTCCCACCATAATGCCACGTTCCAGCAGGCACTGGAACCAGACCATGTCCCTCAAAACAAAACGACGATACAGCAAAAACCCGACCACTCTGAGTCAACACTTGGTTATCATATAACTCAGCCAATTCATCAGGAAGTACTGACTGAGGACCTAGTAGGCCTAATAAAATCCCAGCAGGGATAAAGAAAAGCCAGAGGTTGTACTGCATTTGAAACCAAGTAATAGGCAAATTTCACAAGGGAGTGAACATAAAAGATTGGGACAAAAAGAGAACTGAGTCAAAATGGACCCCGAGTTCAGTGTTTTAACTGATTTGGTACCCAAGACTCTAAGGCTCACTGCTGTAATCACCCTCCCATTGGCATCCCTGCTCCCACTTCTTGGTGATGCTAAGGATTAAATGCAACTCCACACCAGTCAAACTGCCTCTGTTCCATACTAGCTGTATGACTTCTTTACGTCTTAGTTTTTTTTTCATCTGTAAAATTCTGATAAGGATAGTACTTTTGAGTGAGCGCTGAAATGAGGATTAAATAAGCAATGTGTTAGGTGTGGCTACTAGTCGGTTCTTTAGCCCGTAGAATGTTTTGAAATCAAACTCTGTACTGTTGTGGATTATCTCCATTTTATAGTCAGGGGCATAATGATGCATAGATGATCTAAGAACTCATCATTCACATAATGTAGTGAGATTGCTGGCTACCATTGGGTAGTCATTTTCCCCTTCTTCCCCCATAATGCTTAGGAATATGGCTGTCTGGTATAAAGACTACATTTCCCAGCATTCCTTGAGCCAGGTGTAGCCCTGTGAAGAAGGCCTGGCCAATAGGATGTAAGGCTTCTGGGAAGCCTCTTTAAAGTCATGTGCCTTTGCTTGTGGTTATTTTTCCCTCCTGCATCTACTTTGGATATGATATAATCTACAGAAGTCATACATGGCTGAGCAACACGATAGAAGCCTGAATCCCTGATCCCATGAAGACCCACACCACTCTGAACCTGAACACCTCCAGATTTCTTGAAAGTGAAAGAAATAAACTCTTCCACTTAAGGCATGTGTTATGTAGGGTTTTTCAGTTGCATGAAACCAAACCAGATCTTAACAGACACATGAAACAACTGGAATGCTGGTTTATTTTGTTGGACTCAAAGTTCTAATCTGATGTCTTGCTTTGTTTTTTCAGATTCTTAAAAAAATTCTCTTTAACAATTTAATATGCCAGCTCATGGAAAGAAAATAAGAGCAAAATCACACGCACATCACCACGCCATCTGTGGATCACTCTTAACCTGGGATAATTAAAGAATGGGAGAAAGAGGAGGAGGAAACCATCGTGTCAGATCATGGCTCCTTTGGTGGCTTTAGGACTTTCTCTAGAATTGGTTATTAACAGGCAATAATGAAGCAAATTGCACATGCATATTACTTCTGAGTTATGAACAATGCAACCAGCAGTAACCTTTGAAGCTGTCAGGATCTTTTCAGGCAAGCAATTAAAGTGAAAAATGAGAGTGTGCACAACTTCCATCACCCAGTACTACATGTAAGAACACCACCTACAACACTGACATAAGAGTGGGACTCAGTCTGAATATTTATTAATGCAGATCTGTTCCCATTTGTTCCTCTTTTTTTCCCTGTAACCCATTCCACCCCCACCTGCCAAATTTTTTTTTTTCTTTAAAGGGCAGCTCTGACACCATGGATTTCATTCACCTGAAACCTCCATGCAGTGTGACATCTCTCCAATCTTCACCTAAAGAAATTTCCTTTGCTATCCCTTGACCAAAATATAAATTTAGGGCAAGCTTGGATTCTAGAGAAGAAAAAGTGGATAAGGAAGTAAGCCCCAATTAGGACAACACAAAATCAAGATTAAAATAATTAACATACAGGAGGCCAAATATATGTCAAATACTGTGTGCTAGGTACTGAAGGCCCCTCCCCCAACCTCCAAAGGTCCCAGTTCTCAAGTAGTCCAGACTCTGGAGGATCTGACTTACAGTGATCTGTAATAAAAATGATCTGGTGTAAAAAAATATCTGATTTTCTGCCAAAGTGTAGATATCACTCCCTGCTTGCATATGTTTTGTGATTTAAGTACTTGGACAGACTTAAAGAAATGGCAGGAATAGACACAGAGGTAAGCCACTTGGAACAGGTCTTTCCAAGCAGAGAAGAAACCCGTGTTCTGAGTTCGAAGACGTGAGGCCAATGGGTCCTATAAGCAAGTTTGTCTCATTTGGTTTCAGTCATTTCTATGCCGCCAAATACCTAGAGACCAGCGCTTCTCAACCAGAACTGCTCACTAGTATCACCTGGGTAGCTGTAAAAAAATTCTGAGGCCTAAGACCCATCTCCAAAGATTCTAACATGCAACAAGAAGAGGGATGAAGATCTGGTTCGGAAAGTCATTAAACCAGTTTGCATTTTTCCCCAAGCTAAAAAGACAATTGTAAAAACAGAAATGATTTATTGAAAGTCATTTAAAAGCTTTATAAATAAATCCAACATCTAGTAAAACCTCTGAATTCAGACTTCACTTGAGGCTCAGGTCTTCACCACCCCCATCCCCCTGCCCCAGCTTTTTGCTTTCTATAGAGAAAGTGCTAAGCTTAATGACTATGTAGACCATTAGCGTCTTCATGTATCTTTAAAAGCAAATCACAAACAACCAAATACCAGTGACCCTTGAATCGTGCGCAATTTTCACCCACTCAATAAGGGTGTTCTGACAAAGACCTCTTACTGGGACATGCCCCCCCCCCCCACCAACCTTTTCCTTTTGGTCACCGATTTTCTTCACAGTATGTCCCTAAAATGGTAAGACTGCATCCCTCGAAGTCTTCCATGGCTCAGAATTTTCTGTCATTCAGATTGGCCCCAACCAGTGTGGTTTTCCTTGCTGTTATTATTCACCTCACTTAGAAATCAGCTCATAACCAAGCATATTCATTTTGCATTTTGGAAGCCAGTTAAGGATTTGGCAAAAGGAATCACCCTCATTACTTCTTGCCTCCCAGGGAGGCAGAATCATTGCTTTAAAAAGAAAAAAGAAATAGCTGAACATCTGGAAGTGGAGTGACCTGACTGTTCTGCCTAAGAGCCATCAAACACAAGGGCACAAATCAGTTACAGTTCGCTGGGGTGGAGGGCTGATACGCAAAGCTCTGCCTGGCGGGCTCTGGGATGCCTCATGGCATCACCGTGCCCAGATAGCATGCGGGAACAGGGTGTGCAGGCTCACGGGCCACAAAGGTTATGCAGTTTTCGGGGATTTATTCCTCCCCGTTCTGTGTGGGTTGTGCACTCATTCTACTTGCTAATGAGGAGGGTCACATGCTGGGCTGTCCTCAGATCACTCTTGCTGATGGTGTGAATTTGGGCGTCTGGGAAGGCCCTGGCACCTGGCAGATGGCTCCTGGCATTCTTGGCTTCTATGGGAGAACTTCTGGGAAGCAACTCTAGACTTTCTGGGTTTGGTTTTTTTTTTCTCTCCAAGGCTTTAATTTCTTTAGACAGGCAATATAATATTCATGGGCACAGTCTGCTACTTAACTCTGTGACTTGAGTTTCTCAGCCTAAGTCTCAGTTTTCTGATATAAAAGACAGTGATTCACAGTTCCTACACATTATGAGGTTATTATGAGGATTAAAAGAGACAAGCCATACAGAGCGTAGTGGCTGATACATGAAATACTTAATAAATCATACCTGTTATTATTACTGTAGGTAGTCAGGTCTGAAAGCATTTACTGTTTACATTGTCAGACCACATTTGTGAACAATCAACTGTTCTTAAGTAGCAATGATAACTGACAACAAAAATAGAATTACCATTACTAAGTGCCTACTATGAGGCTATGCAGAATAAGCTGCTTTCTATGTGTAATCCTCATGAAAACCCTGCAGGGGAGGTACCTCCCCCATCCCTTTCTCAAAGGAAAACGTAAGGCTCAGAAAAGGTCCAGATCACACAGCTCGGAGATAAGACCTCAGATCCAGGTATGACTTCCAAGTGCAGCTATTTGACCCTGACCACCACTTAGTTCTGCCACACTATTCAATAGCAATGCTCTCAAACTAAATGGCCAACTGGCCTGTTCTTGATTTTTTTCTCACTAAAACACTGCTTCGTGGATAAAGCACTGGAATGCTTTGGAAGCACTGGGACAGAAAACACGGACAAATTCTGATGAAAACCAGAACCTGGGACACAGGCTTAAACGGTTATTTATCTGCATCTCCTAGTCAATTTCTCCTCTGGGTGAGTGATCTAAAAGAACACCAGATCTGGATCCAGAAGATATGGGTTCTAGTCCTCGTACTAACTAGTTGCAACTTATAGCTTTAAGCACGTTAGTTTCCTTACCTATGAAATGACCATAACGATAGTGCACACCACCCCACAAGCCTGAGATGAGAATCACCTTTGAACTGAGCGATTCCAGTATAAACTCTAAGGCCCCACCTCCGGCTGCCAACCTGAAGTGGCCTTGGAGTTATTATCCCTCCATCAGGAGCAGCCCAGTGCAGCCACATTAGCTACTTGTTAGTCTCCTGAACAAACACTGTGTGGGGAAGGGAAAGATTAAACTATACACTGAAATAGTGACCTGAGTTACGGGTACAGAGGGCTTAGACTTCATCTTCCTTCATCCCTGAAGCTTAGAGAGCACATGCATATGCACTGGTGTTACTTTTCTCCTGCAAGAGTAAGGACCTTCATCAGAAAGCTCTCCAATTCCTCTTCCAAAGAGTCATGTCTTGCCAGTGGAGACAGAAAACTTTCTGGCTAGTTTTCAGCTGAGTTTATTAAGCCATTCTGACTAACTAAAAACAGTGTGATCAATTAACTTGCTTTATAGCTAAAAGGAAAGCCTTTCGATTTATAAACCAAAACACACTGAAGTGATTTTATCACACATTCAAACCAAATGCAAAACTCCCCGTAATGCCTGAGTAAAACAGGCATTATCAAAGTAAGCACAAGACACCGGATTCCTCAGAGGGGTTCAGGAGACTTTGGGGATTTGGTAAACATTACTATCAGCTGAGTTTCAGAAAATGGAAGGCAGAGAGGCTGATGGATTTTCTCAGCTTACTGGAGATGAGGCTTAATACTCTAGACATGGATTCAATACCACGAAGATATTAAAAAAGGCATGGCTTTAAAAAGGAATGCAGAGATAACATATACTTTTTAAATAGATATGTTCTTTGCTGACTAGACATAGCCAGGCTGCCTGTCGTTCTCTTCCCCCTTCAATCCACCTCCACACTCTAGGACCTAGCTCCGTGTGTTCCCAACATTTCCACGGTATGATACATATTTTAAATTGTAACCAGTACACTTCCCACACAGAGGGTTCACAGAACATTACTCAACTTCACTGTATGCAATGCACATATTATTTCATTTTTTAAAATGTTGGGCTAGCCCATTTAATTGATTTTATGACCCATTAATGAGTCCCAAAGTGGTGATTTTCTAAAAATGTGAATCTTGCTAAATTACAAATCAATAATATCATGCATTAATAAGCCCACCCCACACACGACTACTGTTTATATGATAAAAGACTTAGGTAAAATACAGAAGATCCTTTACAATTTGGCTCCAGACTCATCTTCCTTAGTTCTCTTCATGCAATGCCTAACTTCATCTCATCCTCTGCACATACCTCGTTCACATGCCACAGCTTTTGTTCTGATGATCCCGTCTGCCTCTTCAGGTCCACTGCCTGCCCTGCCCTGCCCTGCCCTGTGCCTCGAGCTAGTTTACCCAGACTCTCTGGCCAGGTTTAGTCAATGGGACGCACCGGTAGGAAATCAGAGGGTGAAGAGAAAGAGAGAGGTATTCTGCTGATAAGCCTTTGTAACACAGGCTGTTTCCCCAACTTGGAACACCTCCTCCCCACTTCCCATAGCCACGCTCAGATTCATGCTCCAAAGTCCACTACAAAGGGTACCTCCCCTCCAAAGCACTCCAGGAACCTACTTCGTAGAACTCACCCTAGTACACACCTCTATTAAAAGGATGAATTATGCTTTAAAATGTTTATGTCCCAGCAGACTCAGCTTCTCCAAAGCCAGCGCCCAGTTTCTCTTTGTCCCCCGCACTTAGCGCGGAGGCTGGCACGTAACTGTGATCACTGAGAGGATCAGTAAATGAGTGAAAGGTAAGAGGATTCTTCATTATCAAAATGACATCACAAGTATATGCCAGGAGGCAGTATTTTCTAACAATGGTGGCTATAGAGCTACTTCATCAAAATTCCCACTCTGGGGTGACCTAGTCTATTTCTTCTAAATGTAAGTGCTGGGAGTCAGCTCCAGACAACTGCTGCTTACCACCGCGTGGTAACCCGGCTACCTCTGGCGGTGACTAACTAGCTCCCCAACGATCCTGCATCACCTGGCAGGGTGTTGTCTGCTTATTATGCTAATTACATTTTACTTGAAAGATATAATTATTGCTGCAACTCAAGGAAATAATTAATGGCCAATTTCAGTGGGCAAAAATATTCATCAATCAAGTCAACAGACAAGAGACCTGCAGACTTTAAGAAAGGTCCTTAGAGAAGAGAAAAAAAGACAATCACCTAGAGATTTCTCCGTTCCATAAATATAGGTTAAATCTATTCAATTACAGTCTCTTGAAAGTTTACATTTCAAATTTACTCCAATGACTCCTAGTGAAGTCTCGGTTTAAACTTTTGGGTCCTCAAATGCATTGCTCAACAGAATTATTTCATCCCTGTATTACATGAAGAGGTGGAGGTGATAAGGTGGAGACAGCATTCATTTCATACTGAGTCTCTTGAAAATGCTGATTCACTCAAGGGTTTCTCAACACAACAAACATCAACCTCGGTTTTCTTACATGAAAGGCAGGGAGGGAGGTGTCCTAATGAGAACACTATTCGGTTTGCCAGATGTTTACACCATCTTTGTCCCTTATAAACACTTGGCCTTTTAAACCCGAGGGTGAGAGGACGTTTTAAGTTCTTCTAACACCTCGGTAATCAGGGCCCAGAGAAATATTTGCCAATGGAAAACAACACAGTGATCCAGAGATCAGATCAAACCTACACTTACCATTAAAAGGTATTCCGATCCCCAAGAGCACTGATATGTCCTTCATATAAATGATACACAAACCTCACTGGCCTGTTCCCCACAGCCCTGCTCTTCAATTCCCTTTTATAATAGTCATATCCTCAGATTTACGTCGACTGTATATTTACTAGACGTGTCCCCCCCATTACACTATAAGGGGCTTAAGGGACCAGAAAGCAGCATACAATAATTTACAGTCGAGTTTATTTTTTACACCAAAAAATATTTCCAAGTTTTCATTTAATTTTAAATGCTAACAACCATCTTCTAGCCTCCACGTGCTCAAAAAGCTGCTTAACAGTCCAGAAAGAAAAAAATTTTTTTTGTTTTAAATAATGTTCACCATCCACATCTTAATAGTCTGGACACGGAAGCATTTTTCATTCAGAGTAATGATCTCCAGGAGTAAGAATAATATAATTATAACTGAACTACTTGGTCAGCTAAATCACAACCAGAAATGCACTGGTATGTATTTCATTCACTGTGTCAGAAAGTCTTCATTCTGGACTGTCCACCTCGCACTAAATTTTGATCTGTCATTGAAAACAGGTTGCTCCTATTTCGGGCTTACAGCATGGTAACAGGGGACAGCAACTGGCAAAGACAGCTAATATTTCATATTAAATCTCCCCACCTGACCTTCTGAATCATGGAGAGACTCATGAAAAAGGAATTATTATATAAACATCTTTACTTCTTAAAAAAATCTCTGAAAGCATGGAAAGATCGACCAAAATCCTTGGGAAGAAATTTTGTTATTGATGGGATGGCCGCTGAAGACCCGTGAAGGGTGTGGGTTACGCTCCTGAGCTGCCCCTCTAGCAACAGCTAGGAGCGGGCTGGGAGCTCTAGGTGTCCAAGCAGCCCAGAAGACAAAGCCTGCACAGGCGTTTCCATTGAAGGCATACAGATGAAACGGCAGGCTGTCCACTCTGGGTGTGGCCCTGACTGCCCTCTGCCGCTGCCATTGAGAGTTAAGCCGCACACAGGGAGCATGAATCACACGCACTGCAGGAGAAAGCAACTCTCCTGAGATCCTCCTCTACTACTTGTCCTGAAATCACACGTGGATCCATATTTAAACCATGTCGTTACCTTCTTTTAAATAAAACTTTGAGAAAAACTTTGCAGATACGTCCCCTCCTTCACTATCCCCGCCGCAGCCTGGGTAAAGTAACCCTCCCGTCTGCTCCCACTGCACCCTCCACTCACCCCCAACTTCACACCACATCGCTCCGGAGCTGCCCGACCGGCTTCTCTCCCATCAGGCCACTGTTTCTCACTGGGGGGCTTTATAAACTAGTTTACACCTGGGCGATTCCAATTTAATTGATCTGGGATGAAAGATCCACTAAGTGAAGTCACCTGGATTTTGAAAAGCTCTTCAGGTGATTCTGATATGCACCCAGGGCTGCTGATTCCAGCGCCCCGAGGACACGCACTGTGGCTGGCTCATCCTTGATCCCCCCACCCCTGGCACCCAGCCCCGCCCTGGCACCCAGCACAGTGCCTGCTCACTGAATATTAATTGAATGAATAAAAAATGCTGTTCAATGACGGGAGAAGTGGGGGTAGAGATAGGAGGGGCGTCAGCATGCGTTACACACTGACAGTGCTTTTCGCACTGGATGTGCATTCGAATCAGGTGGAGGGCCTGTTACAGCTCAAGCCTGTTGGGCGCCACCCCTGAGAAGATGCAATTCTAACAAGTTCCCAGGTGATGCAAATGCTTCCAGAACCACTGCACTAAAAACGACTGAAGCTGCCTAGTAATCTTAGATTAGGCGGCACATAGGAACACGTGACAGCTGCAGGCATCTCTGACTGTGTGGCCAAGGGCCGTAATACTGTGGGGAACGTCACAGGAAGGGACTGCTGGCCGCAGACCAGGGCCAAGGACACCACCCCTCTGGACTCCCAACTCCATCAGGAGCCTCTAATTTTCACAGCTTAAGTATCTGAATCATGCCCATGCAGGATTAAGGTGTGGCCAGCAAGAACAACAGACGGCATCAACGTGTAAGTAAAAATTACAGAACACTTTCCTAGAAATAGGCCCAAGATCAAGTTTTCCCAGAGCACCAGTGGCAGACTTCGGACAGAAAACAAACCCGTGGCTGCTTGTGAAATCAGCTCAAGCACTAGATTCGACAGCTGTAAAAATACAGTGGTTTAAAATCCAAGCTTCTAATAGCCACCCAAATAGACGCTGTACTAGAATTTCTTAGGAAAAAAATGCACTCTTTCTTCGACTGCTCTCAGTTAAGAGATTTCTTTCTTAAGAGACAAAGGTAAGGAATAAGGAAAATGCCCAGTGCACCAGGTTTTCCCACGAGTGTACTGGTTACTGGTTCCCAGAAACAGGAAGGAGGAATTCTTGTCAACCCTTCCCACTGCCCTCCAATCACAGGAGCCACTGAAGAGCGGCACAAATGGAATCGCGACAGTGACCTGGGCAGGGCTATTCTCTCCGTAGCTAGTTATCAGTCCTCTGGATTCTAGCCAGCACTGATAAATCTGGGTGTCAGAAAACTGAATACTTTGGGGTTGTAAAACAGTTCATCTGTGAGGAGTTTCTGGAGCAGAAGTAAACAGGAAATGGTGGCTTCTGAAAAAGACCTCTGTTATCAGGAAGAGAGGGGCATGAAGACGGAGGACTCACCCACACAATAATTATACAGCCCTACTTTTACATACAGCCAGAGTGACATAATGGCTCTAGGAAATGACATAATGGCCAAATGTAATGTGGTATCTTAGATGGGATTCTGGAACAGAAAAAAGGACATTAGGTAAACACTAAGGAAATCTGAATAAAGTATGAACTTTAGTTACTTATCAGTTTGGTTCATAATTGTGACAAGTATACTATGCTAATGTGAGGTGTTCGTAAGAGAGAAGACTGGGTGTGGGAATATATAACTGTACTGTCTGTAATTTTCCTGTAAATTTCAAACTATTCTAAAATAAGATGTTGTTTTAAAAACTTAGGACACTGATACTCTGAGACATCCGTTAAAGCAAAGTGGTAGATACACTGGTGGGTGTCTGTTGCATTATTTTCTGTATGCTTGAAATGTTTGTGAAATATTTCAAAATTTGAAACTAAGAAAACTATACACACACACACACACACACACACACACACACACATCTCCACCCCCAGATCCCCCAAAAGACTGGTGTTTGTTTCCATAAGGATGCCATGCTGAAAGCAGGCCTGAAACACACCCTCATCCACGAGTCGCCATGGATCCTTTTTGTCTGAGCCTCCTGGGACTGTTAGCTCTGTTACCATGGAGGGGACACCCTCCCCCATCTCAGGACTGTCCCTCCAGGAAAACTGTGAAGGACATGAACTTGGTCCCACCTCCTCCCCCGGCTCCCGGTCTCCTCTCCCTTCTCATCCACCAGAGGCCTTCCACGTTTCATCACACTTCCATTCCCATGGAGCCTTAAACCCAGCTAGAGCCCTTCACGTGTTAGCTGCAAGTGGCCTTAGGGTGTGACTCTTCCGAAGAGCAGAGGCATTTTAACGATGACAAAAAAAAAAAAAAAAAAAAAAAAAGAGCCCCTGAGCCCACAGGAGGGAACTGAAAGGTGGAATTTCAAGGCACGGGGACAGACAGAGGGCCACCTGTGCCTCCCCAGCAAGCCACATGGGTACTGCCTACGTCCCTTCTTTGCTTCAGACTGGACTGCATTTGGGCAGAGGTTAACACCCATTCCCCTTGCTCCCGGGGCCTCTCTAACTCAGCGATGATTCCTGAAGTCGCAGAGATTAACATACTGATTTCTTACGTCATCCAACCTCCAAAGGAGTTAAAAACAGCTGGTGAACCCACTGGAATGGGAGTGCAGGAAAAGAGGGGCTAAGAGGCCTAGACGACCCATAAACTGCAAGTTAATTCCTGCAATAGTGGGGCGTTCACGGCTGCCCACACGTTCCTGAGGAGGGCTATTTTCACTCAGCTGTTTGAACGCCAGTACCAAGAGCAATGTGTGTGGTGGCCAGCCTTCTGCCGACATCTCCTCCTGGGGTCTTGCCCAGGCCACGTGAGTAAGGATGGGGGTGGGGGGGCAAGGGGACATCATTTGGGAGTTGAAGAAGTAAAACTGAGAGCTCACTGGTTTGATTTCTACACCAACAGCGTGTACCTAGTTGGTTCCTCCTTGTCTTTATCTGTGCTACTATCTCGTTCCCGCCACCTCTCGGTGGAGTCAAATCCAAACCCATCCCCAAAGGGCCCATAAAAGTCCTAAACGCAGCCCAGGGGTTCTCTGTTTACTTTTACCTCATTCATTCTTTCACTCCACAAATATCGACTGAACACCTACTATGTGCCAGGTACTACTCCAGGCACTAGAAATACAGCAGTGAACAAAAAAGAGAAAAATCCCTTCTGTTGTGGACTTTACATTCTAGAAAGGAAAAGGGTCAATAAGGAAACAAGTGAATATATACTACTATACATATGATATCAGGAAGGAAACAGGAAGAAAAGGGGCAGGGAGGCTGGTCCCTTCACGAGCACACACCATTATTCAACCTGGTGGAGGTTTCTGTGCTGCCTCTTCAGCCAGATACCCTACATTCAAGAAGGACCGGCGCTGTTTTTGACTTCTTTAAACACAGAACCGTACACCCAAGGATATTATTAATAGCACCCCATTTCACTCTCCAAACTGTTACAGATTCAAAGAAAAATGATATGGTCATCCTCTCCAGACCCATTATTGTAAAAAGTATCATTCACTGTTATATGAAACCTGATATTCTCTGGGCCAATCACGTCCCACTCAAACCAAACACTTACAGCAGGAGCCGGATACAACATATTCTATAATATGAAGTTAAGCCTGTCCTCCAGCACCATAATTATTAAACAGTTCTACTGTATTCTGTTGTTGTTTTTTTTAAGACGAGAAAAAAAGAAAATTCTATCAACTTCTCTCCATGATATATTCTGTGTTTCACAGCTGCCGCATGGGGAAGACTTTTTCATGGATCAAATCTAGAATTTTCTTGGCTCAGCTGGAGTCAGTCCTCATCCGATATGGACAAACAGGGTCAGTCACTGCTCTCTGTACTGAGATACTGAGAGCCCTGTTCTAGAAGAAGTCTGCCAACATCACCTCCGAGGAGCTCCAGGTTACATAACCCGTTTCTCTAACCTCTGATCTCAGGTCTTATTTTTCAAATGTCCAGTCATCCTTGTGGCTCCTCCATTCATCCTGGCCAAGTTCTTTACACTGACATAGTACTTCTAAAGTTGTAAGCCAGAAGCATTCTGCTATTTCTGCTACCAAATCTTTCCAGAAGCTTCAAATCTGTTCTCCTCCACATCTAAGCCATGGGCTGGGAAACTGGAAACAGCCCTGCCATACCAGGCCATGCCTCCTGGCTTGCTTTAACCTGTCCTCCTTGGACCAGACCACCGAAAGAGAGGATTAAGTGTAATCTTACTGTGTCTGGGTTACAAAGGCATGCATCGGTGGCAACCTCTGGTGGCGTGGATTTAGCCACCCCTTCTCAGATTCCATCCTAGAGCCACAGAAAGTCAAGGCAGAGGCCACCTTAGTAACATCTTTTCATTTAGTAGATTTCAGGCTGACATAATAAAGAGCCCATAGGAGGGATAGAACTAGTGCTGGACCAGAGCCCTGCCCTCTGCTTTGCTCTCCATCATTCCAAGGAAATGCCACTGCTCTCTGATTGTTTTCCACTGACCTGTGTGTCCATGTCTTTTTCCGTCCCTCTCCTTAACTTTGTTTTGCTTCTTGAGGGCAGAGAATATATTTGATAGGTCTTGGTATTCTTCACAACACGGTATCTTCCATGTAGCCAGGACTCAACAGATATTTGCTGACTCGTATGTCCATGGATTATTCAGGTTACTCCTCATTTCTTTTATGATGCAGACAGTCAAAACAAGAGTAACAGTACCAATCATAACTATGAATGGAGTATAACGTTTAAAAATAATGAATTACTGGGCTTCGCTGGTGGCGCAGTGGTTGAGAGTCCGCCTGCCGATGCAGGGGACACGGGTTCATGCCCCGGTCCGGGAGGATCCCACATGCTGTGGAGCGGCTGGGCCCATGAGCCATGCCCACTGAGCCTGCGCGTCCAGAGCCTGTGCTCCACAACAGGAGAGGCCACAACAGTGAGAGGCCCGCGTACCACAAAAAAAAAAAAAGAATTACTACGTTGTATAACTGAAACATATAATATGGCAAATCAACTATACCTCAATAAAAAAAAAATTTTTTTTTTAAGTAATGTTACCAGGCACAGGCACAGGCTCTGGAGACAAACAGACCCAGGTCCAAATCTAGGCTCTGGCACTCGTTTACTAATTAACTAACGCTGGGAAGGACATATCATCTTTCTTCATCAGGAAAATGGCCATAACACACCTCCCTCCCTATGAAGGCTGTAGGAGCACACCAGGGCCTCCACACATCTGTGTTCTTTCCTGAGCCCCATTTTCCCCTCTTTTGCTTGCTTTGCACAGTTAATACAAGCTCCTACTTTTTTCTCTGGAGGTTAAGCTTTGACCAAAAAATAAAAAGAGACTAAGAAAGGAAAGAAAACCCTAACAGTACTATGACTAGAGATACTATTTTTCCCCCATCCCCACCTACTTAAAAACCCTCATTAGAATGAGGGAAAACTGTGCTGTTACTTATATCCTCTTGCAGATGTTTTAAAGTGCTGAGGTAACACCAAAATGGCGGGATTTCTGAGGTTATTTGTGCATAAGTAGGAGGTAAGAAAGTATCTGCATTTGGAGAGAGAACTAAGAAAAGCCTCCTGATGAGGTGTGAACCAATGGAAAACTGCACAGGGAAAACTAATTGGCAAGGCAGCCTGTGGACGGACACCACAGCCCGAGCGAGGAAACAGGTGAGGCGAGCCAACCCCCTGGACCATGTCTTCCTCTTCCTCTTCTGACTTACAAACTGAGGGCCGCGGTTTTCATTCTGACACCCAGGACTGATACCACACTGACATCTTGTGGCTACAAGTATCATGACACATAGGGGGCCCCAAAGCAAAACGGACCTGCATGCTAATATTACCATGATCTGTCATTCTGCAGCATTTAAAGAACTCCAACTGTTTTCTCAACCACAGACTCACTGTGGAAACAGAAGTGAGGACGGAAGCGGCTGCCGTATCAAGGAACATGTATACTGGCCGGCAGCTTAACTGTGATATTGGCATTTGTACTCCAATTGTATCGGTGATAATACCTCTGATAAATGTCACCGTTTTCAAGCACTGGCAACTGCTGGGTGAGCATTTCTTCTTACCTGGCACCTGAGACTCCAGGTAGGAGACTTACTGAAATGTATTGATTATTTAAAAGTGAAATGAAACTGGCATTCAAATACCAACCATACCTCCCTCTATTAAGTCTGACAGAGGAAGGGAGGAAGCAGAAAAAGAACCTGGTTCTCTGGAATTTCAAAAGTACATTTTTCTTCCCAAGCACACCCAGGAGCTACCTGGTGAAGGATGGAGGCCAGAAATCCTCCATCTTGCAGAACCCCAGGTTGGATGGAGTGTCTCCTGCAAAGCACTTGGGGGCACTGGTGCACCCCAGAGAGCTCAGGGGCCCTGGCACCATAAAGCATGGGAGAAGCGGAGAAAGGCTTCCAAGGGCCATGGGAGCTCTCCTGCGGGGGGACACAGGAGGGGCTTCCCTGGAGGCAGCCTTTGCCTTTCAGGACAAGCGCTGACGGCACACAAACATGGGCATAAATGCACTGACGGCAGTGCTTAAGGTCACGGGCCCGGGAATCAGACAGAACAGGACTGAATTCCCAGGCCCGTCACTTCCCAACTGTACATCTGAGCACGTTATCCGAGCTCTCAAGCCCTCATTTTCTTCATCTGGAAAGCAGGGATAATCCCTTTCATATCATAGTCGTGAAGGATCAATGAAATCATGTGTAAAAGTGATGACTCAGTGCATATTAAGGACACACAAATGCTAATGATCATTGTTAACAGCCGGACAGCGATGGGCAGGAAAGGCCCCTGTGACCTGTTGACACGGGAAGTGTGTGAGTATGGTGGGCATAAGACGGACAAGGACATGAGTGGCGGGTGTAGGGTGGAAAACAGAGGTCACTGAGCACCAAGCTGAGGCATCTTGACCACTTCTTCTTCTGTGCTCCCAAAGTGTCCCTGAATCTTTATCACTTAGTTTTTTCATCTCTTTATATCCTCCCTCTCTAGAGGTCGTTTGGCTTCTTGGTGGCATGGGCCACACAGCGCAAAGCTCCTAGCAGAGGGCTGCAGGCATGGCAGCAGTCCATAAGCATTGGCTTGGCCCCTTACTGGGCTGGCCCACTTCTGGCAAACGGATTAACCTCTCTCAGTTGCAGGTTCCTCATCAATAAAATATGAATAAATAGCAATCCCTGTCTCCTCTGGTTGCTGTGAAGGGGAAATAAGATAATGGAAGTGGCATGTGACACAAGACAGACTCAATAAAGCATGACTGCGATCAGAGCCACACCAGCTAGCAGTTACTTTCTATGAAATCCAGTCTCAAAGACCTAAGGATACGCTTTGGATGAATCAGGGAGGACTGTGCAATACTGCCACGAAGATATTTTTAAGGGATTTGTTAAGAAAATTGGGTTAGTATCCTAATTTCTCAGCATTACGTAACTTCTCGGTTTTTAGGCATAGCTCCAAATACACACCATGGCACCACTGCCCTTACCTGCTTTTCCAGACAAAATATTTTCAAATTTCCATCAAAAGAATGCAGTCGGCACAACCTTATCCTACTCATCCTAACAAATGGGTAAACTGTGCTACAATGAGATGGTTGAACCCCAACATCTGCTTCTACCTGCCAACAAGGGGTGGCCACAGTTTCTAACACTAAATAGGGCAGAAAAATCTTCTTTAAAAATAATAACATTTGTGGGGTTTTGTTCATAATAAAAAATGATGATTGTAGAAAACGTAGAAAAATCTAGAAAATTAAAGTTACCCACCATCAACTATTTCTTTTTAACATCTTTATTGGGGTATAATTGCTTTACAATGGTGTGTTAGTTTCTGCTCTATAACAAAGTGAATCAGCTATACATAAACATATATCCCCATATCCCCTCTCTCTTGCATCTCCCTCCCACCCTCCCTATCCCACTGCTCTAGGTGGTCACAAAGCACCGAGCTGATCTCCCTATGCTATGCGGCTATTTCCCACTAGCTAGCTATTTTACATTTGGTAGTGTATATATGTCCATGCCACTCTCACTTCGTCCCAGCTTACTCTTCCCCCTCCCGTGTCCCCAAGTCCATTCTGTACGTCTGCGTCTTTATTCCTATCCTGCCCCTAGGTTCTTCAGACCAGTTTTTTTTAGATTCCATATATATGTGTTAGCATACGGTATTTGTTTTTCTCTTCCTGACTTACTTCACTCTGTATTAGACAGACTCTAGGTCCATCCACCTCAATACAAATAACTCAATTTCGTTTCTTTTTATGGCTGAGCAATATTCCATTGTATATGTGTGCCACATCTTCTTTATCCATTCATCTGTCAATGGACACTTAGGTAGCTTCCATGTCCTGGCTATTGTAAACAGAGCTGCAATGAACATTGTGGTACATGACTCTTTTTGAATTATGGTTTTCTCAGGGTATATGCCCAGTAGTGGGATTGCTGGGTCGTATGGTAGTTCCATTTTCAGTTTTTTAAGGAACCTCCCTACTGTTCTGCATAGTGGCTGTATCAATTTACATTCCCACCAACAGTGCAAGAGGGTTCCCTTTTCTCCACACCCTCTCCAGCATTTGCTGTTTGTAGATTTTTTGATGATGGCCATTCTGACTGCCCACCATCAACTACTGAAACATAGTTCAGCTTGTGCTTTTGCTGTATTTCCTTTTAGTCTTCTTTGCATATTTTTAAAAAAATTTGAAGTCAGTCTTATCTTTTCACTTATTATAACCTATACATTTTGCTCAATATTTCACTTTTCATTAAAAAATGACTGAGTACTCATTTAGTACATAAAGCTTCCCATGACACTAAGAGATATTGAAAAACATGGGCGATGAAGTCCGTGTTCTCCGGGAGCCTGTACTTTAGCTAAGGATACATGACAACACACTGGAAGGATAACTAATGGTATACAGTAACGATGACAGGAAGGGGTAGCACAAGCCACAATGTAAGGTCAAACCTAGACAAGACTGCCATGGCCTAGAACGGTCTTGAGGGAGTTTCATGAGAAAGACATGAGTCAGACTGTAAAGCACTATAAGTCTACAGATAATTTTGAATTGCTAATGACTCTACTCACTTCCTCTCCCCTTCCCAACATACACAGCAATTGATTCACGAGGTCATTCCTATTGCTATGCCTTCACTATTATGGACAAAACTGAACTCCTGCCAAAGCTGTTTCTCAAAATATCATAGAAGAGCCTAAAAGCAATTCAAAGCAATTTTGCAATTGTGTTTCTCTTCATGAGAAAAACCAGAGCTTTGCGTGAAAATCAAGGTGCTATCTCGTAGAAGTAAATTCTGAAATTCCAGATTCCTGGTGTCTAAATAATACCCAGTGCAAGGTATCATGTATACAACATTAGCAGGAATAAAACAGCTTAGGCAGACACTATACCACATGTGATCATGGAGCTTGGATCCACTCATGAACCAAACTTAATTCCTGAGGAGAGACTTTGCTGAGCAGCCTGTCTTCACCCACCCACTCGTTCACTTATAAAAGTATTTTCAAGTGTCTGTTCATGAGCCGGGCTAGACGCTGCAGGTGAAGGGGACCAGAATGACAGTGTTCCTGCTCTCATGGAGCTGACAGTTTCGTGGGAGAGGGGCTGACAAGCAGACAGACAATTACAATCCAATGTGACAAATGCTCTGGACAGATGCTGGGCTAAGGAATGAGCACTGGAAGGGGCACCAGATTAACCTAGGCTTGGAGAATCAGGAAAGGTTTCTCAGAAGAGATGATATTTATGTTGAAGGAAGAATAGCAGATAGCCAGGTGAGGAAGCAAAAGAGGTGTCTAGGAAGGGAGGACAGCTCATTAGAAGTTCTAGAGGAGAGAAAAACATGGTGACACCATGGGAAAGAGGCCTTCAGAAAGGCCAGGTCAGAGTGGAAAAGGGAGGATTTTGGTGAGATTGAGGCTGGAGGGGAAGCTATATGTAAGTATATGTGCATATACACGAATACATGTGTGTGTATATGTGTGTGTGCACGCATGCGTATGCACACGCACCCACACATACTCATCTAGACCTCAAAGCAATCCTATCATTTTTATTCTCATCTTACGGTTGAGGATACTGAGGCACAAGAGAACACTAGCTGGTGATAAACAATAAGTAGCCAACTGATACCGCACAGGGCAGCACATGATGAATCCTGCGTCGCTGGAAAAGTACTGCTGGTGCCGTGGAGAGAGTGCTCTGGGGGCTCCAGAGAGGCCTGTTAGGAAGTGGTGATGAAATCTTTACCAGACTTCCAAGAGAGATTAAAGGGCTCACTTTCTCTCACCTGACATTCAAGGTCCTGAGTCTGCAACTTGACGGATTATACGGTAGATAAAACAGAATCTTTGTCCTTAAGGAATTTATCATCTACAGGGGCAACACCATATCGGGGCACCCGAAGCACTCTGTAGCCCCTGGCAGAGATTCCATAGTCCAACTACTTCCTAAAGAGCCATGTCCCACTGAATCATAGGTTGGGGTTCCTCCTTATAAGATGGCCAAGGCTCTGCAGGAAGAGAAAGCCTACACCACAGAGAAAGTGACTATAGCTACAGCCCAGTACTTCTCTGCATGTGACAACCTTGGGACAATGACAGGGTCGTCCCCTCACACCTTCCTATAGCCCTGCCGTCCTGACCCAGCCTCCCACCAACAGTGTCCACTCAGCATGGCGACTTCCCAGGGCTATTCTTCGTCACGTCACTGCTGAAGAAACTCCACTTACGAGTGATAGTCTTCTCTGAAGACATTTTGTTCCCATTCTTTTTTTTTTTTTGCGGTATGTGGGCCTCTCACTGTTGCGGCCTCTCCCGTTGAGGAGCACAGGCTCCGGACGCGCAGGCTCAGTGGCCATGGCTCACGGGCCCAGCCGCTCCGCGGCATGTGGGATCTTCCCGGACCGGGGCACGAACCCGTGTCCCCTCCATCGGCAGGCGGACTCTCAACCACTGCGCCACCAGGGAAGCCCGACACAGAACTTTTAACGTTTCATGCACCAAAGCAGCAGTCCTGGGCACTTGTGGCCCAATAAGAGCCTGATCTAGAACCCATATCAGCACCTTCTCCCCTCAAGCCCCAGGTTCCTCCTAAAGACTGGCAAGCCTCTAACATATGCACAAGATGTATGTTGAATAATGCATCCCCCTAGAACGTACAGGTGATGAGAAATCCTCGGTGTAGGGGAGTCCTGTCAACAGCACCCATGTCATTAGTGTAACTATATAAAGCACCAATGCAAATGCTATTTTTTCCAAGTGTACAAATGTAAATGGCTTTTATAATTTGTATATTTATAAAAAGAATAATTACCATGGAGACCAACCAGCGTTTACAGACCCAGCGCCCTACCCCTGACACAGTCCTCTATACCTAGTAGTCGCTTACTAAAGGTTCTCTCAACTGAACAGAACCAAATCAAGTATTTTTCAAATGAATAGCATGGGAAATGGAACAAGGGGCTCCTCAATGCTGAGTGGTTAGAAAGAGATGTCCACAGAGTGGCTGAAGTCGGAGAAGTCACATATACCTCCTACCTCAGTTTTCCACTGATTGATCAGGTCAAAACTGATGTGATTTGCTGCCCCAAGTGGGCTTCACACCTTTCGCCCTATTCACCAGTGTGTCTTTTTCCACTACCCGTGTTTAAAAACAGACTCTGATTTATGGGCATTTAGGGCTGGGGAAAGTCTCCAAGCCCCAGGCTCACCACAGACTCAGGCCCCTAAATGGAAACAGCTGAGCAGGCTTGTCAGGGGGTGATGGCCTGTCTCCTGTCCCTGGAGAAACAGCCTGAATGGACAGCCCTCCTGACTCATCCCCGTGCCAGTCTCAGGGGTTGCTGCCACAGGGGCTCACTTGGAGGGTGGAGTTGCTTCCACAGTGAAGACGGAAATCATCTTTCTTGGTGTCAGGCGTCAGGAAAAAGTGGCTCCAAAATGCTGGTCCCCGGACTGTTTCTGATCTCTGACGAGAGATGAAACAATGAGGAGGACAGTTCTTACTTGCAGCTTATACCCTCTTCAGGTTATAAAAACATCCCATCTCTTGTGAAATGATGTTGACAGTAGATGTTATTTATTTATTTTTTTTGGGTAAATCTTCAATTGGCAAAATAAAAAGTATCAGTGCATTGATGAAGTTTTTTGGTAAAATTTTACTTGCCCATGAAAGGCAGAAGTCTAGGAAACATTGCCCAAGACGTCATACCAGGGCTTCTGAAGAGCAGAGAAATGGCCACAGGGGTGGTGAGAGTGGGAAGAAGACTTGTCTCAGAACTTCAGTCTGTCCAGTGCAATATAGACCTAAGTTAATACAAGAAGCAGAAGGGGACTTCCCGGGACTTCCCTGGTGGCACAGTGGTTAAGAATCCACCTGCCAATGCAGAGGACATGGGTTCGAGCCCTGGTCCAGGAAGAACCCCCATGCCACGAAGAAGCTAAGCCCATGCACCACAACTCCTGAGCCTGCGCTCTAGAACGTGCGAGTCACAACTACTGAGCCCGCACGCCTAAAGCCCGTGCTCAACAGGCTCCGTGCTTACCCGATCTCAGATCATACTCATAACTGCTCTGCACAACAGATACGACATTTCCCATTTTACAGCTAAGGACACAAAGGAAGGGGCGGTGGTGTAAATGACTCATCCAAGGTAACACCAAGTACTTGGTGGAAGGCTGGGATTCAGCCCCGAAGCCTGCTTTCTTTCCCTGCAGTACGGGGTGGGAAGAAGGGAGGCTCCAGGCCTTTACTGAACAAGTACAACAAAGCTTCCAAGTTAATCGCTGAGTTGTTGAGGGAGCCTGTTTCTATATTGAAACCTAGGTGATCACAAAGAGGGTACAATGGAATTTTGTTTACTCTCTGTATTTGTTAATTAGTTTATGTGAATATTTATTTCATCGTTGGAAATGACCTTCATCAAAAGAGGCCCAAGTTCAATAAGAAAGAACCACCTAAACTCAGATGTTACTCTGCAAAGTAGTATTATTCAGCCAAATCCAAATAACCCAAGTAGTCGCCATCCTCCTTTTCTTTACCTGTGGGTATCTTACTGCTTGTTGCCATCTCTAAAAAAGGTTAGGGCAGGCTAAAATAACTGTTCTTTAGAGCTATCAGAGTGTAAGTGGAAGGATTTTGAAAAATATGAGGACCAAAGAGTTCATTTGAGTATTATTTGTAGATGTACAAGTTAACCGTTATTGCTACTTTCCAAAATGGCAAAAACCACACTATGGCTGTAATCTTTTTTTTTTTTTTTTTTTTTTTTTTTGCGGTACACGGGCCTCTCACTGTCGTGGCCTCTCCCGTTGTGGAGCACAGGCTCCGGACACGCAGGCTCAGCGGCCATGGCTCACGGGCCCAGCCGCTCCGCGGCATGCGGGATCCTCCCAGACCGGGGCACGAACCCGCGTCCCCTGCATCGGCAGGCGGACTCTCAACCACTGCGCCACCAGGGAAGCCCTATGGCTGTAATCTTAAGGGCACATAGCATTTGGTATTAGTACATTAATATTAGTGTATATAACTGTCACAAATAATGGTAGAATTGGGCACCTCATTTGGAATGTCTCCTTTGTCATAACAACTCTATTGAGTGTTGGGAATATTAGACAATCAACAAATCATTCGTTCAGCAAACATGTACTAAGTGTCTATTAAATACCAGCCATTGTTCAGTGTGACAGTGACACAGAAGTGAATTAAAAATATGGACAAAAACCCCTGCCCTTGTGGACTTTTCATTCTAGTTGGGAGCAGACTGATGATACACAGTAAAAACTTTACTTCTTAAAATTATAATGAAAATTTTAATTAAAAAGTATTTTCCCTTTTGGACAGTTTTCATGGTACATAGAAACCCATACGAATTGCTCAGATTTCTTTATTTCTTCATACTAAGAGAAAAAATTATTTTGCAAAAGATTTTAAACAATATATCTAACTTGAAGTAAAATTATGCAGATATCTATTGTTAATATCCATGTTCTTGAAATATCTTCCTCGAGCTTTTTTTCACTTCTAGGGACTGGGGTGATTCACGGGACTGTGCTGAATTCTTTGTAGAGGATTTTCCCCAGGAGGAAAATGGTTCCCAACATAGGACTCACCCTTGCAACGTCCTGCCAAGTCAAAGTTACTTCCTATAAAACCGACAATTCTTTCTTTTATGCTGGACCATTAAATAACGTGGCAACATTTTATTCAGAATACTTTGGCAGAAGCTCATGAACTAGCTTAAGAATGAAGGCAAAAGAGTGAGGATGAGGCAATGTAATCAAGAGTGAGTATCTTATGTATCACACTTCTTTTGGGGGGAGGAATCGCTAACAGATGAAAAGCAAGTCCTTTAAAAATCCCCTCTTCAATAATCAGCTATCAAATACATGCAACAGAACATACCGGAACATATGGTTACCACAAAGGCAACTGCTAACTTTCATTATCCCAAACAGATGCACGGTAGAGAAAAGTGGCTGTAGAACATTGCAAGACCTAAGTAAAGAATGAAAGGCTACAGTGGGAAAATCTACGAAATGCCATGGGAATAAGTTACTCTCTAAAATGACAACCATTTAAAAAATTTGAGGCAACTGAGATATAAACATTTTTTTCAATTTGTGTTCAGATCTTTTCTTATGTTTTACAAGCTAATTATTAAAAAGCTTTAAAAGAAAAGAAGTCAATATTAACTTTTGTTATTTTCGTTTGAAGTAATCAGAACCAAGTTTGCTGGCAAGATGAAGAATTATACACTCACCTGGGTAATGACTGCAGTTCATTTCTAAGTGGAAAGCAAATCACAGGAATAAGGTGGAAGGTTCAGGCCAAGTAATATTCAGACATATTCCCTGAAAGTCGGGCACCTGCAGTCAAACACAGCCTTCCTGGCCAAAGCCCCAATCTCAGGTTCTACTTAGTTTAAAGCACCCTGACTTTCAAGACTTAAAAAACAGCAAGAGCGAATAATACAGGTTGACTACGTAATATCAGGGTATAAATGCGTGTGAGCTGATGAGATTCAGAGAACACGAACAAGGACCCTGAAGGTTTTGCATCTCTAGATTTAGATCTGAGCAAACCAGAAGCAGCAAGAGGGCCCTTGAAGCAGTTGGCATAGGGTGGAGAATGTTTTTAAAGAATTGAAAAGGAGAGTTCAGTTTAAATATACAGATATAGAATGCAGCCTCGGCCCTGACTGTAGTGCAGTCGAAATGTTATAGGCTTGTGGAAGGCAGGCATGGAATACAAACACATCAATGTGGACAGGAGTAAGAGATAAACGGTTTTAAATGTCGCGCACAACTAAGATGTCTCTGCAGCCGTTTCACTGCCAAAAGGGGAGACTCGGAAAATTTCAACCTGGCTATTCCAATTACAGGGCTTTATGAAACCACACAAGCTACAGCAGTGCCCTTCTGAGAAAAGCAATGATGCTCTGTGCAGGTAAATCTCCAAGGTGAGTGTGACTTGTTGCGGACAATGCTGTATAAGCAAGGGCTGTTAATCCTTTCAAGTTTTGGCTTTCCTTCTTTTTGGAAGGGAGAGGGAAAATCTTGTCTATTTCACGTTATCTATTTGTCAGATTGAGACTTGCACCATTAAAAAAAAAAGAAATACATGAGTTACTATGAACCTTTCTACTATTTATGATGTGAAGTACAGGTCGTCAGTTACCATCTTGACTTTAAAATAGTTTTGATTTATCTTTGTGTTGGTTTAAAACTTAAACTTTAAATAATGTCTCTCTTTTGGTTTAGGGGGAGAGGATAATAAAAGTTTTGATTTCTATTTTGGTCCTGACCGAAAGGATTTCATAAACATTTACTAAGAAGATTGCCAAGTTTGAACTAAACTGCTCCCATGATGAAGATACAAACCTTCTTATGATATATTCACATGAATATATTAATCACTTTCATTCTTGTGTTATGATTCATACCAAGAAAGGCACAATTATTACTAAAAGTAGTCAGAGTTCACAGGCACCTCCTCAGTTACCCAAGGTACCTCTTCTTGGCAAAGTCTGGTTGCTCTCCATGAAGTGTATTTACATTGAGTAAGTCCATAAACATTTCCTAAAATCCCTCCAATGGGTAAGGTGTGGAGCCTTCTAGAGCTATAAAGACACCCATCCCAGGTCCACCTTTCCTTTGCATCCTTTCTCGGTTGATGGCATCTTCATTCATTAGATCCTGAAAAAGAGACCACACTTTCTGAAGAAGGGTCTTCAGAAGACAATGGGCAACAGGGGTCCAGGAGGATCTCTGTGATGGCCATTTCTGCCTGTGTGTCCACACAGTGAAAGTTCATAGAAAGCAAACACTGGCATACAGGGGAGGACGGATGTTGAATAGATGCTGGAGAGAAGAAAGACAAGGCATTTTGTGGGAAGACCCCCCCACTCCCAATTCTCCACCCCTCAGCCCCAGATTGCTTCTGAGGATGGGAAATAGAGAGCAGGACGAATAGTTAGTGACCCAGCAAGACCCTACCCAGGTTACAAGCACCATTCTGTAGAGCCCACGATTTGTAAGTGTACGTTTGTGTATGTATAATTTTTTCACTTACAAACTGGGCTTCTTCTCTCTGATAAAGATCCCCTGTGGGAGAGGCAGCTGTCTAAGGTTTGTCACCAGGGGGCCTTGCAGTGAGAAAGAATGAAGATGTCTTCCTCCACGTGGGAGGTTCTGCTCTTCCAAGAACACTCTGGAGTGTCTCATATGTAGAAGCGAAGCCTGGGGGCTGGTTCTCTAATCTTTACGACAAATCTACAGTAAGCTCTGGGTATGGCCTCTGCAAGAGTTCACCCTGGGTACGTAAAACCAAAATATGTAAAACAAATCATTCACAACATGATTTTCTCTTTCTTCCACGTTTACCTTCTCTTTTCCCTCTTGCACATGGGCACTGTGAATTCTCTAAAGAAAATCAATCAACAGTCCCCACATTTTGGATAAAAGCCAGAGAAAGGAATTATGTATTCTTTGAGAGAACTAGATAAGCACTAAATAAATAGGCCTGCAATTTGAAAATTAAAAATAAACCGATTGGGCATTCTTTGTAAGAGCCACGAAGAATAAATACATCTTCTAAGTTTGGGAATTAAAGAGAAAGGAAAGCTGAAGTTCAGCTGTGCTCTGCTGAGGGCCTGCTCGGCGCTGGCGTGTTTGTAAACAGCATATTTCATTTTGCCGGTGTGAGCGACAGCTTGAAAGAGTCAAACCCACTACCTCATTCACTGGATCAGGTTGCCTCTTCTATTTATGATAAGTGAAACCTTATCTTCACTTTAACAAGAATCTGTCCAATATGTTTAAAATATGAGTCAGGGCTCTTCCCTGAAGAAACAGAACTGCCTGGGTGCTTCACGCATTTCAAGCTAGGTCTAAAAGCCAACACAAGGAGATGGAAGGTTTTAAAAACTTGGGTTTGGATAATTCTGATCAAGGAGAGACCAGGCAAGTCTCACTACCAGGTAAGGAGGTGACATCATCACAAAGGGCCTAGTGACCATCTGCACTCTAAACATACCTTCTACTGTCTCCCTTTGTGTCTCTGTCCTCGCGCCCCACGCCCAGCACTGCGCCTCAGCTCCCCGCACAATGCTAAGCATCCTGAGACGTGTCTTTTGGTCCTTGATTCCTCCATCTCTATTTCCTAAAGATGCTACTGTAGCACCCTACCAGTTGCATTTAGCCCAGGACCTACCTGAATGTGGATTATATTATAATCACTTAAGCACACTAGATGGCGAGCTCCTAGCTCACCTTTTTCATCTTTATCCCCAGAACAAAGGAAAGCGCTTGGTACTTAGTTGATAAAACGCTGACTGAAGAGATAATGAGGAGACTGTGGGACACTGGCGCTGAACTTCTATTATGGGATCAAAAGTTCACAAAAGTGAAAACATTTCCAAAGAGGTGATGAGGAAGACTGTGCGTTTGGAGGCTGGTGTGTGGTGTGGGACAGAGACGCGAGACCGGCCAAGTGATAGAGGACAGTGGAACAGGGCCGGGGGTGGCAGCGGATGCTGGGGCAGAGGAGGAACAGACAGTGGCTGGGATCCAGGACACAGCCCGGGACTCAGAACTGGCTGGGCCTCGGCGATGCTGCGGCTGTACATGTAAGCCTCGCCAGCCACTCACAAAGTTATTTAGGAAGCAGAACCCCTGGAAAAGAGAGGATATCCTACAAATAAGCGCTGGGGGCCTGGAACGTTGAGACCTGAGGGAATTACGGTAATGTGACCACAGGACACCCCCAAGCCCCAGCTGGTGAAGTCAAGAACACACCAGCCACATGATTAATACTGTCCTAAGGGTTTGACAGAATTCTTTCAAATGCCATACTGTAATAATTTACCATTTCCAACACCACATTGTAATTCAACTATACTTCAATAAAAAATAACTTAAAAAATAATTTACTATTTCCTTCCTAATTTTGAAATAGCCCTGAACTTATAATTATGGCCCTCTTCAAGGACTTTGAATTCTTTTTAAAACCAGCTAGTCTTGATGCATAAAGAATACCAATCTCTCTCCCCAAACAAGGATTCTCTTTCACTTCAAATCGAACACCACAATAAAAATTTCAAAAACCATACAAAGTTTATATACATCTTTTTTAAATGACTGATTCAATGACCTTGAGAAATTGTAATTCTGTTTTTACTAAAAAGTTTCTAAAGCCAGGCCCACCCCCGGAGCCATGTTGGTGAGTTCTCATTGGGTTAAGGTGGGTTTTTGCTCCCTTCAGCAAAGACCTACAAGACATTGCCCACCGGGGTCCCATTGCCTTTAAAACAAACAGCAGTGGGGAAGAACATTTTGAAACATATCCTTTCAGTTTCTTTTGTGACCAAATAAGTCTGTCTCACTACTTGTTATTTTGAGTATTAGTAGCAGCCTCTGAGGGTGGTCAGTTACAACTGAAAATCAAATTTGAAAGAAGATAACTAACATATACACAGTGATTTACAGTTTATGTAACGTAGCATTTAATATTCACAACATCCTTGGATGGAAGATATTCTCATTATACTAATGCTGCCTCATTCCAAAGAGGATTTACGAAAGAGACAGACCTCTTGTCTTTAATTCACAGATGAAAAAAATAAAGGCTAAACTGTCAAAGTGACTGGCCTGGGCTCACATACCCAGGTGTGTGGCCAAGCTGAAATCTGAACCCAGGTCTTCTGAATTCATATGCCATGAACTTTCTAGGATGATACACAAATGACTCCTTAACAGAAACACAGGGCTGGATGAAATATCAACAGAGAAATCCTGCTTCCCCTATTCACTCAGAAAGGAATTTGTTATTGAATAAAAAGGTAAACATGCCATGGCCTCTGCAAACAAAGGGTGATTTTTTTTTTACTAGCCTGTGTATTAATGAAATGTCATCACAACCAGTAAAAGGGAGGAACTTGCAACACGAAGCAGAGGACATGAAAGCTTGAACAATTACTGTCCTCACATTGCAATACTATATACGTATACAAAAAAGAGGCCCAATTTATCTGTTGAACAGTTGAGAAAGATCAGGATGGCATTAATCTCAAGTAAAGTAAAAAAGCAAGAAAAAAACCCAAGGGATTAAGAAGCACATCATTGAAAATAAATTTTTCGGAATATATTTTCTGAGAGAATAAACTCTGAAAAGCAAATGAGCTACCCTATTAAGGCACAGAGCTCCTCTTCCTCACTGTTGATTTTGTTTTTTGTTTTATTTTGGGGACAGAGGGACCAGGAAGAATAAGCTGGAGGGTAAGGTTTAGAGAGAAAAGTTATGACATACTTAGAGATTGTTAGCCTGTGCTTATCAGAGCATACACAGAATGACAAAATGTAAACCAGAAAATTCATAATCCGATACATTTTCCTTCTGGGTTTTCAAAACCCACCAAAGCTTTCAACTATTGTCCTGGCCAATTCTCAGTTTCAACTCTAAATTAACAGCAACTGAAATTCTTGAGAACAGACCACAGGCAGGTAGGACAATAAACACATTCAAATAAAGAAAGAAGAAAAAATTAAAAGTAGTTGTCAAACATAACATCTTTGAGTGAAGGTGTACTGTATTTGCAACAACTCAGCAAGAAGACCATCTTTTCTTCGATGTAACATATAAAGTCAAATCGAGTCCCCCTAGCCTCTTTATAAGTAAATGTATGTGAGATCATCGCTAAGGACCCTTGCAACTTTTCTCAGTAAATTACAATCATTTCTTTGTCTTGATACATTAGTGAGTAAAAACCATGGGGGAAAACAAGAGCAAATCAAATCTTCCCCAAACCAGTCATTTTAACATGTCACTGTTTGCAATAATTACGATTCTATTATATACTAAAGTCTACTGGGAAAGCAGCCCAGCCTGGAATGAACTACAGGTTAGAGTCTATTTGATAAGTATTAGCAAACTAGACATAGTAACAAACTAAAACATATCTAACCTTCTGTAGAAGGTTTTTAGGGACATTCATACTATTCAAGACTATTAGTAAAATAAAGTTCTCTTTCTTGCTCGTTCCTGATCTGGTGTCATTGTCCTGGCTTATCTTTTGGGAACAACCAGGATGCAAACCTAACTGGTAGATTAATGAAACCCCACTCCGCAGGCAGCTCTGGACTCAGAGCACATCTTGACAAAGGCCGCAGCTTAGAGGAGGCAGGACCATCTCTGGAGGGCACTGGGGCTTCCTCCTGGTGAGGACATTATTTTGGTGCCCAAACAGGAGAAGGAAGGAAAACCGCCTTCCTGACATGGGCCAGTGGCTTTTACCTCCCTTTATTAGATGCCTAGAGATTCCTAATTCTGCCTTGGTACTCTGGGGTGGGGAATGTCAGGGGTAAGGTTATGCTCCTGGAGAGGATAGGGCAGTATAGCTGGGGACTGAGTGAAGCATCTGGAAAGAATATACACAGATATATGGAAGACAGCAAACATAGTAGCAACTCTCACTGCAAACCATCTGCATCTGAAGAACAAACTCTTCAGGTACAGAAGGAGGCAACAGACATACAGGGGCTTCCTTTCTACTCTCCGGTGGGCACAGTGCAGTAGCCCAGGTTACTTTAGGAAGATTCTGGATCTGTGTGACAAGAGCGGGCAGCTAAGCGAATCCTTAGGGGGGCGCAGAGAGAATCAATCTGGCGAGAGTTGATCTGGGTCCATGCAGACCTTGCTTAACCTCTGACTACCTCTGGCTGAAAGCAACGATGATTATAACGACAACGCAGCCAGGTGAGATGTACTCGAAAGCAATGAAAGTGATGTTTTCTTGCAAGTATCCTCTGCAAGAGGGTACAGAAGCTGAGGGATTTAAAGAAAACATCCAAGAGGTCTGCTCAACCAGAACAAAATCAGTTTGTTTTATTTTTCAGTTTTCTGGGGAGAAACAATGAAGCCAATTTTGATTTCATTCTCCAGCAGCTCTTCAATGACTGATGTGTGTGGTAGTAGAAGAGCAGAGCAGGCCACGTTCTGACCTTGGCTGAGTTTTATGATGCACATAAAACATCCCGAAAATGACTCACAGAAAGAGAGGGGACACAGTGAGGTGAAGTGGAGAAGCGGTCATGAGATCGGAGTTCACATTCCCCAATTCAGTAACTAGTTATGTGGCTTTGGAGGGATCACTTGAATTCCCAGAGCCCCAGTTTCCTCATCTGAAAGAAAGGGAAAACATCAAAACAAACCCTCTTTCTAAATTCTGATCCACAGGACCGTACAGCATCCAGACTTAAGTGGGCTGGAGAGGTTACTGCAAGAAAAATGGGGGCATAAGGTCAGGTTCAGATTTGTATATTATTTTGCCTATAAATGCAGTATTTCCAGTAGAAATCTGAAGACAAGTGATCTATGTTTCTATGGTTTTCTATGAAAGGTGCACCTGAGGCAGGGCTCTTTCTGGAGGGAACCTCACATAGGGATAGGGGTCCTCGGGAGGCACTTCTTGCCAAACGCAGACAAGGGGTGAGCCTGCCGACCAGTGTGGCATTCCCGTCATGACGCGCTCCGTTTTCTGACCTTTGCGCACTTCCTAGGGGTGTCCAAACCTTTGCATAAATGTGCAACACCTTGCTAGAGTTTTTATTTGTGAATAAAAGATGCATTTATTGTTAAAAATATTCAGCTCTTGCTCAACTTAATTCAACTCCTATGAGTCAACTCTAAGCCATCCAGGACACCTCCAGCAATGCCGAATCTGCTGCTAGGTAGTTCACTCCACTTTTGCGTAGCACTAGTGATCACAGATGTCTCCTGACAATATGCCTTCAGTAACTTCTTCACTCACTCTTCTCTCTTCTAGTCACACGTACATCTAAATTGCTTTACTAAAAACAGACAAGTTTTGGAATTTTCATTTGCAAGGTCATAATGTCACCATTTTAGTTAAGAAAAAAAGCTTTTTTTTCTTCCAGTGGAAATAGCTTGAAACTCAGTTGATAATTCTTACAACTGGTACTAAACAAAGGTGGGGAAAAAAAAAAACAATCAGAACTGGTCACAGCAGGCCAACACCAGACAAAGAGCAGGGAGAAAGGGAATTTTCCATGGAAAGGAGATTGCTCACGTGGATAATTCAAGGCTGCAATCATTTTCCACCCCCAAGTTTGTGTGTTGTATGCTTTCTTTCAACTGAATTACTTTAATATTGTTTGTGTACATGATTCATTTACCTAGCCAAAAATAGGCTCACCAATGAGTTTTGCAGCTGTCCTTTTAAACACCAGATCAACAGGCCTAATTTAAGAACACTGGCTACACAATGCCTAGCAAATAACTTCTTAATGTGCTTCTATTAATTAACATTACCAATAGATATGCTCTCATTTTTCAGGGTTTTTATGGTTCTAACACTACAAATCTATGAAGATTTGAATTTGTTAAGCAAACGATTCATATAATTTTATTTGCATAACTGGAGTAGATAAAAGAAGGAAAAGAGGAAAAGATAAAAACTCTACTAATGCATTTGCTATTTTCTTGCAATCCTTTATAAACAATGGAGATAATCTTTTTTTTTCAACAAAAGAGTTTAACATTTGCCTTTTATAATACTGTTATTTCTTGTGAACACTCTGTGTTTGAAATGCTTGTTCCCCAGAATTACTTGCAAATATCAAATAACTATAATTTCAAAAAAAGAGACATGTGCACACCTCCTAACTCCAGTAAATACATGATTAGCTGAAAGCTGGAACCGACCAAACAGAATTCCAGATTACATGGAACTTGCCCTTCCCACATGACTTTTATAAGAAAGTAGGAAACTACCAAAAAATAGGTATTTATTTAAAGCAAAGGACTTCCTGAACATATTTACAGGTCAGTATATATCTAGCCTGTCTATATTTGGTACACTTAAAGATTATACAAGAAGAACAAATGTTTACGATGAACACTTATCTCTACCTCAAATCCTTCTGTGGAACAAAGTAGAATGTAAGTAGAGAGTATCTTTTATCTCTGTAACTCCACTGCTTGGCACCATGATTACAATTCCATACTGAAATATTTGTGTTAACAAATTAATAAACAGTGGTGAATCGGAGGCAAAAGATATTAAATGTTTAAAGATTCGTGACTGTGCAGTACATGGAATCACAGTGTAGTAAGATCACAGAATCTTAAGGTTTAAGGAGACTCTGTGGAGCTATCTAGCCCTTCTCAGTGCAGGAACATTCTCATGTTTAAAAAGAATAGTGTAGTATTAAGTACTCTACTGGACACACACAGACAATCATCTCATGACCTCACAATATTCTTACGAGACAGACATATTAATCATTAATCTTGCAAACAAGGAAACGAAGATTCAGAAAGTGAAGAAGGGAAGATGAGGAAGAAGAAAAAGAAAGAAATGTCACAAGTTGTTGCCAATTCTTTTCTATGGTCTAAGATCCAA
This sequence comes from Delphinus delphis, assembly GCF_949987515.2. Classification (NCBI taxonomy): domain Eukaryota; kingdom Metazoa; phylum Chordata; class Mammalia; order Artiodactyla; family Delphinidae; genus Delphinus; species Delphinus delphis. Next base: position 59,490,508 of record NC_082691.1, read on the forward strand.
GGATAAACAAGAAATAAAGCAGACAAGATGAAAACGTGTCTCCCCTGCCCTGTGTCCAATGCACACCCCAACATTCCGTAATTAATTTACTGAGATGTATGTAATAAGCCAAGCCAGTCCCTGGAACACACCATACACAAAAATGTTAGCTTCCTGTCTTCTCCATATGTTACAGCATTGCTGTGACAAAGATATTTAGGATCTGTTCCCAACTTCGAAAGTTCGGGAATTATCACATAACTAGAGTTCGGAGGAATGCTAAAACCCATTCCCCTAAGAATACCCAGTACAATTGTGTTTTTCATTTTAACTTGAAATTCAATAAGTATGTTTCTTTTTCCCCCCAAGGAGATAAATAACTGGAATGACTGAATACAGCACAAAATACAGGCATGGGAAAAGGGTGGCAGTTTTAACTTTGAAATTCACCATGCTCGTCAGTTAAAGTCAGACTTAAAGCATTAATTTATTCTGAAACATTAATTAACTGGAGCATTTTTGCATTTAACTTTCTCTGGCATTTTAGAATCTATTCTAAGCCCTGTGGAAATGGCAGGTCTGATGTTATTAAAGTTAGCCTTTCAGAAAGTCCTCGAACTGAAGACTCTTTAACACATTAAAAAATGCTGAGAGTCCAGGTAATGCAAATCTAAAATCTAAAAGTATTGCAAATCTAAAATCTAAAGTATTATTAAAGGGTATTCTTTACACGTGAAAAAAAATCCTTAATTTTATTAAAAATAAGTTCAACTGTTAGGAAGGCTTCCATTTTATATACGATTTGGGCTCTTCAAACTCCTCCTAAGAAACTTCTAAAGCCCATTTCATTTCTTTCTTTCTTTTTTTCATTCATTCTTTCATTCATTCAGATATCTATTGCATGCCAAGACCGTGCCATGCAGGTACTGTTCTGAGCAGGGCAAGCAGGGTCCTGTTCTTGTGCAGCTTACAGTCTAGATGGGAAAGTGACAAACAAACAGACCAGAAAATATCTACAAGTGATGAGAACAATAAAGAAAACGAAAGGATAGTATGATCAAGAGTGACTGGGAGAAGTCATTTATGTCAAGTCTTAAATGATGACAAGTGGGCCACACAAAGATCTGGGGATAAACATCTCAGAGAGAGAGAGGGATTGGACGCTGTCGCTGGGAAAAGGTGAGAGTGAGCTTGGCAGGTTTGAAGGCAGGAAGGTTACAGTGACTGAGCCACAAGGCAGGGGATGGCTTCACCTACTGAGACAGGGACACCTGGGCAAGGAGCAGGAGAGGGGGAGGGGGAGAGAGAGAGAGAGAGAGAGAGAGAGAGAGAGAGAGAGAGAGTGTGTGTGTGTGTGTGTGTGTGTGTGTGTGTCTGCAGGGGTGGTGGGGTTCAAGAGCTCTATTTTGACATGTGGAGTTTTTGATGCCCATCTAAAAAATTGGTTCAAATAAAAATAAATTATAGCAATTACATGATCACCCAGCATCCAGGGAGGAATTTGGAACGGATGGTGCTGACTACAGCCACACTGGGTAGAAAACCTTAGTTCTCTAGCCAGCTTTATTCCATTCCATGAGTCACTTTAGATACTCAATTTAATCAAGCAATGTTTAATTTCACATAGCCCAAATTCAATTAGTAAGCAAATCATAAAACATCTATTAAGGAAAGACAGTCCTTTTGGAAACCACACAGATTATTTCTATTTTACAGCTATTGTGTGCTTTCAAACACACAAATTCTCTCACAGAATGCAAACCAACAGATGCCTTAAACATATGTGGCAAATTTTTAAAGAATTAAAATGTATGCAAAAGAAGCGGTGCAACAGATATTAGAGGCAAAAGACTTTTTAGCTGTGGCTCCCAACACAAAGAACCGTTGTTTGGCTAGTGAACGTCTGTGTGTGTGAGCACGTTTGTGTATATGTTTGCCCGGATGAGAGGGGTTGTTGGCTGACAGGAAGGAAGGAGAGCTCACCTCCTCTCCAAGTCACTGTCCCAGATGATTACACTTCCTTACTTGGGATTCTTTGAGCTTGAATTTAGATGGATTTGATATAAATTATTTTTTTTAAAAGGTGACACAGACGTGGGAAAAATGAAACTAGACATCTTACTCAAGTGTAAAATTATGAGGCAGCACAGAATTCCATGACTGCATCTACTTCCCAAGCCTCAGTCTCCAGAAGCCAAGGAAATATCATTGTATCTTGTGTTTTTTCACTTTCCAAGACATTTTTGTGTCTGACCTTCCTCAGCCTGAGGGCAGGCAAGACCTACATACTTCAGATTATTTGAATTTATGCATTATGAATTTATGCATTGAATTTATGCATATGAATTTATGCATTATAATACACCCAAGGGCCAAGAGTTCTGAATCTGAGTGTCCTTGCCAATATTTAGGAAAGCGCTGCCTTCCTCTTTATTCACATCTTGAGGGGAGGGAATTCCTCTGTAATTGGCTGTCTGGCAGTAGATAGGGCCTGAAAACTCGTCTTGAGAACCTCAGAAACAGTATTTCTCATACCTACAAATGCTACTAATTACCATGTTCTCTGAGAAACTGTCAAGGAATAATATTAACAACTGTCAGAGTTTGAACAAACAGCCCCTCTCTCATCCAATAGGAGAGAAAGCCTCTCTAACCGGGTGCCAGACTCTAGAGCATCTCGTGAAGTGCTGCCTTCAAACCTGTTCACTAATCCAGTCTAAGATGATGGGGTGCCCACATGAAAATAAAGCCCGGGGTGCCTGAAAGAGACAGTCCTCGTTGGGGAGCAGAGAAGTAAAACAATTACAACCGTGAGAAAGAACGTGTTGAAGTCTCACAGGATGGGTTTTGAAGGACGCATAGGAGTTGGTCAGGTTAAGAGGGTTGGGGGACAAAGAAGACATTTCAAAGAAGGAGCCAACTGTGTGAGGATAAAGAGGCAAGACGGAGTGTGATGTCTGGGGAACAAGCAGACCCACTGGATTACAGCACAGGGCAGGGGGAGGGGAGAGGAGAGGGCGAGGCTGTGGAAGAGGCTGATGCCAGCGTCACACAGAAGGGCCCTAGAGGTCCTGCTAGAGTGTGACGACCACCCCGAACGAAATGAAGATGCACTGAAGAATTCTGAGTTCAGGGTGTGTGGTGGGGAATGGGGCTCGTGACATGACTAACTTTGCATTTTAGAAACAGCACTGGCAGCCGCTGGAGAATGGGTTGGGGTAAGGCTGGGGGCTCGGGGGTGCACCATGATCAAGGAACAAAGATAACAGAAAACCAAGATAACAGCCAGCCTTTCACCTGCCACTTGGAAGGAGGGGGCTTTGGTTTACACTGTCTTCCTGCGTGTTTTATGTGTGTTATAACATACTCTACTATTAAGGGTGTGTATTTTCTTTGTCTACCTACCTGGCAGAGGCCTCTGGGGTGCTATAATCCTACAAAAATATAAAATGGATGGGAAAATGCTGCAAAACGTCTGAGTATCACCAGGAAGTATATTGGACTATTGAACGAGGGTTCACATTCAGGAGGGGAGCTAAGTCGGTAATGAAGGCAAAATGAACAGTAAATCTAGGAAACCAACACTCTGGCTAGCAGATGGCCAGATGGTTGCCCATTAATGGCGGACCATTAGCCCTCTTTACCCCAAAAGATGTACTTTTTGCATGCAAGAATCCCAAGTATTTTAAGTTTGTGTCTCCCCACGTGACCTACAGCCTCGACTTTCAGCTCAAGTGCCACCGCCAAGCCAGAGCTCCACCTGTCCTCCTTAAGCCCCGCACATCCCACCTGCGCCACCAACCGCAACTATATCTCCTCGACAATCTTTGTCTATGAATGGGGGTTGGTTTATATTCATCTTCGCTCTCAAGGCCTGGCACATAACTCAGTGTTTGTTTTAAGAAACACTGTCCGTTAAAGGTTGCTCTAAAAATATTGCACAGCCACTGTGAAAAAGAGCCTGGCAGGTCCTCAAGAAGTTACCCATAGAATTACCATATGACTGGCAATTCCATTACTAGGTATATACCCAAGAGAATCGAAAACAGGTATTCAAAGAAAATCTTGTACACAAATGTTCAAAGCAGCATTATCCATAATAGCCAACAAGTAGAAACAACCCAGATGGTCACTGACTGAATAAACAAAATGTGATTTATTTACACAATGGAGCATTACTCAGCCATAAAAAGGAATGAAGTACTGATACGTGCTACAATGTGAATGAACCTGAAGAACATTATGTTAAGTGAAAGGAGCCTGTCACAAAAGGCCAGATAGTATATAATTCAACTTATATGAAATATGCAGAATAAGCAGATCCACAGAGACGGAAAGCTGATGAGTGGTTTCCAGGGGGCAGGGGGTGGGGTGGCAGGGAGGGAGGAATAGTGGACGGCTGCTTAGTGGGTATGGGGTTCCTTTCGGAGTGATGAAAATGTGCTGGAATTAGACAGTGGGGACAGTTGGACAACACTGTGAATGCACTAAAAAACACTGATTTGTACACTTTAAAGCGGTTAAATTTTATGTTATGTGAAAAAAACACATCTTTGTGAATCTAATCTCACTGAAGACCCAAGTAAGTGAACCTTCTTAGCCTGTGTAAGTGTTCATCTGCCCTTCCTTTCTCTCTTTCCTCCATTCCCAGCTTTCTAGGAACCCGGGACAAAGTCAAGCAAACCCTTCAGTCCTCAATTTCAGCTGCAAAATGGGAGCTGCTCTAAGATGATGGACTTCTAACCTTTTCTGCTCTCACATTTGATGGATAATTTATTGGGATGATGTAAATCCTATGCATGGACACCCCCTAGCAGAGAATGGGCACTGGGGTGAAAGTTCCCCTTCCTCCAAAGTGCTTGCATCGTGCCAGCTGATGAGGTGATTTGCCAAAGAATTTTAAGAGTCTGTCTACGTTCTCTGAAAGTTCAGCAAGGTAGCAAGAGTTACAAAGAAAGCTAATAACCTATTCTTCTAAGGGAAATAAAAAACCCTCACAAAATGCATTTTTCTTTGGTTTTTAATTAAAACTGACCTTTCAGAATCTACGGCTGGAGGAAGCTATAGTAATGAAAAGTGATGTCCTTTGCTGGTGATACTAGGAGTGTGGCAGTACGGTGAAAAAGGTTAGAATCATCATAGAATCCGGGGGTCTCTACACACCGCCTAATTGTTGGGGTGCGGAATGGGCGAGGAAGATACAGATCGAGACATTACAAGCACACTAGACAAAAGACTGATGCAACCTTATTTGAAACTCACTTGGAATGAGGGGTATTCTTGGGAACTTAGTCTCAGCTTTTCCTTTAATGCTTCCAATAATCAGAAAAACAAGGAGTTTTTAAAAAATTGTCTAAAAGAGATGAAAATTTGACTGCAGGGGTCACCAGCCTCTTAAACTCTGAATGAATGAGGTGGGACCAGTGCCTGGTCTAAGGGGTAGGAAGGAAGGAAGGAGAAAGGCTGGGAGGAGGAAGGTGAGAATTAGGGAGATCTAAAAGAAATGCATCTGCTTTGCTTCTTCAAAGAAGGTGGTGGTGGGGGGAGGCGCGGGGGCAGGAGGTGAGGGCAGGGGTCGGGGAGGCAGAGGTATGGTTACAGAAAAGCTGCTGAATGGCTAAGTCCTTCACTCACGGCCTATTTTCCATAAAATCCAAAATGTTTTCTTCTGCACTATCTCGGCTGCCTCCTTTCCTCCTCAGGCAAGTCAACCCACTGAATATAACAAAAGAAGGGGAAGCTGCCCAGAAAAGAAAAACCTTCAAGGGACACTTGAAGAAAAGCTCTGCTGAATTGAGATTAAATGATTTCTCTACTACTATTCCTGTGTTCTTGATTGTAAAATGAAGGTGAAGCTATTTTGATATGTTTATTAGCCATTTGTATTTCTCATGTGATTTCTCATATCCTCTCTACACTTTTCTATTCCATTGTCTCCCCTTGGTGGTTTGTAGGAGCTTTCTATAAATTTTGAATATTAACCCTTTATCTGTTACATAGTTTCATGTGTTTTCTCCCAGTTGGCTATTCATACTTTAATTCTGTTTATAGTTTCTTTCACCATAATTTCATAAAACTGAATTTGTTAGACATTTTAAGACTTCAGGGCTGCCTGTCATAGTTTTAAAGGCTTCCCCCACAACTATAAATATATATTGCTTTATTTTCTTCTAGGATTTTATAGATTTGAAATATAGTATGTGGCATAAAATAGGGATCTAGATGTGTATTTTCCCAAGGAGACTGCCAGTTGACTTAATACTATATATTAAATAGCCCATCCTTTCCTACTGATATGAAAGTTTTATCTTTATCGTATACTAAAGTCTCATGTACACATGGACCTATTTAAAGATTTTCCATAACATGTTTTAAAATCTAGTAGGGCAAATTCCCAACAATTATTTCTTTTTAAATACATTTGGGGGCCATTGTTGCTTATTTATTCTTTTGTATGAACTTTAGAAGCCATTTGTCAAGCTTTAAAAACAAACTGTTAGGATTTTATTGGAATTGCATGTGTTACATTAATTTGGAGAAAATTTATAATACTGAGTTCCTGGCCAGAAGTGGGATGTATCTCCGTTTATCAACATCTCTCCAACGCTTCGGTAAAGTTTTATTGTTTGTCTCATATACATTTTTTGTTAATTTTACATTCATATTTTTATAGATTGTGATGCAATTGTGAGAGGTATCTTTTTTCCCATCATGCTGTATATATGGTTAATGCTATTACAGGGGAAATACTCATTTTTGTTGATTCATCATAATCTAATGATGAATCAATCTTACTGCATCTTTTTCACTTTTAACTGATTGCTTCTGATATTATATAGAGAGATGATCATATGCATTTTATCCTATTAGTGAATTACAGTGGTTTCCTAATATTGGACTATCCTTACCTTCTTAGACTAAGCTTACAACATGGTGGTGTATTATTATTTTGGTATTTTTCTGTACTTGGCTTGCACCTATATTGATAAGTGAGATGGTTCCACATTTTCCTGGTCACATTCTTGTCTGGTTTAGGTAACAAAACAACTTGAGCTGGTCTGTAGGAGAAACCTGTTTGCTTCCTGTCTTTACGCTTTGGAGGCATACAAATTGCCAAGACCAAAATCTGTACCTGGTATTTAGGAGGGAGGAGATAGGCTACTTTTCAAAAAGAATTAGATGATTGGTTAGCATGGAAATGGAAGGATGAATGGTTGGATGGATCGAAGATGGAAGAGTAATTTTCTTCTATGGTTATTTTCTATTCACATATTCCTTCCTATCAATTTTGGCAACTTATAATTGTTTAAAATTTTGAATTTGTTACTGAAAAGACAGGTGCGTAGAAAATACTTGTAAACCTTTGGTTATATCTTCTCCCTCTTTTCCCCAGTTAAGCTTGCCAGAAATGTTCCTATTTTATCAATGTTTTCAAAGAAATGTTTTTTCAATTTTATTTATCAAATCTGTTAGTTTTTTTCTTCAATCTTATTTTATATGATTTCTGAATTTATAGTTATTGCTCATGTTATTTGACTTTTGGAATAATTTTATTGTTCTTTTCTCAAATATTAATTCGAATACTTAGTTTACTTATTTTCAGCAATTCTAAGTTTTTAAAAAATTGTCTTTAAGACTATAATTTGTACTTTGAGAACTGCTTTGGCCACAGTATATGGGTTTCTGTATGGAGTGTTCTCATATCCAGTTAATTTAGAAACAGTCTGCTAAATAGACATATTCTTATAAGACTATTCTTATTCTTATAAGAATAGTCGTATGATTTTATTCTTTCAGAGTTTAAAAAACGTTCACACAACAAAACTGTACACAAATGTTCACAGCATGATTATTCATAACAGCCAAAAGGTGGAAATAACCCAAATGGCTATTGACGGATGACTGGGGAAAATATGGCATAATCAAACAATGGAATATTACAGACCTATATAAAAAGGAATCAGGGGCTTCCCTGGTGACTCAGTGGTTAAGAATCTGCCTGCCAGTGCAGGGGACACGGATTCAAGCCTTGGTCCAGAAAGAGCTCATATGCCGCGGAGCAACTAAGCCTGTGTGCCACTACTGAGCCTACACTCTAGAGCCTGTGAGCCACAACTACTGAGCCCGTGTGCCACAACTACTGAAGCCTGTGCTCTGCAACAAAAGAAGCCACCACAATGAGAAGCCCGCGCACCACAACAGAGTAGTAGCCCCCGCTCACCACAACTAGAGAAAAGCCCGTGCACAGCAATGAAGACCCAACACAGCCAAAAATAAAGTTTAAAAAAAATTTTTTTAATTAAAAAAAAGGAATCAAGTACAGATTCCTGTTGCAACATGTATTACTAATATTACTAATATTACTAAGCATTACTAATATTTTCTATATGTTTTCTTTTGTTATTAATTATCTGGACAATTTCTGAGAGGGACATTATGACTGTGTTTTTTAAAAAAAAAACTACTGTTTTTTTGTTTGTTTGTTTGTTTGTTTTGTGGTACGCGGGCCTCTCACTGCTGTGCCCTCTCCCGTTGCGGAGCACAGAATCCGGACGCGCAGGCTCAGCGGCCATGGCTCACGGGCCCAGCCGCTCTGTGGCATGTGGGATCTTCCCAGACAGGGTCACGAACCCGTGTCCCCTGCATCGGCAGGCGGACTCTCAACCACTGCGCCACCAGGGAAGCCCTACTGTTATGTTTTAAATGAATAAAATTTACTTACTATAAATAATGTCTCTAATCTAGTAAAATTCTACATTTTCTCCTACAAATTGGCTTCTGAATACTAATTTTTCCAGCTCTTTTTGCATATTCTTCATCTGTTGTACTTAAAACCAATGAATCTCTCCAACAAGCTCCCCCCATCCCCATCCATCCTACAGTGCTGAAAAAAAAGTCCTGGGATTCATATGTAAACACTCACAAAGGTCAGTACCACAAAAGAGTGTTGTAAATGACACTTTCCCTCAATATGTAAAGCCTGCAAATAAGAACAATTAAAATCAACGAGTAACCCAGAGGAAAACAAAATCACAAGGAAAGAAATCACACCTAAAATCGATCTAGATGGGCATTAGAAAACCTACCATGTGATTTAGTGACAGAAACTAAACACTCTAGTGTGGCCCAGTGTAAAAGAAAAAAATGTCATTTTTTTTCTGTTTAGGAGCTGATGCACTGAATCTTTGAAATGGCAGGTTCACTCTGAGGGCAGGACTCATGTGACTTTAAAGGGAAAAAAAAATTAACCTTGTGCACATCTCCTATATTCAAGATCATTAATGAAAAGCCAAAATGTTTTATTTGCTCTGATGTTTCTGCTTTCTGTCATTTTTGTAGAGTTAACAGGATCATAATTCAACGAAGTCACACATTGTAAATAACTGGGCTACATTATTCTCTCCTCCTTGGTAATTAGACCACCTTTTGTTACAAAGAATCCTATAAACCATTTAACCATGAGTGGCTGTAAACTGTTTGTATTAAAAACTGGGTGCTCCCCCTCCTAAGTTGAATTGCACCAAGGAAACTACATACCTTTTCGTCCCTACTTCATTTTCATTTTATTTGAGTCTGGAATAAATTTGATAATTTGATAATTAAAACACAGGCATAAAAATTCTACTCTAAAAACTTGTGGGAGAAAGCAATCGCAATTGACACCGTCACCTTCCATCAGTACATCAGGGAACGTGAATGCTGCATCCAGATGTGTAATCTACTCTCCAAGCCCTCACCTATAAGTGGTTTCTTTAGCCTCGTCTGAAAATGACGAAGCCATTTGGCACAGCACGAATTGTGGAAGTATTTAAAAATTAAGAGACAAACAAACAAAAAATCCTTGCTATCTTTCCAGTTTCACAAGGAGAGCAAAGCAACATGCAGCTCTGTGTTACTTAAGATCACATGAAATGCTGATCAGTCAGGATGTTAAAATCAAACCTGCAAAAATCACAGGAGGAGAAATCATTTTCACCCAAAGAAACAGGGACAAGTATGAAGACTATTTTCTTTGTATTGCAGTAAAAAATACGTAACATTTATCATCTTAACCATTTTTAAGTGTACAGTTCAGCAGGGTTGGATATATTCACATTGTTGTGCAACAGACCTCTAGAACATCTTCATTTTGCAAAATCGAAACTCAGTGTCCATTCAGCTCTAACCCCTTCTCTCCCCTCCCCCCGGCCCCTGGCAATCAGCTTCCTACTTTCTGATTCTATGATTTTGATTACTTTAAATTAGATGAGTGGAAACATACAATATTTGTCCTCTTGTGACTGGCTTATTTCACTTAGCATAATGTCAAGGTTTATCCATGTTGTAACATGTGTCAGAATTTCCTTCCTTTTTAAGGCTGAATACTATTCCATTGTATTTAAACACTACATTTTCTTCATCCATTAATCTGTTGGACACTGGGTTGCTTCTACTTCTTGGCTACTTCCACTTCTTGGCTATTGCTGCAGTGAACATGGGTGTGCAACTTTCTTGTCAAAACCCTACTTTCAAGTATTTGGGTACATACCCAGAAGTGGAATTGCTGGATCATATGATAATTCTTTGGTTTTTTTTTTTTTTTTTGAGGAACTGCCATACTATTTTCCATAATGAAGGCACCATTTACATTCCCACCAACAATGCACAAGGGTTTCCATTTTTCCACATCCTCACCAACATTTGTTATTTTCTGTTTTTTGGTTACTGGCCATCGTAATGGGTGTGAGGTGACATCTCACTGTGTTTTGAATTGCATTTCTCTTATGATTAGTGATGCTGAGCATCTTTTCATGTGCTGTTCATATGCTTGTTGGCCAGACATCTTTCTTTGGAAAAATGTCTGTTCAGGTCCTCTGCCCATGTTTTAATCCAGTTGTTTTCCGTTGTTGTTGAGTTGTAGAAGTTCCTTACATTTTCTGGATATTAACCCTCTTATCAGATGTATAATTTGCATTTTCTTCCATTCCGTAGGTTGCTTTTTCACTCTCTTGACTATTTCCTTTGATGTACAGAAGTTTTTTAATTTGATGTAGTCCCAGTTGTCTATTTTTGCTTCTGTTGTCTGTACTTTTGGTGTTATATCCAAAAAATTGTCGCCAAATCCAATGTCCTGCAGCTTTTCTCCTATATTTTCTTCTATGCGTTTTATGTGCTTAATTCATTTGAGTTATTTTTAAAGGTAGACTAGAAACTGCAAAAATTATCTGTCCTGATATCAGAACACATTCCTGAGAGAATCAATTCACTGCAACTGACATTCATTACACTTTCAACTCTAGGTTTCTAAATTAAATGGATTGATTTGGGTAAGATAACGACAATTACAATTAGGAAGAATCTTTTCATGGGTACATTCAGGAGATAACTGAAGAAGAGTCTTCTGTTCAGCTAGCTAGCAAAAGAAAACAATACAGGGCTTCCCTGGTGGCGCAGTGGTTGAGAGTCCGCCTGCTGATGCAGGGGACGCGGGTTCGTGCCCCTGTCTGGGAAGATCCCACATGCTGCGGAGTGGCTGGGCCCGTGAGCCATGGCCGCTGAGCCTGCGCGTCCGGAGCCTGTGCTCCGCAACGGGAGAGGCCACAACAGTGAGAGGCCACAACAGTGAGAGGCCCGCGTACCGCAAAAAAAAAAAAAAGAAAGAAAACAGTACATAAAACCGTATTTTCCTATCTCCTATTAATGGGAAAAGTACCCCAAAGATCCCAAACATGCTGTGATCCTATATGAGATATTTCAACAGATCAAAGTTTGAAATGCGACAGCTTTTTTAACATTCATCACACCACCAACTGAGTTTTCAGCAAAGGAGTGGAATGGAGTGGAAAGAACTGGAGTGGGCTGAGAAGACCTGGGCTGAATCCATTCAGACCCGGGAAGATGCTGGAGAGCTTTTTGGAACCCTGCCATGCTCACCTTTCCCACCGCAACCCTCATCCACAGCAGCTCTAAATTAATCTTTTTTATCTGTTGAATTCAGCAAAAATAAAGAGGAAAGAGGAAAACCACTAATCTTTAAACTCCTCCCAGGATTAAAATTTAATTAGGGTAAGAATCAATGTAATTCTCTGTCCGTTTTTTCTGACTTTCCATCCATGCCTTCCCAAATATACATTGCCTAAGTCCATTTTGAAAAGTAAACTTTTGGGCCATGAACCAATTAGTGAACACAAAAGCTTCAAATTCTATTTGCCACAGAGTATATACTCCTGCATATACTTAAATACACAAAACATTACTTTGACGCTCGATCAATACCTTTTATCTAGAAAGCATTTCCTATTTGCCTTGGTATAAAACTACACAGTAGTTACAGAAGTTGAATAAATAGAACTTAAAGAATCCACCCTTCTATATTTGACCAATCCTGGTGGTCTTTCACAACAACTGATACACACATATTTAACTAATATATGGCAATGCAGTTATCAGCAATGGAATAAAAACGGGTCCCCTCCTGTGTATGAAGAGAACACTGTACAATTACTTTGAGAGGGAGATAGCAAACTGCACTGACCTGGGGCCCCCTGCTCCCTGGTCACACCCGAGACCCAGTGACCCCCCCTCCCCTTGTGCACTGGCTGACAGGATCTCTATTTGTGGTTTATTTAGGTATGTTCTGGCCACACTAAAGCTACTTGTAAATATTTCTACTGTTTCCGTTTAGAAAACCCAGGGCTTGGTATAAAATGTTATTCTCTGGTGTTTGGGGCCATTAGGGTAGACGTGCTTTGTGTAGCCCACTTGAAAAGTGAGCTCAGGAAGGGGTGCAGACTCTGAGAGACACAGTCTGCCTTCCTTCCTGCTGTCTGGTTAATGTAGCAACTGGCCGCTCAGGGAGGAAGGGGAGGGAGATGGACTGGAGAGCTGACAAGGCAGCTGCCGCTAGGTGGGATTTACCCATGGACTTGCCCACCGTCCTTCCCTGAAAAGGGCCAGAGCGAGCAGTGCCCACCCTGCACTTTGGGTTCAAAGTCCCCACTATAGGCGCTGGTAATGTTCTCTATCTCAGTCCAGATGGTGTTCACACGAAGATATATGTAATATATATTTGCAAAAATAAGCTGAGTACATTTAGGATTTCTGTATTTTATGTCAATAAAACTTTGAAACACTAAGTTTTAAAAGTTCCTAATGAAGGCTTAGTAAATAACAGGGGGATGGCTTCAGTTCATTCCCTTTTGGGTTTTTTCTTCACTAAACTTTTGCAATGACTTGGGCTCTCCAACTTCCAGTCTCTCTCCCTTCCAATTTCCTTTATGCATCACAAACATGAAAACGTCCTAAAATCCAGATCTAGCCAAATCACACCCCGGGTTAAATATCCCCGATGGCTCACCACAGCTTATCACTGTCTATAAACTCCCCGGCCCAGAACTCATGGCCCTCACCCAGTGTCAGCCACGCGCAAATGGCCCAACACACCTCTCAGCCATTGTCCCTGAGCCCCTCCCGCACAGATTTCTCACCCCACACTTTGGTGCATGTTATTCCTTCTCCCGGACCTCCTCCCTCTCTGAATTTCCATCTCAGACTGTCAAAACCCTCCCCATCTCTTTCCAGATTCCTCCAAATGGATAATGTAATCGTAACAGCAACAAATATTTATTATGAGTTTGTTAATTAATAATGTTTTAATGCAATTTATCACATAGAACATAAGCTCCACAAAGGCAGGGATCATTGTTTTATTCACTGATATACCCCACGGGCTTAGAACAGTGCCTGACCCATTGTAGGTGCACAATTATTTGCTGATTTGATAATAACTTTCATGAATGAGAGCCTGTTCCCCACACACTGTGCTTCACCCATACCATTTCTATTCCTCAAAATACCCTTAGGTTATGTCTAACATAAACCCCACAGTCTAGATGAGGAAATTAAAGCTCAGAGGTGTTAGTAACTTGTCCAAGGCATCCAGTTCAGGAGTCAGGATTCCATGGCCGCTGCCTTTGAATTCTCAGAAAACAATGTACCACTACTGTGATGCCGATGTTCTGATACTGCAGTTATGTAATAGCCTGCTCTCCTTCTGGTTTCCATTCTTTATGAGCAGAGAGTGTTAACCATCACAGTTTCCTCTGAAGCACCCAGCTCAGAGCCTCACGAAGTAGGGGCTCCCTAAATATCCAGTGAGATACTAAAGGGTAGATGATAAAGGGGCAGAGAGAGTATGATTTAGAGTCTCTTGAAAAGAAAAACCTGAACTGCACAATAACACCTAAATGAGCACTAATTAAGAAAAGGAAGCAGTTCACACCACGTGCACATGACAGTAGAGAACAGCTCTGTGCTGGATGGGGCTCCTGGGAGTGTGTCTTTAACATATAAAAATTAACTGCAAGGCTCAAAGGGCACCAATATGTTGAAGGCAGCTTCATTTCTTGTACTATTTTGGAAAAAAGTAAAAAGGATCTTTTTAGGCTGGACTGAATGTATTATGTGAATGTGAGTATGAAGTTTCACAGAAGAAGAAATCATTCCAAACATTTTACTCCATAAGAATCATGTCCACCATATCACAAGTGCTATTAGTGGATTAAACTAAAAGCAAACACAGCTTATGAAATCAGGCGAGTTCCCCAGCTTTATCCTCAGATGAGGCTCAGATTACTATTTGGCAATAATAACCAGAGTGGCCGAGCACTACCCTTCTCTTTGTCTTTCTTATTCTAACAATTCCTAGTGCACACTCACTCCCCCTGCTCCTGAAACCTTTCCCCAAGTCTGTAGCCCCTTATCTCCACGGCTCCATAAATCACTTACACTGACACTTTGGAACACACTCCTCTCTAATTTGGAGACTACCTATATCATCCTTTATTAATAAATGCCTATAAAATTTTTTGTGCCTTGAAGGGATGGGATTTTGAGCTGTTATTCTAGAACATGCTAAAATGTTAAGTCACTAAACTTGTTCTGGAACACTTGAAAAAAATCACATTAATTTGGCCATTTTTCTCAATTTTTCAACAATACAAAGCAAGACTAAAGCTGGTTCCTAGTGAACCATCGTGTTGTGACCCTCGTCATTGAAGTACTTAAAGTCCAGTGGTTACCGTATACTGAAGAGGCGTTTGCCAATGGTGGGGATAGGCTGAATTTTACTGGTGACCCACATCTTAGTAAAAAAAAATTTGCTAAATAAATGAACTGGTAGTATAGGAAGATTTCATCCTCATTATTGTAAAAATGCATGGGAAAACAATGTTTTCATCACTTTAACCTACGTGTCTGCCTCCATGAGGTTTACAGACATTTTACACTCTACCTTTAGACCTTGTACAGACTAAAGGGAGACGACACACGTGAACCGAACGAACGGTAACAGTGATAACAGCTAAACTTTACTAAGCATTTACTACTGTGCCAAATATTGGGTTGGCCAAAAACTTTGTTCGTGTTTTTCTGTAACACATTATGGAGAAACCCGAATGACATTTTTGGCCAACCCAATACTATCAAAGCACTCCTCAGCCATCCTATGCAGTAAAAACACCTGGGCCTGGTGTTTTCTCTATGAAAAGACTTTGAGTCCTGTGTTTAATGGTTATAGGCTATCCAGGTTTTTTGTAGTTTCCTGAGTCAGTTTTAGTAAGTTAGGGGTTTATCCATTTCATCTAAGACTTTAAATGTACTGGCCTTAAATTTGTTCAAAATATTCTTTTATTAGATTTCAATCTCTGCCCTGACTACAGATATGCAGTTTTTCCTTTACTAATAGCATTTATTTGGGGCTTTTTTTTGTTTTCCTTGATGAATCTTGGGAGAGGATTGTCAAGTCTATTAATCTTTTCAAAGAACCAACATTTGGCTTTCTTGATCCTGTCTAGCGTAAAATATTTTAAATTTCCCTTTAATTCTTGCATTTATTTCACTACTTCCTTCCTTCTATTTCTTTTTCTAACTTAGGTTGGATGTCTATCAGTTAGGGAAGCACAAGCACCAAAATAGGAAAGAAGGAATACATTACAGGAATCTCATTAATTTTCAGTCTTTCTTCCATTCTAAAATAAGCATGTAAGACTATATATACATTTCTAAGTACTGTTCAGCTGCATTCCACAAGTTTTGATATGTCTTATTATCTATTTCTAAATATTGTATAATTTCTATTCTGTCTACTTTATCCTATTATTTATTTGAATGCATGCTTCATAATTTCTAAACACATGAGGTTTTTTCTAGTTAGTTTTTATTACTGGGTTCTAATTTAATTGCAGACAATTTGGTCTGAATGGTGACAGTCCTTTCAAATTTGTTGAAAGTTGCTTTATGGTGCAATTTTCTTACATATTTTAGTCAATTTTCTTAAATATTTTGTGTGTCCTTAATAAGCATGCATTCTTCAAATGTTGGGTGCAGGGTTCTTTACATGTCTTTTGCATCAAGCTTAACACTAATCATTGTGTTACTGATGTCTTGCCTGCTTGATCTACCAATTACTGAGAGCGAAAGAGAGAGATATTAAAATCTCCCCTTATGATAATGGACTGTTCTACTTTTCCTTGTGATTTCAATAATTTTTGCTTTCTATATTTTGAAGTCATTGTATTAATGTATTAAGTGCTTAAAAGATGAGAATTGTTTTCTGTTTCTGATAAATTGTACTTAGTATGACCTTCTTTATCACATATTAATAATGGAATTTTTCCTTATATTCGATTATTAATATACTACCTTTCTTTTAGTAGGACTCTGCCTGGCATATAATTTTACACACTTTTAATTTCAATCTTTTGCTATCTTTATGTTGTAGTTGTGATTCTTGTAAACGGCATATTGCTAGAATTTTTTAAAATTCAGTCTGATAATCTTTGTTAGCTAAAATAATTTGTCAATTTACATTTAATATAATTACTATATTTGGATTTGCTTCTATCATACTATTTTGTGCTATTTTTCTCACCTATTCCTATGTTTCTTTTACTTTTGAATTGATCAACTATTTTATCTCTTTTTGCCCCTATACTAGTTTGAAAGCTAAAAACTTTGTTTCTAATCATTTAATGGTTATTCTGGAGATAGTAAATAAAATGTATATACAATGAATCTCAATTTTAAAATCTAATTTTTAATCAGTTTTCTACCCTCCTTCCAAATAACATGTTATATCTAATGACTTCATGACTGACATGCTATTGCTGACACATTTTGTTTTTTCAAGTTCATAAGATAGTTAGTGTTAGTTCAGATTCACCCACACATTTACCACTTTGGTTTTTGTTCCTTCTCTTAACTCCGATCTTTTTTTTTTTTTTTTTTTTTTGCGGTATGCGGGCCTCTCACTGTTGTGGGGCCTCTCCCGTTGCGGAGCACAGGCTCCGGACGCGCAGGCTCAGCGGCCATGGCTCACGGGCTCAGCTGCTCCGCGGCATGTGGGATCTTCCCGGACCGGGGCACGAACCCGTGTCCCCCGCATCGGCAGGTGGACTCTCAACCACTGCGCCACCAGGGAAGCCCAACTCCGATCTTTTAAGAGCTCTTTCCTTCTTTGCAAAGTACATACTTTAGAAACTGTTTTTGTGAGGCTCTGCTGATAACAAATCCTTTCTCACTGGCCTAAAAATTGCTTTATCTCATCCTCATTTTTAAGATATATTTCGCTGGGCACATAATCACAGGTTGAGCTGTGATTTTCTCTCAGCATTCGAAAGACACTTTCCCACTATATTCTGCTTCTGTCACTGCTGTTTGTCAAACTGTTGACTTATTCCTTTGAAAGCTGTCTTTTCTCTCTGACTACTTAAGATCTTCTCTTGGTCAGGGTGTTCTGTAGTTTTACTATGTCCTATCTAGGTATGGATCTCTTTAAAAAATTTCATCTTATTTGGGATTTGCTGGGTGTCCCGAATCTACGGATTAGTATCTTTCACCATTTCTGGAAAATTCACTATTCTCCTTGTCTCTTAGCCTTTGTTCTATATTTTCCATCTTTTTGTCCCAAAGTACTATATTCTGAACACTTTATACAATCTTATCTTCCAATTTATTCTCTCTTCAATTCTGTCTAATCTGTCATTAAACTGCTTTTTGAGCTTTTAATTTCAATTACTATATTTTTCACCTATAAAAATTATATTTGCCTCTTTCTCAAACTTTTTTTGTCATTTTAAGTCTTGTTCCTTAGACATACTTCCAATCTCTTCTTCCATTTTTCAAACACAGAAAACATCCTTATTTTATATATTGCATCTGATAAGTTCACTACCTAAAGTCTCTGCAGGTTGATTCTGCTGACTCTTGTTTCATGATGACTAGTTTTCTTGTATTTTGAGATTTTTGAATGGGAGCTAATTTATTTTAGAAGCTTCCTGTGAGGGTTATTTATGGTCAAATTAAGGCGAGTTTCTCCACAAAGTATCTGCACTGCTTCTGCTCAATGCTGGGAGGGACTACCAACCAAGTACCACTTTAATTCTTAGTTGACATTGTTTCTGACCATCCAGCTCCTGTAAATTCTAGCTATAAATCCATGAGCTACTTTGAAGTTACATAGTTTCTGAGGAGATTTATTTTTTGCTTTTCCTCATAGTTCTAAAGTTCAAGTCAGAAAATTTTCCTTGGAGGAATCTGTTTTTTTCCCCTAGCTTACTGTCACCAAGAGAAATGTAGCTTAGGGGTTCCAGTTCCATGGTGGGAGAAGCCTTTGCTACTCATACTACCCAACTTGGGTGGGTCTAGGTTTTTGCCTTCTGTGGCCCTGGAGGTTATAAAAATCTACGAGCAAGGGTAAGGTGAAAGTTGGCCTGTGGTGCTCAGCTTATCTCTTTGGATTTCCAAATTTCACTAGGTATTTAACATCTGAGCATATCTTCCTGTCCTGTCAGATTGGCAGTGCATTGAGAAAGAATCCATTCCATTGATCCTGTGGGCAGGATGGTATATAGGGGGTTCAGAATGAGACCTCTGAAACCACACTGACTAGGTTCAAATTCCTGAACAGGACTTACTAACTAGGTAGTCTTGGGAAGTTGTTTAAACTCTCTGCCTCAGTATTCCTACCTGTAAAATGGGAATAAGAATAGTACTTGCCTCATATGTAGGTTTTTATGAGGACTAAATGAGTTAATACATGTAAGGCACTAAGAACATGCCTGGCCATAGCCAGAACTCCAAAAAATGTTTTCGTTATCATTACTGTTAAATGGTGGTGCCACGATGAGACCTTACAATGCAGATGCTGACTTTCTGCTCCATAATATTGCTCCCTTGTACTACCATTTTGTAAATCAAACTCTGCAAAAATGTAATTTTACATTAACATTTCTACCAATGTATTCATTTTTATGAAGCTTCTATTTAAGAGAGTACACAATACACATAAATATATGGATAACAATGAATGGCAGAAACACTTTACTGAACACTTCTTTTTATCCACTATTGTCATTTAGGACCAAAGAAGAGTACAATAAAATTAGAAGACATAAATTGTAAAAAAAAAAACCCAAAGAGTAATTTTAATGATGTCGAATGGAGGGAACCAGCTGTTGCCATCAAGTGTAAAGATGAGCAACCATGTGGCATGGTGATGGGAGAATGAACTGGGGTTTGTTAAATATGATTATCCTTTGCTCTTACGAAGCCTTATGAGATACAGATACACAAATAAGAGGCATAAGAGTTTTCAGGTCCAGCGTAGCCACATTTAGAAAGGTAAAAAGCCAATATATTACAAATAATGTCTTTAATCTTTTAATAATCAGAGACATGGGTTTTGTAAAACAAGTATTGATTTCTTGATGTGCTCATTTAAAAAATAAAGTGCCAAAATCAATCTCACTATCATGAACTCAATTTTTAATTGAGTACTGAGTTTACATTGCCAGGATTGATGGATTCTTCAGTTACAAAGTACAGAGTGAGCCCTCAGAGGGTGGTCCAGTGGCTGAGACTCCACGCTCCCAATGTAGGGGGCCTGGGTTCGATCCCTGGTCAGGGAACTAGATCCCACATGCCACAACAAAGAGTTCGCATACCGCATACCACAACTAAAGATCCCGTGTACCACAACTAAGACCCAGCGTGACCAAATAAATAAATATTAAAAAAAAAAAAAAAGGAAATAAGCTCCTTTGATTTGTTTATCACTTTTCTTAACAACAACAGAACAGAACATCTTTGGCTCAATTGGAATTTGGGGCTGTGCCAGGTACCAGTTTATTGTAGCTCAACTCCCAATTCACCCTTTAACAGCTGCTCTGTGATAATGAACTTGACTCTTTAAGCATTTCCTTACAGTGAGGCCAACGTTAGGCTTTGTCAGTAGAAGGTGCTGCAGGGACACTGCAGTGGTTCCGGCACACTGTGTTTTTGCATCGTCCTGTCCCTCAGTGTTGCATGCATACCAGAACAACTGTGATTCTCTGCTCCAGCCAGGAGATCAGAGCACACAGTCCTTCAGTGACCGCACAGCAGTGTCCCGGGCCTAGTAACCACCTCCCAAAGCCCTCCTGAACAGACCCTGTGTGCTGCAGTCCTTATACCCACCAGCCCCAGCTTGCCTGTGCCAAGAGCACTGTTTCCCACTAGTCCAGCAACTGTGGGCCAGTGGTGGCCTAGACAACCTGGCAAGCTTCCTGCATCCCAGTGGGCTGCATCCACACCCTTTCCAATGAGATCTGAACCCTAGCCTTGGGGAAGAGCCCCCTTCCAAGTCTGCCCTTCTTTGGGTACCCTTCTTCAGCTCTAGAGGACCATTTAGAGTTCTCTTTACATCCTTATGGTCACTTTTCTATCTTAGTTTACTCATTCTTTATTTTAAACTTCCCCTATTTGAATGACTATGTGGTTTCCATCACCTGGTTTGACCCAGACTGATACAGTGGTTGACTCTGCATTTCTGAATTCATATAGCCATGTACTCTTACCTCATCATACACCCCTCACTCTAGTGATTCAAAAAATGGTCTTTTAATAATGTACATTTCAGCTGAAATACTGGCCAACCATGCTCCTTGCATGTTTTGAAAATCCTTGAATGACGCCAGGGAATATCTTCCAAGCTTATTTTACTCTTTTCTTATATCATATAAAAGAATTCCAAGCTCAGCACCTCACCTATCCAGGGATTTAAAGTCAAATTAATTACTTACTTCACCCTCTTTTCACACCCTATTTTTTCTTCCGTTCACAAAGAGGGGACAGTCTTTTGTTCACAGTTTCCAAATAACAAGTAGAAGATTTCATCATGACTTATTCTAAAGCATTTTGTTTTGACAGGAACTTGCAGATTCTAATTATTTACTTACAGGGTAACACCTTGCAGCTAAGCCACTCAGTGCATTTAAAAATACGGATGGTCTGCCACCTATTCAATGTTCTTTAAGGACCCAGTGCTAGTCCAATCCTAGATTAGCTACTACAGCATAAAAAGATAAGTGAAGCACCCTCCCTTCTCTTCGCTGGAATAGGACCAGAACCAGGTGAAAAAAAGGAAGGAAAAAGAAGAGAGACTTAGTAGCAAAAGATAAAGAATCAAATATCTTCAAGAATAAAAATTTAAAAGTTTCATACCACATCCATTTGGCCTTGAGATTTTTTTGGTTTTTTTTTTTTTTGCGGTACGCGGGCCTCTCACTGTTGTGGGGCCTCTCCCGTTGCGGAGCACAGGCTCCGGACGTGCAGGCTCAGCGGTCATGGCTCACGGGCCCAGCCGCTCCGCGGCATGTGGGATCTTCCCAGACCGGGGCACGAACCCGTGTCCCCTGCATCGGCAGACGGACTCTCAACCACTGCGCCACCAGGGAAGCCCCCTGGCCTTGAGTTCTTAAATGAAGAAGCTGAATTAAATTTAAAAATAAAACTACCTACAACAGAGCAGTTCCTATACAAAAGTAGCGGGGAATTTGCAATACTTCCCTATATGCCTTAGTAATGGAAACAAGCAAATATCTGTTTAGGACATTCAACTCACCAGCATGCAAATAACTTGACATTTTATAACTGTATTTTCAGTATCATTTGAGATTCCCTGAGTAAATAGTTTCCGATCTATATGCGTCTCTCTGACATGTGAGGGAGGCCTCAAGAAATGCCACCATCTGAAAGTTATCACGATGGAATTTCAAATGTAATGAGCTGCATCTCATGTCTGCGTAGAGAGCTTCAACAGGACTGCAAGAAATGTTCTCTTCCTTCCCCCCCCCCAAATAATTCTAAAAGGTCACACCAGTCTAATGGTGATAGGAGACTGCCAAGAATTTTTTAAAAATTAGGCATCTTATAAATTATAATTTTTTAAAAACAGAAATGACTGAGGCAGGCAAAACCTATATGCATCAAGAAAAAACAAAGATAGAGGATTAACATCCTCTCAATGACCAGAAAAATCTGGCCATATATTCACTTATTTCCATTTTTTTAAATTTTAAGTAAGTTAATTTCCCACAAAAATGTAAATATATTTCAACCCTCAGCATTTTCTACTTTAATCAGCCAGCAGGAAACCAACATAAAATTTAAAAGAAGGAAACTATGTAAAAATATAAGCAAATGCTTTTTCTATTCTTATCCCACCCTGTGAGCATAAAGCAACATTTCTGGAAACTGATTATTAACTAGAAAGGAATGAAAGGAGGCTGCCTGCTCATTACCACTCAGCAAAGAACTAGTTTTTAAAATTAAAAACTAAAGCAAGGCATTCCAAAAAGTGGTTGCAAAAGAAATTCTGTAAAGTTTCAAACTAACCTAATGACAGTTGAGAAAACAAACTGTCACCAGCACTCAAGTCCTTCAGCAGAGCACCCCATACTTTGTTTGCCAAACAAAATATCACGAAATGTGGGGAAACACAGGAAGATATCTTATCATTTAACTCAGGCTCCTTTAACAGATTATGAAATCAAAGACCAGATAAGTTTCTTTGTTTTTCTTTAAAAACTGCTCTGTGACCAGCCTTATGAACAGGTGGAATAAATAGGGTGCGATTTTAGAGGCGCGAGGAGATCACCCTGCCCTTGCAATTTCTTGACCAGCCTAGAGGGTATCTGGAATAGTGCCATTAGACTTATTCTACTGGACTGTGCATTATATCTAAGACTGAAAGTGGGAAGGGCATTTATAGATCATTAGTCCAAACTCATTCAAGGTGCATATCTGAATTACACATAGGTAAAGATCTCTTACGGAAATGACTGGGTCTCCATAACCCCAGAGCCTGGCAGATGGTAATAATGCAAATTAATTGTAGTGTTGGTGAAAATGGCCAAAGAATCAGATGACTCAGAGAAGTGCTGATATGGAATCCTTTGGGAATAAGACTCCAAAAGAGGTAAGTTTTGAATAAGAGGAGGGGGAAGAAGGAGGAGGGGGAGGGCGAGGGGGAGGAGGGTAAATGTCACTATCCTATCTTAACACGTGTAAGTCAATGCAAGATGACTGACAAATTTTGCAACTATTTTGAAAAATTACCAATTTTTTTTTTTTTTTTTTTTTTTTGCGGTACGCGGGCCTCTCACCGTTGTGGCCTCTCCCGTTGCGGAGCACAGGCTCCGGACGCGCAGGCTCAGCGGCCATGGCTCACGGGCCCAGCCGCTCCGCGGCATGTGGGATCTTCCCGGACCGGGGCACGAACCCGTGTCCCCTGCATTGGCAGGCGGACTCTCAACCACTGCGCCATCAGGGAAGCCCCAAAGATGTTTTAATTCTTAAAATCTTGTTAGCTAGGTTAGTAAAATCACAGCAGTTTAATGTGATAGCTAGGGGGAAAAATCACCAAACTAGCTCATGACTTTTTTTTCCTTCTCCTAGGAAGTTGTAAGTTATATAGGTCCTATATTTGTCCTTCTTTTTAAATGGGCACAAAGCAGAGAAAATAAAACTATGACATGTTTTATTTTTGTGTTAGCTATTCAGCCTGGGGCTATTTTTCTTTCTTTCCCTTTCCCAAACAATGTACCTTTTAGATCTGACACCAGAGACAGAAGGGGGAAAGAAAAAAAGGAACACTGAGCTCCATCAAGCAAATTTTTACTTCTGACAAAAACACTGGACCAGATGGATTGCAGAGACTTGCCAAGAGCACAGTTAAATGTTCGCAGGAGGACTGCTAACATAAGCATGGAACTTGCTAGTTCTTCTATCTCTGTTTTTGTTTTATTCCAACAACCAATGGCTAAGAAATGCCAAGGAAATGATCCCCAGGCAGATTCAGTCTTTTGCTTTGCACATTACCTAAGTGTTAACACCTTAGATGCACTGGTCTCTAAGACAAACAATTACAGAAATAAATCTCCCAGGAGGCAGAATTTCTCCAGAGGTATTTCAAAAACTGTTAAGATGCTTTCAAAAAGAACACCACAAAGGCTCTGACACAGTCTGGGTCAGGGCTGGGAGGAGAGCATCAACAACAAATGACGGGAAACAGCAGCCCCCATAACGATGCTCCGCTAAAGTACTGCCCGATCCCCGTGCAGAACAGAGCTACCTGTGCCCTTCAGCTGTTAGGACATGATGACAACACTCCCCAGAGGACTGCTTCTCTCGCTGATTTTGTTCTTGTTGTTTTAAGACTCTAATTGGGAAAATCAGTTTGTGATTCTGTTTTATGACCTGAAGAGATGAATGGCCTTTTTAAGAAAGGTTTTCCCAAAAAACCCCACAAAATCCATCCAAAGATGGCCCCCACTCACCCGGAGGCAAGAGAAGCAGGAAGTACCTCGGAATCTTGGCCCAGGGCCAGACCCCATTCTAGACGGATGCTCCCACCAGCCAGTTAACTCCTTGGCACCTGCCTCACTGTTGAACATGAGGCTCTCTGCCATCCACCTCAACTATGAAACCACCTGGATGACAACCCAAGAGGGCAATGCTGGAATCTGTGTCCACTTCAGCAATCTAGGCAGAGCTTTATCGTTTCCTAGGCCCACAGCAGATGGAGGTAGGAAAGGCTGGGTTCAAACAAAACTGAACTGGGAAGAACATAATCCTCACTGAAAATGTTTCTCTGCCACTTCAGTGTTGTTTGGGGGGAGGTATCCAGGGGATGATGACCTGGGCACCTGCAGAGCTGAATTCTGCTGACACTGGTTGTTTAAAAAAGTGGACTAATGCCCCCTCAGTTGGCAAATGCTGCTGTGCCCGTATCCCCAAAGGAATCCCTTGCAGCTCCTCCTTTCCCTGGGGCCACCTCAGGCCTCCCCACCATCCAGCAACTAAAGAGGACATCAATACCAAGCCTTCAGCCAGCGTCTCATCAGGGGCTGCCCATTCCATGCCAAGGTGTTAGGTAATCTGATGACTGCCCCTGGGAAACTTTTGGGCACAGATGATGGAGATTGGGTTGGGCAAACCTTCTCTTGTTTTCTGCCCAGTCTAATAAAATGAAAAAAATAAAATGAGGAGGATGGGCTTTGGCCACTTAGAAAAATATAATGAATTGGAACCAAGTATGGGAATCGGCTTTAATTTGTAAAATCTCAGTGTTAGAAAAGGTTGGAAGGGGGCCTTCCACAGGTGCCCTATCCAATCTCCAAGCTTTACAGACGAGTTAAGAGACTTACAGTCACCTGCTGGTCAATGCCTTGGCCTCAGTCTCTCCCCTGGCTCACTCTGCTTCTCCTGAGTTGTTTTGTTTGTTTGTTTGTTTTAAGACAAACTATTTGTGTTACAGTCAAGTGTACCAGAGACTGGGCTAGGAGGTGAACAATATGAGATGTTTTTCCATTAAAATACACGAAGGATCTCTAATCAGCATGCAATTGATCAGTGAACACCTAGAAGTTCCTGACATCTGCAAAATGAATTGGTTCCTTTAAGTTAAACATTCCCCCTGTCATATTAATTACACTACTCACCTAATTAAGAAAATCATCCCTCAACTGCATAAAGACAAACTTCCCCACAGACCCTGCCAATGATCTCTGTGCCCAACTGTTGCAATGCCATTAATGAGATTTGACTCTACTGAAAAATTAAAATTTTAACCAGGGCCACAGGAAAATCTCATGAGCCAGATAAATATAGAAAATATAGAGGTTAAATTTCAGGTTTCAAGATACCTCTCCAAACACACAACACAGCATAGAAAAATAACCTTGGAAATGTCATTTAAAAAAAACAAAAAGGAAGAGGAGAGAAAAAGAAAACATGAGTCATTGATAAACAATCTGTTGACAACTTTGTTTAAAACTATACTAAGTATTTTGGGGTATTAACAATTGCCCATTATTTCCCCTTGGAATTGCAGAAAAGCTGGCTCTGATGGCAAAGACAGATGGCCCAGCCCCTTAACTGAGTCATCCCTGGTTATAGTTTCAAAACGCTTCCTGGCATCATGGCAGCTGCCCTGAATGAATGTCATACAAAATGTGATCAAGGCCTCCACTGGGAAAGTCCCATGGCATTCACTCCACTTCTAAGATGTTCTCAAGGGCTCCAGAAATCAGGTCCTCTGAACTGTCCTCAGTTCACAGATTCTCAGAGCAGGGGGGTCTTACACATCATCCACCTGCCTATTATACAAGACAGAGGGGGAGTGGAGCCCCAATGACTTAACTAGGGTCACAGTTCATGGCACAGCAGGGAACAGCACCCGGGTATTTGCACTCCTGGCTCAGTGCCCTTCCGTCTTTATATCACTGCCTAATCTTTCCAGTTTTAGTGAAAACTGAAATTTCTCACGACTCAGTTGTTTTCACAAGGATACTCATGCTTCATGACTGTGTTTCTTTTTAATCTGGAGATCTAAGTAGCGGACGTAAATGAGATATTTGTGTCCCATGGATTCTTCCTTGTTTTAAGGTGACATGAAAAATGGCAGATCCTACACTTTCCACTTCACCAAAGATGGCCTAGGGACACGTGTCTCAGCCTCCTCAGATATCTCGTTCCCTGCCTGCTAGCTACTGTGAAGGAACAAAGGCAAGGTGAGCTGAGTCGCTGAGCAAGCCACGCACCTAAAGTGAAATGTACTGGAGGAGAGGACTGGTTTCCTGGGTCTGTGTCACATTCAAAATACCCGCAAAGCTTCTCACCACGCCCAAGTTGGAATCACGGAGGAAATAAAACTGTGCCTCCGTGTCTCCTATCAGACTTGGGGCTTATGGAGACTGTGAACAGTTCTGCCCACCTTGCAGATGACCCAACAGCCTCTGATGACGCCACCAGGGAGGGGGCCAAGATCTAGGGCATCTGGATCACGTCTAAACTCAAACCCATCAGGGGAACCAAAGCTCCTACGATTAAGTTCTAATTTAAATCCCCGGGGTCTTTTCCTAGTCATTGTTTTCATCTTTCGTACACAGCTATACAAACAGGGGGGAAATGAACTTATTTTCAACCCAGCTGGTTCACTAACGTGCGGAGGTCCCCAGAGCTAGGTTCAGGCACATCTCTTGGAGGTGCTGGGGTGCAGCGGGATGCTCAGCTCACAGCACTGCAAGTGCTGAGAGTGGAGGGGTTTGCTCACGACCTCACCCCATCCCCAAAGAAGCCTCGCTGGGCCAGCGTGTCGGGCACACCTACTCTTGAGGCCTGCAGGCCCAGAGTAACGCCAGAACCCAGGCTGCTCACCTCTGGGAGCCCCTGCACCGCCTTCCCCTGATGCCTCTCCCTCCCTGCGCGCAGGGAAGCGCACTTTGGGGAAGAGGTGGAGAGCAGAGTCCTGGCAGCCATCCCGGGAAAGGGGAGCTTTTCTGCTGCTCTGTCCTTGACTGCTCCAACAGCTGTGAACCCTTTCCTTCGTTTATTTTCAAGCAATTAAAACTACAGCTTGATATCATTATTGTAATCCCTCCACATCGTATTTAGGGGGATTTTTCGTTATTAAAGACCTCGTGTATCCATCCTGAAGAGAGAGAACGGTCTAGAGGCACCCCAGACCCTCAGCAGAGTCACCTGATTGGTTCTCATGCCCGAGAAGGCCAAACCCTTGGAAATCAGTAGTTGAAAACATACATGTGGCCACATTTTTCCTCTCCTTTGCTTCCATGCCCACTTGGAAAAGAAGAAGAAAAACTGGAGATATTTGCAAAGGTTTTATGAAATATGAGCTTTGGCTAAGCAAATGTTTTTGAAAATATCTGGACCATCCAAATAGAACAGATGTTTTTACAAAATTTTCCACCGTCCAGTGGCTGTAGTGCTATGTGATTCTGGCCCAATGTTCAGCCCCCAGGCAGGCTGTCAGTGGCCTGTCAGTGGTCAGAAGAAAGGGCCCCAAGTCATACAGCCCCTCTGATCCTTTAGAACAAATTCTTTTCCTTCTCCTAACCCATTTTTTTTCCCTACATGCTAAAAGGAGTCTCTGGCATTTGAACAGCATGGAGGTCCAGAAGCAGAGTGTGAAGGCGGCAGGAAGGTACCAAATTCCCTCCATAACGTTCATCAACAAAGCCTAAAATGTCACAAGTACAAGACTTATTTCTTACTACGTCCTGAAGCATGAAGGTCATCTAAAATCCCCTGTTACAACGTGAGCTCCTGGAGGGCACAGACTTGTTTTTATTCATCTTTGCCCAGCATTTAGCATATTGCACACACAGAGCAGACAATAAATTTGATTGACTTGAATTAAAGCTACAAATACCTTTGTGGGAACAGGGCCATGACCAGCAGGCATCTTAACTAGAACTGGTTGCCAGGTAAAAGCAAGATAAACAGAGTATTCTTCCAGGGTGAATGCAGCTGCCTAATAGGGAATGGGGTTGGTTTTCCCACCCTATGAAAAGCCAGCCTCCCCGTATGTAGGGAAGCATCCGAAATGTCAGCAGGTAATGCGATGTGATACAAAAGGCTCCACACTAGATGCAGCCCGGAACTGGCGCATGGGAAAGGTCTGGCACCAAAAGAGACCCTGTGGGTTTTACAGGGTCCAGGAAGGCCCCCCAGAATGTTCAGAGAAGAGTTCAGATCACAGCATGTTTCTTTGCAGCTTTTATCCACTGGCCTGAAGATGTAATACCTTTAGCTGAGACACCTCCATCAATCACAACATCAGGAAGGCGTTACAACTTAATTGCTAAATTCACATTCTTCTGAAACATCCTGCCTAGACTGTCCTCAAAAACATCTTGAATCCTCCTCCCAAACAAATGTTTACAATGAAACTTTCACTTCTTTTCTTTCTCATGGGGCCATTTGGAAAGGTTTTGATTTTTCAATAAATATATTAATACACAAGTGTTATTACTTTCTGTAAAAGTATTTTTAACCCAACTCCTAACCTGCCAATATTTCTGCTGAACCTTCCACTTACCATTTGCCACCCACATACAGACCCACAGATGGACCTTCCACCCAGTGACAGCACTTACAGCTGATTAAAGGGTTTGGAGGTGATGACAAAAATATGCTTGGTTTACAAAAGCAGGCAACATGGAAGGGCACATCTGTGACCAGAAAAAGCACAGATTTGCAGAGGAAGCTGCTTTTGATTTGCATTCTGACTGCCCGGGTTCAGAAAGAGAATGGCCGGTCCAGATGCTTACATGGCACAGTGTCCTGAGGGATCTCATACTTAATATCTTCCTGGTCTTCCTTATTCCAAAACTATGGAACAAAACTACTACTAATGAAAAGGAGCTGATTTGGGCTTTTTCTTCTTATCAGAAGATGGAAAATGCTAAAGAAGAAACTAGTGATCCTGTAGGTTTAACATAACCATCTGAAATCTATGAGAACACTCAACATTTGCATTAAACATGTCTTCCATTCTAAAATATGCCAAAATGAAGAACTTCCAATAAGATGCATGAAGGAAATACAGACTGCTTGTATAAACTGGATTCCGCTACAAATAGGATGGATATACTTCAAACACAGTTTGCACCTTAACCCTGCATCTGTTATAACTGCCCTGGAGCACTAGGCCAGCTCTTTCATTTCAGTGAGAAAGTGTGATAATGTTGTCAGCCCAGGGTGTAAAACTGACTTGAAACAAACTGCTATAATCAACTTCCCCCCAGACCAACTGAACTGTATGCATGGTAGTATGTAATAAATAATTAATGCAATTAAAGAAATGGTGTGCGTGCACTATGGAATTTAATATGTTCAAGCTGAAGAATAAAGCTCATTTAAAATAATGGTTACCATATTTACTTACAGATATGACTACATACAACTCCATGCTTAAATAGCAAAAAAAAAGTCCTCCAGTCAGGTCTTTAATGTAAACTGGCATTGCTTCACCTTTGAAAGAAATATCCCCAGACATACAAATTCTTGTATAAAACTTAAAAAAAAAAAAAAAAAAGCCTAGAAATAATTGCAGAAATTAGAAAAAAGAAAATACATATAAATCACCTATAATTCGGCTCCCTTCCATCCCTCAAAAAACCTAGAACTAACATTTTAGAAGTAAAGCTATAAACACTTAATAGTGGCTGGTTCAAAAAGTTGGGGTGGGGTTAGAGCATCAGGGGAGGATGAACTTATCATTTAAATGTTTTATCATGTGCATGTAACATGATTTTAATTTAAAAAACTAGTTTATACACATGTACATACCTTCCAGACTTTTCTCTGGGTACATATTGAGATTACATTGTGTGAATGACAGAAAAACAGAAAGACAACCTCTCTCACCTTGTTCCCCTCTCCTTCCCAACCACGGGGTGGGGTGGGGTGGGGTGGGGCGGGGTGCGAGGGGGAGAAACTAGCTTTGCCCTCTACCAGGGCTATATGACTTTTATAGTTGGCACTATCTGTAGGTGTGTGCAGGGAGGAAAATGTGACCCACAATCTTTCTTTCACATGAAATACAAGACTACTGTTTTCTAGATTTCACCCATTTGAATCTCCTAAGTTTTTAAATGAGCACCAGTGCCTAGAAAGTTACACACACAGAGCTCGCACTGCCAGAGCCTGGCTGGAGACCCGCTCTCCGACTTCCCACCCACCCCAACCAAGGCTGCTCTCAGAAGGGCTATTTCACATCTGCCGTTGCACTGCCCCGTTGCAGGATCAGCCCTCAGACCTGTCCCCCCGGGTGGTGACTTCAGGCTGCCCACCACCCCTCAACACAGGAATGCTCACAGTTTGCAAATCAAGTCATGACCACCGGACTCTTTGAGCCTGAATCTCTGCATCTTGCTGTACTTTTCATTTTTAAACCAAAGCAGTTTTTCTCTTAATGGTCTGGCCTAAAATGGTCTCCCTTCCACCACCCATAATTTTACCAGGTGCACTTAAAACCACCAAGGTGTACTCCCCTTAGAGGAATACTGAGTCCTCACCCCTCGTCACGTTGACGCTACCTGTTTATGTCCCTGACTTCGCGTCTGCATCCTTCTCCCTGCCTGGGGGGATGCTGGCTGCCACCTCAGGAGGGATAACCACTCTTCTGCGGTCAGTTTCAAAGTAACTAACCTTCCGTATGCCCGAAACCCCTGGATTTGTGAATTCTTTGCTGAAGAGGGAGAGCAGGTTCAAAGAAAACCTCATGACTACATGGTCAAATGGGTTGATAAGAAGTAAAATATAATAATATAAAATAATCATAACTGGAAAGAAATCATATATGAAAAAGGAACCCAAATGCCACATAAACACAATCATTTAAGTTGAAATAGATGCTGAAAAAGAACAGTTTTCTTTAGTTAAAAAATCAGAGGTGGGGCCTCCCTGGTGGTGCAGTGGTTGAGAGTCCGCCTGCCGATGCAGGGGACACGGGTTCGTTTCCCGGTCCGGGAAGATCCCACATGCCGTGGAGCGGCTGGGCCCGTGAGCCATGGCCACTGAGCCTGCGCGTCCGGAGCCTGTGCTCCGCAATGGGAGAGGCCACAACAGCGAGGGGCCCGCGTACCGCAAAAAAACCCCAAAAACAAAAAAAAAAACAGAGGTGAGGCTTTCCCTGTGCAATTTATTCTATCACTTTCTTATTCTTTAAAGATACAGCTAAGTAACAGCATTATAAAGGAGTCACCGCAAAATTTCAAAGCGCCTCACACTTACCTATGCAATGCTGTTTTTTCAGGGTGTGGGAGAAGATGTTGAAATTATTTGGCCCCGATACATTACTTTGCCCCAGATAAGTTAACAAGTCAGTGTCATAATGTCAGAAGAGGGACCATTAAACATTCATTCAGGTCACTGAATGAGGTGCGCTTGTGGCTAAATATAGTAATTTTTAAAATTTTTAAATTGTGGTAAAATACACATAACATAAAATTTACCATATTAACCATTATAAGTGTACAGTTCAGTGATATTAAATATATTCACAATGTTGTGCAACCGTCACCACCATCCGTCTCCAGAACTCTTTTCATCTTGTAAACTAAAACTCTACAGCCATTAAACAATAACACCCTTCCACCTGCTCACCCCTCCATCCCACCATGCCCCCCACCCCTGCCCAGCCCCTGGCAACCCCCAGTCTACGTTCTGTCTCTGAGTAATTGTTTCTTTTATAGGAATAATTCCAAAGTTTGAGTCATGGAATAGAGCTGAAACCGGAAATGGGATTTTAATATTATGCACAACACCTTAAAAGGCCAACAGGAAAGGAATATCCCATGTGAAGCAGAAATCCAAGGTAAAGAAGATCTGAGAAACAAAGAAATTTGTAGGGCTTAAAAAACAGAAATACGTATATGTGTATATATCTACACACAGAGATTTCCAGTCTATGGGATAAGCTTCATATTTTTATGGAAGAAAAAAGATTCATGGCTTATTAAATAATAAATATGGTAGAAGAAAGCTGAGTAAGCTACTATTCAGTACTCTGGAGTTTATAAAAGAATACTTTCATAATTATTGTGATCTTTACATTTTGCGTAATATTTCTTACTAATGAGAACATCCCCCACCCTCCCCACTGTGTGAAATTATTTGTTTTTCAATTGAAATTGAATTGACATTATTATACACAGCCTCATTTTGGGACAAAGGCTACCCCACTCACTGGAGGATCTACTGTGAATACCACGGGCCCAAAATGAGACTTTCTGATGCCTGGCTGAATCGTTCATAAGAAATGTCATTAACAGTAATAACAACTACTCCTGATTTATGTCCTTATTTTCTGGAAAGAAATCCAGGATGAAAGGATAACATGAGCCTGAAAATAAAATCTGCTTTTAATGAAATCTACTCAGACACCAAGCAGGGTGGAGAGAGGGGGTTAAGGGCATAGTCTTTGGAGCCAAGCAGATCTGGGTTTAAATCCTGATACCTCACTTCAAACCTGTGACCTGGCAGGGGCTTCCCTGGTGGCGCAGTGGTTGAGAGTCCGCCTGCCGGTGTGGGGGACACAGGTTCGTGCCCCGGTCCGGGAAGATCCCACATGCCGCGGAGCGGCTGGGGCCCGTGAGCCATGGCCGCTGAGCCTGCGCGTCCGGAGCCTGTGGTCCGCAACGGGAGAGGCCACAACGGTGAGAGGCCCGTGTACCGCAAAAGAAAAACAGCAACAAAAAAACCCTGTGACCTGGCAAATCACTGAACCTCTCCACACCTGTGTGTCCCCAGGTATCAGTGAGTATCTGTGGAGTCAGGCTGTTGGAAGGATTGTCTGAAATGACAAAGGGAAAGCTCTCACTCGGCAGCAAACTTCTCTCATTACTATACCCCAGCATCTCCGGTAGTAACAGAAGTGAGACTTCCTCTCCACTACTGCTGCTCCAGAGAAGCCATTAATTGACTTACAATAAGCCATTGGCTTGATAGTGAGCTGACCTACTCCAAGAAAATAAAAAATTATTGGTTAAATAAATGAGAAAATAAAAAGTACATATATGTATAGAGAAGATAAAACCTACTCCTATCCCCACTTTCCCTTATTTTTTACCTTTAACGGTTTCACGTGTGTTATTCCAAACCTCCTCTATGCACTTATAAGTGTATATTGTAGTTGGTTGGTTCCCCCCTGCCGCCAAAACAGGTTCATACTGTACCTAACTGTTCTGCAGACTTGCTTTACTCAACAATAGAGTAAAACATTACCCTTTTTAACGGTTTCCTAGAGTGAATATACTTTAAGCATTCCCCATATTAATGGATATTTCGATGAATCCATTTTTTTTTGCTAGTAAAAAAAAAAAGTTGAGCTAAGTGGTCTTGCTAAGTACTTGACTTATTTGAAACAATTTTACACTAGCTATCTTGATCACAGTGACATCAGATCATAAATAAGGTCAAAATAACATAACAAGAGAGATGAGAAGGCAAGAGAACTTCCATTGGCATTTGGAGCATTTTTTCACTTTTGACTCAAAACATAACCATTGTGGAGGCATGCCTTCTCCCCGTTCTCAGGGCAGAGACAAAGCTCACATGCTTAGAAGTATGTGTTTAGGATTCTAGACTTGGTTTCACTAAAATGGCCTTGATTGGATGGGGTCCCTCCTAGTATTAAAACTGCTCTAATTGCATTCTTCAAGCCAGCTGAAGGCTGACAGCTTCCGCTCCGGGCTCATTATCAGGGCACTTCAAGGGGCTCCATTATGAGCAGAGCACCTGGTCCAAATTTATTTCAACGGCCCAGGGCAAAATGGGAAGGTGCTTAATGTTCAACCACAATGGTGACATTTTTACGAGATATCCAAGGTTCAGAAACAAATAAATGAAAGGTTTGAAAGGAGCACGAACAGAAACTGTGACAATAAAAATTCAACATTAATATATCAATTTAAAACCATATACCACCCATACACTTGGGGTAAGGCCAAAGGTTCAGTGCAGGCTAAACAGAAAGAAAAAGGAGGATAAAAAAGCCAGTACCCAACTCCTCCCCTGACAGGCTTTGCTAAAAAGACAGATCAAATGTTTAATTTCAGGATAACAGAATGAGAGGCAGATACTGAATGCTAGTTAGGATAACAGAAAATTCAGCCAGAATTCAGAGTGTCAGTTTTAAATGTACTATGTCCACACCTTTTCTCTGGTTTGCTTACACCATTGCTGTCTCTCTGACTTTTAAAAGTACTCTTTTGGAAATGAGTAAGTTAAAATGCCTTACACAGATGTTTCCATGAGAAAACATTGGGCGAATATGTATTTAGAGCTTTTTAATAAATGTATAATAGGAAAAATTTCCCAGGTAGATCACAGCAGGTCCAAAGTAAACATTACAACCCATTGCATAAATCTATACCTAGAAACTTCTTGTCAAGTGGGATTTTGCTCTCTGTGGCTGAGTATTTGCAGAGGACTTAGTATGCAGACAACAACCAATTTTAAAGCCCAAAACCCAGCTGCAGAGCATTAGTGAGCTCTACCCTCCACCAAGAATCTGTTTAAAGAAACGTTTAAAATAAATATTTGTATTCTTTTACTAAACACAACAATGACACTCACACGTTGGAATCTAAGAAAATGATGAATGAAAAATTATCACACAGGCACTTTACAATGGGAATGCTGACTAAACTGGAGCTATACGGATTTACTAAATGTTTAGTCTCTTAAGAGAAAAAGAGGAAGCTAATTAATCAACTGCACTTGGACATTTTTTTCAACTATTAGTTGCTTTCGGTATTGTAATTTTATCTTTCCCAAGCATTTTCCTATTAAGCCGGCCATACAGATGTGCAAACATTAATTGGCCAGACCATAAGGGCTTTAATTATTTTACTGATTTTAAAAGGCAATTAGGCAGCACCTATTTTTCACATATTGATTGTACCTACTCTGGTTTTCAATCTGAATTCATGAATCATTGGGCAACTGGTATAACCACAGGCTGCTACTTTAGCCTTTTATTCTGTTTTTTCTAACAGACGAATAAAAGCACTTAAAATTAATTACCTGATAGACTCACCCTAACTAAGAAAAAAACAAACAAAAAAAGCGTGGCAAAATCCCTTTAGAATAAATTCTGTATGTAAGTCACCCAGCAAAGTGACCAGTTGTGTGACGGCGGGCAGGCCCTCCAGTGCTAGGTCTTAGAATTTGGGAACTTGATCTGGGTGTTCAATAGGGTTTTTGGTCCTGTTCTGAGTCAGCCTTGCTTGTGCCTCTACTGTGTTCTGCAGTCTCCTTTGAAACTACTTAAAGGGGTGGAGCTCTGGGAGTCCACAGGGAATTTCCAAGTTCACCATGGAAACTGAAGTAGTCATTTGGATTCTGTACATCCAGTTCCGGTTTCTCCTTCACTTCAACATCTCTCATTATCCTCCCCTCCTTATATATATATATAAGACCCGCTATATAAGATAGATCAAAATAACAGACTGCAGTGACGGCTATTCACGGTGGTACTTATGAGGCAAACATCCCCAGCCTTTCCCACCTTTCTGGAACAGAAGGACACGGAGGGGTCTGGAACAATTTCACAAGATGCCATATCGCATGAAAAAATTTGAGAACCGTTGGTATACAACAGATAGTTTTCTAGCTTTTGTACACCGTCCCAGCTCTGCTTTAGGAGGCCACTGGAATGATGATAATGCACCATTTATGGGCAAGGTGATGCGGTAGAAAGAGACATAGATTCGGGTAAGAAGACCTGGCTGGATCCAAGCACTGGATGGCACTGAATAGCTGTGCAACTGTATGCAAGTCATCTTTTAGCCTTTTTAGCTTCTCCATCTATAAAATGGTAATAATTATGCCTGTTTTACCTATAACAGAGGACCGCTGAGTCCATCACACATGCATATGAAAACACCTTGTAAATTGGAAACGAGCGTTACAAACGACAAACATTTCTATAGAAGCCATTTCCTTCATTCAATCACCTGTGCTGCCCTCTTGTGGTGAGCAGGCTGCAATGCTACTCAAAAGGCCAAGTTATTTTGTGAATTGCAGATTCTATTACTACCAGATTATTTTTATGCAACTAACCCTTGATTGTTAGGCTAGTGGAGAGAGGGACACTTGACATGGAATATACAATGAAAAGGATCTACTTGGTTTTTTGTTTTTTTTTAATCTTGATGACACAGCAGAACCTGAATTTCAGTGACAGAACAGAAAGGAAGTTTAAGGAAGGAATCCTAAATTTTTGAACAGTGACTCCAGACACTATACTCCTACTCATTTTTTTGTACCACTAGACAGGGATAAAAAATTGTTTGGGAAGTGTAAAATAAAGTACTAGACGAAAAGAGAACTTGTCTCAGGAGATCAGCTGAGGAATGGTGGGAAGTCTTGCCCTCCATCCTACTCTGCACAAAGATATTCAAGCCAGTGGAATTATTGACGAATTGTAGGAACAAAAAGCCATCGATACATCTGCCTCTAGAACTAGGACAACAGACCTTTAGAACGGCTAGGGACCTGAGATATCGTGTTGTTCCACTTCCTTTCTTTACGGTTGAGAAATCTAAGATGGAGATAATTGAAAAGACCCGACTAACTGGGGCTGAATCCCATCAGAGCACACACCGTCACACCCAGCAGCCTCCTGCTTCCGATCTTATCATGTCTCAACTCACTGCTCAAAATACAACTTCATCCCCATTTCTCTGTGACACTGGTATACAGCAATGAGAAATACTGAAAACTACTGAAAAACTAAGGGGAACAAAATAAAATATTGATATTATCATTATGAGAAATCATGGAAGTAGCAAGTCCCCCCCCCCAAAAAAACTTGACAGTTTATCCCTGGGTTAGCAAATATTAAAATAATACCAACAACAGTTAGTTCACAAGCAAATCAATAAAGGCTTGTTGGTGGACTGAGTGAGCACTCAAGAACTTGGTGCCTCTCTCAAATGTTTAATTAAGAAATATTTAATTATACTCACTATGCAGCCGGCTCTGTTTTAAATGCTTTCTTTGCTACTTATAACCTCATCACGATCAGCCGTGCTGTTAACAACCTTTATTGACTACATCAGTTTACAAACCACAGTGAGCACAATAGATCAGACAAGTGATCTATTAATGAGGCGGGGGTGGGGGATGGTATCAAGGTTCCTTAGAAGAAATTGAGTAAGTTGGTAAACCTGGGGGAAGGGCAAGAAAACCCAATGGAAAACAGCACCGGGAGAAGCGGCTGTCGGAGCCAGAGCGTGCTTTGCATTCCTCTGCCCCCAGGGCAGCAGAGAACACAGTTGGAATGTGACCAAGTCATGTTAAGGTTTTGGGGACTGAGCTGAGTGTTCCCCCCTTATGATAATAACATTATGATGAGAGAAAACACATGCAGACAAATGGCACCTTGGAAGACAGAACAAGCCTGTTCAGCTCCAGCTTGGAGAAAGGTCCCGGGAGGAGTGTGGGAGGGGTCTATATCCACAGAGGATGAGCATGGGGGGGAAGAGTCAAGAGCCTCCAGGTATCAGTTCGCAAGGTTTGGTCATGATCAGTGCCAGTAAGGCAAGTAACTGCCACATCCACTAGCTTGTTCTACCTGTAAGGCCAACTGGCCCGAGGCAGGGGAACACAATCAGATTCACAGGTTGCATCAGAACGAAATTCTCCAGACCACCCAGTTCCAGAAACTGCCCTGGAGACATTCCGGACCACCCAGTTCCAGGAACTGACCTGGGGACTTTGAAACCAGCCCAGCCTTCCCGGCTTTCGAGGGGCGGGACTAACGGTCCCCCAGGATACCCGAAAAGACCACCAAATAAGGAACACCCTGCGCCCTCCCAGATTCACCACACCCCTTTCCCTTCTTCCCCTATAAAATCTTGCCCAACCCTCGCCCGGACGCGACTTCTCTGGCTCCCTTTCTCTCGGACCAGTGAATCTCGCCCGGGAGCGCTCCCTAAAGCTCACTTGAAGCTTTCCTGTTTCGCGGTGCCGTTTGTTAAGATCCGACCTTACACTACCCATTCGCTCTGGCTTAGAGTGGTTGGTCTCAGGGACTTAAAAGGGACCTGGGTCTACAGAAGGCAGCATCCCTGCTCCTGGGTGAACTAGCCGGGCCCGGAGCCTGATACTACCTACAGAGGGATGCGGGACAAGAGCTGAGGCAACAATGACAAGCAGGAACTTAGTGAAATGTAAAGGCCAACAAGTGTGAGGTGCTCAAAACCTCATGAAGAATGACTCGATATGCCTTTATTTTTTGTGTTTCCATCTTCCCAAATAGGAAAAAAAAAAAAATTAACACAGACTGAACTTCTATTTTTATATATTCACGTATTATGACATTCTCTAACAAAACTCTGTACTCTTATACCCTCTTGATAAGATCAATAAAGTAAAGCTATTAATCTACACATCTGACTGATGATAGTTTAATAAGTGTTTATTGAAGAAATCAATGACAAGGTAATATTAAGGGGCTAGATAAATTATCTCAAAAGTTACTTTCAACCTAAAAATGGTACGTTTTGAGATAGCAAATATGCTTATTATTGAAAAGTCCCTATGCTAGTTTAGAATAGAGTATGTTTGATCATTATGAGAAAGTATAAAACTTTCCTTAGGCAGATGTCCTCTGACAAAAGGAAGTGAGATTGGATGGGATTTTTCAGAAAAAAACCGTGCCAGAGGATCACCTCCTTGGAGACCAAGAGCATGTGTCTCCCCATGGGAGGGAGACAGACGTCATGCTCCTCTGCAGTCCGCGTAAACCCGGCTTCTCTGCAGCACTCAGCTGCACCGGCCAGCCTCCCTCATGGAAACTGTCTTCTTGGCTTCATTTGTCTTAGCCCATTCAGGCTACTCCAACAAAACACCACAAGCTGGGTGACTTGTGAACAACAGAAATTTGTTTCTCATCATTCTTTAAGCTGGGAAGTCTAAGATCAAGGTGTCAGCAGATTTGGTGTCTGGTGAGAACCCACTTCCTGGTTCATAGATGGCCCTCACATGTGGAAGGGGCAAGGGAGCTCTGTGGGCACCCTTTTATAAGGGCACTAATCTTACTCATGAGGGCTCCAACCTGGTGACCTAATCATCTCCTAAATAATACCATCCTCTTGGGGGTTGAGATTTCAACATATGAATTTGGGGGGACATAAGCACTCAGGCCATAGCATCACTGCTCTCCCACTCTGGCCATTCCCTTTGCTCTTATGCAGGCTCCCTTTGTCTAATTTTGGAGTGTCCTTGTCCTTGAGCATCTTCCTGTGTGCTCTTCTCACTCCACATGTTACTTCCTTCCCCATGGCCTTAGTTAATATCTGTACAGTAACGGCTCTCAAATTTCCTTCTCTGGCTTCACCTGCCCATCAGATGTGTACACTTGGTGACTCCCCAGGTTCCAGCATGTTCAAGATCAGAAGCATCACTTGCTCCTTCCTCTGCATCTGGTCACCGTCCTCTGATCCTCTCCTGCGTGAAAGGCACATCTGTTCACCCAGCCGCCCATCAAGACCCCTCCCTGAGGCCTTACCCCTCACTCCCAAATCACAGGGGACCCCCAGCATCCATTCTGGCTCCCAGACCTGAAAACGATGCCTGGAACTTTGGCTCCGGCGCCCCCAAATCTACTCCCTGCTCCACAAGGCAGTCAGGGCCAGCTTCTTAAATGCTAACGTGATCACCTCATCCCAGCTCAAAACCCTCCAATGCCTTCCATGGCCCTGAAGAAAATCAAAACTCCTTAAACTCTGTTCAAAGGCCCCCCAGTCCCGACCACTGCCCAGGGCTCCAGACTCTCCCGACTTAAATACTTGTCTCCCCTACTTTGCATCTGCTGTACTCCCACGTTAAAAGGCTTTCCCTTAGCCGCTTGCCTCACCCTACCCACGATGATCCCTTCCACCTGAGGCCATTCCCTCCTTCAGCTTTTCAGCTTCTGGGGAGTTTTGCCTGAACCCTTAAATCTAGATCTGGCAACCTGTCCAGGTGCTCCCTTTGGGTCTCTTCATGTCCCTCAGGTTAACCCTTATGTCTAGTCTACAATTTCCTGTTTACTTTCTAGTACCCCCCCCATTTGTTTGTAAATTGTTGAAGGCCATAAATTCTTAAAGGCTGTTTTGTTCAAATTGTGCCCCTGGAACCCAGCACGAGCCATATCACATGATAGGTGCTCAATAAGTGTTTACTGATGAATTAATGAATAATTGTTACTACTTTACTCATGAGTACTCGAGCTCTGAGTTGTTAATACAAAGTGGGAACACCATGGGTTTTAGAACAAGACAGGCCTGGGTTCCCATTCAGTTCCACAGCTCACAAGCTCTGTGATCTTAGAACATGTAAGGAAGCCTTCTAAAACTCAGTAACCAAAGCTGCGGCGGGGGGGCAGAATAAACCAACTCCACAGGCTTGTCGCGAGGATTAAAATACATAGGACATAAAGCACCAATGTACCTTGTATTATTTTTCATTTTTCAAAATTCAGTGCTACAAAGTTGTTTACTGCAGTACTAATTAACGCTATTGCTACCTTAAACTTTAGGCCATCCGGGATGTTTCTGAAGTTCTTTATGTGAGCAGTTATTCAAAGAAATAAGCCTTGCTCACTGGCCCAGCACCTTCATTCAGGGCCCTGCATTATTACTCAAGCAAATTGGTCAGTCTCATGCCTGTCAACCTAAGAATTATAGGTACTGCTCCTACAATTTACATTTTATGGTAACAAGTGTAACAGTATAAAGAAAATAGTTTGTTCTTTCCCAGGATGGTTGAAGGAGGGTAGAGAACAACTGTGAGTGTATTTTGATAAACATTTCAGTACAAAGAGTACTGAAATATACGCCAGTCTTGTAACCATCGTACTGCAACCCTTCCTGCCTGCTGAAGATTCTGGAAGAGCTCCCCTACTTTTTTTTTCCTTTTAATGGTTACTGCTGCCTTTAAGGGAATATCTTATTTTTCAATGCAAGCAAAGTAGGGAGAGATGGCTGGAGAAAGGGAGGGAGCGAAGGAGGATGAGGAGATGGGAGAAAAGGAGGAAGAAAACTTAAAACTTGCCCACCATTGTGGATTTAACAGAATCTTGCTTTACTGAGTTTACAGCACAACTAAGCCTCCCCATCCCTTCAAAAGGCAAAAACTGTAAAAAACAAAAACAAAACCAAAAAAACCCCAAAACACAAACACAAAAAACCCTTTTGGTCAGGCTAACTAGTGGCTTTGGAACCAATTACAAAGCACTGTGAGATGACTTTTTAAATTAAAACTCTTAAGCTATCCAACAAGTCAAGTAACTTGTGGCAGCTTCAATACCCACTTCAAAGGTCTGGGTTCTGACCACAGCCTTCCATCCAACCCCCCACAAATTCCAACAGAGTTAATCCTGGCTTCCTGGCCTTCGCGCTCACAAACTAGAAGAGAAGTACTGCAGACCGAAAACCATAAGAGTTCCTTTAGTCCTTTCCAGACATGACATAAGAAATCCCCAAATCAGGGTGACCCCATCTCCCCACTCCCACGATGCTGGGTAAGCAGCATCCTGCAAGGTTCATGCCTCACGAGGTGGCAAAGAGCTGGCCTCTCACTTCAGAACAAGAGAAAGTCTATGCTCTAATTCAGAAAGGATGTTTGTCCTCTTACCCACGGTGGCCCACTTCATATTATACTCTCTAAGCCTTGCATATTTCAAGCTTTGTCCTAGAATTCTTATGGATTTTGACCTAAAACATGAATTGATGTGGCTAACTGGCATAAAATCCCAAAGACATTAATACTGAAGGATTTTTAAAACGTCTTCTGATATGTATCATAACCACATTTAAAATGTTCCCTTCTGTTTTAAAATAAATGATCCAACACCTAAGTATAGATTATTTCCTAAGGAAAAAAAACTGCACAAAACGAGCAATAAGAAACCCTCTTTATTATTTAAATATTTTCTCTTTAAAGTATATACGACAAATTTTTTAGAAGCAGCTTAGGCCTTCATAAAACTACAAATAGGCAAATGGAACACTTAAATCTATACCTTTAAATATCTTCATCCCCCAAGACTAAGACCTCATATTCGCAGTATCATCCCAAGTGACTTTTTATGGCCAAGTTATAAACCCCTCCAAATACAGGGTTTACAGTGGAAGTGTTGACATCGTGTTAACTGTTGCTCTGCAAACAGGGCCCAGGAATCAAGGCACACTACATTTATGAGGCAGGTAAAAGTCTGTACCCATTCATCACAGAGCCATAGTGACAGACCCTAAGTTTGAGGTCCAGCCTCATTGGTCCAGCCAAATTAATGTACCCCATTTCTCACAGCATTGAGACCAAGAAAAAAATTTGCAGGCATTTTAATAATTGTAAGGCTTCGACATTTTTTCAGAAATCATGGCAACAGCCTTGCTAAAGCATTTCATTTACTTACACCTGCTATGGCCCATTTTTGCACATCTGCAAGCTACTAGAGAAAATTGTTCTTTCCCATAGATAATTCACGAGAATGACATGCATTTGCACCAACACAGCCTTTAATGGAGGTCCGTTACAATCATGAATTCCATGTAGCCACTCACCTAACCGACGCTGAGGCCATACCAAATTGTGATTAATTACCAAAGGAATATTCCACTCCTAAATTATAATTCAAC
Organism: Delphinus delphis; assembly: GCF_949987515.2. Classification (NCBI taxonomy): domain Eukaryota; kingdom Metazoa; phylum Chordata; class Mammalia; order Artiodactyla; family Delphinidae; genus Delphinus; species Delphinus delphis. The sequence goes on from NC_082691.1 coordinate 59,533,785, forward strand.
ATTCCTATATAAAACAATCTAAAATGTCAGCACTCTGCCTTTACGACATCATGCTATCCCAATAATACTGTTTTACAAGTAAATTCCTATTATGTATTAATAAGGGCTGTTGGTGGCTAAACATCTTGCCTCCCTAGTAATGACTTGGTTGAAGGCAATTAGGGGAGCCAGGTGCAGCTGAGCTGGGCACTCATAAAAGTTTTTAAATTTTACTATTTCCGTTTGATTTTGAGGGAGTGCATTCCAACCTTTCCAAATTAAAGAGGAAGCTATGTCCATATTTTCAGCTGTTGTGTGTTCTGACCATTACTGATAACCCCCTTTAATATCTGTTAGCTCCTTAGAAGCCAATGATCTGAGGAGTTCAAGTTTCACCCTGAACATCAATATTTCACAGCCTGTCAGTGGCTACACACACACACACACACACACACACACACACACACACAGTCCCCAGGGTAACAGAGCAGCACCTTCATTTAATACTTTCTGGGGCAGCACTGAGTAGTAAAATTGATGCATGAAAGAAAGAACTTTACTCACTTTGTTAATATGTTTTTGTTGTAGTTAGCTTGGGTCAGTAGAGGAGACATCAAATTAAAGTTTTATGTCATAATAGGAGCAATGGTTTTCCCATTACAAGAAAATCAATTTCCTTCTACAAACTACAAACACTACATAAAAGAATTAATAAGTGTAAAGACTTAACACATCTGAAGCAAGAGAAAAGGTTACCTCTGATGATGACAAATATCCTCAGAAGTAGAATTTTTAAGAGTTAACAACTTATCCACAGTAGTATTAGAAGGGCAATGTACTCTGGGAAATTTTCCTACAAGAATGATGTGCAGAAAACACAGATTCCTTTATTTAACTTATTTTGTTTTTTCTTCTCTTTATAACTCACACTAGTCAGTTTGATTTAATTCATTTTTGTAAAACAGTTGAATGTTATAAACAATCAGTTTTATGATATCAAATGATTGATCTAAAGAGTTTTGTGTTTTGTTTTTCAACAAGTTATATGGATATTCTATATATTAGCGATCAAATAGACAAAAGTATGTACCAACTGCTAATCCAAGGACCAATATCATTCCGAAAAGCTACCTAAATCCTGTTGCTGACAATGAGTCAGGACCTCATTTTGATTTCAAGAACACACTGGCCGGAACCATCCTAGGAAGTAAACCTGGAGGGGTGACTTGGTCCAAAGCCCCTTTTCAAAGTGAAAAATAATCTGCCATTTAATTTCAGAGAGTAAAATGAATATGATCACATCTGAACGAGAATAGTTTTCAAAGTGATCCCTAATTTTTTTTCTTGGCTGTCTGGGGATTTTCCCTTTCGTTTGCTTTTATTTCTTTAAGGAAAACCTGTATCTACCAGAACAGTACTACTTCAGAAAATAACATGGTTCAGAAATGCACCATTAGTTTGCATGAAAAACTCATCTCCCCATTTTCTGAGGAAAAAGTCACGAAAAACGAAGACCCTCCGCATACAGTTAACCATCACTTGCTTCTTAGAGAAAATTTTATTGAGGACTTGTCTATTTAGAACATTAAGCTTCAGAACGTAACCACTGTACACATGGTTTTTCAAACTTACCGAGAGAAAAGACCATGTGTTTACATGAAATGAGTATGAAAATCTAATCTTGTCTTTGTCATGTTTCCTTTTCTCTTCCTTGACAAATGACTGTTCTCCTATGAAGAACTTTTTTAAAATGCCAGTTTTGGGTCTTCCCTGGTGGCGCAGTGGTTGAGAGTCCGCCTGCCAATGCAGGGGACGCGGGTTCATGCCCCGGTCCGGGAGGATCACACCTGCCACGGAGCGGCTGGGCCCGTGAGCCATGGCCGCTGAGCCTGCGCGTCCGGAGCCTGTGCTCTGCAACGGGAGAGGCCACAACAGTGAGAGGCCCGCGTACCGCAAAAAAAAAAAAAAAAAAAAATGCCAGTTTTAAAAGGGAAAAAATGATCACCATCAGTACACTCATATATTCTTTCTCCTCCCCGATTTGTTCCTAATGGAAATGAAGGAGGTAAGGAGAGGGGTTTGACAAAGGGTCTTTATTTCTTCCCAAGCAATTACCCAGACAAGCCCGTTTCCCAGTGGATATCTCCCTGCCAACTTCTGAACTACATCCAGAGCCCCTCATGCAGATTAGACGCCCAATGTTGACAGATAGAGACTGGAAAACTGGGGGGACGTGGGGGGGGCTCTGAAGACAGGCTCTGAAGACAGGGCTATGTAGAGTTAACATCCACTTGGCTACAACTTGCTGGGAAAGGGGCAGTGAAACAGGAGCATGGCAGCTAAGAGCACCTCTGCCTGAAATGGTGCTCCTGAAATTTCATCACCTTTTACAGTCTAATTCTTCATTTCTCTACAAATCTCTCTTCCATATTGCTAAATCTTTTTGTTGTTGTTGACTTGGAGACATTTTCTCGTTAGGAGCTAGTTTGCCAACAGGCTTCCAGTGTCTTATAAAAGAAATTCAGCAATTCATTATAAATGCTGTTGGTGGCTCACTTCTTGCCATCAAGGTACAACTAGGTTGCAGGTATTTAGACCTGGAGGCTCCACGGTGGAACACGTTTTTCAATTTCCTACTTACACAAGAAAACCTCAGTAAGTTCCCATTTTATAGGAGTGCCGCCTACCGCGAAGATCAAAGTCAGAGGTGAGTGTGATGAAGTCTGGCCAGACTTGTTCAGTGTCTCCTCTTCCTTCTGCTTCCAAACCCTGCCCTACCATCCCCCAAAAGGAAGGGGGCCTGTCTCCATTTCTGGGGAGCGGTCCTCTGATCCTCCTCTGCTGGAATACTGTTATTTTCACCTGCCAAACCATCATTATTCCACTAAATCACTATTTGCATTTTGTTGCCTCACGCATTTCTTTTGATTTAGTGGAGATGGGTGTTTATGTGAGTTTATATAATCCTTCTAAGGATAAATTCATTCTTAAACTACTAAAGGACTTGATTTCCATGTTAATTCCTTTTTCCTAGGTCATTTTAAATGATCATCTCTGAGGTAGGAAACTGGTCAAATTATTAGCACTGCATATACTCATCATATGGTCAACCACCATCGATTTTCAACAAGAAGGAAAATGCTCTCCATGCCATGGTCCCCATTTGGATACTCCTTGTCATCAGATTGCATTCCAGTGAGCAACAGAGGGGAAAAAGTACGGAGACTAAAGCAGTAATAGTATTGGATATCTAGGGAAACAAAATAAATTTAAGCAGTTACAACCTCTTCCTTACATATATACTGATGATAGTTTGTCAAAACTATGCTTCTATAACTAAAAGAAATGAAGAACAGGTAAGAGAAACAAGAAATTCGATGGTAGAAATATACTATTCAGACTGAAAATGTCATGTTAAATTTGGGTCCCCAAGAATATAACCCTAAGCACCCCCAAATCCATCATGGTGCCAATGTCCATCAAGAGTAGGGCTCCAGAGTCAGCCAGGGCTCTGACCCCAACATCCACCGTGGATACTGGGCTATTACTTAATCCCTCTACACCAAAGTTTCCTCAACTGTCAGTTTAATGATTGAACCTTCCTCATCGGGCCACAGTGAGGATTAAATCAGACCTTGCCTATGTAGCGCTTACAGTGCCTGGCACTTATGAACCCAATGCATGTCAACCGGCGTCATCATCTTCATCATGATCAACAACCCACCTCTCTGCTGATCAAAGATGCAGATGTCCAGTAAGAATGCAATTTGAATATCGGGTTTCTTCCAATTTCTTCTACAACTGTGTTTAACTTGCCCATTCTTTATATCTTATTTGTTAGAACTTTAAACATTACCAAATCAAGGCATAAGAATCTACAGTTAAGTTTTAATATAAATTTTAGGCCAATATATGTGCCAATGGGAGAGATTATTTTAGGGTTACAATGCTAACACATTTTCTATTCCATCTAGACAAAGAGTTAATAGCTAACTCACTCTATATTTGAATCCTCTCATCTGAGCATCACAATACCCTCTCAAACAGGTATTATTACTCCCATTTCATAGAGAAGAATGAGACTTAACCTACAAGGCCACAAGGCTAATAGCTGAAGGAGCCCAGAATGAAGGTAAATTATCTGACTTTTAACCATGCCTCCTCATCCCCTTGTCTTCCTCTTTTCCTATTCAAATCATTTTTTTTCCTATCCCATGGATTTTTTTTGTTTTAGATATTTTATTTAAAAATCAATTAGAATTATCATTTTTCTAATTCTATCAGATGAAATAGCATTGTTATTTTTATATACTTTTGAGAGCTGTACTTTATCACCCTGAACTTCAAGTTTTCGATGTCTCAAATAGAAGTCCACATTTTCTTGAATATTTAATGTTTCCCTCTAATGGTCATATTATTTTTCACAATTATTAAAAACTGCAGTTGTTAAACTAGGTATTTATGAGGCATCTTCCCTTACTCCCAATATGCTACCATAACAATTTTCACCACTAAGAACATTCTTAAAATAGTTTAGATTTTTAAATTTAGGTATTATTCCCATTAAATCCACTTTTAGACAAAAGAGAAAAAGGGTTTCATTTCTTATATGCTCTTAAAGTCAACTTAATATTAACTTGAAAAGAATGAATCCTGAATGAAGATCTCTCTGTAAATTTAAATACATAATAAGATCAAAGGGGAATTCATTTAATATAAAATTTGTTCATTACTTTTGGGTTTTAAAATTCAGAAATATACTTCAACAGCCATATCTCCATCAGAATAGTCAGTGTGTATGTGGCCCAACCAAGAAAATATTCTTTTACTTAAATTACATATAAGGGTCCTTAAATCCCACTTGATAGAAATCAAAGGACTCAGCTTTTATCTTAGCATGCCCATAGGTCAAAACCTTGTAAAATCAATTTAGCAGTAACACTTCATACAGTTCAAGTGTTCTTACTGCGAGAAAAAATTCTGTGCTGGAATGGCTTAATTACACAAGTATACATGGCAACATTCAACCTCCGGTTAAAAGAGGTTAAGATTTTGGGAACCTCTTTGATATTTTGTCCTCTCCTTGGGGGCACATTTGGAGTGTTATAGATGACCCCATGTATATAAATAAACATTGTGTTCACATATATATAAAGGGCACCCAAAGGATAGGAGTTAATATTTAAACTATCAACTTCAATTAGTTTCAATTTAGTTTTTAAAATCTGGTAGCAATAATCTAATTTTAACATCCCATTTTAGGGAAAAGAAAGCAGAGAGTCATATCAAGCATTGCCAAAGCAGAAAAAGAAGGAAATAAAAAGATCTCATTTTCAGAAATGACACCTCCTTAATTTTGGCTTTCACTTAGTTAAAATACAGAGCTGGACTCATCTTTGCTCTTATACCATGTGTTCAGAAAGTGCTAAAAAAATTATAAGTGGGGGCACCGTTTAAACTACTTCATAGATCTGCTTCTAGAAATTTCTATCTAGAAATTTCCATCCATAGGCAAATAATCAATGTTAGTTCATGTCATTTTAATCCCTTTATTAAAACATGTCCCTTGTACATTTTCTACAGAGTGTTCTAGTTCTAGTTACTATGTGTATTTGAAGTACATCAAAGGCCTCATCTTTTTAAAAACATTCAATGGTGATGTTTCAATATGTGACTTAACACCCCCATCTTCCACCATTAGTTAGAATCGGTGAATTTGGTGTTGCACACAGAAGAGTGCTGACTGAATGATTTCGAACTAAATTCTCTGAGAAACCAGAGTGTTGATCTATTACCACTTAGATATCTTCTCAATTTTTAAAAATTTCTCCTGGTATGTATGCCTATTTCACAGGGCTAAAATCCATCCAGGTCTACCAGGCTGTGAACTTGCTGGTCTGTTTTGTTTTTGTTTTTGTTTTTTTAACATCTTTATAGGAGTATAATTGCTTTACAATGGCGTGTTAGTTTCTGCTTTATAACAAAGTGAATCAGTTATATATATACATATGCTCCCATATCTCTTCCCTCCGCTGGTCTGTTTTGCTGATAAGGTGCCAAGTCAGGAGGACACAGCCCATCACAGAGCCCAGAGCACACCCCAGATGACAGGTGCTGCCCCCTTCAAGTGCTGTAGCGCCCCCCTGTGGCAATGCCCACAAACAAGCCAATAACACGGATGCCTTTTAGGATGTGTCACTGACAAGAGAGTAAGGGGTGAGTTGACAGCAGAAGCAGAGGAGCAAAGAATGAATTCAGCGCTCAGTAAAACTTGGTCCTTCCCCTTCACTCTCCCACACCCCCACTCACAAATATTTAGCAAGTGCCATGAGCACATGAGAAACATGGAAACACCTGTGAGACAGACCATAGTTCTGGCCCTCATGGAACTTATATTCTCACACAGTGAAAGCAAGAGACACACAATAACCATGTAAATACAGAAATAAGGTCATGTCAGATAGTGATATATGCCCCCAGGTCTCAGAGGTGGGAAGAAGTGTAAATGTCCAAAATGTGGTAGACTATGAAACAGGAGAGTACACAAATATTAGTAATGTAATCCTTTGAAACAGAAGTCAAAGTTCTGTTTGTGGCAACAGACATCTGTAATTTTTTTAACCAAGAAGTGATCTAAAAACAAAAAACTGTCTGCCAACCCGATACCCATCCTTTCCTTTTTCTATTGACACATATTCCTAACGTTCACCCCGAATAAAGGCTACGTTTGTCGGCCTCAAGTTCTGCTCCACAGCTGGCAAGTGGAAGGGCAGAAACTGAAGAGCTAGCTCACCCAACACTAGAGGTCACGACCTTTCCAGGCCCCATCTCTCGGCGCTGCCCTGCTCTGCCAGTCATCTAAAGGCCAACAGTAAGCAGCCTGAAAGCCCTGAAGAGGCTCGGACTGGCCTGGGCTTCTGTCTTAGAAACAGAAGCTAATGTGTTTGTGACCCTACACACGTTAGTAAGCTTTGTTTCTAGATTACCATCTGCTGAAAGGCAGCCACCTGTCTTACAGGAATGCCACCAGGAAAGAATGAACCATTAGGCACAGAGCACTTGGAAATTTCTAGAAGAAGGAAATAGGGACAAATAGACCCAAAGCCTGCCCCACCCACACTTGCTTCATTTTTCTGTTCCTGGTCTTTAACGATGCCCTCTTTCCTCCACTGCTCTGGGCTTTCCCACCCAAGCACCTTACTGAGGCAGAAGAGAATAAATACCCAGAAATATATCTGAAGTCCCATCCAGAGAGAAGCCCTGCACAGAAAAACTGGCACCCCAGAGAGGCGCACAGTCCTTATTCTGTGGTTTGGCTATTCTGTGGTTTGGCATCCCCCCGCTTTGAGAAGCTCCCCACAGCATCAAGGCCAAACTACTCTGGCTAACTGTCAAGGCTTCACCAAATTCACCCCATCTATCCTCACAATTCTTCACTTTCGTCCAAGTCCATCTCTTCATGCTCCGTCAAAGGCACCAGTCATTTCATGCGCTCACTCATTCTTCTAGATCTCCTAGGCCAGACCACACCTCAAGCCTCTGCTAAGCTGCAGCCTACCTGGTCTCCAGCAAAGCCTCTGCTACCTTCCAACATGCAATGATGGTTCCCTTCTCTGAACCTGGGACCTTCATAGATACTAAGAGGGTGTCTTAGTTCCCACTGCCATAACAAAATACCATAGACTAGGTGCCCTAAGCAGCAGACATTTATATTCTCACAGTTCTGGAGGCTAGAAGTCCCAGATCAAGGTGCCAGCCAGTTCGGATTCTGGTGAGAGCCCTCTGCCTGGCTTGCAGACAGCCACCTTCTCCTGCAGTGTCACATGGCAGAGAGAGCTCTGACATCTCTTCCTTCTTTAAGGGCATCAGCCCTATTGGATTGGGTCCCCACCCTTATGGCCTCATTTAACCTTAACACTTCCTCACAAGCCCTATCTCCAAATACAGTCACATTAGGCGTTAGGGCTTCAACATATGAGTTTGGTGGAGGGGCACAAACATTCAGTCCATAACAGAGGGAGTATGGTGTGAGATGTAAGACACAAAAAGGGAGAGGTCAGCAGAACTTGTAGAGACACTGCTTTAGAGAGAGAAGTGAGAAGGCAGGGACTGTGTCTGGTTTTGTTGGAGAAAACAGGAGTAAGGGGAATGACAGAACCATGAGGTTTTTTGGTTTTTTTTTTTTGCGGTACGCAGCCCTCTCACTGTTGTGGCCTCTCCCGTTGCGGAGCACAGGCTCCGGACGCGCAGGCTCAGCGGCCATGACTCACGGGCCCAGCCGCTCCGCGGCATGTGGGATCCTCCCGGACCGGGGCACGAACCCGCGTCCCCTGCATCGGCATGAGGACTCTCAACCACTGCGCCACCAGGGAAGCCCACCATGAGGTTTTGTGATGAGGAAAAACTTATGTGTACAAGGCAACCCTGTTATGAGCACAACAGTATATAACAAAAGGCCATCCTTGGTGTTACTCTCTGAAGGTCGCTGACATTTGACCACATAAATTCGAAAATGACCTTTACTACCTTTTCATAAAAACAACGGAAATCCCTCATAGACATGATATTGAAAACCATTAGTAACTGAGCTGAGAAAAAACACCTCTCATCAAATTAAATATTATGTCTTTTAAGAGCATTAATGAAAAGATTTATAAAAGGACTGCATCTTTCACCCAGTCATGCATATTGGTTGATGGAGAAATCAGGGAAAAATTCAATTTATAAAACTGCAGCCCTGTTCTGGACATTTTATTTTCTTACTAGAAGACAGTCAACAAAGGATTTTCAAAACCTTCTTATTATCAATTAATTAAAACAAAAATCCTCAAATCGGGGCTTCCCTGGTGGCGCAGTGGTTAAGAATCTGCCTGCCAATGCAGGGGACACAGGTTCGATCCCTGGCCCGGGAAGATCCCACATGCCGTGGAGCAACTAAGCCCATGCGCCACAACTACTGAAGCCCACGTGCCTAGAGCCCGTGCTCCACAGCAAGAGAAGCCACCGCAGTGAGAAGCCTGCGCACCGCAACAAAGAGTAGCCCCCGCTCGCTGCAACTAGAGAAAGCCCACGCGCAGCAACGAAGACCCAACACAGCCAGGATAAAAAAAAAAAAATCTCAAATCACATCTCTCTCCTGTTTGGAAACCCAAAGGTGGAAAGCCGACTGCCAACAAAACACTGACTTACACTGCCCTCTGCTGGTTCATTGGCCACATGTCAAGTTCCTTAGTTTACAAAGTTGCCAAAAGTCAAGTCCAGTATTTTGAACCAGCAAATTCAAGCCTAATTACTAAAAACAGGTTGTGGAAAATATTACTAAGTGGCTTAAATACCATCTGCATCACATCAGGCACACACTCCTAATGAAAAGGGCACATGTGTGGGAAGAGGTGGTGCCGGATCACATTTGCTAACCTAATAGGGTTTTTAAACTCTTTAAAATGTGCTTTAAATTCACAATAACGCCTTTAAATTGCCCCCTTTCGCACCTAACCCTTGCCATGCCAACCAACTTTTCAGAAAACAAACAAATATAATAAAAAAAATTAAATCTTGGTTCTACTACTGCATTTCAGCCTCTGGTTAAATCAGCTTAGCTATAAATAACTGCATATTACTGCAGTTAACAAAATTCATTTTCTAAGTATAGACTTTTTTTAAAATTTAGAAGCTGCTAATTTGCCAGAATGTTGCTGGAAAATATGCCATTTGTTTCAACATGCACACATCAGCTTCCATTAAAATGATTACGGCATCATTTGAAAGTCTAAAGCATTTATTAGGTGTCTCCAATTCCACAGAGCGTTTTACTAAGCCCTGTAGTAATGAGTTAAGCCAAACCCTCACCTCCGAGCTTGTTTCCTTAAACAGATGAAGTAACACACAATTGACACAATGGAACAAACAGCACAGGTGTATTAACTCAGGTGACTGTACCTGTATTTTGTTCTGGCAAAAAGTGGGAGCGCACTATGAGCTGGATGTTTATAAAGAGGAGAGTGGGAGGAAATCACAGTTGTCTAAAATTCAAATAGGGATGCCTTTGGAAGGAGGTGGGACTCCAGGTAGCTAAATGAATGGAGAAGGCTTGGGAACCCCAGAACAAAGGAGGCAGCCACAGGCTGGGAGGTCTTCCTGGACAGATGAGTGGGACAATGACAAGAAAGCAGTAAATCTTAGAAATGCCACGACTCCCAAAGCCCACACAGCAACCTTCCTTACCGAAGTCCAGGGCACCATGTGCTTCTGCATAGGCATGATGGGCTCCGGGCTGCCAGTCTGCCACTGGCTCAGACGCATTCAGAGAGTTCCAGATGCAGGTGCAAAGTCAGCTCCACATCACTGGCCTGCCTTAGTCACTGGCCTGCTTTCCGGGCCATCTTTGAGAGTGTACACCTTCCTTCATGTAGATGGGCAATCCCTGAAGTTCTCCCACAGCTCTTTGGTACATTTATTCATTTTAATCAATGAACACCTCACCATAGCCCAAGCCTCATTACAAATATTAACACATTAAATTCTCATAACCATTCCATAATATAGGCACTATTATTAAATTCCCAATTTAACATATGAGGAAACTGAGGCACACCAAAGTCAACACTTTTCTCAAGTTCACACAACTAGTAAGTGGCAGAGACGGGAATCAAGCCGAGGCATTCTGATTCCGAGTTTGTGCTCTTAACTGATACGCTGTGTCAGAAAACATAACGCATGTTACAATCTCCAAGTAGAAAAAAGAACACTGTATAGTAAGGATAGGATAAGTTTTGCTGAGGAAACAACCAACCTCCAAATCCACCAGGTTTATTTCTTGCTCGCACTACTTGCCCATTGAGAGTTGTCAGTCACCACGCAACAGGGACAAGGGGGCCCCAGAGAACCTCACATCAGCAATTACGTGCTCTTGCCCAGATGTGCCACATCACTCATTTCCTACTTGGAACTCACTGGCTGGAATCAATCATAGGGACCAGCCAATCTGATTCACCAATCACATAACTCATCCCCAGCCAAGGGTCTGGAAAGTGTGCCCTTACTCTGTGCCCGGAAGGAGGTAGAAGTGGAAATATTGGACACACCACCAGGAAAGACTACCACAGAACAATACAGTGACAACTGCGGTAGTAATGTCACACTTTTGGTAAACAAAGATGACATCACTGGCCCACTCACATACGTCATGTGGTTCTTCCACTTGCAGTAATGGATTTGCAGACATCTAATCAAGCAGCGCTGGTTCATTCACGCATTCACTCATCCAAAGCACTTAGTGAGTAGCCGCTTTCAAACTAGTTGGGGAAGCCCACGTTTCCACATGCGCAAAACTTGATAAAAGTGGCAAATGAATATACAAGGATACTGACTGGACACAACAGACGCACTCAGGTGGGAAAAAAAAATCAGTAATCTGAGAAGTGATATGCATTTTGAAGGAAATAAATCTTTATGTGGCTTTATGATGGAAGCCCAGAGACACGGACAAACAGACTGAGCAGGTGGAGGGAGGCCGGCTGCCTGGAGCAGGGGATGTGTTCTGGACAGAGCGCTGCTCAGAAATGGTGCTCTGTAGCTGGGGAAGCAAGAAGCCGACCTGTGAGTGCTCCTTGGTTTTCAGTAGAGTGACATCAGTGAGACGTGAACACGTGCTGCCTGAAAATGAAACTTTCACAATATGATTTTGTCAATTCCCAAAAATAGGTTGGGCACTTGAATGGGAAATAAAATCACATTGTCTCAGAATGATAATTTTTTTCCTCTGCTTCCTTCTGAAAGGTGAATGTGAAATCTAAATTAACTAGAAAACATACTGGGAGAGCACACACACTGGACAGTTCAGATTTGGGGAAATGTTTATATTTGAGCAGTACTCAAAAACGGCTTTCTGGACATTTAAGTCCCTAAGCTATTGTATAAATTGAAAAAATTTTAGAACTAAGAAAATATAAACCAAAATTCTAGTCCAGGCACTGCATTTTATAGGAAGAATTTGAAACACGAAGAGGCGCAAGGCCACACAACTCATTTGGATCCGCAAGGGGATGTGCACACTGCTTCCCCACCCAGTTATCAGCTCTGTCCTGCTTCCACAATTACACAACTACTCCTAAAGAAAAATATGTGTAGTGCCAAATGGTGGCAGTAGTGTAAACGTTAATAACCATATGACCCAGCTGAATTCAAAAGTGTTGACAAACCTAGATTTTACATATGAGTGGGGATGGTGACTGCTCTGTTTCTTGTATTAAATCCCCTGGTGTCTGAAAACACAAGTTTTCTATTGTGTCATTTAACAAGGGCAAGGCAGTGTTTTTCCAATTCTGGGTCAATCCAGTTAGCGGATCACACCAGGATTTTTTTTTTTCTTTTTCAATGAAGCAAAATACACATCTAACTTGGGCTGTATTTTCATTTGCCCAATATAAAGACAGATTAATTTTTCTTGTTCTTGCCTTTGCCCAAGATGCATAGGCCATGAACAACTTTTTTTTTTTTTTTTTTTTTTACTGTTTAAGTAAAACCTGGTTTTAAGGGTAAACAAGCTGTGAAAAGATTTGGTTAAGAGAGGCCGGTAAGAAGTACACGTGGTGTTGCCCCTGCTGACTTGCCTCGTTGGTGACCACACTCCCACACCCCGCTCCGAGGCTGGAGAGAGAGGCAGGGACAGAGCAACAGGACTCTGACGTGCTGAGTTTGGAATCCCATCCTGGAGATGGGATACCACCTGGTATGGGCCTGGGATGACGCTTTTGAGAGAAGACCAAGGTCAAGGCAAGCCAGTGAGTCATAGCTCACCCCACAGAAGGTCCCAAGGCAGGGAGGAAACATGTGGGGAGGATGGAGATGAGAACCAAAGAGGAACAGCTGGTTCCAAGTTCTAGTAGGGAGTTACAGCGGGGACAGAAGATCTTTAAAAAGGAAAAACAAAAACCATGACATGATACCAGCAAAGGGGAAGGAATGGTGACCTATGTAAACAAGAAGCTGCCCTAAAGGAGCAAAATTTAGGGGCACACACTCAGACACTTCTATCCCTATATATACTTCTTCTCCAAGTGGGTACCAGGTCCCCTACCTGAAACACTTCCTCTGTACTATGGGACACTCAGCTCTTTAGATTCTGAATAGGGGATGGCAGGAAAGGTTCCCTAGAGGAGTATTTAAGAATCTCCAGGAAAGGCGGGCCAGTAGTTTATTTATTTTTTGAATTTTTGAATTTTATTTTTTTATAGAGCAGGTTCTTATTAGTTATCTATTTTATGCATATTAGTGTATACATGTCAATCCCAATCTCCCAATTCATCCCACCAGCACCCTAACCCCTCACCGCTTTCCCCCCTTGGTGTCCATACATTTATTCTCTACATCTGTGTCTCAATTTCTGCCCTGCAAACCAGTTCATCTGTACCATTTTCCTAGGTTCCACATGTAAGTGTTAATATACGATATTTGTTTTGCTCTTTCTGACTTAATTCTGTACGACAGAAGTATACAGACTGTATACAAACTGTATACAGACTCTGTATGACAGTCTCTAGATTCATCCATGTCTCTACAAATGACCCAATTTAGTTCCTTTTTATGGCTGAGTAATATTCCATTGTATATATTATTATTATTTTTGTGGTACACGGGCCTCTCACTGCTGTGGCCTTTCCCGTTGTGGAGCACAGGCTCTGGACGCACAGGCTCAGCAGCCATGGCTCACGGGCCCAGCCACTCCGCGGCATGTGGGATCTTCCCAAACCAGGGCACGAACCCATGTTCCCTGCATCGGCAGGCGGACTCTCAACCACTGCGCCACCAGGGAAGCCCCACTGTATACATATACCACATTTTCTTTATCCATTCGTCTGTTGATGGGCATTTACGTTGCTTCCATGACCTGGCCATTGTAAACAGTGCTGCAATGAACATTGGGGTGCATGTGCCTTTTTGCATTATGGTTTTCTCTGGGTATATGCCCAGTAGTGGGATTGCTGGGTCATATGGTAATTCTATTTTTAATTTTTTAAGGAACCTCCATACTGTTCCCCATAGTGGCTGTATCAATTTACATTCCCACCAAGAGTGCAAGAGGGTTCCCTTTTCTCCACACCCTCTCCAGCATTTGTTCTGTGTAGATTTTCTGATGATGCCCATTCTAACTGGTGTGAGGTGATACCTCATTGTAGTTTTGATTTTCATTTCTCTAATAATTAGTGATGTTGAGCAGCTTTTCATGTGCTTCTCGGCCATCTGTATGTTCTCTTTGGAGAAAAGTCTATTTAGGTCTTCTGCCCATTTTTGGATTAGTTTGTTTTCTCAATATTGAGCTGCATGAGCTGTTTATATATTTTGGAGATTAATCCTTTGAACGTTGATTCGTTTGCAAATATTTTCTCCCATTCTGAGGGTTGTCTTTTCGTCTTCTTTGTAGTTTCCTTTGCTTTGCAAAAGCTTTTAAGTTTCATTAGGTCCCATTTGTTTATCTTTGTTTTTATTTCCATTACTCTACGAGGTGGATCAAAAAAGATCTTGCTGTGATTTATGTCAAAGAATGTTCTTCCTATGTTTTCCTCTAAGAGTTTTATAGTGTCTGGTCTTACATTTAGGTCTCTAGTCCATTTTGAGTTTAATTTTGTGTATGGTGTTAGGGAGTGGCCTAATTTCATTCTTCTACATGTAGCTGTCCAGTTTTCCCAGCACCACTTATTGAAGAGACTGTCTTTTCTCCATTGTATATCCTTGCTTCCTTTGTCATAGATTAGTTGACCACAGGTGCATGGGTTTATCTCTGGACTTTCTATCCTGTTCCATTGATCTAGATTTCTGTTTTTGTGCCAGTACCATATTGTCTTGATTACTGTAGCTTTGTAGTATAGTCTGAAGCCAGGGAGTCTGATTCCTCCAGCTCCATTTTTCTTTCTCAAGATTGCTTTGGCTATTCAGGGTCTTTTGTGTCTCCATACAAATTTTAATATTTTTTTGTTCCAGTTCTGTAAAAAATGCCACTGGTAATTTGATAGGGATTGCATTGAATCTGTAGATTGCTTTGGGTAGTATAGTCATTTTCATAATATTGATTCTTCCAATCCAAGAACATGGTATATCTCTCCATCTATTTGTATCACTTTTAATTTCTTTCATCAGTGTCTAATAGTTTTCTGCATACAGGTCTTTAGTCTCCTTAGGTAGGTTTATTCCTAGGTATTTTATTCTTTTTGCTGCAACGGTAAATGGGAGTGTTTCCTTAATTTCTCTTTCAGATTTTTCATCATTAGTGTATAGGAATGCAAGAGATTTCTGTGCATAAATTTTGTACCCTGCAACTTTACCAAATTCATTGATTAGCTCTAGTAGTTTTCTGGTGGCATCTTTAGGATTATCTATGTATAGTATCAGGTCATCTGCAAACAGTGACAGTTTTACTACTTCTTTTCCAATTTGTATTCCTTTTATTTCTTTTTCTTCTATAATTGCCGTGGCTAGGACTTCCAAAACTATGTAGACTAATAGTGGTGAGAGTGGATATCCTTGTCTTGTTCCTGATCTTAGAGGAAATGCTTTCAATTTTTCACCATTGAGAATGATGTTTGCTGTGGGTTTGTCATATACGGCCTCCACTATGTTGAGGTAGGTTCCCTCTATGCCCACTTTCTGGAGAGTTTTTACCATAAATGGGTGTTGAATTTTGTCGAAAGCTTTTTCTGCATCTACTGAGATGATCATATGGTTTTTATTCTTCAGTTTGTTAATATGGGGTATCACATTGATTGATTTGCATACACTGAAGAATCCTGCATCCCTGGGATAAATTCCACTTGATCATAGTGTATGATTCTTTTATAGTGTTGTTGGATTCTGTTTGCTAGTATTTTACTGAGGATTTTTGCATCTATATTCATCAGTGATATTGGTCTGTAATTTTCTTTTTTTGTAGTATCTCTGTCTGCTTTTGGTATCAGGGTGATGGTGGCCTCATAGAATGAGTTTGGGAGTGTTCCTTCCTCTGCAATTTTTTGGAAGAGTTGGAGAAGGATGGGTGTTAGCTCTTCTCTAAATGTTTGATAGAATTCACCTGTGAAGCCATCTGGTCCTGGACTTTTGTTGGAAGATTTTTAATCACAGTTTCAATTTCATTACTTGTGATTGGTCTGTTCATATTTTCTATTTCTTCCTCGTTCAGTATTGGAAGGTTATACGTTTCTAAGAATTTGTCCATTTCTTCCAGGTTGTCCATTTTATTGGCATAGAGTTGCTTGTAGTAGTCTCTTAGGATGTTTTGTATTTCTGCGGTGTCTGTTGTAACTTCTCCTTTTTCAATTCTAATTTTATGGATTTGAGTCCTCTCCCTCTTTTTCTTAATGAGTCTGGCTAATGGTTTATCAATTTTGTTTATCTTCTCAAAGAACCAGCTTTTAGTTTGACTGATCTTTGCTATTGTTTTGTTTCTATTTCATTTATTTCTGCTCTGATCTTTATGATTTCTTCCCTTCTGCTAACTTTGGGTTTTGCTTCTTCTTCTTTCTCTAGTTCCTTTACGTGTAAGGTTACATTGTTTATTTGAGAGTTTTCTTGCTTCTTGAGGTAGGCTTGTATTGCTATAAACTTCCCTCTTAGAACTGCTTTTGCTACATCGCATAGGTTTTGTATCATTGTGTTTTCATTGTCATTTGTCTCTAGGTATTTTTCGATTTCCTCTTTGATTTCTTCAGTGATCTCTTGGTTATTTAGTAATGTACTGTTTAGCCTCCATGTATCTGTGTTTTTTATGATTTTTTCCGTGTAATTTATTTCTAATCTCATAGTGTTGTGGTCAGAAAAGATGCTTGGTATGATTTCAATTTTCTTAAATTTACTGAGGCTTGATTTGTGACCCAAGATGTGATCTATTCTGGAGAATGTTCTGTGCGCACTTGAGAAGGAAGTGTAATCTGTTGTTTCTGGATGGAATGTCCTATAAATATCAATTAAATCTATCTGGTCTACCGTGTCATTTAAAGCTTGTGTTTCCTTTTTAATTTTCTGTTTGGATGTTCTGTCCATTGGTGTAAGTGAGGTGTTAAAGTCCCCCACTATTATTGTGTTACTGTCAATTTCCTCTTTTATAGCTGTTAGCAGTTGCCTGATGTACTGATATGCTCCTATGTTGGGTGCATACATATTTATAATTGTTTTTTTTTGTTTTGTTTTGTTTTTATTTTTTGTCTGTTTTATGGAGAAATTTTTAATATTTCTCAAAAACAAAGTATCTGGTATGAGTCAAAATGATTACAGACTGTGCTTGCCTCAGAGTAGGAAATCTGGGGTTCACTCCCAGTTGTGCTGTAAACTAGCCAAAGGACCTAAGTAAGGAAAGTCCCTTACCCTCCCTACAGGTCTCTTTATTTTATTATTTTTTTAATTTTTTTTTTCATTTTAACATCTTTATTGGAGTATAATTGCTTTACAATGGTATGTTAGTTTCAGCTTCACAACAAAATGAATCAGTTATATATATACATATGTTCCCATATCTCTTCCCGCTTGCATCTCTCTCCCTCCCACCCTCCCTATCCCACCTCTCCAGGCAGTCACAAAGCACCGAGCTGATCTCCCTGTGCTATGCGGCTGCTTCCCACTAGCTATCTACCTTACGTTTGGTAGTGTATATATGTCCATGCCTCTCTCTCACTTTGTCACAGTTTACCCTTCCCCCTCCCCATAGCCTCAAGTCCATTCTCTAGTAAGTCTGTGTCTTTATTCCTGTTTCACCCCTAGGTTTTTCATGACATTTTTTTTTTCTTAAATTCCATATATATGTGTTAGCATACGGTATTTGTCTCTCTCTTTCTGACTTACTTCACTCAGTATGACAGACTCTAGGTCTATCCACTTCATTACAAATAGCTCAATTTCGTTTCTTTTTATGGCTGAGTAATATTCCATTGTATATATGTGCCACATCTTCTTTATCCATTCATCCGATGATGGACACTTAGGTTGTTTCCATCTCTGGGCTATTGTAAATAGAGCTGCAATGAACATTTTGGTACATGACTCTTTTTGCATTATGGTTTTCTCAGGGTATATGCCCAGTAGTGGTTATATCTTCTTCTTGGATTGATCCCTTGATCATTATGTAGTGTCCTTCCTTGTCTCTTGTAACATTCTTTATTTTAAAGTCTATTTTATCTGATATGACTATTGCTACTCCAGCTTTCTTTCGATTTCCATTTGCATGGAATATCTTTTTCCATCCCCTCACTTTCAGTCTGTATGTGTCCTTAGGTCTGAAGTGGGTCTCCTGTAGTCAGCATATATATGGGTCTCGTGTTTGTATCCATTCAGCGAGCCTGTGTCTTTTGGTTGGAGCATTTAATCCATTCATGTTTAAGGTAATTATTGATATGTATATTCCTATTGTCATTTTCTTAATTGTTTTGGGTTTGTTTTTGTAGGTCCTTTTCTTCTCTTGTGTTTCCCACTTAGAGAAGTTCCTTTAGCATTTGTTGTAGAGCTGGTTTAGTCATGCTGAATTCTCTTAGCTTTTGCTTGTCTGTAAAGCTTTTGAATTCGCCATCAAATGTGAATGAGATCCTTGTTGGGTAGAGTAATCTTGGTTGTAGGTTCTTCACTTTCATCACTTTAAATATGTCATGTCACTCCCTTCTGGCTTGTAGAGTTTCTGCTGAGAAATCAGCTGTTAACCTTACGGGAGTTCCCTTGTATGTTATTTGTTGATTTTCCCTTGTTGCTTTCAATAATTTTTTTTTATTTTTAATATTTGCCTATTTGATTACTATGTATCTCGGTGTGTTTCTCCTTGGGTTTATCCTGTATGGGACTCTCTGCACTTCCTGGACTTGGGTGGCTATTTCCTTTCCCATGTTAGGGAATTTTTTGACTATAATCTCTTCAAATATTTTCTCAGGTCCTTCCTCTCTCTTCTCCTTCTGGGACCCCTATAATGCGAATGTTTTTGTGTTTAATGTTGTCCCAGAGGTCTCTTAGGCTGTCTTCATTTCCTTTTATTCTTTTTTCTTTATTGTGTTCCACAGCAGTGAATTCCACCATTCTGTCTTCCAGGTCCCTTATCCATTCTTCTGCCTCTGTTATTCTGCTATTGATTCCTTCTAGTGTAGTTTTCATTTCAGTTATTGTATTGTTCATCTCTGTTTGTTTGTTCTTTAATTCTTCTAGGTCTTTGTTAAACATTTCTTGCATCTTCTCGATCTTTGCCTCCATTCTTTTTCCGAGGTCCTGGATCATTCTTCACTATCATTATTCTGAATTATTTTTCTGGAAGGTTGCCTATCTCCACTTCATTTAGTTGTTTTTGGGGGGTTTTATCCTGTTCCTTCATTTGGTACATAGCCCTCTGCCTTTTCATCTTGTCTATCTTTCTGTGAATGTGGTTTCTGTTCCACAGGCTGCAGGATTGTAGTTCTTCTTGCTTCTGCTGTCTGCCCTCTGGTGGATGAGGCTATCTAAGAGGCTTGTGCAAGTTTCCTGATGGGAGGGACTGGTGGTGGGTAGAGCTGGGTGTTGCTCTGGTGGGCAGAGCCCAATAAAACTTTAATCTGTTTGTCTGCTGATGGGTGGGGCTGGGTTCCCTCCCCGTTGGTTGTTTGGCCTGAGGTGACCCAACACTGGAGCCTACCTGGGCTCTTTGGTGGGGCTAATGGCGGACTCTGGGAGGGCTCACGCCAAGGAGTACTT
Source organism: Delphinus delphis (assembly GCF_949987515.2). NCBI lineage: Eukaryota > Metazoa > Chordata > Mammalia > Artiodactyla > Delphinidae > Delphinus > Delphinus delphis. Next base: position 59,553,450 of record NC_082691.1, read on the forward strand.
CCCAGAACTTCTGCTGCCAGTGTCCTTGTCCCCACAGTGAGCCACAGCCACTCCCACCCCCCGCCTCTGCAGGAGACCCTCTAACACTTCCAGGTAGGTCTGGTTCAGTCTCCCCCAGGGTCAGTGCTCCTTCCCCTTGGTCCCGATGCATACACTACTTTGTGTGTGCCCTCCAAGAGTGGAGTCTCTGTTTCCCCCCGTCCTGTCGAAGTCCTGCAATCGAATCCCACTAGCCTTCAAAGTCTGATTCTCTGGGGATTCCTCCTCCTGTTGCTGGACCCCCAGGTTGGGAAGCCTGACGTGGGGCTCAGAACCTTCATTCCAGTGGGTGGACTTCTGTAGTACAAGTGTTCTCCAGTTTGTGAGTCACCCACTCAGCAGTTATGGGATTTGATTTTATTGTGACTGTGCCCCTCACTACCGTCTCATTGTGGCTTCTCCTTTGTCTTTGGATGTGGGGTATCTTTTTTGGTGAGTTCCAGTGTCTTCCTGTTGATGGCTGTTCAGCAGTTAGCTATGATTCCGGTGCTCTCACAAGACAGAGTGAGAGCACGTCCTTCTACTCCGCCATCTTGAACCAATCTCTGGGCCAGTAGTTTTAAAAAGCATTTTCAATAAATCTGGATTTTTCTGTTTGTTATGATTTGAATAATAGAAATTATAGAAAATAAAGATCAACAATATCTTATCGGCTGGTGAGAACCTCAAGGTTTCAAAGGGTTGACACATCAATCACTCTACTTTAGTATAAACCAGCTCCATCAGGCTGCCTTCCTCATAGTAACACTGTCCACATCCCCCCACCACTCCTTCCCATTTCTCAACAGTAGGTATTAGCAATCCCTCCCACCCTCAAAAATCTGACCTCTCCACCTCTCTCCTCATTTTCAGCAGAGGACTGACCTTGCCTCCAAACACCATAAAGAATAAGCCACTAGATGGCAATCCCTTAGATTGTCGCCCCCGCACCTGCAATGCTCCAGCATCTATACTCTACCTTCCTCCTTCCCTCCACCTTCCTCCTTCCCTCCCATGAGGTTCTTTAGATTCCCATCCCCTTTCACCTCCTCAGGGGCCTCACTCGCCCATCAGCATCTTTTCCAATAAGCATTTAAACTGCCTACTTGTCTGTCTTTAAATTAACAAAGCAAAACCTCCCAATCTCTCTACTTTCTAGCCCTGATTCTGTCTCCACAGCTGTCTCTATAGCTGCCTTCCACCCCTCACCTCCCAGCCCCTCCCAGACCCACAGCAATTTTGACTTCATTCTCCCCAGTCCACTGAACTGGCTCTAGCTGAAGTCACCGAATGGCCTCATGTTTACTAGATCCAATGGACCCCCTCAATCTTCCTAAACCTCTTGACAAAGTACAGTACACGAGAGCCTGTCAACTAAACCCCACGCCCCCTCAGCTCCCGTGCACATACTCTCTGCCGCTTGTCCTCAGTCTCCTTTGGGGTTCTCTTCTTCCCAGTTTTCAAATGTTGGCTTTATTCTCTTCTGGGCCCTCTGTCCTTCTAAGAGTACAGATTCTCCTTTGGGGCAAGTTTCTCTGCTCCTACGGTTTCAATGACCACCTATGTGATGATGCTGCCAAAATCTATACCTGAATCCTACTGGAAAGGCACTCATCAAGCATGTCCAGAACCCATCTCTCATCATCATCAGTCACAAGACTGCCCCCATTCCATGCATCTCCCACTTCAGTCAGGGCCACCACCAGCTGACTGGACGCCCAAACCAGAATTCTACCAGGCATCACCTCGGCTCATCGGCAACCTTCAAGTCAAGATAATCAAGTGCTAACCATTCTACTATCTAAATGTGTCTTGAATCTAATCACTTACGCCTGGTGGTCAAGAACAGCCTGCCTGAGTTCAAATCCTAGCCCTGCCATTTACAACTCTGTGACTGGGCAAGTCCTGGCCTTCAGTTTCCTCACCTATCCAAAGGAAATGTCAGTAGTGTATACAAACTATCTTTGGAGGATTAAATGAGTTAATATCAATGAGGCACTCAGAGCAGTGGCTGGCACAGTAAGCACTGTGTCGGGTAGATGGTCCCCTCGTGGTTATCATGCTCATCATTCATCACTACCTGATCCAGGCCCTCATCACCTCTTGCCTGGACAACTCAAACCTCCTTCTAATTGGTCTCCCTGGCTCCAATTTGCCTCCCTCTAGTCTAGCCTCCACAGCATGGCCAAAGTGACCTTTCTGAAATGCAAACCTAATCATGTCTCTCCCCTGCTTCCAGCTGTTTCCAGTCCCTTCTCCTCACCGAGGCTTGCAAGCTCCTGCCTTCCCTCCCCTCCTCACACCTGACCTTGCACTCCAGCCATAATGAGGTCCTTTAAGTTCCTCTAGTGCATCATGCTTTCTCCACTGTCCCTGTTCTCTCCTCACTCCTGCTCCCTCCTTCAGGTCCCAGCTGAAATGTCCCTTTCCCCAGCAAGCTCTCCCTGACTCTCCAAGTCTGCATTTAAACACCCCCAATAGGCACCAAAGAGAATGCTGTACCTTGCAGTTATTCAGCCATTGCAACTACCAAATGACGTGAGTAAATAACTCCTACTCAACCACAGCCTCCCTCATAAGAATGTAAATTCTGGCTTGTCATGGAACGGGGTTCACTTTTTATTTCAGCACCCCCTTTCACTAAAGCATACCTAGATTCTAGTTCCATTGAACACAGGGAGGCCTCTCAGTATGTCTCACTGGGGATAAGGGAATGTAAGGATTCTCCAATCAGCATTTGATGGCGGCAGATGGTTAAAAATAATGGTGAAAATGGCAACAGCTAACAGTCACTGTACATTTGCAACGTGTCAGGCACTGCACTGAGTAAACCACACGCCGTAGTCATCTCACCATCAGCAAAGTCTGAGGACAGCACTTATCCCCACCGTACCTGTAAGATCCCGAAAGGCAAGTCCACTAATCATGCCCAAATTCCTCTTCTGAAACTGTTCACAAAACAAAGCTAAATGTTCTTAATTAAATGTCCTCTCTCTCTCTCGGACATGGTAGGCAGCCATGAGCTACTCTAACTTTTCCTAATAAGCAGCAGAGCAAAGTTAGGACCAGGACTGAGGGCTGCCAGCCCCTCATTCCTGACTTTCTGTTATTTCTGACAACTTGGCCAACTTGACTTAGAATACTGCGGCAATTATTTGCATTAATGGAACTGAAACTGGTCTCTTCAAAGAGTATAGTGTACTTTGTCCAAATGTCCAATATCCTTTCTCTTATCCTATACTCAGCCAACACAGCCCCATCCCCAAATTTCAATGCTAAAGGGGTTGGGACTTTATTCTTTTTAACTTGTATTCAGACTGACTGAAAAAAATTCTATGAAGTTTTCACTGTCTATTCACAACTTCCAGTAAGGCTAAAAAGCACTTTTTACAGCTAATAAATTCCAGTTTAGAAAGGTTAAATCTACCAAGCTTTGGAACCTCACCAAAATGGAGGGAGGGGGAGTGTATAACATGGATCAGTCTGTTAATGTATTCTCAAAAGCTACCCAGTGACAAAACCAGAACGGATGAACAAGAAGAGGGTCTTCACTTTCCTACAAAGCGAGTGGCCTTTTCATCTCTAAGATTTTGGTGCTTAGAGCTACACTTGGCCGGCCTCAATACCGGGAACTGCCAAGAGAAGTTTCTGTGCTCGCTGAGGGAGGAGAGGCACACTAACATCCTGTTCTTTTTAACAGTTCTGATGATATATATCCAAGTACTTAAAGTCAAAGTTTTGAAAGATGCTTGCTTTATTCTGTTAATTAGCCTGAAACCCGATGTTGGAAGGAAGAGAAGTGAACAGTATGTTCCATACTCCATACAATTTACTAAAAGGGAGAAAGAGACAAGTTTGAAGAGAGGATGAGGGGAGAAACCCATTGGCTTTAGTAAATGAGTCATAGTTCTGTTCATAAATCACGTTCAGAACAAACTATAAACCAGGATTTATAAAAAAAAAAAACACATAAGAGCATTTTTATAAACCACAGTCCTTACATGAACTCAGGGTTTTAGATGAGCATCTCTGGGCTTGCCTAAAACTTCTGTAAAGTAAACCACTACCAATCCACATGAAAAATGGTTTCTTTCTGAAACTATTGACTGTTCGGGTAGAACTTAAGTATTCATAACTAACAAGATAAAATTCTTCGTGGAATGAGGAGCTTTCCAGCTTATGAACAGGGATGGGTACTTTCAGAGGTATGGATGTCAGGACTCAGACAGCATCCGAATGCTAAGGATGATCCTGCAAGTTTAATTTACTGTCCTGTTTTTTAGAGACAGCATGTAAAGCCTCCATAAGCAGCATTACTGGTTTCCTAGGAAAGAGCTCAGTTGAACTTTAACCCACCACAGAAGTGCCTTTATTTTCTGATCACTCTACATGCAAAGCTAAGGGAGGATGAGGATGGAAAAGAAAACAGAATCACAAGATCACCACCGGTAGGCACTGCTTTTAAAAACTCGTGCCAATATTCTGAACAGCACAGGTCTGCCTTGGAAGAGCAGAATAACGAGAACAGCTGGACCAATTCGGTGGAAAGTGATTGTAGGACCACCAAGAAGTAGTTATGGGCATTTGTGTGGAAACACTGTGCTCTGTGTTGGGCTAAAAACCTTAAGCATCACTTATCTACTTTTGGATGAAGATAAGGCTTTTACTTAATCTAACATTGAGCTGGTGGTAGTAGTTAGAGATTATGTAATCTGAGCACCTACAAGGAGAATAATACTGAAGTGATTTGTATGGAAGTTTGCATTTTCAGTACTGCTTTGAAGCACGATGCTTAGTGACTTAATGAAGTAAGCAGTCAATTCCAACAGCTTTACAGGTAAAAACAGGGGCGTCTTAATAAGGAGTTCCCTTTTTATTCTCACTGGGCCACGTTAATTTTACAAATATAACCACTATTATTTCAAACGCAATTCAGCTGATATGTCTGCCACTCCAGCTTGTCAACATTTTAACTATTGCTGTGTGCTACATATAAGTACATCTCTATCGCAGACACGCAGTTATATGCTATATACTCTACATTACTTATTTACACTACTACACGTTATATAGTATGTTTATTCCACCCTGAGGATATCTAACAAAACTAAGATTCACAGAAGGTTTGAAAAAGGAATCACAAAAGGAACTGACAGTTAACGTTTAAACCCACTCAAAGTGTGTGCCTGGTGTATTTGAGAATCAGTGCAAAAAAAACTAATACATATCTAACTAATGGGTTGAAATGTCACTTTTTTTTAAGACTGAAGGGATTAGTATGACCTGGGATCCTTTTAGGTATAGAACTTTTCGTTTTTAACAGAGAAGACTTCGAGGAGTAAAACCCTAATTTTCTACCTGAACCACAGATGAATAGAGGCACCTCATCAAACATGTGTCAGTGACTGGGGCGGGAAGAGAGCCCAGCACATGCTCTCATCCCCATCCTGCCTGCTCAGCTCCCCCACGAAGGCAATGGGGAGGGAGAAGCTGATGGGACAGTGAGTACTGGGTCAAATATGCAAGTACAGTGAGAGATACGAGATGGAAAGCGGAGAATGCTCTGGGCCCTGGCTGGAGCTGGACTGACTGGGTCCAAATCCATCCCAGCTCCAACTCTGGCTGCATTGTAACCATGAGCAGATGTCCCTGTCTTTATCTCTTGGGGTCTCAACTACGAACATAAAGATAATAACAGTACCTACCTCATAGGATTGTGGGGAGAATTAAATGACATACTACAAATAAAATGCTTGGCAACAATGCCTAGAACATGGTAGGGCTCAATGAATATAAACTTTTCCCATTATTATCACTGTTATTTCTTGGTTAATTCCCACAGGTGATCCCTAGATTACTTCTTATCACAATGACCTTGACAAACTATACTATAGATATCCAAGTACTGTTTGTTTGTTTTAAGATATAAAACAATATGGAGGGCTTCCCTGGTGGCACAGTGGTTAAGAATCCGCCTGCCAATGCAGGGGACACGGATTCGAGCCCTGGTCCGGGAAGATCTCACATGCCACGGAGCAACTAAGCCTGTGTGACACAACTACAGAGCCTGCATTCTAGAGCCCATGAGCCACAACTACTGAGCCCACGTGCCACAACTACTGAAGCCCGTGTGCCTAGAGCCCGTGCCCCCCAACAGGAGAAGCCACCACAATGAGAAGCCTGCGCACTGTGACGAAGAGTAGCCCCGGCTCACCGCAACTAGAGAAAGCCCGCGTGCAGCAACGAAGACCCAACATAGCCAAAAAGAAATAAAAAAAAAATTAATTAATTTTTAAAAAACAAAACAATATGGACACCATGACGGACACTCACTGCTACTGGTACAGAAGGTTATAAAAAAGGTTATATAACTATTACATTATATATTTAGTACAGAATCATCTTTTGAAAAGAATATGTATGTCCATATATATGGCTGGAAAAAAGACTAGGACATATACTATCAATCTGTAAGCATGGTCATCTCTGAGTGGTACAATTATTATTAATGATTCTAATTTTGTCCCCTTTTGCTCATCCATTTTTCTAATTTTCTACAATGAACACACATTCCATATTTATACAAAAGATATGAGAGACCAAAATTCTCATACAAACTAAAAAACAAAAGCACGGGAGACTGCTGCTGAAATTGTGCAGACATGTGCAATACCACCTCCAATGCAAGAAGCATGTGATGACATAAAAGGGCACACAAAGGTCAGGTAAGGCCAGAGGACACTCCTGGCAGAAAGAAAGTGAACTTGGCTTTGAGCCCTCATCCAGCTATTTCCCAGCCATGTACCCTGGTGAGTCATTTATCATGGCCTCAGTTTATGACCAGTTGATGGAATCAGTTTTGACCTCCTGCAACAGGCCAGAGATAACCACTCTCTCTGCCCTGAGAACTTAGATTTGGCTTCCAGCCCACGTCCATCCTAGCTCTCCTCCCGGCTCCGTCTCTGTCTCCGCTGGTTCCTCTATGCCTCTTAGCTGCTCATCGTCCCAGTGCCCAGGATTCAACCCTTGACCTCTGCTCCACTCTGTCCACTCTCAGCCAGTCTATGGCTTCAATTCCACTGATAACCCAACCACTCCTAAGAATCCATCTTCAGTTTTGACCTCTTCCTTGAATTCCAGGCTCGAATATCAAAAATTGCCCACTGGAGGGACTTCCCTGGTGGCGCAGTGGTTGAGAGTCCGCCTGCCGATGCAGGGGACGCGGGTTCGTGCCCCGGTCCGGGAAGATCCCACATGCCGCGGAGCGGCTGGGCCCGTGAGCCATGGCCGCTGAGCCTGCGCGTCCGGAGCCTGTGCTCAGCGGCGGGAGAGGCCACAGCAGTGAGAGGCCCGCGTACCAAAAAAAAAAAAAAAAAATTGCCCACTGGAGATAATTTTTTGGAGGTCTGGCAGGCATCTCAAACTCAACATGGCCCAAACTGAGAGCATGACCTCCCTCCAACCCTCAAGACCCGGTCCTCCTCACCACAGCTGATGACAACCGAATCCTTCTCGTTGCTCAGGCTAAAAGCTCTGTAGTCACTCTGGGCTTCGTTCTTTCCCTCATACCATAAATGCAAGTCTATTGACCCTACCTCTAAAATACACCCAGAACCCTACCACTTCACACCACACCTTCAAAGCTACCACCCTGGTCCAGGACCACCCTCTTCATCTGGGATTATTATTATTGCAGAAGCCCCCTAACCAGTCTCCCTGCTCCCACCCACGCCCCCTGCAGATCTTCTGAGCACGGGAGCCAGACTGATACTATTAAAGTGTCGATCCATCACGTCACTCTTTGGCTTGAACCCCCCAACGGTTCTGCATCTCCCAGAGATAAAATACCAAACTCTTTGTGCTGGCCTACAGGTGCACACGCTCATCTCCCACTACCCTTATCTTCACTCCGCCAGCCCCACTGGCCTCCGTGTGGTTCCTCAAACAAACCAAGCAGGTTCCCACCACAGGGCCACTGGACTAGCTGTTCCTTCTCCCTAAAATACTGTTCTCCCAGACAGCTAGCTTCTTACCTCCTCCAGGTCCATGTCTCTCACTGAGGTGATTCCCCTGCCACCCCTTTTAATATTATGACGACTCCCACACCCCAGTAACACACCCCCTGTCTCCTTTCCTTGTCTTCTTTCTCTTCATAGCAGTTTCACTACCCAGCATAACTTGTACTTCACTCGCTTCATTTATTTATGGTCTATCTCCCCACAGCTAATATGTAAGTTCCACAAAAGCAGAAATTTTTTATTGTTTTGCTCCTGACCTAGTACCTAGAACAGAGCCTGGCACATAGCAGGCACTGAATAAATATTTACTGAATAAATGAATAGGATTAAAAGGTACCTGTCCTTACCTCTCTCAGAGTTACGTAAGGAACGCATGAAAATCAGGAATGTGAAAGTAACTACTGAATAACTTGACACTTAGATCAATATGTGGATGTTGTTATTATCATTTCTATTATATTGAAGATTTGTCCCAAATCTTGCCAGATATGGCCTGAATTAGTCATGCTTGAAACTTGAACTACGATTCCCCACCTCCCTTTTAACCTACCTATTTCAGTACAAAGGTGGTGATGGGAAATTCCCACAACACTAGGATTCTGTAAAGGATTAGGTTCATAGATCCACTCAGTGTCTAACCCTACAAATGATTATCTTAATCACAAGTTGGGATTTTTGTCTTCCCTTGGAGAAGAATATGGAACGACATAAGGAGAGATTAAAAGATTAAGTGTGATCACTTAAGAGTCCAGAGAGTGCCTGATCTCCCTTTATTGTGTATCAGAACCCTGATGACAACCATGTCTCACCCAGGGTAGATTTCTGTGCAAACTCTTTTTTTTTTTTTTCTTTTTTGCGGTACGCGGGCCTCTCACTGTTGTGGCCTCTCCCGTTGCGGAGCACAGGCTCCGGACGCACAGGCCCAGTGGCCATAGCTCACGGGCCCAGCCGCTCCGCGGCATGTGGGATCCTCCCGGACTCGGGCACGAACCCGTGTCCCCTGCATCGGCAGGCGGACTCTCAACCACTGCGCCACCAGGGAAGCCCCTTCTGTGCAAACTCTCAACCGACAGAAGCTTGGGTTCTGTTCAATGATCTCCATCCGGAAACTAAGAGTATACAAAATACTCTATTCAGGAGATACAGAAAACAGCATGTTTCATGATGATACACCCAGAATTACTTTAGGAGGCACCAAAGAGAAATGACATGGAGTTAGAACCCTCTTCTCAATGCAGATGCCACACAGCCAAGTAGAAAACTCAGTTGGAAGACATTTACTAACCTAGATTCCATCTTGGCTGGAATGACTGTTTAAAGCTCCTCTTTATGAGTTGCAAAAAAACCATAGCCCTTTAGAGGCCAATAATAGTAGCTTTTACTTGCAAAACTAACATTTACTCACTGCAGCTAAACTGCAAAGCATTGTGAATCCTGGAGAGCAAGGTAATTAATCTAATTAAGCTGAACACATAAGGGTTTTCAAGTGGATAAAACTGCATCGTGGGACACCTGAGCCCAGCAGCAGTGCCTGCTCCATTCACGGAGCAGGCAGAGGTGAGAGCAAGCCAGTCCTACAGAGCTCAGCCTTGAGTTTTCCAAGACGATTCCCTTCATCAGACCCTCCAGCCCCTTTAGAAAAAAGCAACTTATAAAATTATATCCTATTAAAGACCCTAACATCAAAGTCAGAAAACTGACCGATTTAAAACTTAATCAGCTTAATTGTGAGATTCTGCTTGTCAGCCACATACCAAGCCTGTCTTGTTCCTTTCACATCATGATGTGGAGGCTTCATTACTCAAGAAGCGGAGGAAGGAGAGAATCAATCAGAAAGAATTACACAAGTTGCTACAGAGAAGGCTTTCAGTTTTCACTTTATGTCAGTGACTCACTCCGTGAGAATACTGCAACTCATCCTCATCAAACTCAGCTTCTTTTTCCTTCATTAAAAACAAAACAAATGGGACTTCCCTGGTGGCGCAGTGGTTAAGACTCCATGCTCCCAAGGCAGGAGGCCCGAGTTCGATCCCTGGTCAGGGAACTAGATCCCACATGCATGCCGCACCTAACAGTTCACATGCCGCAACTAAGGAGCCCGCCTGCTGCAACTAAGACCTGGCCCAACCAAATAAATAAATAAAATATTAGAAAACCGAAACAAACAACAACAAAATAACCCAAATTATTTTGTATCTGGACTCTCTTCTGGAAGTAACAACGCAGTCCCAAGAAGGATCAGATGGAAGGGGGAACTGTTTTAAGGATGACACACAGGCTCGCTCATGATTCATTCTGCTAGGACCCAATCCAAGCACACTTGGAGGTTTTCAGCAGGTATCAAGAATAATCTTGCCTGTGGATGATGTCTTACATCTTACACTTTACTTCGGCGTATAAAATGCTTTACATATTCTAGCGAAACTAGAGAAAAATAAGTGAATCCATATCAGGGACTTCTCTGGTGGCAAGGTGGTTAAGAATCCACCTGCCAGCGCAGGGGACACGGGTTCGAGCCCTGGTCCGGGAAGATCCCACATGCGCAAAGCAACTAAGCCCATGTGCCACAACTACTGAGCCTGCACTCTAGAGCCCCACGAGCCACAACTACTGAGCCCACGTGCTACAACTACTGAAGCCCGTGTGCCTAGAGCCTGTGCTCCGCAATGAGAGAAGGCAAGGCAATGAGAAGCCCGCGCACCAAAACGAAGAGTAGCCCCTGCTCGCTGCAACCGGAGAAAGCCCGCGTGCAGCAACAAAGACCCAACACAGCCAGCAATAAATAAATAAATAAATTTCTAAAAAAAAAAAAAAGAATCCATATCAGACCCAAGGATTACAAACACAGAAATTCCCTAGTATTGCTGATGTGACATTTTTTTCTTTCAAAGAGCAATGATTTTTTTTTTCACTTGCTCTTGACTCCATACTGGGTTTGATATTTTTATCACATACAAGTGAGGAAATCTGGAGTTAATGTTCCAATAGGCACTCCTTCCATCAGCTTCTCACAGAGCCTTGCACCTGGCTTGGTGCGCATCAATGCTCCCATTACGACATGTCGTCATTTCAATAAATAGAACTCAAGTGTTACAAGATAACCCCAGGTTCTTGGAAGACATGAGATCTGACACATGTGAGTACCTCATTATACATCCAGGTCTTCTGCCAAGCAGAAGGAACAGAGGGATCACCTTCTAACATAAATGTTACAGGTCTCTCCTGCTCTAGGGATCAAGTCCAGTATATTTATTTCATTTACCACATGGGTCATTTTCCCTCCACTGTAAAGGAGAATCAGTGAATAAAAGCTATGTTAGTACAGCACAATGCTAGAGAATTTTAAACAAATCAGTGAGGCAAATCACTTATGGTTTTCATACCAAGCATACCTCCGACAGGCTCCACATAAATATTACTTTCAGCTCAGAACACCATACATAATACCACTTTGAAATACTGTACTCCAGATGACCAAGAGACAAAATTCCACTGCCTTAGGAAATATAGGCTCACATGTTTACACTTTCATCTTCCATGCAGGCCCCATGGTCTAGGGGGATAACACAGGCCTGGGATTGGAGAAATCTGTGGGGTTACAGGACTTCCTCAGTTGCTAACAGCTTTCAAGTTTGGGAAAGTTATTTAAATTATATCCCAGTGGCTTTATCTCAGAAAGAGGGAACAAAGGTGACTACCAATTTCTAACTGCAGCAGAAGCAGCTAAACTTTGGGCAATTCCAAATGACTCAAACTACAAACATCAAGTTAATCTGTCACCTAAATCTCCCAGTCTTACAGGTGTGCCTTATAATTTGTCCCTCAAGTACCAACCAACCCACACACCTTCCACAAGAGCAGGTTTCCAGCTCTTGTTGAGTGAAGTGTCTGGAGGCATTTCTCATCATGTGCAGTGTTCTACAACCAGTCTCTTGAAGCACTTCTGTATACTCAAAAACCACATCCAAACTAGGCAAAGGTTAAACCACAGAGGAGCTGAGCTAAGTAGCCTGCAGAAAACGGAAGCAGGAGTCATGCTCGCCTCTGTGCCAGGTGACCTAGAGGAAAAAAAACAAAGGGCTTCGGAGGGCAGAGGATCTTCTGATACCTGTAGTCACTGTGCTCTGCACACCACAGTGGTGAAACCTCAGCTGGGGATGTGTTTCATGATATACAGCATGAAAGAGCCAGGAACACAGGATCTAATGTTTCAATTGTCCTCATGAGCCAAAAATGACACTGCATCTGTGAAAGCCAGAGACCACGACCACCCACAGCAGACCAGCAGAGACCAGACAAGATACAAGATTAACTAAAATGTCATCAAGGTACACAAACAAAGGAGGAATAAAGGACACAGTGACTCCACAGGTTACAATATTAACAGAACAAAATGCCATTCTATAGTGGTTCAAAGGAAAGAATACACGGAGTCACTGTTACCATCACTGGACACACACATCTAACTTAGTTTACTCCACTTTCCAGATTCTAAAATAGAACTAAAACAATTTCATAGGGATCATTTATTAAACTAGCAGTGACCTTCAAATTAAAACACAGGAGAGGGCTTCCCTGGTGGCGCAGTGTTTGAGAGTCCGCCTGCCGATGCAGGGGACACGGGTTCGTGCCCGGTCCGGGAAGATCCCACATGCCGCAGAGTGGCTGGGCCCGTGAGCCATGGCCGCTGAGCCTGCGCGTCTGGAGCCTGTGCTCCGCAACGGGAGAGGCCACAACGGTGAGAGGCCCGCGTACCGCAAAAAACAAACAAACAAACAAACAAAAACCATAGGAGACATAAGACTAAAGGCTTTTACATCACGTCTTACCAGGCACATCTCACTTCCCTGCGCTAGACAAACACATACTCTTGTCGGGGGGGGGGGGGGGGGGGGCGGTGTTAAACCATGCCCTCCCCAGGCTGCAGAGGTTCACTTGGGTGGGATGCAATGACTCTCTTCTTCAGAGGACAGGCTTTTTCAAGGCAGAGTGATGGTTAACCTGAGCTCACTTCTGCAACTGGTTATCTACATCATTTCTACTGCAGCCATTTATCAATCCAACAAACATTTATTCAACGCCCACTCTGTGCCAGGTCCTGTGCTCTCAGCATGGCTTCTTCCTAGCAGACAGAGGTGTACCCAGGTCCAATTAATTTCTTGGCTGGATTAACTTTCCAAACTCTTTGTGTTTACCTTTCCAGCAATGCCAAATTCATTCAGTGCCTAAGGTCACCAGCATCCTAGTTTCGTTATGCTCCTTTAATTACATTTTGGTGGCAAGAGAGCCCATTCCCTTGGTTTCCAAGCTCATCTCTCTAGATAATCCAACCAGCTCATGTTCTTTGTCTTCCCTCTTCCCTGCCAGTTCTATCCGTTCCTCTGATATTCACTTACTCAGTACCTCGTTGATCTAATAAGCCCATGATGAGGTGCCTTGATCTATAAGGGCTCATCCCTTTCCTTATTCAGGCAACTCTGATATCCTACCTTCCCTACATAATTCATCTGAAAATAATCTAATCTCTATCTGTATCAATCACCTCTCCATGAAAAAGTGTCAATAATAATAGCACTGACCACTTCGTAAAACACTTCCAATTACACTATCTCAACTAAGCCTCACCAACACTGTGAAATAGCCAGTACTTCACTCATTTTACACATGAGAAAACCAAATAGAGAGAAGCAACCAAGTCCAAAGAGACAGGAATTTGAGGCCTGGAATCTTAAAATGCCCTAAGGGAATTTAAAAGAGTAGGATTCAGCAAGGAGTTGTCAGGAAAGAGCCTGGAATGAAGCCGCAAAGGTTAAATTACAACGTATACGAGGTATTTCTTAAGAAACACTTGCACATCACACATGTTAATCAGTGAAAAAGGAAAACATCCATTTGGCTGTTCAAGACTTAGAATTTTAAAAGAAGCATGATCCAGAGGGGAGAAAAACTGACTACAAAGAATTATAAAGCTTAAAAAAAAAAGAGAGAGCAAGGATTCCAGGATTCTCAGACAAAGAAAGTGGAGTTCTGTCAACAAGGTGAGAGAAGAACCTATTCTTCTGCCCCAATGTCCCAAAAGATTAAGACCTGGTGGGGGACGTGCCCACATGCTGACCACAGAGGTGGCCAAACTTTCAGGTACCTGAACTCACGCTCATACCCACGAGCCTCGTTCGATTCCACCCAAAAGTTTTCTCCTTGTGAGGAGCAGAGTAGAAAACACAATTGTTAAGAAAATTTTTTAAAAAGTAGAGCGGGATAATTTCCTGTGGCCCACTCAACAAGATGGACCAATGCTCTGATCTTCCTGCCTACAGCTTCCCAAAGGCCCTACTGCAATGGACAGCTACATCTGGTTGAAGAAAGTAGGGAACTGATAGTCAACCTCAGCCTAGTTTGTATTTGATAACAATCTGTGTATCAAAGTATTCATAGATAAAGGGATCTTCTGTTGTTTTTCTATTTAGCTAAAAAATGCCATGCTTTTACTATCTGACTACAGGAGATACTTCCCTTTAGGGTTTTGTTGTGTCAGGATTTTGTTTTGTTTTGTTTGTTTCTTCATTTGTTCATTTCATTCATTCATTCATCAAGCTTTTCATTGAAGTAGAATGTGCAATACAGGATTATCATACATGCAGTACAGGTTTTGTGATAAAATGTAAAACTAGGCCTTAATAAAATACCATTCCTTCCTACCACGTGACAGCTATATACCTTTGAATAAGTCACAATACTTCTTTGAAGAGGTTCCTCATTAGGAAAGAGGGATGACAGAATCTACCAATTCCGTGTTAAAAGTGGTTTTCTGAAAGCCAAAACCAAATGATCAATCTGAAAGTATGTTGTAAGTATTACAGCATGGATCTCTATGGATCAGGAAACCTAGTAGAAAAAGTGTAGCTACCTTCAAGAAACTTCCTAGGAATGTGTATGTGCATGGCATGTTATGTGCCTGTGCGTGTTTTTATCGGCAGCCATAGTGGGAATGGCTTTGTGTCCTCCAAGCAGCATTATCAGTACCCAGGTGCAACTATATCTCTGCAAGCATCCGAGTTCAAGGTAGAAACAGAACTTGGAGACAGTGTCTAGATACCTGACCTCAGATAGTATGGATATTATGTTGCTGCCATACCAACATCTGTTTCTAGCGTTCTGACTCTAGACCTCTTTTTTCACTCTGCTTTTGATCCAACAGCTTGAATGGTGGAGAAGATACCTGAAATGTCCCAAGCCCGTGATTTTGTGATCAGGGATTTGTCATCATCTCCACCCTGCTGGTGACCAAAAGCTGTCTGAGAGTCACTTAAAACAAGTACCACTAGGAAAGAACTTTCGAAAGGAAACCCTAGTGGCTTCCAAATTGGCAACTTAAAGGAACCAAAAGTTAGTGAAGTCACATAACAACTAAGGGCAATTTTATTAGCCTCGTTCAATGAAGCAAAACTTGGACAAAAAAACCTCATTATTCAAACCAGATGCTGATTTTGTAACATTTACTTCAATGGTGAACTGTTTCAATTTTCTCTTATTTTGAATATGTAATATAAAGCAGGCAAATCACTACATTAATAAAGGCACACCTGAAATTTATAAAGTCAGTTTGAAAAAGAACTGAATGTAGGAAACCCGTTTTCAAAAGTTTATTGCCAGGAGCATTTTTTTCGTTTTTAATCATGTGACAAAAGAAGTGCAATAATGGGTTTAAGACAAGATCAATTACGGGCAGCAATGAAATTACCCTTTAATGATGATTAGCCCCAAATCTTGATTACTGTCAGCTCCAATTATCTGGTCACAAGGCACACAAAGTGCTGTGTCCCTCCATCTCAAACAAGAATGAAGGATGGGCCCTCAAGGTGAGGGGTCACATAAGACAAGGAGGCAGAGGAGGCTGACCACAGACTCCAAGTGCCTAAGAGAAAGCAAAATGTTTATAAGAATGTTTACTAAGCACCAAAGTTACTTTTTAAGAAAGCCTGATAATCTCCCTCTTTAAAATGATGAGTCTCTCTCTCTTTTCCGAAGAATGAGGAGGAAACAGATCTCAACTCCAGAAAAAAAGTGAGTATCTCTGGTGACAGATGCAGCTGGGTGGGTCCTGGGAGAATGTGCAAGCTGACCATGGGGAGCCCAGAAAGAAGACTATTGCCTTGGGACATAATCACAAAGGGAAACGGGGACACTCCTTGGATTTGGGGCTATTCAGAGGTGGCAGAGCCCAGCTGTGCAGTTTCCAGGTTCTCAGAGTTGGGCGCAGTGAAATGCTACCCTGCGAACAACGCAGCCCAACCACCAGGGGACACTTCCGCTGTTTTCTGGAGACAGAACTAGAGCATTTTAGAGATGGGAAAGATCAACACCTTCATTTTACAAACCAGGAGACTCAGGACCAAGGAGGTAGAATGAATGGGACTAACTAACGGTAAAGCCAGTTCTCCAGCCAGGCATCCTGACCCCTAACCCCCTGCCCCTGCTCAGATGACCGTGAGGCTCTGAAGAGCAGTTTGTAAGGATTGCCACTGTCCAGCAATCACTGCAGTCCATCACAATTATGAAAGGATACACTCCTCTTCTGCCTTGGGTGTGCTGTTTTGGCGATTCAACACCAGACAGTTGCAAAAGACAATCTACATTCGCATTGGAGCTATAAATACTATTTATCAAAACCCACCATGGTCCAGGAGCCATATTAGCACCAGTGTTCATTCTCCTTGCAATGCTCACAACCCAGGAGGTGTTTATAACCTCATGTTACTGAAAAATGAAGCTCAGAGAGGTGGCGTAACTTGTTTACGCTCACACCACTAGGCAAGTGGCAATCCTGGCTTCAGACCAGTTCTTCTAGCCCCCTGAAAACACTGTGCTTCCTACTACACCACCAGCCCTCCAAGTTTTGCAAAAGAAAGCATTCCCCACCCAACTGATTATGACCGTGGCACAAGAAGCTTTGCCTAGTGACAATATCTGAATTGTAATATAAGAAACAAATGGATCCTGAACAATGGTAAGAAAGCTTCTAAAATCTGGATGTAAACATGAGTCTTTTGGTGACTTAACTAAGGAGAGCAGTTTCCCGCAAAATTCCAAGTTTTTCCTTCCTAAAATCTTTGTTCCACCAACCCTGGATATTCTGTTTATTACTCTTATTTCCTCTTTCAAGCAAAAGCTTAAGACCCCACAAGCAGATGAGGACAACGGGAACTTTAAAAAGCAGGTAAGACGGTCACCGAAGTAAGATCGACAAGACCATGGAATAATGGAGAACTTCATTATTATTCTAACTCATAGCCTTCTTGTGGCCGGCCAGCCTCCACCCGTGCTTTCACCTTCTGGCAACTACCTGCCACCTTCACCTTCTACAAACACGGGCACTCGGCCAGCATGGAGATTTCTGTTCTCTGACTGAACAAACACCTCTCACCTTCCAGTCAGAACACAACCCTGAAACCACGACTCATGGTGGGTTTGGTGCTACTGACATCTTCGCAGTTTGTAGTCTTCTGCCTGTAAGAAGGCTGGCCTGTTTAAAGCTAGAACATTCCAAAGAGGTCTATTCTTTTTTTTTTTTTAATTGAAGTATAGTTGATTTACAATGTTGTGTTAGTTTCAGGTGTACAGCAAAGTGATTCAGTTATACATATGTATATATCTATTCTTTTTCAGATTTTTTTCCATTATAGGTTATTACAGGATACTGAATATAGTTCCCTGTGCTATATAGTAAGTCTTTATTATTTACCCATTTTATATACAGTAGTGTGTATATGTTAATCCCAACCTCCTAATTTATCCTTTCCCCCCCACTTCCCCCTTTGGTAACAATAAGTTTGTTTGCTATGCAAAGAGGTTTATCTTTAACCAAGCGAAGACCTGCAGGGTTTGAGCCTGCTTTCCTCAATACACAGGCCAGGCAGGTAAATGGGTGTGCTCTCAACGAAACACAACCAACCTCATTTTCCTAGTGACTTTTTGGAGTTTATTTACTGGCAGTTTCAGGTTCTGGGAACACAAAAACAACTGGCTCTGCCCTCCAGGAGCTCACAGTCTGGTGAGGGTGACAAAACCCTTGAAAAGATGAATGGTGGTATCAGATGATGAGCGTGAGAACACGCAGGTATACCAAATACTATAAAGAAATAGGACAGAAGAACCAGGGAAGCGTCATCAAAGAAGGGGCCACATGAATTGGGTTTATAAGACAAGTAGGAGTTTTCAAGGCAAAGAAATGGAGGTTCAGGACCACTGCAAGCAGAAGGGACTGTACATTCAAAGGTTCATATTTACGAAGAGGCCTGCAGTCTGGGGAGTGAAGAGAAGCAGTGTTTATTCACGAGGGAGGTAGGGAACGGGTAAAGGAAGCATCTCAGACTATTACAAAGGGTCTCTATAGGCTTGTAAGAGTCAGCGAAGGTTTTAAAGCATGCTTAGCCTTTTTTTTTTTTTTTTAAAGAAAGTAATTCTGGCAGACATGGCCAAGTGTGGACAGGACTCTAAATCAGTGCTGTACAAAAAAAACTAAATGCGAGCCACAGAGCCAAGCCACATATGTAATTTTAAATTTTCTGGGAGCCACATTTAAGGTAAGAAAAAACAAGGGAAATTAATTTAATAATATATTTTAACTCCCTTAATCCAAACTGTTATCATTCACTATAATCTGTCAATATTTTGAAAATTATTAATGTGATAGTGAGATAGTTTACATTCTTCTTTTCTCATGCTAAGTCTTTAAATCTGGCCCACTTACAGCTCATCTCAATTTGGAAGAGCCGCATTTCAAGCGCTCAAAAGCCAGATGTGGTGAGTGGTTACCATACTAGACAGCACAGCTCCAGATAAATTACATACAAGACCCACTGAGCAGGCTGTAGCCAAGAGTCCAAACAAGAGATGATAAATGTCTGGGGAGCTATTTCCAGCCCTTGGACATATGCTAAAGTGCCACTGAAATGCAATTTTACAAACATGTAACTTATTTTTTGTTTTGAATAGATAATAATTCACATGGTTCACAAATAAAAATAATACAACAGACAGTGCTACCCTCACCCTTTTTCTGTCCACCCCCCCACCCTCTCATTAAAGAGAACCATTTTATTAAGTTTCTTTTTTCTGTCTGCTTATCCTTTCAGTATTTCTTCATGCAGATATGAATGTAGACTCCTTTCTACACCAAAGGTAGCACACTACCTACTCTGTTCTACACCTTGCTTTTTTTCATTTTAATAGTATATCTTGGAGATCTTTCCATATCACTGCATGAAGAGTTTCCACGTTCTCTTTAAATGCTACACAATATTCAATTGTATGGATGATTCACAGTTTACTTCACTGGTCTCCTACTAATGGATATTTGAATTGTTTCCAATCTTTTCTATTATAAACAATGGACTAATGAAAAACCTCCTACATACGTCACTTTATATGTATTCAAGGGGTACCTGCAGGGAAAAAGTACCAGAGCCAGATTGCTGGGTCAAAGGGTAACTGCATTTGTAATCTTGACACAGCTAAATTGGCCTGCATAAGGGTTGTGCAATTTTGTACTCTCAGGAGTACGGTGCACATCTGGTCAACAATGTACGATTATCACATTTCAGAATTTTTGCCAATCCAATGAAGTAAAAAGTGCTACCTAGTTTAAATTTGCATTTCTCTTACTATGTCTGAGTCTGAAGATCTTTTATTTGGTTTAGAGACAATCTATATTTCTTGTTCTGTGAATCATATGTTTGTGTCCTTTGCCTATTTTTCTACTGGTTTGCCAGTCATTGTCTTATTCATTTGTAGGAGCTCTTTATATATAGAGATTAGCCCTTTGTCCACTGTAAATTTCTTCCCTCAACTGTTATTTGTCTTTTGAATTTACTTATTGTGTTTTTTACCAGGTAACATTTTTTAATCTGAATTTAGTCTAATTTATCAATTTTTTTCTTTTCTGGTTTCTGAATTTTGAGTCATAGTTTAAAAGGCTTAACTTTTAACTTCAAAGTCAAAAGGAATTTACACGTTTCTTCCAGTCCTTTCATTTTAAGCAGATATGAATATATATTCATATTTTGAAATCCTTGTTAAAAATATCATTTTCACTTTTTCCAAATGAAGTAGACCAGACCATTTTATGAATGCCTTCCTGATTTCTCCCTCCTTTCTTTTCATAATTCTTTTGAAGATCACACTGATCATATAAATTGAACTGGTCAAGATGGAATTTATTTGAACGGTATGAGATACAGAAACAACTTCATCTTTCTCCAGATAGCTACCCACTTGGTCCAAGACCATACACTAAAAATTTCATCACTACCCCACTGGAACCATAATTTTAAAATACTTTTCTATTTTTATAGACAGCAACCTGGATTTTTATAAACTCATGGTTCTTATTCTCTAGTCTAGACATTACAGAGGTAAATACAAGTTATGATCTTCACTTATTTACAGGAACTGCCAAGTTTTTTTGTAAAAACTGCATTCATACAGCGGTATCTTTACTCCCGCGTCATCCTCAATAGCTTTTCAGCAGACGCTTGACCTGAAAGAGATATACAGACACAAAGTGCCGCTGAGAAATTTACAATTGCGAGGTTGCCAAATTGTTTTTCGCGAGTCATTTGTTTAAAAGGCAAGCAGCACACCACAAGGAAAGTTTGTCAAAACTCTCATCAGTGACAAAATTCTGGCTTATCCAAGTTCATTTTAGGTAATCACCAGTGTGATATTCAAAAGATTTATGAAAAACAAAGAAAGGAGGGAGAAAAGAGAGGGCGGTTCAGAAGATAGCTGGTCCACCTGAGTTGGAAAAGTGAAAACTGATTTTTTTTTTTTGAGTTTTCATAAAGATACATAAATGCTTCATGAAGTTGTGTGTCATCCTTGCACAGGGAATGCTAACCTCCTCTGTATCATTCCATTTTAGTATATGTGCTGCCGAAATGAGCGTGGAAAATATTCTTTAACAAGGATTTAAAATTCCCAATTAATTCTATTCAGAAGTTTCTAGTAAACCAGAACTTTTAAAGTAAAAATGAGAAAGGTATAGTATTCTATAGGTATTCTATGTCCTTTTGTTCCAATATGAATTCACATCTGCTATATTAGCGTCTGTCAAGTTGTATTCAATAAATGCATACTGTATATTGTCATTTGAGGTTGTGAAATTAGTCCTTATAGCTCAGTTTCTAAGAGAGATTTAGACACACACACAGAGTTTTGAGCAGTATACCCTTCGAAAATAGAAAGGAGATCAGTTCCTATAGAGGATGCTCATGTATTTGACACAAATTATAGAGTTTCACATAGGGGATAATAGTACCAGAAAAATAACAATGGCAACAGAATGCTCCAACATAAGTAATAGAGGAAATGCTGGGGAAGTGGGCCAGGAGAAGAATCCTGAGAAGTCAAAACTCCCCAGACGAGAACAGAGCATAGCTTCCAGGATGTCTGTGATGTTTCTAAAAGAAAGAGTCGGGGTAGAAGCCACCAGTCCTATGAACAGAGGCCATGGCTGTGCTCCCCCAGGGGTGGCCTCCCTGTCTCCCCATCACCCCCCGCCCCGCCGCCCACCCCACGTCCCCTGAGCCGCTGCTTCTCAAGTCAATGACTCACAAACCTGATCTCCAGCCCTGAGACGACACTCTTGAATTACAACCTTTTTTCAACTTGCGAGCACCTCATGGAGGCGATTCACCCCCACGCGCTACCTAAGTGCCCCTCGCCTCCAGCTAAACCCTACCTTCTCCCCTTTATGTCATCTTCCTCTTCTCCTAGACACCTTCACACCTTCCATTTTAGGCATCTTTGACTCTCTTCACACCCCACAACAGCCAATCCCACATCCTGCTCTCCCCTCTTGTTTCCAATGCCCCTCATATTTCAGACCCTCCTCATGACCCTGTGCTTACTTCCTAATCTCCTAACTGGTTTCCTTGTTTCCTCACTCCCCCATTTACAATCAATTCTTTCCTAAATGGTACTTTCTCCAAAACCTCCAATGTTCCCCATTTACTTACCTGACAGTCTGAAGTCATGTCATTGATCATTTCATTCATTTAATTAATATTTGCTGAGTACCCACTAGGTACCAGGCACTATTCTAGGCATTTGGGACACAGCAATAAACAGACAATAAATTCCTGCTTAATTTTGTCTTAGCCTGTTTTTTCCCTGCCCTTCACCCCACTAGTCCCCTAGATAACTGTATCTATAAATAAATCTAGACCAGAAGTTATATTCTGGTATATTTACATATTCAAGGATGCCTAACAAGCCTCTACTAAGTGTTGGATCCAAGACTGAGCAAGACAGATGTCTTTTCCATTTGTCCCACTCTGGCCTTCCCTTCCCTTCCTGCTCTGCATGCCTTCTCCTTTCCTCGCCCTCTAAACCCTGCCCATCCTGAAATACACAGTCCAAACCCTCCAGACTTTGTAAAGACTCTCCTGGGCACTCCGGCCCGTGGCAGGGGCCACCAGCTCCTTTCTGTCTTATGACACCGTTTACCTTGTGAAAGTGCTTAAAGTTTTCATGCTGCTTTGTTTTGTTTTATTCTTCATTAGTTTAATGAAACTTCCTAACTGGAGTAGAGGTCTTTCAGGACCGGATGCATCTTTCCTAGTAGAATTCCACAATCACAGAACATAACAGCCAAGGAAACCCTCTGACTCCAGTTCATCAAACCCATCTTGCTTCTTGAGGAAACTTAGGCAGGGAGAGGTTAAGTCACAGTATCAAGCGCTAAAAAATAAAGTGAATAAATATGAATGGCAGATGAGCGGGCATACTGCCCTTTGTCCCACAGGGTAGAAGATGTCTGAACTGCTAGTTGCGAGCAGTTCTTTTCCCCTGGAATCCATGCATGTGTTCCCAAGTTGTCTGACAATTTTCCAACAGCCACTGCTGAGCTGAGGCCCAACTAACCCAGAAAAGCCACCCCAAGTGATGGATTTGCCCAGTTCTACACTGTTGCCCTCTTTCCAGTTCCCCACTGCCTGCAGACTGCTTGAGACCTCAATGATGCTAAACAACTAAACTCTAAGGCATACATTTTCCAGATGCCAGACCGCTTGCCCCTCACTGCCCCTGTGAAATCCGGGGCTTCCCTTTTCTTGCTGTATCAATGCCGCATTCTCTGCTCTGGCCTGGGAGCTGCCCCTACAGGAAGCCAGAGAGCACCCTGAAGGAGGTGGCTGGTACCAGCAGGAGCACCCAGGCAATGTAATGTGGAACTGCAATTAAAAGTATCTACAAGTTCAAAATAAGAATAACCCTGTGAAAAGTATTCTTTGGAACAGGCTGGTAGAATCCAGAAGTCATCTATAAAGCCATGAGATGCAGCATGATGTGCAAATGCCAGGATTTTTATCATGAGCTCCGTGTCTATTTCCCTGTATTCATGTTGATCTGCTCCCCACTCTTCACATGAAACCCAAGAGGGGATGTGGGATGTTTTCATCCCACTCCTTGTGCCTACTGAAATGGCAATGGGCACTCAGTAATGTTTCCTGAATCTCCTCAAAGTCAAAGACCAGTTATTCTTTGCTTGAGCTGAAAACAAGTCAAATTTAACAGAAGCACAGTCATGCACATGTGGCCAATGTAGATAAGGGCGTCTCCTGTTTGTACATTTCTCTGTGGGGCCCAGAAGAACTGATAGTCTTAATTGGCCACAGATTATAAAGCCCACATTCATCAAAGTAGACTGGAGGTAATTGCCCTTCAGATGTTATTTTAGGCAGCTGTTCCATTACTCACAAGTAAATCTGTGCCCTCAATTTACAATAATCCTTCGATGTCATGGTCTTTCGGTGTAGCTGAATCCCAAGACCTTGGAAACTACCAGTAGCTCTCTCTCAAGCCACCTTTGAGGACTGTTTGGTGGCAATATTCACAAGGGAAGAAAAATCTTGGTTTTCAAGATCAAAGAATACTCCTTACATTTAGGAAAACCTTTGAAATAGAGAGACTTCCTACCTAACAGCAGCTAGCAAGTGGCCTTGTTTATGTCTATTTAAGTAAATGAATTATTAAAAGCAGAAAAAAACATTCTAAGCTCCAATTTTAAATCTTCTTTTATCTGATTTTAGTTTCTTTGGGGGAAAGAAACAAAGATTCATGCCTGAGCCAAAACCAAATGACATACGAGTTCTTCCGTCAGAGATAGAGCTGTCAGTCTCTTCTGATGCAGCTTCTCCTCCCATACCTCCCTGCAGACAGACCTCTTCCAAGCAGTCTGGACTCCCACCATGTCTGGAACATGCTCTGCAGCTCAGCTTCCGTGATTATCTGAATCTCGCTCCCCAGAACTGGGCCACGGTGACCTAGGTCAGCCTTACAGTAACTGCTGACCCAGCTCTTTCTAGTCTCTCCTGCCTGGAGCTGGGAGATTGGTTTAGGCAACGAGGGTGAGGCTGGACCAGTGAGCAGGATTTAAGGGGCCCTCCCAGAACTGCAGAAGAGGAGGAGACACACGCTGGGGGACCACTGGCCTGAGATGTCAGTGCAGCCTGTCTTCTGTTAGTCCAACAGATCTGAACAGACGGATCAATAATGCATCACTGCTTCTAAGGTCAGGTCCACCCTGGAGCACCACCCACCACTGCCACCCACTCAGTAACATAGCACCCATTTGTTTTTTCATTCATTCTTTCTTTCGTTCATTCATTCTCCATTTAAATGAGCCTCTGCATCGGTGTAGGCAGATACATCTCAATACGGCAAATCTAGTAAACTCCTAGTTAGCTTGAACCCACTCAAGTATGAACTTCCACTAACTGGAACAATGGGATTCCTTCATATAAGGACACTTGAGCCATAATAAACACACCAAGTTATGATATTCTATCTAAAAATGCCTCTCCCCTTTCTCTACCAGAAGAAATCAGTTATATTTATACTGAAAAATACACATGTCACTTCTCCAGAAGTCTTTTCCAACTCCCCTGGTCTTCGTAGAAGGCTTTCTAGCTGTATCTCCAACCACACCCTCCTTTACACTCTCCTCTAGCTACACTGCCCTTTTCTCAGTTCCTGCCTTTCATGTCAAGCTGCTTTCTGCCTCACGGCCTTTAATGTCTATTTCCCCACTAGACTGTCAGCTCTATAAGAGCAGGGACCATGACTGCCTCTATTTATCATTATAGCCACAGGGACCAGCACAGTGCCACACAGTAGGCACTCAGTAGCTGAATGAATGAATGACCTTCTACAGTATTTGTGTCACTAAATTCCAATTGCCCAATAGTGTATTGGCCCCAAAGCCTGGCCTCTGCCCACTACCTCAAAGCCAAACACTTTCCCACAATTCATTTAAAAAGGGAAGTGGACATTTGTCCCTACCGCCTACACCTGGTATATCCACATCTAGTAACAATGAAGGATAAATATAAGGATCTTATGAGCCTAGAGGTGATGACCCTCACGTATTACTAAGGTCAGAAAGAAGCGGTCTTAGAATATATCCACAAAGATCAAAATAAGAACTAAAAATAAAGGGGCAGGGTAGTAGTATTGAATGTTTCTGAGCAACCCTGACCTAACCAGAAAAGTCATAACCAAAGAACCCAGTCTCCTGACTCCGTTTCAGTTGGTTTCAGTTGTTCTGACCATTGAGTAGGACCCAAGCCGAGTGGAGACAGCAGTGTGCCATGTGCAGCTTCTCGGTTAGTGCCCCTTAGTGGCTGAACTGTCCCCCCCACCCCCAAATCCACATGTGGAAGCCCTGGCCCTCAGGACCTCAGAACTTGACTGTATTTGGAGATGGGGCCTTTAAGATGTGAATAAATGAAAATGGGGCCCTTAGGGTGGGCTCCAATCCAACGTGACTGGTGTCCTCATCTCAGAAGAGATTAGGACTCAGACACACAGAGGGAAGGTACAGGGAGAAGAGGGCCACCTGTGAGCTTGGGAGAGAGGCCTCAGAGGAAGCCAACACAGCTGCCACCTTGAGCCTGGACTTCTGGCCTCCAAGCTGTGGGAAAATAAATGTCTGTTGTTTAAGCCTCCCAGTCCGTGGCGCTTTGTGATGGCAGCCCTAGCAAACTAATGCAGTGCCCAAGCAGCTCTTGCGGAAAAGGGAAAGAGCATTTGCCAAGTACGCACAGCCGGCCCTGCTCTTTACAATCCTAGGTGTCATCTTTTCCCCAGGGCTGACCTTTCTTCTTTATCTGACAAATGAGCACACTGAGGCACAGAGCCACAGAGGGGGCTGAGCCAGAATCTGACTCCAGGGCTGCTTCCAAATTCCATGCCCTCTTTTGTACTATACCTTCAGATCCTAAAGACCAAACTGGACTATAAAATGTGAAAGCAGATTCTAACTTGCTTTATTTTGTCCTTAGAAAATGGGCAAGATCACCATTTTAGCTTAGTTGAAGAACCAGATGCTTTTGTAGGCATCACCCAAATAAAGTGATTGAAATACTGTGAAACAGATATGAATAGAAACTAATTTTGCTTTTTAATGAGCATTCTGACCAGATCAATACTACAAAATGCTAAACTGCAAAATGTCATTACAATTTCAATGCAACTGCCCAGGTGATTGGTTCAAAGAGGCACTTATGGTAGTTTAGACTGTATTTTCTCTTCATAAGAGCAGGGGTCTATTATGTAAAATAAAGTCACGAAAATTTTAATTGCACCGCATAAAGGACAGAACCTGGCCTAGCCCACAAACCGTGGCAAACATGAGAAACAAAACGCAGATGAATGCTTAATCAGATGTCTGTCACTTTCTGAATAGTGTCTGAATAGTGACTAATATTCTAATTATTAGTCACCACACTGAGAAGGTGCAATTATGGAACAGGGAAGATTGCTTTAATTATTTTTGTTGTTAGCCCACAATCTGTGAGGCCTTTGCAAAAATATGATTTTAGTCCCCATAAGCTATAGAGGAAAAAATGATTAAGAGTTAAAATTCACTTCCCTCCCAACCGAAGCATTAAAGAAGAAAGGTTTGAAGTTGTATTGACAGACATGACTAACAACTGTAATCACAGAAATAAATTTAGTAAAATGATAATTTATCTGTCACAATTTACCAAGGGAGAAAAAGTGCAGCACAAGCCGCTAAATTGTAAAGTGAAATGAAAGCAAAGATAGAACCCAGTTTTTAATGAAATGCAGAACGTTATTAATTGGTTTCCTAGCAACAGCCAGGCTAAAATTACTTAACATGTATGCTCAATCATATGCAAATATGAGTGTTATCGCTTAAATGTTGATTTTAGTTGGTCTTTTCAGATGCAAATCCAATGTGTAAAATGAATGTAAATGTTGACAATGTTGATACAAAAAAAGCCCCTGATTAACATCATTCTGGTGTTCAAAGCACCAGAGTTGAGGATCTTCCCTTTGGAAGGATTGCAAGCTGCCTGGGCTGCCATCTTCCTTAACCTGTCCTCCCTGTCTCCCCTCACCCCAATGCAAGCATTAGAGATAACTAACAAAATAGTACTGCTGGGCCTTGCTGAATTGCCCTACAATTATTTCTCATTAAATGATGGATGGATGATGCTTTCAGCTTAGAGTTCAATCAGATGATGCAAGGGGCTTGCCAACCCAAGACCAAGGTTGATCTCAAGTTTGATTTTCCAGACAGAACCAAACCTTTAGATGACTCCATCAGAGCCCACGCAGACAAATTCCCTTCAAAACTGCCAAATAAGCCACTCACCTACTCTACCCGGCCTCATCTGGCAGCTCAAGAGCAGCTGGAGAACAACCATGTTCCACAGGCAAAAGAGGCACCAAGAAGGGGTGGAAAGCGTGTAGCCTCCTCACAATCACCCCCACCCTGTAACACCCACTCCAAGGAAAAGCCATGTGCTTGCTAGGCTTTCACTTACTCATGCAACAAACATTTATAGCATAATTACCACTTGTCAGGAAATGATCTAGGTGCCGGAGAGACAGCAGTGAATAAGAAAAAAAGTTCCCTATCTTCAACTATCTTAGTGCAGGAGAGAGACAAATAAACCAAGAAACACATACACAATAAAATTTCAGGTAGTGATAAAAAAAAAAAATAGGAAGAGAAAAAGTAGCCTAAGGAGGAGAGGAGGATGGGTAGGGTTGGGTGGACCACAGTAGATGAGGTCTCTCACAGGGTGTCTTTTGCACAGATTTAAAAAAAAGAAACAAAGAAGCCAAGCACAGATGGTGGGGGCATTAAGTATGATGAGGCACAGCGTGGGAGGGGGCGCTGATATGAGCAGGGCTGCTTTGAGCCAAGTTCCCCCACCACCTGCCAACAAGACTGCACCCCTAAGCCCCTGCCTCACGGTATTTCAGGGACACTACTGTCTCTAGGGCCACCTAGGACTATACTTCAGGACTAAAAGATGGAGCCTAAGTCTGACATATGTGGAGGAAAAAGGGGAGAGTCAGTCCCACTGAACCCTAAAAGTTCTTTCCTTTCTGGATCAAGGCTCAGTCCCCTCCTGACCTCCGAGAGTCTTCTGAGCCAACTGGAAAGTACATTCTTGGACCGATCTCCCCTAGAGGAGGTGGGGTGAGCATTTCTGGCCAAAGCCCCCTGCCTGAAGCCTCCAAGGGAAGGGGATTAGACAAACAGTTTATTCCAGACACCCAGTCAAGGCTCTGGGATATTTCAGGCAGTGGTCAGCAGCTCGGGACATCTATTCCAAGTTCTGAAGCTTGCTTATGAAGAGAAGTGACAAAGATTCTATGGACAGCTCCATACCAGGCCAAGGATCCCCAGACTAACCTTATGAGTACTGGGCCAAGGGAAAATGGATAGATTCTTCTTCCAAATATCACACTCTAGCCTTGTAAGCCATGCCTTAAGTCTCCGAAGGCTTCAGAAGTTACTATTGGGCTTCCCTGGTGGCGCAGTGGTTGAGGGTCTGCCTGTCGATGGACGGGACACGGGTTCGTGCCCCAGTCCGGGACGTTCCCACATGCTGCAGAGAGGCTGGGCCCGTGGGCCATGGCCGCTGAGACTGTGCGTCCGGAGCCTGTGCTCCGCAACAGGGGAGGCCACAACAGTGAGAGGCCCGCGCACCGCAAAAAAAAAGAAGTTACTGTTAAACACAAATGCCCTTAAGAGAGACACGTGAAACCTTAGGTGTAGCCCACCTGGGGCTGCGGTGGGTCTGGGGTTTAGCTTGGGGCATACAGATGCCAGTGATGGGACCTAATCTATCTGGTTGGCCTAGAATGAATGATGACAATGGCACGGTCTGCAGAGCAGTTGTCATACCTGTCTGGGTGATATAAACATTTCACTAGGCTTGACTTAATTCATGCTAACCCATCCAATTAAACAGAGGATAGTCCTCTATTTGCAGCATCTCATCACAGTTCAAGGAGGCTATATTGCATTTTGAGTTAAAAATCAAACAGGTTGTACATGTGACCATAGTCTTGGTCCTGGAGATGTTTCCTTTAGGCCTGTGGTTCTCAAAGCAGCATCAGTAGTACCTGATGAGCTTATTAGAAATGCATCCTCACAAGCCCAGTCCCCACATTTACTGAATTAGAAATCTGGCAGTGGGCCCAGAAATCTGTGTTTTAACAAGCCCTCCAGGTGATTCTATGCATGCTAAATTTGAGGGCCTTCCGAGGCCAATTCAGCAAGACGGTGTACCTCTGAGTTTATACTTAGCACTAACTTGCTGCAAATTATTTCAATCAACCGGAAACCAAGGATAGTTGTTCTGTACCTTCCGCACAACGGCATGCATTCAAAATAAACACACTAATCGTGTGAATTCCTGACACAGTAACTTTTTCCAAAGAATGCACCACTCAGAACACAAGATGCTGATTTACTGATTTCTTAAGATAACCAATTGTTCCGACGAAGAGAGAAGTGAAAAGAAGCAAAGTTAGTTATTCTTTAGGGAACTTGAGTTTGGTGTAGCCTTCTGAGAGAACTTTGAGAACCAGTGAGTTCTCTGATCTAAGGCTATCCTCTTCTGCTGGACCCATTCCAGCACTGTCAGGGCTCCCTCCTGAACAACAGGAGCTCCCCAGGGTGGATACAGGGTCCTAGGAAGGCTAACTGTAAATACCCTGAAACCCTTGCCAAATGGATGACTCCCTCTAATTCTTATAGTTTAGAGAGAACGTTCAATCTTCAGTGTCCCTGACAATAAAATGGATGTTATACGGGCATACATTCATTAAAAACTTTGAAGATGAAAAAAGAATCTAGGAGATGCTCTAATCACTGTAAGATAAATATACATGAGGAAACCTGCAATCAGAAGGGCACATCTCAGACTGAATTGTGCATCAGAATCACCTGTGACGCCTGAGAAAAATGCAGACTTCTGGGCCTAATTACCAAACATTCTGAGTCACATGACTTGGGAGCCAGCATTTTGCCTTTTACAGAAGCATGCCCAGGTGATTTTGATGCAGGGATCTGTATTTAAATTACCAACATGATCACTTCTCCAATTTTCAAGGGATACTAATAAGGGGTTTTTTTACATAGGAAAATAAAACAATCCTACAAGCAAAAAAACTACAAGTTCCTTTTTCTCTACATGTGTGCTAAAGCTGGAGAACTTTAGTTGAGAGAAAGTTTGTAACGTATCTTACATTAAAGTAACTTTTTAGTAAATAATTTTTTTCTGATTACCAAAGTTATACATGTTCATTGTAGAAAAAAAATAGCAAAAGGGAGAAAGTAAAAATACCCATAATCTCACAATCTGAGATAACTTGGTACATTATATTCTTCAGATGACTTGCAGGCTCTTTACACACACACACACACACACACACACACACACACGTGCGCACACACACTTAAAAAAAATAGTGGGATCCAAGTATATGTAGTTGTTGTAGTATATGTTTTTTACATCTAACAACATTGTCAATATCTTTTTTACCAGTCCTTGATTCTTTTAGATATAAAAGACAGACTGTCTAAACATCAACTCTCTGTTGCTAAGAATTTTTTTAAAAAAATCAACGAATTAATATTCTATTCATGTGGCCAGTACATAAATACAAATATTTGTGTAATCTGTACAAGTATGCTAAAAATCTCATTATTGCTTTTATTAAGGGATTTAGCATTGATACAGTTTATTAGCAATTTTTATTAGTTCATTAGTTCATTTTAATGAATGTGCGCCCAACACTTGAAGGCCTCTAGACATATATACAATATATTATTAATACAACAAGTATTCACTTTAATGAAACTTATTAGACCAAGGTTTTTCTCATTAAATTCAAAAGGAGCCAAAAGGCTCTAATGGAACAAAATTGAGACAAAAAACTTTTTTAACATGCCCCTAGAGTCTATAAACTTTAATTCTATTCAACCAGGAAGCGGTCAAAACGTAAATGCATTTCACAGAACACATTCATCCTAACTTGAAAGGTAAATTCTTTCATGTTTTATAAACGGGGCAGAAAGAATGTGAGTTTATGTGACTAGGCCACAGTCACACTCCCCTGCTCCCTGGTATCAAAGAGCTTGCAAGGGCTTCAACATTTAGCAGTCATGGGAACTTAAGTAAGCCACTTCAGCCTTCTACGCTTCAGTTTCCCAACGTGGAAAATGAGGACGCTAATAAAGAATATCCGTAGTACTGATTTCCCAAGGGTTTTCTGAGGGCCAAGTGAGATGATACACGTGAAGTTCTGAAGTACTACTCCAACGGAATCCTGAGCCTAGCTGGTATCTAGCTCTCTGAAACGGGGCTGGCTCACCATTTCTTAGTCTACTGCCCTCCCACCATAACCCGAAATCTCTTGAACACAACAGATTGGACAGAAGACAAACTGTCTGCTTGTTAGGCCAAAGAATGAGGAATAATTCAACCTTTCAATATTTGGCCCGAGAACTGCTTTACAACTGAATCAGACCCAAGGATCCCTTACTGTGATCCTGAAAAGTCAAAGTGATGTATTCTGGGAAGTTCTTCATGAATAACAGTTCTCTGGGAGTGACAGACATGGTCCCACAGCAGGCTTATCATCACCACTACCTGGGGAGCTTTTAAGAAACAAAGATTCCCAGACCCCACATCAGAGATTCTGGTAAGCTTTTAAGGTAACCACATAGGAAATTTTCAGATGCCCTGACCTATCACAGTAGTTTCTAAGCTGAATTATTCCTGACATTAAAAATTGTTCATTAGATTCCATAAGACTCGGAACCCTAAGAACAATATGACTGAAGGGCATGTTAGTGATCTGTATATTCACAAAGACAGAAGGTCCTCAAAACTGCTCTCCAGTCACTTCAACAAAAACATCTATATAAATGACTACCTGCATATGCACAATGAACTTTCCCCTTAGTACCCAAGAGTAGGGAAATAACAAAAGATTGCCACTTCCCTTCCAAAACATTTTTTATTTCACCACAACCTTCTCTGCTTACATAAATAATACCACAATATGCACTAGATGATTATAAATGGTTTAAAATATCCTCAAAATCATAATTATCATCTCCTTTTCCTTCTCTTTTTCCTATAAACAACAAGCAAAAAGGACAGACATTTGGCCCCTACAACCTGTTCTTTGCACATATTGACAAAGCTCTGGACACAACATTCTTTTATTCATTCAACAAATACCAAAATAAGCATTTCTCAGCACCAACCACAAATCCGCAGAGCATATCCTACAATTTGCATGAGGGTTCTGTTACCATTCTTTTAGACAGTCAAATGTTGCCTGATTTTCTAACCTCTGGGTTGGGAAACTGGGCTATCACTTTGCCATGGGCATTCTGTCTCCAAAGTTCCCTCTACTGTGGCAAAAGCAAGAGTACAGTTTTCAAAATACAATACTGTTATAGATATGATTCTTGAAATCCGATGGAATAAAAAAATGTCAACATACAAACTTTCAAATTTATTGTACTAAGCAATCTCACCTGGAACGTATGGGTCAGGGACTGACTACATAAAATACTGATTAGAAAAAAACCTCTTTGATCCTACTGCCCCCATGATCAGATGTTGCTTGGCTAAAACATTTCTTAGTTGGAATCCCAGCGAGAATATCATTATATGTAATCTTCCTACTATAACTGATGAGATGGAATGTAATAAGTGCTCATTTGGAAAAAGATGTGAGTTATTGGTCACTTGGTTACCATTAGAGATTACTAATTAGGGTAAACGGTATGTGGCAGCCTTGGCCTGAAAGACAGCAGTGAATTCATTAGGAAGAAGAAAGGTCAGCAAGGCTCAGTAAATTTCTAATATTGACCACAACATGAAACCAAGTTGTGTTCCAAAACCAGAACTCATTAAAAGTGCGGGACGGCGGGTGGTTAAAGGGAGCAAAGACTGTTTTGCTTACAAGCTTGAAGACTTGTGGGAACAAATTATCAGGATACTCATAGCTTAGGGGAAACCAGGACTGCCCATAAAGATTTCAAAGGAGTGAATTTCAAGGACGAGGCAGGATTCTTAAGGGTGGTAAGAGAGGATTAGGTAGAAGTTATAAAGCGAAATTACTGCAAAGGCAATTCGAGCCACACATAAGGAAGCAATTTCCAGCCATAATTTTAATTAGGAACCCAGAATGATCTTCTGCGTAACGATGGCCCTTCATCATTACCATTATTCAGAATTACCCTGCATCCGCATGCATAAACATAGAGTGAAAATGAAACATAGATGTGGAAGAAAGGTCAACCATAATCAAATGTTTCTTATCCTCCAACTGCAGGTGAAATTTTCCAAATAAAATACCTGAATACAATGAGCTCTCAATTTATAATCCATTTACGATTGATCAACCCAGAGAGCCACCACTCTATCCCACTCTCACTCCCAACCCGTCTCTGACCCTTCACACTACTCCCAAGTATGGAACTGCCTGCTGCAAAAGAATCTTTATGGATATACGTGGAACTCTTGAGAGACTCTGTGAGCGGAGGAAAGGACGAAGCCATACAAAGCAGACACTTCTAGCCACAGAGGCAAACTCCAAGCAAGCGAGGCTGGGTCTCTCCTGTCCCAAACAGGTCATCCTCCAAGCCTCTCAAATGGCTTACTCGTCTTTAGTTTACCATCTTATTCATTAGAATAGAGGAGTCATTTGGCTTAACCAACACTCTTTTAAAAATGCAAATAATTTTATAAGCAGACCAGACCCTATTGGTTATTCACGCCATGAATCAGATTTGCTTTCCATCCGCCAGCTATAATCGACTGCCTTGAAGATATGAGAGTTTTGACTGAGAATGGTTAAAAGGGTAAGAAAGGTAAAATTAAGTTTAGAAAATGAAGTGCTGTAGGGATAGGAGGGAAGGGGTACCACAACGGGGAAATCAAATTAAAGACTCATAATGCCTGCTGCCTAGATAAAGGGATACAGATAGAGATGATGACAGACAATATGCAAATTGTATTTACTATTAAAAATCGGCCAGGAGCACCCAGGAAAGGAAATAGAATTTTTTTTTCCTCTTTTTGTTACCTAGCAGCAACTTGCTCTCAGGACCCAGAATTCAACCTAGTATGAATAGCACTAGAGTATGGCTTCAGCTTAAGATAAATGGCCTTTTGTGCACTACTCTTGACACCTACCTGCTGTAACAACTCCATATTGTGGTCTCCTAGGACCCCACCTTCCCATTCAACCTCACTCACAATGTTCCAGCCACACCAGCCTTCCTTCTGTTCAGCGAACAGGCCAACTTTTTCCAACCTCAGGGCCTTTGCACTTGCTGCTCCCTCTATCAAGAACAGTCTTCTTCCAGAGAGTCTTTCACATCACTCTGGTCTCAGAATAAATTTTGCCTCTTCAGATCGGCCTTCCCTGACCCTAACCAATGTTGTCCCACCTACCACCCACAAAACTCAAATGTAACTGTCCATTTTTATTGGTCCCATTGCCTATTTTATTTCCTTCCTAGCAGCTTGGGCCTATCAAAAATGTTCATTTATTTGTTTACTTGTGGATCACCTGTCTTCCTCACTAAAAGCCAAGTTTTCAGGTAAGCAGGAGTGTAATCTCTTGCTCACTGTCCTCTAATCTGTACACTGTGCACTGGCATGCAGTGAGCACTCCATGAATACTGGTTGTCCCAAAAAGAACTTTTAACAAACTTAAGAGACACGACCTCTTTTAATTTAGAGATTTCACCATTATAAAAAGCATCGAGGGCATATGCAATCTCTAACTAAACATTTATGGTTTTAACATCCGGCGTTGGGTCTCTACTGTTGTTTTAAATTTACCAGTATTTGTCTTTTACTAAAGAAACAGAACACGACCCTGGTTCCTGAGGAGCACCAATCAGACCCCAGTCTACAAGTGATTTTTTTATATACCCACATGAGGTCATTTCAGTTAGTTTCAAAACAGGATCTTATAGTGACAATACAAGCTTCAGGGTAGGGGACTTCCCAGGGATATGAGAACAGAGGATTGAAAAGTGTGTGTGTGTGTGTGTGTGTGTGTGTGTGTGTGTGTGTGTGTGTGTGTGTGTGTGTGTGTGTGTGTGTGTGTGTGTGTGTGTGTGTGTATGTTTATAACTCCTGCAGTATATTGTCCAATCCTTTTTTTTTTTTTTCTTGCGGTACGCGGGCCTCTCACTGTTGTGGCCTCTCCCGTTGCGGAGCACAGGCTCCGGACGCGCAGGCTCAGCGGCCATGGCTCAGCGGCCATGGCTCACCGGCCCAGCTGCTCTGCGGCATGTGGGATCCTCCCGGACCGGGGCACGAACCCGTGTCCCCTCATCGGCAGGCGGACTCTCAACCACTGCGCCACCAGGGAAGCCCTGTCCAATCCTTTTGTATGCTATCATTTATCATATTCTATTTTGTATTACAGTTATATATCTGTATTCTCTCTTCTGGACTGTAAGCACCTTGAAGGATGGAATTCATATCTGATTCCTCCTACCTCTCAAATGCTGAGCACTGTGCTTTGTATACTATAGGTGCTCAGTAAACACCAAACAGATGCATGGATGATATTCCATTATTACTCAAAATGAAGCAAACTATGAGATACCTTGTCTGCAAAGTGGCCATTTTCCTAAGTGATAACTGAATAAGTGGGGGAACTAATATTCTCCTTATACGGTAACATCGTCAATTACTATTGAAAGACACAGACTCTTTGAAACACAAACCTGCACTACACTGCATACACACAGAGACACGGGTTTGAGTGAACATTAAGCATGGGAAGTTCTAGTCCCAATGTTTCTATTCCCGCAAACTAAAAACCCCTTTCTCCTCAACAGGCTTTATGCCTAACAAATCATGTTGCTACTACAGCGTGAACTGAAAGGCAGACATGAGACAGAGCTTTCACCATGTGGCACAAAAATATATGGTTTAAGATGTAGGGGTTGCTGCGTGTTACATGTTTTACAATTGTCCTTATTTCAGCTAATTGCTTATAAGAGCAAACAGCATCCTGCCACGTGCTCAGGACCACATGTTCTGTGGCTGTTTTAATAAGAACTGGCTTGGATTTACAGCAAAATAACTTGAAACTCTGAGCCAAAATCTTATCTGATAAACACCCCCCCACACATGGACATCTGGGGACGGCATTTTGAGGCACTGCTCTGAGAGAACACGGAGATGTTTTCAAGGGCAAAAGAGAGCTTCAAAAGAAGCAATTACTTTTCAAGTCCGATCAATAGCATAGAGCATGAACTGTAAAAATGCCTCTTTAAAAACTCATTTCAGGCTGAGATGAAGTGACATTTACAGCAACACTAAGAAAAAAACACTTACAAACAAGCTGGTGGTATTCTGGCTAAGTAGGTGGTACCAACATAAAATTCTCTGTTTGTAGCTATGTATCTAGGTAGAAGGAGGTTATCAACAGATTCATCTCTAGTCCTCTTCCTGTATTAACGTCGTGTGCTATTGTACTGGCTCTCTTATTTTAAGCAGCTTTATGTAATGAAGTTTCTGCAAGCTGCTGAGATTGGCAGCTGGACAAATACTCTTTTCCATGTTCTGTTTTACCTCAGGCAAAAAAAATTCGTTCTTCCGAAATGTATGGAGAGCATTGCCAATCTACAAGGCTGCTATGGAAGCTACAAACACAACAACAATCATAATCGTAGCAGGTATGAATCATTAAAAGTTCACTATGTGCCAGGTCCTGTGCTGAACAGTTTGCATTTATGATCTCACGTAACCCTTACAACTCCATGAAGAAGACAGACTCTTCTTAGTTACAGATGAAGGAACTGGATCACGGAGAGTATAAGGTGCTTGTCTGAGGTAGTCCAGCTAAAAATAAACTGGCCAAACCCAGTCTTCCTAAACCCAAGCCCTTATCCACCACACTGAACTTTTTCTTGCTCTTGTGACCTCTTGAATGGAAAGTCAGCCCTCCTTGAGAAGGGGGAAGAAAAAGGAAGTCACCTGGACACATACAACAATATGGCCTATGCTCCTCCAGCAAGGATGAATCTAGAAACCGTCATGTGTTTAGAATCGACATAGAAACAACACTTCAGTTGAGGTGGGTCTAGGCTGGGATGCCTTAAGCAGGGAGTTGAACGTGTACTATGACTGGACAGTTCAAATCCACTGATGTTTAGCGAGTAACTGCCGTACACCAGCCACTTCAATCTCCAGAATTTCAGAGGTCACAGAGTCCTTGCCTTCACGGATTTGCAGTCTAGCTGGGGAGCGAGACCAATAGGAGTAGCAATTAAAATACTGCACAATAGGGGCTTCCCTGGTGGTGTGGTGGTTAAGAACCCGCCTGCCAGTGTAGGGGACATGGGTTCGAGCCCTGGTCCAGGAAGATCCCACATGCCACGGAGCAACAAAGCCTGTGTGCCACAACTACTGAGCCTGCGCTCTAGAGCCCTCGAGCCACAACTACTGAAGCCCACACGCCACAACTACTGAAGCCCGCGTGCCTAGAGCCCGTGCCCTGCAACAAGAGAAGCCACGGCAATGAAAAGCCCGCGTACTGCAACAAAGGGTAGCCCGCACTCGCCGCAACTGGAAAAAGCCCGCATGCAGCAATGAAGACCCAATGCAGCCAAAAATAAATAAATAAATAAATAAAAAATAAAAGTAAAATCCTGCATGGTAAGACCCAATAGTGACATAAGTACCACTTGCTCAGGCACAGGGCTATGTTGGGTGAGGAGGACAGAGAGACTGCCAGGAGGGCTTCCCAAGGGCACTGGATCTTGAGATGTGCCATGAGGGAGCCGGCAGAGTGAGGGGAGCAGGCAAGCTGAGGGCAGGAGGGCAGGATGGGCCGTCCACACCAGACTTCTGCAGGAGATGAGGCTGGAGGCCAGCAAATAACAATGACTAATGCTGCATGCTTACTCTGTGCCAGGCCCTGTGCAAAAGCACTCTGCTGCCCAACAACCCGCAGAGCTAGGCACCCTGATGCCATCTTAGGGCTGAGGCTGAGGCAGAGAGGAAGGCAGTGACCGGCATGAAGCTGCTCAGCAAAGTGGTGGGGCTGTTCAGGTCATCCCATCCCAAAGCCCACAGCAACCTCTGTGCTGCTTGGCCTCAGGGGCTCAGCGAGCTCCTGAGGGCAAGAAGGGGTTTACACAAGGAAGTGGCATGATAGAAAACCACCTCCCAGCTATAGGAGAAGTAAAGGGGAAGGGGTGGACTCGGGGCATGAGGCTGATCGACTGCTAAGATGCAGCATTTTCTCTGCAGCCACACTCTTCCACC
This sequence comes from Delphinus delphis, assembly GCF_949987515.2. NCBI lineage: Eukaryota > Metazoa > Chordata > Mammalia > Artiodactyla > Delphinidae > Delphinus > Delphinus delphis. Next base: position 59,592,142 of record NC_082691.1, read on the forward strand.
TCACTGATGGCTCCTCTGTTCTGCTCCAAGTCACCTTTCACAAGGCTGTGGCATTCCAGAACAGGAGGGTGAAATCTACTTGGGACAGGTGATCCGCAGCAAACCAGAAATACCTTTTCCCCACCACTCCTCCCAGCTCATCAACAGCATTTATCACCAGTATCAGAAGTGCTTCCTTGCAAGTCCTTTTCGCCCTGTGAATGGTGAGCTCTCGGATGAATTACACATACAGTAATTCATCTTTGCATATCCCCGGGATGTGGACTGGATGGCAATGCTTTCTGAACGGTGCCTCCGCCTCTCCACCAATGATCTTTCTGAGTAGTCATCACGGGTGGTGGAGCCAGGAACTCAGATGACCAGCTTTGATCCTTTTAGACCATCTGGCCTATGGAGTGACTTGGTGATAAGCAAGAGAATATTATGTCATTATCTTGGGAGTGAAGAGCAACTGAGGACTTGCAGGGATACTGTTACTCGTGTTAACTAATATTTATCGGTACTTAGAACACACTGGGCATTCTTCCAAGGACGTTAAAGGTACGAATTCATTTAATTGTCACGACAACCCTATAGGGTAGATGTACTTATTACCCATGTTCCTGATGGGGAGACTGAAGCACAGGCAGGTTATACACCTTGCCCAAGGTCACACAGCAGGTAACTGGCAGAGCCAGAATTCAAGTCCAGGTTATCTCACTCAGAGCCCACAGCCTTCATTACCCTCCGCGCCTCTTAGGAGAAAAACTAAAGAGGCGAGATCCACATTCCGGGACCACAGCTACGATGTGCTACAAAGGAAGTTGATGTAACCTCTCTGTAGGGCTCAGGTGTTTATTACAAGAGGGAGTAAGAAGCAGATAAAACAGTTTATGTTTTCAAAATCCTGATGCTGGTAGAAGTCACAACAGAAATAGGAACGAGAAACTACTCTCACTTCTGAGAACAGACCCAGCCAAGTAAGAGAGACACAGAGAACAAGTTAATAATGGCCTAAATATGAAGGCATAGCTTCAAATCAACCTACTATTAATTAATTTATGTATTGCCACTAGGGAGGAGCAGCTAGCATTAAGTTAGATTCGATTATGAAGAAGCTTCAGCATTGCTGTGACTATTTCAACAGTAATTATTACGCTGCTGTGCCCTCCCTCCCTAATAAAACCCTTTATTCTCATTCTCAGAATGCTTCGCTATTCACCTGTCGCTAGCTCCTTCTGACAGGCATGACAAGCTTTTCAGATTAGACTAAAGACGTTTGTCAAAGAGAACGAGGAAATCTGATTTGTAGATCCTGACAGGCTTCTGATCCAAACTTGTGTTCTGAAGAATATCTGCCTCCAGTTTTCTCTGGGTCTCACTGCTGAGCTGAGTACGCACTGGCCGAGACCGACAGGCCCTGAAGAAACTGTGGACGTTGGGAAGAGGGAAAGGGGCACTGAATTAGGAGTCCAGAGACCTGGGCTCACTCCCAGACTTACCACTTAGGGGATATGTGAATATGTCTTCAGTTTCCCTATCTATAAAACAGAGGCCCCCAGCTAAGTACCCACCGGGCTTGGCAGGAGGCTCAAATGAGATAATATATACAAAAGCTGTCTGGAAACTGCAAACTACACAAATGTGACTTGATTAGATAACTAGTTAACTGATTAGTTAATTAACTAATTAGTTGGCTAATTAGTTAATTGATTGATTCATGAATTAGCTGATTAATTGGGTCATGGTAGACCTAAAGTGGAAGGGCTGAGTTACTACCCTGCGGCCCACTCCGATGACCTCCTGCCCCACTACTCCTGTTTCAGATCAGAGACAAACTTCCCCACTGCCTCTAGTGAGCCCTATCCTGGCTCGGATCCTGCCACAAAACACTGCTTTCGTGTGTTCCCAGCAGTGCCTGAGGACCTGAGGGGTCATCGGCCTGCCCCTGAAATGGCCAAACCTTTCAAGGAAAAGACCAAAGGAAACTCTTAGCAAGGGCCCATTCACTCCCACCCCTCTGCACCAGCCAGAGGTGCATTTGCTTTTCCAGTTGTCTTGCACTATCGAGTACAGTAAATACATTGGTACAGTATTTACTGAGGGTGCACTACGCAAGCAGGCCCTGGATGAGGAAGACATCCTGCCCTCAAGGAGCACAAGGCGCAGCCCTGTGGACAGACACGTAAAGTGGTCGGGAGGGTCCGCTGAGAGCACACTGCGGGTGACGAGACAGAGGTCGCGGTCCTTTCAGGAAAGAGGAGGTAGGGAGGAAGACCAGGATAGGCTGAAGAGCTCCCGTAAAGGTTGAATGAAGTTACTACAAGCCCCAGGTGCCCAGAAGACAGGCAAAGTGACTGAGGTGTCAAAATGCAAGAGCACTAACAGAGACAGAAATACTCATTATGGTATGTTTACCGTGGTCTGGAAAACATATGCCTGCCCAGCCCTCACCCAACCCCCATTGAGATTCTGATTCAGTAGGTCTGGGGCAGGAGAGAACATGTATGCCCTTAGAAGGTTCTAGAGGGGATTTTAGTGTCTGGTCCACAGCGTTTTCTGTTGGTGCTTCCAACATTTTTCACATGATGGCAGAACACACTAAATTTGACAATATTTCAACACGCTGAATTAACGTAGAGGTGATTTGGCAACACCTATGTGGGGATTGGTGAAAAAAATCAATTTTCTTTCTTTGTATTACATTATTATAAGAAAAACAAAATGCTAGGAAAAACACTGAACAATGGATTTTTATAAATATTCCAAATATAACCTTTTGAAATCACTGAATTTAAGAAGTTTACAAAGGGAGCCACACAAATGATGTTCAAATGTAATTTGAACTGTTATAACTTTTCGAATGGTTGTAGGAAAGATTACATTTTAGCAGAGTCAGAAATTTACAGCCATGAATATGTGGTGGCACACGTGAAACCCACTCATGGCTCAGCTTTAGGAAGCTCTCAGTTATGTTCTATTAGCCCAGCTTTCAATTCAGGACAGAACAAAAAATTCACAGGCTCAAAAGATGCAGCCCACAGCCTGTATCCTGTCCCAGTGAAATCCTAAGCCAAATGCTAAATAGAAAGTCCATCTAGACACAACTCAGAGACATGTGACTTCTAGAAAGTTTAAGTTAACAAACAAACCGAACACATGGCTCCTGTGTAGAAAGCTGAAAACCAGAAGAGAAGGTTTAAGAAAAGGATTTTTTAAAGGCTCAGTTTTCTGAGCTCCAGAAGGGAAGCCAAAGAGCTTGCTGTATATTCTGTAGGTACACAGTGACAGAATGCCAGAAAATTCCTGTAAGGTGTTGGTAAGAGGCCAACACTACTCAAACCAGGCCAGTTCCCTCCATAAAAAGGCTGTATTTAGAGTAATGTCAAGTGAACGCCAACAAGACTCTCAATTCAACTTTTATGTTCTTATATTATCTACAGTCCTGAGATCAAACTAGACATTTTCAATAAAGTATGCCTTAAGAACTGGAAGACTTCATTATTATCAGGCATAGACTAAACTAATAACAATTCTTTTTTAAAGTCCTGGTTTTGGTATAAATGTTCATATAAAGTAAGTTCAGCTGTTACTATGGACTTACCCTCAGAAAGATAACATAAGTTTCTGATGTTTGGTGCTTGAGAGATACTTTAAATATTTATAGTTCTCTTAATCTATGGCTTTCAGACTTCTGACCACAGCCTACAGTAAGAAATAATTTTAAATATTTCAACCACATGGAAAACTGAAAAAAAAGTTTCACAAATATTCTTTTCTAATTTTTTTCATTTTAAAAATAATACTTAAAAAAAATTCATGCTGGTCAAGACAAATTGATTTACAACCTATTACTGGATTTACAGTTGGAAAAACCACCACAGTCAGAAGAATACTAGTTAGCTAAATTATAGTGTATCTGCAGAGTGAAATACTATGCAGCCATTTAAACAATGAGGCAGTTCTACTACTGATATGGAATGATTTCCCAGTTAGATTATTAAATGAAAGAAAATTAATTTTCAAATGTTAGGGTTAGCGTCCTAATGATGCTCAAACATTTTCTCCTTCTTCTTTGTTAGCAGGACATAAAAAAAAGAATCACAAAAAAAGAATGTCTCAGATGTTACTGCCCATAAAAATTATCTGGGGAGCTTGGTGAAATTCCTGGGCTTCATCTCCAGAGATGCTGATGTAGTAGGTTTGGAGTGAAGCACCCAAACCTGTATTTCTCATATGGACCACCCCTTGTAACACACACACACACACACACACACACACACACGCACGCGCGCGCGCGCAGTAATTCCTACTCAGGTGCTTTGAGGACCACACTTTGAGAACCACTTGTGAAGGCTCTGTGACAGGTGCTAGACCACAGCTATAGGCCGGAGGCTTCGCAGTCTCTCAGAGTCAGGTGAGAAGCAGCATATTTCCTGAGGCTCGCAGTGAGCTTGCCACTCAGGGAGCACCAATTTCCCAGGGTCAGAAATCAGTTCTAAGGGCAGTGGAAGATGCCCTTAGACTCCACACGTACTTCCCGAATACTCAGGGCCTTTCTACGGTGGGCATCTTTCCTTTTGTCCTCTTCCTCAACCCGTTTTTAGCTCCTAGTGCAGAGTAAGAGGCCAAGTAGAGAAGAAAGCCCTGGCGTTGAAATGACAACATTTTCATTTCTGTATCTGCCCCTCCAAGCCAGGGGTATGTCTCAGCAGGCCACCGAGGGCCCTGCCTGCTCACTTGGCCCTGTGTGGGGCCCCTAAAGAAGTGCCTCTTCTTTTGGGTGGGAAGGTAACTCTGCACAGGATGCAGAGTGTGGCCAGCAGAGAGCAGGCTGGATTTCAGCGCCTCCACCTGCTCCCAGGCAACCGTATCAGACGCGCGATTCACTGTATAGGTCAACCATAGCCTAGGGATCATCCCGTGTTCCAGGGATAAAAGTCACGGGCACTGCATTGGAGCCAGGAGAGCTTTCAGTCTCACTCCTGCCTCCGTTGAGCTACGTGACTGGAACAGTCACTGGGTCCCTCTGGTCTTCAATCTCCTTGGAGATCGAGTGAAGTGTTTTACCTAACCCTAGGGCTAAACTGCTGGGTATAGCCTCGTCTTCCATAACTCCACACCTCCTTCTCCATCCCCAGCTCGACTGAGACACTTCTGCCAGAAGCCTCCAGGCTTTGCTCTGTGACGCATCCGGCCTTTGTTGTGTTGTGTTCCCTGCTTGGAGAGGCCCTTCTCGCACATGTATGTTGCCAACTTGTCCATGTCCTTCAAGTTCCAGTTCGAGGCTCTCTGTTCCTCTGGTTAAGCCTTCAGGTACCACTACATCTTGAACACACACACCTTCCTTACAGCAGTGTCTCACTGACTTGTAATTCTTGGCCGATGTGTCTGTCTCCCCATTACAGGTAGGAGCCACATCCTTTGAAGAGGATGTTCCACTGACCACCCAGTACAGGTGTATAACATGCTTGATATTTACTGAAAGAATCAGTGAATAGAAAGACTATTCTTCTACCCTCTAGCAATTACTGAAGTGTCCTCCTATATCAAGGAGAAGAGACATTACCCATGTCCAGTCTTCGGAACTACAAACAGATGGATCTTTTAAGTATAAGAGAAAATGATACTACCCATTAAAGGAATCTATGGTGTATTCTCATCAATGCAGCCAGAGTGGCTCGTTAAAAACAAAAGCCAGGTCTTATTTATTATTTTATTATGTGTCTTTCCTACTAAAATGTAAGCTCCACAAGGGAAGAGTCAGTTTCATTCACTGCTGAATCCCTAGCACCTAAAGCAGTGCCTGGAGCCTAGCAGGTGCTCTGTTAAAAAAAAAAAAAAAAAAAAAAATGTTGAATGAGGAAATGAATGAATGAATGTGCTAACAAATGAACCTGTGCAGGTTAAGTTGCTGGGTAGGGGGATTAAGAGAAGAGAACGAACTTGGAACAGATTTTGCACAGTTAAGCATGTTTACAAACTGCTTTATAGTCACTAATTAGCTTTACTAAACCACATCCCCTCAGATGCAGGCAGTACTATCCTCCCAATTTTAAGATAAGGGAATTCAAACCCAAGGTCACACAGCAAATCAGCTTCAGGCTCCATGCTTAGCCCCTAGCTGGTAATAACAATAAGATTAAAGATACTGCTCATGTGTAAGAGGTTGAAATATTAGAGGAAATAAAAGAGTTGAAGGCATGGGACCAGAAAAGCTTTGTACATATTCTCAGAACACTGCATCAAAAGAAAAACAGACTGTTCTGTCTGGAATGGTAAGTTCTCGGTATGTGTACACTACATTATTCAGTCATCAATTTCCACAGCCTGGAGAGGCAGACATTTGCAGGGAACAATGAGAGCTGCAGTGTTGCTCCGGAGTCTCAGGCCCAGCCTGCCAATCAACGGTGAACCACTCTGTCACCAAGAAACTGGGGCTCGCTCACCACCAGGCCCTGCACAGGTTCTTTACGGAGAGGATATAGGGCAAAGAGGGAGGAGAATAAAACACCCACTTAAAAAAAAAAGGAAAGAGTTAAATCAAATAAACAATAGGCTGACATCAAAACTAAATATATATAATCAGTTTAATCACAGTATAATCACCAAGCAACAAATATGCTCATTTATAGTACAAATGAGACTCTAAATTGTAATCCCCCAAATGAATGAAAATAGACAGATGGAAAAGAGTACAAATCTTTCGATTTCAGGTTTTTTCAATCAAAATTTAATTTGCTGAAAAACTGTCCTTGGTTTCCCAGAATTATTACTCATAGTCCAAGAAGGGAGAGTAAAATGTAAATTTTGATGAAACTTAGAAATTAATTTTGGTTGGTCTTTTTCAATTTACTTTTAATTTGTTTAAAACAAGATCTCCTCTCTTCTGTTTTAAAAATTATTTTCCACAAAACATCCATTCAATACTGTGAGAAGGAAAAAGGTCACAGTGAGTTTGCACTGCCAAGCGGGGAATAAGCAACCAAGAGCACTAGGAAAAAAGAGAGCCCCCACCCTTGATCCCCTGTAAGCTAGATCCACATTTCCATCAAGTAGAAGGCCCAAGGAAAAGGTAACTAAAATGTCCAGGGCACTGAAAGGTCTCCAAGCCAAGGCTCAAGTGCACAATCTCTGCTTCTCCAGGGCCTGAGGGTATGATACCATGACGTCATGTCTCCCAAAATACCGGAAGCAATATGAAAACACATTTGAGCACATACTGAAATGGAGACAAGGAAAATCCAAAGCTGAGGATGAATTATACCCTGACCCTGCAGCTTCATCAATCACGCGTTTAAAGTCCACCCTGAGTAATGTCAGAGGAGGCACTTTTAAACATTTAGGATGGTAGCTTATTGTGGGCATCCAACAAACCATAACAATACTGAAGATGCTCCGGCAATAATTCATCCTCAAAGGAGCATGAAAAGTGATTGGAAGCTCTCTCCATATTAACTTCTTTTTAACAGCTTTACAGAGTAAAATTCATCTATTCTTTTTTTTTGCGGTGTGCGGGCCACTCACTGTGTGGCCTCTCCTGCTGAGGAGCACAGGCTCCGGACGCACAGGCTCAGCGGCCATGGCTCACGGGCCCAGCCGCTCCGCGGCATGTGGGATCTTCCCGGACCGGGGCACGAACCCGTGTCCCCTGCATCGGCAGGCGGACCCTCAACCACTGCGCCACCAGGGTAAGCCCAAAATTCATCTATTTTTAAGTGTACACCTTGATGAGTTTTGGCAAATGTATATAGTTGTGCAACCACCACACAATAAAAAAAAAAAGTGTTTGTATCACCCCCAAAAAGTTCCCTGGTGCCTCTTTGTAGGCAAGGCCCTTCTCAATCTCAGGTACCAGGCAACCTGATCTGGTTTCTGCCACTGTAGTTTGCCTTTTCTAGAATTTCATATGAATAAAATCACATAGTATGTAGCCTTCTGTGTCTGGCTTCTTGCAGTTAGCATGAAGGTTTGGAGATTCATGCATGTTGCTGCGTGGATTGGGAGTCTATTCCTTTTCATTGCTGCACAGTATTCCATTTCTTCCCATCACTTTTCTATCCTCCCTAGAAGCCCTAAGGTAAGCCCTGTGCTAATGCCCCAGAAGCTATTTCTTGACTTTCCTTGATTTTGTCCCTCAAAGAAATGTCCACATGACTTTGGTCACTTGACTAGTTACAGAAACAACTGTCAGGAAGGCCACGCTGGGCAAGCCAACAAGAATTTAAGCACAGAGTTGGAAATGACTAGATGTACTTAAGAAAAGAATGAGATGAGAAGCCAACCAATATCCTGACGAAATCTCCTGACCATAAAAGAGGAGACCAGCACCACGTTAGCGAATACCATTTCCCGGTTGATTGATCTGTATGTTATGTTACAAAAAACAGTGATACACCTGACCAGCTGCCACCTGTCCACTGTGAGGGGCACACGACCTACCCCACTGTCCTGGAAGATTCACAATCTTCAGGTGTTTCACGTGAGTAAATTTTCAGATAACTCAAATTTATCTTACTAAGTGCCTTTAAGTACTAATTAAGTACTAAAAAGTACTAATTCCAAGCCTTATTAAACAGAGTCTACTGAACATAATTAAACTTTATTTGGTAATGCAGAATCATCATCATAAACAGTCTGACTGCTGTGCTAAGCTCTTAAACAGAGATGTTCTCGGGGTTACCGAGTTTGGCAGACTTGTATCTCCCTATTCCAAATAGCCCAAGACTACTACCATGTTTGAATAGAAGCTCCCATCTTCCTGTAATTTTAACTAGCACTCTTGATACTGTTGCTATGTCCTTGCTGCTAAACTATTACTATTTTCCTTTTAAAAAATTAATCATAAAATAGTTCCAGGATACAGAGAAGTGTAGAGGATAAGTAGCCGAGTACTCACCTTCCAAGACTTAAGAACTGTTCATAATTGATATATTTGTTTTAGATCATTTTCCCCCTACTAGTAAAAAAAAAAAAAAAGCTTTTTCGTTTGGAAAATAGAGAAAAGAAATCACTCATAATCTACCATTTTAACAGCCAATATTCACATTTTGGTAAATTTCCTTCTTTTCTTTTTTCCTGTGCATCTGGGTTTCCCAAATATTTGTGGCATCTGGAATGCCACTTTCATGACAACACTTTCTCAAACATGTTTCTTTAGGTTGCTACAGAACCATCATTTTTTTAGAGGCTGCATAGTTCAGCAAGTAAATGTTCCAGTTATTGAACAAATTCTATGTTATCATTACTCATTTGGGATATTTCCCACTCTTTGCTATTGTGCACAGACTTCAGGGAACACCTTTATGGACATAGTCTAATCTCCTGACTTTTAATCTACTCAGAAAGCATACCTGAATGTTATCCAGCTTGAGACTGACTCCTTGGGGTCATCTGAGCAAGGTCTAAGAAATGGTTTCACTCATTAATTCATCCATCCATCTAACCATTTATTCAAAAACAACACTTCCAAGTTCCCGCTTGATGTTAGAGGTCTTTAGTAAAATAAGTTAAAAAAAGTAAAATATGGTCCCTGCCCTCCATAAGCTCACAAACTAGCAGTGGAGACAAGCTCACTGCATTTAAAACAATCAGAGAGCAACAAAGGAGCAGTCAGGGATTCACTGCTAAGCCATGCTGCCCTGATGATACGTGCAACTCAGCCTGTGGGGAAGGAAAGCCCCTCGTGCCTAATACAGCCAGACACGGGCAGGCGCAGGGGTCTTAGGACAGATAAGGTTGTCCCATCTACGTATACTGGCTTTCTCTACTATACTGCTCTGACACGAACAAAGAGATGGTCCAAATCTCTTCTCCCAATCCAAAATCAAGCACAGCAAAATGATAACTTTTTCTTTTCTGGCATTAAGCACTGTCACTGCCATTTCTGGTGAAGGAATCTAGACCTTTCTTGTGATACCAAGGAGTGTTTACCCATACGCTGGGCTGTGTTGCCCATAAACAGCCTCCTCTCCTCAGACAGCTCCAGCTCAGATTTTCACAATCAGAACCAGACAACCAAATCCTCTTTCTCGTTCTGTCAACAAACGCATGAAAGCTTCTTTTTTCCCTTAACGCCTATCAGACTGGAAATAGTGCCAAAGAGATATGTCGCCAGGGTCAGGAAAGATGTCCACGGAGAAAGGAAGGGCAGCAGTCTATCTGTTTCTTTTCCTGTGAAGATCAAACATGAACAGGCCGGCTCAAAGGTCCCCACGCCTCCCTCAGTCTCTGACATATGGGGCCTTGGCTCTATGGGCTATAGCAGGTCCTCTCTCACTGGTGAATTTCTCAGTGTCAGAATTGGGGGAAGCATCTAGCTAGTAAGAGTGTGGAAATAAAGAAGCAATGTTAGCCCTTACCCCTGGGTTCAAATATTCATACATTCCCACACAAGCAACCCATTTTTCTTCAATTTGAATCTGCGGGGAAAGAAAAGTTCACTATCTATAAACCTGGGATTTGTTTGAAACCAATGTATCTCCGGATACATGTGATACAACAATGAGCTAAATAATTACTAGATAATCAGCTTGCTCTTAACAGTCATCTTGTTTTCTTCACATTGTCCATTTTCTCATTCTACACTCTTTCCCACATTTTCCTCCTCTGATGACATAAACTCATTGTTTGTAAAAGTCTTACAACGTTGATTGGAAAGGCACCTTTGGACCGCAACCTCGGCAGTGCCGTCAGAGTAAACAGCACCCACATGGCCACGACAGGCTGTGCTGGAGGGGCCGTGCCTTTCTCTGTGCCCTTGCCCAGAGCCCCGTTCCCAGGACTCTTCAGGAAAGGTCCTCGGAACAGGACTCTGCTTCCTCAGGGAGCATCTAGACTCTTCGGGGAAGGCAGCCAGAGAATCAAGTGAGCAGAACGAGTGTTACACAAGGGGCAGATGATCATTCTAGGTGGAGAGGCAGGTCTGGAAAGCTCAGAGGGCTCTGCTTGAGGAGCCCAGACAGAATTTCCATCCTGTCGAAGGGTGGGGATGAGCATCCCAGGAAGAGTGAGCGAGGTGAGCAAAGATATGCAGGGAACGGCCAGGGAAATGCCAAACATCTGACACAGCTGTCCTGCAAAAGAGCTGCTCGCAGACTGGGATTTCACAAAGCAGGGCTTTAAAGACAAGTGATGGGCCAAAGACGCCTAGGTACCATTATCAACTTCATTTCATAAAAGAAACAACCGCCTAGCGTACACTCACCAAAGGGCATCACCTCAGCATAAAGGACGCAAATGAAACACTCAGCTTGAAGAAATGCTCACACCGTGGCTCCGTATTTTTTTTTTTTTCTCATTTTGCTGTAGACCAGTGGACACAATGTCCTGAGCTGGTCCAGGTCTGCATGTTTACCTGCTGCAGGATTACTACAGAGCTCAGGACGGGGCTTTCCTTCTCCTAAGAGGCAAAGCAGCCTGTCAGGGCTCACAGTGGTGAGGGATTAGGAAACGCTCAGGTGGGATGTGAAGGCAGGCCGGCTTGGCTGCCAAGCGCACATGCTTCCCGTGGCCGCCAGCTCCCTGCAGTGGCCTGATGGCTGAAAGAGCGGCCCCTGACGTTCAAAATTCCACCAGCCATTTCGGTGCCTCTAGACTGAATGTGAAGTTCACTCAGGAACTATTTTAAATTACAGTGCGTGGAGTCAATCTAAGGAGCCATTAACAATTTCATGTATAAAGAATCTGCACTAGAAGTAAAAATGCTTGAGTTATAAGGTTAATGGAAAAATGCATGATATAAATTACATATAATAATTAATGAATCACATAAACAAAGAGAGACTGAAATGCATCCAAATGTTAATAGCACTGGCCCTGGGAAGGGGGGATTATGAATGTTCCTTTATGTTCTTCTATGTCTTCTAAATTTTCTATAATTTATGTACGTATTTTTCTGTATCTTCTTCATTTTCTACAATCCATTTAAAACCAGAGGATAAAATATTTTTATTTTCAGACTCTTGAGGGTCAAAACTAAATGTTTTTTTAAATCCTGCACTTTCAAATTGTTATAGATGGCCACAATTCAATAAAGGTTTGCAAAAATACTCTTTACTAGTAAAAAAAAAAAAAACAAAAAACCCAATTGTGGCTCATATTGGCATATACTTATTAATTACTTTTCTTTCTGCTTTAGGATACCTATCACATTATCATTTTACCTATAGATTTTCTAAAACAAATCAGCAGGCTCATGTCTTCATGTGGTTTCAGTCTGATGTGATGAAGTGGGAGCTTCCATTTGACTTAATTATTTCATCATGAAGAGGTGAAATCCAGACAGATCTGTTGATTAATCAGATCATCTCTTATACTTAAAAAAAAAAAAAGGCGGCTACAGGTCAGCTAATGATAGACAGGTTCAAAAGGACATGAATTGGGTTTGGTGGATTCGTGACACAGTTGCCAAACCTTCTCTGTGTAAGATTTTCCCATATTTGACCATATCACTCCAATGATTTCACTAAGATTCATACAAATATCTAAAAGTCCTATATTTAGTATGAAGTCCTAACAGTATGAACCCCCAAAATGGCTTGCTTTATTACTCGTGAAACCTTGAGTCTAGCTCCTGAATAAGTAAGCTGGTCCTCCAACCCACGGATACCTCATCCACCAGTTACCCCACTATCCTAACCACCTGTTAGCACATCATTTCCTCGCTCAAGCTTTACCGTATTTCTTCTAATTCTACTTAAATGTTTACCCTCTGCAAGATATATTAGTTTACTCTATCTCCCACTGACTCAGAGGGGTAAAAATCAACGGCCACATAAGTAAAAAATAAATCTTGGTTTAGTCTTCCTTTGTAAAAGGGAAAGGCAAAAATATAAAATTCTACTCAGGACATAAAATAAGAGTAAATGTGGTGAATTAATGAAGAATAATGGATGGAAGAGCAGGGAGGGGAGAAAGAGTTACAGACAGAAGAAGAGGAAGGCAGGAGTGTGAAAAGGGGAGACTGTGAGAAAAATGACAGAGTAAGAAAGCACAAAAAAGATGCAGAGATAAACAAGTACAGATATACAAAGATTATCTGAATAAAAAAGGTGTTTAGAAGTACGACTACATATTTTTAAAAATCTGTAAATCTGTGTTGTTCCTAGTTTCGAGGCAGAATTTTTTAAATGTATAAATCATAAATGGTTTGTTGAGCTCTCTGGCTAATTTCCAACTTCCAAAGGCCAATTTCCCATTTATGACAATTTTTCTTTTTTTTTTTTGCTATACGCGGGCCTCTCACCGTTGTGGTCTCTCCCGTTGCGGAGCACAGGCTCTGGACGCACAGGCTCAGCGGCCATGGCTCACGGGCCCAGCCGCTCTGCGTTATGTGGGATCTTCCCGGACCAGGGTACGAACCCGTGTCCCCTGCATCGGCAGGCGGACTCTCAACCACTGCGCCATCAGGGAAGCCCTGACAATTTTTCTTTTGATCCAGAAGTAAAGATGGAGCAAAATGTTTGGGTACAAAACAGCATGGGATTGTCTCCAATCAAACCATACAGCCCCCAGCCCAACCCAACAAAAGAGAAGGAAAACCAAACCAATGTGCAAGCCCTAGCTCGCTTCTCCTACACCTCCCTCTACGGTGTGTGCCCAGTCCCGTGCAGCACCAGTCCCTGGGAGCCAAATGCTGCTGCCTGCTTTCCCACACCCCATGTCTCTGCACACAGAGTCACCTGTGTGGGAGTGTCTGCCCTTCTCTGCCTTCCGACGCCTCCTCCTAGATCCTGCTTAAAGGCCACCCTTACCTTTGCCCTTTTCCCACTCCTCATCCAGCCCCTCACTCACCTCCACTGCAGCCCCATGAGCAGTGCGGGGCCACCAAGAACCCCCAAGGAGCCCCAGATATGCTCACCTATGATCACACAGTTCCCAGCACAGTATCAGCCAAGGAGTGGGCTCCTAGAAAATGTTTTGCTGAAATAAAATTAACTGCCTAGCAGCATCTGGCTTTTTGCAAACAAACCTAGACTAAGAGCATCAGTTTTACACTAAAATAATGGTAACGTTTTTGTTTGTTTTTATATAAATTTATTTATTTATTTAATTTTTGGCTGCATTGGGTCTTCGCTGCTGCATGCGGGTTTTCTCTAGTTGCAGTGAGCGGGGGCTACTCTTTGTTGTGGGGTGCAGGCTTCTCATTATGGTGGCTTCTCTTGTTGCAGAGCACAGGCTCTAGGCACGTGGGCTTCAGTAGTTGTGGCACACGGGCTTCAGTAGTTGTGGCTCGTGGGCTCTAGAGCGCAGGCTCAGTAGCTGTGGCACACGGGCTTAGTTGCTCTGCGGCATGTGGGATCTTCCCGGACCAGGGTACGAACCCGTGTCCCCTGCATTGGCAGGCGGACTCTTAATCACTGCTCCACCAGGGAAGCCCAACAATGTTTTTTTTTTAAATCTCTTTTCCTAAAGTCTGCATTCAGATCATGATTTAAAAAAAAAAAAAAAAAAAAAGACTTTAACTTTTCTATTGGGGAAATTTTCATTATTAATACCCATATTGCAGCTTTCCAATTATAACAAAAAAGGTAAGGACCAAAAAAAGAGGGTTTGGTCAGTTCTAGATAAAGATACCAGGAAATTCTGAGGCAAACCTGGCTCACTATAATCTCTGTTCTCCCCGCCATCTTCACTAGTCACCCTTCGCAGCAATCTCCCCATCTTCACTCTCTGCAGCCACACTGAACATATCTATTCCCTCTTCCTTGACAGATCTCCTCAAATCTGGAACTACGTTCTCCTCACCAAGCTAAGCATTACCAGTCTCTCATCTCTTCCTCATTCAAGGCTTCCAGAGCCTACATTTCTTTTCCTTAATTGATTTTTAAGTTATTTAAAAAATTATAGTTCATTTATAATGTTGTGTTAGTTTCAGGTGTACAGAAAGGTGATTCATATACATATCTATATAAATTTTCAGATTCTTTTCCATTGTAGATTACTAGATATTGAATATAGTTCCCTGTGCTATACAGTAGGTCCTTGTTGTTTATCTATTTTATATATAGTAGTGTGTATATGTTAACCGAACCTCCTAATTTATCTCTCCCCTGCCTCTCTGCCCCACTATCCTCTTTGGTAATCATAAGTTTGTTTCCCTTTTTTTAAAAAAATAATTTATTTATTTATTTATGGCTGCGTTGGGTCTTTGTTGCTGCGCGCGGGCTTTCTCTAGTTGCAGTGAGCGGGGGCTACTCTTCATTGTGGTGCGCGGGCTTCTCACTGTGGTGGCTTCTCTTGTTGCAGAGCATGGGCTCTAGGCGCACGGGCTTCAGCAGTTTTGGCACACGGGCTTCAGTAGTTGTGACTCATGGGTTCTAGAGCGCAGGCTCAGTAGTTGTGGCACATGGGCTTAGTTGCTCCGCGGCATGTGGGATCTTCCCGGACCAGGGCTCGAACCCATGTCCCCTGCACTGGCAGGCAGATTCTTAACCACTGCACCACCGGGGAAGCTCATAGTTTGTTTTCTATGTCTGTGAGTCTATTTCTGATTTGTAAATAAGTTCATTTATACTATTTTTTAGATTCCACATGTAAGTGCTATCATATAATTGTCTTTTTCTGTCTGACTTGACTTCACTTCGTATGATAACCTCTAGATCCATCCATGTTGCTGCAAATGGTATTATTTCATTCTTTTTCATGACTAATATTCCACTGTGTATATATATGGGGTTGGCCAAAAAGACTGCTTGGGTTTTTCTGTTAAAAAAAACCCCCAAAAACCTGAATGATCTTTTTGGCCAACCCCAAATATATACACCACATCTTCTTCATCCATTCATCTGTCAAGAGCCTTCATTTCTTGACAGTCCTTTGGAGACCTATTTCATTCAACGTGCCAACCAGAACGGATGGGATCTACAATGACCATGGTGGGGCTACCACTCACCGCAGCAGGGATGTGATACCTCTTTTAAGGAAGCTTTGGGAGGCCTGCAACAACGTGGGCTCATACTGAGTTTGTGAGGAGACAAAAGCCCAGAGCATTTTTACACACCAGATCACCTCTCCTGCCTCCCAAATGCCTTCCCCGTAGCTCCCCCGGAACAATTTTTATGAGAATCTAAAAGAAGTCCCCATCAAAAGTTCACTACGGAAAATCCAGGGAGAATGCTGAGAAATGCTGAGACTTCTCAGTGCCTTTCAAAATGGGATGAAGGCAGTATATAAACGCAGCCCCTAACACAAGCTTCCCAAGGTTTTCGGAACTACTCTCTTGCTTGACTTCTCTCTACCCATGACGATATCTGGCCATATATGGGAGAATCTGCAAAGCACATCTGAGCTTTTGTTACAGTCCCACAATCAGAGCTATCCAATAACAGAATGGACCAGAATTGACCTGAAAAGAATTGATGTGCCCTTAATCATTACAATGGTTAAGCACAGCAGCGGGCCACTTGTCAGGATTCCTACAGAAGAAATGTTGGGTGGGGTTGCTGGGCAAGTTTGAGACTTCTCATGACCCTTCCAGTGCTTAAGATTTGATAATTATACAACCCCTTCAAGATCCCTGGGCAAAATTAATCTCATTTTCAAAACTCTGGTGCCCGGGAGTGAGTGCAGGACTCAAACATTCACTCAACAATCAACCAACTAACCAAATCACATTCATTAACTATCTCCTGGATGCCTGCCCTTGTCTGTACAGACGAAAAATGAATCCCATTCACATTCCCTATCTAACTGCACCCTGTATTATTCTGCTTGTACCTTATGAATCTGAGCAACTTTAGGATGTTGATGACAATTAATATTAAGCCATTATTTATGATTCCCTATTCTTATCTATCATTTATTAATTATGATACACAATTTCTCAGTTTCAAAATTTCTACAGCATCAATGACCACAAATACGTTCCATTTTTTATTAAGGTGAAGCCTACATACTAAAATAAAAAATGGGGTTCTATGATGGAAAAGAATGGCCTTTTCCCCTCAAGGAAAATTATATTCAAAATAGATAAAACATACTAGGGAGAGCAAGAGGCAAAACATTTTTAAAAAGTAAAAGCTTAGCAGCAGATACAGTAATCCACTCGCAACTGCTATCTGCCCTTGCTCAGTAAAACCAAAAATAAAAGTGGCCTGTAGTTTACTAAATTTGGTTGCAAGTGCTTTTCCCACCAAACCACTCTGCAATCACATCAATCACTAATAAAAATGATTGGGAGGGGGATGGAAGAGAGGCTGTAGTAAAAAGATACTGTATCTTTTCTGGAACGGATGATGAAACAGAAGGTTTCACTTCTTGTTGCAGCTATTTTAGGACCTTCTCATCTTACTCAACTTCAGGTTCATTAAAGGGACTGGGCAGTTGGGCCGAATACGAGGAGAACTCATTTTGAGAGAAGATTAAAACCCACCCCAGTAATAAACTGTCTTCAGTTACTGTACACATCAGTCCAAGCAAATAATTCCCTGTGGGTTTAACTCAGCCTGCGGGACTCTGGAATAACGCATCCGTCTTCTGATAGAGGCACAAATCCATTAATTACCAAAATGTGCTGCCACATACTGTCGTCATCCTTCCCCTATAAAGTGTGTTTTAGTTTTGAGGCAAGAAGAGGAATTCAGATGGGAAATGAGTAATCTGGGAACCTCTTACAGCTCTCTGGTCCTTAGAAAGTAATCCTTTCTTCCCCTTTCAGAGTCAGTCAGCAAAGGTATTGAATGCAGAAAGCAGGGCCTGTCAGCCCAGGGCCATGCGACAAGCAGAACCTCTACCCAAATTCTGAATTCTCACACTAAGAAATGACACACGCAAAGGAGACCAAGAGAAACCACCACGGCCAGGCTGTGATTGCTCAGAATGTGTGTGTGTGTGCATGAGTGCATGTGTGCGTGTGTGTGTGTGCAACCACAGAAGTACAAACACAAGCACCACTTTTACAGGTTGTGCTACATGGCCGTCAAGAGGATGGTCTGTGGAACCCAAATACCTGGGTTCAAATTCTCACCCTCCCCCTTACTAGGGTAGAAGACCTCGTGCACATCAACCTTGTAATGGCTCAGCTTTCGGTCTGTAAAGTGATCATAAGGGTACCTACCTCCTAAGCTGGCTGTGAGGTTATACAGGCTAATACAGGTAATGTCCCAAGTACAGTACTGAGTATATACAGACAGATATACCCTTGACAGACACAGTATTCATTCAACCCAAAATGCCGCACACTCCAGAAAACTGGTGTTTTGTGGCTGCCAAGAGCTATGCCACAATATACTTAAATACCAAATCACCTAAATCATTCAGCTGGAGCCACGGCTCCTTAACCGTTCTTACCTGTGAAAGGTCCTGTTTACTTTGGATGGGCATCAAGCATCTGTTTTCCTTAGAATCTGAAAGTCACTGGGTCAAGGCTGTCAAGGCCTTGACGCAGGAATCAGTCAAGGACTGAGAGCGCTCTGTGTGGTGGTGGTGATGGTGGTGGTCGCCTGGCCAAGTTCATGGGGAGTCACTGTGGCTTTGGCAGAGTCTGCCACTGTCTGCTGGAATAAACCCGGAGCCAAAATATGATTTGTCTACTTTGACTTCTGTACATTTTCTGAGTACAGGAGACTATTGATAAGGAATCTAGGTAGGAGGAGAAAATGTTTGTTCATTCCCCTGAAAGCACAAAATACTCATTCAGTGAAAGGGGGGGGCATTCATTCATTATAATTGAGGATTAAGGCTACAGCTTCTATAGTAGTGGTTCCCAAATATGCATCAGAATTGCCTGGGAGCTTGTTAAAACATAAATTGCTTGGTCCTACCCCCAAAGTTTCCGGTTTAGTAGGTCTGGGGCAAGAGGACTGGGTGCTGAGAATGTGCATTTCTAATACAGTCCCTGTAGATACTGATGTTGCAGCTCTGGGAACCACACTCTGAGAACCACTGTTCTATAACAGGAGTTATCTCCCTAGCTGTTAAGAAAGTTAAGTTCAGATCCTAAGACATAGCACACCATGAAGCAAAGAAGGAAGTAATCATTCTCATTAGATATTTGTTGGATGAGTGAATACATGAGTGAACAAGTCCTCCATCAATACCACATTTCCCGTACTACTGGACACTACATACAAATCAAGATGGTCTTCAACATCCAACCAACCACGAAGGATCTTTAAAACAGAAAAAAGACTATATAGCACACACACACACCCCTGTGATGGTCTACTAAATGTACCCAACATCTAAACTCTCCTTCTTCCTTTTAATAATAGAAGTTCCAGGGCTTCTCTGGTGGGGCAGTAGTGAAGAATCCGCCTGCCAATGCAGAGGACACGGGTTCGAGCCTGCTCTGGGAAGATCCCACATGCCGCAGCGCAACTAAGCCCATGTGCCACAACCACTGAGCCTGCGCTCTAGAGTCCGCGAGCCACAACTACTGAGCCCACGTGCCACAACTACTGAAGCCCACGTGCCTAGAGCCCATGCTCCGCAACAAGAGAAGCCACCGCAATGAGAAGCCCGCCCACCACATCGAAGAGTAGCCCCCGCTCTCTCCAACTAGAGAAAGCCCACGCACGGCAGCAAAGACCCAACTCAGCCAAAAATAAATAAATAGATAAATAAATAAAATTTAAAAGTAAAAAAAATAATAATAATAGAAGTTCCAGAGTTGCAGCCCAGTTGCAAACTTTATTTCTCCACCTCCCCGCGGCTGTATGTGCTGAATAACAATAGGCTGAAGAATAGACAAGGTGAGAGGAGGCCAGCTTCAACCATGAAATCTAAGACCACACTCTAAAGCAGAGATCGGCAAACTTCTGTAGAGGGCCAGACAGTAAATGTTTTGGCATTGTGGCTCAGACGGTCTGCGTCGCAACTATTCAACTCTGCCATTGTAGCACAAAAGCAGCCACAAACAATATGAATAGAAATGAGCGTGGCTGTGTTCCAATAAAACTTTATTTACGGGCACGAAATTCGCGTTGCATATAATTTTCAAGTTAGAAAACATTTTTCCCAACCATTAAAAAATGTAAAAACCATCCTTAGTATGTGGGCCATAGAAAAACGGGGGACAGGCCAAATTTGGTGCATGGGCCGTAATCTGCCAACCGTGCCCTAGAGGATGATGAAGCAACAAGAGAGAAAGAAGATGTTCTGAGAGAGCCTCATGGAGCAGGGGTACTACCTACCCCAAACCACAGTCTATTTCTGTTAACAACAGAGAAAGAAGCTTCTAGCTTCTTTGAGCAATTACATTTCAGGGTCGCTGTTAAAAAAGCTTAGTGTGCACCTATAGACCATGCATCTACATGTACAAAATCACATTCCGGTATGATAGTCTGAGATATTAGGACTATTTGAAAAGAACAAAAATTAAAGGAATGGAAGAGTCCTTTTTAAATAATCCCTGATGTAAGCTTAAACTCCACATTTCCTCATAACCTTCTACGGTGGCAAAACTAACAGCAGTAAACGTCTATCTCGGTGGCTGCAGCAGCGATTGCCCAACCTCTACTCTCCCCTTATTCCTTAATAACAGAACCCTGGATGATTTACTCCACAGAAGAATTCCACTTCTCAGCCTCCCCAAGCTCAGCTGCGAGCAGGGACCGTGGGCCTAAAAGGAGAAAGGAGGCCACACTGAGCGCACACGTGCGCACACACACACTTCCTGATGCTTCCCGGGACTATCCCCAAACCTAGCTCATGAGGGACCAAGAGGAGGTAAATAGGCTCCTCCCTCCCATTAAGACAGCGGTGGCCAAGCTAATATAAGCGGTAACTGTTGGGTAGGCTTCCCAGAAAGCCTTTTTGGCCGTCCTGGAAGCCTGGAAATCAGGAGCATTAACTAGAGCTCTTGGGACCACGAGGTGAAGAGAAGAAAATGGCCAAGATTTCAATTGCCATGGACCTGGCATCTGGGCCACTGAAGAAGAACAAGCTAATCTAGAATTCTTTAGCGCTCAGATGTCTGTTACTAGCAGCCGATGTGATTCTAACTCACATAGGCCCCAAATTAGATCCTATTTGCACAAATGAGCAAAGATAATACCCATCACCGCAGAGTGCACAGCTCAGAGACAGAATTCTCATTTATAAGAGAGCACAATACACAGGGTCAAGAGGATGTCTTCTAGAATGATGCTGCGAAAGCCAAGTTTGCCCAAGGGTCCTGTCACCATCGGTTTACCCTGACCCTATGACACCTCCTGACTGGTCCCCGGACTTGCAGTCCTATCACTGACTGCAGCTGAGAATTCAGTCTGACATGGATGCGGACTGGGCTTAGTACTAAGACGTTGAAAACTTGAATGGATGTCAAGGAACCTAGCTTCTCATTTTGGCTCATCCGCTAATGGCTTTTGGTCCTGGACCAGCCTTCCCTGGCTGAGAGACAGTCAGCTGGTCAGAACATCCCTATGTACCAGCCACTGCTCTGGGCCCTGGGAAACAACAGTGCACTTGGCTGTGAGTCCGCACCCTTAAGGAGCTCACATACTGGTAAAGGGAGACAAGGAAAAAGCAAATACCTCTAGTGGAATTATGTTACTTATGTAAGTCCTGCGAAAAAACAGAACTGGGTAATGTGATAGAATGAGGAGGGTGTGCAGGCTGCTCTACTAGCTGAGGTGGAGAGAAAGCCTCTGAGCAGATGAAACTTGAATGATAAGTAGACAGTCATGGGAAAATCTAGAGAAGTAACTGCAGGTGGGATTGAGGGGAACTCTGTACTGTCATCACAATTTTTCTGTAAATCTAAAACTGCTCTAAAAATCATAATGCATTTTTTAAAAATCTGAAGAGAAACCCAGGCAGAAGGAACAAAAGCAAAGAGCTTGAGGCATGAAGGATACTGGTGTGTTGAAGGGAGGGGACGGTGAGTGTGGCTGCAGCATGGTGAGTGCAGAGGAGAGAAGGACAGGGGTGGGAGGTGGTGAGACTTATAAGCATCATAAGGCGTTTGGGTTTTCTCTTGTTGGAACGGGGAGGCTGGTAAGCAAGGGGGCTTGATATGATTGACGCTTTTGAAGGATCACTCTTGCTGCTGCAGAGGACAAGCTTTAGGGGGTGGAGGAAATGACACGGAGGCAGGGGGACCAGTTAGGAGTCTGCAGCATTGGATGATGGTGGCCTGGGCGTCTCCGTTGTCAGGCTCCTCCCCAATTGCAATAAGAATCAGTTACACTTAATGAATTTCATCTTTCCTAGTTTATATACAGTCTATTATATTGTATATTGCATAAGAACGGGTAGTCTATATTCTTAGACTTAACTTCTAGTGCCTAAACAATTTAAAAAATTTTTATCTAAAGCCCTGATAACTTCTCATATATAAAAACATCATTAGGAAATAAAGTGCTCTGAATTAAAAAGCTCTTTTAGCTTAGATTGTTATCTTTTAAAAGCAGCTACTTCAGTTTTGCAAAAAGGAGAACGTAACAGAACAATGGGGTGATACTGCCCCCAAGGTGGTGAAACTGGATCTGGGGTGGGGCTGGGGAATCTCACTCTCTCTATATAAAGCGCAGATATACATACAGTACAGAAACAAATATACAGTATATCTGCAGTATTAAAACTCTATGGGGGCTTCCCTGGTGGCACAGTGGTTGAGAATCTGCCTGCTAATGCAGGGGACACGGGTTCAAGCCCTGGTCTGGGAAGATCCCACGTGCCGCGGAGCAACTAGGCCCGTGGGCCACAACTACTGAGCCTGCGCGTCTGGAGCCTGTGCTCCGCAACAAGAGAGGCCGCGATAGTGAGAGGCCCACGCACCGCGATGAAGAGTGGCCCCTGCTTGCCGCAACTAGAGAAAGCCCTCGCACAGCAACGAAGACCCAACACAGCCCAAAATAAATAAAACAAAACAAAACTTCATGGGTGAAGGGAATAGGAGACAATGTCTGAAATAGTTCTGGGGAGGGGCTTCATGAAAAAAGGGCTGAGAAACACTGATTCATATAAACACCCTACCTAAAGCAAAATACAGACATCACTCTCTATCCCCTCATCCTGCTTTCCTTCCCAGCACTTACCATTGCCTAACATGACATTCGCTGTGTTGTGGTGGTGGTTTATCTGGGTCCCCCCAAAAGAATGTAGGGTCCAAGAGAGCAGAGGCTCTGTTCATGGCTATGTCCCCAGGACTTAGAACAATGCAGGCACATGGTAGGTGAGGTTGAGTGTGAAAGCAGGCTGTTGGATTAGATGTTCCCAAAGGTTCCTTCTGCTGTAAGGCTCTAGGATTCTAAGATGCCTCTAATAGCACTGTTAGCCACAAAGTTTCATTTCTGATCCATCCCAGGAGGCCATTCCTTGCATACCAAAATCATCTCATAAGAATGTGGCCCCCTTTATGAACTCCCCCTGCCCAGGACCAGCTGTGTTTTAGAAAGCCTTTGGTGTATTTATCAAAGCAGCTCCTGGTCAGAAATGTCAATGTAACAGAACCTCATGCTGCATCAGGTGATGATGAACAGATTACAGGATTTCTGAAATTATCAGCAAGACACGGACCTTTATGACTCGCATTCAGCTTCTACTTGTCAAGAGGGAGGTCATGAATTGTTTGGGAGTCTTTTCTTGGAGAAGAAAAGTTCTTGAGCTATCTGTATACCACAATAGGCATAGAACCAAAGCATTTTTTGACCTGGGAGAAACCTCAGAAATCATCCATTCCTGCAGCAAAATGCAGCTCTGGCTCGCAAAGTCCAAGTTTAAATTCTGGTTACTTTCTAGTGAGTGACAATGGGCAGGTTCTTTAACCACCCTGTGGCTCAGCTTCCTCATCTGTAAATTGGGAATAACACGTGCATGCCATAGGTGAATTAATCCACATAAAGCACGTGGAGCAACAATAATGCCTAGTACCCTGTAGCATTCAACAAATATTAGCCATTCTCACTATAATCAACGTTTTGGTTTTCACTTCTGTTAAGCTTTAAAAAAATCCTTTAAAGAAAAGTTTACCCAAAATCCCTGTATGTAGGGGAGAAAAACCACTAGGGAGTTCTATAGAAATCCTAGAGCCCCAAGAAGAATTCCTAGAAAACCAGTGATTAAGCTCAGTGTGCATACTTTACTCCCCAGTAAATGGAGACTCAAGGTTGAAGTAACTGGTCAAAGTCACACCAGGAGCCCCATCTCAACCACTGACCCTCGTGTGCCCTGTGCTACCAGGTGCCTCCTCATCATGAAGGAAGGATAGAATGTGTGTGCCAATGGAACTCTCATAGGAAGGAGGAGTCACAGGTGACATGCAGAAACCAGAGTGCACGAAGCTGAGCGCTTGACCTTCATAGACAATTATGGACACTCACCATATCCTCCAGTGCAAAGCAGGAAGTCTATGGAATCCCCAGCAGAGGGCTGTACAGCCTCTACAGCCTCTGCCTGAATGTTTCCAGAGAATCCTCTGCTTTTCCTGATAGCCTTTGCTACTGACTAGCTCCAGAAGCCAGAATTAGAAGCAGGATAGCGCTGTCCTTTATTCCTGAGGACTCTCACCATTCCCAGGGCAGTAAGGTGAAGGCTTTGGAGTCAAACTTGACAAGGTTACTTACCCTCCTTCAGGTTCAGTGTCTTGACCTATAAAATGCAGATAATAACACAACCTCCCTCACGGCCTTTCTGAGAGGGTCAAGAGATAACGCTTTCAATTGTGTTTAAGCACATCATTGGAGCTCAATAAATTGTAAATCCTATCAATTTTTATTATAACTACCCATTCATTAAAGCACTGGACTATATGTCAGCTATTCAACGGAAATGCAAAATTCTCAAAAGCAGACTTACTTGTTGGTCCAGGGCAGGAACCTGATAGCTGTTCACTCAAATTAGGCCCTCCCTTCCTCCACAGTAATAGAATTGTAGTTAGGCCCTGCTGGGGGCTACATATGCCAGCACCTGCATAGCTGCATGGAGCAATGCAATTAAGTTCTCACCAATGAAACAGAGTAGAATGATAGGTTACCCTTGGAGGCCTGGGCCATAACACATTGTATGTGCCCAGCTCCACACTCTTTTCCTTTCCTCTAACATGAACACAAAGGGTCATTCTCAGGGAAGGACCCTAGGGAACCCAACCTGCACCATGCAGAAGGGGAGTAGATGCTGGGAGAGCAGAGCAATAAGATGAAAGGAACTGAAGTCCTGAATGACTGCATGGAACTGAGGAGCCTGCTGGTCTACCCTGGATCCTTATGTGAAAGAGAAACTTCTTGGACATTTAATCTATGTGATGTCGGGCCTGTTTGTTATAATATCTGAAGCTTTTATCCTCAGTGACCCCACATTGGGAGCAATGACTTAGCTGAAAATTTACAATACTTTTTTTTTTCTTTAACATCTTTATTGGAGTATAACTGCTTCACAATGTTGTGTTAGTTTCTGCTGTATAACAAAGTGAATTAGCTATACGTATACATATATCCCCATATCTCCTCCCTCTTGTGTCTCCCTCCCACCCTCCCTATCCCACCCCTCTAGGTGGTCACAAAGCCCCGAGCTGATCTCCCTGTGCTATGCGACTGCTTCCCACTAGCTACCTATTTTACGTTTGGTAGTGTATATATGTCCATGCCACTCTCTCACTTCATCCCATCTTACACTTCCACCTTCCCGTGTCCTCAAGTCCACTCTCTATGTCTGTGTCTTTATTCCTGTCCTGCCCCTATGTTCATCAGAACCATTTTTTTTTTTTAGATTCCATATATATGTGTTAGCATACGGTGTTCGTTTTTCTCTTTCTGACTTACTTCACTCTGTATGACAGATTCTAGGTCCATCCACCTCAATACAAATAACTCAATTTCATTTCTTTTTACGGCTGAGTAATATTCCATTGTATACATGTGCCACATCTTCTTTATCCATTCATCTGTCGATGGACACTTAGGTTGCTTCCATGTCCTGGCTATTGTAAATAGAGCTGCAATGAACATTGCGGTACATGTCTCTTTTAGCACTATGGTTTTCTCAGGGTATATGCCCAGTAGTGGGATTGCTGGGTCATATGGTAGTTCTATTTTTAGTTTTTTAAGGAAACTCCATACTGTTCTCCATAGTGGGGAATCAATTTACATTCCCAACAACAGTGCAAGAGGGTTCCCTTTTCTCCACACCCTCTCCAGCATTTTTGGATGATGGCCATTCTGACTGGTGTGAGGTGATATCTCATTGTAGTTTTGATTTGCATTTCTCTAATGATTAATGATGTTGAGCATCCTTTCATGTGCCTGTTGGCAGTCTGTGTATCTATTTGGAGAGGTGTCTGTTTAGGTCTTCTGCCCATTTTTGGATTGGGTTGCTTATTTTTTTGATATTGACCTGCATGAGCTGCTTGTACAATACTTTTGAACAGGCTGATGGTAAGATCACAGACACCATCTGAGAGGCAACTCAAAGGACAGGGGTTAGAAGAATATTAGAACAAAATTTCTTTAAATGTCCTTTAAGTCTTGTAAACACACAATGAAAATTAGCGTCTGTACTTTTATCAATTCTCCTGATGTATCAATAACATAAAGCAGCCAGGGCTTCCTTGAGTTTGTAGAATGTGCCTGATTAAAGGCAAAGCATGGAACTAACTCAAAACCTTTAAATTCCTATGGCTTCAAAAGTCTTTATTTCAAGGCAAAATGTGGAAGGGAAAAAAGAATGACTAAATCTGTTTTTAGGAACAATCTAATCTGGTCCTTGGAGCTGAAGGCTTCATGGCAGAAGATACATGTCTGGATACAATTCAGTGGATATCAGTTTAAGTTCCTACATCATAAACTTAGTGCTGCTGCAGAATGGGGACCAGAGATGAAACAGTGCCACAAACCATGCCTTTTGGAGGCTCACGATTTAGTGAGGAGAAACAGAAATAACAATAATGGAATGAAATAACAATAATGGAATGCTGTCTGCAGTACCTGTCACGGCAGATAATAATAAAAGCATTATCAGCTCATATTTATTAAATGTTTAACATGTTCCAGACCCTGTGCTAGGACTTGCCACTTACTTAACCTTCCCAACAGCCCTATATGGTAGATAGCACATTTCTCACTTTGCAAATGAGAAAATTATACATTAGTAAGTTGCCCAAAATCACAGAGCTGCCCAACCAGAACCTGAGGTGTCCAATACCAGCGACCACTCCCTCAGCCACCAGAAGGTGTGATGCACAGTGGGAGAATGCAGAAGGTAGGTTCCCTACCGGCAGGTCAGCCCTTTTCCATCCTCTGTGATGTTGGCTCAGAACTGAAGGAAGAAGGGGCACAAGATCCATCCCCCAAAGCAGTCCCGAAGCTTTTCTAAAGCTCTGTGTGCCAGGAAAGGGCAGCACAGGGAGTGCTGTCAACCTTCTGAGCCTTGCCAAACAACTTAGGAACTAAGAAGACAAGCACAGAACACTGGGCCACCGAAATCAAAG
Organism: Delphinus delphis; assembly: GCF_949987515.2. Taxonomy (NCBI): domain Eukaryota; kingdom Metazoa; phylum Chordata; class Mammalia; order Artiodactyla; family Delphinidae; genus Delphinus; species Delphinus delphis. Next base: position 59,619,488 of record NC_082691.1, read on the forward strand.
CCTTTGGATTCTTAAGTTAACTTCAGAATAGAAAAGGGGTCATTGCTAACTAGAGAAGTAGATTCCCCTGTTCTTTGTGGCTAAGTAGAAATCATTTAACTGCTTTTAAGTCTTAATTTCCCCATGTGAAATGCTTATTCATTCCTCACTGGGGACTCCCAAGGTGTGTTTCCCATGATCTCTGGGAGCAACTTCATGTTTATACAGTATTATGATCATTTTAGAGAAAATTTATATCTCTGTACTAACTTCCAAATGCTTTTGGATTTTTTCTATTTCTGATAAAACGTATCTGTGATAATGGATCGCTGTTCACTCGCATCTCCGCCTCTTCCCCTTAGGGAGGAATATATTTCCTCGCCCTATCAGCTCTGTGCCTGGCCAAGTGACTTGATTTGACCAAAGGAATGTTATAGACATGATATGAATAGAGGCCTTTAAATGAGCTTCCCTGGTTTGGTGTGGCACTTGAAAAAAGCATATGCCCCTCGGAGCTGCTGCCCCTTCAGCCTGGTCCCCAGAATGTGCACATCAGCTGACTTGTGCCTGACCTGAGTAGAACAGTGGACTGGCAGCCTGAAGCTGAGCCACCCAGCTGAATCCAGCTTCTACCAGCAGAACAGTCACCCTGTAGACCAGAGAGCATGAGAATAAGTGCTCAGTAGCTTAGCGTTAGAAGCTACTGGGTTTTGGGATAGTTTGTTATGATGCATCATTGTGGCAGTAGCTGATTAATGCTTCATCATTTTATATTCATTGGAAAGGCTAAATTACAGGTACAAATACATGTATTTCTCAGTATCTCACACTCTTTGATTTTTCCCTTAAAATGTATTAACTGCACAGGCATCCTGTCACCCAAAACACACCATATCTCAATTACTTGAACAAAGATACAGGCACATTAGAATACAGAGAACAGGGTCACGTACTCTCAATAAAAACAAAAGCTCACTTTGACAGTGAAATGTTTATACTAACTTTTCCCCATAAGATGCAGAAGAGGGCTTCCCTGGGGGCGCAGTGGTTGAGAGTCCGCCTGCCGATGCAGGGGACACGGGTTCATGCCCCGGTCCGGGAAGATCCTACATGCCGCGGAGCGGCTGGGCCCGTGAACCATGGCCACTTAGCCTGCGCGTCCGGAGCCTGTGCTCTGCAACGGGAGAGGCCACAAACAGTGAGAGGCCCAAGTACCACACACACACAAAAAAATATGCAGAAGAAAAACCAGTATCTATTTTTCATGGAAGAGCTACATAAAATACTACCTTTCAGAATAAAAAAAAAGTACTGATGGTGAAATAGTATCTTCAGGCTCATATCTTCAGGTCTACATAATCTCCCTCAGTAATTTTTCTGTCCTTCCATCAGTATGTTTTAAGTTACTGCTGTCAAGACCATTCTCTCCTCTCGTCAACCCACACCCCCCCTTTCTGCCAACGTTTATATCCACTAAAATCTATACAAGATTTCACGAAGCTCCTGAAGAAAAGTTTTAAGAAATCCATAGGTCCCCAGAGTTTGAAAACTATACCAAACATTATTTGTTTGTGCATCATGATTACTGATCATCCTTTTCACTCCCACTCCAAAATAAAACAGCAAACACTAAATGATTTATATTAGTCAAAAATCTTTATCTCAACATGGATTGCAAAATATAAATAAAGCTTTTAGGTTTAAACAAAAAGCAAACTAGATTTGAAGAGATCTTGAGGCCAATTAGGGTTTCCCAGTCTCTACAGGGCTTTGAAGGTGGAAATGGGGTCCTTGAGCTATTTGGATGTTACAAAAAGCATAGTGAAAACTATAACCATAATAAAGCTACACAACATTCCACAACATCTTTTGGGGCTGGAGTTACTTTAACTCCTTCAGGTGACACTGGCTGACACATGTTGACAGGCGGAGGTCCCTGACAACTGCTCTTATCCCACCCTCCACCCCCTCCTCCTTTTTCTCTCTGCTCCCACCACCCCAGCCTCCCTGCTGTTCCTCAAGCACACCAGACACTCCTGCTCTGGACCTGTGCCCTTGCTGGTCCCTCTGCCTGAAACATTCTTCCCCCAGATACCCGAATGGCTCATTCATCCGCTACTTCATTCAGGTCCCTTCCGAGATGCCTCCCTCTACCTTATCTCAAATAGGCCTCTTAGCCTCTCTCTCCTGACTCACTCTGTTTTTCTCCACAGCGTTATGACTGTTTGAAATTATCTTATGTATTTGTGTTTTGTCTGCTTCTCCTGTGAGCACGGACTTTGATTGCGTTGTTCGCTACAGTACCCGCATAGTTAGTACTCATAAATATGGATCAACTATATAAATTGAGAGTTTTAGATGTTGCTGCATGAAAATGCAGAAAAACAAAGCATTTAATTACTTACCAAGTCAGGTTGGTTGTTGGACAGAAATCTGTCAAGACTTAGAATCCATGGGGAGGGAGAAGGAAAATAACTAAAGGGACCCTCGGTAATTAAAGAGCTGGAAACCATTTTTAAAGTCAATTGTTGATACGTCTCATAAGCCTGGACCAGCTGCTTAACTGCATCGGATCCCTGCATACTCTTTAAAGGGGATAACCAGTGGCAACATATTCTATAGGACTGAAAAGGATTTCAGTCACTGTCAGATACCATTTAGGAATAAAGTATTTTAAATACCCTCTGCAATCAGTAAAAAACTCAACTACTACCACTCAAGCCTCTAAAACAAGGCCTATCCTGGGACTTTCCTGAGAAGCTTCCAGCATTTGAGTATGTGACATTTCAAGAACTATTATTAAAGAGACGCACAGCCACTTAACGAGAACACGGCATTTTGTTAAGAGTCCTACAGTCATGTCCTTGAATTTCTTCATAAAAGTCCTATAAATCCTTTCGAATGATTCACAATAAACCATCACAAACAATTCACACAAAATCATATCCTGTTTTTCCACTGCTTAGTTGGTACAACATGAAAAAATTGTGTTTTCTGTTTATATAGTTTAATAAACCTTTCTAGACCCCTAAAATGCCTTTTCTCCCAAATAGAAAATATTTATCGAATATGGAAGTCATTTTTCTAATCACATGATCTAACGTCTCAAAAACTTAGATCTAGACAAACAATACTAAATTAAGGCTGGTATATTGTGAAACGGCAAGAATTTGTGTGTGGAATGTTTTAACAGCTCATGGATTCCGACGACCACTCAGTACGACCTATTCAAACACAAACCAAAACTCTACCAGGGAAATCGAATCTCACCAAAGATCTCAAAGTAAAAATGCTTAACAAAGAACAGAAATGTATACGGTTATTTGGATTCACCTTCTTCCATTGTATTATGAAAACAAAGAGGATAGAAGAATCTGAGGAATGTGGCATTGGGAACACCATCATCGCAGATGCAAGAAGACGGTACAATTCTATCAGTATTAACGTTTATGGGGTGCTTTCTGGTTGCCAGGCCCCTCAAATGCATGTTTTTATTTAATCCTCATAACAGCACTCTGAGATAAATACTGACTTTCCTCATCTCACAGAAGCTGAGGTCGAGAGAAATTAAATAATTTGGCCAAGGTCACACAGGCAGTGGGACTGGAGGCAGCACCCCTGACCACCCTACAGAAACGCCTCCACGCCGCCGCTTCCTCCAGAGGCAATGAAGGGAACTCACTGGAGAGTTTTCTTCTCTTCAGAATTCTCCAGAGTTCCAACAGCTAACGCACTACGTGTGTGTGGTATCTCACTACACCTTGAGATACGTTCTATTACTCCCATTTTAGAGATGAAGAAAATGAGGCACAGAGAGATTATATCACTTGACAGAAGGAGCAAAGCCAGGATTCCAAGTGAGGCCAGCCGGCTCCAGGAACCCCAAGCTGAACTGCTGCTCCAGGGCTGTGCTCTAAACCCCTCCTGGCCAAGTTCTGTTGCCTGCTCATGACTTTAAATCACCATGGATTCTTCATCTATGGAATTAGCTAATCAGACTAGATCAACTCTAAGTTTCCTTCCAGTTTTCTAGTGGTACGATATTCAATCCATCTGCAAAAGGTTTTTTTCTTTCTTTGTCGTGAAGAAAACACCTAGGATAGAGTTTTTGAGTGGTACTTTTTTTCCCCAAAGGAGGGAAATACCACTGAAAATGATCCTAATACACTTTCAAAACCAAGGCTCATTTTTTAGAATTTGGTATAAAAGAAAAATGATAAATTTTCGTATTAAAAAAAGTCAACCATTTCACAAAGAGAAATGGGGAAAAAATATATGTTCTTTCCATTACACTTTACGTAGTTTGCATAGCTTCCCTGCTGGAAATAATGGTCTTCAAAGTTTACTCTGCATCTCAGCATTCACGTGAACTCCATTATAAACACAGGGTCCATCCTTACAATCTCTCATTAAATACAGTGATTAGGTACGATGCAGTAGTTTTCTCGTACAATGTTCTAAAACCCATCTGTATTAGTTGCAAACATTTAAAGATAGATTTCACATAAAAATCTTAATTCCTAGCTTCTAAAAGTAGCAGTAATAATAATAATTATAATAACAGAACCTGCGGACAAAGGCCCTGTACTCCGACCTGGGAGCACCGAGCTGCAGGTCAGTGAAGCAAGGGCTCTCTGGTTGGCCAGAGTTCCCTCTACTCCAAATTACACTGAACTTGGTCAGTTCACTCATACATTGTGTCCTGAGGATATCTGGGTTTGAGACGCTTAGGCCACAAGGTCCCCAGTTTGAGCATTTCTGCTCTAACTACATACCTGAGTTAGTATCAGGTCTTCATACTCACCTATATTAAATGCTTGCCTCCAGTAAAACTAAAAATTACATCTATTAGAATGGAAGCCCAAAAAGGTTACAGCTCTTTAAAAGTTTGATTCCTTGTTAACACTCCCTAATCCTCACAATGTTAATTATTTCATTAGTGTAAGCCACTGGGTTCCCAACCTTGGCAACATAATAGATTCAACTTTGAAGTGTTAGAAACAGATGCTCAGACCCAGAGCACCTCTGGTCAAGCACATCAGAAGGTCTGGGAGTGGAGCCTGGGCATCCTTATTTTTTCCAGGTTCATCCAAGTAACTCTGTTCTTGTTGAACACTACTGATGTAAACTCCACTGCTATACAGGGCGTGACTTATAAATCAATAAGACTGACTCCCACAGATAAGAAACATTCTCATTACTTTCCAACATATATGACAGACACTTAAGATGCTATCGTCTTTCCAGGTTTTGACAAAATATCATTTCTTTATTCTAACATCTGAAATGAAAAGCACATATAACTTAACATCTCTTGATCAAATTTTTTGGTCTGATGTTTGCATATTTTTACAGCAAACATTTTGGTGTGGGCCCCTGAAAGTGCTGAAGTGAAGCCAACATACAAACGGGAGTTTCCAGCCCAAGCAGAACACTGAAACGCATTAACTTAAGTCACACACTGTCACCCATTGGGTTGAGTTGGTGCCAAACTCCAGACGTCTAGTGTCAGAAATATTCTATCAAAAGATCTACTCGATAAAGATCTAAAATCTAAACTATCTATAAATTACTTGGGGCCTGTGTGGCACCTGCTGGGAGTCCTGAAAAGGAGTTTTAGCCCACAGACACACCAGCCTGTCAGATACCCCAACCACAGATTAGCTCCACAAGGACAGAGGCCTAGAAAAGTTCATCTGGAATTTTAGAGGTGAAAGCTTTCCGTAATACATATTTAGCTTGAATTTACAAAAAAGCTTCAAAAGCCCCAACACCTTTATTTGATGTTTGATACCTAAGGAAGCATGGGCATAACTTACACTTATTTATGCTTATTACCATGCTATTCCGTTTACTTAACAGTAAGCTGTATAAATATGACTCTATAGATTCCCCTGCTTTTGCCATTTCTATTTTTTTTTTTTTTTAACGCGGGCCTCTCACTGTTGTGGCCCCTTCCGGACGTGCAGCCTCAGCGGCCATGGCTCACGGGTCCAGCCGCTCCACGGCATGTGGGATCTTCCCGGACCGGGGCACGAACCCGTGTCCCCTGCATCGGCAGGCGGACTCTCAACCACTGTGCCACCAAGGAAGCCCTGCCATTTTTTATATAATTATGCCATGTATTGAGAATCAGGCAGCTAAATTAGCATTCGAGAGACTTTCACTGAATGATTTAGGTAAGAAAAGGGGGGCTTCAATTTTTAAGCCCAGATGTGCTCCTGCACCAGCCGTTCGAGGTCTGATGATACAGAAATGTGACCTAAAGTGTGCAGTCAGTGCCACCAGGGAAATGTCCATCAGGGAGGGCTCTAAACACATGCCAAGAGGTCAGGGCTCGTAATTCACAATGTTTGTATAGCTGGGTCCAGTTAGGTATCATTGGTCCAAACAGATTTTTAAAATAATGCACATGAACATAATGACATTATTTTAATTTTGAAAATCTAAAGTAAAAGAGAAGTTTGTAAATGTTTACAGTGTTAGGTATTATGTTTGAAAAGAGTCTTCCACCCCCACATAAATAAGTATCGGTAAAGGAAAGAAAACCAGTCAGCATCTTTAGACAATTCAGTAATTATAACCATTTTAGAACTGCCAAATTATTGTTTTCATTACTGTTACTGTGATGCTGGGATGCTCATGGACTCTCCTAACCTACATAAACATTTTCTTAGAAGCCTTGAAACATTTGTTCCCTTTGGAAATGCAGCCATTCTGTGTGTAAGACACTTAGGTATACAACAGCCTTCTATTAAAATGCAAACATCTCATAAAAAGTCACAGTTTATAAAGAGCAAGTGCTAAGGTATATGGGGACACCTGAGAGCAAAGCCTGTCCCTCACTCCCCGGAGCATTTTACTGGCTGTGTACTTCATGCTGGGTTATTTGGTCTAGGTCTTGGTCTGTTTCGTATGTCAGATGGGACTCATATTGAATTCTTAAGCAATGCGTATAAAGCAGCTAACCAGTGCATCACTAGTGGACGCTTAATGATGGTAGTTATTGTTACCATTTTATATAAATAAGATTGTCAGAACTGTCCAAGTGGAATCAGGATTCAAAATCCAATTCTGTCTAGCTTCACAGCCCCAGCTTCTCCCCACTGCAGCCTCTGGCCTCCCTTACACCAAACATCCCTGGCAAAGATGTGGAAGGGATGCAAGATACTTTTTTGTCCTAGCATTGTTTAAGCCCTAGAATGTTCTAGACAACAAAATACGGTAGGTCAGGCAAAAAATGATTCAACTAAGCTTCGTAATATTCTCAATCTGGAAAAGGATTAACCAAGTTCAATTCCCAAGTGTAAAAATAAAGAAGTGGATTTCCTTTTCAAATCTCCCTTTTAAAAAAAAAAAGTCTTCTTAAAATGTCCTTAATATAAACTACCCTAAACTAATTACATAACTAGTGTCTGTATGTGTGCCATTAACATATACACATAAACAAATAAATATGTAAGTCCTCACGTATGCACACCTCCAGAGATGGTTAGCTTCAAAAATGCTTTTCACTGCCCAAAGTTCCCTTTGTAACTTATTCTTCCACAGCCCAAGACGTTTCTTGATTTTTATTTTCATTTCATTTCTGAAAACACTCCTTGAGGAAGATGCTAGGAGGATGGCAAGGCCCAGTCCTACAGAAAAGGGCCAAGTTTCCGGGGGAGGCAAAGTCCATAGGTGGCTACCATAAAGTACGGTGCACACAGTTCTGGCAGAGACATGAGCCAACGCTACAGCACAAAGAAGGAAGGACCAGTTATGATGATGCTATTTACTGAGGGAAATGTTTGTTTTTTAATCTTACCAAAATAAACAAGCATTCTAGTCATATTTCACCAGATAAGGTATTTATCTAATATGGTAGCATATTTAACTCAAAATTAGAAGGCGGTACTTCTAGGATAGAAATGTCTAATTCATAGCTTGCTGTGAGGGTGAATCAGATACTGTATGAAAATTGTTTAGAACTGTATCTGGCACATAGTAATGACTCTCTAATTAGTACTAAGAAATGGACCCAAGTTTTACAGGGCCTGCAGCTTTAGACCCTGTTTATGAAAAAAACTGCAACATTATAAATACAAAATGCTTAGAAAAGTGATTATTTAGATTTAAAAAAATCACAGCAAAATACAAAGTTTTAAAGCTGACATTACCAAAACACCACAAAATCGAAATTCAGAAAAAGAACCCAGTATGTGAATTAATTTATCACCTGAAACACTGCTGTAAATACTTCTTTGGGGCTGCACACTCTTGATTACTTCTCATATGACAACGACTCATATTAATATCATTTTCTATACGGCACAAAGATAAATTGGTCTTTCCTCAAGCATGGGTGATCAAAATTTATTTTTAATTATTGATAATTCAGAAAAGTTACTTTTAGCCTCATAGCTCTTTATGATGCCATATAAATTTTTAGGATTGTTGTCAAATTTGTAAACACTTATTTTCTTTCACATGTCAGCCACAAGAGTTCAGGGCATTCCAAGTCTCCTTGTGCATTGACTAACTTTAAATATTTTTTGTACTGATGACACTCAGTAATCAGTTTGCTGTGTTTTTTGTTGTCACTGATATGTGTTTACGTGTGTGTGTTTCTACACATTTACACACTCACGTCAAACAAGAAACTTAAACACGGAATTCCCATTAAAAAACATGGTGCGTTTATAAATGTATATTTGCATTATTGAGTATATTCCTAACAGAAAGAACTTCCATGTCAAAGACACTTAGATGAGAACTGAATCTTCTACTTACAATTTTATACATCTAATAAGTAGAAGAATTTTCCAGACTAGCTTCTGGCTCCATACCATAGTCAAACCATATTCCCACCAGCAGAAGTCATAGTACAGATTCATGCTGCAATATTAACCCGTCCCTGCCCCTTTTTGTACAGACCCTAGGTGAGCTGGCACATTGGCACATCCCCCGGTGGACGACATTCCTGGGAAGTGATTCCTACCCTAGGATGGCTAGGAATAACTTAACTAGACACAGAGACGACTGTGAACTGAATAAATGCATCCCACTCAACCCAAACTAAAAGTGTCCCCAATTCAACTGCCCCTTAGCTATATCTCAGAAACACTCTCAATTCCGATGTCACTGAATCCAAGGAGAAATGTTACAGAAGGGAAGTCAGAGTGGAAAAGGATAATGTTACCCGACTGCTGTTAAAATCTTACCCCCTACAAATTTTACAAGTTATGATGTCATCCATGAATGCATGGCTGTGTACACTGGTGGGCTCCTCTAGGGCCTTGGAAAGGGCCGGGTGAACCCAAGCAATATACTCAGAAATGGTAAAACATATACTGTACAAGTGAGGGGCCCTGGGGCTTGCAATTCATTAGCTTCACAATAAATCTGCCTCTGTGGTCCCGATTATTCTTCATCATTTATCTCAGTCTGTACATGTCTGGTCTCTCCAAATAAATTTCAATCCTTTGGAAACAGGAAGTACAGTCCTAAGTACTGTAGATAGAAAATACTCAAAAATGTTTGTGGTAGTCCTCACTATGCACAGTGATCTAGGGAGAGAGAGAAATGTATATATATCCACCTATAAATACACATATGTATATATGTATACGTATATCTGTGTGGTGTATATACACATACATATATAAATACACACATATACATACGCCATTTATGTATGCGTTATATATGTATTTGTATTATATATTTTATATATATAACATTTATCTACACATTATGTATATACATTAATTCTATATATGTATAATACCAAAGAAAGAGTGAGTCTTTTCAAATTAACAGCATGGTATCCAGATCTTGTCCCTTCAAGGAGGTCTATCTCAGAAGAAAGGCACTATTAGAGCCTGGCAGACAGAGAACAGGGCTTCCTTTAGGAGGCCAGTGGGTGAGCCAGGCCATCAGGAGACTATCAATGCTCTCTAGTGCTGGACAGAGAGTCTGTAGTTAGTGACCCAAAAGAGGCACTTTGACGTCTGCCAAAGTGGAGAGAGAGTTATTGGGAAGACTTCATCCTTAAAGAGAATATCCATTAATCTGGTCTGTGCTTGCAGCTGGACTTTAAAAAAAATAGGTGAAAACTACTGCATGATTACAGTGCTTAGTGCAAGGGGAAAATATAATTTTCTTTCAACTGATTTAGCATATTAAATGAAAGCCTTTTTTTAAAGAAACATATAATAAGTTTCTGACATTTGCAGTTTCCGATTTTCAAATTCTAAATAAAACAACATCTGCTATTCAAGAATAACACTTTAGCCAAGTCAGTATGGAACAAATCTATTATCTCGTCATGAAACAAAATGTATTATCTGCGATCCAGCAAGTACTGATGTTTCTTCAGTAGTACCCAGTCTGTACCATGTCTGCACTGTTAAGATCTGAGGGCAGGGGTAAGGATGGGGTGCGGAGGGAAACCTAAGGACATGCGGGGTATGATTCTTGTCCTAAAAGCAAAAGCTGGAAAAAAAAGGGAGGATTTTTAAGGGCTTCAATAGTATTGTGCCCTGTCTCTCAGACCTCAGTCTAAAACTCAAGGCCTTTGGCTTCTAGACAGTCCTAGGAAAGCCCCTCTCATCACGTATCACCAGCCTGCTCCAGTCTGGAGGCTTCTTCCCTGTCATCAACAGAAGAATCGGGTTTTCTGAAAACAGCTGTCAGTTTGCACTTCTAGAATTGTCAAGGTGGGAAATGTCACCAAAATAATTGCACTCTAAAGGAAACTAGTTTCCAAAGAACACAAATGCTTCTGTCAAGTTAGTTGGCTGTAGGCAAGAGTTTTTCTGTCTGTGCGTTTCAGTCATACATCAGAAAACATGGACAGGAGAAAACAATCAAAAACTTGTGAAACTTATGAGACAGGATGTTCACTAGCAAGGTTTTATAAAGGGTGATTTGACTGCTTTCAGGTGACAATTGGGCAAATGGAAAAGCCACTAAAGATGGTGTTTTGGAGGAAGTTTTACATTTAGGGGTCCCCCACTGGGTGGTGTGTGCACACATGTGTGTGCGCCCACTCATGCACACACACGCACTTAAAATCTCCCTGGCTCTCTACCTGGGACCTTCTAGTGAACCATGGGAGGGATTAACAGGGCATCCTGCCACCAAGCCACAGGGTACAGGCAAAGAGCAGGGCGGGCAGTGACAAGCCTTTAATTCATCCATTTATTCATTCAGTCATTCCTTCTCTCCACAGGAAATGCCCTCGTGGGAATGTGCCCACAGCCCCAAGGCACAGTGCCTCTTTCTAGTCTTGGGTTTTTTTTCAACTAAACGCAGGCCACAAGGAAAGGCCATGTTGGAAGCCGCTGGCCTTGACACCACTTCCTAGTCCACAGCGGCAAAGGCCTTTGCCAGAGTCTAAAGTACCTCTGGCCACACGGAAGAGAAGGTGGCCAGAGGTTGCAACCCCAACGCTGGACTGTGGGTGTCCCATTTCTGACTCTCAGTCTTTCCTGGGACAGGCCTGGTGATTTTATATAGTTGTAGGTGGATACCACCCACATTCTATTAACCTCTAATGTAGACCTTCATAGGATTCCAACATACTTACTTAGCAAACACATAAAATGGCAAGAAACTGGATGACGTACATAACTTACTACTACTGAAGTAAGTGAGTACTTTACACATAGTAGCTCACTTAACCCTCATCAGCCACTCCACGGGGTAGGCGCTGTTATGAGCCTCATTATACAGAAGATGAAACTGAAGCTCAGTGTGGTTAAGTCATCTGTCCTTAGTCAAACGGCTGACAAGTGGCAGAGATGCATATTCCAAACCAAGCAAACGGGGTTCACCATGGGGCCTCCGAGATGATCCTCATCTCAAGGGGTCAGTTACTTCCTGAAGGAGGAAGCAGACCGGCTGGGGGTGGAAGGGGAGCAGGGCCAGGGCTGTCTAGCTCTTCAGCTGTCTGGCAATTTGGCACAAGCCCAGGTCTGCATACCCGTCTGAAATTCAAATTCCAGCTCACACTTACCAGTCACGGAAACTTAGGCGAGTTAAGTAATCTTTCTGTGCCTCAGTTTGCTCACCTATAAAGTGGAGATAATAAGGGCCTACTACATATCATACACCCATCTATTTAGTATACAGTAGCACGGCTTTAAGATAATGCAAATTTTTACCAAACCGTCCTTGGAGCCAAATCCTACATTATTGATAGTAACTACCTTATTTTTCTTTCCGGAGACTTTGACCTTTATTAATTAGATGGTTTACAAATCTATCCTACAAAATGAAGCAGCATGGATTTATTACCCGGATTTTAGAGATGAGGTGACTCACAAGAAGAAACCTGCTGACATTCAGGGTCAAGACCCAACCAAGTCATAGCTACTGCAAGCCACCATTAGGCAACAATGCTCCACTTCCTTATGGGGCCCCGACAGAAAAGTCTTACTCAAGAATAGCAAAACTGGGCTTCCCTGGTGGCGCAGTGGTTGAGAGTCTGCCTGCCAATGCAGGGGACGCAGGTTCGTGCCCCGGTCTGGGAAGATCCCACATGCCGCAGAGCAGCTAGGCCCGTAAGCCATGGCCGCTGAGCCTGCGCATCCGGAGCCTGTGCTCTGCAATGGGAGAGGCCACAACAGTGAGAGGCCCGTGTACCGCAAAAAAAAAAAAAGCAAAACTGAGGCTCCCAACATCTGGGGAAAGTTCTAAATGACCTGCTCGTTTAGTACCATCACAAGAATAACCGAATCTGGTCAAATCTGTGTTTCAGTTTAAGAGGTGCAAGTTGCATTCTTATTCCCTCTGCCTGGACCTTAATGTTCCCTGTTTGTCCTCATGGCTAACTCCCTCACTTCTGTCAAGGTTTTGGCTCACCTATCAGCTTCTCAGTGAGGCCTATACTGGCCAACCAAGTGGAAATTCCAACACTTCATCTCCCAATCCACCTTAGCCTGCTCTAATCGGTCTCTTCCATACCACTAACCACCTGCCAACATACTATATAATTTACATCTTATGCTGACTATTTATTGTCTATCTCCCACCACTAGAACATAACCTCCCCAAAGGTTGGGATCTTTGTTCACCAAAATATACCAAGTGCCTAGAACTGTACCTGGTACAAAATTGGTGCTCGATATCTATCAGTATATAAATAAAAATCAAAATGCTTTTGATTCTTACAAATGTACCAAATAATCAAATCTAGTAAGAATGATTAAACAGTTGTCTTTCTCAGACCAAAAGCCAAAGACTTCACAGCACTGGGATGCACAGACGGAGCAGACATCTCATGAGTCTGTGACATGACCTTCAGTGCTAAATTTAGGGCTCTCAGTGTTTCTATGATTCCTAGTTACCAGTTCAACTTCACCTACCTAGGATGTGTATGTCAAGAGTGTTTCTACAAACTCAAGTATTTACTCACAATAAGAAGCAAACAAATCCTGATCAGCTTTTCCCATCTCCAGGAAACAAAGCCAGGCTATGAATGAACTGACAGTGAAGCTGATGGAGAAACACTTCACACCTGCAGGGCTGTGGGATTTCTAGGCAATTTAAGTTGAGGGGGAAGGGTTTTAGTTGGGGTACCCAGCTTGTGCACGGAGACAGGTGCTCCAGGACTAAACCAGCAATGAAATGCAAGGAAGAAAATGGGACCTCAGGTGCAGCACTCCTCCAACAGAAAGGAAAAGAGCTAAAACAGATGATGGTGCAAATCACACTTCCTTTGGCTCTACAGCCCCAAATCCTCGTTCCTAATGGGTATGGATAATTGGTTAACAACAAGAACTGAGTGTACACGTATAACAGCTACTCTCAAATTAATGCACTTAATTAATCTGAACTAAGCAATACAGTTATAATGAAAACTATGGGCTTTGTACACTAAAGGCCTTGAAAAATCTGTCATGCAAGAAATATGCCATATTCCCATCTGTAAACCTTCATTTCATTACTGCTTAAGGATTTTGACTAGTGGTTAAATGGTAATAACTCAGAAAGGTCAAGATGGACCTGTTACTTGAGCACATCTCTAATACTCCTATAATTGCTAAATAACAAACTCCTTGAAAAAATTAAAGATAATATTAACATATATCTTAGTAGTCTTCATGCATCATTTTAATGTGGCCACTTGATGACAAAGACTCAGAATTGGTAAATCAATCATTAAAAATAACAATCTCTCCAAAAATTTATAGACTGACCCACAAACAATAAATTCCACTTAACAATACATGTAGTATAGAACATTCACCAAATGCTTTATCTGGTATATTTTCACTCATGTCCCTTCATCGGAAGTGTATTTACATGACACTGCCTACTAAGTAGGTTGTTTTTATTCTTCTTGAGGTCAATTCTTATTTCTTTCTGCATATGGGGCTGTCTTTGAAAGTAAGGGGCCTCTCCTCAGTTAAGGTACAGAATAGTTTCACTTGGTCTCTTCAGCCAGGGAATTCTAAGTGTTTGTTCATCTAACATTTACTTCCCATAAAGTTTTCTATTGTCAAACTAATTCCAAAGTATAGTAATTGTTAGCCGCGCCTCCAAATTCACCTAAGTCATAGCTACTGTTATAAATTTAAATGTTCAATATTTTCACTAAGAGAAAAACACTAGCCCTTTGGGGGTGACCATCACTTAAAAGTTTTACAAAATTTATGGACCACTTAACCCTCTTAAAAATGTTTGCACGATACTAAAAACAATTTCTACAAACTTAAAGAATTTGTGATTCACCAATAGTTTTAAATTATCTAACTGATTACAGACTTAAACCCTCAAGAAGGATAACTGTCTTTAACACATTTTAATAAATATAATTTTATTTTCTTTTAACCAGCTAGTCCAAGTAGGCAGGCAATGTGGGGAAATTATTACTTACATTAATTACAGTTTATCCTAAAATAACTGTGAGTGAATGGGATATGCAATGACAGCCTTCCCTAGGTCAGGAAATGTTATTTATATAGTTATATAATACATATTTATTATATTTATATTTTTTATTTATTATTGAAAGTAAGAGAAACAACTTCAACTCACAAAATTTCCATTGGAGCTTTGCATTACTGGAGTTTTAGTATTATTTTAAACTACCCATCATGAAAAATCTGATTTATCCTTTAAGCACCTTCAGTTATTACTATTCAATCATGATGATGAATCAGCAAATATGTTACTGCATTAAACTGCTTTTAAGACTACCAAAACTTCCCTAGCTCTTCTGTCACACCTTTATCAGAGGAGATGGCAAAAGTTATTACACGGATGTTTTAAAACTTTGTAAGTTTCAAAACCTGGACAATTACTCATCCAGATTATGTCTTGAAAGATGGTTTGTAGACATTTTCAATGAGTATTTCCCGTTCTGGATGTCCCATCATATACCCATTCTAAACTAGCATTCAACGTTTATTAAGCACTCACTGTGTGCAAAGAGAAAGCATTATACTAAGAGAAGGAGCTTAAGGCTCGGCCTCATTTTATTCGTGCATAAATACACAGCAGTCGTGATTTATTCTCTCAACTTTGTAGAAACGTGAGCTGCATCCACATGGCAAAATCCATAGCATTCATTGGGAAATGACTTTCTGGGGGCAATTCACAGGTTCTCTGGATTAGGCAGCCCCGTTGGGGCATCACGCGGGCCCTTCATCTTCCAGCCCACACAGGACAACTCGTGGGCTCCGGCCACACCTTCCGCAGGTGGCTGGATCGCCCGAACCACACGAACCCGACCCATCTCTCCTCGCAGCAGCTCCGGATAGGAGCATGGAAACGTGTGCAAGGGCTTCTGCTAATTAAAGGACTTGTTGAAAGGCCCCGGGGTCTTGGGCAGGAAGAGAAAGCAGCCGCCCCGCGGGGTCCCCCTCCCCCGCGGCCACCAAGTCCCCGGCGCCCGGGGCGCTGCGCAGGCCGCCGCTGCGGATACCCGGCGCAGCCGGCGCACCTCGGGCCTAGCACCATTTGAAAGGCAAATCTCAGAGCCGGAGCGCATTTAAATGCCCTGCCCCGGGTCCTGGGGGACGGCTCTCCAGCGGACGCAGCCGCAGGGGCCTCCGGGGCGGCGCGGCCCTGGGCGCTGGGCGCGGCCCGCGGGCGCACCCGGGACCTCAGCCCGCAGCGCCCCGGCAACCGCGCCAGGCCGGGGCAGAAGCGGGCGCCCTCAGGCCAGCGAACCCTGCCGCCGCCGGGGGAAAGAGCAAGCGCCGCGTCCTCCGGCCGCGGCTCCGGCCCCCTCCCGACGCACCACACCTAGCAACCAGCGCTGACAGGACGCAGTGGCGGCGGTGCCGGGAGGAGGAAGCGGAATGGCTGCCGCGGTGGAGCCACCCCCGCCCCCCCGCTCCCACCTCCCAGCGGCTGCAGCCGCCGCCGAGCCCTGACAGCTCGAGCCCGGGCGGAAGCGGCGGGCGGCTTGCAGCGCCCGCCCCCAGCCGCCCCCAGCCGCTCCGACCACCCGGGCCAACTAACTCCGCGCTCCTGCCCAGAGCCGGCCGGTCGCCCCGCCAGCCCCGCCGCGCCCTCCGCCCCGCGCCGCATCGGTCCCTCCCCCCGCCGCCCCCTCCACCGCGCAGCCCCACTCCCACCACTTCGCCGCGGGCGCGCACGCCCCTCGGAATCCCCCAGCCCGCCAGCGGCACCTCGGGGCGCCCGCCCCTCCCCCTCCCTCTCCCCCAGCCCCACCCTGCCCCCATCCCCACCGCACCTCGCGCCTCCGCATCCCGCCACCCCCATGCCCCGGGCTCCCACACACCCTCCCCGCCCCGCCGCCGCCTTCCTCCCTCCTGACCACCCCTGGCCATTCTGGGGTTCTCGCCTGGGCAGGAGTTTCCGCGCGCCGGGCACCCCCGCCCACCCCCGGGCCATTTACCGATGTGGTTGTCTTCGATGTGCTCGATGAGGTCGGCCAGGGTGGGGAAGTGGAGTCCGCAGCCCCCGAATCGGCAGGTATTAGAGAAGAAGGAGGCGGCGGCGATGCCTGTCATGGTGCTACATCGAGAGCCCCCCTGGTGTCGGCTCAGCCAGCGCCGGGCGGGCGGAGGGAGGGAGGGAGGCAGGGTGGGGTGAGGAGAGGAGGGGCTGGGGGAGGGGGAGAGAGGCGGGGTGAGGGGAGCGCAGAGGACCGGACGGAGGGAGAGGGGGCGAGAGCGATGGAAGGATTGCGAGGAGAGACCGGGAGGCAGAGGGGAGGGGAGGCGGCGGCGGCGGCGGCGTCGGGAGCGGCGGGGGGAGAGGCGGGGGGAGGGTGGGGGTGGGAGTGAGGCCGCCGCAGCTGGGAGGAGGGACCAGGGCGCGCGGCAACAGCTGTGCGGCCCCAACCTCCGCCCCTGGACCGAGGCCTCACCTGGGAGCGCCTGCCACCAACTTTATCTCACTCGGCCTGCCCTTCACAGTTGGTAATACATGCAATCTGTTTGGAGCCTCCTTGGTTATGTGTATTACATTCCTGGTATATATACATCTATTAATTACACTTACCTCCCTGCAGTGAGAACTCAGGGAGTTACCCAGGCCCCTCTCAGGGACATTTGTTTGCACCTGGCCACCTGTCTAGGTTTGACACTGACATTCACAGGGGACCCAGGAAAGGTAATTGTGTGCAACTTACTCCTTAAACCTTCTTTTAAAAAAAAGCCCATTTTCTCTGGAGGTTTGTACTAATTGATTTTAATGAAGTTTCCCTCTAGGCCAGAAGAAAATCTTAGCTTTATTTAAATTTCAAAATAGAGTGCTTGATTGTCAAGTGCATTTGCCTGTGTTTTACATGTGCACCGCGTTTGTAACACTCCCTGCCCCTTTTGGGAAAATGAAAACTAATTTCATTTCCCCAAATTATAATATCCCACTGCCCCATCTCAGATCTGGGGATTAATCCATCTGTCTCCCTGGTAGCAAAACTATCACAGCAGAAAGGACAGTGCATTGGTGAAGGCTAGAAGGAGTAGAAACAGGGTCAAGGGACATACTTTCTCTTCATTTAAAAGAGAGAGATCCTTCCAATCAATCTAGATTACACCATCCTGTGAGCATTTAAACCATAATGTTAACCAGTTAAGCATTTAGCCTGAATCAGGTGGCTTCTCTGAAACCAACATTTTGCTAAGAATCAATTACCTCCTCGTCCCCAACCCCACCCCCAATTTCACTGGTATTTTACCTTTAAAGCTTGCATTCTCCAATAGCACTTTTACAGTTGCCTACATATTACCAGTAGTTTATGATGCAACAGTGCATTTTTTCATTATGCAAGTATACTGAATTTAGCATTTTTCTTCAGGACAAATTTCACTTACCCTCTGGTGCAGACACATAGAGAAATAGTATTCCCCTGTCCATAAACTATATTCATCCCGAGTGTTATTTCTAGTAGGATTCTTAATTCTTTTCATAGAGGAAAGGCACCACAAAAAGTTTTACAATCTGACAGTCACAGCAATTGGGGGTGATGAGTGCCCTCACCCATGGCATTTCCTCTTTTCGAGCCCATCTCTTCTGTCTGCCAGCTCACAAGGTAACAACTTGTGCTGAGATGAGAGTTGGGTTGGGTGAGGCTCGGGTAGTGGTATGGCTGAAGTTTAGTTTGGTGCCAAGAATGATTTCCTGGGCCCACTTGGGGGTGGAGACAGGGCCCGGGTGGGCCTGATAACGAGCCAGGGACCCAGTTGGCGGGAGACTGGAGCCAGGGCCAGACAAGGGTCTAAAGAGCAGGAGTAAGAATTCTAGCTCTTGAATTAGAATTTTGGCAGCTGTGCAGTGCATTCAGCTGCCCAGTCTGGGAAGGCCTTCAGCTAAGAGCAGGCAGAACACACACCACACCGAGTAACAGGACAGGGAAATGCAGTGCAAAAGCTTCAGCCAAAACGACGCCAAAACAGGTTCCCCCTAGAGATGAGTGTTAGGGACCCCCACCATGAGGCAGCATCGAGGAAGCAAGGAAGAATGGAGAGCTTTGGAGAAGTAGCAACTTTGTCCTCTGGAGGAGAAACTGTCCGTGTGGAATTATTAACTCCAGAGAGAGTGCGAAGAGGAACAGAGGTAGTTCAGGCAAGAGAGCTCAGAGATGGAAAGTGCCAGAAATGTGCAGATGAAAGATGAAGGAAGTAAAGGGACTGGGTTTCACTAATGTTTAAGTCTCCACTACCTGCTATGAGTTTCAGTATTCCTAAAATAAAACCTTCACAGGCCACATTTAATAAATAGAATTTTTAAAATGAAACAAGCCAAAATAACCTATAAAATGAATCAAAATTTTGATTTTTAAGATTAAAATTTTTTTCTTTATCTTGGGCAATTATTAATATTTTGAAAGGACTCAATTTATTTTGCATAAAATAACCCACTCTAATTCTTCATCTGTGAACTGAAGCTCTGCTTATATGACACACTGCTCATCCTATTTTTTTAAAATCTGCACACTGTAGGCATTTCTGGCCTTTGTATTAGATACATAATCATGGTCTTTTAGATCTGGAAGATACTCTGGCCAGCAGACCCACGGGCTTTATAGATATGGTACACTGAGGCCAGAGGCATGGAGTGAGTTCTTTCCATGTACACACAGCCAAGTTTCCTCTCTGTATTTTTAGTGTATTCAGTAAGGCATCAACAGACATTAGAAGGACAAAGATACAGTAACCACCAGCAAACTTTTAAAAAATTGCTTTACAATGGCATGCTTACCATTATATACTTGCATTTATAAAAATGTTTGTTTCAAGGGTGTCCCTTCATATAAAGTCAACATGAAGCTATAAAAATCTATAGAAGAGGGCTTCCCTGGTGGCGCAGTGGTTGAGAGTCCACCTGCCGATGCGGGGGACACGGATTCGTGCCCCGGTCCGGGAAGATCCCACATGCCGCGGAGCGGCTGGGCCCGTGAGCCATGGCCGCTGAGCCTGCGCATCCGCAGCCTGTGCTCCACAACGGGAGAGGCCACAACAGTGAGAGGCCCGCGTACCGCAAAAAAAAAAAATCTATAGAAGAAACACTTCAACTTATTATGTCCCAGAGAAAGTGATGGCTGATACATCTCTATACTTAAAAAAAAAATTGTCCCCCTGATTTTGGTAGTAAAAATATTTCAAATAAAAGGGACAGTGAGAGAATTGAGGAGTCAGAAGGAGATGATGGTGGCTGTGGACTAGAAGTGCTCTCTGGGTTTAAGACCCCTTTCTTGGGAACCATTTGCCTCCCCCAAGATCATGTCCTCCCAATGTGTAGGCCCACAGGAAATGCAGGCGTACAGTGACCCCAGAGCTTGGTACTTAACCATTACAAATGCTCTGGCATCTAGTAGCAATCTCCAAAATCCAGCATGGCTATTGCCCACAAAATGGGGCAGCTGCCAGGAAAGTGTGAATCCATTGGTCTCAGAGAGCCAGTCGAAGCCACCAAAGGACTCTGCTTCTTGTCTGGCCTCCACATACAGGATTTGGTTCATTTAGGTATACACTGATCATCAAAAGTGGGCACTTCCTGTGCCCTGCGTGGACATCTGTTAGCACTACAAGAGGATGTCTGTGAACACTGGATTCTGTTAACTCTCCCTACTGCCTTCAACTCTTTCTCAGGTTTTCTGGATCATTCTTCCAGGTCCCTCTTAAGGTACTTTTCAGGTTTACTGGATGTAAACAGGCCCTTAAGGGCTTGAGGCACTCCTTTTACTGCCACCACTACATAGACTGAGTAGATCGTGGACACAGGTAGGTCTTCTTCAACTCATGCCAGTCTGGCCACTTATAAGAATATATGACACTCCCCAGCTCTTGAAGACTCAGGCTGCCAGTTATGCCAACAGCAACCTTTGCTTCAACAGGATGTTTTCTTGAGGTTCCCACCTTCTTCCAAGGAGGACAGTGTCTATTCCAGATTTTCTTGTTTAATATGCATGCAACCAAGTCTTCAAGGTCTTTGTACCGCTTTTATTCCAGCTCAGAAATGAATCAGCTTTATCTGCTCTTTGGTGATTAATTCTCATTTTGGCCCCCAGTCTCATTCTGCCTAGAATTAAGCATTGGCCTTAGAATGAGTAACGGGGGTTCTCTAGTTGGACAACACCAGTGACAAGTCCTAATGGGTGTTACCCTAAGGGGTGTTACCTTAAATTCTCTACCCTCATGCTTCTGCCTTACTGACTATATACATAGTTATGGCATTACATTTCTAGTTTTTTGTAAGATTTCTCCAGAATAAAGTAGTAAAATACCCAGCCATGGACTGCCGTTCTAACTGAGTTCTTGGGTTTACACCCCTGCTGCAATCTATCACATGCACCCAAATAATAGCTCCAAACCCAGCTCTGATGGGATTTGGCCAGCCCAGTCTGAGGTTTAAATAAGGTCATGAGAGCAGCCAACCAATCACTATTTCATTCGTTTCCTGACATCTTGATTGAACATCTATGCCAGGTTCCTGTTGTACGGCTCCTGAAGGTATATTTATAGAGGAACTGCCTGGACAGTGACCTCAGGATTTGTAAAGTCTGGAGCCTGATCCACTGTGCAACACATGAGGGATACAATTTGAATATGACCAGTACAGTCTCTCCTCATGAGGGAATGCCAAATGCTTTGCAAGTCCTCCTGAATCAGTTCCTAGAGCCTGCCTGGGGTGGCTCAGTGGACTCCACATACTGTCCTCTTGGCTGCTCTGGTGTCTGACATTTCCCTCCTTTCCAACTCTGGCTCACTCAGGTGATAAATCTTGTTGCTCTTGACTGTATTGGAGCCACTAAAGCACTAATGCTTACACAAGACTGCACAGCCTTTCTGCCCAGAGATGTGTCTTTAGGCACTGGCGATGCTCACCCAGCAATGCCCAGTGTTGAAGATTCTCTATCCCTTCAAAGGCTTCTAGCACCTTTTTTGTCCTAGCCTTTTGAGGTTTCATCAGCTCCCACAAGCACAATCCTTTCCCTCTAGGACTCAGACAAGCATCAATGGAAACTGGACGAGAGGATCAAGTTGGGAATACTGCTCCATGATCTCCCCTCCCCTGCTAGAATCCCTCAGCGCCAACCTGCACCATCAGAATAAGCTTTCTATTCAATGACCTTCAATAATTGGATCTCTGCAGAAACCTCCCAGCCTTACCTCCTGCAGTTTCCTCACCTATACTGACAGTTCAAGATGGATCAAATTATTTTAGTTTTCAAGATGCATTCACTGTACCTGCACAGGCCACCTTGCCTTTGCATGTGTTGTATAGCCTGCCTGAAATATTCTTTCCTCTTCCCCTCTCCCCCCACACCAAACACAACTTCAGCAGCTCATCCTGTCACCTTCTCCAGAAAGCCTTCCCTGCATCCTGTCTCCTCTTCCTTCACTGCTGAGCTACATGTTTATCATCTGTGCTCCAGCCAAGCTCCCTCTGCATTAATTTTGACTGTTGGCTTACTGGTCTTTCTTCTCCTCTAGACCAGTAGTTCCCAAACCTTTTAAATCAAGAACCCCATCGATAAAAAAATTTAAACCTCGATCACATGAACATTCATGTTTTTATTTACAAATTATATATAGACACTACTACTCAAATATAGTATGCATGTTATAAAGTAAGACAGATGCTTTTAGAAGGTGACCTTTTAAAAAAACAGAAATGGAAGGTCTAATATCTTCATCCCACACCCTGGAGTATTGTCTGGCCCCCATCCTGGGGTAAACGCATTCCACCTTGGAGGTGTCTGATCCTAGTCTCTGTGAAAAAGAAGATTCTCTCTCACTGTGCCTGCACATGGGGCTCAATAAAAGTTGTATGGGGGGGTACAGCTCATTACTGTGATAAAGCAGGGCACTAAGATTTCAGTTTTCAATGCTGAAGTAATTTCTAACAATTTGTTACTGTTCTTCTCTTATGTAGCATCAATGAAAGACAGTCTTCAATCATCTCTCAGCTTGGAGAGATCACAACAGTTATACCTTCCCACGATCATGGCTCAACCTCTGGCGAGACCTCTTTTCAGGTCTGGCACAGTGTTACTGCCCTGTGCCCCTAAAAGGCACTTATGAAATGCTCGTCTCATTGGTTTTGATAGCACTGGTTTCTTAGGCTCTGCTAATGCAGACAAAGCTGTTCAGTTGGACAGAGATAAGCTGGGAAGCATTGAGCCATGACATGAGATCTGACACTAGCTCTCCTTTTATTTCACTGAGTAGGACCCCTTTCCCTTTCACAGATGTTCAAGTTCATTACGATGATTATTTTCCATAACAATTACCACCATTCACTGAGTGCCTACTGTTGGGTCAGGCACTGTTGGACTAGATGTCTTAACACAGATCTGTTTTTAAACGCTGTGAGATAGTTAAATACATTATGCCCAGATTATGGATGAGAAAAAACAAGACCCAGGGAAATGAGGTAACTTACTAAGATCCATAAAGCTAATAAGTGCTGGAACTAGGATTTGAACTCAGATCTGTCTGACTCCAGAGTCCTGGCTCTTAACATAATACTCCTCCTTGAATTTGGGTGTCCTAGAACATTTTCCTTCTCTCCCCTTGAATCTGGGGGAGAAGCTGGGCTCTTTGCCACAGGCAGGATCAGGCTCACGTACCATCACAAACAGTAAGATTGAGAGGAAAAGTGTCTTACTTTACCAAATGCACTTAGGATTGGGTCCTGAGGGTCAGGATGGGGTACTGATGATGGAGAGGGCTTGGGGCCTCCAACAGGTATTGGGAATCTTGGCTTGTCTTTTCCCTTTCCTTGTCCTTTGGAAGGTCCTTTCATTGCTGTTGCCAAGCTCATTTATTGGTCTTAAATACCTGATTTAAAATTGAACTTTATAGAGAAGTGAGACTTTGAAGAGATACCCTTGTTTTGTTCTTCAGCCAGTTCCTGACTTACCCATTCATTGTGTACCTTCGTACTGTTGATTTTGGGGTGGGGCGGGGAACACAGGCATCACCTATCATGTGGAAAGGTGACTTTTTTTGCTTTTGTTATGCTCTTTGTCTTTGTCTCCATTCTGTAATGACTCTAATTATGTTGCTTTTCAGCCAATTGTTTGGCGTAATCATATTTTCTGTTACAGTCTTAGTTCCTGGAGCCATAGAACAGACAGCCAGCTGAATGCCATCTCAGAGGCTCTGGAACTCAATCCCTTGTCTTCCAGAGCTAGATGTATGTGCCTTTCATAAAACCAACCCAGATTCCAGTAACTTCTCCAGGAAGGACGTTCATCTTGATTTTATGACTAAATTTACCTTTCTATAATGTTCATCTCATTATGCTTTTTCCCAATGATTCTCTCTTCTCTTGTAGTGCCTCATATATTGAATGACTTTTGTAATCTCAGAGTTCTCAAACTCAGATGCCCGAAGGGTCAGGAAGGTGAAGCGATCAGAGAAGAGGGTGGTGTGGAGTGCACATGTGTGTATTGTGTGAATGGTGGGGACCAGTGCTGAACTGGAGAGCACTCCTCCCTTAAAACAGTGGAAGGCAAACAAGTTCCATCTGCGGGCCACATTTGGCCCATGAGCCCAAGAGTTTACAACTTCTGTTTTTCCTTCCAAGCCACAGTATAAAATTAGATGACTTTTATTGTGATAACAGCCCAAGAGTATCTGGATTAATTCTTTCTAAGTTTCTCATCACCATGAAGTTAGATGCAATCTAATTATTGGTGCAAATAATTCAAAAAGGACCCTTTGAGCCTTAAACACATCTCCAAGATGATGGAAGAGCTGCCCGGTAATGGTCATAGCAGAGAAAAGAAATAGTTGGTAAGGGCTTCTTCCAGACTCTGACATTTCTTGGTTCTCAAATTCTTTCCATATTTCCCAATGCAGATCAGAGTCTTAAGAAAATTAATTTTCTGCTGGAGAGGGTGTGGATAAAAGGGAACCCACTACACTGTTGGTGGGAATGTAAATTGGTGCAGCCACTATGGAAAACAGTATGGAGGTTCCTTAAAAAACTAAAAGTAGAATTACCATACGACCCAGCAATCCCACTCCTGGGCATATATCCGGAGAAAACTCTAATTCAAAAAGATAAATGCACCTCAATGTTCACTGCAGCACTATTTACAATAGCCAAGACATGGAAGCAACCTAAATGTCCATCGACAGATGAGTGGATGAAGAAGATGTGGTATATATTTACACTGGAATATTACTTAGCCATAAAAAAGAATTCAATAATCCTATTTGTAGCAACATGGATGGACCTAGAGATTAGCATACTAAGTGAAGTAAATCAGACAGAGAAAGACAAATATCATATGATATCATTTATATGTGGAATCTAAAATATAACATAAATGAACTTATTTATAAGCCAGAAACAGACTCACAGACATAGGTACCAAACTTGTGGTTACCAAAGGCAAAAGGCGGGGAGAGGGATAAATTAGGAGTTTGGGATTAGCAGATACAAACTACTATATATAAAATAGATAAACAATAAGGTCCTACTGTATAGCACAGGGAACTATATTCAATACCTTATAATAAACTGTAATGGAAAAGAATCTGAAAAAGAATTTATATATAATATATATATATATATATACATCTGAATCAGTTTGCTGTACACCAGAAACTAACACAACATTGTAAATCAACTATATTTCAATTAAAAAAAGATAATTTTCAACAACTGAATATGTGAGTACTCCAAATTTATCTAAAATAAATGCTGTATATAATGTTTTATACCGCTTGACCGGTGTCCAGGTATACTTTAAAATAGTTAATTAAACCCGTCAGTTAGTAGGTTTGGCCTTCCCAGTCTTTGAGTGCGCTCCCACTCCTGGGTCTATAGTTCAAGATCACATTGCTTTGAAGGCATCAGTTCTCTTAAAAAAATGTATAAAGTAATCTAAACATTTTAGATTACGGTTAATCTTTGGTGTCAGAGCCAACTCATGACTCTAATTTCTTTCTCTTTTCTCCTTCTTCTGCCATCCCCTTTCTCACCCCCCTTCCCAATCCTATAAATCTCTCACATTCCCCACCTTGTCCCCTCACCCCCCCACCCCAGGATTCCTTTTCAAGATTGATTCTTGAATAGGGCCTAGGCATGAAAAGTAGTTGGTACTCTATTTGAGAAAGCTGTACCAGAGAAAAGAATTTGAGAAAGAAACACAAGGAAAAGGTAATTGGGAAAGAAAACCAAGACAGGGCAAAAGCAAAAATTGAGAAGATCTTTTCTGTAGAGTATGATCCAAGAATATGCCTATGCTCAGTTTTAGTAGATGCTGCCAAACCCTTTTCCAAAGTGTATTTACCAACTTACATACCCGCCATCAATGAGTTCCCAGAGCCTTTTACTTTGACTTTGCCCACAGGCTAATAAATGAGGTGTTCTGGTTTTACCAGAGCACAGCAGTTGACAAACAGCAAATTAAAAGGTTGCTGCTAGAATAAGACACACCGAAAACAAAAAAGTATACACCTCCACACAAAGGCATAGAATTCAAGTAGCATAGTAATTCGGAGTGATGATTTAGAGGTAAATACATTTTAATTATCTTAAGTTATAAAAAAAAGATGCAAGTATAACACAAGTGCCTGATTACCTGCTGGTTCTAAACTGTTCTCCATGAACCAGGGATATGTCAGCACACTGTCTAAACTTCCCTTCCTTATACTTAGTGGTGGAGTTGGGGAGGGAGTATGTGGTGTGTGTGTCTGTGTGTGTGTGTGTCTGTGCGTGGCAGATGGTGAACAGGTGGTAAATGGTAAGAAAGATTGTTTCCTACACAAGAAGCAGACAGTCAAAAATGTTCCATTACATTAAGTTATTCAATATATGTTGAAACAGGCAGTAAGATATCATATGATCTCCAGTAATACTTTGAATTATTTTTAAATTGTTGCTTAAAACAGTGTTGCAGTTATCTAAAAAATTCATTACCTTCAGCTTAGTTAACCCATGGCAATGGCTTATTAAGCATGAAGGATTTACTTGAAAATGGTGGAGAAGATTGACATAAATTTAATTGACGTATATTCTCATTTAAATATGTATTTACTAAAAAGAAGCAAATGTTCAAATCAACAAAACTGTAGGCTCATTCCAGTAGCACCTGATTTATGCCTATGTTACCTTTCATGCATTCCATTGTCGGAGTAAGGGGTGGCAACCCCATGAATTGATTTCCTTGTTCCCTATTGCAACGTCCTATTGTGTCGACTTGTCATATATGCTAGATTAATGGTTTTATTATTATCAGTCAGTACTATCTGCCATTGGGAGCTAATGAACAGACCTCAGGAAATTCTGGCTTCTTCCATGGCCTCGTTCTTGCCACCTTATTTTTGGTCATTTTCAGCAGCTCCCATTTTCATCCATTCATAGACATCTCATGATAGAGACTTCTAGGTGCCTAACCAATATCCATCCTCTCCTTGCTCCTTAGTAACAGATTTTGTCAAGGGAAGCAATGTGTTCAGATTAAACCCAACATTCCCCAGCCTCCCTTGCAGATAGGGGTAGACCTATGACCAAGTTCTGGCCACTGAGATGTAAGTGAGAGTTGTTGGATGGGGATTCTGGGAAGGCTTCTTAAAAACCATGTGGAATCAACTGCTAAGCACCATTTTCACTTGGCACTTCTTCCTTTCCACTTCCAAGAAGAACATGATGTGACAGCTGGCGTGCTAGTGGCTATCTCATGAACGTAAGGATAAGGGCTACACTCTAGGATGATGCCCTACAACTGCCACAGTAGCCCTTGGTGCCTACTTCTGGAATACTCATTTTGTGAGAAAAATGGATTCTTGTCTTACTTAAACCACTGCTTCTCAGGATTCTATTGCTCATAGTCAAATGCAACTCTGGTATTCAAAATATTCAGTGTAATTCTCCATTTGATTTGTTCAACATTTTACAACTGTCTTTGAACAGAAGCCATACAACAGAGATGTATACAACTCATTCAGGCTTCTGGCCTGGATCATGAAAAATTAACCTTTAAAAGGCTCTGCCATGCTGAATTATCCACTGTGAAACCAGGGACTAGGTGGCAGGGCAAGTCCTCCTATTCCAGGGCAGCATTGGGAAGTCCGCAGGGCAGAATCAAAGGCTGAGGTCAGAGAGGTATCACAACAGAGCTCTCAAGCCTGTTGTCATGGCAGCAAAGAGAGATCCATGGCAATATATTGGAACAGACATGAGACTTCCTCTTGTTTCTACACTGGATCTTGTAGGCCTCCCTGTTTAATCAGGACCCTTGAATCTAAATGTCAAGATCTTCTGGAAGGTATAAAATAATTCTGTAATCAGCCCATGAACGCCTTCTCACTGCATCTGTCTTCCTTCACCTGGCCTTGGACTAGGGGTGTTTCTCCAGCCCCCGCCACAACACCACCGCTAGTGGAAATATCCCTGCAGTCAGCAATGAATCTGACCACGGGGGCCAGCATCAGTTCTAGTCAATCTCTAACCCTCACTCCATTTTCCTTCTTTTTTAATTCGTTTCCCCAACAAAATATGGTCAACTGCATACTGAAACATTTTCATAAAGTACAGCTTCCAAAAAGCAATTTATAGATGCACAAAACTAAAGCAAACAAGATTAAGGCAGGAGAAAAAGAAGAAAGAGAAGAAGAAAGAAATGTGTTCAGACTTAAGCCTATAGAAACAGAGATCAGATCTGTGGGACCAGAGGTTGGATATAGGGGTGGGGGAATTGTGGGAAGGTTTTCAAAAGGCATGAACTTCCAGTTTTAAGATAAATAAGTTCTGGGATGACTATAGTGAACAGTACTGTTTTTTGGAAGTTTCTAAGAGAATAGATCTTAAAAGTTCTCATCACAAGGGAAAAAAAATCTTTGGAACTCTGCCAGGTGATGGATGTTAACTTATTGTGGTGATCATTTTGTAATACATACATGTATCGAATCATTATGTTGTACACCTTAAATTTATACCACATTATATATCAATTATTTCTCAATAAAACTGGGAAAACAAAACAAACAAAAGCAAGCCTGACCTACCAGCTTGGCAAATAAATGAGCCCATTTCCAAAACAAGAACATTTCCTACATTCTGCCAGGTATGAAATTAATTACCTGAGCCATCTTCCTTATGGTGCAGCTTTAAACTTTTCACTCTCCTGTGGTTTCTGAAGCTGAGCTGGAGACAGCTCTGCAAACTATGTTTAACTCAAAGACCCCAACACGGTGTCACTCTGCTCTGGCCCCTGCCCTGGAGCCACACCAGGCCCACCCAGGCTCCCTTCGCCCTGGGAACAGTGATGAGGAGTGCCAGCGGTCAGGGCACCGCAGGCTGCCTCTGGACCTGTCCCCTCTCCAGACATGCTTAGGTGCTCCCTCTTCTCTGCCTCCCACCAGTCCCCACAGCCATACAGGAGCTGTCACTGGGGCAGGTGGCCTAGTGACATCTGTCTGGATCCCCTTGTGGTGGGGGCACCTGAGCCCCAGATTTCAGGTCACCAAAGCACAGCTACTTAACATCTGAGTCACCTGGTCCTCCTAAACTTCAGTTTATCTGCTAAGATGGGAATCATGGTGCCTCTGCATTGCAGCCATTATCTCATCACAACCACAACTACCATTTTTCCCCATTTACTACAAGAGGTGTATGACCTGCAATGCCAAATTGCCTGGGGTTACATCCTGCCTCTGCTACTGAATCCCTGGGTAACCATGGCAAGATGCTTGAGTGCTTTGCACCTCAGTTTCTCCCTCTGTAAAATGGGGACGACAACGAGCCTGCCATTCAGAGCTGTTAATTGTGTACTAGGTACTTTAACATAGTGAGTGCTGCAGAGTTTGCCAAGCTCGGTGACAAGCTCTGTTAACCCTCCCCATAGAAGTAAGTACCATTATTTATTCCCATCCAACAGATAAATAAACTGTGGTTTAGAAGGATTAAATGATTCAAATGTTAAGTAACTGTGCATTTGAGGACCTCGGGGGTTTCTCTCCGTTTCTCCTTTTGCTTTGAGAAGCCCTAGATCCCACAGGTCAGGCAGGGGTCATCACCTTACCTCCCCAGCTGACGTCAGGCCTTTCAAGTTGTTTCTCCACACATCAAACCTAAACCACAAATCCATTCCTTCACCTTTTCCCAAAGCTAACTCCCATCATGCACCCCAGTCAGGCTCCTCCTCTCTCCCAGGGCCAGGTGGGTCAGGGTGCCCCCAGGCTTCGCCTGAAATCCTCAGGATGATGGGAGGTGCCTCCCTGCAGAGGTAGGAGCCTCCGGGTCTGGACCGTCTGTGCGTTTGTTCCGTTTGTTCAGTGATGCGGGCGTTAGGTGATGAGGGCCCCTGTTTGCAGGAGTGGCTGCGGGCAGTTTCCTCTCTTCTGCAGTTCACACTTCATAATTAGCTTTAGCCTCACCACCTTCTTAGGTTTCCTGTTCTAGGTTCCTGGCTCACAGAACTCAAATCCCCCTCTGACGCTTTCTTCCTAGCACACCCCTGGGAAAGAAGCATGATCTGTCCTTCTGAATGGTCTAATTCTGCACATGGAGTTAGTGTCTATTTTTTCCACAATGACCTTGGGGCTTTTTCTCTTAGCTTCCATCTGACCTTCAAGTCTGGCTGCTCTGGAGCACACATTAGCAGTTCTCACACCCAGCAGCTAATTGCTCATGTCAGGGAATGTTATTTCTCTGCTCCTCCCTGAAGTTCAGAGCCACACACCTGAAAAAGGCCTGTAGAACTCAGTATGGTTTCTTTGTCTCTTCCCCAAAGATCTGGTGTGAAAACTGATTTTCTACCGAGTGGCAATTCTCAAAATGTATTACAGTTTAGAGAAGCACAGTGTGAGAAGTAAGTCTCCCTTCTAACACTGACCACCCCTTCCCCAGGTTACCCCTTCACCAGCATGCCCCTTCCAGAAATACATAGGCCTGTGTGCATCCCTTGTAACTGAGGGGTACTTGTCTTGGACCTTGATTTTTTTTCACTTAATAATATGTCTCGGAGATCTTTCCATATGAAAACATGTAGGTGTTCTTCATTCTTTTTAGTGGTTGCACAGTATTCCATTATATACGAAGTTACTTGCATTAGTTTCCTATTGCTGCTGTAACAAATTACCACAAATTTAGTGGCTGAAAACAATACAAATTAATTTTCTTACAGTTTTGGAGGTCAGAAGTCCAAAATTGGTCTTACTGGGCTAAGATCAAGGTGTTGTCAGGACTCTGTTCCATCCGGAGGCTCTAGGCAGAATTCATCTTCGTGCCTTTTCCTTCTTCTAGAGGCCACCCCATTCCTTGTGGCCCCAGCCAGCAGTTGCATCCCTCTGACCTCTGTGTCTCTCATCACATCATGTTCTTTCTGACTCTGACCCTCCTGCCTCCCTCTATAAGGACTCTTGTGGTTACATTAGGCCCACCTGGACAATCCAGGACACTCTCCTCAAGTTACTTAACTAAATTACATCTGGAAATTTCCTTTTGCCACGTAAGGCAACATATTCACAGATTCCAGGGGTTAGGATGTGGACATCTTTGGAGGGCCATTGTTGTGCCTACCACCATACCATAGTTTATGTAATTTGCTTCCTACATATGGAATTTTAGGTTGTCTTTTGCTATTATTACAAGAAGTACTTTAAGGACTATCCTTGTACATATGCCTTACAGTGTGTTTCAGAATAGAAGCAACTCCTAGAAAATGAGTTGCAGATTCAAAGGGGATGTACTTTTGAAATTTTGAGATATCTTTGTCATGGTAATTAAAAGACTTTATTTTA
This sequence comes from Delphinus delphis, assembly GCF_949987515.2. Taxonomy (NCBI): domain Eukaryota; kingdom Metazoa; phylum Chordata; class Mammalia; order Artiodactyla; family Delphinidae; genus Delphinus; species Delphinus delphis. Next base: position 59,651,140 of record NC_082691.1, read on the forward strand.
CTTGTGATACTTCTGAATGGACAATTATCGTAAAACCATTTAGAAGGTAATAGAATTTCACTCTCTTTTGCCTCTTATCTGTGATTGCTAGGACTAGGTCCTTGGCTTTAAAAAAGGCTCTGAATCTCAGGCAACGGTTTTAGAAATAGGGATCCAAATTAATTTGTTTGGCTAACCACCTAATACTATAAAGCTGTGGCTATTTAAATGTAAAGTTAATCAAAATTAAATACAATTAATATTTAGTTCCTCAGTCACACACTGGCCATATTTCAGGTGCCCAATAGTCACATGTGGCTTGTGGCTACCACATGAGACAGTGCAGATCTAGAACAATTCCTTCACTGTAGAAGGTTCCACTGGACAGTGTTACTACAGAGTGATCTTTTGATTGTCTATCAAATTAGAACCAACCCACTGCCTGAAGTGCAATTAACTCCATTTATTCAGTGAACACTTATTGAAAGTCTACCTTGTACAAGGCATAAGACGATGATTTTTTTAAAGGTCCCTGTCTCAGGTAGGTCAGAAATCAATGGAGGAGTTTTTTCTGGACTTGCCCCAGGAATACCAACTAACTATAATTGAGAAAATAAAAAGTACTATAATAAGTTCCAATGCAATTTAGGAGCACAAAAGAAGAACATACAGTGTGTGGGTGATCCTGAAGACAATAATTTAGAAGTTATTCTTCTATCTTTAAAAATAGCTTGCTCATTGTTCATTTTTCTAATGTTATTGTTATGTTCTTTGGTATTTTATTTGTAAATAACAAAATGAGGAAGCATTATAGAGAAGAGCTTATAATTATAGCACAGACTCTGGAGCCCGGCTGCATGGGGTTCAAATCTGGACTCCACCATTTACTAGCTGTGTGACCTTGGACATGTTACTTAACCCCTCTGGGCCTCAATTTTCTCATCCCTTAAATTAGTATTTATCTCACAATGTCATTGTGAGGATTACACGTGTTAATGTCTGTATGCTTAGGACAGGGCCTGGTACTTATTGAGCACCAAGTGCCAGCCATTATTATTATCTAAACATGAATAACTAATATGCTGGAATTTCAGACACCTGGAAAGAATCTAAACGTTTCAGTTGGTTCTGAACAGACCATGGATGAGTTCAGTGGTTTGCAGGAATCCACCCAGATCTGAGCAGTCAGTGAGATAGATGTGACATACACATGGCTGTCCTGGCTCAGGTCCACGGCCTGCCCTCCCTGGACCCTGGATGGGACAGTGGCAATAAGGCAATGTGCAGCCAGACAGCCTGGATTTCCTCTCTGACATGGACGGAATTTTACACTCTCACGGTAGTTAGTTAAGACCTGGTCATTAGTAAATTTGTCCAAATCCATTTCATAAAGTTAGCTAAGTACTACCTCACCCTGTTCCATGTGCTTACTTATAAGTGAGACAAGCAATACATCCTTTTATTGATTCTGACACTCTTCCTCTCAAACTCTCTCCACTGCCTAAAAATTCAGGTTTCTGTGGTGGTCACAGCTGCAGTCATTTCAGTCATGCCTTTCTGTGAATTTCTCCAATTCTCCTGCCCCTTTGAGTCTGTCCTTTTATGGCATTCTCCTCTTCCTGCTTCTGCCTCATTTTTGGTAACCGCTCCCTCTTTCTCTCCATCTTTGTAACGATGCTAATACCCACTAGGACTGGCCTCACAAGATCATTAAAAGAAATAATTAAAGGAACACTCAGCAGATACAAAGTGCTACATAAAGGTGAAATAATAATGCTTTGAACTATAAAAATGTACATTTCACCGCTTTTATTGCAATATGGGTTACCTGACATTTGTATCTGCAAAGCCTACTGCTTCAGAACCAAATTCATCATGCAACATTTGGAAATATATACCATCAAAGCCATTTGTTGTCCTGATTAATCACTTACCACCTGCTTTTAAGTGTCTAGGACTGTTGTTTATCTTTCTGCAACTGTCAACTTCGATCTTAAAGCCAAGCTGCAGGACTTATGATTGTTTTCACCAAAGAAAAAGTTAAAAAAATATACATGAATAAGAGAATAAAACACACCATACTGCTTATAGTTTCTTAATGCAAATTAGCTACAGGGCTCTTCGGAAAAGCAGGAAGGATGAAGCAATTTGTAGGTAGTCTCATTGCACTCAATACCACCTCTGTTCTGAGGCAGATGCACCCTAAAGTTAATGACACTTCAGTTTCAGGGCCCTGGAACTTGCATGGGTCTCTACCAAGTCCCTGTGTCTGAAGAATGCAGTATTCTTTTTCTTAAAGAGCTCCCTCTCCCACCTGTATAAGCACCAAGCTCCACAAAACCTAATGTGTCCTGCTGGTGCCATAGTAATTATCACACATGGCCACTGGCACCAGAGCAGCCGCAATGTGTTCTCTGCTGAGTGATGATCTCTGTCTTGCTGGAGATTGTGCACGATTTGGTCCAACTGTTCATGGACTTGCTGACTTGGGGCCCAGGACACTGTCTCCACCTCTGTTAGGCAGGCCTGTGGGCTGAGAAATCATTCCCTGAACTCCACTCCAAACTTGTTCTTTAGAATCTTGCAGATTTGAGAAGAGTTGCTCAGGCACCAATGAGAGAAGAGATTATTTTTGGAAGCCATTCCTTTAATCCAAGGTTTCTCAACCTCAGCACTATTGACATTTTGTGCCAGATAATTCTTTGTTGGAGGATGAGGTGGGAGGCTGTTACAGGATATTCACCTGCATCCCTGGCTTCTATGTAGTTCATCACCCCTCCCCCACCCTCAACCCAATCAAGTTGTGAAAACCAAAAGTGTCTTCAGACATTGCCAAATGTCCCCTGGGGCAGAATCTCCTCTGTTCAAGAACAACTGCTTAATCAAACATTCCAGCAAAACCCTAAGATGAAAACTTTCCTTTTGTCTTGAATAACAAAATAGGCATTTTGCTGCTCACTGGCAAGCCCTCCTGGACTCCAGTGCAGGCAGGACTTTTGACTGGCAAAAAAAAGCCAATTGTTTATTCACAGATGACATGATCTCATACATAGAAAATCTTAAGGAATTCACACACACACAAATCTATTCGAATTAATGAATGAGTTTGGCAAGATTGCAGGACACAAGATCAATATACAAAAATTAATTATATTTCTGTATATCAGCAATGAATAATTAAAAATGAAATTAAGAAAATAATTCCATTTATAATAGCATCAAAAAGAACAAAATACTTAGGAATAAATTTAACAAAAGAAGTACAAGTTGTGGACCAGAAAACTATACAATAAAACATTGTTGAAAGAAATTAAAGATGTAAGTAAATATGTATAACATCTCATTGGAAGACTTAATATTGTTAAGATGGCAATACTCCCAAAATTGATCTATAGCAATACAACCCAAATTTATCAGCTTAATTCCTAACAAAATTGCAGCTGCAATTTTTTTTACAGGAATTTACAAGTTGATCCTAAAATTCATATGGAAATTCAAAGGACCTAGAACAGTCAAAACAATCTTGAAAGAGAAGAAGGTTGGAGGACTAATACTTCCTAATCCCAAAACTTACTATAAAATTACACTAATCAAGCCAGTGCAATACTGGCATAAGGAAAGACATACAGATCAATGGAATAGAATTGAGAGTGTAGAAATAAACCTCTATATTTATGCTCAAGTGATCTTCAACAATGGTGACAAGACAGTTCATTGAGGGAGATAATAGACATTCCAATAAATGATGTTGGGACAACAGTCTGACAATAGCCATGTGAAAAGAATGAAGTTAGACCTCTACCTCACACCATATATAAAAATTGATTCAAAAAGACCTAAAGACCTAAATGTAAGAAATAAAAATATAAAACTCATAGAAGAAAACATAGAAGTAAATCTTAGTTTAGGCAATGGTTTCTTAGATTTGTCTCCAAAAGTACAGGTAACAAAAGAAAAAAATAAATTAGACTTAATTGAAACTGAAATTTTGTACTCCAAAGGACATCATCAAGAAAATGAAAAGATCAGCCATAATATGGGATAAAATATTTGCAAATTATGTATCTGATAAGGGACTTGTATCCAGAATATAGGAAGAATCCTTACAACTCAACAATAGAAAGACAAATAATCCAATTTTAAAAGAAGCAAAAGATTTGAATTGACATTTTCCCATAGAAATGGCCAATAAGCATATGAAAAGATACTCAACATCATTAACTATCATGACATGCAAATCAAAACCACAATGAGATACCATTTCATACTCACTAGGATGGCTTAATTAACCATCCTAATGGTTATAGATGGTTATAAAAAGCAAAAGCAATACATAACAACAAGTGTTGGCAAGGATGTGTAGAAGTTGGAATCCTCATACATTATTGGTAGGAATGTAAACTGATGCAGTCCCTTTGGAAAATAGTTTGACATTTCCTCAAAATGTTAAACACAGTGTTATAATGATCCAGAAATTCCATTTGTAGGTATTGAATTGAAATATGAGCATGAAACATGAGAAATGTGAATGAGAATTGAAAATATATACCCCCACAAAAACTGTACATGAATGTTCACAGCAGCATCATTCATAATAGACAAAAAGTGGAAACAACCCAAATGTCCATCAACTAATGAATGGATAAACACAATGTGGTATATCATATAATAGAATATTATTCAGCAGTAAAAAGGGATGAAGTAGTAATACATGCCACAACAATAAACGTTGAAAACATTATGCTAAGTAAAAGAAGTCAGTCACAAATGACCACATATAGTATGATTCCATTAAATGAAATGTCCTTGATAGGCAAATCTATAGAGACAGAAAGTAGATTAATGGTTGTCAGGGACTGAGCCGGGGGAGGCGGGGACAGGGAGGAGGCAATGGGAAGTGACCACTAATGGGTAGGGGGTTTCTTTTGGATGATAAAACTGTTCTGTAATAGATAGTGGTGATGGTTGAACAACTTTGTGAATATATTAAAATCCACTGAATTGTACACTGAAAAAATAAACTAAAAAAACGACAGAGCAGTTAGAAGGAAAAAAGCCAATCATTCAGAGAGAAACAGGATTGCTATAAGAACTTCATCAGAGAGGGTCTTCTGGAAAATGAAAGGCTATGGTAGACAATAATCTAGTATATCTTGCTGAGGGTGAGAGAAATGCCTTACCACATTCTGATAACAGCTGCTTTAAGTCTGTCATTGGTAATGGGGCTCCTGGAGAACCTGCCTCTTCCACCTCTCCCCACATTGTCTGAGCTATGAGTTAGTCTGATGAAACGTGAAGACAGCACAGGAGGGAGTCACTGATAAAACCCACAGAGAAAGACCCAGAAAAACACTAGCTTACAAAGTATGATATACCACAAGTGAGGAGTGCCAGTGCAAAGGACTATATGCCTCCTTCATTCCCATAATGAAAATGAGGTTTCCACCCAGGAACTGGATCCAGACTGTCTTAGTCCATTCGGGCTGCTATAATGGAATACCATAGACTGGCTGACTATCAACACCAGACATCTATTTATCACAGTTCAGGAGGCTGGACCCATGTCCCGAGATCATGACCCTGACTGACTCAGTGTCTGGTGAGGGTTGTCTTCTTGCTGTGTCCTCACATGGCAGAAGGGGTGAAAGAGCTCTCTGGGGTCTCTTTTATAAGGGCACTAATCCTATGATTGGGGTTCCATCCTCATGACCTAATCATCTCCCAAAGGCCCACCTCCAAATACCATCACATTGGGGATTAGGTTTCAACACATGAATTTTGAGGGGCATGTGCATTCAGTCTCTAGCACAGACCTTATTCCTGCTTTTTATGTGTTGTAGAAATTTACTTCCTTTGTGGTTTTCCCCCTGCTAATTGCATTAGATTCAGGACTGCCTTTTTTGTGGTTTATTTTAAATACAGCAAGAAAAAAGTTAAAAAAATAATAAAAAAGAAGAAAAAAAAGGCACTGGAGATAAGAACAGTAAACAAAACAGACCCCAAATCCCACTCTTGTGGAACTTATATTCTAGTGACTAAATGCTAAGTGTTTGTCCAGGGGCTTTATATATACTCATTAAATTCCTGACATGGCCTTGTGAGATAGCTATGGTTATAATCCCTGTTACCAATGAGGAAAAGTAAAGCTCAGGGAGGCCTCTTTACGTGTCTAAGCTCACACTGCAAGGGAAGGGCCACAGTTTGAATCCAAGGAACTGACTCTAGAAACTGAGCCCTTAATCACTATGTCCACAGTTCCCCAAAAAGTGTGCCAAGGTGCCCCAGAAGACCACAGGGAACTAAAGATCATGGCAGGAGCTTTTAATTTTTAAGAGAAATGCAAAGGCATATATCAGACACCACATAAATTCCTGCTCTTAAGTTGTTTGGAACTAAACTAATAAATAAAACCATTAGATATTTCTTTTGATGTAGGGGCACTGTGAAATATGACTAATATTATTAGCATAATATTATGCTAAAGGCACTGTGAATTGAGAGAAGTTTGGGAACTTCTGTACTATGCTATTGTCCATTTACATGTCTAGTTCCCCCTCTAGACCACAAGCTCTTGAAGGCAGCCTGGCACACAGTAGGCACACCAAAAATGTTTGTGGAATCAATGAATAATTAGAGTAGAAGTAAAGGGGAGGGCTTCCCTGGTGACACAGTGGATAAGAATCTGCCTGCCAATGCAGGGGACATGGGTTCAGTCCCTGGTCCGGGAAGATCCTACGTGCCATGGAGCAACTAAGCCCGTGCGCCACAACTACTGAGGCTGCGCTCTAGAGCCCGCGAGCCACAACTACTGAAGCCTGCATGCCTAGAGCCCGTGCAGCAGAAGAGAAGCCACTGCAATGAGAAGCCTGCACACCGCAACGAAGAGTAGCCCCCGCTCACCGCAACTAGAGAAAGCCTGTGTGCAGCAACGAAGACCCAATGCAACCAAAAATAAATAAAATTAAAATTAAAAAATTAAAAAAAAAAAGAAGTAAAGGGGAGATGTATACATGACTCAGAGCCAAGATATAAGTAGCAAGGACAACAGAGAGAAGCAATGGCAGAAGGGAGTGCAATATTTGGGGAATAGAAATTATGTGGGGAACATAATATAAACAAGGCAGTATGTATAGTGAAGTAGTTAAGCATGTGTTCTCCGAAGCCAGGCTGGCTTTGAATCCCAGCTCTGCCACATACTAGCTCGGAGATCTTGGGAAAGTTCCTTAACTTTCCTGGGCCTCAGTTTTCTCATCCATGAAATGAAATGGAGTTAAAAAAATTATTGTGACGGGTTAAATGAGTCTACATGAATGGATTGCTTAGAATAGTGTCTAGCACGTGATGACTGTTACATATCTGCTGTTTGATATTATTATTACTCCAGTTCTATTCAACCAGGTTTATTTTTTCATGAATTTGAACTCATTTGGGCTCTATGAGGAAGCTGATGGCAGCTAGTGTGACCCATTGCTGCAGTTTTCCTGAGTCTGAGAGGTTTCTCTGGAGATGAGACTTCCGGTGCTAAATCTGGGAAAGTCCTGGGCAAATTGGGATGAGTTTGGTCACCCTAGTTGGCAGCTCATCTCTTTAGCTCTGCAGGGAATCTGACTGTAGGCTTATTCCTGGCTTAGGAGGGGTCACTTCCCTGGCAGGTCCAGAGGAGGCAACAGTGAGGGATTCAGGTTGCTTTGTGGCTGAGCGGCAGGTGGCAGGAAGTGTGCGATTTAAGGCAGGAAGGCATATATGGTTGAGATTTATGTAACAGAATAAGAGCAGAGGAGAGGATCCATCACCACCTACCTCTGCAAGGCACCGTGTTGCTCAGAATGTCTGACTTCAAGAGTTTTCAGAGAAGAAGAATAAATAGCTTTAATTGAATTTTATAGATAATTCACATTACTCAAAGATTATTGAACCATGTAAATATATATGCCAAAAAGTCTTCCTCCACTCCTATCCCCTAGTCAGTTAGCTCTCAACGCACAGAGGTCATCCGCTCAGTGTTTCTTTAGCCACATACAAGAAAATATGAATATACATGCTTGTTTTACCTTCATTCTGGTATCAGATGACTATAAAAGTGGATGCAAGCCTTCTGGTCACTGGAGAGGCTATACTTGAATAAATGGGCAACTGACAGCCAATGTCAAAAAGACTGTTCACTTCGGGTCCACTGACAAATGGGGGTTTGGGACCTGGAGAATTGAGGCTGAGACCTGGGAGGTGGTGACAACAGCACGGCCCAGCCGCTTCTTAGGGTGCAATGACATGCCAGCCAGCCTGCAGAGATGACATCTTCATCTCTTCCCTCTCTCACTTCCAGGTAAGGACTGCAACTTTATACTTATTCATTGTCAAGATTCACAACCACTTTTATATAGATTGGTCCCGCTATTTTCAATGTTGTTGTTGGTGTTCATTTTTATTCCCTTTGTCATATTATCACTTCAGGATGTTTGACAGCCACCCCCTTCCTTGCCTACAAATTAGCATCGCTGTCTCCTGTTATCTTGGTTTCTAACTGGTGGTTTTAGTTTTGTTATGACTAATGCTATATTTAGGCCCTTGTCAATTCCGCTCCAAAAGTTGTGAGAGACAGAGAAAGAAGATGCTGTAACTGTGGGCTGGGTTTACCCACAGGTTTTGCCCAACCCTTTTGCTTTATCCCCCTATGCCATCACCCCTCCCCCACCTTTCTGCTTGCCGTTCTTACCTCCTCTTTTTTTCTTATGGTTAACTCCTTCCTACATCTCAAACCTTCCAACTGAGTTCACTTACATTCTGACAGCTGTACCTTCTTTAGAATTTCTTTGAATGAGGGTTAGCTGGTAATAAATTATCTGCTTTTGTTTCTTTACAAAGGTATTTATTGCCCTCATTATTGAAAGTTATTTTCACTGGGAAATAGATAAAATTCTACATTGGTAGCTATTTTCTTTCAGCACATGGAAAATATTTTTATTAAATGTATAATAGACCTTATCACTCTGCATTCCATGTCCTTTCATCTCTCTTCCATTTTTTCCCCATCTTTTTTTCTCTGGCTATGTCCCAGATACTTTCTTCTAATACTACTGTTAACCCCATCTATTAAGTTTTTTATTTGACTTACTAGTTTCATTTCAAGACATTCAATTTAGTTCTTTCTCAAATATGCTAGATCACGTTTTATATTTTCTATATCTGCCACTTGTGCCTAATAATTCCAATACCTCAATTATTTGTGGGTCTGTTTCTACTTTCTATTGTTTCTGCTGTTCTCATGTATGATGTCTAATTTCCTTGGGTGCTTGGTTATTTTTGACATGTGCTTCTCACTGCCTTTGACAAGTTCTATGTGGGAGTTCTTTGAGGCCAAGAATAAAGGTGCCCCCTCTACAAAGACGTTGTCTTTGTTTTTGCCACATGAATAACTATTGTCAGTCTGGGATGACTTTAAACTAAACTCATGATGTGAGGTTCTTTTGGACCACACACAGGATGTAAATTTGAGGTAAAATTCTTTGTGAGGGCTATTTTGTGGTTAAAAAAATCTCAGTATGGGTTTCCCCCCTGCTTAGCCCAGCGCAAAGGCAATTGCCTTGCCTCCCCTGGGGTTGGGGTCAGTGTTGGCTTTACTTTTGGTTTGGTCTTACCACGCGGTCCCTTCTTATTGCAGGGGTTTTCTGTTATATTCCCAACTTGGGATGGGCTTGAGACTCAGATTTCTCTCTTTCTTTCTTTCATCACAACAAATACAAGTTCAGAGTTGCTGGGATTGACAAACAATCTCAGGGCACGAGGAGCTGCCGCATTCACTTCTCTCTCTGTTTTTGGCTTTTGCTTAGGTATTTTTTTCATTTGACAGATCTTCCTTGTCTTAGGGATACTTTTTTAAAAAATGTTTTTCCAGCATTTTTAATGGCTTTCAGTGGGAGGGTTGATCTGAATAACTAGCTTGCCATTATCAAAAAGAGCAATATAATCACCTTTTTTTTTAACTGCTGTGTACTTTTCTATTATACTCAAATACCAAAGTAATTTAACCACTCTTTTATAAGGGACATTTTTTCTAATCTTTTTTTTTTTTTTTTTTTTTGCGGTACGCGGGCCTCTCACTGTTGTGGCCTCTTCCGTTGCGGAGCACAGGCTCCAGACGCGCAGGCTCGGTGGCCATGGCTCACGGGCCTAGCCGCTCCGCGGCATGTGGGATCTTCCTGGACCGGGGCATGAACCCGTGTCCCCTGCATCGGCAGGCAGACTCTCAACCACTGCGCCACCAGGGAAGCCCTCTAATCTTTTGATCTTACAGTAAATAATACTGTAACGAACGAATTTCCACATCTACCATTTATATATACACATACATTTTTCTGTAAATTATCAGAAGTGGATATCAGGACAAAAATGTATTATACATTTTTACTTTTGATAGTTTATCACCCAGTTATACACCAATGCACCAGCAATGTATGCGAGTTTCACCACTGCTTTCCTAACTGAGTGTTACAACACTTTTGAATTTGGGGGAAGGCAGCTCTTAAAACTATGTTCTCAAGTGCTGCCTTGGCTTGTCTAGAAATTGTGGCCATGAGATTGTGATCAAGGTGAGGCATGCTTAGGGTGGTCCACAACTGCTTTTAAAACACCATAAGATAAGATGCAAACTAGATGATCATTCAGTCATATCCTTGAGCCCCGTAGTGTCTTGACTTAAATAAACTGTAAGCCCATGAAGGACAGAGATCAAGTTAAAATTTAATGATAATTCTGATTTCCCAAAGATCTAGCACAGAGAGACCTGAGCCGGATCTGAATTGGGGGCTGGGAAATGTGACTTCTCCAACACTGAATTTGTCCATATGGCCCTGAAATTTTTCTAGAAACTCATTATTGGATGAACTTTATCTCTTTTGAAAAGGTATGCATATTATTGATAAAAGCCCTTATCTTTACATCTTTATTGGAGTATAATTGCTTTACAGTGGTGTGTTAGTTTCTGCTTTATAACAAAGTGAATCAGTTATATATATACATATGTTCCCATATCTCTTCCCTCTTGCAACTCCCTCCCTCCCACCCTCCCTATCCCACCCCTCTAGGTGGTCACAAAGCACCAAGCTGATATCCCTGTGCTATGCGGCTGCTTCCCACTAGCTATCTATTTTACGTTTGGTAGTGTATATATGTCCATGCCACTCTCTCACTTTGTCAACAGGAACAATTCTTAAGCAACACTTAGTGTTATGGACTGAACTGTGTCCCACCCCCTGCCCCTCATTCATATGCTGAAGTCCTAACCCCCATTATCTCAGAATGTATTTGGAGAAACGCCTTTAAAAAAGGCATTTTTAAAGAGGTAATTACAGTTAAATGAGGTCATCAGAGCGAGCCCTAAATTTTCTAGTGTCCTTATAAGAAGAGATTAGACACACACGAACATACACAGAGGGAACACCTTGTGAAGAAACAGGGAGAAGATGACCACCTGCAAGCCAAGGAGAGAGACCTCAGAAGAAACCAACTCTGCTGACACCTTGATCTTAGACTTCTAGCTTCCAGAACTCTAAGAAAATAAATTTCTGTTGTTCGAGCCACACTGTCGGTGGTACTTTGTTATGGCCACCTTAGCACATGAATACAGCTAGGGATGGCCAAGGAATTATGTCAGTACATAATGTCTGAGTTTTAATTATCTACAGCTTTTTTTTTTTTTTTTTTTGCTGTACTTGGGCCTCTCACTGTTGCGGCCTCTCCCGTTTCGGAGCACAGGCTCCGGACGCGCAGGCTCAGCGGCCATGGCTCACGGGCCCAGCCGCTCTGTGGCATGTGGGATCTTCCCGGACCGGGGCACGAACCCGTGTCCCCTTCATCAGCAGGCGGACTCTCAATGACTGCGCCACCAGGGAAGCCCTACCTACAGCTTTGAGATCAAGAAAATATGGTGAATGAAAACTTATTTGAAAACTTACTTGCCTGTCTCTGGTCTACTTATTTTAATATACTCCTTAAAGAGTCCACAAAGTCATTCAATTCTGAGATAAATGAAAAATTTTCTGTGAAACTTTCAGCACTGTTACATTTTCTTATTCTTATTTTTTGGTGAAAGCACTATGATATGAAATGGCATAACATATATTGATAACTAGAACTTTTCAGTACAGTTATAAGTCAGACTTACAGTTCTCTTTGTACTATGTTCCCCCATAATGGAATAAAGAGTCCAGGTTGGTCCTGGGTCCCTGGCAAAGGTAGACGTTCAATACCAATGTCTCATTGGATGGCTGGGGGATACAGTGGGATAGATTGCACGCACTTCTGTGGATGAAGGCAATCTGAGGCTCACTCAGAGACCAACCCCTAGATATTAAGCCAAGATTTTGAAACCCCTGTTTTCTCTCCTTCAGTAGATGAGGGTAGAATTTGGCTCAGAAGGTGTCAGGAGATGCATGCTGGGATTGTCAACAGGATACCTGCTTACTAGCAAGTTGAAGAGCAGCCTTTTGGAACACAATTTGCAAACTATTTATATGTGTTTACTGAGATAGAAAAAATAACTTTCATTTGCTTAATAAATTTTTCTATTGTTTATTTTACAGACTATGCTAAAAAATAATATTTTGCATTTTTGAGGAGGATTTTCAAAAATCTTCATTTGATATTCTTTTGGCCAAAGAAGAATACTTATGTTAGCATAGAGAAAAGACTTAACGCTTGTGGTCTGTTTTTCTTTTATATTTTGAATTTAATGGAGGCTTCAGTCATATTCTGTTGGCATATGCTGTGCTCTGGATATCTATTCAAATTGCTAAAGACCTGGATGAAAATAACTTCTTTGTAAATCCCTTATATTATACACATGCCTAACTGCCATACCGATATTCCCCTAGAATCCATCACAGTTCTGAAAGCATTAAGAGATTTGCAAACTTAAACAAAGAAGACACACTTAAATAAGGATGAACTTAAAAAAATTAAGATCCCTAACTTCAGGTACTTTATTTTTAAAAAAGGAAAGAAAACATACCATAGCCAAACCAAATATTTTGAGATTTCTCTCAAACTTCCCACATCTTTTCACTTTATAATGTAAACCTGAATAGGAAGTCTATAGAAGAATTTCACACTGCAACAATATTAATACTTCTTATTTTTGAAATAATTTCAAAAGCACAGAAAAGCCATAGGAATAGTTCAAAGATCTCCTATCTATCCATCAGAGACCCTAGTCAAGTTTCACCAACTGTCCTGGCAGTGTCCTTCATAGAAAAATGACCTAATACAGCATCATCTGTTGCTTTAAGTTGTCAAACCCCTTTAGCCTCTTTCAATCCACAACAATTCCACAGTCCTTCCTTGACTTGCAGGACTAGAACATTTTTTAAGACAACGGGCAAGTTATTTTATAGAATGGTCCTCAATTTAGGGTTGTCTGATGTTTCCTTATACTTAGATTCAGGTTATGTGTGCATTTTTGGCAGGAATACCTGAAAAGCAATACTAAATTCTCCTCGTATCCTGTCAGGTGGCACATGATTTCAATCTGGTCATGTTACATTTAATGTTACAATTGAATAAGGTAGTGTCTACCAGTTTACTTCACTGAAAAGCTATTCTTTTCTCCTTTATAATTTTTCTTTTCATTTTTTTTTTTGGCTGTGCTGCGAGGCTTGAGGACCTTAGTTCCCTGACTAGGGATTGAACCCACGCCCTTGGCAGTAAAAGCACAGAGTCCTAACCACTGGACAACCAGGGAAATTCCTTCCCCTTTATAATTGTAAGTCTTTCGTGAGGAGATACTTTGAGGCTATGTAAATATTCTGTTTGTCATCTTTTACACACAAATTGTAGCATCCATTGACATTTCTTACCTGAATTGAGTTTTGCTAAGATTGCTAGATAATGGTGATTTTCTTTTTTATTTCTCTTACGTTTAACAGTTGGCAACCTACTAAATAGAAGAGGTTTTCCTTCTACCATTTATTCATTTGTTTGTTTAAACCTGCATGGACTAAAAGGATATTTTATTCAATGGAGTATAATTCATCCCTATCATTATTGATTTTGATCTCAAATTGTCCCAGATTTGCCCAGTGGTTGGCTCTTCAAACTGGCTTCTACATCCTTTTGATATGCCCTTATCAGTTTTTGCATACTTCATTACTTCCTGACATTAAATTACCTTTCATACTCATCTTGTGCTTTTGCTGCCACAGTCCTGAAATCAGTCATTTTTTCTTAGACCTCTTCAACCGTCAGTGGAAAATACTTTCTAGAAATCAAGATCTGCATGCTGAGTATGCTTATTGCTATGGGCTATTGCAGTTTCCAGGAACTCTCAGTGCACAGAACTACAATGGAACAGAGATACATCTATATTCATATTACTATCTGCCTATCTATCTAACCACCTCCCTCCCTCCCTATCTATCTAAGTTCACAACAGTACTTCCAATTCAGTTCAAACACAATATCACAGGGTTCATTATCCTTCTCCCTTTTTATACTTCTAATTCCCTTATCTGACAGCAAGAAATCTGGCTCCATAATCCTCAATATATTTACTTATTTGCTCAATCCCCCTGTATGCAACAAATTCTCTAACCTGCTGGGCCACCATTCATTCAACTGCTTTCTTGCTGTACTTCTTGCTTGGGCTTCCTCAATGACCTTTTAAATTAACTATTAAGGAGGCAAGGAAGGAAGAGAGAAAAGGAAGGAAGGGAGGAAAGAGGGAAGGATATTAATTATAATACTGATTATGGATAAGTATATGAATAGAAAGTCTGAATCAGCAGAGGGAGAAACACTCCCAAATTCATTCTACGAAGCCACCATCATCCTGATACCAAAACCAGAAAAAGATGTCACAAAAAAAGAAAATTATAGACCAATATCACTGATGAACATAGATGCAAAAATCCTCAAAAAAGTACTACCAAACAGAATCCAACAGAACATTAAAAGGATCATCCACCATGATCAAGTGGGATTTATCCCAGGGATGCAAGAATTCTTCAATATATGCAAGTCAATCAATGTGATACACCACATTAACAAATTAAGGAATAAAAACTGTATGATCATCTCAATAGATACAGAAAAAGCTTCTGACAAAATTCAACACCAATTTATGATAAAAACTCTCCAGAAAATGGGCATAGAGGGAACCTATGTCAACATAATGAAGGCCATACATGGCAAACCCACAGCAAGCATCACACTCAATGGTGAAAAACTGAAAGCATTTCCACTAAGATCAGGAACAAGACAAGGATATCCACTCTCACCACTCTTATTCAACATAGTTTTGGAAGTTCTAGCCACAGTGATCAGAGAAGAAAAAGATATAAAAGGAATTCAAATTGGAAAAGAAGAAGTAAAACTGTCACTGTTTGCCGATGACGTGATACTATACATAGAAAATCCTAACGATGCCACCAGAAAACTACTAGAACTAATCAATGAATTTGGTAAGGTTGCAGGATACAAAATTAATGCACAGAAATCTCTGGCATTCCTATACACCAACAATGAAAAATCAGAAAGAGAAATTAAGGAAACACTCCCATTTACCACTGCAACAAAAAGAATAAAATACCTAGGAATAAACCTGCCTAAGGAGATGAAAGACTTGTACTCAGAAAACTATAAAACACTGATGAAAGAAATCAAAGATGACATAAATAGATGGAGAAATATACCATGTCCTTGGATTGGAAGAATCAATATTGTGAAAATGACCATACTACTCAAAGCAATCTACAGATTCAATGCAATCCCTATCAAACTACCAATGGCATTCTTCACAGAATTAGAACAAAAAATTTGAAATTCATATGGAAACACAGAAAACCCCGAATAGCCAAAGCAATCTTGAGAAAGAAAAATGGAGTTGGAGGATTCAGGCTCCCTGACTTCAAACTATACTACAAAGCTACAGTAATCAAGACAGAATGGTACTGGCACAAAAACAGAAATATAGATCAATGGTAGAGGAGAGAATGCTCAGAGATAAACCCACGCACCTATGGGCACCTAATTTATGACAAAGGAGGCAAAAACATACAATGAAGAAAAGACAGCCTCTTCAATAAGTGGTGCTGGGAAAACTGGACAGCTACATGTAAAAGAATGAAATTAGAACACTTCCTAACACCATAAACAAAAATAAACTCCAAATGGATTAAAGACTTAAATGTAAGACCAGACACTATAAAACTCTTAGAGGAAAACATAGGAAAAACACTCTTTGACATAAACCACAGAAGGATCTTTTTCGACCCACCTCCTAGAGTAATGGAAATAAAAACAAAAATAAACAAATGGGAATTAAATTTAAAAGCTTTTGCACAGCAAAGGAAACCATAAACAAGACAAAAAGACAACCTTCAGAATGGGAGAAAATGTTTGCAAATGAAACAACAAAGGATTAATCTCCAAAATATACAAACAGCTCATGGAGCTCAATATCAAAAAAACCAAACAATCCAGTTAAAAAATGGGTGGAAGACCTAAATAGGCATTTCACCAAGGAAGACATACAGATGGCCAAGAGGCACATGAAAAGATGTTCAACATCACTAATTATTAGAGAAATGCAAATCAAAACTACAATGACGTATCACCTCACACCAGTCAGAATGGCCATCATCAAAAAATCTAGAAACAATAAATGCTGGAAAGGGTGTGGTGAAAAGGGAACCCTCCTGCACTGTTGGTGGGGATGTAAATTGTTACAACCACTATGGAAAACAGTATGGAACTTCCTTAAAAAACTAAAAATGGAACTATCATATGACCCAGCAATCCCACTACTGGTCATATACCCTGAGAAAACCACAATTCAAAAAGAGACATGCACCACAATGTTCATTGCCACACTATTTACAATAGCCAGGACATGGAACCAACCTAATATCCATCAACAGATGAATGGATAAAGAAGATGTTGCACATATATACAATGGAATATTACTCAGCCATAAAAGGAAACAAAATTGAGTTATTTGTAGTGAAGTGGAGGGACCTAGAGTTTGTCATACAGAGTGAAGTAAGTCAGAAAGAGAAAAACAAACACTGTATGCTAACGCATATATATGGAACCTACAAAAATAGAAAAATGGTACTGATGAAACTAGTTCCTGGGCAGGAATAAAGAAGTAGACACACAGAATGGACTTGAGGACATGAGGTGGGAGGGCGAAGCCAGGGTGAAGTGACAGTAGCATCGACATATATACACTACCAAATGTAAAATAGCTGGCTGGAGGGAAGCAGCAGCATAGCACAGGGAGATTGGCTCGGTGCTTTGAGATGACCTAGAGGGGTGGGATAGGGAGGATGGAAGTGAAGCTCAAGAGGGAGGGGATATGGGGACATGTGTATGCATATGGCTGATTCACTTTGTTGTGCAACAGAAACTAACACAGTATTGTGAAGCAATTATATTCCAATAAAGATCTACCAAAAAAAAAAAAAAGAAAGTCTGTGAATCAGAGAAAGAAAATACAAAAATAGGGATCCACCTGATTGAGAAGGTAGTATAAGAAGGCAGGTGAGGCTAGGTTATGTTGCAATGATAAACAACCCTAACATCTTAGCCCTTTAAAACAACAAACATTTATTTCTTGAGCCCACCTGTGTGGCTCTGCAAGGTGACTGCTCTTTGTGCAGTGGCTCAGGCTGCTTTGACCTTATTGTCCCTCCATCTTGTTTTTTGTTTGTTTGTTTGCGGTACGCGGGCCTCTCACTGCTGTGGTCTCTCCCGTTGCAGAGCACAGGCTCCGGACGCGCAGGCTCAGCGGCCATGGCTCATGGGCCCAGCCCCTCCACGGCATGTGGGATCTTCCCGGACCGGGGCACGAACCCGTGTCCCCCGCATCGGCAGGCGGACTCTCAACCACTGCGCCACCAGGGAAGTCCAGCCATAAATATTTTTGAATTCCAAGATAATTAAGATAAAGGTTACATTATAGTAACTAAGAATATCATTTTTAAATGATTTATTCTGAATTTACATGGGACTTACATCTGAATTTAGAGGTGGTTCACGTAGATTTCATTCTGAAAAACTTGTTAGTAACTATGCAAGTTAGCCATTGCCAAACCTGGCCACACATTAGAATCCTCTGGGGAGGTTTATGAAAATCGTTGCCTGGCCCTTACTTGCAGAGATTCAGATTGAATTGGCATGGGTGGGGTCTGGATAGCAGTAGTTTAAAAAATTCCCCAGGTGAGTCTAATGCAAAGCCAGGATTGGAATCCCTGTGCTCAGTCCTGACACTGCTGTACTTGCCAGTCCTTCAGCCTTTACACCACCTCCACAGGGAAACCTCCCCACCCGCTAGGTCTAGGTTATGTGATCTTAAGCCCCTCTGTATTTTCTCTATGATATCCTTTATCACAGGGCACTCTGTTCGCCTGGATGCTTTCCTGTATCTGGCTGTAAGCTCTATAAAGATAGGGATGTGTCATCTTCATTTATTGAATGCCCAGCTCCAGGCATGATGCCTAACACATAGTAGGTGCTCATTTAATGTGTGTTGAATATATTAGTAAATTATTACATAAAACTGGACTTAAAACTTTAAGATACCTGCACCCCAATGTCCACGGCAGCACTATTTATAATAGTCTAGACATGGAAGCAATCTAAACGCACATCGACAGATGAATTGATAAAGAAGATGTGGTGTATCATGCCAGTTGCATCAACATGGATGCATCTAGAGATTATCATACTAAATGAAGTAAACCAGACAGAGAAAGACAAATATATATCACATACATGTGGAATCTAAAAAAACGATACAAATGAACTTATATACAAAACAGAAATAGACACACAGACATAGAAAACAAACTTATGGTTACCAAAGGGGAAAGGGGGATGGGGAGGGATAAATTAGGAGTTTGGGATTAGCAGATATATTAAATATTATATTATATATAATATAATATATTATATTATATATTATATTTTATATTATGTATAATAATATATATTAATATTATATATTATTATATAAAAAATAGATAAACAACAAGGATTTACTGTATGGCACAGAGAACTATACTCAATATTTTGTAATAATCTATAATGGAAAAGAGTCTGAAAAGAGTATATATATACACATACATATATAACTGAATCACTTTGCTGTACACCTGAAACTAACACAACACTGTCAATCAACTATACTTCAAGAAAAAAAACCTTTCTGTCATATTGCTTTCTGTTCCATTATAAAACTTACAGGTACAGACATACAGTTAGGAAATGGGCTTATTTGTATCCTTTGTGAATGACTGATATTGACCTCTGGCAAAAAGCTCCTGGCCTAACTGCACAATGAACATTTGTAAAACTGGGTAGAAACAGCAAGTAGAATATTTGATCCTTATAATGAACTCATTTGAGGGTTAGACATACTCTGGAACTTATGAGAATCAGAAATGGCTAATCTATTTGTCCAAGCATATTGAATCTGTAAACATTTGGATAAGATAATACAATAATCATATTTCCTGCAGGGTAAAGTATAAACTTATCTGTCGTTCAAGGACCTTCACAACCTCCCCCCAGCCTGGCTTTCTAACTTCTCCTGGTTGAGTATCAGTGGAAAGAGCAGTCATACATTTTGAATCCTGAAATGTCAGAGCTACATCACTGTACCACGATATTCTGTCTGAGAATCTTGGGCTGGTTTCTTAATTTCTCTGGGCCCCAGTTTCCCCATATGTAAAATGGGGAGAGAGGACTCACCTCTCATGGTTGATTTGAGGGTTAAGTAAGATATTGCACATGACAGTGCTTTGTACACTGGAAAGTACTATAAATGCTGCCTGTTTTTAGTCACCAAAGAGACCTGTTAAGAGGGGTCACCCTCATTTAAAGTTTCTCAGCTTGGTGGCCTCCTCAGCCTAGAGGACTCTTCCTTCATATTTCTGTCTGATGAGTTCTTATGCTCAGTAATCGTTAGTTTCCTTCCGTTTCCTCTTAAATTGTTATTTCTAAATAAGTCTGGGCAATGGAACCCAAGCAGTGAAGAGGGAAAGATGTAGCTGGGACTACTGTATTTTCTGTAGTGTCATCAGTAGAGAACAACGGGGTAGAAAGGAAAGAGTAATGTCCCCACACATTTGCTCACTAATTTCAAGTGTGCCACTCACTTTTAATTATTATTTTTAGTACTTCAAAGCATATTCTGTAAAATTAATAAAGCCTGAGTAACTTGAAACCTCTCCCATTTAGCCTGCCAATACATCTTTGCTGAGAAATGCAGTCAGTGGAATTCTGAGAGAATGATTTGATCTATGGGTCAGGGATAGTAGGATTACTGAGGATTTTTATGTGTTCTTAGAGTGCCTTTCTATTTCAGGAGGAAAATAATACAAATTCCATTTCACAGAAGCGAGTGGAGTTATACCAGAGAATTACTTATTTAGTAAAGAAGTGAATTTTTACTCTAAACCACATTCATGATGTTTATAGATCTTAAATATAGAATGAAAAGAACTTACAAAGCAAAAACGCTTGTGATTGAATTTTAAAAACGGATGCAGACATGTAGTTGAAAATATTTCAACTGTGGAGGCCTGTGTTAATTTTTACGTAATAACATTTGTTTCCAGGGTTTCCTGTTGAGGTTAGAGACTTATACCAGCATTTACCAGCATAATGTCATGGAAGACTGATTCGGCACGATGCTCAGTGACGAAAAGTTTCAAGATTAAACCAGTTTAGTAAACCATGCATGCTCTTATCCCGCTCTTAGAGATTCACAAAGCATGTCAGCCTATTAAAACTCTAACCACTACAACAGTAAAGATCCTGTTTAAATCTGTTTAACTCTGTCATTCCCAAATTGTTTTGACTATGGAAACTTTTAAAAATTAATTATTATTAAACCTATTAACAGCTGAAAACCTAGTATCTTCTGGGGCAGCGCAGTGGTTAAGAATCCGCCTGCCAATGCAGGAGACACAGGTTCGAACCCTGGTCTGGGAAGATCCCACGTGCCGTGGAGCAACTAAGCCGTGTGCTACAACTACTGAGCCTGCGCTCTAGAGCCCACGAGTCACAACTACTGAGCCCACGTGCCACAAGTACTGAAGCCCGCACACCTAGAGCCTGTGCTCCGCAACAAGAGAAGACACCACAATGAGAAGCCTGCACACCACAATGAAGAGTATCTCCCACTCGCCTCAACTAGAGAAAGCCCACGCACAGCAACGAAGACCCAAGGCAGCCAAAAAGAACAATAAATTAATTTTAAAAAATAAGAATTACATTAAAGTTTTTAAATTTATTTTTTTATTGAACTATAGTTGATTTCCTATGTTGTGTTGGTTTCAGGTGTATAGCAAAGTGATTCAGTTATATATATATGTATATATATGTATTTTTTTATCAGATTCCTTTCCATTATAGGTTATTACAAGATACTGAATATAGTTCACTGTGCTATACAGTCGGTCCTTGTTGGTTATCTATTTCATATATAGTAGCGTGTATATGTTAATTCCAAACTCCCAATTTATCTTTCTCCTCGCCCTTTCCCCTTTGGTAACCATAAGTTTGTGAGTCTGTTTCTATTTTGTAAATAAGTTCATTTGTATCATTTTTTTTTAGATTCTACATATAAATAATATCATGATATTTGTCATTGTCTGACTTACTTCACTTAGCATGATAAACTGTAGGTCCATCCATGTTGCTGAGAATGTCATTATTTCATTCTTTTTTATGACTGAGTAATATTCCATTGTGTGTGTATATATGTGTGTGTGTACATATCAATCACATCTTCTTTATCCATTCATCTGTCAATGGACATTTAAGTTGCTTCCATGTCTGGGCTACTGTAAATAGTGCTGCTATGAACACTGGGGTGATGTATCTTTTCGAATTAGAGTTTTCTCTGGCTATATGCCCAGGAGTAGGATGGCTGTGTCATATGGTAACTCTATTTTTAGTTTTCTAAGGACCCTCCATACTGTTCTCCATAGCAGCTGCACCAATTTACATTCCCACCAACAGCGTAGAAGGGTTCATTTTTCTCCATACCCTCTCCAGCATTTATTATTTGTAGACTTTTTAATGATGACCATTTTGACCGGTGTGAAGTGATACCTCATTGTAGTTTTGATTTGCATTTATCTGATAATTAGTGATATTGAACATCTTTTCATGTGCCTGTTGCCCATCTGTATGTCTTCTTTGGAGAAATGTCTATTTAGGTCTTCTGCCCACTTTTTGATTGGGTTGGGGTTTTTTTTTGATATTAAGCTGTATGAGCTGTTTATATATTTTGGAAGTTAATCTCTTGTCGGTCGCATCGTTTGCAAATATTTTATCCCATTCCATAGGTTGTCTTTTCATTTTGTTTATGGTTTCCTTAGCTGTGCAAAATCTTTTAAGTTTAATTAGGTCCTGTTTGTTTTTGCTTTTGTCTCCCTTACTCTAGGTGATGGATCCAAAAAAATATTGCTTTGACTATTCGGGGTCTTTTGTGTTCCCATACAAATTTTAAAATTCTTTGCTCTAGCTCTGAGAAAAATGTTATTGATAATTTGATAGGGATTGCATTGAATCTGTAGATTGCCTTGGGTGGTATGGTCATTTCAACGATATTGATTCTTCCAATCTGAGAACACAGTATATCTTTCCCTATGATTGTGTCATCTTCAGTTTCTTTCATCAGCATCTAATAGTCTTCAGAGTATAGGTCTTTTGCTTCCTTAGGTAGGTTTATTCCTAGGTATTTTATTCTTTTTGATGCAACGATAAATGGGATTGTTTCCTTAATTTCTCTTTCTGATATGTCATTGTTTTTACATAAAGAATAATATGATTTAAAACTAGCCATAAAAGGTTTTTCGTTTTTGTTTTTTGGTAATAGCTTTCTTGAGATACAATTCAAGTACCATACAAATCATCTAAATCATCACTGTACTCATCGAAAGTGTACAATTCAATGGTTTTTGGATATTCACAGAGTTGTGCAAACATCACCATAGTCAATCTTAGAATATTGTCATCACCTCAAAAAGAAAGCCCATATCCTTTAGCTAACACTCCCCCATCCTTTCATCCCCCACCCCCAGCCCTAAGTAACCATGAATCCACTTTCTATTGCTATAGATTGCCTATTCTAGATATTTCATATAAAGGGAATCATATAACATGTGACCTTTTGGACCTGGTTTCTTTCACTCCACACAATGTTTTCAAGGTACATCCATGTTGTAGAACATGTCAGCACTTCATTCCTTTAGTAATAAAGTAATGAAGATCGATAGATCCTGTAGCTCTACTACAGGAAAGTAAGAAAGTAAACAAAGGGCAAGACTGGTGAGTTGTCATGCTGAGAACTTTTTGCGGGTGGGTGCCGCAGTGAGCAAGTGTCCTCCCTCTCAGGATAACGAGGGCTTGGCTAGGATAGCAAATGCCCTGCCAGGGAGAGGAAGGTCATATTTTTTCATTCCTTCCCTACTTCTCATGGGAAGAATTTTGGCTCCAAATTTTCCCCACATAGTGAACTTACCTCCTCTGCAAAATCTGCTTCCCGAAAATTTTATGTGGATCAACACTGATGCTGTACTTTGATATGTGGGACCAGTCTTGCACCTGTTTCTCACAATGAATATCTGAAGTCAGAGACGCTGGTAGCTGTTTCCAGCTTATTCACAGACCTTAGGAGGGAATTTCCAGGGGGACTGCATGGAGCTTTAGTTAAACCTTTTAAAATATAAAAATAGGAGAGAGAATGCTGCTTCTCTCCCGAGGCATCTACTAGAATCACTATAGGGATATTATATTTTCTAAAGGGTTTCACAGAAATTTTAAGTAATTAGCTCATAAGAGCTCTGGGGGTGAGAAGAGTTTTTTTTTTTAACAGAGCAGGTAAAACAGGACCTGGGCACAGAATTTATCCCCCAGTCATACTCTCCCCAAGAAGAGAAAAAAGTGGGAAAAAAAGAAAGGGAATTTTAATCTTCCCTGGCATCTGGGATTTAAGTCGATTTTACACAGGTTGCCTGTTTTGCCATGTTGTGATTTTTGCTTGCATCCCATTGCTTGCTCTTATTATTGATAGCTGAGCATCTTGGCCCTTCTTTTAGGTTGCAGAGTTCAAGGACCCCAAAACAGCTATAGGGGGGTGTTTTGGAGGTTGTTCTGGCAGCGGCCTAAGGAGATCCTAACATAGGTCTGATTGGTCACTTTCACATATAACACTGGCCTATATTTAGTCTGGGTTACATTCAGGGGAATATGGATCCTGAGGCATTGGGGCCATGGAACTTACATACTTTTATTCATTCATTCAGCCAATATCCCTTGACAACAGGGATATAGCAATAAATAAGACAGCCCCTGCCCTCATGGAATTTATAATCCTGCTCAAGTTCTTTTAAATCATAGTCTCATGTCTCCTGTGGATCCCATGAGATACCCAAGGATGTCAGAAATTAACTAATTTCTGAACTGATCTCTCTAGAGAGACCCCATATGAGCAGGAAGAAGCATTTATATGCTATGTGCCACCTACTCCTCTGTATGCTTCACATGCCTCATCTCCCTTTATCTTCCTAGCTAGCCTGCAGGTAGGTTTTGTTATGACCCTTTGGCTCAAGAAGTTGATGCTCAGCAAGGTTTATTAAGAGACAGAGCAAGGACTGACTATAAGACTGTCTGACTCCTGGTCCCATTCTTTTTCAATAAATCAGAGATACTCCAAGAGACTGGGAAACTTTGGCATTGACCCCAAGTTCAGGGGATGCTTAAAGGAACACTGATGAATGATAAAAAAAGTGTGCTAAATTCAACAATAATGACAAAGGCATTTTTGTGCCTTGAATCCTATAGTGTAATGAAAAGAGTATGGGCTTTTATAAATCAGGGAGAATTAGATTAGTCTTAGAATAATTGAAATTCCAAAAATAGTATCTTAAAAATTAGAAGTACACTTATTTTTCATGTAAAAGGTGGTATGAGACTCATTGGTCTTCAGGGTCAGGGGAGCCCTTCCAGCTTTCTGCCTCTTTTTCCTCATTGTCCAAGATGGCTGCTAGAGCTCCAGATATCACATCCTAGTTCCAGGCATCAGGATAAAAGAAGGGCTGAAAATTGGTGTGGCCCCTTCCCTTTGGGAAGATTTCAGCTGTTCTACATATTCTTTCCACTTCCACCTCAGTCAGATCTTAGTCACATGGCCAACTGTTACAAGGGAGAGTGGGATGGCAGTGTGCCCAAATGTGAATTAAGGTTCTATTACTAAGAAGAGGAGTCTGGATACTGTTTGCTCTAGTATATTCTATGCTTCTTTATTATATTGTGGAAACTTACCTATAGCCTATTAACTAAATTGATTGAATTTTTTCATTCATTTGACAAATACAGGTTGATGCCCACTGTATGCCTGCACTGTGTTAAGTGCTTGGGATACTAAGACCAATAAGACACACACACACAAATCATGCAACAAAGGACACCATTAAGAAAGTGACTCCCAGTTTTCCTATTCTGGAAAACTTTTTGGCAAATAGTGTACCTGATGAAGGATTAGTATCCGAAATATACAGAGAACTCTTATAACTCACTAATAGTACAAAGACAAATAACCCAATTAAAAGTTGGGCAAAGGATCTGAATAGACACTTCGCCAGAGAAGTTATAGAAATGACCAATAAGCAAATTTTAAATGTTCAACATTATTAATCATTAGGGAAATGTAAATCCAACTACAATAAGATACCACTTCACACCCACTAGCATTGCTATACTCAAAAAGACAAGGGTTGGTGAGGATATGGAGAAATACACTGCTATTGGGAAGGTACAACAGTGTAACACCTTTGGAAGACAGTCTGTCAGTTTCTCAAAAAATTAAACAGAATTACCATATGACCCAGAAATTCCACTCCTAGGAATTGCCCAAGAGAAATGAAAACATAAGTCCACACAAACTTGTTCAAAATTTGTACACAAACACTCACAGCAGCATTATTTGTAATAGCCCCAACATGGAAACAACCCAAATGTCCATCAACTGACGAATGGATAGTGTGTAT
The DNA here is from genome assembly GCF_949987515.2 of Delphinus delphis. Lineage (NCBI taxonomy): Eukaryota > Metazoa > Chordata > Mammalia > Artiodactyla > Delphinidae > Delphinus > Delphinus delphis. Next base: position 59,677,177 of record NC_082691.1, read on the forward strand.
CTATACAATACAATATAGTTCAGCAATGAAAAGAAAGGAAGTCCTGATACATGCTATAATTGTATGAACCTTGAACACATTATGCTAAGTGAAAGAAGCCAAGCACAAAGGACCACATACTGTATGATTCCAATTATATGAAATGTCTAGAATAGGTGACTCTAAAAAGACAGAGAATAGATTCATGTTGCTTTGGGCTGGGGTGAGGGGATAGGGGAAATTGGAGGTGATGGCTAAGGTATGTGGGGTTTCTTTCACAGTTCTAAAATTGATTGTGGTGATGTATACACAATTCTGTGACTATACGAAAAGTGACTGAATTGTACACTTCAATGGGTGAATTGTATGGTATGTGTATTACATCTCAATAAAGCTGTTTAAAAAAGCACACAATTTGTGTCAGATTATGAAGGATCCTTCATGCTGGTGCTTAGGGGTTTGGTGTCAGTGTGAAGTAATAGAGGAGTAGTTCTCAAAGTGTGACTGTGGACCAGCAGCATTGGCCTCATCTGGGAAGTTGTTAGAAATGCAAATTTTCAGGCTTTACTCCACATTTGCTGAATCAGAAACACTGGGAGTGGGACCCAGCAATCCATGTTTGAATGAGCCTGCTAGGGGATTCTGATACACGCTGAAATTTGAGAGCCACTGGATTAGAAAATATGAAAGGGCTGAGGGAAAGCATTTAGGATGCTATTTCAGTAATCCAGGTCAGAAATGACAGTGGGGGTTGGTGGCTTGCAGCAAGGTAACAGAGACAGGGATATAGAGATGGACGGGGATTGACTGGGTTGGGGGAGGGGAGTAAAAGTAACTCCCTCACCTCAAACGATCATGCTCTTAAAATTACTTTTATCAGGTGTATCTGGAAACACTTCTAAAAGGCTCCTAATATACTTATCTATCAAAGCAGTGAGTCAGAAGGTAATGGTTAAAGTTGATATGAAAAACTTGGAAGTTCATTTAAATAGATAATCCAAATACCTTATACAAAGAACTAAAGAAATAGCCATCAACATTTTGGAGGGGAGAAAGAGAATAATGAAAATGAATTAAGTCTCCATCCCTTTTTGGCAAACTCTTGAATGATCTTGAATCTTTTGAATGATAATCTCTTAAACTGACAAAGTTTTGAAAAGAAACATAAGCTTATTGTGTAAAAATAACCAAACCCAGAAATGATTAGAAGAAATTTCCTCTGATGAGGTGGTCAGGGTGGGGCTTTTAACTATACACTCTTCTGTACTTAAAAAAAAGTACTGGGAATTCCCTGGCAGTGTCCAGTGGTTAAGACTCTGTGCTTTTACTGCCAAGGGCCTGGGTTCGATCCCTGGTTGGGGAACTAAGATCCCACAAGCTGCGCGACACGGCCAAAACCAACCAAACAAACAAAATAAAGTGTTTATTTTTTTAAAAAACCAACAACCTTCCAATGAGGCAGATTATACTCTCTATTAATCTTACTAATCTGATCCCTCTTAAAGTATCAGCTACAGTTTATGAGTAAATCTGAAAAACCAAGAGTTTTAAGAGGAAATGCCAGAGAATTAAGTATGAGGAAAATTCATCTAACAGTAACACAAATAATCTTGAGTGTTTCCAAAGCCTCAATAATTGATATATTTTCAGTGTGATTTAATACCACAAAATTCTTGATTTTCTTGTTATTTTTCTTGCCCTGTTGCTCTTGCCCTGTCTCCCAGCTGTGAAACATCTCTCTCTATAGATCTGTTTCATGTGGTCCACCAAAATCAATAACATCTATCAGTTCCTTCAATGCTCTAAATTCTGTGTGTTTTTACACTTCACAGAGTTGACCAGGCATCCCAGGAAGCTTGAGTCACATTCCAGTCAGGCTATCAGCCCATCATGCGTTCAAAACCTATCTCTTCAACGCCCAATGGCCTTCTGTTTCCAGACTCAAGGGTCAATTCATGGTGCACACCTGTGCAACCTACCAACCCCAGCTGGTCATTTACTCATTCGCCCTCTCCCCTTGGCTTCCAGGACACCACTATCTTGATTTTCAGACTTTGCTGATTGCTTCTTTTCAGTTCTCTTTTTTGGTGCCACCTCTAAATATCGGGTGCCCCAGGGAGCAGTCCTCAGACCTCCTCTCCTCTCTAACTACACTCACCTACTTATTCCTGAAATGATCTTATCCAAGCCTCGTGGCTTTAAATGGCATCTGTAGGCTGATAACACTCAACTTTATACAAAATGCTGACTTGTACTTCCAGCTACCTATAAAGTGTCTCTACTTGCGTGATGAATAAATAGCCATTTCAAATTTGACATGTTCCAAAACGCTCCCCCTGCCAACTCATTCTTTTGCAGGCTTTCCCAACTCAATAAATGGAGACACTCTTCTTCCATTTGCCTATGCCAAAGCACTTCGATTTATCCTGGTTCTTCTCCTACCCCAGTTGCAATCCATTAGCAATAATGCAGCTCTCCCTTTGGGTATATTCAGAAGACCACTTCTCAGCATCTCTGTTACCATAACCCTGGGCCAAGCAGCCAGCATTTGAGCCTGGATTATTTGCAATACATGGTCCCTCTATCCACCATTGTACCCTTCCCATTAATTCTCCACAAAGCCAGGGTGAGCCTCTTAAAACATGCACTGGATCACCTTACTCCCCTGCTCAAACCCTCCAATGGCTCCCATCTCACCCAGAGAAAAAGGCAAAGTCTTTAAATTTTCCCCTAGGTGTGACCCTTATCTAGCAAATGGTACTATGGTTCTCTTTCTTTTATCAGTGTTTGTTTCACTCTGTTCTGCATGAATCCTTTTCCTGCAGCTAGCTCTCTTGAAAACATAGGCCACTGAACACAGAAAATAGTTAAGTGAGAGTAAGTGGCTGAATCAAGAGTATTTCTATCTGCTAAAAACAAACAGAAAATAAAGCAAAAAAGAGAGTAGTGCCGATGATACCCCAGTAATAATGTTTATATGTATAACAAGTAACAATGTCAGTCTATAAGGCTAGGTGTTCCATGGATGTACTTTATTTTTCTATAACTCAATTTATATCTAGAGCAGTTCTGTCCCATAGAACTTTCTGGATGATGAAAATATTCTGTATTGCCACTGTCAAATGCAGTAGCCATCTGCCATCTTAAACAGAACAGATCCAGAGCCCCTATTCTTCCCAGAGGTGGAAAAAACATAATCAACGTTGGGCAAACTCAGTCAAAGCCAGGGTTTCTCGGTCAGTTCAGCAGACCCCCATCCTCTCTTTATCCCGTCAGTTGAATCTAAGTTTGACAAGACTCCTGAAGGGTCTCTGAGTCTCAGTCTTCCAAATGTCATTTGCCAAGACGTCTGAGTTCTTATCTGGTCTCTGGTAACTCGTCTCTCAGGTGACTGTAGCTTCTGGTGTGCAGGTCAACCCATAAACATTGTTTGTGACCTTGTGGTGTGTGTGCAGGGATGTGTGTAATGGGTGAATATTCATTTTCTCTAATATTTGAGAATACTTAATTCTGGTACAGAAAAAAAGAAATGGGATCACACTCGTTAAATGTGTGAAATACAGAGAAGTAAGTTAGTAACTTGTGAGACATGTTAAACATAAAGTAAGTGAGGCTTATGAGTACTGAACACAGACGAAAAGGAAGGCAAGAACAAAGAGACATCTAATTTTCATGAAACACTCAATACACATGGGACACCAGAAGCACCTAATCTTCATAATATACTAAACACGCAGGAGGTATGAAGCACTCCACATTCATGAGGTCTTAAATTAGCCAGCCATTGGTGACACCCATTCTAGCCCCAAATGTCCTCTGCCAGGTAAAATCCACAGCTGCTCATCAGGCTAACTGGTAAGCCACAACTCTGGCCAGGCCTACACACCCCTGTGCCTCTCCTATAAACAAGTATCTGTGTTGGTCCCAGGCATCTTCTGTATCTTAGGCCTCTTTGCTCAAACCTCATCTTTGGTCCTTGTAGCCACACCATCAGCAGGAAAGGCTGATGGGGCAGGGACAGGGGTCCTATGAGCATTGCATAAGCCGGGTTTCAGGTAGTGTGGTCCTTCCATCTTGCTCACACCCTTTCCTAAGTATTCTACCTGACCCCATCTCCGTCTCTTTGTTTTGTTGTGTGTTTTAAATTGATCTAATGGTGTGATTTACACATCTTAATGTCGTCTCTGAGCCTTTCTGATCCAGCACCTCTGGGATAACTTGCTGATATATTTAGAGGCTACCATGGCATCAAGGTAATTTCCTTCAGGACTTTCAAATACTCTCCTGTGTGACTTGGAGAGTGAGGAGTGCCTAAGGCTCTCTCTGCCTAGACAGACTGTACTTCGTCTACTGCTGCTGTCCTACTATGCTAGTGTGGGAGATCGCAGCGAGATTTGCTACTTCAGCGCACCTCAGCTAAGGAGTGAGACACAGCCATTGATTGCTCTCAGATCCTCAAATTTATCAGGAGACTCTACCTATCTGACTCCTTCTTTGGAACACCCACCAGTGTCTAAATAGCTTGCTTTCTCCTCCTCTCTGTTTGAAAGATCTGTGTCTCCTTTGGAAAAGTTTTTTTCCAAATTTGTGAATAATAGGATACATTTTATGCCTCTAGTCCTGGTTTTGATTCTGATAATCCAGATTTTTGAAACTCAAAAATGCTTTTGAGTTCAAACTATTGTCTCTAGTTTCAAAAGTCCTTTTTGAAAGTCAACGTCTCTTTTCTGTCTCTTTGCATGTCTGTTATGGCAACCGTACTCTGAGGGCGCATGTGCACACAGGTACACACATACATCCCCCCCCCACACACACACACATCCTCTGCTCTCTGAATTGGGGGAAGGATGGGGTAGCTTCGAATGCTGGGGAAAGAAGGAGCATAGGTTAGTATTTCATTTGTGAAATACTTTTTCCTCCCCATTTGTGAATAGGTTAGTATTTCATTTGTGAAATACTTTTTCTTCCCCATTTGTGAAGGATCACACATAGCCACAGCTGGAGCTTTAGTAAAGGAAGCCCAAGGGATGTCCGAACCCAGGATTGGTACGATTTCGCAGGCCGCTCCTCTCTGTGTCACAGTCCACTCTTCTGCTTGTCTTTTTGCAACAGCAAGATGCTCGCTGGCAGTTCCACAACAACATTGTGAGTAGAATTCAGTAGAGTTCAAAGGATGCTATGATATCTTGTTCTGAAAATAGCTATCTTGTCCTCTATCTAACTTTACTTTTAAAGTCTCATAACTTTGGTTCTTCAAGGGAATGGAGATAACATTTATGGATTACCTTACACGTGCTGGGCATTGCTTTCCAAGACTTCCCTTTTTAAAATGTAAATTCCCTCTGGCAAGGAAAACCCCTTAAGCCCTCATTATCTAACCCCTAGAATCAACTTATTAGAACCATTTCCATCTGTCATAGCCAGCTGTGATCAAGGCCATGTGAGACTGGAGTTGGGATAGCCGTCCTGGGGAGGGCATGGGGTAAAGAGCCCTGAGAAGGAAGAGGGGGCAATGAAAGGGGCGATGGGGGTGGATTTCCAAATCAAAGTTTGCCTGCCCCACAAAATTTGCCCCGTGGTAGCTCTGAAGTAATTGATGTGCTAATTAAAATCCCTGTGGATTCATTAAAGTAGTCCTGAGAAGAAAATCTCTGCTTTGCACAAAAGGTAGCTTGTAGTTCAGGTATAAATACGAAAGCAATGAAACTTTGCTTTTAAAAAAATTCTTTCCTTTTGGCTTTTTCTATCAGTCCAAATTATAGAGTTTTAACATCAATTTTAATGCTTAGAAATGCAAAATATTGATCATTAGATGAGAGAAGAAGTATAGGTCATATAAGCAGGCTGGCTTATGGTTGACAATTTATATGATATAGACAGGTCACAAATGATCAATCAGTAGGCACAAATTAAAATGAGCCATTCATACAATGGGATACTACTCAGCAATAAAAAGGAAGGAATTACTGATATATGTAACCATGTGGATGAATCTCAAAAACTCTCAAAAACTGTTGAACAAAAGCAGCTAGACACAGAAGAACATATACTTTATGATTCCATTTATACAATGTTTTTTAACAGGCAAAACTCATCTAAGGTGAAAGCAATCTGAATGGTGGTTACCTTAGTAGAGGCAAGAGGGGAGGAACGAGGCATGAGGGAGCTTTCTGGGGTGATAGAAATGTCTATCTTGATTTGGGTAGTGGTTACCTGGACACACACATTCACCAAAGTCCTAGAGTTACACAATTCAGAGATGTGTATTTTACCATCTATAACATATACCACAATGAAAACAAATTCAAAAAACATTCCTGGTGTTCTGCGGGGCTATCTTTCCTCAGAATTGGCCGACTGCATGTCGGCTGGCTGGCTGAGGTAACTGACAACGAAGGTAGATCTAGTGTAGAACCCAAAGGGCAGACTGCGCAACATGCAAGTTGCTATACGTTGCAGAGCCACACATTTAGGGTTGCCCATAGGCCATGTTATTGATCACTTTGCTACGTAATACTTGCTCTAAAATACAGACGATACAAGTAAATTCTATCGATAACTGTTTTGTATTTTTGATTCATCCAGAATGTTTTTTAATTGTTCAAGCTATAGAAAAATTGCCTCTATAAGAATACAGTAATATTCATACTCAAAATAAAGAGTGCAGACCAAAATAATCCCTCCTTCATTTAAACAAAGTCTTCAAATGGCTTACTCTTTCTGTCCTACTCCCCATAAATTCCTTTTGTTCTAGAAAAAGAGTAAATTAAAAAAGAGGGGCTTCCCTGGTGGCACAGTGGTTGAGAGTCCGCCTGCCGATGCAGGGGACACGGGTTCGTGACCCGGTCCGGGAGGATCCCACATGCCGTGGAGCGGCTGGGCCCGTGAGCAATGGCCACTGAGCCTGCGCGTCCGGAGAGCCTGTGCTCCACAACGGGAGAGGCCACAGCAGTGAGAGGCCTGCGTACCGCAAAAAAAAAAAAAAAAAAAAAAAAGAGTAGTTCAGCTCTGCCCCCGTAGTGTACTTACAAATACCTATGCATTTCTTTCTAATACACAATAGTAAATCAAAGTGTTATGGAGACTTTATTAGGCTTCCCTCCATCCCTCACCTCTTTTATGCATACAGTGCTCTGTGGTATGAGGAGCTTGCCTCCTGGAATAAATGACGTCTCCTGGAAAACTGGCTGAAGCAGTATTTTTAAGGCTGCAGTAATTCTCAAAGACCTGTAAGATACTTTTTCATCCTAATATTCTATTCTTACTGAGAATAAGAATCATGATTATTTTCATTATTCATTCTCTCCTATTGTTTATTCCTTTCCTGAAGTCATAATTTTCTCCTTGAGACACCCCAGTTGGTTGCTACAGAAATGATTATTTTGCTACAAACATAGAATTATGACATACAGTAAAGAATAAGCAGCAGAAGCAAAAGAACTCTTGGAAAAACTTAGTCCTGTTAAAGCCAAAAATAGCTGAAAACTGTTAAAACCGTGAGAGAAGTTGCCCAGTTTTTCATGAGGCAATAATTTACGCTGACATTTTCTCAAATGATTATCAGATCCATGGATGAAGAATTTATGGTTTGAATACATTTATGGGCACTAACACTTGCATTAGTAAAAGTCTATCCAAAGTTTTGAACTTAAATGTTCAAAGCAATCAATGACTTGATACTAGCAATAATCATTTAATTATTTCCTACCTGTCATACCCCCCCAATATACTTATAACTCTACTTCAAACTCAGCCATTTAAATTCCTGTGCAGTCATAATGACTATTAATATGTATATATAATATATATGTATGTATATAATGTGTATATATACACATACATGTATATATGTATATAATGTGTATATACATATATGTATATATACAATTTAGTTATATGTTTTCTTTTGTTTTTATTATACATATTATTTCCCCCATTTTTACCTCATCTTGATATTTAGAATTTTTTAATTACATTTGAGAAACTACTTATCCTGGTTCCCTATAGTTGAATATTTACCTGGTATCAAATTTTTTTGCCATTAGGAATGAACCTGCTATAAATATCTTGATAATAGGTCTTGAAAGAAATTCTCAGAATTAACTCAGAGAAGTTGGGTTTTAGGGTAAAAAGTATGAGAATTTTAACGTCCCATACTGCCCTACATACACATCCACGTAGAACATTTGTTAAATGGTGGCCTTCATCATCCACACTTACTTTATGGCAGGTAACGTGTATGGGTTTTACAAGTCAGGGAAACCAGAACAAGAGGAAGTTCCAAAGAATGTGGGAGAAGAAAGCAAACCCTGCATACACTGAGGTCCAGGGAAGCTAAGCAACTTGACTCAGTCCTCGCTTGTGAAAAGGTTATGTTTGGAAGCTGGTCTTCCTTTCCCCACTTAATTCTTTCCCCTGCACTGAGCGGTGCTTCTTAGGGAGCTCCCAGAGTCTTGGGAAGGCCCTGAGGAACTCAGTGTGTTCCTGACTCTGTTTAGTTTGTTGATTTTTGTGTCCTTTCTCTTCCAAAATGATTTCAGGCAGATTATATAGAGAGACATAAAATACAGTAGAATAATGCCAAAATAAAAAGATAATCAGGTCAAAGAGAAACTATGAGCAAGCAAAATATTATATATTCCCAAAATACATACTTTAAGATCATATGGAGTTGGAAAAGAAGTGACATGAATTTCACTCTGAGGAAAGAGGGAAATAAAAAGCAGCACCTGATAAACCAGTTGCCCAAGAGAAGAATAGCACTCTGTCACTGAACTCGTGTCTTAGCATCTCGAACTCCAAGACATTGCTAAGTCATACTTTCATTTCAGCTATGCAGATTTTAAGCTTCCCAGCTGTGACCTGTGATGCCACTGAAATAGGCCAAATTTATGAAGCCTGGACCCCCAAGCACCTCGAACTTGATGACTGAATTTTGACAACTGCCATCAGGTGGGTAGTGATACAGGCTTGAGGGGGAGAATTTAGGCATGAGTACCTGAGAGTCTAAAACTGTTCTGTCCCATTTGAATTTGATTTTAAATACTTCTTTTCTGATTATAGAAGTAATATATAATATAGTCTTATTGCAGAAAATGGAAAAACTACAAAGAAAATAAATGTCACTATAAATCTACTGCATATAGATTTTTTAAACCTTTAGGTGTATTTCTTTCCATAGGTATGGTTTTATATGTATATATACAAATATATACACATTTTTGTGTGTGCATGCATGTACGTGTGTATGTACATATATGTATATATAATACACACACATCTAGACACTCCAGACAGAGCAAATGGGAAAGAGGCATCCTGAAAAGATTCTCTGAAGTCCTGCACTGTAACTGTTGGGGGTTCAAAACAATCTCTGACCTTATCGTAGGGGGAAAGGAAATTAGGTTAAGGACTCCAAATCCCTTCACGTGGCAGTCCCTCCATTTTTCTAAGACTCATATCCCTCAGTAAAATGTGGCAGTTCTTGATATGGGTCCCACATATTTATTGTTGGGGTTAATACATATATGTGTGTTTTTTTACACTGCAAACAAAAATATTTGTTCTATTATATATCCCCCTTACCATTTATAATATCTATAGACATTTGTGTCTGGACGTCTGACTAAATTCTCTTTTAACTACAAGAATTTTTTCCTGCAGAAGTTTTCTCAGAATGAAGTATTTCCTGAAAATAATAATGTTATCGCCTCCTTGTCAACTGGCAAGTTTTGAAAACTCATTATACTTAGTGATTATCTTTCTAAATATGAATGGTATGCCAACATTCTTTTTCTCATCATTAAACTTTGTGAATCGTGACTTTCATGTCTATAATTACTATTTCCATTATCCCTTAATGAATACCTATATGTGACCCTTGATAGAATTAAAGAAAAAATAAGCCAACAAGAAAAATAAATAAAAATTATCTATTCCATTAATTCTTGCTTTCCTGGGCATATCCTTCTTTCCTTCCCCAACCTATGTATCAGTCTCATGTCTGCATTATAGGAGAACAGGACCAGCAGGCACGGAGAAAAACAAATGTGAGCCCTGGAGGCAGCTAGATCTTCCTAAATTGTATCATGTGCTCCAATTTACAGGGACCCTAGTATGACATACAGAATTTACCCACAATTTTATTTGTTTTTAAATTTTTATTGGAGTATAGTTACTTTACAATACGGTGTTTACACTGTACAGTAAAGTGAATCAGCTATATATATACATATATCCCCTCTTTTTTGTATTTCCTTCCCATTTAGATCACCACAGAGCACTGAGTAGAGTTCCCTGTGCTATACAGTAGGTTCTCATTAGTTACCTATTTTATACATAGTATCAATAGTGTATATAGATGGGCAGAGTCAAGATGGCGTAATAGGAGGACGTGGAATTCGCGTCTCCACAGAATTAGGGCACCTACCAGGCACCAGTGGGGAACCACGGACACCTAAGGGGACGGGAGGAACCCCCAGCGACTGGGTAGGACATGGGGTGTGGGGGGAGTGAAGGGGGAGGAGAAGTGGAGGTGGGACAGGACTGGCACCCCTGAAGGGCGGCTGAGGGAGGGGAAGGGATCCCACGCCCCAAGGGGGAAATTGGGGAACCACTGGGAGGGCAGAGGATCAAAAGGGAGTATGGCCAGGTTTCCCCTGCCCACTTGGGCACCCAGGAAACTGCTGAGATCCTGGGGCCTGATCCTCTGCCCACCGAGGCCCCCTCCAGCCACGTGGGTCCTGAGGGAATGCAAGGGCGGGAAGGGGGAGCAAAAGTAAAGGCCGGACCTCTAGGACCGGCACCCCGAGGGGTGGCTGGGGCTAGAGGAGGAGTTCCTACACCCAGCAGGACCCACCCACAGTTAGGGGTCCAGCGGGGACAGGGGAAACCCTGGGGGAGATGGGGGGAGGGGCACGAAGGAACAGAAGGGAATGCAGCCAGTGCCTTCCCTGTCCACTTAGGCACCAGGGAGCCTGTTGGGCTCCCCGGCCTAATCCTCTGCCCTCGGAACTTCCTTCCTGCAGCGCAGAGCCCAAGCCCCGCCCCTACACCCCCACCAGGGCCTAACCTCTACACTCGGAGACCCCTCCAAGGTGCTGGGCCTAAACCCCGCCCACACACCCTCACTCAGGGCCCTACCTCTAAACTCCAGAACCCCACACTCCAGAGGCCCTCCTTTCTGCGTGCTGCCTCTCTGCTTCCCTGCAGGTCCTAAGCAGAGGCCCCGCCTAAGCCCTGCTCCCAGGGCCTTTTCTGGCTATGTGGGTCCTGAGCCTAGGCCCCGCCCCACGCTCAAATGTCACACCCCCAACCGCCTAGGTCCCGCCCCACCCTAAACCCCGCCTGTGCCTAACCTCCACCCCTGACTAAACTCTGCCTCCAGAGCCAAGGCTTTTTTTTTTCTTTTTTCCTCTTTTAGATTGGGGTTGTGTTTTACCTTGTTGATTCATTGTTGTTGATTCTTTTATATTTTTATTTTTCCAATTTTATTTTATTCTTTATACTTTGTTATTGTTCTCTCCTTTTGGCTTGTTCCCCCTCCCCCCTTTTATTTTTTTTTCTGTTGTGGTTTTATTTTACCTTGTTGCAGTTGTTTCAATTACAGTTTTATTTTTCCTAATATATGTTTTATCTTGCTAATGTTATTTTGTTTTTTATTCTTTGACATTGCACTGCTCCTTTTTTTCTTTCTTTCTTCTTTTCTTTTTTGAACCAGGCCACAAAGCTTGGGAGATCTTGGTTCCTAGGCTGGAGGTTGGGCCCAAGCTCCTGTGGTGAGAACCCTTGAGTCCAAACCGCTGGACTAACAGAGACCCTCAGGGAATATTAATTGGAGTGAGGCCTTCTGGAGGTCCTCATCTAAGCAACAAGACCTGGCTCTATCCAACTGCCTGCAAACTCCAGTGCTGGACGTCTCAGACTAAACAACCAGTAAGACAGGAATACAGCACCACCCACCAAAAAAAAAAAAAAAATGAAACAACAAAAAAATATGTTACAGACAAAGGAGCAAGGTTAAAAACCCACAAGACCAAATAAATGAAAATGACATAGGCAACCTATAGGGGTCCCAGAAGAAGAAGAGAAAAAGAAAGGGTCTGAGAAAATATTTGAAGAGATTATAGTTGAAATTTTCCCCAACATGAGAAAGGAAATAGTCAAGTCCAGGAACAGAGAATACCATACAGGATAAATCCAAAGAGAAACACGCTGAGACACATGTTAATCAAACTATCAAAAATTAAATACAAAGAAAAAAATATTAAAAGCAGCAAGGGAAAAGGAACAAATAACATACAAGAGAATCCCCATAAGGTTAACAGCTGATTTTTCAGCGGAAACTCTGGAAGCCAGAAGGGAGTGGCCAGACATACTTAAAGTGATGAAAGGGAAAAACCTACAACCAAGATTACTCTACCCAGCAAGGATCTCATTCAGGTTCAATGGAGAAATTAAAACGTTTACAGATAAGCAAAAGTTAATAGAATTCTGCACCAGCAAACCAGCTTTACAACAAATGCTAAAGGAACTTCTCTAGGCATGAAACACAAGAGAAGGAAAAGACCTACAAAAAAACCCCTAAAACAATTAAGAAAATGGTAATAGGAACATACATATTGATAATTACCTTAAATGTAAATGGATTAAATGCTCCAACCAAAAGACCTAGACTGGCTGAATGGGTACAGAAACAAGACCCGTCCATATGCTGTCTACAAGAGACCTACTTTAGACCTAGGGACACATACAGACTGAATGTGGGGGGATGGAAAAGGATATTCCATGCAAATGGAAATCAAAAGAAAGCTGGAGTAGCAATTCTCATATGAGACAAAATAGAGTTAAAAATAAAGACTATTACAAGAGACAAAGAAGGACACTACATAATGATCAAGGGATCAATCCAAGAAGAAGATATAACAATTGTAAATATTTATGCACCCAACATAGGAGCACCTCAATACATAAGGCAAATGCTAGCAGCCATTAAAGGGGAAATCGACAGTAACACAATCATAGTAGGGGACTCTAACACCCCACTTTCACCAATGGACAGATCATCCAAAATAAAAATAAATAAGGAAACACAAGCTTTAAATGACACATTAAACAAGATGGACTTAATTGATATTTATAGGACATTCCATCCAAAAACAACAGAATATGCTTTCTTCTCAAGTGCTCATGGAACATTCTCCAGGATAGACCACATCTTGGGTCACAAATCAAGCCTTGGTAAATTTAAGACAATTGAAATCATATCAAGTATCTTTTCCGACTACAATGCTATGAGAATAGATATCAATTACAGGAAAAAATCTGTGAAAAATACAAACACATGGAGGCTAAACAATATGCTACTAAATAACCAAGAGATCACTGAAGAAATCAAAGAGGAAATCAAAAAATACCTACAGACAAGTGACAATGAAAACACGATGACCCAAAACCTATGGGATGCAGCAAAAGCAGTTCTAAGAGGTAAGTTTATACCAATGCAATCCCACCCCAAGAAACAAGAAAAATCTCAAATAAACAACCTAACCTTACACCTAAAGCAATTAGAGAAAGAAGAACAAAAACCCCCAAAGTTAGCAGAAGAAAAGAAATCATAAAGATCAGATCAGAAATAAATGAAACAGAAATGAAGGAAACGATAGCAAAGATCAATAAAACTAAAAGCTGGTTCTTTGAGAAGATAAACAAAATTGATAAACCAGGGCTTCCCTGGTGGCGCAGTGGTTGAGAGTCCGCCTGCCGATGCAGGGGACATGGGTTCATGCTCCGGTCCGGGAAGATCCCACATGCCGCGGAGCGGCTGGGCCCGTGAGCCATGGCCGCTGAGCCTGTGCGTCCGGAGCCTGTGCTCCGCAACGGGAGAGGCCACAACAGTGAGAGGCCCGTGTACAGAAATAAAAAAAAAAAAAAAATTGATAAACCATTAGCCAGACTCATCAAGAAAAAAAAAAAAGAAGACTCAAATCAACAGAATTAGAAATGAAAAAGGAGAAGTAAAAATTGACACTGCTGAAATACAAAGGATCATGAGAGATTACTACAAGCAACTATATGCCAATAAAATGGACAACCTGGAAGAAATGAACAAATTCTTAGAAAAGCACAACCTTCGGAGACTGAACCAGGAAAAAATGGAAAATATAAACAGACCAGTCACAAGCACTGAAATTGAAACTGTGATTAAAAATCTTCCAACAAACAAAAGCCCGGACCAGATGGCTTCACAGGCGAATTCTATCAAACATTTAGAGATGAGCTAACACCTATCCTTCTCAAACTCTTCCAAAATATAGCAGAGGGAGGAACACTCCCAAACTCATTCTGTGAGGCCACCATCACCCTGATACCAAAACCAGACAAAGATGTCACACACAGAAAAACTACAAGCCAGTATCACTGATGAATACAGATGCAAAAATCCTCAACAAAATACTAGCAAACAGAATCCAACAGCACACTGAAAGGAACATATACCATGATCAAGTGGGGTTGATCCCAAGAATGCAAGGATTCTTCAATATATAGAAATCAGTCAATGTGATACATCATATTAACAAATTGAAGGATAAAAATCATATGATCATCTCAATAGATGCAGAAAAAGCTTGTGACAAAATTTAACACCAATTTATGATTAAAAACTCTCCAGAAAGTAGGCATAGAGGGAACCTACGTCAACATAATAAAGGCCATATATGACAAACCCACAGCCAACACCATTCTCAGTGGTGTAAAACTGAAACCATTTCCGCTAAGATCAGGAACAAGACAAGGTTGCCCAGTCTCACCACTGTTATTCAACATAGTTTTGGAAGTCCTAGACATGGCAATCAGAGAAGAAAAAGAAATAAAAGGAATACAAATTGGAAACGAAGAAGTAAAACTGTCACTGTTTGCAGATGACATGATACTGTACATAGAGAATCCTAAAGATGTCACCAAAAAACTACTAAAGCTAATCAATGAATTTGGTAAAGTTGCAGGATACAATATTTATGCACAGAAATTTCTTGTATTCCTATACACTAATGATGAAAAATCTGAAAGAGAAATTAAGGAAACACTCCCATTTACCATTGCAACAAAAGAATAAAATACCTAGGAATAAACTTACCTAAGGAGACAAAAGACCTGTATGCAGAAAACTATAAGACACTGATGAAAGAAATTAAAGATGATACAAATAGATGGAGAGAAATACCATGTTCTTGGATTGGAAGAATCAAAATTGTGAAAATGACTATACTACCCAAAGCAATCTACAGATTCAATGCAATCCCTATCAAATTACCAGTGGCATTTTTTACAGAACTGGAACAAAAATCTTAAAATTTGTATGGAGACACAAAAGACCCTGAATAGCCAACGCAGTCTTGAGGGAAAAAATGGAGCTGGAGGAATCAGACTTCCTGACTTCAGACTATACTACAAGCTACAGTAATCAAGACAATATGGTACTGGTGCAAAAACAGAAATATAGATCAATGGAAAAGGATAGAAAGCTCAGAGATAAACCCACGCACATATGGTCAACTTATCTTTGATAAAGGAGGCAGGAATATACAATGGAGAAAAGACAGCCTCTTCAATAAGTGGTGCTGGGAAAACTGGACAGCTACATGTAAAAGAATGAAATTAGAACACTTCCTAACACCATACACAAAAATAAACTCAAAATGGATTAAAGACCTAAGTGTAAGCCCAGACAGTATAAAACTCTTAGAGGAAAACATAGGCAGAATACTCTATGACATAAATCCCAGCAAGATCCTTTTTGACCCACCTTGTAGAGAAATGAAATTAAAAACAAAAATAAACAAATGGGACCTAATGAAACTTAAAATCTTTTGCACAGCAAAGGAAACCATAAACAAGATGAAAGGACAACCCTTAGAATGGGAGAAAATATTTGCAAACAAAGCAATTGACAAAGGATTAGTCTCCAAAATATACAAGCAGCTCATGAAGCTCCATATCAAAAAAACAAACCACCCAATCCAAAAATGGGCAAAAGACCTAAATAGACATTTCTCCAAAGATACACAGATTGTCAACAAACACATGAAAAGATGCTCAACGTCACTAATCATTAGAGGAATGGAAATCAAAACTACAGTGAGGTATCACCTCACACCAGTAGTAATAGCCATCATCAAAAAATCTACAAACAATAAATGCTGGAGAGGGTGTGGAGAAAATGGAACCCTCTTGCACTGTTGGTGGGAATGTAAATGGATACAGCCACTATGGAGAGCAGTATGGAGGTTCCTTAACAAACTAAAAATAGAACTACCATATGACGCAGCAATCCCACTACTGGGCATATACCCTGAGAAAACCATAATTCAAAAAGAGTCATGTACCATAATGTTCATTGCAGCACTATTTACAGTAGCCAGGACATGGAAGTAATCTAAGTGTCCATTGACAGATGAATGGATAAAGAATATGTGGCACATATATAAAATGGAATATTCCTCAGCCATAAAAAGAAATGAAATTGAGCTATTTGTAGTGAGGTGGATGGAGCTAAAGCCTGTCATACAAAGTAAGTCAGAAAGAGAAAAACAAATACCGTATGATAACACATATATATGGAATCGAAAAAAAAAAAAGGTTCTGATGAACTAGGGACAGGACAGGAATAAAGATACAAACGTAGAGAATGGACTTGAGGGCACGGGGAGGGAGAAGGGTAAGCTGGGACGAAGTGCGAGAGTAACAATGACATATATACACTACCAAATGTAAAATAGATAGCTAGTGAGAAGCAGCTGCATAGCACAGGAAGATCAGCTCGGTGCTTTGCGACCACCTAGAGGGATGGGATACGGAGGGTGGCAGGGAGACAGAAGAGGGAGGGGATATGGGGAAATTAACACAACATTGTAAAGCAGAAATTAACACAACATTGTAAAGTAATTATACTCCAATAAAGATGTTAAAAAAAATAGTGTATATATGTCAATCCCAGTCTCCTGATTCATCCCACCCTCCATAGTTTGAAATAATATTTATCTGCCTTTAAATTACATAAGTGACATAATGGATACAAGAAACTGAGGACACTACAAAGCACAAATTAAAAAATTCAAGCTACTCAGAATGGTCATATCCCCAATTAACTTCTGTTTTTCCTTGGCTTTCCACAGGAAGAGCCTTAGACAAGGGCTCATGTGCAGGTTGTTTCTTTCGGGAAGTGATCCCAGGGAAAAACAGTGGAGGACTGGAGATACGGAAATAGGGAAGGATGGAAAGGCAATTCAAAGGTATATTATCAAATTACTGACCACTCTGGGCAAGTAGGACTCAATCACTGGGTACCATCTGAGGAGATGAGACATATAGAATGTGCTGTAGATTGTCCGCTCAAGAGATGGAAACGGTGGGTATCACTCAGTGGTGTGGTACAGCCTGTTTGGCTGAGCTTGGCCCAGTCTACGGTGCATGTCTCTTGTGTTCAGTGACATCAGGTTGGTTGCTCGAAACTGACCGCAGTGGCAGTATTTCCCAGAGGGAAATTGGTGAATGCCACAAATCAGGCCTCTTTTTGTCATAGAGCTGATGTTAAACACTTGCCAGCACACCACTTAAAATATTCACTGACTCCCACCTTCCCTTGGTCAGCGGTCACCATACGGGGCATGAACTCTCTTGCTCTTCCAAATCTGCACAGACCTCAGAAGGTTGAGAGGGTTTCTGCAGATGAATCAGTAGGTTGAGAAAACACATGCTCACCTGGTTTCAACAGCAATGACTAAAGTGAAAAGGCTGAGTAAGGGGATGTGAGGCACAAGAAATATCCAATCCAAGCACTATAAATATTTAGATGGTTCTCTTCCCATGTGTGTGGGCACCCGCATGTGCACGCACACATAAAAGCACAGCTTTGTACTCACCAAAATAGCATCATACCAGCCATACTTTGTCTCCTTCTCAGCTTTTACTTCACAATAGATGGTGAACATTTTCTGTATCAACAAATATGTTTCAGTGGTTGCAAATGATCAGAGATACCATGAAGTATTTTACTAATCTTCCACTGTTGCACATCTAGGCTGTTTCCAATTTCATGCCATTATAAATAGGGATATGATGTACATATTTATACATATATCTTTATACACATTCTGATAAATTCCTTGAAGTAGACTTACTGGGTCAGAGGGAATGCATATTTTTAAGAATTTTTATCATATTGCTTAGCCCATAATACGACTATCAACAAGGCCCATACCTTATGAGCTTTTGAAGTCTTTTCTAACTTCATTATTCTATAATTCTCTCATTCTAATGTGGAAGTATCAATGATTCTTGTAGGATTAGTATAAACCACAATAAATATATTGTTGATGACTCCACATCCAATAGACCTGAATCGTATACACTTTTGAAAACAAAACAAAGCCATTTTACTTTAAGAGTTATACCTCCATAAAGAAATACTACATTATCCATATTTATGATCCTTAGCAACAAACTTGGAGCAACTTAAAGACTGATTTTTTTTAAGACTTTAAAACTTAAGAAAGACATTCCTATAACTGCTATTAATCACCAGTCTTAAACATATTACCCTAGCCTGTCTTTAGACTGAAGAATGCTTTTGTCTACAAATCCACCCTACATAGATATTTTATTTGGAAAAGAGCATAATGACAAATGATTCATTGTTCCTGGACCAAGTAGTATCATTCTGGAACAAAAGGAAAGAGAAAAATAGTAACAAACATTGTTGTGATATTTTTAAATTTGGATTGATGTGATTCTTCAACACTGTTCTAATCTATCATACTTTCTGTTTTATTCTATTTTTCTAGTTAGATTTTTTTTTTTTTTTTTGCGGTACGCGGGCCTCTCACTGTTGTGGCCTCTCCCGTTGCGGAGCACAGGCTCCGGACGCGCAGGCTCAGCGGCCATGGCTCACAGGCCCAGCCGCTCTGCGGCATGTGGGGTCTTCCCGGACCGGGGCACAAACCCGTGTCCCCTGCATCGGCAGGCGGACTCTCAACCACCGCGCCACCAGGGAAGCCCTGGTTTGATCTTTAATAACAAAAAAGAATGTTTGAAATCTTACGTACGGGCTCAGTTATTTCACAACTCAAGACGTTGTTACTGCATTTAATTCTATTGCTCTGTAAGAGTTTAGAAAATACAGAATCACTGTAACAATGCTGACACAGGGTTTTCTGAAAGGCTTCAAAGACAACATTCATCACAAATGTTTAACGAGCACCTTCTCTGGTCTAGCTGCAGTACTAGGTGCCAGTAAGCCAGACAGACACCTTCCCTGAACTCACAGAGCTGGTAGTTCAAAACCATACTCTAAAATGGAAATAGTGAAATTAAGAAGCAAATGCCCAACTTCTACATTTCTCCCACCTTCCACTGCCTTCTCAGATGCTAAACCACCTCTTTGGGGTCACTTCCTTTATGAACAATGGAGGGCCAGGTACTGGTCTAACTTTTAAGGAAAAGTTCATAAAAGTGATTTGCCAGATTGAATCACACCCCCAACGCATCCATTTTCATAGCAGAGATCAACAAAGAAGTAGCATGAATAACAAACATACCTATTTTAATTGATATCAACTGTATACTTAGTCTCTCTCCAGGTGGTTAACATCTCCCCCCCTTTTCATACATAAACAGAGATCCTCTGAAAAGCTTAGTTATTGGCATAACAGGACTGTCCTCAGTGACCATGGACTTTAAGAGGTTAGTACTGGCTTCCAGGGCAAGACGGTCCTGGGTAAAACTGTGAGGGTAAGAGCCACTGATCATGGGTGCCCTCTCCTCAGTGATGCCAGAGGCCTCCTTCCCACCCTCTGCATCCAACCTTTTACACTTTTGCCATCCTTTTCTTATCAAAGTTTTTTTAGTAATTAATCTGCTATTAATGCCCGGAGAGTAATAAAATGCAAATTTTAGCAGAAAACAAAGCTTTAAGTTAACGGGATAGCTCTAAATAAGTAATTGAAGGCATTGGTGAGCATACAGAATATACTTGGGCAAAACAAACGAAAACTCAGGGTAGGTGCAGGCATCAGGACACAGCAGGAAAAGCCCAAATTTTGGATGACAAAACACACCACCTGGGTTCAAATTCTGTCAGTTTCTTCAAGTGCCAAATGGGAATAATGGCATCTGTTTTGTAAGATTTTATCTTTTCATAGTGTGGATTATGTATGATAATATCTGTAAAGCACATGGACCACTGTGACTGCTTGATAAATATTGGCTATTGTTTTTATGCCTTTGAAGTTAGATGCTTTTGAAGTTGTGAATTCTGTATAAGAGCACGTCTTCAGTCCCTTTTCCTATCTGTAAAGTGGGATGCAACAGGGTTCTTGAGCTGAGTCTGAACTCCAGTAATTTGGAATTGATGGAAAAACATCGAAGGGAGTGTGGAAAGAACAGATCAAAAATTTTAAACTTCAGTTTGTTTTTCTAGAGAAAACAGTGGTTCTTATACTTAAGTTTGCATTAGAAGCACTGAGAAAACTTTTCCCCCTTTTCATGTTAATTTATTCAGCACATATTAACTGCAAACATACTGTGAGCCACATATATTCTTTCCTCCGGAAATTTGCTTTCAAATGGAATGTCTGGGGCCCATTCCTAAGAAATTCTGATTCAGAAGATCTTGGGCAGGTCCTAGGGGATCTGCATTTTTAAAAAGCCCACTAGTCGTTCTGAGGCGGGACAGCTGTGGACAAACTAAGAAACATGGCTGGAGAAAGTGTGCCTTGATTTACACTTTGAGAATACACTGTTTTGCAAACGTCTCTTTAATGAGCCTTTCGGTAATTCAAAGGAAAAACAAATCTACTCCGAAGTGGAAAGATTTAAGACAATGAAATCTAAATAGATCAGCAAAGTAAAATAAAAGGCCGTCTTCATTGTGAGTGAGATGAAATCTTGGCAGATTGTTTCTTGTAGGATATGATTGTTTGTTCTTAATGTAGCTTTAGATTACTATGAATCTGTACATGATTTTGCTTCCTAAAGAGTTACCAAATAGTTTCACCAGGAGAGCTGGAGCAGAGGGAGGAGAGAAAGTCTAGATTGTTTTTTGCAGGTGGGAAGCCTGCAAAGGGTGGGAGTAGGACTGGGAATGGCAAAGTCCAACACCTTTAGTTCTGTGTATGACTCCCTTTGGTGTTACTTCAGACAAAATGTCCCAAACTTTGGAAAAGGTAACATGTCAGGCTGAATCCTGATGCACTGCCCTGTTGGCGATAGGAGTGAGATGTTCGTTGAAGGTCAGGGCTTCTTGGATGGTCAGCCATCCTGGAAGGTAGAAGATCCTCAACTGCAAGGTCCTCATTCATGCATTGGTTGGGGCCTGGGCTCTGGGGAGAAGAAAACTGAGTCTAGGGTGTTCTTGTGGGAAGGTACCAGCCATTGCAAGATGCTGGCTGCACGCCAGGGAAGAGGAGACAGAGCTAGCAGGTGACTCCCATTTGGAAGCATGCCTATTGTGACAGCTTGAAGGTTCTTGCTTTTATTTTGATTTTTTACTTGTTTCTTTTTGTTATTTCCAATCCTTCAGTAAAGGTGAGCAAATTCAGCAGATTTTTCAACTCTCAAATGTTGAGTCAATACCATGTTCTAAGATACAACAGTGAACTTGGCATCCTACATCTGTGGGTCTTTCTAACTTTAACCTTGGGGTCTGAAGGGAATTAAGGAATGAGTTGGTGTCCAAATTGGACCAGGCTGTATGATGGGGTTTACACAAAACACCAGTGCTCTTTCTGACCTGGCAGGATTTGCTTTGGACCTAGAAAGATCTGACTGTTTAATCCCTCTTGAGGCTACGACTGATAGTCTGTTCCCTTTCCCCCTATAGAAAATCCTTTTTAATGTGGACTTGCTCAGTACAGATTTTTACTAATGGTCTTGAAGAGCTTATGTGAGCAGTTTGAACTCTAAAACATTACACTATAAATTCCATTCTTTCCGCTAAAAACATTGGCTTCTGCTAGAAGTATAAGTAGAAACTGCCTGATCAGTTTTGATGAAAATGAGAATTGCGTATAATTAGCAGTTATTTTTTTGGCATCCACATAGCAGTCTGTTTGCTCTCTTTAAGCAAGCTCAAATCACTCACCATCTTATTTTAATTTAAGAAAAAAATTTTCCATTACAGATGTAATACCTGCTTTTATTGAAAATTTACAAATAAAATCGAAGGAAAAAATGTATCAATGGTCTCACTTAGAAATAGTTTGTGATTTATTTTCCTTTCCATGTATACATTTTTACATAATTGCAATTACATGGTATACACAAAATTGCATATGCTGGTTTCCTAAAAGTCTGTTTTAAAAATATTTGTTGGGGCTTCCCTGGTGGCACAGTGGTTGAGAGTCTGCCTGCCGATGCAGGGGACACGGGTTCGTGCCCCGGTCCGGGAAGATCCCACATGCTGTGGAGCGGCCGGGCCCGTGAGCCATGGCCGCTGAGCCTGCGCGTCCGGAGCCTGTGCTCCGCAACGGGAGAGGCCACAACAGTGAGAGGCCCGTGTACCGCAAAAAAAAAAAAAAAAAAAAAATATATATATATATATATATTTGTTAACTACGTAAGTGCTCGTCAACAGATGAACAGATAAAGAAGTGTGGTGTGTGTGTATGTGTGTGTATATATATATACATACATATACTCATATATATATATATATAATGGAACATTAGCCATAAAAAAGAATGAAATATTGCCATTTGCAGCAATATAGATGGACCTAGAGATTATCGACTAAGTCAGACAGAGAAGGACATGTATTATATGGTATCACTTATATGTGGAATCTAAAAAAATGATACAGATGAACTTATTTAAAAAACAGACTCATAGAAATAGAAAACAAATTTACGGTTACCAAAGGGGAAAGGGGAGGAAAGGGATAAATTAGGAGTTTGAGATTACCATGTACACACTACTACATATAAATAAACAACAAGGACCTACTGTATAGCACAGGGAACTATATTCAATATCTTATAATAACCTATAATGGAAAAGAATCTGAAAAAGAATACATATATATTCTTATATACATATATAACTTTGATGTACACCTGAAACTAATACATTATTGTTAATCAATTATAATTCAATTTAAAAAACACCAAAAAAGTGGTCAATTATGTAAAAAAAAAAAATCTGCTAACTATATGAAGCAGGAAAAAAATCACTTAGAAATTCACTGCCCAGATATACTTTGGGTGCATTTCCTTGCAATTCCTTTTCCATACTTTTTTTCCCACATGATTGCAATTATCTTGGATTAAAGATTTGTTAACTCAGGACCATTTGCAGATCCTGTAAGAAAGAGGGTATGAAGAGGTTCAGGGACATATCAGATCTGTTACTTGGTGGTTTAGTAGTCTTTCCCAATCAAACCTCTATGACTCAGCACTCATTCAGTATGACTTTTAAGAGTATAGAAAACCATCAGTCATGTTCAATGGCAGAAAAAAAAAGAGGTCATTATGTTGCACTATGTCATGCTGTTTTTGTGCAGGGAAAGCACCTTTAAAAAGTAATTCTTCTGGTTCAGTTTCTTAACAGAGTGACCAGTGTAGCCATTGTTAGCAAGCAGTGGAAGAGAACACGATCCATTACTGTTGTCAGTGGCCATGAAGCATGCAGAAGATTTCCTCTGAAATGCAAGTTGAAGGATATGGCTCAATGAGCCCATTTCCTGGCGCTGGAAACTGGAAAGAGGCGCACAGGACAGGCTGTGTTGAAGGAAGCACAGGAGGGCCAAGCTTTGTCCCTGCGCTTGGACCCTTGCTGGAGCTCCTGATTTTAGGTCCTGACCTGAGTAGATGAGGGATCTTCTGACCTTTGAGCTACAACTTCCTCTTTTGGGAATTCTTAATATTCATTGATATCTTGGTCATCTGAATATATCTTATAGAAATTCCTCAAGTAGGATACAGGAATGATTCATGTTCTGAGATGCCACATCCTTGAGAATGACATATACAGTTACATATATATGTGAAATTCTGGTGTCACGATCCTTTCCCTAAAGTCTGCAGACACATCTTCATTGTCTTCTAGAATTTGCTATTGTAGAGGCCAAGTCTGGGGTGAGCTGATTTGTACCCTTTTGTAGGTAACCTTTCATTCTGCCGGCTTGTTTGGATTGTTCTTTGTTTTTAATTTAATAATTTTTCTAGAATATGTATAATGGAAATACTAATTTTGTAAAGCCCCTGGATATACCTTCTGTCTATGCCACTCAGTTTATTATTATTTTTTCCTTTCCCCTGCAGCTCTTCCACCATAAAGGCTGGGCTTGAAGCCAGCTCCCCAGGGGTGGAGACATCAGGATTAAAGAAGGCTCTAGAGCACAGAAGGAGGAAGATGTTGTGGAGATGCTGTTGACGGAAACAACTGGGCCTTGACTAAACCGGAAGAACACACCAGGAGTCACTCCAGGGCCTGGAGGTGGAGGCTGACGCTCACACACAGCCTGGGACTGCTCTTCCACGAACACCTGCATGGCTCACCTCCTCACTTCCTTCAGGGCTCTGCTCACATGTCAGCTCCTCAGGGAGGCCGGCCTCCCCTGACCACTTTGTCCCCACTCGCACCCCATCCCTACATTCCTGTCCCCTTATCCTGCTTTGGTCTCCTCCATAGCACTTAACCCACCTGACATAGAACAGGTTCACCTCCACGCTGTCTAGCAGGATTTTTTCTGCTTTGCTGGGCTTCATTAGACCCACTTCATCATCACTCTGAATGGATGGAACACAAGAAAAACTTGAGATTTCCGTGTTCCCCCTATAGCACTTTTTCATAGGGGCCACACACCTCCCAAGGTGCACTATTACTCCCATCTCTCTCTCTCACCTCCTGCTGAGTTGTTTTCTGAGTGTCAATCTCTAAATGGACATAAAACTGATCTATGTCTTGCTCGACGGAAGCTGCACAAGATCTTATTTATTTTTGTTCACTCCTGTATCCCTAGCTTCTAGAACAGTGCCTGGCATGCACATCGTAGGCATGCAATAAATAACTGTTGAGTAAATTCAGGAATGTATCTAATGGACAAGTTTGAGAGAAGAGAGTTAGTTCGAAAATGGGAGAGTTTAGCGGTAGAGACAGGGCCCTGACTGCCTCAAAAAGCAGCCGTCATATAATAGGACAGTTCCTTATTTTCTGCTTGGCCTAGACTTGTATTTGTGCAGTAAGGGGGTGGTGAAGGGATAAATGGTTTTCTACCTAGAGAGACAATCTCCTTTTCTAGAGGCAAGAACTGGGAAGACCTACCAGATTCTGGCAGTGGGTTAACTGTCCTTGTTTTCAGTATTGTGAATTTTTTTTCCTGGGTCTTCATATGAATTTTAGTAGGAAGGTAGGCAATGCTGTTTCAGGGTTTCTACCCAGATTTGCCATTTCAAACTGGACATGTCGTTATACTTTTAATTTACTTAATGAACACCTCACAGAGAATGAAAAGGTAAACTAGAGGCAGCTCAATTCATCCCCCAAAGGGCAGGCAAGAGACTGCAGGTCTACATCATGTCCGTACTATGGAATATTTTACAAGAATATTTTGTATTGCTCCCAAGCATAATACACACAAATACTTTTTACCAATTTATATTGGCCACACTTACTATTCTTACTTGGTGTGCATTAATGAGTTTTTACTGTCTTAGAGAAAAGGAGCCTAAATGATTAACTAAAACATTTGGTTCCAGATTGTACATCAGTTTTATCAAGTTATAAAATGCAAGGAGTGAAGATTAAAAGAAAAGTAGCATCCAAACCCACAGAAACAAATTAAATGTATTTAATTGATTCCTTGGCAGTTTATTGATGCCAAGACTCTTTTTCCATTGAAAAACTGTAAATTTTCCCTTTTATCTTCCATGAAGCATGTCAGAATAAACTGGTGACTGCATAATTAATATACAGGTATTGTGTGATATTTTGATAATGGGCTTCCCTTCTTCTAATCTTATTTTATATTTCAGACCACACATTCTCAGTTTGTTGATAATGCATTTGGTTGCAGCCTGAGATATTTCCAGGTCTAAAGCCAGGTTCACATTTTTGCTTTGAAGAGGCAGAAATTCCAAACAAATACAGATGGTCAGACCATAAACTTAATTAAAATTTCAACTTTACTGGATGCTACATTAAATATGGCCATAATGCCAAGAGAAATACATGAAAAATCCATTTGTATCCACATCCTACTGCTTCCACATAGTATAAAATACCAGAATGCTCAGTATGTGTTTGTGTATGTGTGTGTGAGAGCATGTGTGCCTTAATCTAGCTTTCTCTTTTGGCTTGGCTGTCACACTAGTCATGTTTTGACCAATAAAAGATGGGTTTTAATTAAAATCTGGGATTGGCCAGCTGTACATCTGTTAACTTTTCCTATATAATTCTCAAGCAGTAATTTAGATACGTTCCGAAGGACTCTGATTTCCTCTCTTTTTGTGCAAATCTGGAACATTTTAATCTTCCTAATTAGCCCAGAATATGTATTTATATTAAAATTATATAGAGATAATAACTCATTTCAGGAGGGTAATAAAGGTCATTCATAGGAAAGTGAAACTGAGCTTTCTTAGAGAACTTGAAGGGGAGGAAGGGACCCAGCCCTGTCACCTGAAGATGAGGACTCGTGTTCTGGAGAGGACAAGTGAGAATGAATAGTCCAGGGTGGCTTGATCACACTGAGCCTCATGCAGGCTGGGCAGGAAGGGCTGGAAGGACAGCTGGGTCCACATTTGACTGGTCTGATTGGCCCTCTGATGGGATACCATCCACAGTTTCCAACAGGTGTCTTAGGTCAAATTCCCCAGAGAGATGAACCTACGGCCAAGGCTCATACGCAAGGACTTCATTGGTGAGTGTGATCCCAAAGAGGGGCGGAGACACAAAGCAGGGAGAAGGGTATACTTCAAATTGGCCACCACTCTGGTCAACTGCTTGCTCTATCCTATAAGTTTTTCTGAGGGGCCTAATAAAATGCATCTCAGGACCCTCTGTTATGGGCTGAATTGTGTCCCCCCCCAAATTTATAAGCTAAAACCTTAACCCCCAGTATTTCAGAATGTGACTATTTGAAGATAGGGTCTTTAAAGAAGTGATTAAGTTAAAATGGGACTGTTAGGGTGGGCCCTAATCCAATCTGACTGATGTCCTTTTAAGAAAAGGAAAATGTGGAAACACAGAGTCACCAGGGATGTGCACACACAGAGGAAAGAGCATGTGAGGACACAGGGAGAAGGTCTCCATCTACAAGCCAAGGAGAGAGGGCTCAGAAGAAACCAGTCCTGCCAACACTTGGATCTTGAACTTCTCTCTGGCCTCCAGAACTGTGCAACAATAAACTTCTGTTGTCCAAGCCACTCAGTCTGTGGTGTTCTATTATGGCAGCCCTAGCAAACACATACACCCTCTGACAAGGCAGAAGAAGGGGTCAAAGTTTTGCCTGGGAGTGCTCACTGCCAGCACTTCTGGGCTTCATATGCTCCTGTGTCAAGCAGTTTCCCCTGGAGTCTCACGCACTGGTGTCAACAGGGATGTCCTAGGGCAGGAGGTGACAGGGGCACAGCTGGGTTTAAGATGAGGCCCTGGGAGGTAGCCAACGGGAGAAGCAGATTGGAGCCTGGGCAGGACTGGGCTGCAGTCCTGGGGTGAAAAGTGGGTAGGGAGGGATGGCTGGAAAAAGAGATAGGTAAGACTGAGAGAAACTGAAGTGGTGTCTGATACACAGGTTAATAATGATATTGATATTAGTAATGATAATGAGTGATGATTATTGAGGCCATTCTATGTGCCAGACACTGGGATATGCACTTTACATAAACTATCTCATTTAACCCCAGCACCACTCTAGGATTTAAGTAACATTATTATCCCTACTTTACAGAGGAAGAAACTGAGGCACAGGGAGGTTCAGGAACTTGCCCAAGGTCGTAACAGCTATGCCAGTCACTGAACTCAAGTTCAATTGCACCTGGCTCCAAAGCTTGCATTCTCACTCATGTCACTCTGCTTTCTAAAAACAGTGTTTTTAGAAAGATAAATTTGAGTAGATGTTTTAACTTATTTTAATTTTATAGGCAAATTATTTAAAAACATATAAGGCATTCTATGCAAAAGATTACCATTAGGTCAGTCTAGCAGAGTAGTTAAGCAGTCAGACTACAGAGCCTACAGATGCCTAGGTTCAAACCCCAGTTACTCTGTTCACTGGCTGAGTAAGTTTGTGAAAGTTACTCAACCTCTCTGTGCCTCACTTCAGACCTCTAGATGATAAAAATTGTACCTACCTCCTGGAGTTATTCTGAAGATTGAGTTATTTAATATACATAAAGTATTCTTTGTACTAGGTATTTTTATCATTATAATGCTTAAAAATATCGACCAGGGGCTTCCCTGGTGGCGCAGTGGTTGAGAGTCCGCCTGCCAATGCAGGGGACACGGGTTCGTGCCCCGGTCCAGGAGGATCCCACATGCCGCGGAGCAGCTGGGCCCGTGAGCCATGGCCACTGAGCCTGCGCGTCCGGAGCCTGTGCTCCGCAACTGGAGAGGCCACAGCAGTGAGAGGCCCGCATACCGCAAAAAAAAAAAAAAAAAAAAAAAAAAAACA
Source organism: Delphinus delphis (assembly GCF_949987515.2). Lineage (NCBI taxonomy): Eukaryota > Metazoa > Chordata > Mammalia > Artiodactyla > Delphinidae > Delphinus > Delphinus delphis. Next base: position 59,705,822 of record NC_082691.1, read on the forward strand.
TAAAAAAAATATCGACCAGATATGATTTCTTCCATGCCTTCTTATCCACACAAAATTATTGAACATTACATAGGCACCTCTAAATTTTTGTAACACTTCTGTTGCTGTATAAGCTAAGGGATGATTGTTTTAAAAGTAGTCAAATGTCAGCTGTTAAACATCACATTGCCGGCATCATAAATGAAGTCACCATTTGGCAAATAATTTCTTGGCAGGAGTGGTTCTCACCAACAGAGAAAATGAAAAAAAATTAAATAAAGTCCCCACTGTGATTAGTTAAGCATTTCAGACACATGGCTCAGCAATTTTTCCAACTGCAAAATTCTTTTCCTCCCATCTTAGAACTCAAAGGGTTGAGCTGTGAAGGAGGTGAACCCTTTGGTAAATTCTTTTTTTTTTTTCCTGTAGCTGCCATTTCCCTGGAGGTGAGGCTGTTTACGACAGGCAGAAGATAACCATATTATTCAAACACAGGCACGGTTCTGGCTTAAATGTCATAGTTTATTATCTGATTGCTTTAATTTAATGTGGGGACCCTGGCTGAATGGTTGCAATAGTCGTTCTTATCTCATTTCCTCCCTTTCAAGGGTAGATAGAGCAAGTTTCCTCATCTGTGAAATGAGGGCGTCGGACCAGATATCCTCCAAGGTCTTTTTTGGATCTGACATTCTGTGGCTTCAGATTCTCTTCTTCTTGGGTAATGTTCTTTGTTTTCCAGTGCATTGAACAGGCCCAAACATCTCTACATGCTTACTACAGTTTTGGCTGCTAGGAAAACAAAAGGCAAGGTCTTACATTTCAGTAAGGCTTTACAATTTATAACATGCCTTCACATATGCATCCTTTATAATATCTTCACAGAAACCCTCAAGGAATTTTCGATGACTAAAATGAGACCCAAGGAAGTTAAGTGATTTGTCCAAGGTCACACAGCTTGTAGGAGGCAGGGCCTTAAAACAAGTCTTTTGGTCAATGTAGTGGTATATCTGCAGTCTGCCACGGTGCCCTCCAACCCAAAAGGACATGAAGACGTCATAAAGACTCTTTCAGTTACTTCAGAGAATGGTCCAGAGTTGACTCTGTTGGTTCTGAGTAGGTCATGTGTACAATCCTGAACCAATCATTATGACCAGGAGAGGGTAAAGATTCTGATTTGGCCAAGCCTAGTCACAGTATCTTCCAGAAACTTAGAATGGAATCAGCTCCCCTGAACCACACAGCTGAAAATGGGAGATGGGAAATCAGGGGCAGTCATCAGATGAGGAGAGAATAGATGATGCACAGAAAAATAAGCAAATTCCTATTATATACAGAGAAACCATTTCCCCAAAAATACACTTCAAAAATAAGTTATTTTTAAATGTTTTACTTTCCATTTTTTTCTTAATTGAATTTAATGTTTGCAAAAGCAGTTTTCCCTTGAACTGAACTCAAATCAAATACTACATCTAGGGTGGTTGAGGAAATGTAGCAATAAAATCTTAATCATTTCAAGTTCTGGGATTTCTGGAAATACATATCCTTTTAGTGTGTTTGGGCTTTAGCTCAAATGACACAAGTTCATTCGTCTCTGGGACATGAAATAAGGATTTGGAGCCCAATCAGATCAAACCAACAAACATTTCTTGGACATCTTATGTTTGAGATGCCCGAGGTAAAGAGGTGCTTGGGCAGCCATGCTTCCTGTTTTCTCCATTTGACTCTGCCATCTAGTTTTTTGTTTCTTGCCCCATGACCCCCAGGTTTTATACCTGTGAGACACTGTGCTTTCTGGGAGTGTATCATCTGAATCCCCTTTGGCTTAGAGAAGCTGTTTTTTAAAAAAATTGGTTTTGGATTATACTCTGTTGACCAAAACTTTCCCCTCAGTTGTCATGGCAACTTTCATGTTGCAAGAGCTAAATGTTAGCCTAGGGGGTTGACAAGCAGATGACTTCCAGACAGAGGGGCTGATTTAGGACTTTTGGGCTGGGACACAGGGCTTTAACTGTACTTGAAACTACTTTACTTAATTTGTAAATCATTTCAATTCGAATAAGTTCACCTCTGAAGTGACCCTGGAGTATTTGGTTATATCCCGAGATCCTACAAGGTACTACACAACATATGCATTTATATCCTTCAAGTTTCAACTAGTAGCTGACCAGTTAGCCCGTAGACATGAGGAAAGGAAAAGTTGCCTGTCATATTGCAATTGTTGTTAGCAAGTTGGGTGCTATTGCACTTTTGTCTGCTATCCCATCCTCAAGTTGTGTTGGCTTCCAAGAATACGAATTGATCCCATTGCTACCCCTCTGCCCCCAAGCCCGGTCCTTGTGTGTGATAGATTATAATTGGCAAATCACAATTTGCTCAGTGAAAGTAAAATGTTCCTGTTAAATTTAGGAACTTTTTTTCAAAGACTCTTTGCTTCATATTCTCACACAAATTTGCCTTTTAATTGTTATACTTCTTCAATGAGTCTGTACATTTATTTTTTAATGTTGTTATAGTTTGCATTGTTATTCAGAGAGTTATCTGTGGTTCCAGTTCTTGAAGTTAAACCTTACTGCTTTAAACTGTCATGTAAAGGAAGAATTTTTTTTAACATTTTATTGAGATTATATATAATTATTTAAATCTCATTCTTTTTAAGTATATAATTCAATGAGCTTTAGCAAATTTACAGAGTTGTACAACTGTAACCACAATCCAATTTTAGAACATTTCTAAAATCCCCAAAACATCCCAGTGCCCATATATAGTCATTCCCCTTCCCACTCCCAGCCCAGGCAACCAATAAGGAAGCATGTTTTATCCTTCTCTACTTGGCTTTACTAATAACTCCTGAAAGCTCCTTTTGGAAATTTTTGAATGGCCATTGTTCTAGAAAAAAAAGCCTTTATTATTTTTTTCTGATTATAAAATAAGACATGTTCATTGTGAAACAAATTCAGAATTTAAGTAAAAGTATTTAAAACTATGTGGTCAGTAACAAAAATAACCACTGTTAATAATTCGGTATGAAATATCCCAGGTTATTTTTAAAAATCATCAATAAATAGAGAATTATAGAAAATTTGGAAAATACTATAAAAATACAAATAAGGGGGGAAAAAATCACTCAATCTCACTAACCAGAGATAACCTCTGTGTACCAGTTAGCCTTTTCAGTGTAACAAATGGCCTCAAACATCTCACTAGCATACAACAACTAGCAATTACCTTTTGATCACAATTCTATGGGTCAGCTCCAGCAGCTGTTTCAGGTTACAGGACTTCAGGTTTGCTCCACAGTTGTCATTTTGTGGCTCAGGCTCAGTGGTTACCTGCAGAATGTCTGCTCAGAGGATGAGTGGGAACATGTGATGTTCCTAAGACCTGAGCTCAGACCTGGCACACTGCTACTTCTGTGCATGCTCCACTGGTGGCCAAAACAAGGTACGGGAAGTCCAACTTCAGTGGGTGGGGAAGTATATCCTCCCATGATGATACTAGGGAAGGGAGTCAATATTTGCTGGACAGTATTTCAGCACACTGATAATATTTTGATGTTTATATATTTTTTCCTCCCCTATGAAGGAAATTTTACATTTTTATACAAAAGTTTATTTCTTTTATAAAAATGGTTTCTTTCCAATAAGCACATGAAAAGATGTTCAATATCATTAATCATTAGGGAAATGCAAATCAAAACCACAATGAAATACCACTTCACAAGCATCAGGATGACTACTATTAAAAAAGACAGGAAATGACAAGTGTTAGTGAGGATATGGAGAAATTGGAACCTTTGTGCATTGCCAGTAGGAAAGAAAAATGGTATAGCAGCTATGGAAAACACTATGGTGGTTCCTCAAAAAATTAAAAGTAGAGTTGCCATATGATCCAGCAATTCCGTTTCTGGGTGTATACCCCAAAGAATTGAAAGCAGGGACTCAAGCAGATAGTCGTACACCCATGTTCACAGCAGCATAATTTGCAAGAGCCAAAAGGTGGAAGCAATCCAAATGTCTATAAATGGATAAACAAAAATGTGATATATCCATCCAATGGAATATTATTCAGCTATAAAAGGAAGGAAATTCTGACACACGCTATGGTGTGGCTGAAGCTTGAAGACATTATGGTAACTGAAATAAATTCATCCTAAAAGGACAAATACTGTGTGATTCCACTTATATAAGGTACCTAGAGTAGTCAAATTCATGGAGACAGAAAGTAGTATGGTGGTTTCCAGGGGCTGGAGGGATGGGGGAATGAGAAGTTGTTGCTTAATGGGCATAGAGTTTATTTTACAAGGCGAGGAAAGTTCTGAAGATGGATGATAGTGATGGTTGCGACAACACTGTGAATGTACTTAATACCACAGAACTGTTCACTTAAAAATGGTCAAAATCGGGCTTCCCTGGTGGCACAGTGGTTGAGAATCTGCCTGCTAATGCAGGGGACACGGGTTCGAGCCCTGGTCTGGGAGGATCCCACATGCCGCGGAGCAACTAGGCCCGTGAGCCACAACTACTGAGCCTGCGCGTCTAGAGCCTGTGCTCCGCAACAAGAGAGGCCGCGATAGTGAGAGGCCCGCGCATCGCGATGGAGAGTGGCCCCCGCTTGCCACAACTAGAGAAAGCCCTCGCACAGAAACGAAGACTCAACACAGCAAAAATAAATAAATTAATAAACTCTTACCCCCAACATCTTAAAAAAAAAAAGAAAAAAAAATTCTGTCTCCTTTAAAAAAAAAAAAAGGTCAAAATGGTAAATTTCATGTTATGTAAAGTTTACCATAAAAAATGGTTTCTTTCTGTACATACGGTTTTAATTGCCTTCTTACCATTTCCAAGTCATTTAACATTATTTTATAACATTATTTTTAATGATTACATCATTTCTCATAATATAGATGTAACAATTTATTTACTTTCATATTATGGGCATTTTTTGCTATTGTAAATAATACTTTTGTTCCCATCTCTGATTCCTTTCTTTAGATAAATTTCCAGAAATGGAATGATGAGGTCAGTGGATATGATCATCTAAAAATGTAAATGTAAAAAATTTGCATCCTCACTTCTTCACTCACTCGCTAATATGTTACTGTTTTATAAAAATTATTTTTTGCCAGATGAAAAACATTATTCCATGAATGTTTTAATTTGCATTTCAATGATTACTAATAAAATTGAACATATTTTGATGTGGCCTTTCTTTTTTCTTCCTCTCTCCCTCCCTTCTCTTTCTCTCTCTCCCTCCCTTCTCTTTCTCTTCCTTTCTCTCTGTGTGTGAATTGGGACATTGGCATATTAAGGGCAGTGGAATGAAAACAGTCTACACTGGGTGTAGATGATTTTTAACAATATATTTATGTATTTATTTGTCTGCGCTGGGTCTTAGTTGCTGCATGCGGGATCTTTTTTTTTTTTTTTTTGCGGTACACGGGCCTCTCACTGTTGTGGTCTCTACCATTGTGGAGCACAGGCTCCGGACGTGCAGGCTCAGCGGCCATGGCTCACGGGCCCAGCTGCTCCATGGCATGTGGGATCTTCCCGGACCGAGGCACGAACCCGTGTCCCCTGCATCGGCAGGCGGACTCTCAACCACTGCGCCACCAGGGAAGCCCACCATCATCATTTTTAAAGTTGCTTCAAGTTTTGCATAAGTAATTTCATTTTATATTTCTAATTCTTTAGATTATTACTATCTATAGGATGCAATTTATGTCAAATTATTGATTATAATAACTTTGATTTTACTGAAATAGAGGCAATGAATGTTAATATATTAAAATAAATATATAATAAAATTATGTATGTCTTCATTACAACATCACAGTGCATCAAACAAAACTCAAATGGGTACAATAGGAATTAAATTCAATTGTCTTTGATATTTTTTCAGCTTTCAGTCCTTTAAAACTCCCTGTATAAAAACTATAGCTTTGGGCTTCCCTGGTGGCGCAGTGGTTGAGAGTCCACCTGCCAATGCAGGGGACACGGGTTCGTGCCCCGGTCCGGGAAGATCCCACATGCTGCGGAGTGGCTGGGCCCATGAACCATGGCTGCTGAGCCTGCATGTCTGGAGCCTGTGCTCCGCAATGGGAGAGGCCACAACAGTGAGAGGCCTGCGTACCGCCAAAAAAAAAAAAAAAAACAACCATAGCTTTATACTTATATTATAAACATTATAAAGGTGTATTTGTCAAGGTCTGAGAATAAAATATACGTTATGAAAACTGTAGCTTGATTCACAAGTTTTAATGTTTAAAGAGTGGCATGTGGGCCTCCTTGTGTTCTTGGACCCCAGGCCCTGTAAATGTGAGGTGGGCTTGCACACACACTCGGGTCTCCCCATGGGAACCAGCCCTCAGGTTTGACCACTTGGTTAAGGTGGTAACCACTGGATCTCTCCATTGGGAACATACATTTTCTCCTTGCATTTAGTTAGTAACCTGAGGGGTGAAACTCTGCACTGTGTTTTAGCATCCATTGATAATATTTGCCAAATCAGTTATTACTTTGGGGACTAAAAAAAGATGATTTTTCTAATTCTATTATTGCTTCTACATTTATTTGAAGGCATTCTTCTGTAACAAAGAACTTTCCTTTCTTCCTTTGTCCAAAGGATATCCTTTGCCCATTTTTTCTTATAATTAAAAAAATTGGGGGAAACATATCATTGTGATGGCCACACACATACACCATGGAATACTACTCAGCCATAAAAAAGCATGAAATTTTGCCATTTGCAGCAACATGGATGGACCTGGAGGGTATTATGCTAAGTAAAATAAGTCAGATAGAGAAAGACAAATAGTATATGATATCACTTATATGTGGAATCTAAAAAATACAACAAACTAATGAATATAACAAAAAAGAAGCAGGCTCACAAATGTAGAGAACAAACTAGTGGTTACTAGTGGCGGGAGGGGAAGGGCAATATAGGGGTGGGAGAGTGGGAGGTACAAACTATTGGGTGTAAGATAGGCTCAAGGATGTATTGTACAACACAGGGAATACAGCCAATGTTTTATAATAACTGTAAATGGAATGTAACCTTTAAAAATTGTATAAAAAATTAAAAAAAAAACGATCTACCCATTAGTCAATTTCCTTGGAAGCATGCAAATTATCAGAGTATTTCCAGTGCAGAGAAAATCTTGATTCTAAATATAAAAACACTTGATGTTATTGAGTTGAAAACATGAATCTCAAAAAATCTTAGTTTACTTTTTAAATTTCAATGGAAATATTCTTTTAGTTATTTCCTTTTCCTTAAAATTTATATTTTCTCAATAAATGCATTTAAAAAATAAATCCTCAAGAGAGATATTTTGTAATAAGGTTTATTTTGATACAGGGTCAGAAAGAATCTTCTCTTTAGCAAAACCTGCCTGCTGGTTTGCCGATGGCAAAGCCAGTTAACATAGCAGTGGACTGCACAGCGGGCCTTAACTTTTCCTATCAACCCTCATCTTTCGAAGACGGTTATTAAGATTAGTCGGGGGCTTCCCTGGTGGCGCAGTGGTTGAGAGTCCGCCTGCCGATGCAGGGGACACAGGTTCGTGCCCCGGTCCGGGAAGATCCCACATGCCACGGAGTGTCTGGGCCCGTGAGTCGTGGCCGCTGAGCCTGTGCGTCCGGAGCCTGTGCTCCGCAATGGGAGAGGCCACAACAGTGAGAGGCCCGCGTACCGCAAAAAAAAAAAAAAAAAAAAAAAAAGATTTGTCGGTATGTGTGTGTTTGGGGTGTAGGTGTGTGTGCCTGCATACGTGTGCCTGAAGAGGCCTAATGGAAATGAGAAGTTTGCCCACTTTAAGCACGTGAGGAGCCAGCCCTTTGATTAGTGACTGGGTAAAGAGGCTGCTACCTAAAGGGCCTCTTGCTGTTTATGATACTGCCTCTTGGTCTCACCGTTGGCCTGGAGCCTTTGTCCACAAATTGCAACTCCATTCAGCACTGCTAAAGCTGTACCTCTAGTTGGCCTTTCCTGGGAAGTTTCTTCAAAGTACAGTGTGACTTACAGTTTGAAACGATAACCCTTTCAGGTGGCAAGCAGCACTCAGCATGCTCTTTGCAGAATGCCACAAGTAAACATTCCCATGGAAAAGTGATATTTTCTACCCTTTACATTTTGGATTTAATAAGGGGTTAGTGTCAAAGTCACACACAGAACAGAGGGAAGGATGTTACTGAATGCTCAGCATGGTATATACAAAAATTGTCTGCTGAATGCAGCCAATTCCTTTTCAGGGCTGATAAAAGCCAAAATGGGCCTGGAATGCTGATATGAAGGGGAAACCAATATAATCACATTTTGGCTTTGGGCCCGGCTCTCTTTAAACTATGTCTTCGTTTTAGAGTCATGGGGGACAAGGATCAGACATGGGGCCACTGACATCTCTTACTTCTACCTGTGTGGGCCTGTCACGACTGTGGGTGACCAGGAAGTCATGAAAAGAAAAGACTCCCTTTGAAATTCCATGATACTGTTAACAATGAAAGAATGGCTAGGATTTTAATGTCTTTGAAAGACTAAACAGAAGCTGAATCTTTGTGTTCAGCTCTGTAATTTAGTTAATACATCAAAACCAAATAGTTGCTATTAAAAAAACTAGATGGGATTAAGTAAAGCTTCTCTCTTTTTAATTTGTTTGGTTGGCTTGTCCCTGGGTACATCTAGGTGAATTCTTCTGTGTCTGATTTCCTAATTTCCATGTGCAATAAATTAGATTCTTCCCATTTCTGCAGGTACAAGCCGGCCTCACTTGTAGTAGATTGAACTTGAGGTCACAACCTGAGTTTATCCTGGTAACAGGCATATATGACCGGGTGCCTTTAAAATGCCAGGATTACAGAAAGACTCCAAGGGACCAACAGCTATTAGGGGACTTTTTCTGTTTTTTGAGTTCTTAAAATTTCAGATGTTAATGGAACTGTTTCTTAGAAACTGTTGCAATAAATAATTTTATTAATTATTTTACTAACTGAATTATAAAAATATACACATATATAATAAAATATTTGGCACAAGTTCATTTTTGGATGTCAACTCTTTTAGAATTGAGGATTCTAAAGAAAAAAGTTTAACAGGTACTGATTGTCTTGCATTGCACTGAAAGCCCTGCAGATAAAATTTTAAATTAGTAAACAATATATTGCAATAAGGCAATGTACAGCAAAGTGCAGGTCCTTTTAACCCACATTTTAAAATATTCTTTTATTCAGTAATTCAGTTTCTGGGGATGTTTTAAGGACATAATCCAAAAAAAGGAAAAGCAGTATGCACTTAGATTTTCATAGCCAGGTTATTTATAGTGTAGGGAAAAAAAGGAAATAAATGTCTCATGAAAGGTAGATGCTTAAGTCAACTGTTAAAAACCTAATGAACTATTATGTACTTGTTAAAGTGACATTTATTATTTCTATTTATAGATTTATAAAATGCATGTGATTCAGTATTAACTGAAAAGCAGAAGTATGTGTACCATATGACTTTAACTGCATAAAGATATATATGCACAGGAACAAAGAATGGAATGCTATTAAAAATAAAAGTGTAGTAGTGATTGGATTGTAGATTTGTAAAATATTGACTTAGTTTTTTTTTTTGCGGTACGCGGGCCTCTCACTGCTGTGGCCTCTCTTGTTGCGGAGCACAGGCTCCGGACTCGCAGGCTCAGAGGCCATGGCTCACGGTCCCAGACGCTCCGCGGCATGTGGGATCTTCCGGGACCAGGGCACGAACCCGTGTCCCCTGCATCGGCAGGCGGACTCTCTACCACTGCGCCACCAGGGAAGCCCCTTGACTTACTTTTTAATCAGTGTTTTCTTTTTAGTAATAAGAGATATTAGAATATCTTTAAATTACTAAACCACAAAAGTTATATCAAATTCACAGAATCTTAAACTCTACTTCTTCAATATTCTGTATATATTTCTGCAAAACCAAAAAAAGAATATGTGCCATAAGGGAAGCAATCACATCACTAAGTACACTGCTTAGTTCAGGTTTTGTTTTTTCTTTATTGTGGTAACAAAGCTTCCTTGATTTACACTCTGGCACAAATTCCTCACCTGGCTGCAGACAACACTCTGAGCAGCCCTGTTTGAGCCACACCTACCTTCCATTTCTCAAGCATGCCAACCTCCTTTCTGTCTTGAACTTACTGTTTCTCTGCCTGGAATGTTCTTGCCAGATTACCCTGCTTCAGAGCCCTTCTCCACAAAATCCTAGGACGTTGTCTTGAGTGCAGAGAGACTTGCTTTTGGGTTGCCAGGACCCATCCTGCCTGGCACCCATGTGCTATCCCAGCCTTTCCTCTCCTCTTCAGCTACTCAAAAACAGACCCCTTTTACAAAGCAGCAGTCATGAAACTTTTCAGGTTTCAGAAGGTACAGGACACCCAGCTTTTATCCTAGAATGAGGCAAAGCCTCAGAAAGTCCGTGGAGTATGGAGGGGCCAGTGCAGAGCTTTTCAAACTTTCTGAATTCACAACCCTTTCACTTTATGTGTTTAGTTAACTATGTACATGCTAATAAATCAGTAATTAGTATCCATATACAGCCAGTATGCCAGCTATCCAGTAGGGATCTGAAAACAAAACATAATTAAACACTGAAAATAAAAGTCATGGGACTTGCCGTAAAATATTTCTCTCCATTTACTATGTTCATTGTCTAGGCCAAAGAATAAGAAATGGAGTGGATACTTGATCTATTGGTGCAATATGCTTTCTGATGTGGTTCTTTGTTATATTTGGGGATAAATGTACTGCTACAGGGAGAAGATCATAGTATCGTTTGAAGACAGAAGAAGAGAAAGAAATTGCTTCAGAAATAGCCTCATTGAATCTTAAAATCAGTACATGCATGAAATCACCTAAGCCTAATATCTCTTCCAAATTTCCCAAGGAACTGATGAAGGCTTCTGAAGACTGTTTGTCACAATAATGCATCTAGAAGGACTCTGATATTTGTCTCTTATAGACTGACTTGTTTGACAGAGAGGATTAAAATTCTTCAATATTCAAATTTCTTAAGCTAAAAAAAAATTTTATTTTGCCTAAAAATACTCCATTAAATAGATTTCTTTAAAAAAGTTTTTGTCTCCAAGATAGTCCAGCAGTTAAAAACTGGGACTCTGGACACGAGTAACCTGGGTTCAACTTTCACTCAGTGACCTGGGCAGGTTACTTAACCTCTCTCAGCCTAAGTGTCATCAATAAAAAGAGAGTCAGGGGGCTTCCCTGGTGGTGCAGTGGTTGAGAGTCCGCCTGCCGATGCAGGGGACACGGGTTCTTGCCCTGGTCCGGGAAGATCCCACATGCCACGGAGCGTCTGGGCCCGTGAGCCATGGCCGCTGAGCCTGCGCGTCCGGAGCCTGTGCTCCGCAGTGGGAGAGGCCACAACAGTGAGAGGCCCGCGTACCACAATAAATAAATAAATAAATAAAAGAGAGTCAGAATAGCACACATCTTACAGATTGTTATGAAAACTAAATGAATACCACACATCTTACAGATTGTTATGAAAACTAAATGAATACCACACATCTTACAGATTGTTATGAAAACTAAATGAATTAATCAATTTAAGATACTTAGAAAAGCATGTGACACATAGTAAGTTCCTGAATGCTTGAAACTGTTATTTTAAACCTAGTGGATTAAAGCATTAGGTTAGGTATTGGTTGCAAAGCACTTGGCTGAATTGGATGAACATTCTTAAATTTGTTAAGATTAAATGTGCCATGTAAACAGGTCCAAAATTTAAACTTGCTTGGGGCTTCCCTGGTGGCGCAGTGGTTGAGAATCTGCCTGCTAACACAGGGCACATGGGTTCGAGCCCTGGTCTGGGAAGATCCCACATGCCGCGGAGCAACTAGGCCCGTGAGCCACAACTACTGAGCCTGCGCGTCTAGAGCCTGTGCTTCGCAACAAGAGAGGCCATGACAGTGAGAGGCCCGTGCACTGCGATGAAGAGTGGCCCCCGCTTGCTACAACTAGAGAAAGCCCTTGCACAGAAACGAAGACCCAACACAGCAAAAATAAATAAATTAATTAATAAACTCCTACCCCCAACATCTTAAAAAAAAAAAATGTAAACTTGTTAATCTTGTTTGTAATAAGTTCTATTGATCAGGGTTCCTAGCAGTTGATAAAATAAACTCTAAAGCAGTGGTTCTCAAACTGGAACTTGCATCAGAATCATCTGGAGGGCTTGTTAAAATGCAGGTTGCTGGGCCTCACTCCAGAGTTTGTAATTCACTACAAATGAATTACATTTGTTTTCCTTTCTAACAAGCTCTCAGAGGTAGCTGGTGCTGCTGTTCCAGGGACTGCACTTTGAGAACCACTGCTCTAAGGGCTTGTGCAGCTCATGGTTATTACATGGAGGAAAAACCCTCCCTCCTCCTCTCTCTCTCTGTGAGGAACCCGGCCTTCCTGTGGTTTCCTGAGAATCACAGTGTTCTTTACAAACAACTTGATCTCCTTAATTTAATTAAAATCTCCCTTTATGACTTGACTTCATCTCTGCAAGTACTTCCCAGACAGTTCATCTCTAGATTAGGGATCTGGTATTTTGTTTGTTTTGGTTTTGTTTTTAAAAAGTTGGTTAGGAACATTAACCATAATTAAGACAGATCACTTTTTGCTTCCTGGTAGTGGTTATACCAGTTACCACAGTAAGACCTTGGGCAAGTTTCCTACTCTATCTTCCAGTCCCTCATCTGCCAAGAGGGCATCACCTCCCACTTCACAAGACCATTGGGAGAACTAAATGAAATAGTGAAAGCAATCCTCAGTGTAGCGTCTGGCCCAGGGCAATGGCCCAGTAAATGCCAGCTATTTGCATTCAAAGAAAAAAAAAAAAACAAAAAAACAGGAAGCTGAGACCTCAAAGTAAAGAGCAAAGAGTAATTGAAAAATAATAGGCAAGAAAATAATTCCATTTCTAAAGAAAAGGGATGGGAGTGAGGAGGATTTTAATTTATATCAGATTAAGGCAGCCATATCACCAGTTACTTCACTTCAGCACCTAATATATCACACGTGAGTTAAGGCCAATTTACTGGCGTATTTTGATTTGTTTCAACCTGAGGGACTAGAAAAATTTTGCTGGGATTTACCATCATGTTGTTGGAGGAGTTTTACTGTCTTTCTCTTCTATCACTGCTCATTATACATAACCTCTAGATACAGAAAACACTCTCATTTGTCTTCTGTCTTTTCATACTAATTTATTTCCTTGGAGCACACATTTTTCCAAACAACCTTTCAGAAAATCACAACTTAACATAATTTGGCAGGAGTTATCACACAGGATAACTCACACTTTTGCAAATGTTTAGGATTCTTTGGAAGACTTTTTTTTTTTTTTTTCTGTACTCGGGCCTCTCACTGTTGTGGCCTCTCCCGTTGCGGAGCACAGGCTCCGGACGCGCAGGCCCAGAGGCCATGGCCCATGGGCCCAGCCACTCCGCGGCATGTGGGATCTTCCCGGACCGGGGCACGAACCCGTGTCCCCTGCATCGGCCAGCGGACTCTCAACCACTGTGGCACCAGGGAAGCCCTGGAAGACATTTTTAGTCTTATTTTTGCCTGATATTATTAAGTTTATTGTTCTCATACATACACATTTATCTTTCTGGCAGCACCAGACATCATAAGTTTATGTCTACAAAAGTGGATCTTTGCAGTAGATACATTACAATTCTAAACAAGTCTCCAAAAACTTCCTTTTAGTATAAAACAAAAGAGGCTATTATTGCTGACATCAGTATTGTTGCAAAACAATTTCGAAATTTATTTTGTGCAGGAGGCCCCATAGAAAGAACGGAACTTAGAGAAAATCTTTTGTGGAGAAAGTTTTATATAAGAATCTCTCTTTTACAGGGAGGCAGCCCAAAGCATTCAATAACATGAAGGAAACAGTAACTTTGGAGTAAAATCTGAGCTCAACGGTTTTCCTCCTCCTTTTTAGCTTAATTATTCAAAATATGCATATAGTTCCCAAAATACAAACATCTACAATTGACTCACCAAACAGATAACTTGGTTCTGGCTCCTAACACTTTCATTACCAGAGTCCCACTCATGGGAGTTTTTCAGGAGAAGAGCCTAAAAAAGAAACAAGAGAAAATCTAATTGGAACCTTTAGAGCAATGGATCTCAAAATTTAGCCTGCAGAGCTTGTTAAAATGCAAATGTCCATCATGACTGAATGGATAAACACACACACAGTGGAATATCATTCAGCCTTAAAAAAGAAGGTAATTTTGTCATATGCTACTACATGGATGAACCTTAATGAAATGATAAGTTAAATAAGTCAGTCACAAAAACACAAATATTGCATGATTCCACTTGTATGAGGTATCAAGAATAATCAAACTTGGGAATTCCCTGGTGGTCCAGTGGTTGGGACTCAGCGCTTTCACTGCTGGGGCTGGGGTTTGATCCCTGGTTGGGGAACTAAGATCCCACAAGCTGCACAGCATGGCCAAAAAAAAAATTAAATAAATAAGTAGAGGGGAGAAAATTAAAAAAAAAAAAAGAATAATCAAACTCAAAGAGAGAGAAAGTAGAATGGTGGTAGCCAAGGCCTGGGGGCAGGGAAAATGAGGAGTTGTTTCATGCGTATGAGTTTCAGTTTGGGAAGATGAAAAAGGTCTGGAGATTGGCTACACAATACTGAATATACTTAACACTACTGGACTGTACATTTAAAATGATTAAGATGTTAAATTTTGTTATGTGCATTTATAACAATTAAAATTTTTTTAAATTAAAAGGAGAGAGAATGGGGAAGAGAAATTAGAGACAGCAAGTAGAGAAATTTTCAAGGAGTTTTTCTGTAATGGGAAGGCAAAAATGGGGAACAGCTGGAGGTAAAGGTGATTTCAAGTCTTATGTTCTTGTGTTGTGAACCTACGTTGTTCATATTTATGAAGAATTATGTTTGTTATAATAAAGGCCATGTACGACAAACCCACAGCAAACATCATTCTCAATGGTGAAAAACTGAAAGCATTTCCTCTAAGATCAGAAACAAGACAAGGATGTCCACTCTTGCCACTATTATTCAACATAGTTTTGGAAGTCCTAGCCACTGCAATCAGAGAAGAAAAAGAAATAAAAGGAATTCAAATTGGAAAAGAAGAAGTAAAACTGTCACTGTTTGCAGATGACATGATACTATACATAGAGAATCCTAAAGATGCCACCAGAAAACTACTAGAGCTAATCAATGAATTTGGTAAAGTTGCAGGATACAAAGTTTATACACAGAAATCTCTTGCATTCCTATACATTAATGATGAAAAATTTGAAAGAGGAATTAAGGAAACACTCCCATTTACCATTGCAACAAAAAGAATAAAATACCTAGGAATAAACCTACGTAGGGAGATAAAAGACTTGTATGCAGAAAACTATAGACACTGATGAAATAAATTAAAGATGATACAAACAGATGGAGAGATATACCATGTTCTTGGATTGGAAGAATCAATATTGTGAAAATGACTATACTACCCAAAGCAATCTACAGATTCAATGCAATCCCTATCAAATTACTAGTGGCATTTTCTACAGAACTAGAAAAAAAATCTTAAAATTTGTATGGAGACACAAAAGACCCCAAATAGCCAACGCAGTCTTGAGGGGAAAAAATGGAGCTGGAGAAATCAGACTCCCTGACTTCAGAATATATTACAAAGTTACAATAATCGAGACAATATGGTACTGGCACAAAAAAAGAAATATAGGTCAATGAAACAGGATAGAAAGCCCAGAGATAAACCCACACACCTATGGTCAACTAATCTACGACAAAGGAGGCAAGGATATACAATGGAGAAAAGACAGTCTCTTCAATAAGTGGTGCTGGGAAAACTGGAGAGCTACATGTAAAATAATGAAATTAGAACACTCCCTAACACCACACACAAAAATAAACTCAAAATGGATTAGAGACCTATATGTAAGACCAGACACTATAAAACTCTTAGAGGAAAACATAGAAAGAACACTCTGTGACATAAATCACAGCAAGATCTTTTTTGATCCACCTCCTAGAGTAATGGAAATAAAAACAAAAATAAACAAATGGGACCTAACAAAACTTAAAAGCTTTTGCACAGCAAAGGAAACCATAAACAAGATGAAAAGACAACCCTCAGAATGGGAGAAAATATTTGCAAATGAATCAGTGGGCAAAGGATTAATCTCCAAAATATATAAACAGCTCATGCAGCTCAATATTAAAAAAGCAAACAACCCAATCCAAAAATGGGCAGAAGACCTAAATAGACATTTCTCCAAAGAAGACATACACATGGCCAGGAAGCACATAAAAGCTGCTCAACATCACTAATTATTAGAGAAATGCAAATCAAAACTACAATGAGGTATCACCTCACACCAGTTAGAATGGGCATCATCAGAAAATTTACAAACAACAAATGCTGGAGAGGGTGTGGAGAAAAGGGAACCCTCTTGCACTGTTGGGGGGAATGTAAATTGATACAGCCACTATGGAGGAACAGTATGGAGGTTCCTTAAAAAACTAAAAATAGAATTACCATATGACCCAGCAATCCCACTACTGGGCATATACCCAGAGAAAACCATAATTCAAAAAGACGCATGCACCCCAATGTTCATTGCAGCACTATTTACAATAGCCAGGTCATGGAAGCAACCTAAATGCCCATTGACAGACGAATGGATAAAGAAGATGTGGTACATATATACAATGGAATATTACTCAGCCATAAAAAGGAATGAAATTGGGTCATTTGTTGAGATGTGGATGGATCTAGAGACTGTCATACAGAGTGAAGGAAGTCAGAAAGAGAAAAACAAATATCGTATATTAACGCATATATATGGAATCTAGAAAAATGGCACAGATGAACCGGTTTGCAGGGCAGAAACTGAGACACAGATGTAGAGAACAAACTTATGGAAACCAAGGGGGGAAAGCGGCGGGGGATGGTGGTGGTGGGATGAATTGGGAGATTGGGATTGACGTATATACAGTAATATGTATAAAACAGATAACTAATAAGAACCTGCTGTATAAAAAAATAAAATTCAGAAATTAAAAAAAAAAGTATGTTTGTCAATATAAGAAAGCTTACACAGCCTTCCTCTTTCAGTGGGAACCTTGCAAGAGAGTGGAGTGTGCTGATAAGCAGGCCTGAATTTTGGTATGTCTAGGTAAGAAACAGGTAGACGAGATTTTGCATTTACAATAAAGGAAATAATAGTTCTATCTACACCCAAGTTCATGGTGATTACTTAACACGTGAAAAGTGCTTGTCATAATTCGTGGCACTTAGCACTGAATAAATGTTAGGTATAGTTACCATTAGCTGTTTATTATTTCCTAAATTTTTATTTCTTCTAAATTTGTGAATTAGTATTTTAGAAAAACACAGTTTTCCACCTGTGTGTTCCCTTTGCTTCTCACACAAAACCCTTTACTTTTGATCAGCAAATGTGTAGGGTTTTTTTCCCCACAGCAAGCAATTCCCCACAACCTCAGCTGGGTGTCCCATAGCTCAAGCCTGACATGCCCAGAGATAGCCAGATCTCACAGGTTAAGTGCTCAGCCCTACAAGAGTGCCTCTCCGTCCCCACTCCAGACCCCAGTCACAAGCCCAGGTTCTCACTTGTGCTTCTGACTGACCGGATAGACTGAGGTTCCAAGGACCCCCTTGTTGAGTTCACTTAATTTGCTAAAGTGGCTCACAGAACTCAGAGAAATATCTTACTTTCTATTGGCTCCACTGGTTACCAGCCCCCATCCTCAGCGGTTTCCCAAAAGCCACTCATTAACATAACAAAAGACACCTTAACCACTCTCTTCAAGAAAGTCTAAGGATTTTAGGAGCTCTGTGCCAAATATAAGGGACCGAGACCAAATGTATATTTCTTATTGTAAATCACAATATCATACTTAGGAAATTGTATTAGGACACTTTATTAGAATAACTTATATGGTTAAACAGATTTAGTTGTGGTTCCTTTGTCTATACCCCTTGTACTTCATTTGATTACTAGATTTTTTTTCTTATGGGGGGAGTTGTAAATATGGGAATTTTTTTCCACTTAAGTTTGACTTGATTGATTTTTGCTACATATGAAGAAATGAAAAAGATGATCTTTGTAAAGCAATGGTTGCTTGTGAGGTAGAACAAATCTCCCTGTTCAGGGAGGAAAATGTATAAATTTTCCAGAAGCTTTACCTTAGACCATGAGAAAAAAAAAAATTGGCTTGGCCTTTTTGAAAGACCCTAGTTAAAGGCACACTCAATTTTGTGAATTACCATTTCATGTGAACAAATCAAAGTCTGTATACTATTCTTAATTTGGTTTCTGAAAGGGATTTAGATAATTGGGGCAATTTACAAGAGTATGTTCTCTCTGGGGCCAAGCCTGCTTTTTCTTTGGGCTGCAGGTTCTCTGCCCCCTTGTGGCCTTTCGCAGGGCATTTTTTTCTACTGTGTTTCACATTTTCAGGCTGGTTTGAGAGTAGCAAGGCCGCCTGGTTCCCTGAACACCAGATGCGATTGCTAATCACATTTGCCCAAACGGGGGACGAGGCCCCTCAGCCTACACGACTTAATTTCCGAAATTTACTTTCATAGTGAAGCAAGAGAGAGGACTGCTTTCCAAATTGAAGGGAATTATGTTACAGGCATTTGATTGTGTGAGGAGGCCGAATCCCAGAACAGGAAGGAAATCTTCAGAAGTTTTTTAATTCGATTTGGACTCCAGAAGACATTCAGGACAGATGGGCAGGAGCTTAAACTCCATGTTATATCTTTCTGTCTCTCTTGTCACGGTCAGTGAAATTATTGTTTTAAAAACATCATTTACGAGAAATATATACTTATTGTAAAAATTTGGAAGATGCTGAAGAATAAAACAAAGAAAATAAAAATCACCTATAAGTCTATCACCCAAACACAGTCACTATTCACATTTTGGCTTAACCCCGCCTAGTATTTTTTGACAAAAGTTATGTATACACTTTTGCATTGTATATATAATAAGGTAAGCGTTTTCAGACAATATAGAGCTGGGTTTGGCAAAATATGGCCTGGCGGCCAAATCTAGTCCATAGCTTGTTTTTGTTTGGCCTACAGGTTAAGAATGGTTTTACATTTTTTAATTGTTGAAAAAAAAATCAAAAGAATAACATTTTGTGACGTGAAAATTCTATGCAATTCAAATTCAGTGTCCATAATAAAGTTTGATTGGAACACAGCTGCGCGTATTGTCTATGGCTGTTTTTACAGCACAATAGTAGAACTGAGTAGTTAAAGCAGAGACTATAACCCTGTAAAGTCTAAAATATTTACTATCCAGCCCTTTATAGAAAACATTTTCCAGTCCCTGACCCAGGGTAAGCATTTTCCAATACCCTTAAATATTTTTCAAAAAGAAGACAAAGTTAATTTTCATATAGTTTAGTGGGATGGGTGCTACTTTCTTCTTCTTCCTCATTCTCCTGCTCTTAAAAAAATATTTTTTCACAGTGGTCTTTTTAAAAATATTTATTATAAAAAATTTAAATATATACAGAAGTAGAGAGTACAATATGGTCATATGCCCACACCCCAGATTCAACAATTATCAAGATCTTGCCACATTTACTTTTCTTTTTCCTTTTATTCTTTGCTGAAATATTTTAAAGCAAATTATTGAGATCATGTAATTTCATCCCAGAAACTTGAGCAGTGGTTTTTAATTATAATAGTACCTGCTCATGATGAACACTACAGCAAATTAAAACAATACAGATACATGTAAATATATGAAGTAAAAAGTGGAAATCCCTTCTTACCTCTGTCCACTCCTTCCCTTGCCACTTTAGTGGGTATCCTTTTCTTATGTGTATAGAAATACACGTTTTATAACACAGATTAACCCCTTAAAAATAATTTTGGAATAAAGGAGCAGAAGAAGAAACCCAGATGAAAGCACATATGACAGTACTCCAAACTGGTACCTTGACCAGCTAAGAGTGAGGACTGGGATGCTCTTAAGTTACTGGTTGGGGTAGGATATGTTTTCTTCCTCAAATGCCACCCGTCACCAAGAAACCCACATCATAAACCACGACTGGGAAGGTGGGGGTGGGGTGGGGACATTATTTTTACTGCCCTTTGCCACCACTCCATCTAATTTTTCAAGTAACAGGTGAATGCACATAGTAAATTTTAGAAATCTTGTGTTAGGCCCCCAAAATGAGAGTTGCTGTATTTAATCCACCTTATTATTTTCTAACATTTTATTCTGAAAACAAAACTCAAATTTAGAGGAAACTTGCATGAATTGTATAATGAGCTACTATATACCCTCAACTTAGATTCATCAATTATCATTACCATGTTTTCTTTATCTGTCTCTATATGTTTACACTTATTGTTGTCATTATTATTGCTGAACAGTTTGAGAGTAGGTTGTAGATATCATGATTCTGTATTCCTACATTTTTCAGTGGGTAAGCACACCTTTTATAGAAGCCTCATTTTAGAGGGTGTACTGAAGCTTCATGCAAAAGCCCTCAGGGTCTTTTCCACATAGAATTCACTTGCGTGAGTTGTTTGTGGTGTATCTAGTCATTTTTGAACTATAAATTGACAAACTATGCATTCTTTTTAGTTTTTTCATCTTTCTGAAAAAGAATATTTGCAGGAGAATTTTTGTATGTTAGGATTTGAGGTGAATTCTTCCCATCCTGTTCTTTCCTTTTCTGAAATGGACATACATTTTTTAAAATAATAGCTTTACTGAGATATTATTCACATAACATAAAATTCATCCCTTTAAAGTATACAATTATAATATGATAAATATAATTAACACTTTTTGTTATATATGAAACTTGTTAAGAGTGTGGATCCTGAAATTTCTCATCACAAGGAAAAAATGTGTTTCTTTTCTTTTGTATCTATATGAGATGATAAATGTTCACTAGACTTACTGTGGTCATGTTTTCATGACATATGTAAGTCAAGTCAGTATACTGTATACCTTAAACTTATAGAGTGTTAAATGTCAACTATATCTCAATAAAACTGGAAGAAAAATAAAAAGATAAAGCATACAATTCAATGTTTTTCAGTCTATTCATATGGTTGTGAAATTACCACCACTACCTGATTATAGAACATTTTTATCACCCCAAAAGACCTAGTACCCATTAGCAATTTCCCCTTCACCTCTCTCTCTAGTCCCTGGCAATCACTAAATCTACTTTCTGTCTCTACAGATTTGCCAATTCTGGACATTTCATAGAAATGGAATCATACAATATGTGGCTTTTTATGTCTAGCTTCTTGCACTGAACATAATGTTTACAAGGTTCATCTATGTTGTAGCATGTATCAATTCTTCATTCATTTTTATGGCCAAATAGTATTTCATCATATGGATATAGTACATTTTATCAATTTATCAGCTGATGGATGTGTAGCTTGTTTCCGTTTCTTGGATATTATGAATAATGCTGCTACAAATATTTGTGTACAAGTTTTTGTGTGAAAGTATACTTTAGTTCTCTTGAGTATATATGTAGGAGTGGAATGGCTCAAATGGTAACTCTATGTTTAATCTTTTTTTTCTTTTTGCGGTACGCGGGCCTCTCACTGCTGTGGCCTCTCCCATCACAGAGCACAGGCTCCGGATGCGCAGGCTCAGCGGCCATGGCTCACAGGCCCAGGCGCTCCGCGTCATGTGGGATCTTCCTGGACCAGGGCATGAACCCGTGTCCCCTGCATCGGCAGGCGGACTCTCAACCACTGTGCCACCAGGGAAGCCCAAACATCTTTAATTTTAATGAAGTCCAATTAATTTATTTTTCTTTTGTCACTTCTGCTTTAGGGATCATCTCTAAGAAACCATTGCCCAATCTAAGGTCACTAAGATTTATGCCTATGTTTTCTTCTCGAAAAGTTTTATAGTTTTAACTCATATTTAGGTCTATGATCCACATTTAGTTAATTTTTGTACATGGTGTACAATAGGGGCATATGATATTTTTAAGAATAGAAATTTAAAATATTTTAGAAATAAGTTTACACTCACAATGATCTAACACCTTTCAAACTCCTAAAATGTGTTGCTTCAAGATCTGTATGCCCATAGACTAGACATTTAAATTGATCATTATTAGATGGAATTAGAAAAAGAAATATGAAAACAAAGTGAGCTTCTCCCTTCAGGTGGCTGCTGTCTGTGACGTTCTGCATGGCAAAGCATTCCATATTCCCATTGTCCTAGCATTGCCTTAAAAAAATCTCACTTATTCACAAGAAAGCTAAAAACAGTCATAAAAGTCTAGATTAGGGCTTCCCTGGTGGTGCAGTGGTTGAGAGTCCGCCTGCTGATGCAGGGGGCACGGGTTCGTGCCCCGGTCCAGGAGGATCCCACATGCTGCGGAGCGGCTGTGCCCGTGAGCCATGGCCGCTGAGCCTGTGCGTCTGGAGCCTGTGCTCCGCAATGGGAGAAGCCACAACAGTGAGAGGCCCACATACCGGAAAAAAAAAAAAAAAAGGTCTAGATTATACATTTTAAAAGAACAGGCAATTCAAAAATAACAGAAGCTTGAAATGTCCAACTAAAACATTCAATAAATAGCCCATGAAACTCAAAATAACTTTTATGCACATTTTATGAAGATGAATGGATTTTAAAGTTTCTAGCTCCCATTTTCATAGGTCATGAGAAATTTAAGGCTTTCTCCTAGATGTATTTTCCTAGCTCTTTAATCTTGTATCAAATCATAAGTCCTTAAATATAGGCACCTTGTCTTAATCACCTTTGTTTTTCCCCAGGTCCCAGCGGTGTGTGCTGGTCTGGACTGTGTGACGCACAACTCTAAAGGTGCCTGGAGTGAAGCAGTGTCTATCTGTCCAACTGCACATGGTGATCCTAACCTGCACAGTAAGTTGCAGGCAGCAAGTCTCAATATTTATTTGTTGAGTGGAAATGAATTCCCCTAAGTTTCCTCTAAAATCAGTGGCAAGTTCTTGGTGGACAGAATGCATATCAGGCAGGCAGTAAAAAGTGGCCTGGTGATTGTGTGCGTCGAATGCTTCCGTTACATCTTTCAGCATATTTTAAGATGGACTCTAGTCTTTGTTCTACTAAAAACCGTAACTGAGTTAAGCGAGGGAGAGGTTGTGTGGGCAGGTCGCGTGCACCCTGCAGAGTGCCAGGAGGCTGGCTTCAGACATGCTGAATGTTTCCTAAGGAATATTTTCTATCTGGAGACTGTGGTATCTGATACCTGCAACCTAGTCATCTAACCTTGTGTCCCTTCCTGTTCATTACAGAATTGAACTTGGCTTCTGAGTGACCCAGCAGCTGTTACACTTCAGTGAGAGAGCCCTCCTCTCCCCATCACTTGCTCCTCCACCTCCTCCTGCTTACTCTGCCCAGTTACCACACAAGAAACCACTCCTGTCTCTCTCTTTTCCCAAAGAGACATTTCCTTTATTCGACTGCTTAAACAAATAAAACGAAGTTTCCCTTTTCCCTGAACCACCTGCTCAAAATACAAGCGGGAGACCAATTATAACCAAGGAGACAAATCCCTTTTGAACAGCTGATCCAGGGCATGGATTTGGAAGCTTATCTTCAGTCTGAATCACAGGGTCATGCCAGGGTCATCCCTAGAGCAAATTGTCCCCTTGGCTTCCACTGTGCTTACCCTGAAAAAGTGCAAACTGGGTCTCTTTTCCCATGGATTATGAAGCTATTTGGTGAAGGCTGCTCATTTGATGTACTAATCAGCATCTTGACATACACATGGGAAGAGTTTAGAAGTTTGCCTTTGCTTTACAAGGCTTCTACGGTAGTTTCTAATTATGTCCTTACAACTGCAGACGGAGGCCTGTGACTGAACCTGAAAAAATAACTTCCAAAGAATAGGGCAGTGCTTCTCAAACTTTCATGTTTCATGCTTTTTGTATACAAAGCATGCAGGGATGTTTAAATGCAGATTTTGATTCAGTAGGACTGGAGTGGGGCCTGAGATTCTGCATTTCTAACATGCTCCCAGGTAACACTGCTGCTGTGGTTCATGGGGCACACTTTGAATAGGCTACTCTATACACAGCTGGCCAGAAACCTTACTGGTTGAGGCATAATTAGTGAAATTTGGTATTCCTTAACTGCTACCCAATGACCTCCTCCGTGCAGGTTCCCCAGCTACCCAAACTCAGCTGGATATTTCCTCATTTTTGCCACTCTCTACTTAGTTCAAATCTCTATCATTGCAGTGGTGGTCATACTGAATTATATTTGTTTGCATGTCTGCCTCCTAGACTGTGAGCACACAGGGGTAAGGGACCCACTCTCATTCATCTTTGGATGGAAGGCATTTAGAATAGCATCAGGTAAACAGTAGGCACTCAACAGGTATTTACTGAATAAAAGAAAAATTGATAGACTAAATCATAAAATAAAATTTAAACCACCTATATATCCCAAATATCATAAAATAAATAAAAAGGCAAATGACAAACTGAGAAAAATATTTGCAGCCTGTGAAGATCTCCTATGAGTTGTTACGGGTTGAACTGTGTCCCCCAGAAAGATATGTTGAAGTCCTAACCTCCAGTACCTTAGAGTGTGGCCTTATTTGGAAACAGGGTCACTGCTGATGTAATTAGTTAAGATGAGGTCCTATTAGGATAGGGCAGTCTGTAAATCCAGTATGACTGGTGTCCTTATGGGTGAGGAGATATAGACAGACATACAGGGAGAAACTCCTGTGGAGATGGAAGAAGAGATTGAAGTGATACATCTACAAGCTGAGGAACACCTGGGCTGCCAGAACCTGGAAGAGGCAAGAGGGATCTTCTCCTGGAGGCTTTGGAAGGAGTATAGTCCTGCCAACACCTTGATCTTGGACTTTAGTCTCCAGACTGTGAGAGAATAAATTGCTGTTGCTTAAGCCACCTAGTTTGTAGTATTTTGTTATGACAGCCCTAGGAAACAAATACATAAGCAACAAGAAAAAGAACTAGTAGCAAAGGGGACAAAAAACCCTTTAGGCAGGGCACAAAAGAATAAATGCAGATTGCCATAAACAGGTAAAAAATGTTCAAGGGTTAATAATCAACACAATACAAATGGAAGCAACATTGAAATTCTATTTAAATTATTTTATCACTATTATTATACTTATTTATTTTACTAATTTATTTTTTTAATAAAAAACAGTATAGCATCATGAGGGTCCAGGAAAATGGTCCCTCTTGTGTGCTTGAGCCCCCACTGCCTATCGATATGCCTCCAAATATATCTTAAGTCCTTCCATGTCTTCTGCCACTGCCTCTTTCCAAGACACCATCACTGACCTTCTGGGCAACTGAATTAATCTCCTAAGTGGTCTTGTGACTTATGTTGCTTATAGAAGCCAGAGGGAATCTTTTAAAAAACATAAATCAGGCCATGTGAGTCTTCTGCTGAAAACCCTTCAATGATAGCTTTCCTGGCAATTAGGATGGCCCCTGCCAAGGCTCCCTCCCTCCCAGTCACTGCGCCCCAACCACGGCTTCTTCCAGCTCCTTCGTGGAGCTTTTGTCTCTGGGCCTGACATCTGGTTGGTCCCTCTGTCAGAACGCTTTTCCCTCCACTCCCGCCTTCAGGTCTCAGCAGCAGCGTCAACAGTGTTACTTCCTTGGCATGCATCCTCCAGCCCTGCCTAGGGTAGGTTTTCTCATGGTGCTCTCTTCTTTTCCCTCAAGATTTATTATAGGTAGGTGTTTGCTTCATTCTGCTCTCTGTCTAGATTGTAAATTCTGTAAAGGCGAGTACTATTCCTATTTCACTCCCTGCTGTAACCCAGACTCTGGTATGGAACTGAATACACAGCAGGCACTCAGTGTATACTTACTGACTGCATAAATGGAGATAAATTTGGCAAAATAGGCCAAAGGTCTTAGAAATGAGTATATCCTTTTAATTAGCAATCCCATTGACAGGAATATATTTCAAGAAAATAATTAGGAAGATGTGTTAAGACCAGTTACATTGCAACTTAAATACTAGCAACAAATAAATAATAGTGATAAAGTGGGAAAAACGTCTAAACATGGCCAGTTTAACAAATTATGGTTTGTACATTATAATAATATTATGCAGATACTCAAACTGATATTGCAGAGATATGAGTTGACATAATTTCTGTGGTCATCTATTTTTGTAAAAATAAAATGTATCAGATATATATATATATATATATATACACACACACACACACACACACACACACACACATATGTTGTTTTGTTCTCTACTGATGAGAAGAACATTTGGAAAGATACACACCAAAATGTTAATCGTGGTTCCCTTTTCAATTTGTTTTGACTTATTTTTTTAAATTCTTATATTTAAAACATTGTATAATAATATTTCTTATACAATTAAAATGAAAGTAATTAAAATTTTTTACTGAATGAGTGAGAATTACCTGGTTTGAATTTCAAACTTTTGTTTCTACAAAAATAATTTGTATAAGCAGAAACAGTTAGTATTCTAAGATACCATTTAGATACCGTTGGTTACTCCCACACAAGCTTGTGCTATGAAGGGAAAATGTCCTAACTGTCGTTAAGTCCCAGACTATCCACCATTTTTCATGGTTGAAAGGTTATTCTGTATCTTTTGTTGGCTGAACTCTTTCTTTTTGTTTAGGAGGTTTTTTTCCCCTGTCTTTGATTTTGAGTAAGAATTGAGTGCAGAAATCTGCCATATCTCCCATCAAAGGAATTCTAATGCTTTGGTAGGGATCCAACAACAAATTCTACTGTGTAGACCAAATATCATGTAGAAAAAAATGGACTCTGGATCAAATTTATGAAAACACATGAATGAGTTTTATCATATGAAAAATTTCAGAGAGAAAATTATATGGAATCTTAGAACTTTATTTCCCAAACTATCTTTCCATCAGGAACTCAATGATCTCCTTAGCCTCCCTGGAGACTCTTGTTCTAAGGCATCAGAGGTGAGCTGTGTTACTTCTCTTATCTTCCCCTCTGGCGTGGTCCTAGGTTAGGTGCAGATGAAGCCTCTTTCATATTCATGTAAAAGCACAATATTGGTTTGTTTCCAGTTTTATGTCACTCAAAATCTCCAGATTTGACTGTTTAACACTGTTTTTCACCAAAAACAACAAGTTAAAGGAACACATTACTTTGTGTGTTTACACGTGTGTGTATACATATATTAAAATATACATAAATTTACATATTAATAATGAATTAATAACAATGTAAAATTGGGACATTTTTAATCAATGTCCCGAAGATAATGAAGCTGTAAAAAAATAACAACAAATAAAAGGTGTTTAGAAAACAAACTTAGACCTATTTTGTTCTAGGGTACACAAATCTCTTCCTCCTTTCTCTGAGTTTAGAAAGTTATTATTTTGGAGGGTGGAGGAAGGAAGTGGCAGGGGAGTAATTTAGAAGAAATAAGGCGGGGTATGGGAGTGAGTGCATAAGGAGAAAATTCTTATATATACTCCCAAGTTCAAACTAACCAACCAAATTAGTAAAATAATTACCCCTCCCCACTTTGGAATGGCCCCTCCTCTGTATCTTCAGATCACTTACTTCTATGGGTAGTTATACCTTGTTCCTGTAATAAAATCCACCTCCAGTATTTACTACCTATGTGGCTTCTAAGCCTCAATGGCCTCATTGAAGTTTTGGTGAGAGTTAAATGAGATAAGGCATAACTTGGTATGGTGGCTACTAGATGTTAACAACTGTTACTGTTTTG
This sequence comes from Delphinus delphis, assembly GCF_949987515.2. NCBI lineage: Eukaryota > Metazoa > Chordata > Mammalia > Artiodactyla > Delphinidae > Delphinus > Delphinus delphis. The sequence continues at coordinate 59,733,622 of NC_082691.1, forward strand.
TGTTTCCATGTCTGTCTCCATCAGGGGTTGTGTCTATTCCTCTGCATCCTCCTGGGTACCTTAGAAAAGTGCTCAGAACACTGCAGATGCTCAATGAGTATTTGTACAATTGAAAAAGAAATGCATCAAGCTTTCTTTTCACTAACATGTTCGAATTCAGGTTAACTTGATAGAAGTTCAGCCACTTCTTAATTCTCACTCAACATATATATATATATATATATATATTTTTTTTTTTTTTGGCTGCGTGGTATGTGGGATCTTAGTTCCCCACCCAGGGATCCAACCCACACCCCCTGCATTGGAAGCACGGAGTCTTAACCACTGGACAGCCAGGGAAGTCCTCACTCAACATATTTTGGGATTTGGGTGAATGTAAAAAAACCTTAACACTCCCTATCTTTTTTGACGTGACTCCTTTCATCATTTTCTTTCCGTTTTAAAAAAGGAAGACATTTAAATTCTTGTGCATTTTGACTTCAACGCTTCACTATTTATACATCTTAGCTATTAGCCCTAGATTCCACTTATTTTGATAATACCAATTATGTCTCAGATTTTCCAGTTTAAGTACATAGTTTCTTTCTCTCTACTTTATTTTTATCTTCTTTTCTTTTTTTTAACAAAGACCCAGCTGGCCCTAATATGCCTGGACAGATTCACAAGAAACAAGTAACTGGGATTACCCTTAGGAAAGGGATCGGATTGGGGGTAAGGAACAGGGAGGGAAGGAGACGTAATTTTCTCTGTATTTCACTTTAGGTCTGGTGAAGTTTGTATGTACTACGGTTCAAAAATAACAATAAAGAGACAGCTAGTTCATTTGGACTTCTTATCACCTACCTACTCATTTTTTCACAAGGAGTCTTCGTATCTAAATTCTTAAGTCAGTCAACAAATACATTGTAAAAATTTCTTTAAAAAATTTTCTTTAAAAAATTACTGGCTTCCTCTGACCTTTTTCTTGAAATACTAGTCTCTGTTAGTCTATGATCGCTTTCTTTGAGGGTGGCTTTCACCTTTAGTCAAATATATAACTTCTTCACGTCCATACACGACAGAGCACCATCTCAGTCCTTCAAACACATACACACAACATACCCAGTGACTCTGGAGAAGAAAACACCGCGTACAGCATTGGCCTCCTAAGGAATGGCCTTCTTTTTTTTTTTTTTTTGCGGTACGCAGGCCTCTCACTGTTGTGGCCTCTCCCGTTGCGGAGCACAGGCTCCAGACACGCAGGCTCAGCAGCCATGGCTCACGGGCCCAGCCGCTCCGCGGCATGTGGAATCTTCCTGGACCGGGGCACGAACCCGTGTCCCCTGCATCGGCAGGCGGACTCTCAACCACTGCGCCACCAGGGAAGCCCCGGGAATGGCCAATTTTTAAAAAGCCCTCGCCACTGCTAAATTGTTCCTGCATTTTGTCCATCTGGATAAAATGTTCTTTGAAGACCCTTCTATTCCTTCCTCATCAGTCCTTAACCAAGACTCTAATTTTAACCTGGAGAGGTGGTCTGGGTCCTGTCTATGATGTGCCCTTGCCCATGGCTGAATACAGACTAGTGTCTGGGAGAGGGAAGCCATTACCAAATTAGTGAATTAGAATTCAGATTTTGGGGGAAAGACAAATCTTTCTAAACTTAAATTTTTCTAAGATACTTGTGCAAATTCAAGCACATCCAAAGGGTAGCAATGACAGATACAAAGGCATTCAGTTTTTTTAAACCCAAATAATCAAAGAGGATAATATAAACTGAAGTAATGTTTTTAAAAAATAATTTTGTTAATAAGTATTCCCTATCCAAAATCAACTACATAAGTTCTGGGTCTAGTGCAAAATGGAAATGTAGGGTCCCTTGCTCAAAATTGTTAAGAATTTGAAGACAGTGACAGCAGGGCACTAAACCAAGTGTGGGCCCTTCTGAGCCCAGGGCCCTCTGCCTTGCACAGGTTATGTGCCTATGAGGCAGGTCCATGAAGCAAGTCCTCTCCCTAGCACAGAATTGTCTCTGTCTAGCATGGAGGTTAAGAGTGTAGATTTTAGAGCCAGGAGATCTGGATTTAACTCCCTGCTTTGCTACTTACTAGCTGAGAGATTGTGGGCAAGTTATTTATTTCCTCTGGATTTTAATTTCCTCACCTGTGTAATGGGGAAAATTATATCACCAAACTCAAAGGATACTGTGAGCATTAAAGGAGTGAATACATTTAAAGTGCTCGTTTGAGCAACGCCTGGTATAGTATGTGCTCAATAAATGTTAGCTCTGATCACATACACACACACTCACATAAAATATGTGGGTAGCATTCACATCTTTGAATTTCAAGGTCACACCATTTTCCCTCTTCCTCTTTTATTTATTGAGACAATTTCTGTGTGCGATCACAGTTCTGTTAAAAGTTTTTCGGCTCCTTTTCAATTCCAAGAATTCAAAACACTGAGAAAAATCTTCATCATTTGCAACCTCAAAGAAAAGTCAAATGCGTTACTTTGCCTGCATTTTGCAGTTAGAACACAGCATGTGCGAAAGGGCACAGAACCCAGATAGGCCTGTTTGCTATTTCTTGCTCCATTACCTGGTCTGTGTGGCTTCAGATAAAATCCTTCTCTAGGCTTTCTTCCCACTGCACAATTTATGCTATTAGTGCCGAGTACAGCCAAAAGTAAACATTTTACACCCTGTTCTAGTTTGATATATTTATTTAGTTATAGGTGCCACAGAAACAACAGCCAGATCAAAGCAGTCACTACATCTCCAAACATGGGACCAGTGGTACAAGAGGAGGTCTGGCCAACCTCCAAATAGAACGCAAGTTGAGAAGGGTTCTCCTGAAGGGAGAGTCCAGAAACTACTGCCGGTGGTGCTGAGAGAACAGAGCTTGGAAACAAACCTCAGCACCACTTAGCAGCTGACTGACCAAGTCCCTTCTCTGGGCCTTTTCTCATCACCTAAGATGTCAGGACACTATTCCCTACCCCCGAGGGTTGTTGTACGGACTGAGAAAACATGGGGAAGTGTTTTTTGAGCATATTCATAGCTCCTCCTCTTGTGAAATTTCAAGAGAGTGGCTGAGGGCTGTGCATGTGTCTGGCTGGTGAACAGAAGTCAGTGCTTGTTATGGTACTTCTTCCTTCAATAGTTGCAGGGTCTAGAGACTTACATACAAAGAAAACCAGCTATTCCATGATGCAGGATATTTACATAAAGAAACAAAAGGTGGTACTCTGCAGTCAGACAGACCAGGATCTGGGTCCCAGCCTGGCCACTTACCAGGCTAACTGGGTGACTTAGTGTAAATAATCCCTCAGCCTCAGCTTTCCCCTGTAAAATGGGACTAAGAACAGTGCCTCAGATGGTCTCAATTAAGTGAGATCACGCAAGGCAGAGCATTTGGTGCTGTGCCGTTGCTGTTTAAAGATTACATTTTCAGGAGAAGAGGCTAAATTATAGTAACAGGGGCAAGTTCCAGTCTGTCTCAACCAACCCAGCAAGCATTTTGCCAGGAGTGATTTGCAACAGTCCCGTCACCTTGTGGAACACTCACTTTGGCTCAGAGAGTCAGAGGAAATTTTCCAACTTTATTCCTTCACAAAACAAATCAGTACCCACTGACCATTTCCAAGGGGGCTTCAAACACTTTCTTGAAAAAGAGCTTTAGTTAGCATGGTTTAAGGCAGCTTTATGCGAGTTTTATCTGTATGCTAACCTATAAAAATCAACTTATGAATCTATGAAAACTGCATTCAAATTAGATCCATTTAAAAAATGATTGGGATCAGAAGTAGTTCCTAATTTTCTCGGACCGTTACAGCACTGGATTATGAAAGAACATTGTGATTGTCAAATAGAGGCCTTCTTCTAGCAGTTAATTCTAAAGGCAGCCAAGCTCAGTCTTTATGACCATGGTTTTCAGATATTTGAAGCTCTTCTCTTCTGTTAGTGGGCACTGTGGTGCTGTGCTTAGAGCCCCTTTCAGGGCTGGGGAGCTCATTCTCCTGATGCCAGGAGCACAGCTCACAGCTCATAGCACTGCCCTCTGTGGAAGGGAGTCTTGACCAGGTTGTGCCCTATTCAATGAGTAGGAGGAGGACTCAGCACCTTGCCTGGATCTGGGACAACCACAAAAGGCTCCAGAGCTCCCCAAGGGATCAATTGACATCTTCATTGAAACTCCATCTATGTTCAGTGTTTCTTTCTTGCTTCCTTCACTCCCTTCAGGTGCTGTTTCCAGGAGTACTCCCAGTAAACTTCCTGTATAGGAAACAGGACCCAAGACATTTCTCCAGGACTATCTTTTGAGAGCTTCCAGCAGTGGTCTTAGCTGGGGGGACTTTGCCCCCAGGGGACATTTGGCAAGGTCTGGAGACATTTTTGGTTATCTCTACAGAGCAGGGCTGCAGAGATCTAGTGAGAAGAGGTCAGGGATGCTGCTGAACATCCTACAGTGCACAAGACAGTCCTCCACAACAAAGAATTATCTGGCCCAAAATGTCAATGGTGTTGAGGTTGAGAAACCCTGGAGGAGAGGTATTTGGGGCATGGTTATTTCCAGGTAGGCGAATGATGGTGGAGAATAAGTTTTGTAATTCAGACCATCAAATAGTGCTTCAGGTGAGAAGAATATCCATTACCATGAGCCCTAGCTTCCCTTCCCCAACCCCAATTCTTCTTCCTCTGTGCCTACTGACTCTTGATACTGATTTCCTCTGAAAATACCCACTGTGGTAGTCTTAGCATTGCTCCTATTGTCAATTATGTGTAGTAGATGACACTAGAAAACATGAAGCAGCGCTGCTCACTGACAGTGTTCTTAAATGAGGCTTCTTCCTCTGATATTCTTCTTCTGCTTTTCCCCTCCCACTTTCAAGGTCAACACAGTAACCTTACTGGCCTATTGTTTTTCTTGAAGGAATCTTTCATTAACTAAGAAATAGCTTATTTGCTACTTTACTTACTAGTGGGAGGTCTCACGCTCTTGAGCTAGAACTATTTCTTCTTCTTCACCCACATCAGGCTAGGCTGAGTTCGTGTTACAAATGTGCCACATTCATCAAATAGTTGACTTTGTAGACTGTGCCTTTAAAGCCAATTCGACTCCCGGAGGAATCAAGGCTTTCACCCAACTAGAGGCCAGGTAGCTGGTGATTTCTGCAAGCTTCTCCTCCCCTCTGGTAGGAATAAGGCACTTTGGGGGCTTAGTACATGGCTGCCTGAGGTGTTCTCATTCCTAAAGTTGTGCTCACTATGAGGGCTTCCCCAAGTTAAAGATGTGAGCGTGACCTCACTTTCATGTGTTATTATTGGAAAATAACTGGAATCCAAGCCAAATTCCAGCAAACATAGTCCATGGAGATGTTGGAGAAAAATCCAAAATAAGTCAAGTGTGTTATTAGAAATTTGTTCTATAATCCTAACGGGACACAGTTATTGTTAAATGGATATATTCTCTACCACTCCTATACCTGTTCTGGAAGAATCTTTGATGATAACCAGGAAACATCAAGTGAAAATAATTCTAATTTTTTTATGAATTGATCACTAGCTGAGACTTTGCCTACTCTAGAGTCTCCTTCAGACTTTGGAGGGAATTAGTACTGGCCAGTATTTGTAATTGGAAAATAAGAAACAGACATTACCTCCAGTTTTCTTGTCTTTTTTAAAATGTTTTTTTAAATTAATTTTTATTAAAAATATGGAACATTTCACAAATTTGTGTGTCATCCTCACGCAGGGGCCATGCTAATCTTCTCTGCATCATTCCAATGTTATACAGTATATGTGCTGCTGAAGTGAGCACACTTCCAGTTTTCTTGATAAGGAAATTGATTCTCGGGGAGATACGTGATTTGTTTACATTGCCATAGCAACTAAGTGGCAGAGTCAGGACCCAAAGCAGGACTTCTGACACCAAGTCCAGTGCTCTTTGCTCTACACCATAATTGATCCTCCAGGAATTAATATTTCAGCTACTATATTCCCCATCACTGTACATTCTCAAATATTGCTCAACCCTCCCTCTCCGATATATAAAATGCCCCAGTCTAATCTTTACTTCAAATGTGGGACCTTCTCTTTTTGGCATTTATGCATACTGTATAGAATCAGTGATGACTTATCTTTAACCTCAATTAAAAGATAAAAAGTATTCATCGTGAGGTGTCCCCCACTAACTCCAGAGAGTGACTGGGGTTCCAGACCAATGGTATGAGTCAGAATCAGTAGTTTTACAGGTATTACACTCATATAGATATCTATGATTATATATCATTTTTGCATTCATTCAAAAGTTACTGCACCAAAACTACAATCTGGCACTAGAGATACAGTGCTAAACAAGATGAAAAGTTTTCCTGCTTTCAGGGAGCTTGCATTCTACTGAAGAGAGGGTATATATTTTTTTTAACTGAAGTATAGTTGATTTACAATGGGTTGGTTTCAGGTGTACGCAAAGTGATTCAGTTATATGTACATAAATATCTATTTTTTTCAGATTCTTTTCCCTTATAAGTTATTATAAAATATTGAGTATAGTTCCCTGTGCTATACAGTAGGTCCTTGTTGATTATCTATTTTATATATAGTAGTCTGTGTATGTTAATCCCAAACTCCTAATTTATCCCTCCCCCACTTTCCTCTTTGGTAACCATAAGTTTGTTTTCTTTGTCTGTGGGTCTATTTCTGTTTTGTATGTAAGTTCATTTGTAGCATTTTTTTTTTGATTCCACATATAAGTGATATCATGTATTACTTCACTTAGTATGATAATCTCTAGGTTCATCCATATTGCTGCAAATGGCATTATTTCATTCTTTTTTATGAGAGAGGGTGTATTAAGAAGTAAATGCACAAGACAATTCCAGATTATGAAAATTGCTCTGAAGAAAAAAAAATGCTGTATGTGATAGTGAATGAAGGCCTCTCTGAGGAAGCAGATTTGAGCTATGACTTAAGTGACAAAGACATGTCTGTGAAGGAGTGGAAGAAGTATTTTTCAGGTAGAGGGAACAGCATGCAAAGGTCTTAGATGGGGATGAGTTGGCTTCTGGGTTCCTTTAGGAGCAAAAAGGGGATCCAGAGAATGAGCAAGAGAAGGACAGACCACGTGGGGCCAGATCTCGCTGGGCTTTGTGAGTCAGAGAAAAGAGGTTAGATTTTACTCTAAGAGTAATGGGAAACCACCCGGTGTTCTAAGCAGGGGAGTGACGTGATGTGATCTGGTTTACATTCTACAGATTCCTCTGCTGTTTTGTGGAGAATGGAGGGTGGGCAAGAATGAAAACCCACAATCTAGTTAGAGAAGGTTGGATTAGACAAGGGAAGTAGCAGTGAGGTGGAACAGCTTCGAGAGGTACTTTAAGCAAATGCAGTAGGATTTACTGATGCTTTGGATGTGGGGCAAGACGTGAGGGGAAGGGAACAACTGTGGTGATTCCTAGTTTTGGTTTGAGGAGTTGAGTAGAAGATAATGCATTTACTAAGGTGGGGGAAAAAATGGGGTGTGAAATGGGGTAAGTTCCAGCAGCGAAGGGTAAATAATGAGTTCTTTCATAGACACGTTAAGTACAAGATACTTATCAACCATTTAGTGGAGAAAGCAGGTCAGAGGAAAGAACAGGGGGAGAAGAAAATCTGATTGAGAAGGAATTGTCCCTGAGATAGAAGGAAACTAGTAGATTGTAGGGTCAAGCAAGCAAAGAGGGGAAAGTATTTTAAGCAGGAGAGACTGGTCAGCTGTGCCTAATGCTAAAGAAGAGGTCTAGTAAAGTGAGGGCAGAGAATGGAGGATAGATTCTGAAACTCAGAAAATTTGAGTGACAAAGGAACAGGAACACAAGACCCTTAGGGTACGGATGCAAAGGGTTTGCACCTTGGTTTCAGTAACTGGATTAATTGCAAGCTGTTGAAATGGCCCCTAAAGGTGACTTGGAACATCCTCTGCCACTGCCATCTTCCTCCACTTCCTTCTCCCTCTCACTGCGATTACAGAGCCCTGAGTTTCCGTCATCCAATGGGTGTTTAACACTCTCCCAATCAATAGGATTTCCCCAAGTGAAAGGGAAAGGAAAGGTTGACAGGACCATGGCCTTGCTCTACGTGTCCATGGTCCCTTGAGCTGCCTCTTGTCTACATCGTACCCTCAGCACAGCGCGCATGAGCAGAGCTGCTGGACATGGCGGAAGGACACAGCGTTGGCATGGAGTCATTTCACTTCTTTGAGCCCCAGTTTACGTTAAGTGAGGGTTTTGAACTGAAGGATATTTAAGGCTTCTTCAGGTTCCAATACTGTCTGGATCTCAGAGGTTCCATTTCATTTACCAGCAGTAAGAAGCAGCATGCCAAACAGTTGTTTGGAAAATTTAGTGAAAGCAACACATTTCCCCTTCTTGAATTTGCCTTAAACAGAGTGGGGAAATGTAGGCTGGTTGCGTTATTCCCGTCATGTGGAGGCTCAGGCTGAGAGTCTTAGTATTGCACGGTACGTGTATTTCTTGCTAACGATCCCTGAAGCTGATTTTGGTTTTAATTGTGTGAGCCTAGCAAAGCATAGACACTCGGGTAATAATGACTCTGTAAAATCAATATAGAGAAACCTTGGATTATATGAGACTGTTACCACTCAGTGAATCATACTATGTAATATTTCCTAAAAGATAATGGGTTTCAAAACCAAACATAAATCTTCAGTGACATGTTGGCTATTTGTCATGTCTTCTGGCAGTGGAATTACAGCAGCTTCAATAAAATCCACTTGGTGGTTGAGATGCAGATTAATATCTGATACAATCATGGTTTTAGGACCACAAGAAGTAACGCACAGGGGGAGGACAGCAAGTTTGCAATTATGCTAGGGTTTTAGTAACCCTGATTCCAAACCTTGGCCCAGAAATTGCTCAAAAAATTGCAAAAAAGCAATAATAATGTGGGCCTTTGAATATTAAGGGCTGTAAAGTGATACTATGTTCTTGAAATAGTAAACATGACTTCCATATGTGGCCCAGTGTGCTCAACACTGCCAACTGTAATGCAAAGCAAATTGATCTGCATCTGTGTTGTTCACACCATTTAACTCCTGGTTTCCCATCTGAATCCTTGACACAATATAATCACCTCTGCATATTTCTTGACTTAGTGGAACTATTTTCCCCATGACAAGGAAAATGAAATTGATTTTCTGATTAAATGACTTCAGTTAGTGCTTCTGAGTTAACACTGCTTCTCTGTGACAGATGAGTCAGCAACATTTATTGAGCCCCCACTGGGCAAGAAGTATTTACAAGGTGCTACATGAATCTATAAGAACAGTAACTTTGCAGCCTTCCTGATCCATCTATGCTTGGAATTAAGCAGCTATTTCTGTCCAGATGCCAGGTTAACACCTAATTCTCTGAATGTTGTGGAGAAAGAGAAGGTTGTCTTGACAACAGTTTGGAAAAGAACTGATTTAACCTAAAACTGCTGTCTTAGCAATTGAATATGGATGCAAGTGTTCTTTGTAATTTAGATCAGTATCTAGGTAGATACCTCTTTAAAAAAATTAATTAAAAAATAGGTAATACTGTCACATGTTGCAAAAGCCAGAAAGGTACAAAAGGTATAAGTAAAGTGTCTCCCTTCCACCTCAGTTCCCTGGGTACCACTTCTAGCCCTAAAGGTCTCCACTGTCTCTAGTTTCCTATATGTCCTTCCAGAGATATTAAATGCATTAAAAGCAAAAGCACACGTATTGTGTGTTTTCTCTCTCTTTTTAAAACACACATGGTAGCACATTTATTGTTCTGATTGTGTTTTTCAAATAATGTTTCTTGGAGATTCTTGCATATCAGCACAAAGAAAAATGCAGCCCCTCATTCTTTTTTTTCTAACAGATATAACTGGCATACGACATTGTATTAATCCAAGGTACACAACATAATGATTTGATATATTTATATATTACGAAATGATCACCACGATAAGTTTAGTTAACATCCGATACCACATTCAGTTACATATTTTTTTCTTGTGATGAGAACTTTTAAGATCTACTCTGTTAGCAACTTTCAAATATACAATACGCTAATTGTTAACTACAGTCACCATGCTGTATATTACATCCCCTGCACTTATTTCTTATAACTGGTAGTTTGTACCTTTTGACTTCCTTCATCCATTTGGCCTCCCCCCTCTTACCCCCTCACCCCCATCTCTGGCAATCTGTTCTCTGTACCTATGACTTCGGGTTTTTTTTGTTTTTGTTTTTTTTTAGATTTCACATATGAAGTGAGACCATCCCATTCTTTTAAATGACTCCCAAGTATTCCATTGTGTGGATGCACTGTAATTTATTTAAACAGGGCCCTATCAATGGATTTGTTTCCTGTCTTTATTACTACAAACAATGTACAATGCATAACTTTGCATATGTGTCACCTTTCTTATGTGCTAGTATATTCAAATCATTGAGTCAAAAAGTAGGGTAAAATTTTAATTTTGATCAACATTGCCAAGTTGCCCACGGGGCTGTATTACTGTGCTTTTCCACCAACAATGTATGTGAACATCTGTTTCTCCACATCTACTCTAACATAGTGTGTTATTATATCAGTCTTTTTGATTTTTGCCAATCTGAGAGGGGAAAATTGTACCTCAGTGATTTTCGGGGGTAAGGGAGCTAGATCTAGATAAAACCCAGGTGTCCTTTCTGTCCAGGGCTCTTTGCTCCAGAGCCTCAGACAGGGTGCACAAACACATAGCAGGCATGCAACGTATGTCTACTGCATAAATGAAGAGATGGATGCATGGACAGATAAGGGACAACTTGGTATAGCTGAAATGGTCTGCCTTGTTTTAATTTACATTCCTCTTATTATAATTGTGCTTGAACCTTGTGTTTCATGTCTTCATGTTTCTTTTTCTTTCCTTTTTCATCCTGTGCAATTATATTTTTCCAACTTGTAGCTGTTTGTATATGTGAAAGTTACTAATAGCTGCACCCAGCTAACTTGTTGAGTTCTCTTGCTGTTTATGACAGTTGTTTAGCTGATTCTCTTGGGTTTTCGAGGCACACATTCTATATCATCTGCAAATAATGATAATCTGATCTCCTTTCCAATGATCATACCTGTTATCTGTTTCTCTTGTCAAATTGTGTTGGCTAGTAGCTCCAAAACAATATTACATGACAACAGTGATAGTGGATATCTTTGTCTTGGTCCTGACATTGATGTAAATATTTTTACTTTCCCTGTTAAGCATAATGCTGGCTTCTGAGTTGACATGAAATATTCTGTCATGTTAAGGAAGTAGTCATCTATTCTATTTCTTTTTAATTAAGGGAGTTTATAAAGTAAGAGTGGATATGGATTTTTAAAAAATCAAACATATAATTACCATATGATAACAGCAAGTTCACTTCTGGGTATATACTCAAAAGAATTGAAAGCAAGAACTCAACCAGATATTTCTACACCCATATTCAGAGCAGCTTTACTCACAATAGCCAAAAGATGAAAGCAACCCAAATGCCCATCAAGAGATGAATGGATAAGCAAAATGTGGTATATACATATGATGGAATATTGTCCAGCCTTAAAAAGGAAGGAAATGCTGACACATGCTGTACCATAGATGCATCCTGGAGACAGTATACTAAGTGAAATAAGCCAGTCACAAAAAGATAAAAACTGTATGATTCCATTTTCATGGGGTACCTAGAGTAGTCAGATACATAGAGACAGAAAGTAGAATGATGGATTTTTAAAAGTTTTATTTTGTTTATTGTGGTAAAATTAACATGACATAATATTTACCATCTTAACCATTTTTAAGTGTACGGTTTGGTGGTATTAAACACATCTGTAGTGTTGTGTAACCATCACTACCATCCATCTCCACAACTCTTTCATCTCATAAAACTGAAACTCTGTACCCATTAAATGATAACTCCCCACTCAGCACCCTGCTACCCTCCCCAGCCCCTGGAAACCACCATTCTACTTTTTGTCTCAATTTTGACTGTTCTAAGTGTCACATACAAGTGGAATCATACAGTATCTGTCTCTTTGTGACTGCCTAGCTTATTTCACTTAGCACAGTATCTTCAAGGTATATCCATGATGTAGCACATTTCCTTTTTAAGGCTGAATAATATTCCATTGTATGTAATTACCACGTTTTGCTTATCCATTCATCTATCAATGGACCTTGGGTTGTGTCTACCTTTTGGCTCTTTTGAAGAATGCTGCTATGAACACGAGCATACAAATATCTTTTCGAGACCCTGATTTCAATTCTTTTGAGTATACACTTGCAAGTAGAATTTCTGGATTGCATGGTAATTCTGTTTTTAATTTTTTGAGGAACTGCCATACTGTTTTCTATAGTGGCTGTACCATTTTATATTCCCACCAACAGTGCACAAGAGTTCCAATTATTCCACATCGTGGTCAACACTTGCTGTTTTCTATTTTTTTGATTGTAGACATCATAATGGGTGTGAGGTGGTATCTCATGGCAGTTTTGACTTGCATTCCCCAATGATAGTGATGTTAAACAGCTTTTCATGTGCTTATTGGTCATTTGTAATCTTCTTTGGAGAAATGTTTATTCAAGTCCTTTGCCCATTTTTACATCAAATTATTTGTTTTCTTGTTGTTGAGGTTTAAAAGTTCTCTGTATATTTTAGATATTAATCCTTTATTAGATATATGATTTGCTAATATTTTCTTCCATTCTATGGGCTGCCTTTTTTACTCTGTTGATAGTGTCTTCTGATGCACAAAATTTAAAAATTTTCATAAAGTCCAGTTAGTCTATTTTTTCTTTTGTTACTGTACCTTTGGTTCCTATCCAAGAAATCACTGTCAAGTCCAGTGTTGTGAAGCATTTTGTCCAACGTTCTCTTCTAAGAATTTTATAGTTTTAGGTCTTGCATTTAGATCTTTGATCCATTTTGAGTTAATTTTTGCATATGGTGCTAGGTAAGGGTCCAACTTCATTCTTTTGCATGTGGATGTTCAGTTTTCC